>NC_083369.1:143451761-144701761 GCF_030254825.1 Meriones unguiculatus | reverse complement strand
TCATACTCCAACCAAGGACTATTCATAGAGATAACCCAGAACCCCTGCACAGATGTAGCCCAGGGCAGTTCAGAGTCCAATTGGGTTACATAGTAATGTGAAGAGGGACTGCCTCTGACATAATCTGATTGGCCTGCTCTTTGATCACCTCCCTCTGGGGGGGGAGCAGCCTTACCAGGCCATAGTAGAAGACAATACAGCCACTTTTGATGTGAACTGACAGACTAAGATCAGAAAGGAGAGGAGAACCTCACCTATTAATGCTCTCTTTTTTTATGAGTTGCCTTAGCCATGGGATCACTTCACAGCAAGAGAACAGTGACTAAGACACCCCCACTCAGAATCATTCTCCAAGAGCTGTACATAGAATCTTAGGCAATACATTATATTAATTTCACAGTGATACTTTAAATAGTGGCACAGCTGGAGTTGTCATTGAACATTGTATGAAATAACCTTGCAGTAGTAACTGTTATTTATGCTTACCATGTTTTCAGTTTAATTATATGTGGGATTTGCTTTAACTTAAAAAAAGTATTTATGTAATCTGAGTTAATAATTATAATTCCAGAAGTTAAAAGTTATGATAAGAGTTCACATTTTGTTAGTATCATTCACACTAGTACCTGAGTACTTAAAAAAAAATAATAGAGCAGAGCTGTTCTTACTTGGGTTTCAAATGTTTGTAGGCTTTAGGTAAGTGGAATTATTCCAAAGTCACTTAGGGACAGAATAGTGTTTCTCTTTTCTTAATTTAGCTTGCAACAATGTTGCTTCCTTTAAAACTGAAAAGAGTTCTATTGCTGTTCTTTTTGAAAATGTTTAATCTTCTCTGTGCTTACATTATATGTGCAATATGTTACTTTAAGCCTTAAACTATACTTAGTGTGCTAAAAATGGTTACCACCACCTTGTCAGAACCAATATTTACTTATCTATTTGAATTCTATTGTCCAGTGAAACCATCAAGATAGTTTTAAATTATTTATGTACTCTAATGGGTAACAATCAGAGATTTTCTTCATCCTGCTCTAAGGTAGACATCTGGTAAACACTTAACTACACATTCTGATCTTATCTTGCAAATTATACTTCTATATAGAAATTGTTTTAGAGAGTGGAAGAAACTCAAAAGGAATGAGTATTCATACAATTTCCAAAATTAAAATGTATGAAGAGAATAAAATCTTGATAGAAGCTGGATGAACTCATGAATTTCAGGTAATTCTGTAAAGGAAAATCCCTTGCATTGATCCCACAACTCAGATCAAGCAGTTCTTATGTTAATATTTCCTTAAATGTGTAAACTTTAATTTAGGTTTATGCACTGTCTAAGAAGTAAAACAAACACATTTTTTTTTTTTTTGTCAGGGAGTTTAAGTGACTTTTTATTTTTTTAAGTTTGAAGATACTCTATTTGATGTAAATGAAAGTGACTTGAGTTAAAATTAAACTTAGGCAAATTTAGGCACACTCACTTGTTTAGCTTCGTGAACGTAGTTTAAATGAAGAGAGTGGTGATTGGACAGACATTAACTGGATGGTGGGAAGAGAACATATCTGTCCACTTAGAAAACTAGCTGTAACTCTGGAAGTCCTGCTTTTCACACATGAATTTACTGTGTAAATTTCAGGTAGTATAGCCGGTGTTTCAACCAAAAAACATGAAAAGTTCCTCTTAGTTGTACTTTGACTACTGTGTTGAGGGTTCATGGTCAAGGTATTCCCTTCAAATTTCTCCTCATTAAATCACCAACAGTTATGGCGATAAATATAATTGGTTCAATATGGACAATCCAAAACAGTAACAACAATGTTATAATAATTACATTTAGAATATGTAGAGCACCATAAGTCTTCTTCTTTTCTGTGTAAGTGCACAGAGTTCACAGAATAAACTGAATGGATTGACTTTGACAGGATTTTGAAAGACAAAACCAAACTCACATTTCCTTATTGTCTTACATATGCCAAATACTATGTTGACCCTCCTATAAATACAGGCAAGGATTGAAAGGACTAAAACTGAATCTCAAAGGAATAGACTTGAATGGTGTCAAGGAGGGAAATCTCCCAATAAACCTTAACCAAAAGAAAGTGTTACCTAGGCTCTGGGTAAGAATAATATAATTAAAATATAAACTATGTCAGTATAGTAGAACAAAAATTAAACAAAATAAGTTGAAAAAGAACAAATGAAAGTCATTAGCAAAAGCTACGCTAGTATAATCCCTTCTGGAGTGAAGCCCAGAACAACATATAGAAAAAAAATACTCAAATTATTCATACTAGTGAAGAGTTTCTAAGAGCTATAACGAAGGTAAAGCAGAACTACATAGATACATTTGTATCTATGGATAAATAGATACAAATGAATACAAGGTAGAAGTATACTGGAGTCTGTTGGACTCATCAGTGGATACATGACTGAAGATAACTACTAATCTTGGGCCAGAATCATTCAGTAAACAGTAGCTCATCAGTGGTGGATAGGAACACACCGGCTCTTCCCCAATTTATGATAGGCTATTGAGAAGTTCTGTCATTTATAGGTACATTACAGACAAATGTAATGCTGTGAGATCATAATTTTATTGACTATGCCATGCACAGAAATGGCATTTCACAACCATACCCTGGCTTACAGATTTTAAATTCATGCCACCCTCTCTTTTGTGATGTTCATTCAGCTGTGTGTGTGTGTCCAAATAGAATGCCTTGGTTAAATTCAGTGGATAAGGAAAAAAAGGACTGAATAGGGAAAAAAAAAAGGCTTATAGGAAGGAGGTCATGGTAATATGGGTGAGAGAAAAATAAAAGGACATGCATGGAGATACAGCAAGAATAAAAAAGAGAATTGTATATGTGTACCTATCATTTTTCAAAGAGAATGTAAAGATAAAAATAGCGTTGAACAATAAGTAGACAAATCGAGAGTTGAAATAGCAGTGTACTGATTAAATAAGTGAGAAAGATAATGGAAATAAAAGGTAAGAATAATATTTTAGGAATATATTTTGAAAATTAAATCCTGACTCCTAGGGAAACATTTTGTAATGGAAAAATATCTGCAGTTACTGATATTAAAATGGTGTATTTAACTCATCATGCTTAAAAATTAAGCAGAGACTGTCTCTGACATGAACTGATTGGCCTGCTCTTTGATCACCTCCCCCTCAGGTGAGTACAGCCTTATCAGGCCACAGAGGAAGACAGTGCAGCCACTCTTTTTTAAATTAAATTTTTATTTTTTATATTAATTATAGTTTATTTACTTTGTATACCAGCTGTAGTTTTATCCCTCAATCCCTCGCAATCCCATCCTCCCTCCCTCATCTCCTCCCTGCTCCTCTCTAAGTCCACTGATCTGAGAGGTCCTCCTCCCCTTCCATCTGACCCTAACTTATCAGGTCTCATCAGGTCTGGCTGCAATGTCCTCCTCTGTGCTCCTCCCTCTGAGAGGGGGGTTATGAGACCTGAATAGACTAGGATCAGATGGAAGGGAAGGAGGACCCCCCTTTCAGTGGACTAGGGGTGGGGCATGGGTGGAGAAGATAGAGGGAAGGTGGGATTGGGAGGAGAAGGAGGGAACTACAGGTGGGATACAAAGTGAATAAACCGTAATTAATAAAAATAAAACAAAAAAAATCATAAAAAAGAAAGTGTCTATAGTTATCATCCTGCAAAAAAAATTCAACTCCAAGTGAATAAAGGATCTCAATATAAAGCTAGACACACTAAATCTAGTAGAAAAGAAAATGATACTCATGAAGTTATTGACATAAGACAATAATTTACGAACAGAACAACATTAGCACAGGAACTGTGATCAACAATTAATAAATAGGACTTTATGAAACTGAAAACCAAAGACATCATCATTTGGACAAAGTGGCAGATTACAAAATGGGAAAATACTTTTACAAGATTCATATTGTATGTACGGCTAGTATCTGAAATACATAAAGAACAACAACAAAAAAAACTGGATATAGAAAAAAACACATAAAGCAATTAAAATAGAGGTACAGATCTAAACAGAGAATTGTCAAGAGAGGAAACTCAAATGGCTGAGAAACACTTAAAGAAATGTTCATTGTTGTCATGAGGGAAATTCAAAGTATCAACATTGTTAGTCATCAGGGAAATGCAAATAAAAATACTTTGAGATTTTTGTCTTAGACTATTCAGAATGATGGTCAAGTTCAATAAAATGAATAACATCTTAGGCTAGAGAAAGGGGACCACTCATCCATTGCTAGTTGGATTGCAAAATTGTACAGCCACTATGGAGATAAGTGTTGCAGTTTCTCAGGAAACTAAGAATAGATCTACTTCAAGACTCAGCTGGAACACTTGGGCATATACTCAAAGGATATTTCATGCTACTAGAGCCATAGTTTTTCAACCATGTTCATTGTTGCTCTATTCAAAAGAGCAAGAAATCAAGAACAATCTAAATGACCCACAACATAAGAATGGATAAAAAATTACATGCTACAATTACATAGTGAAATATTACTCAGATATTTAAAAAGCTGAAATAATGAAGTTCATACGTAAATGGACAAAATTAGGAAAAAATTACCCTAAGTGAGGTAACTTAGACACCAAAATACAAACATGGTGTGCATTTGATAATATGTGTATGCTAGTTATTTAAGTTACCCATAAACAGGCTACAATCTTATATAACCACAAAACCTTATGATCTACAATGGTGACCTGCTTAGGGCAATAGTGGCATAAAATATGTGAGAGCAATCAATCATTATCAGATTAGAATTAAGAGCAATTTGTTAAGATGTAAAGCATCTGGTCATTGCTACTTTGTGGGTTCTTCTTTCTCCCAAATTTTATCCCCCATGTTTCACCCCCTAACACTAGATAGGAGAGAAATGAGGACAGAGGGAAGACAAGAATTAGGAAAATTCCTGAATCTATTTTTGTTTCTTTTCTTCTACTACTACTACTACTTCTACTACTAACAAACTGAAACCAACCTCCCTAAACTACCAACAATCACTGACTGCCTCTCAGGACTCTCTAGCATTTGTATACCCTCTGAAAATTTCCAGAATTCCAAAGTCACACAATCACAGAAACTGTCTGGAGCTGGTAAAACTGGGCCTCTGTTAGAGCACAGGCAAATCATAGTCAGCTGCTGTAGACAGTTAAAAAACGTGACATATCCCAACAAGACAGATTAAAAGAAAACACATTTTTATAAATTTCTGTGCTTTTAAAGAGACCAAAATTCCCAAACTGTCATTAAAATGGCACCCATGTCCCATACTGCCCAAGGGACCAAGACCTCAGACTAAAAAGGCCATGGACAGAGTAAAAATCAAATACTAATGTTCTGCTAAAGAAACATAACAATAAGATGACTCCTAACATCCCACCATACTCCTAGATTAGTATCAGTGTCCAGTCATCATTAGAGAAGCTTCCATCTATAGTAGAGGGAATATATAGAGACTTACAAGTGAACAACATGCAGGGACTGAGAGACCCAATCCTAAATGGGAAGTTTTCATCAAATCCCTCCACAGTGAGTCAGGGAGCCCTTCAGGAGAAAAGGCAGAAATATTGTAAGAGCAGGTGGGAATGGAAGACTCCAAGTAATCAAGGCCTTCTAGACACTACAAGACTGACACAAATGAACTCACAGTGAGTGTGGCAACACATTTATGCACCACACAGGTCTATGTATGATGGAGTCCCAATGTTGAGAGAGGGATTAGATACACTCCTTGAACACTAACCCAGATGTCTATCATTGATAACCACTCCATAGGAATAATTACTTTTTGCAAACAGAGTCTCACTGGTTTAAAAAGACCAACCCAAAGACAGGACTCATGGCTAGCATTTGCTGGCCAAAATTAAACAGACTCAATGGCATTTTTGAACTTTATTGATGATTCACAATGCCTTTTCTGAGTTTCATTTATTTATTTATTTATTTATTTATTTATTTATTTATTTATCTATTTATTTATTTATTACCTTTCAGATATTTATTATAATTTCTCTCTCTTTTTTATTTTTAATAATTTTATTTTTTCTTATCAGTTACATTTTATTAACTCTGTATCCCAGCCTTGTCCCGATCCCTCATTCCCTCCCACTCCCACCCTCCCTCCCTTATCTCCACCCTGCTCCTTTCCAAGTCTACTGATAGGGGAGGACCTCTTCCCCATTCATCTGATCCTGTTTTATCAGGTATCTTCAGGACTGGCTGCAAAGTCCTCCTCTGTGGCCTAACAGGACTGCTCCTCCCTTGGGGGGTGGGGAGGTCAAAGAGCCTGCCATTGAGTTCCTGTTAGAAATAGTCCTTGTTCCCCTCACTTTGGGAAACCAATTGGTTACTGAGCTACCACGGGCTACATCTGAGCAGAAGTTCTAGGTTATATCCATACATGGTCCTTGGTTGAATATCAGCCTCAGAAAATACCCTGTGCCCAGATATATTTGGTTCTTGTGGAGCTCCTATCCTTTCCCCATCAGACTAACTCCCCTTCTTTCTTATGATTCCCTGTACTCTGCCAAAGGTTTGGTCATGAGTCTTTGCTTTGAAAACACTGCTAGTTAGAGTCTTTCAGATGCGCTCAGTAGACTCCTGTCATACGTTCAATGCACATCCCATCTGTCTTTCTAAATGAGGATTGATCATCTTACCCCATGTCCACTCTCTTGATTATCTTTTTTAGGTGTATAGATTTCATTATGTTTATCATATTGTATAGGTCTATATAAGCGAGTATATACCGTGTTTGTCTTTCTCCTTCTGTGATATTTCACTCAGAATGATCTTTTCTAGATCCCACCATTTGCCTGCAAATTTCATGATTTCCTCTTTTTTGATTGCTGAGTAGTATTCTATTGGGTAAAAATACCACAATTTCTGTATCCATTCCTCCGTTGATGGACATCTGGGTTGTTTCCAGGTTCTGGCTATTACAAATAAAGCTGCTATAAACATGGTTGAGCAAATATCCCTTTTGTGTACTTGAGCTAAGTTTGGGTATATGCCTAGCAGTGGTATAGCTGGGTCTTGAGGAAGCACTATTCCTAATTGTCTGAGAAAGCACCAGATAGATTTCCAGAGTGGTTGTACAAGTTTACATTCCCACCAGCAGTGGAGAAGGGTTCCCCTTTCTCCACAACCTCTCCAGCATGTGCTGTCACTTGAGTTTTTCATCTTGGCCATTCTGATGGGTGTGAAGTGAAATCTCAGGGTCGTTTTAATTTGCATTTCCCTGATGGCTAATGAGATTGAGCATTTCTTTAAGTGTTTCTCTGCCATTCAGTATTCCTCTGTCAAGAACTCTCTGTTTAGCTCTGTTCCCCATTTTTTAATTGGATTACTTGGTTTGCTGCTTTTCAGCTTCTTTAGTTCTTTGTATATACTGGATATTAGTCCTCTGTCAGATAAAGGGTTAGTGAAGATTCTTTCCAAATCTGTAGGCAGTCGTTTTGTTTTGATGACAGTGTCCTTTGCTTTATAGAAGCTTTTCAGTTTTCTCTTTTTTTAAATTTTTTTAATATTTTAATTTTATTTTTTTAATTTTTAATTTTTTTCATTTTTTAAGTTTTTTTAAAATTTTGTCTGTGAGCAATAGTATGTGTTTCAATATCTATATGCATTCTTTTGTGTTTTTTGGCACTTTTTTCAGTTCATTTGCTTTTCATATTCATGTTTTTTTTAAATTTCATCATTATTTTTAGATGCCTGTTTGTATTTTGATGAGAAGAGAGTAAGCAAGAGGATGGATATATCTGGGTGGGGAGGATCTGGGAAGAATTGGGTGAGAAGAAGCCATAATCAGAATATAATGAATAAAAAAAATCTACTTTCAGGAAGAAAAAAAAATAAACAGTTCAAAGAATCAATGAAAACGAGAGCTGGTTCTTTGAGAAAATCAACAAGATAGACAAGCATATAGCCAAACTAACTAAGAGAGAGAAAGACACTATCTAAATAAGCAAAATCAGAAATGAAAAGGGAGACATAACAACAGACACTGAGGAAATCCAAAAAGATATTATTTCAAAAGACTATACACCACAAAATTTGACAGTATAAATGAAATGGACAAGTTTCTTGGTCAATTCCACTTACCAAAGCTGAATCAAGACCAAGTAAATCAATTAAGTAGTCCTATTTCCCCTAAGGAAATAGAGGCTGTCCGGAAAAGTCTCCCTTCCAAAAAAAGCCCAGGGCCAGATGGATTCAACGCTGAATTTTACCAAAACTTCAAAAAAGAACTAACACCAATACTCTTCAAATTACTCCACAAAATAGAAACAGAAGCAACATTACCAAACTCATTCTATGAAGCCACAGACACACCTTGATACCTAAACCTCACAAACACCCAATAAGAAAGAAATTTCAATCCACTCTCCCTAATGAACATTGATGCAAAAATACTCAACAAAATACTTGCAAACCGAATTCAAGAAAACATCAAAGATATTTTCCACTATGACCAAGTAGGCTTGGTCCCAGGTATGCAGGGGTGTTCAATATACGGAAATCCATCAATGTGATCCACCATATAAAAAAACTGAAAGAAAAAAATGACGTGATAATCTCCTTAGATGCTAAAAAAGCATTTGATAAAATATAACATTCATTTATGTTTAAAGTCCTGGAGTGATCAGGAATATAAGGAACATACCTAAACATAATAAAAGCAAAATACAGCAAGCCTATAATCAACATCAAACTCAACGGACAGAAACTTAAATCAATCCCACTGAAATCAGGGACAAGGCAAAGCTGACAATGCTCTCCATATCTCTTCAACACAGTTTTTGAAGTCCTTGCAAGAGAAATAAGACAATTAAAGGAAATCAAACAGATTCACTTCTGAAACAAGGAAGTCAAAAACCACAATTTTCAGATTATATGATAGTATAAATGAGTGACCCCAAAATTTAACCAGAGAACAACTTCAGCTGATAAACACCTTCAGCAAAGTGGCTGGATACAAAATCAACTGAAAAAAAAAAAAAAAAAAGCCCTCCTCTATTTGAAAGAATAATGGGCTGACAAAGAAATTCGGGAAACTTACACCTTTCGTAAAAGACACTAATAACATAAAGTACCCTGGTATGACTCTAACCAAGTGAGTGAAAGATCTGTTTAAAACAAAACAAAAAAACTTCATGTCTCTGAAGAAATTAAGGAAGCTATCAGAAGATGGAAAGATCTCCCATGCTCATGCATCAGTAGGATTAACATGATGAAAATTGCCATTCTGCAAAAAGCCATCTACAGATTAAATGAAGTTTCCATCAAAATACCAACACAATTTTTTTTCCTTTTTATATTAAATTTTTATTTTTTATATTAATTACAGTTTATTTACTTTGTATCCTAGATGTAGCCCCTCTCACATTCTCTCCCAATCCTACCCTCCCTCCTTCAGCTCCTCCCTGTCCCTCTCTAAGTCCACTGATAAGGGAGGTCCTCCTACCCTTCCATCTGACCCTAGCTTATCAGGTCTCATCAGGACTGGCTGCAATGTCCTCCTCTATGGCCTAGCAATACTGCTCCTCTTTTGGGGTGGTCAAAGAGCTAACCACTGAGTTCATGTCAGAGACAGTCCCTGTTCTCATAACTAGGGTACCCACTTGGATACTGAGCTGCCATGGGCTACATCCAAGCAGCAGTTCTAGGTTATGTCCATGCATGTTCCATGTTTGGAGAACAGTCTCAGAAAAGACCCCTGTGCCCAGATATATTTGGTCCCTGTGGAGCCACTATCCTATCCAGGCCTTTATAACTTCCCCTTCTTTCATATGATTCCCTGCATTCTGCCCAAGGTTTGGTTACGAGTCTCAGCATCTGCTTTGATACACTGCTAGGTAGAATCTTTCAAAGGGCCTCTATGGTAGGTGCCTATCCTGTTCTTCACAGAACCAGAAAGAGCAATTCTCAATTCCAAATGGAAAAAAAAAAAAAAAAAAAAACACAGAATTGCTAAAACAGTCTTGTATAACAACAGAGCATCTGGAGGTATCCTCATCTCTGATATGAAGCCGTACTACAGAGCAATAATAATAAAAACTATATGTTACTTGCACAGAAATAGAATGGGGGCTCAATGGAATAAAATAGAAGACCAGAAATAAACCTACATACCTAAGGATACTTGATTTTTTACAAAGAAGCCAAAACCATAGAGTGGAAAAAAGACAGCATCTTCAACAAATGTTGCTGGTCTAACTGGATGTCTACATGTAGAAAAATGCAAATAAATCGAAACTTATCACCCTGCACAAAACTAAGGGAGGGTGGGATTGGTAGAGAATGAGAGAGGGGGGCTACAGCTAGGATCAAATACCTCAACATAAAACCAGACACAGTAAACCTTTTAGAAGAAAAAGTGTGTAAGAGCCTTAAATTCATTGGCACAGGAGACAACTTCCTGAACAGAACACAAACAGCAAAGGCTCTAAGATCAACAATCAATAAACAGGACCTCATGAAACTGAAAAACTTCTGTAAAGCAAAGGACACTGT
Source organism: Meriones unguiculatus (assembly GCF_030254825.1). Classification (NCBI taxonomy): domain Eukaryota; kingdom Metazoa; phylum Chordata; class Mammalia; order Rodentia; family Muridae; genus Meriones; species Meriones unguiculatus. The sequence goes on along the minus strand of NC_083369.1, from coordinate 144,691,221 downwards.
TATCAGAACAAAATGACACAGCCTGGGAAGGGATTTTCACAAACCCTATATCTGACGGAAGGCTAATGTCTAGAATACATAAAAGAACTCAAGAAGTTAAAAAACAACAAACCAAGTAATCCAGTTTAAAAATGGGGTACAGAACTAAACAGAGTATTCTCTATAGAAGAATATAGAATGGCAGAAAAACACTTAAAGAGATACTCAACATCCTTAGTCATCAAGGAAATGCAAATCAAAATGACCCTGAGATTTCACTTTACACCCATCAGAATGGCTAAGATCAAAAACTTAAATGACAATATATACTGTAGAGGATGTGGAGAATGGGGAACCGTCTTACATTGCTGGTGGGAATGTAAACACGTACAACTACTTTGGAAATCAGTCTGGTGCTTTCTCAGACAGTTAGGAATAGTGCTTCCTCAAGATCCAGCTATACTCTTAGGCATATATCCAAGGTATGCTCAAGTATATAATAAGGACATTTACTCAGCCATGTTAGTAGCAGCTTTATTTGTAATAGCCAGAATCTTGACACAACCCAGATGTCCCTCAACTGAGGAATGGATAGAGAAATTTTGGTACATTTATACAATGGATACTAATCAGCAATTTAAAAAAAAAAAAGAAATCATGAAATTTGCAGGCAAATGGTGGGAACTAGAAAATATAATTTTCAGTGAGGTATCCCAGAAACAGAAAGACACACATGGTATATGCTCACTTATAAGTGGATATTAGACATATAATACAGAGTAAACATACTAAAATTTTTACATCTAAAGAAGTTAAGCAAGAAGGAGAACCTGTGTAAAATGATTAATCCTTACTCAGAAAGGCAAACAGGAAAGGCTTCAGAAGAAGGAGAAAACAGGGAACAGGAAATGAGCCTACCACGTAGGGCCTCTGAAAGACTCTACCCAGCGGGGTATCGAGACAGATGTTGAGACTCAGCCAAACTTTGGGAAGAGTATAGGGAATCTTATGAAAGAAGTAGGAGATAATAAGATCTGGATAGGACAGGAGCTCCACAAGGAGAGCAACAGAACCAAATAATCAGGGCACTGGGGCATTTTCTGAGACTGATACTCCAACCAAGGACCATTCATGGTTATAACCTAGAACCCTTGAAAATATGTAGCCCATGGCAGCTCAGTCTCCAAGTGGATACCCTAGTAATGGGAACATGAGTTCTCTGACATGAACTCAGTGGTCTGCTCTTTGATCACCTCTCCTCGTGGATGCAGCCTCGCCAGGCCACAGAGGAAGAAAATGCAGCCAGTCCTGATGAGAACTGTTAGGCTAGGAGGGAAGGGGAGGAGTATCTCACCTTTCAGTGGACTTGGGGAGGGGCATGGGAGGAGATGAAGGAGGGAGAATGAGATTGGGAGAGGACAAGGGAGGCAGCTACTGCTGGGATACTAAGTGAATAAACTGTAATTAAGAAAAATATAAATAAATTAAAAAATCTAAGAAATGCTTTAGAATATTACTAATGGCTGGGAGTAGTGGCACATGACTCTCTTCTTAGCACTCAGGAGGCAGAAACAGGTGTATCTCTGAGATTCTGTGGCCAGTCTAGTCTACAGAGTCCATTCCCAGCCAGCCAGTGCTTTCTAATAAGCTTGTGTCCCCAACATTAGTAATGAAATAAATTTCACATGATGCTTCATAGTAAGAGATGAGATTTAACAACATAGAAAAATCCCATCTCAAAAAATAAATAGAAGCCATTCCAAGAAATCATATTTCTTCAAATATCCAGTCTGAAAATTTGGTTAATTATAAGATATAAGGTGTTCAATAATAATCAGGAAGTAGTGAATTTCTTTAATCAAGTAAAAACAGTTGATACAGTTACTCGATGTCAACATTAAATAATCTCTGGAAAGTAAATTCAATACATAGTATTGTAGAGTTGAGAGTACTGTTTACACTGCATTCTAGATTCTCAAAATTGAGCCAAACACTCATATACTGAAACATGTTACAGAACCAAATTATAGCTCCTATTTGACCAAAACAACTGGCTATTTCTTGCAAAGATCTATGTCTAAATTTGGAGTGGTATAAACATGTTCCTATACACAAAGAAAGAACTCTGTTACTAGAAAAGATGAATTTTAAGTCTTTGTAAAGCTTTTGTAATGTCCACTGTAATTATTACCACCTAGCTGAGATAGTTAAAATATTCTTGAGTATATATTACTTTATAGTTCAATTTTTGCTTTCCAGTAAGAGGTGGGACAGATAACATGATTATTATAGATTTATATTTTTATAAAAAATATATTGTTGTGTACCTATACATATAAATGTGAATAAAATATATTTGTCTCTTTCAAGAAAAGTGAAATTTACTAATTACCACCTTAAAATAAACCAATAGCTTTAGATTTTTAGAAAATTAATGACTCAGTACTAATTATTCATAATGAGTCATTCAGTCATTCATCAAAAATTGTATTAAGTACCTGACATATGCTAAGTTGGAGTTGTAACAGAAAAAGAGACAAAATCCATGATCTCACAGCTTTCTAGTCTGACTCATAAAAGAAAGTCCTAAACAAAGAGCCAAAGACTATAAAATGTCTGAGTAGTTCTAAGCACTGGGTGAGATTGAGTAAGCAATTCCACTGTGTCTCCCAATAAATATAGCTGTAAAATTTGAAAAGAATTCATAGAACAGTTATTTGAAAGCTCTGAACTATAAACTGTGGCGAGGAGAAGAAGTCCAGAATTAAAAGCACTATGGAATTCATGGTGTATTTACCCGTGTTTTCCTTTGGCTACCCCTGTATGACAATAATGCAACCTAAAATACAAACAGGCTTGGGGAGAACAGAAGTATTACAGGGAAAACTTTTCTTTCTATCTCTGGAAGCAGGAGAACAGTCTCCTAATAGTTAAACTTGGCGATGCTCCTAGATTTTTTTTAACCTCTTCTGAGCACATGCCAACTCAAGTACTCATGGCAAAAGTCGAGATGGATGTGAAAGAGATATTAATCTACATCTGCTTAAGACACACTTTCTCTGTGATGGAGGGCTTTGGATCCCAAGAGGTTGAACAAAGTCCTAAACACAAAACAATTGTATACAATGTAAGGTAAATAAACCCAGTTTTCTTGTTTTGTTTTGCTTTTTTCCCCCCAGAAGTCCTACAGAAAATTCCACAGAATCACAATGTCCTGATACAAGGTGTAGAAGAAAGTGTTTGATATAGTTCTTTACTAATTTCCAAACTCGTCCGTTGGTAAAAGTAGAGGCATTGGACCTGTGTAGTCTGTCACAGACTTGCCGACCTGAAAGACAGAGTGTCCATTGTCTAGGTCTCAGTAGGTACACAGATGCAAAGAAGGCTGAAAGAGGCTTGGAATTTGGAACTGATGTAAAATCCTAGATTACAGGGGGCTGGGTGGAATTTTTTGTTTTATTTTACTTTAAAGTGTGTTTCTATTTTTTTTCACAATTTATTCATAATATATCTCTATTGAATCCCCCTCCCTCAAATTTGCCCCAATCTTACCCTACCTCTTTCCCATTATTCCTTTCCTCTAGTCAACTGAAAGGGGGAGTTCTCCATTATTTCCATTTGCCCATAGATTGTCAAGTCTCATCAGGACTGCCTGGATTCTCTTCCTCTTTGGCCTGGCAAGGCTGCATCATTAGGAGAGAGTGATAGAACAGTAGTCAACCTAGTTCATGATAGAAGCTGTCCCTGCTTCCCTCACTCTGAAGTTTGCATGGAGTCAGAGCTGCCAATTGACCACATCTGAGCAGGGGAGCCTAGGTCTTCTCAATTCATGGTCCTCTGCTGGTGCATCAGTCTCTGCAGGACCTCTTCAGATCCTTTAGCTTTGTTGGTATCATTGTGGGGCTCCTGTCCCCTCCATCTTCCTCTATCCCCACCCCCTCTTCTTTCATAAGATTCTCTGCACTCAGCCCAAAGTTTGGCCTTGAGTTTCAACTACTGCTTCTGTCACCTGTTGGCTGGAGCCTTTCAGAGGACCCTCTATAGTAGGTTCCCATGAAATTTGCAGACAAATGGATGGAACTATAAAAGATCATCCTGAGAGAAGTAAACCAGAAAGAGAAAGACAGGCATGGTATACACTCATTTATAAGTTGATATTAGCTGTATAATATAGGACAGCCATCTATAGACCTAAAGAAGCTAAACACTAATCCTAGGGAGGATGCTTAAAATCTCATTCATAATGAATATTTGGCTTTTAATAAATCCAGTTGATTACCTGCCTACACAATAATATCAATATACTTCTTATGCTTTAAGCAAGACCCAAAGAGTTGTAATACAATGTCTACAATGTACGGCAGAATTATTCCATATTCCAGGATAATCTTACTAGTTTGTGAAAACTCTGTAATAGACATCAACCTTGGGATTACAAAGATGTTAGAATTCACTGACATTGTAAAAAATCCTTTAAATAAGTAAGAATGAATATTATTGTAGAACTGGAAGGGAAAATATAGGGTAGATCATGATCAAAATACACTATGTACATGTAATGTAATTGTGTAAAAAAACACTTTAAAATACCTTGATTACCATCAAGGAAACTGATATTTTAAATCATAGTTTATTTTCATATGCCTAAAATAAAACAGTATTTGTCAAATACATTTAAAACGGCATTTTAATATTTAAGAACAGTTTTAAACTAGATGAGTATACAAACTAATTGTAGTTAGAAGGCAATTCATAGCATTAAATGCTCATGATGGCAAAGAGAGAAGTTCTAAAATTGCTATTCTAAACTTCCATCTTACAGAAACAAAAAATTAATAATAAGAAAGGAGTTAAAAGAAAGCTAAGAGAAATTAATTAAAAAAAACTTGAGAAAAGTCACTGCCAAAAAGTTAATATTGTTGCATGTAGGTGGTACACAGACATACATGTGAGCAAAACATCCATACATACAATTTTTAATTGAAATTATGAGTATCTCAACAGTAATAATGAAAAGTAATAAGATGTGCACTGAAAATATCAGGAAGAAGAGATCTTATGTATACTCCACAAACAGGATTCAGTTCAATTATTGTACTAATTAATGGCCTTAATCACTTTATTGCTGCCTGGTTGCCATCATTATTTTTCTGCTATGTAGCAATATTCAATTTGCCACTCTGGTATATTAAAATGAAGAGCCTGTCACTAAGGCAGAAGATGCACAATTAAAACTCAATTTTTAAGAAGACATAAGTACAGTTTCAAGATGGGTATGGGAATGCAAAGGACCTGAGAGGTGATAAGGAAGGAGAAACAAGATACACGATATATATATATATAGATATATAGATATATAGATATATATCTTATATATAATACAAGATCAATATATTAAATTTTATCATAATTGTATATGCTGACAAAAATATATAGAATCAAAGTTTTAAAATGCAATAATATAACAAATCCAATATAATAAACTCAGGTGTCAAATTAACAAATCACCAGACACTGAATGCTAAGAAGTATAATTCACCAACAGCACAGGCTCTAAGAGCAACAATCAATAAATGGGACCTCATGAAACTGAAAAGCTTCTGTAAAGCAAAGGACACCATCATCAAAACAAAGCGACTGCCTACAGATTGGGAAAGAATCTTTACCAACCCTTTATCTGATAGAGGACTCATATCCAGTATATATAAAGATCTAATGAAGCTGAAAAGCAGAAAACCAAGTAATCCACTTAAAAAATGGGGAACAGAACTAAACAGAGAACTCTCTGTAGAGGAATATCGAATGGCAGAGAAGCATTTAAAGAAATGCTCAACCTCATTAGCCATTAGGGAAATGCAAATCAAAACAACCCTGAGATTTCACCTTACACCCATCAGAATGGCCAAGATGAAAAGCTCAAGTGACAACACATGCTGGAGAGGTTGTGGAGAAAGGGGAACCCTTCTCCACTGCTGGTGGGAATGTAAACTTGTACAACCACTCTGGAAAGCAATCTGGTGCTTTGTCAGACAACTAGGAATAGCGCTTCCTCAAGATCCAGCCATACCACTCCTAGGCATATATCCAAAAGAGGCTCAAGTACACAAAAAGGACATTTTCTCAATCATGTTTGTAGCAGCTTTATTTGTAATAGCCAGAAGCTGGAAACAGCCCAGATGCCCCTCAACTGAAGAATGGATGCAGAAACTGTGGTACATCTATACAATGGAGTATAATTCAGCAATGAAAAATAAGGAAATCATGAAATTTGCAGGTAAATGATGGGACCTGGAAAGGATCATCCTGAGTGAGTTGTCCCAGAAGCCAAAAGACACACATGGTATATATTCACTCATATAAACATACAACATAGGATAAACCCACTAAAATCTGTACATCTAAACAAACTAAGCAAAAGAGAGGACCCTAAATAAAATGCTCAATCCCCATCCTGAAAGGCAAAGAAGATGGACATCAGAAGAAGAAGAAAATAGGAAACAACCTAGGAACCTGCTACAGAGGGCCTCTGAAAGCCAGAAGAAGAAAACAGGAAACAACATAGGAACCTGCCACAGAGGGCCTCTGAAAGCCTCTGCCCTGCAGACTATCAAAGCAGATGCTGAGCCTGATGGCCAACTGTTGGGCAGAATGAATGGAATTTTATGTAAGAAGTGGGAAATAGTAAGATCTGGAGAGGACAGGAACTCCACAAGGAGAGCAACAGAACAAGAAAATTTGAACACAGGGAACTTCCCAGAGACTCATACTCCAACCAAGGACTATTCATGGAGATAACCTAGAACCCCTGCACAGATGTAGCCCAGGGCAGTTCAGTGTCCAAGTGGGTTACATAGTAATGGGAAGAGGGACTGCCTCTGACATAATCTGATTGGCCTGCTCTTTGATCACCTCCCCCTGAGGGAGGAACAGCCTTACCAGGCCACAGTAGAGGACAATGCAGCCACTTTTGATGAGAACTGATAGACTAAGATCAGAAAGGAGAGGAGAACCTCCCCTATCAGTGGACTTGGGGAGGGGCATGCATGCAGAAAGGGGAGGGAGGGTGGGATTGGGATGGGAGGAGGGAGGGTCTTATGGGGGATACAAAATGAATAAAATGTAATTAATAAAAGTTAAATAAAAAAATTAAAAAAAAACAAAAATAAGAAACAAATGAAAAGTTATGAAATTCACATAGATTTGCATACTTAAGATAGCTGACATTAAGGGCCATTTAAGGGGACATTCAGAAACATAATACAATATAATCTACTTAAAATATATACCTGTATGAAATAAATCTAAATAAGATTACCAAATAATGAGGGAGGCTAAGATTCAGAAAGTCACCACCAAATGTAAGATCCAGTGCTAATAAATGATTACTTCTAAATGAGTTGTTGGCCAAAGGAATCCCATGGAAAACTCTATCAGTTCAAGCTATTGTCAGGACTATTGCTTGCTTTCTACAAACTGATAGCAAGGCTGTATTGCTAAAGATAACATATACATAACTCAGTGAACATGGAGAAGTAAAGCTGGTCACTACCTAGAGCCTGTACTCCTATTGACTACTCTTTATGGTATTATTGACTACTCTTCATGGTACTGGAAGGTACTCTGCATACTACCAAAGGAAAAAGGTAAACACCATCCCTGTTACAAACCCTGTGATCTAAAATGGTGACATGTCTTCAAGGCAGAGTAATATAATTGTGGCATAAAAACTGTGGGAGTAAGTAAGCACTACCTTTAACTCTGATTAACCGGGTGGCCACGAACCCGAAACTAGTCAAGCTATAGACCAAGGGGAAAACTAAATACTATTGTTCTGCTAAAGGAATATAGAAATAAAATGATTCACAAATGGCATTCTGCTATACTCACAAACCAGTCTCTCGTTCAACCAGCTTCAGACAAGTTTCTTACTGTAGGGTATGGGAACTATCACAGAAAACCACAACTTGACACTATAAACAAAAAGAGACCGTTCAAATACTCAGCCATAAATGGGATGTCTTCATTAAAACCCTCCCCTCAGGACTCAGGGAAGTATTTGGAAGAAGAGGAAAAAAGATTGTAAGAGCCAGTAGGCATGGCAGACAACAAGAAAACTATCTTTCAGACATAACAGGAAGGAGGCACATATGAACTCACAGAGACAGTGGCAGCATGGGCAGGACTTGCACAGGCTTAAGCCAGATGAGAGAGCACAGAGAGAGGAAGTAGACATGAGCCCATATCCCTAATCATGAAGCTATCTCTAAATAACAATTGATTGCAAGAAAAAGAAATTAGTTTTCCCCAATGGAGTCTCAATGAGTATACAAACTACAATGAATGGAGGCCCCATGGGTAGCACAAAATAAACTCACTGGTATTTTTGGAGATGTGTTGTCTCATGATGTTTCATTTGTGCATTTTTTACCTTACATGGCTTTTGTTTATCTATTATGGTTTCAGATTTTGTGCTTTTGTAGTGTGTAGTGTGTGCACATGTGTATATATTTTTGTATTTTTTCTTTTTCCTTTTCTGTGTTTGTTTGCCTGGTTTTACTCTGGTTTGTTTGCTGGATGGGTAGGGGGATGCAAAGGAACTGAGAGGTGATAAAGGGGAGGAACTGTGATCAGAATTTACTATTTGAAAGAAATTATTTCAATAAAATGTTGATAAAAATAAAAGTGTTCATTAGTTAAGAAAGAGAAAGATAGTGAATATGCTAATGCTCTCTAATATATAGATAGACTTATGATATGGGATCAAAGTTTCAGTGAAAGAAATAATAGGTAATTTTTTTGAAAAAAATCAATAAAAATATTTGCGTCTACAGCAATAAAATTTGTTTTGGTGATGGAAGGAAAGATACAGTTATCAAGTGAACTGAATGGGCAACTGTTTTTTGGCAAATCAGAAATAAAAATTAAAATAGAGAAAGGAAAATATTTTTAACCAACAATAGCAGAATATTTACACACCCAGAGGTACTTTTTAAAAAGAAACTGTAGCTAATATGAAAATAAACTTAAAAGTATCAGGGACTTAAATATAAAACTATAAAACTTCTATATTAAAATCCATAAATTAATCTTCAGGAGCTCAAGTTATGTAAGGAAATTTTAGATATCACAACAAAATATGATCCTAAAAAGAAAAATAGTGGCTGATACTTAGCTTTTTATTATGTATAGGATTGTAAAATACAGAAAAAGTCAAGCCACAAAATAGGAAGCCACATTATATATATATATATATATATATATATATATATGTATGAAAATATATAATCACACACAATATACTTTGGTCAAATTCTTTCTCCTCTCCAAACTTCTTCCAGATGTTCACTCCCTGCCCACTCAAATTCATATGCTTTCTCTGTCATAAAAACCCACAAAACCACAACAAAAAGAAGCTGAAAAGAGCACCAAAATAAAGCAGAAAACATAGGATCCATTTTTGTGTTGGCCAACTATTTCTGATCATGTGGCCTGCCCTGGGGACAACACATTTTAAAGCCATTACAACACAAGGAGTGATATCCAGAACACATTAAGAATACTCAAAGTTATTTATAACATTCTATATAAATTTGCAAACTACTGGAATAAATATTTCAGAAATATGAAGAAAAGTATCCACAGGACCATGTTCCACATCATTAAGAAATGTGGGTTAAAGCTTTATCTATTTGAATGACTCAAATGAAAAATAGTACTTAAAAACAAATGACTGAAAAAATACAGGCAATGTAGCACTTTCATGAATTACTGTTATGAACATAAAATAGTGCAGTTATCCTGGACAATACAGGTTTTTGTTTGCTTTTGTTTTAATAAAAATAAACATGTACTTATATACAAACTATTACTTAGCCTCTTGTTAGATTTATTCCATAGATATTAAAATTATGCTCACATCAGAACTTATCGACAAATATTAATAGCAGCTTTATTTGTGAATATCCCATAGAAACTTGCCGAATGTCTTTCAAAAAGTTGATGGTTAAAAACACTCTATATAGCACCAATATAAAGGGACAAACTATTGATACAGGGAAAAACTTGTTATATTCTTGAAAGGATAAAACTGTATAGTTGGAGGATAGATTAGTGGTAATACACATGTTATGGGGTTGGGGCTAGTGAAAACTGAAAGCCGTTGCATTAAAATGTTTCTTTGTTTAAACACTTTAATATCATCTTTTTTATTTAGTTATAAGAATCTGTGCACCAAACCCTCAGCAGAGTGCAGGGAACCATATGAAAGAAGGGGAGTTAGTATGATATGGAAAGGATAGGAGCTTTACAAGTACCAAATATATCCGGGCACACGGTCTTTTCTGAGACTGACACTCAACTATGGATATAACCTAGAACTTCTGCTCAGATGTGGCTCCTGGTAGCTCAGTAACCAAGTGGTTTTCCAAAGTAAGGGGAACAAGGACTATTTCTAACAGGATCTCAAGGGCAGGCTCTTTGACCTCCTCACCCCGCAAGGGAGGAGCAGTCCTGTTAGGCCACAGAGGAGGACTTTGCAGCCAGTCCTGAAGATACCTGATAAAACAGGGTCAGATGAATAGGGAGGAGGTCCTCCCCAATCAGTGGACTTGGAAAGGGGTAGGGAGGAGACCAGGGAGAAAGTGTGGGGTTGGGGAGGGAATGAGGGAGCGGGATATAGCTGGGACACAGAGTTAACAAAATGTAACTGAAAAGAAAAATTAAGTTAAAAAAAAGATAGATCAGAAAAAATAAAGAGAATCTGTGCATGGAATAAAATTTCATAAAACTGTATACAAATATACAAGTTGTGAAAAACTATTGAAATCTGAAAATGTTCTACTAACATAACTGAATGTGGAGGTTATAAAAAATAATGTTTTGTGAATGCACAAGGGAAAAGAAAACATTCATTCAGAATTAGATGTGTAAGAAATGTGAGTTGCTGGCATCATTTGCCCAGTTTCACATCATGTGATTTCAATGTTATCTTGTTTTTGAACACAGCATGCACACCTTGCGTTGTGTATGCTGTCATGCCACATAATGCCAAATATTGCTGCCTGAAACACCTCATTCAGATTCAAGATTATTGCAGTGGGTTTACACCACACATAGTTTTGTTCTTATAGATGCACAATGATTTGTTTAAAGAAAACAAAGCCTTGATAATTTCCTGTTTTAGCATAAGATAATTTTCTCGTCTTAGCATACAAGATCACATGACTATTTTGAATTATATGTGTTACTGTGCTTGATTTTTTGCTCTTTTTTAATTTTAATTTTTTCTTCACAATTCATTAATTATATATCTGGATTGAAGCACCCTCCCTCAACTCTCCCCAGTCCTACCCTCCCTCCCTCTTCTTACCTCCTTCCATTTGTCCACTGAAAGGGGGAGTTCTCCACTATTGCCACCTGCCCATAGCTTTTCAAGTCTCATCAGGACTGCCTGGATCCTCTTCCTCTGTGGCCTGGCAAGGCTGCATCATCAGGGATGAGTGATCAAACAGCAGTCAATTGAGTTCATGGTAGAGGCAGCACCTGCTCCACTCACTCAGATCCACATGGACACCGAGCTGCCAATAGGCCACATCTGAGCAGGAGATCTAAATCCTCTCCACGCATGCTCTTCTTTTGGTGCATTAGTCTCTGCAGGACCTCCTGGATTTTTTTAGGGTTTTTTTGTCTCTTTGTGGGGCTCTTGTCCTCTCCAGGTCCCTTTATTCCCACCCCTTCCTTCCTTCATAAAATTCACAGCACTCTGACCAAAGATTGGCCACAAGTTTCATAATCTGTTTCTATCCCCTGTTGGGTGAATTATTTCAGAGGATCCTTTGTGATAGGCTCCCATCCTATTTGCTCTCTAGTGTCTATCCTGCTTGTCATTCTGAATGAGATTTATGTATCCTCCCTAGGGTTCTCATTGTTGTTTCCCTTTTTTAGGTCTATATTGGCTATCCCTTATTATATGCCTAATATCCACTTACAAGTGAATATAGACCATGCCTGTCTTTCAGTTTCTGGGTTATCTCACTCAGGATGATCTCCTCTAGTTCCATCCATTTGCATGCAAATTTCATGATTTCCTTGTTTTTAATAGCTGAGTAGTATTCCATTGTGTAGATATGCCACAATTTCTGTATCCATTCTTCCATTGAGGGATATATACCTTGTTTCCAGAATGTGGCTATTACAAATAAATCTACCCTGAACATAGTTGAGCAAATGTCCTTATTGAATTGTGGGGCGTCTTTTGTTTATATGCCCAGGAGTGGTATAGCTGGATCTTGAGGTAGTTCCATTCCCAATTTTTAGAGAAAGCAGCAGATTGATTATCAAAGTGGTTGTACAAGTTGGCACTCCCACCGTTATAACTGGAAATCCACATGTAGAAAACCCAAATAGACCCATATCTCTCACACTTCACAAAATTAAAGTCCAAGTGGGTCAAAGATCTCAACATAAAACCAGACACACTAAGTCAGTTGGGAGAAAGCCTTGACCTTATTGACATAGGAGACAATTTCCTGAATAGAACACCCACAGCTCAGGTTCTAAGATCTGAAAATGAAAACTTCTGTAACACAAAGGGCATTATCAACAGAAAAATGACAGCCTACAGACTGGAAAAACTCTTCACCAACCCTCCATCTGATAGAGGGATAATATCCAGAGTATACAAAGAACTCAAGAAAATAGACACCAACAAACCAAATAATCCAATTAAAAATAGGGTGCAGTGCTAAACAGGGAATTCTCAACAGAAGAATACAGAATTTCAGAAAAACACTTGTTCTGCACTTGAACATCTTTTGGATATATGCCTACGAGTGGTATAGCTGGATCTTGAGGAAGTACTATTCCTAACTGTCTGAGAAAGCTCCAGATTGATTTCCAAAGTGGTTGTACAAGTTTACATTCCAACAAGCAATGGAGGAGTGTTTCCCTTTTTCCACAACCTCTCCAGCAAGTGTTGTCACTTGAGTTTTTTTTTTTTTTATTATTATTATTTTAGCCATTCTGATGGGTGTAAGGTGAAATCTCAGGGTCATTTTGATTTTCATCTCCCTGTTAACTAAGGACATTGAACATTTCTTTTAAGTGTTTCTATGCCATTCTATATTCATCTACAAAGAATTCTCTGTTTAGTTCTGTAACCCATTTTTTAATTGGATTATTTGATTTGTTGCTTTTTAACTTCTTTATTTATTTATATATTCTGGATATCAGCCTTCAGTCATCTATAGAGTTGGTGAAGATCCTTTCTCAGTCTGTAAGCTGTCTTTTTGTTCTGACTGCAGTATCTTTTGCTTTACAGAAGCTTTTTGGTTTTATGAGATCCCGTTTATTGATTGTTGCTCTTAGAGCCTGTGCTCAGGAAGTTGTGTCCTGTGCCAATGTTCTAGGCTCTTCCCAATTTTTTCTTCTAATGGGTTTAGTCTGTCTGGTTTTATGTTCAGGTCTTTGATCCACTTGGAATTTAGTTTTGTGCAGGGTGATGAATAAGGATCTATTTTCATTTTTCTGCACGTAAACTTCCAGTTGGAACAGAACCATTTGTTGAAGATGCTGTCTTTTTTCCATTGAACACAACAAGGACAGTTGCTCAACCATGTTTGTAGCAGCTTTATTTGTAATAGCCAGAGCTTGGAAACAGCCCAGATATCCCTCAACTGAGGAATGGATACAGAAATTGTGGTACATATACAGAATAGAATACTACTCAGCAATTTAAAACAAGGAAATCATGAAATTTGCAGGCAAATGGTAGGATCTGGAAGATATCATCCTGAGTGAGGTATCCCAGAAGCAGAAAGATATACATGGTATATACTCACTTATAAGTGGATATTAGACATGTAATATAGGATAAACATACTAAAATAAGTACACCTAAAGAAGCTAAACAAGAAAGAGGTCCCAGGTTATGATGAACAACCCTCACTTAGAAAGACAAATGGGATGGACACTGGAAGTAAGAGAAAACAAGAAACAGGACAAGAGCCTACCATAGAGGGTCTCTGAAAGACTCTACCCAGCAGTTCATCAAAGCAGATGCTGAGACTTATAATCAAACATTGGGCAGAGTGCAGGGAATCACATGAAAGAAGAGTGAGTTAGTAAGACTTGGAGAGGACAAGAGTGCCACAATGACCAAATATATCGGGACACAGGGGTCTTTTCTGAGACTGATTCTCTAACCAAGGACCATGCATGGATATAACCTAGAACCCCTGCTTAGATATAGCTCATGGTAGCTCAGCATCCAAGTGGGTTTCCTAGTAAGGGGAAGAGGGACTGTCTCTGACATGAACTCAGTGGTGGACTCTTTGAATTACCCCACCTCCAAGGGAGGAGCAGCCTTGCTATGCCACAGAGGAAGACAATACAGCCAGTCCTGATAAGACCTAATAAACTAGGATCAGATGGAAGGGGAGGAGGCCTTCCCCTATCAGTGGACTTAGAGAGGAGCAGAGAGTAGATGAGGGAGGGAGGGTGGGATTGGGAGGGAATGAGGGAGCGGGCTACAGTTGGGATACAAATTAAATAAACTGTAATTAATATAAAAATAAAAATTAAAAAAGAAAAACATTTAAAGAAATGTTCAACATCCTTTGTCAGCAGGGAAATGCAAATCAAAATGACCCTGAGATTTCATCTTATACCCATGAGAATGGCTAAGATAAAAACTCAAGTGACAACACATTCTGGAGAAGATGTGGAGAAAGGGGAACCCTCCTCCATTGCTGGTGGCAGTGCTTGATTTTAAAGTGGCTGTTTGAGTTGTTCAGTTGAGTTTCATAAAGAGTCATTCAGCATTTTGGCTTGGAATTAGGACTGAATTTAACACTACTCCTGAAATAATCTTAAATGTATTTCTAACATTTCACTAAGTATTTATATGTATTGATAATTATAAAACAGAAGAATTTCTTCCCTCTGAAAAACATTGTAGATATTCTATGACCCAAAATGTTTAAATATTCAGGTAAATTATATTCTTTATTTAAAAATTAAAAACATATCCATATCATTACAATCCAGATTTGCATTTGTCTTTAATGATAAGTTATGTATATACAAACTAATTTTAAAATAAATTTCAGTTTTCAACGTAAGTTACAAGCAAATATTTTTTTTTTGTATGCATAAATGCCTGTATGCTTCTGAGCATGCAAAATTTACTTGAAAACAATGGGAAAAGTTTAAGATACTCTGGTCTATCGTCACCAAAATGGTGCTGGACCAACAGGATGTCTACATGCAGAAAGATGAAAATAGAACCATATTTATCACCCTGAACAAAACTAAAGTCCAAGTGGATCAAATACCTCAACATAAAACCAGATATGCTAAATCGGTTAGAAGAAAAAATGAACCTAGAACTCATTGGCACAGGAAACAACTTCCTGAACAGAGCACCAACAGCACAGGCTCGAGGAGCAACAATCAATAAATGGGAACTCATGAAACTGAAAAGCTTTTGTAAAGCAAAAGACACTATCGTCAGAACAAAACTTCAGCCTACAGACTGGGAAAGGATCTTCACCAACCCTATATCTGACTGAAGGCTGATATCCAGAATATATAAAGAACTAAATAAGTTAAAAAGCAACAAATCAAGTAATCCAATTAAAAAATGGGGTATGGAGCTAAACAGAGAATTCTCTGTAGAGGAATATAGAATGGTAGAGAAACACTTAAAGAGATGCTCAACAGCTTTAGTCATCACGGAGATGCAAATTAAAATGACCGTAAGATTTCACCTTACACCCATCAGAATGGCTAAAATCAAAAACTCAAATGACAACACATGCTGGAGAGGTTGTGGAGAAAGGGGAACTCTCCTCCATTGCTGGTGGGAATGTAAACTGGTACAACCACTTTGGAAGTCAATCTAGTGCTTACTCAGACAATTAGGAATAGTGCTTCCTCAATACACAGCTCTACCACTCCTAGGCATATACCCAAAATTTGCTCAAGTACACAACAAGGACATTTGTTCAACCATGTTTGTAGCAGCTTTATTGGTAATAGCCAGAACCTGGAAACAACCTAGATGTCCCTCAACGGAGGAATAAATACAGAAATTGTGTTATTTTTACACAATGGAATACTACTCAGCAATCAAAAACGAGGAAATCATTAAATTTTCAGGCAAATGGTAGGTTCAAGAAATGATCCTTCTGGGTGAGGTATCCCAAAAGGAGAAAGACAAATATGATATATACTCACTCATATAGTCCTATAAGATATGATAAACACATTGAAATTTATACACCTAAAGAAGATAAACAAAAAAGAGGACCTGGGGTAAGATGATCAATCCTCACTTAGAAAGACAAATTGGATGTGCATTGGACATAGGAGAAAACAAGTAAGAGGACAGTAGCCTACTGCAGAGGGCCTCAGAAAGACTACCTAGCAGTGTATCAGAGTAGATACTAAGACTCATAACCAAACCTTCAGAAGAATGCAGGTAATTATATGAAAGTAGGGGGAGTTAGTATGATGTGGAAAGGATAGGAGCTCCACAAGGACCAAATATATCTGGGCACAGGGGTCTTTTCTGAGACTGACACTCCACCAAGGACCATGTATGGATATAACCTAGAATCTCTGCTCAGATATAGCCCGTGGTAGCTCAGTAAATAATTGGTTTCCCATAGTAAGGGGAACAGGGACTATTTCTGACAGGAACTCAATGGCAGGCTCTTTGACCTCCCCACCCTCAAGAGAGGGATACTTGTTCAACCATGTTTATAGCAGCTTTATTTGTAATAGCCAGAACCTGGAAACAACCCAGATGTCCATCAACCAAGGAATGGGTACAGAAACTGTGGTATTTTTACAGGATGGAATACTACTCAGCAATCAAAAAGGAGGAAATCATGAAATTTGCAGGCCAATGGTGGGATCTGGAAAAGATCATTCTGAGTGAAATATCCCAGAAGGAGAAAGACAAACATGGTATATACTCACTTATATAGACCTATAAGATATGATAAACATAATGAAATCTATACACCTAAAAAAGATAATCAAGAGAGTGGACATGGGGTAAGATGATCAAACCTCATTTAGAAAGACAGATGGGATGTGCATTGAACGTATGACAGGAGTCTACTGAGCGCATCTGAAAGACTCTAACTAGCAGTGTTTTCAAAGCAAAGACTCATGACCAAACCTTTGGCAGAGTACAGGGAATCATAAGAAAGAAGGGGAGTTAGTCTGATGGGGAAAGGATAGGAGCTCCGCAAAGACCAAATATATCTGGGCACAAGGTCTTTTCTGAGACTGACATTCAACCAAGGACCATGTATGGATATAACCTAGAACCTCCACTCAGATGTAGCCTGTGGTAGCTCAGTAACCAATTGGTTTCCCAAAGTGAGGGGAACAGGGACTATTTCTAACAGGAACTCGATGACTGGCTCTTTGGTCTCCCCACCCCCGAAGGGAGGAGCAGTCCTGTTAGGCCACAGAGGAGGGCTTTGCAGCCAGTCCTGAAGATACCTGATAAAACAGAGTCAGATGAATGTGGAGGAGGTTCCCCCCCATCAGTGGACTTGGAAAGGGGCAGGGAGGAGAAGATGGAGGGAGCATGGGATTGGGAGGAAATGAGGGAGCAGGATACAGCTGGGATACAGAGTTAATAAAATGTAACTGATAATAAAATTTAAAAAAATAAAAATATAAATAAAAAATCATCTGGTCTAATAGAACATATTCAGTGAAAGCCAATTTCTGGGTTTTGATAATGGACTATAGTTACATTAGATGTTACAGGAACAGAAAACTAGTGGAAGGGCTAATGGATCTATGTATCTGATTCTTAGCAAAATTTTTTGAGTTTCTAGTTATTTTGAAAGAAGACTGAAAAACACTGAACAGAAATCCAGATGATCTTGAATAGATACTTCTTCAGTGAGAACGTTGTGGTAAAATCATGTAAAAAAAAATACATGAAAAAAAAACAACAGTGGAGCAATACAAATTGAGTTCATATTGGAATTCTCACCCTATACCTGTTAAATAGTTATCTTACAAAATTGTGAGGATTAAAGCTGTAATTAATTCTCATATTTTGGAAGAATGTTGAAATACTTAAGGCATTGTAACTAAATGAAATAGTTTAACAGTTTGTTATATACATGTGCCTTGCAGCTCTGCTTCTAAGTATTTACTTTAGGTTAAGGAAGATTTATGCTCACGGCAAAAGCATAAAAAGAATATTTTCTGAATATTCATAAAAGCTTTTATAATAGCTATAAGTATCAACCAAATGTAAATGTATTTACTATATGAGTTGCGAAAAAGAAAACTAGTACTTTCATATTTGTTATATTAGGCTGTGATTTTGTGCTAAGGATGATAAAGCCATCAAAGATAGGTAATAGATGTTGTTGGGAGGTAAAGCATCCAGACAAGATGATGTGAAAGAGTTTCGGAGAAAGACTGAAGCAAAGGTAGGTAATCACCACAAAAACATCTGCCCACAGGAAGAGATTTCCCAGACAGAAGAAAAAGCATGTGGTTAGGTCTAAAATAGAAATAAACTGTTTAAAACACAGGAAACAGTAAGGAGGATGAGAAAGAGTAGATTGGAGCAAAACAAAAGGAACTGTGGACACTTTTGCTGAATAGATGTGTCATTGAATCTGTATCATTTTTATACAATCAATATTAAGGCTGTGTCACCTTTCTGAAGAAAAAGTATTTTTGTCTAACTTGATCAGATTGATCTGCAGTTTAGTACTGTTAGTTTAGGTTGTTCCAAGGCTTAGATTTAATAACTATTGCTTGGTTTTATATTGTCATTTTTGGAATGTTGAAATTGGTTGTTAAAATTTTCCTCTTTTTAAATTCTATTTTTGTTGTCGTTGCTCTTGTATTGTAAAAATCTTATGTCATGAAATGTTTTCCACTGTTGTCCTTAACCTTTTGATGAATTTTCCATCAGTGTTCTGGCATACCACTCCTATGCAGGCCTTCAGGTTTTACTAGAAATATACCATGAGTTAGTTATGCAAAAAGATCAACACATATTCTACTCTGATTGGAGAACAACATGTTGAGGTTTATTCAGTTTCACATGAAAAACAAAAGTGTGAAATTTGATCATGGTAAAATAAAATAAAATGCCTGCAGTTTTCTGAAAAACGGCAGCTTTTACAAAGTTAAGATCACTTACCCACCACAATCCCAGAGGGTTTTCTTCTTCTATTGTCCTCTGTCCCTTCTCTCTCTCTCGAAGTGTTTTTTATTGTTTTCATTTATTACAATTTATTCACTTTGCATCCCGGCTGATGCCTCTCCCCATCTCCTCCCACTCCCACCCTTTCTCTCTCTTCTCCCTCTATGCCTCTCCCCTGTCCACTGATAGCTGAGGTCCTCCTTCTCTTCTATGTGACCCTAGTTTATCAGGCCTCATCAGCATTGTCTCCTTCTGTGGCCTGGCAAGGCTGTACCTCCCAGTGGGAGATGATCAGAGACCCTGCCACTGAGTTCATGCCAGAGACAGTCCCTGTTCCCTTTATTAGGGAATCCACTTGGAGACTGAGTCTATGGGTTACATATGAGCCTGGGTTTTAGGTTATCTCCATGCACTGTCCTTGGTTGGAGTATGAGTCTCAGAAAGGACCCCTGTGCCCATGTGCCCAGTTGTTTTTTTTGTTTTTTGTTTTTGTTTTTTTTTGTTTTTTTTTTTTGTTTTTTTTTTTTTTTTTTTTTTTTTTTTTGTTCTGTTGCTCTCCTTGTGGAGCTCCTGTCCTC
The DNA here is from genome assembly GCF_030254825.1 of Meriones unguiculatus. Classification (NCBI taxonomy): domain Eukaryota; kingdom Metazoa; phylum Chordata; class Mammalia; order Rodentia; family Muridae; genus Meriones; species Meriones unguiculatus. The sequence goes on along the minus strand of NC_083369.1, from coordinate 144,671,466 downwards.
TCCAGGTCTTTCTATTTTCCCCTTCATTCATAAAATTCCCTGCACTCTTCCCTATGTTTGGCTATGAGTCTCAGCATCTGCTTTGATACCCTGCAGGGTAGAGTCTTTCAGAGGCCCTCTGTGGTAGGCTCCTGTCCTGTTCCCTGCCTATTGTGCTTGCCCTTCTGAATGAGGATTGAGCATCTTCCCTAGGGTCTTTCTTGTTCTTTAGCTTCTTTAAGGGTATAGATTTTAGTATGTTTAACAAAATTAGGATCGCTTTTTAATTGATACTAAACTGTTGAAACTTCTACTCCATGGGAAAACCATGAAGTGCTATTCCATGGGAAAACCATGAAATTCTGAGGACCTAAATCTGAGGATATTTCCCTTTTATTCTTGGCAGACTTAATGCTGCATATTGGTGAAATTTTTCATAAGAACTCCCTTGGTTTAGCAAAAGAAAAATGAGGATGATAAGGAATGATTCACATGGCAAATCCTTTTTCATAGAAAAAGTTTCAGCATATGAATAATGATGTGCAATATAGATGCCATTTATTTCACTAAGAGCTAAAACAACATGTGTCAGAAAGATAAAATTCCATTTTGTCAACTTCTGGAGCGGGAGCAGAAGTTGAATTAACCGATAGCCACTTCCAGTGCCAAGGGAAGAAGGGGGACCTTTTTCTTGGCAGCAATAGGACAAAACTAAGAAAATTAAGTATCACCACACTAAAGAAGAAGAAGGGTCCTTAAGAATCCATTTAGTGAATTTATCTCTGTGTCTTTAGACTGGACTATGTTGAGTGTGTGCCAGACAGATGAACTTCTTTCCTTTACAGGAAGAAATTCTCTATGAGAGAGAATTTGCCCACTGTTCAGTACATAAATACACCAAAGCAGCAGGGTTATTGTGGTTCTTGCTGTTAGTATCCATGTTATTGGTATATATTCACTCTATATATTTATGAATTTTTTATAAAGATATTTTCCTGAAGCTTATCACATACTTTGATTATCTTCTCACTTTTCTTTCCTTCTTTTGCTTGTTATATATATATATATATATATTTCACATGATTATATAAATATAGGATTCAAAAACGAGGAATATATGTACTACTTAACTTCCTGAATCTGATATAGTTGGAACATAGGGTAGCTTTGGAGGTCACATTTTCTCTTCAGAAATACCGTGGGTTGAATTTGACAGACTGTTTGCAAGTTCTGAAAGAAAAAGTAAGTTTGTTTTTGCATGATTTCTTGTTTATAATATATTTGTGTATGTTTTATTCCTTCTTAGTACCAGATATCTAAATAGGTGAGGAGATACATACAAGTTGTATGTATAAATGTTATATAAGATCCATCGGCCTGGTGTTTCTTTTAAAAACCTAATGAGTTATTTCCCTAGTAACTGATTATAAGGTTTAGGAAGGATGTTTTGCCCAAGAATAACCTTTACATTCACTCCAGTATGCTTATTTAAAATTATAGCTATATACAGCTGGAATACAAAGTGAATAAATTGTAATTAATAAAACAATAAATAAAAAGTTGTAGCGTTAATATTTAATTTCTTTAGGGTAAAGGTGATTTTTAGAATTTTAATGTTATCCTTTATTATTACCGAAAACTTATCTATATTTTGATCTAAACATGAAATTATTTTCATTATTTACTAGTCATAGTTTAGTTTTTAGTTTTTAGCTCTCTATCTCAGGCTAGCCTTATACTTGTAGCAATCCATGTGCCTTGGTGCTTCATGTGCTGGAATTGAAACTGTCTGACATTAGTAATTTCTGGCTGAAAACAGGCTTTGATAACAAAAAAGAAAAGAAAAGAAAAGAAAAGGTTAGAAAATCTCAAAGAAAGATTGAGAACAAATTTTCAAAATTGGAGATTGGCCCCTAATAATAGCTGTGTCGTAAGTGGGTCTCAACCTTCCTCATGCTGCCACCCTTAATACTTTTTCTCATTGTGTGGTGACTTTCAGCCATAAAATTTTTTGTTGCTAATTCATAAGTGTAATTTTGCTATTTTATGAATAGTAATGAAAATATATGGTATGTAGACTAGCTGATAAACCCTGTGTAAGAGTCTCTGAAAGACTCTACCCAGTAGTGTATCAAAGCAGATGTTGAGACTCATAGCCAAACTTCGGGCAGAGTGCAGGGAATCTCATGAAAGAAGGGGGAGATAGTAAGACCTGGAAAGGACTGAACCTCCACAAGGAGAGCAACAGTACCAAATAATCTGAGCACAGGGGTCTTTTCTGAAACTGATACTTCAACCAAGGGCCATTCATGGATATAACCTAGAACCCCTGCTCATACGTAGCCCATGGCAGCTCAGTATCCATGTGGGTTCCCTAGTAATGGGAACAGGGACTGTCTTTGACATGAACTCAATGGCTGGCTCTTTGATTGCCTCCTCACGAGAGAGGAGCAGCCTTGTCAGGCCATAGAGGAAGACAATGCACCCAGTCCTGATGAGACCTGATAAGATAGGATCAGATGGAAGGGGATGAGGACCTTCCCTTTCAGTGGACTTGGAGAGGGTCATGAGAGGAGAAAAGGGAGGGAGGGTGAGATTGGGAGGGAATGAAGGAGGGGGCTACAGCTGGGATACCAAGTGAATAAACTGTAATTAATATAAAAAAATAAAAAATTAATTAAGAGGAGGTCTTCTTTTCCTTCCTTCTGATCCTAGTCAGTTAGGTCTCATCAGGAGTGGCTGCATTGTCTTCTTCTGTGGCCTGGTAATGCTGCTCCTCCCTCATGGGGAAGTAACTAAAGAGCAGGCCAATCAGTTCATGTCAGAGACAGTCCCTGGTTCTTATTACTATGGAACCCACTTGGATACTGAACTTCCATAGGCTACATCTGTGCAGAGGTCTTAGGTTATCTCCATGCATGGTCCTTGGTTGGAATATCGGTCTCAGGAAAGACCCCTGTGCTCAGATTTTTTGGTTCTGTTGCTCTCCTTGTGGACCTCCTGTCCTCTCCAGATCTTACTGTTTCCCACTTCTTTCATAAGATTCCCTGAACTCTGCCCAAAGGTTGGCCATAAGTCTCAGCATCTGCTTTGATAGTCTGCAGGGCTGAGCCTTTCAGAGGCCCTCTCTGGCAGGTCCTTAACTTGATTCCTGTTTTCTTCTTCTTCTGATGTCCATCCTCTTTGCCTTTCTGGATGGCAACTGAGCATTTTAGTCAGAGTCCTCCCTCTTGATTAGTTTCTTTAGGTCTACAGATTTTAGTAGGTTTATCCTATATTATATGTCTATATGAGTGAGTATATACAGTGTGCAGAGGGGGAAGGAAGGGAGGGATTGGGACAGGAGGAGGGAGGGAACCACAGGTGGCATATAAAGTGAATAAAGTGTAATTAATAAAGAATTAAAAAAAGAAATGATAAAATACTGTTTTTATTAACTGATGTTTTTTAGACAGAGATAAAAAAATAATTAAAAAAAGAGTCATTAGATCTCAGAGGTTGGCAACCCATAGGTTGAGGAACAGTGCTTGAAAGAAACTTATTGTAATTGTATATGTTTATTAGGAACTTTATTTCATTTAAGTAAATAATTATTAGAACAATTCTGTGACATGTACAAAATTGCCTGTGGAAAGTATGTGAATACATGCACATAATAATGTTTATACAGATAGTTACAAAATTTATTAGAATCTACAAATTCTTCATGAAAAACTGATTTGTTTATTTCCTACCTTCTCCATTGGTGGGACTAGAGATTAAATGCAGATGTATTGACAGTTTTCCATAGAAAGCTTAAGGAAACCAGCCTGAGATTGCTCTTTAGTTAGATCCTCATCTGATAGTATTCATCATGAAACCAGACGCAATTTGGACCTAAGCTTGGTTAGGGGAACTCCAAAGGGTCAACTTTTCCATTAACAACTGCATATAAATAGCCAATTATAGATATGGGATAGTCCAAATAGATTCTTCCCAGGAGGAATAAACTTGGAGATGAGAAAAGAACAATGCCTAGATATTCTTTGTATAAGAAATTGAGAAGTGGCCCTCAAAGCAATATGAAGCTCGTCTGCTGAGATTTTACTTTTTCTTACGAAATGCTGAAAAATTTAAATGTTAATGTCTGTGTCACATTTTGGGATCCGTTCCACATTCAGTGAATAACTAATATCTGAACTGGCCAAAAAGGAAGTTCTAATGTAAATTGTTGCAAAAATTACACATGTCTTACCTCCTATGCCAGGCTTGTGTTATTAAGTCATTAATATGTTCACATAAATATGCAAATATGGCTTATGGTGATTGTGGGATGTTTTAAAAATTAGTCACATGCAATGAAGCTAAGAAAAACATCATATGAATGTTTTCTACGTAGAAATGGCAGAAAACCAATTTGTCCTTTAAGGCAGTGGTTCTCAAATTTCAGAATTACTTGGAGGATTGTTCAGATATAGATGACTAGGCTGTATGAATGGGATTGCCCACTCACCTAAATACCAGAATCTTAGCAAGAGCCTAAGTATTCTCATGAGTAAGGTTCTGAGAGTTATCTCAAATAACATAGCTCAAGAAGGAATGTGTTTAGCACTGTAAGCTTTTAACCTGGAGAAAAATTTGTGAAAGAAAAGTAAAACTGGAATTTTGGGACAATCTGCTTCAGGAAAAATTTATCAGAAATATAAACAACATGAAATTTTCAAAAAAATTAATAAAATAAAAATACAGAGGTATGATAACTCATATCTTCAAGGTTTTTTCTTATTATTATTAAGTTATTTCTTTACTTTATATCTGGATTGCAGTTTCCCCTCCGTCCTTTTCTCCCAGTTACTCTCCCCCATCTTCCCCTTCTTCCTTCTCTCCTCAGAAAAGGGGAGGCCTTCCATGTATATTAACCAGCCTAGGCATAGCAAGTTGCAATAAGACTAGGTGCATATTTTCCTATTGTGGCTAAACAAGGCAGCCCAATTAGGAGAAAGGGATCCAAAGGCAGGAAACAAAGTCAGAGTCAGCCTCTGCTCCCACTTTTTTTTTTTTAGTAGTCCCACATGAGGACTCAGCTGCACAACTATTACATATGTGCAAAGGATCTAGGTCCATACCATGCTTGCTCTCTGGTTGGCACTTTTGGTCCTTATAGGTTCAGGTAAGTTGATTCGGTAGGTTTTCTTGTGTCCTTGACCTTTCTGGCTCTTTCAAACCTTCTTCCTCCTCTTCTTCAGGATTCAGAGTTTGAGGGAAGGCCAACCGAAGAATGGCCCAGGTTAAGACTTTTGGCATGAAAGGGAGCCCACCCCTAACACTATTAATGAATGATATTCAGCTATACTAGCTGAAAGGAGATGAGGATAACTGTCATCAGAGAAGCTTCACCAAGAAACTGATGGAAACTAATGCAGAGACTCACAGCCAAAAATTAAGTGGAGCTTGGGGAAATTAAATTTCAAATAGCTTATGACTCAAGAGATCTTTTCCTATTCTAATAAGCATTATTATTTCTATACCCTTTCTACTCTATTCTTGAACTCATTCTTACATGTTTGAAATTTAGCAAGAGTTTATTTGAAAAACTTAGCCTTAATAAAAACAAAACAAAAAAAAAACCTCACTGTAGGGGGTTTATCCTGTAGAGGGTACAGAACACTTATATCACAACTCTGCCTATATGGCTTAGAAGAGAGAGCCAGAATATTGTAAGAGGTTATGAATTACTGCTATAAAAAGTGCCTTCTGAGTTCTCAGGGCCATTCCACTGATAAACTCACAGCATCTATCATGTCTACACAAGACCTAAAAGAAACTCAAAATCACAGCATATGAAGGGAAGGAGCTAAAAAAACATCATTCCTAGTTGAAGAGTTTGGGCATTTGGGGGCTAATGGGTGAAGGGAAATCAGTCTTCCTCAGGAAAGTGTCTCCCAGTAGGTTTTCCATGTTTCAGTGCATATACGGACAGCACTGGTTGAACAAATTGGGCTATGAAAAAGGTCAGGAAGTTAGGATGGGACTTAGTGAACGGGTATCTAGAAAGAGTTAGAGGAAGGTTGGGGATTCTTATGATCGAATTAATTATGTAGATGCATAACATTCTTTAAAATGAGTAATGTACTTTCAGAAAAGAAAATAAGTGATTTTTTTATGTGCAAGAAGAAAATGTGTGGATATAATGAAAATGGCTCATATACTGTCAGACAAGCTAAGGGATGAGACTTAATAAGTTGTTAAAACTGATAGAAACGGAAGAGTTGAGCTGTTGACCAGTCTGACTTGGTCCTGCTGAGATGTTTTATTTGTATAAAAGAAACCCATTCATTAAATAACCTTAAATTCTAAACAACAGGGAGAAAATTCAATTAGAACACCTTGGAGAACGAGAGAGAATTGGAAAACAAAAATCATTATCAGATACCCAACACTTTTTGAGAAGGAAGGCCAAGTGTGACCTCTCCTTGTCACTCAATAATGATGTTCCAAATCATGATGGGGAGGCGACCATTTTAAACTCAAGCCACTTGACAGTTAAAAACAAAACGGAACTATAGGTAGTGGATATCCTAAGTAAGCCTTGATTGTTTTTAAAATGAAAGGAGAATACACAAAGTGGGTACCACAAATGCAAGATAAATGAGTAGAGGACAAATGTTTCATCCCTTATTTTGCCACAATTTATGTGTTTCTTTGCTTGTATCAAACATGGATTCTTCTGGTGAGCATAAATACAAGCAACAGTACTTGTGGCATTTGAGATTGGGTTCACTGTAACTTATTTTTAGTACTTTTGGGGAAAATACGTTTTTTAAAGCTTCAATGAAATGAAACAGTTTTCTACTGCTACTCTTCTTCCTGTTCTACTATTTCCTCCAAGTTTTCTGGCCCCTAGATCTCTTTTACTCATTATTTTTTTTTCCCTTACACTTCCTTGTATTCTTTGATTAATGAATATGTTTCCACCTCAGGGCCTTTGTACCTACTGCTATCATATAATCCATTTCTTCATTATGTTCTGTTTTTCTGTTCTAATTATGTCCATGATGATATTTTCCTGATCATCCAATAGATGTACTCTATCATTCATAAGCTTCATATACATTGTTAGGTTTCTTCAGGCTAACAGTATAGTAAATTATAATTTGTTTTATTTTTCTCTGGCATGCTACATAAGCTTTGGTTTAATTTTCTTCTCTATTTTTATGCCTAGCACATATTAAAGCTTCATTAAATATTTATTGGTTGAATTACATAATCCAGCCAATTTTCCTTCAGTTCAAGCATCCAAAATGGCTCATTTCTTGACTCACTATAAATCAATGGAGATATTTGCATATCCGTTAGGCTCTTATTTTCCCTTGTGTAAGAGATTATGGCCACAGAAAGAAAAAAAATATTTACTGCCTATTTCTTAGCCCATACTTTACTATTTAATTTTTATTTACATAAATCTTATAAATGAAGCAACAACATCCTTGTTTTATGGACAGCTAAGTCTAGACATTGAGAGCATAAATGATTCATCCACATATAGAGCTAACATTTGATGAAAATCTATAGAATAAGAAGTGATACAAATAAAATAATAAATATAAAGATGTTAGCAGACTATTTAACAGTCAAAAGAATTAATATGCAGAATAAATATATAATGTTTACTAAGCAATTAGAAAATGATAGATGGACTATAGAAAATTAAATAAAGGCTATGCTTAGAGAACTTAGAGTTCTAAATGACTGAAGAATGTACGATGTTTTACCTTACTGTCTGACCCAAGCCTATCAAGTCCCATCTGGACTGCCTGGATCCTCTTCCTCTATGGGCTGGCTAGATCATCTCACCAGGGAGAAGATATCAAGGAGCAGGCAACCAAGTTCATATCAGGGACTGTCTATTTTCGCCTTATTAAGGAACCCACATGTAGACTGAGCTGTCTATGGGGTACATCTGAGCAGGGGGTCTTGGTCTTCTCTCCTTGCAACCAAATAGAATCTGCAATCCCTTTTAAGTCCTCCTTTTTTATCTTTTGTGGCTCCTGTTCCACATGAGTCCTTTTTCAAATTTATTTATGTTTTATGATCTACAGTTTATTCGCTTTTTATGCCAGCTGTAGCCCCCTTCCATGCCCTATTCCACTCCCACCTTTCCTCCTTCTTCTCCTCCCATTCCCCTCCCACAGTCCACTGATAGAGGTGTTCTTCCTCTCCTTCCATCTGATCCTAGTCTATCAGGGCTTATCAGGACTGGCTGCATTGTCTTCCTCTGTGGCCTGGTAAGGCTGTTCCCACCTCAGCAGGAGGTAAACAAAGAGCCAGCCACTGACTTCACATCAGAGACAGTCTCTGTTCCCATTACTAAGGAAACCCACTTGGAGACTGAGCTGCCATGGGGTACATCTGTCCATGGTTCTACGCTATCTCCATGAATGGTCCTTGGTTGGAGTATCAGTCTCAGGCAAGAACCCTGTGTCCAGAATTTTTGGGTTCTGTTGCTCTCCTTGTGTTGCTCCTGTACCCTCCAAGTCTTTCATCTTCCCCTTCTTTCATAAGATCCCTTTCACTCTTTACAAAGTTTGGCTTTGAGTCTCAGCATCTGCTTTCATATCCTGAAGGGTGGAGTGTCTCAGGGGCCCTCTGTGGTAGGCTCCTGTCCTGTTCCCTGTTTTCTCCCTCTTCTGATGTCCATCCCCTCTGCCATTCTGAATGTGAATTGAGCATCTTATCCAGGGTCTTCCTTCTTGATTAGTTTCTTTAGGTGTACAGATTTTAGTATGCTTATCCTATATTATATATCTAATATCCACTTATGTGTGACTATATACCATGTGTGTCTTTCTGCTTCTGTGATACCTCACTCAGAGTGATCTTTTCTAGTTCCTACCATTTGCCTGCAAATTCCATGATTTCCTTGTTTTTAATTGCTGAGTAGTATTCCATTGTGTAAATGTACCACAATTTCTGTATCCATTCCTCAACTGAGGAACATCTGGGTTGTTTCCAGCTTCTGGTTTTTATAAATAAAGCTGCTACAAACATGAGCAAATGTCCTTGTTGTATACTTGAATATGTTTTGGATATATGCCTAGGAGTGGTATAGCTGGATCTTGAGGTAGCACTATCCCTAATTGTCTGAGAAAGTATAAGATTGATTTCCAAAGTGGTTGTACAAGTTTACATTCCCACCAGCAATTCCAGAGGGTTCCCATTTCTCCACAGCCTCTCCAGCAAGTGTTCTCACTTCAGATTTTGATCTTAGCCATTCTGATGGGTGTAAGGTAAAATCTCAAGTTCATTTTGATTTGCCTTTCCCTGATAGCTAAGGATGTTGTACATTCCTTTAAATGTTTTTTCTGTCATTTGATATTCCTCTATTGTGAATTTACTGTTTAGCTCTGTACCTTGTTTTTTAATTGGATTATGTGATTTTTTGCTGTTTAACATCTTGGGTTCTATATATATTCTGGATATTAGCCCTCTGTCAGATATAGGGTTAGTTAAAAACTTTTTCCAATCTGTAGGGTCTCCATTTTTTTCTAACAGCAGTGTCCTTTGTTTTACAGAAGCTTCACAGTTTCATGAGGTCCCATTTATTGATTGTTGATCCTAGGGTCTGTGCTGTTGGTGTTCTGTTCAGGAAGTTGTCTCTTGTGCCAATGAGTTCAAGGCTCTTCACTACTTTCTTTCTAACAGGTTTAGTGTGTCTGGTTTTATATTGAGGTCCTTGATCCACTTGGACTTTAGTTTTGTGCAGAGTGATTAGTATGGATCTATTTGCATTTTTCTACATGTAGATATCCAGTTAGACAAGCACCATTTGTTGAAGATGCTGTCTTTTTTCCATTGTATGGTTTTGACTTCCTTGTCAAAAATCAGGTGTCCATAAGTGTGTGGCTTTATTTCTGGGTCTTCTATTGGATTCCATTGATCTACCATTCTGTTTTTATGCCCATGTCATGTAGTTTTTATTCCTGTTGCTCTATAGTACATCTTGAGATCAAGGATGCCATGATTTCTTGAGATCAAGAAATACCATGCTTGTCTTTCTGCTTCTGAGATACTTCATTCAAGATGATCATTCTTACTTCCATACATATGCCTGCAAATTTCATGATTTCCTTGTTTTTAGTAGCTGAGTAGTATTCCATTGTGTAAATGTACCACAATTTCTGTATCCATTCCTCCATTGAGGGACATCTGGGTTGTTTCCAGATTCTAGCTATTATGAATAAATCTCCTATGAACACAGTTGAGCAAATGTCCTTGTTGTGTACTTGAGTATATTTTGGATATATGTCTAGGAGTGGTATAGCTGGGTCTTGAGGTATCACTATTACCAGTTTTCTTAGGAAGCACCAGAATGCACTCCCACTAGCAAAGGAGGAGTATTCCCCTTTTTCCACTTCCTCTCCAGCATGGTTTGAACTTGAGTTTTTTATCTTAACTATTCTGATGAGTGTAAGATGGAATCTCAGAGTAAATTTGGACATCCCTGATGACTAAAAGACATTGAGCCTTTTTTACATGTTTGTCCACCATTTGATATTTCTCTTTTGAGAATTCTTTGTTGAGCTATGTGCCCCATTTTCTAAATGGATTATTTGGCTTGTTGGAGTTGAATTTCTTGATTTCTTTGTATATTCTGGATTTTAGCCCTTTGTGAAATGTAGGATTGATGAAGTTCTTTTCCTAGTCTGTAGACTGTTGTTTTCTCCATTTGACAGCTTCTTTTGTTTTATAGAAGGTTTTCAGAGTCATAAGGTCCCATTTATTGATTGTTCACCTTAGAGACTGAGCTTTTGATGTTTTGTCCAGGAAGTTGGCCCCAGTGCCAATGCTTTCAAGGCTCTTCCCTATTTTTTCTTCTAACAAATTTAGTGTGTCTGATTTCATGTTGAGGTATTTGATCCACATGGACTTTGCTTTTCTGTAGAGTGGTAAGTATGGGTCTATTTGCATTTTTCTCCATGACCTCCAGTTAGACCAGCACCACTTGTTGAAGCTGTTTTCTTTTTTTTTTTTTTTTCCATTTTATGGTTTTGGCTTCTTTGACAAAATCAGGTGTCTGGATTTATTTCTTGGTCTTCTATTCGATTCTATGAATCCACCAGCCTCTTTGTATGCCAGTACCATGATGTTTTTATTACTATTAATCCATATTATAGCTTGAAATCAGTGATAGAGATACTTTCAGAAGATCTTTTTTTGTTTGTTTGTTTGTTTGTTTGTTTGTTTTGCAAAGGATTGTTTTAGCTATTCTGGGCCTTTTGTTTTTTTCATATGAAAAGGAGAATTGTTCTTATAAGGTCTGTAAAGAATTGTGTTGGTATGTTGGTGGGAATTTCGTTGAATCTGAGGGTTGCTTTTGGTAAGATGATAATTTTCACTATGTTAATCCGAGAAATCCATCAGTATGGGAGATTTTTCCATCTTTTGATATCCTTTCTTATTTATTTCTTCAGAGACTTGAAGTTTTTGTTGTTGTTGTTGTTTTGTTTTGAACAAGTCTTTACCTGCTTGATTAGAGTTACTCCAAGGTACTTTGTGTTATTTGTGGCTATTGTGAAGGGTATCGTTTCCCTAATTTCTTTCTCACCTTGTTTGTCTTTCATTTGTTTACAGGAGGGCTACTGATTGTTTTTTTGAGTTAATTTTGTATCCAGTGACTTCGCTGAAGGTGTTTATCAGCTGTTGGAGTTCTCTGGTAGAATTTTTGGGGTCACTCATTTATACTAATGTGTCATCTGCAAATAGTGATACTTTGACTTCTTCCTTTCCAATTTATATCCCCTTGATCTCCTTTAGTTTTCTTCTTGCTCTAGCTAGGACTTCAAGTACTATGTTAAAGAGACCCGGAGAGTGTGTGCAGCCTTGCCTTGTCCCTGATTTCAGTCGGACTGATTTGTTTCTCTCCAGTTAGTTTGATGTTGGCTATATGACTGTTCTATATTGCCTTTACTATGTTTAGGTATGTGCCTTATATCCCTGACTTCTCTAAGACTTTAAACATGAATGGTGGTTGGATTTTGTCAAATGTTTTTTCAGCTTCTATAGAGATGACCATGTGTTTTTTTTTTTTTTTTTCAGTTTGTTTATATGGTGGATTACATTGATGGATCTCTGTATATTGCACAACCCCTGTCCACTGTGATATTGCCGGTAACACTTGACTGGATCATGAATTGACACCCTATTTATATTAGACATGATTTACAAGGATCTGAATTTGGAGTTGAAATTTTCTAGCCCTATTTTGGTCACATTAATAGAAAAGCAAGGGAATTATATTTTTTTATCACATACATAGAGAAATAGCAAATGGCAATGCTATTATTGGAATATGAACTCTCTTTTCATAGGTCACCAGGAGTATTAGTTATTTTTGACTCCTTGTCTTGCTCATTACTTCTCATTTGTAAAGAAGTGAAAAATAACCTTGTTATATAATCCTATTAACATGATGTTAATTCCAAATGGAGAGCAAGCAACCATGGTCTACATTCAATGAAACCAGGAGCCAAAATAAATCCCTTTTCCCTTTAAGTCACTTCTGTCAGGTATTTAAACACATTAATGAGCAAAATGACTGAAACAGAAAAGCAGTGTGTAGTAAAATAATGGACCACGTATATTGAGAAACACACTTGTAAATAACATATACTGTTATATCAAAAAATCCACAAAGACCTCTTCCTCAGAACTTACTACTTCCCAGCTGCAAACCTGCACTTATGCTGCATCTTTTTCAACACCTTGTAAAGATAATGTAGGTAAAACGTGTTCATGAGCATTAACACTATTCATTAGAAAGACTTAACTATCTTTCTAATTTAAATTTTAAACATAAATACATGCAGCTTGATTGTCAGTGCCTAGAATTCACCATTTACAAATTCACATGCACACACACACACACACACACACATACACACAGAACACACACACACACTATTATCATACAATTTATATCTTGAGAGAATCTTCTCTTTTTTAAATCTTTGGTATCTAAGTCAATTAGTTCCAAGTTCAAACAACTTTAAGTAAAACTTCATGCAGAATTTCAGCAAATTTTTTAATCCATACATTAATGCTTATGATCTTTTGTGAACTGTCAAAATCTAAAGCCTTCTCAGAAATAGACAGGTTAAAGAAAATAAATGAAATACTCAGCTTATTTCAAAACAGAACATGAGCATCAAAATGTCACAATTCCCAACTGAGATCATACTTAATTTACTACTACCAGTAAGAAAAAACAAAACAAAACAAAACAAAAACATGCTGGACTCTTTTATATTCTGTTAATGGCCAAAGAACACAAAGAATTGAATCGGGAGCACATGAAGTTTTTCATACAGTGTCCCCAGAATAACACCAGGATAGCTACAATTCACTTGAGGCCTCTCCTGTACAGAGGTGTCTCACAGGGACAATGAGGACACCCACTGGTTTGTACATCAAGGAACACATTGTCTGTTAGTATACTGTTACTTGTAAATTAAACCCTTGGTGAAACTCCATTTTCTTTTCAAAAATCAGGGTATAGTCTAGTGTTTCATGGTAAACCTCAGCAGCTTAAGTGATAGTCTTAGTTTAGAATAATCTGGAATGTAGTTACAGTCTACTTGTACAGCTGGTGAGATTGCTTCTACAATTCTACACATAGTCTATAGGCTCCTATTAGTAACTGAACTCTTAAAACTGGTATTGTAACATTACATTACAACAATGATTTGGACCAGTTTTATAAACCTTTACAGTGAAATATGTGTTACTTTTCTGAGACAAAACAAAGGTATATTTCTCAAGGTTCTGCTGTCTTCAGCAGCATTTAATGGAGGTTCATTTATACATTTGTAATAAGTAGAAATAAACCAGATTACAGTTTTTTTTTTAAATTGTGTACCATGTACCACATTTCTGGACAAGATTATGCAGGATAAGTTAAACATGATTTCATTATATTAACCAACATGAGTGTATTTCTTATGCATATAGTTATATTAAAATAACATTCTAAAATGTAAAACAAAAACAAAAAACAAAAAGAACATATATTTTACTGACTGAGACTGAAACACTATCTTGCTATAGTAATTTGAATGAAAATGGTCCCATAGGCTCATAGGGATTGGCACTATTTGGACATGTAGCCTTGTTGGAGGAAGTGTATCACTTGAGCTTTTGAGGTTACAAAAGCTCAAGCCAGGCCTAGTGGCTCACTGACTCTCCCTGTTGTCTGCTGATCTATTCTTACCTTTGTAGTTTATGGAAGTGACAAATGAATTGAATTGACTTTACTATTCATAAAGTACAAATTAAAATAACCATTTCTATTTTATATCTAATTAAATCAATGATAAATTTTTTATATAACTTGCATAAGTTCATATGTAGCTAGTTTCAAATTGCTGTATTCAGGACATCTGAACTCTGAGGCTATAACCTTAACCACTCTCATATTCTTGAGTCTAAGAACAACAATTGTTACTTTTGAAAAATGAATGAGTATTTTTTGTTCTTTATGCACATGAAAAATAAGTATAGCTTACTCTGTATAATCCATGCTGTTCTGAAATATGAATGGCTAAAGGAGGTATGTAAGAGGTTAGTACAATGGAAAAAAATAGTATCTTCAAAAAATGGTGCTGCTCTAACTGGATGTCTCTATGTAGAAAAATGTAAATAGATCCATATTTACCACACTGCATAAAAGTAAAGTCCATGTGGATCAAAGACCTCAACATAAAATGAGACACACAGAGAAAGAGGATCCAGGCAGTCCTGATGAGACTTAACAAACTATGGGCAGATGGCACTAGCAGAGAACTCCTCCTTTCAGTGGACTAGGAGATGGGCAATGAGGGGAAGAGGGAAGGGGGGTGGGACTAGAAAAGTTGAGGCAGAGGGGCTTCAATCAGGATATGTAATGAATACATTGTGAAGAAAAGTATAAAAAATTTAAAAATGGAAGGTAGAAAGGGATATAATAAATGACATGATTTTTTAGTTAAATAGAATTATTTTTATTAAAAGTTAGAAAATAAAAAAGAAGCTAAAAACTAAGGAGAACCCTAGAGAGGATGCTTAAATCTCATTCAGAATGCCAAACAGGATAAACACCAGAAACTGTGGATGAGAGAAAATAGGATGGAAGTCTACTATAAAATGTCCTCTGAAAGGCTCCACCCAACAGGGGATCAAAGCAGATGATGTGACTCATGGCTAAACTTTGGGCAGAGTTCAGAGAGTCTTACTGAAGAACAGGGGGAGGGGCTATAAGGACATGGAGGGGACAGGAGCCCCACAGTGAGACAAACAAAGCTAAAATATCTGATCTCAGAGACTCATTCTCCTTGTGGTTTCCCTAGTAAGGGCAGCAGGAGTTGTCTCTGCCATGGACTCAGTGGCCAGCTGTTTGGTCACTTTCCACCTTGGTTGGGGTAGCCTTGCCAGGCCACAAAGGAAGAGGTTCCAGGCAGTCTTGATGAGACTTAACAAGCTATGGGCAGATGGCAAAGGAGGAGAACTCCTTTCAGTGGACTAGGGAAAGGGGAGAGGTGGTAGGGAGGGTGGGACTTGGAGGAGTTGAGGGAAGGGACTTTAATCGTGATATATAATGAATAAATGGTGAAAAGAAATTAAAAAGAGAAAAAAAATATAGGTTAGTAGTCATATTGGGTATGTGTGTTTAGCAAAACCAGACAGAAATTTTGTGTTTATGTATATATATGGGCGTGTACAGACACGTATATGCACACTTGTATGCATATATTCTAGAACAGGGGACAAGGCAAGATGTTTCTAGAAACAGAAAATATGCGTAGTCTTTAATTATCATTGTATGTTTTTATCCAGACAGAGCAAAGTTCAAATGAGTATATTTCATAAGAAAATTTGGATGAATATCATTTGATTTTTTATAGAAAAAATACTATGAATTTGTGTTTGTGCACATGTATGTGTGTGTGTGTGTGTGTGTATGCTCACTATTAAAGCCTATGAGAAGAAGAAAAGCAAAAGTGCTTACAGAAAGATAACAAATGCCACTTTTATTGATTCTATGAACAATATAAGCATTCATACAAAACAGCATATATTTTCTCATAGGGTATGACTAAGATTCTAAAGGTGTTTAGTTCAGAGGAATTTGGCTAAGTATGAGAAATGGACTTTAACTAAATTTTCAAATATAACCCCCCAAAACATAAGGATATTTATTACTAGAAATTATAATGCATTGTAAATATTAGAAGATTTAAAAGATTTTTATTTAAGCTGAGTAAACATCACTGCAGCTATTTTACCATTTTGTGAGTACTGGATAAAAAATATTAGCTTGTACTAGGAAAGCATTGTTACTTTTCAAGGTAACATTCATATGTGATGAGAAAACAATGACACCCTATAGGCTGGAGGTGAAGAGGATACATCAAAGGAGCCATTTATTTTGTGAGCTTGAATGGCACCAAACAGTTTTGGCAGTAATTAGGAAATGAAATGGAAGAGTCAGCACCAAGACAAGACCTGCCCTGCTACCATCTTTCCACTTAATTACATATTCTTTTCCAATCAATACACCAAGAAATCCTGAATTAACATCTTGTTTTATTATTAAGAGAAGGGCACTTGGGTTACAAGAAAGAAGGGGAGAGAGGTTGTATTTTGCTGCGTTTCTAAATATTCTTGTGTAAGTGCTTGTTATTCACTTAAAAAAAAATGGAACTGATATCCCAAACAAAGACAATGCATGGAGAGGACCTAAAACAAAGGCTCAGATGTAGCCCATATACTCAGTTTACAAGTGGATCCCCTAATAAGAGGGAGCAGGAGCTTTCTCTGACATGAACTCAGTGACAGGCTCTTTGATCATCACTCCCTGAGGGGGGAGCAGCCTTATTAAGCCACAGAGGAAGACAATGCAGCCAGTCCTGATGAGACCTGATAGGCTAGGGTCAGATGGAAGGGGAGGAGGACCTCCCTTATCAATAGACTAGGAGAGGGAGGGGCACATGGAGAGAAGAAGGAGGGAGGGTGGGATTGGGAGGAGATGAGTGAGGGGGACACAGCAGGGATACAAAGTGAATAAATTGTAATAAATGATCATAGTAATAAGATTAAAGATAAATAAATAAATAGATATTAAAAAAGAAAAAGTATTGGGTATTTTTCAAGCTCAGAGAGTAAAATAAGATAGCCCATTTGTTCCTCTCTCCTTATTTCCTCTCGTGTCAAAAGACTTTTCTAATTTCCCTGTGTTCTAGAGAGGATTCTTGTCACTTAAGGCTATGTGTCTCTATTAGGTCCTTTTGTTAACCCTGAACCCCTCTAGGTTGTTGATTGCAAGAAATTCTTTGGTTGGCTACATTTCACATTTGTCAACGCCAGTGATGTCCTTAGGTTCAGCCAAGTGTAAATTCTCTTAAAGCTTTTTGTTGAGATGACCTTCACATTGTTTTTCTTTGGGGGAGGGGGTGTTTGTTTGTTTTGGCTCTGGCTTAAATTTTCTACTCTGCTTGTTGCTCACTTTTTCCTCTATTTAAGGTTGATTGTTCACAAACTGGCCTTATTTGATATGCTTACAATTTCTATAAAATTACGGCAATTCCATATAGGATCCAATGTTTTCAGTGTCCTCAGAAATAAACATGCAGGGAAAAAGTTTAATTTGCTTATAGTCAAATTTGAACTAAGCAAAGTATACCTCATTAGAATTTCTCCTTAACAGAAAATTTACCATCCTGACAGAAGATATATTATGAATATATTCCTGGGTTTTTCCATTTAATGTATTTCAGGCTACTGGTAACAGCTATTACTTGATAAAAGCACAGTATTCCACATAGTACAAAATATGGAAGATTCCTACATGTATTGGTTGAGTTTATTAAAGAGAATGCCTATAAAATGTGAGGGAAACTTTCAGAGGCCTTCTGAAAGACTACCTAGTAGGGTATCAATGCAGATGCTGAGACTCATACCCAAATTTTTGGCAGAGTGCAGGGAATCTTATGAAAGAAAGGGGAGATAGAAAGACTTGGAGAGGACAGGAGCTCTACAAGGAGAGCAACAGAACCAGGGAGGTTTTTTGACACAGGGAAGTTTTTTGAGACTGATACTCCAACCAAGGACCATGCAAGGATATAACCTAGCCCCTGCTAAGATGTAGCCCATGGCAGCTCAACAGGGGTTCCCTAGTAAGGGGAACAGGGACTGTCTCTGACATGAACTTTCTCTGACATGGCTGTCTCTTTGATCACCACCTGAGGGGGTAACAGCCTTACCAGGCCACAGAGGAGTACATTGCAGCCAGTCTTAATGAGACCTGATAGGCTAGGGTCAGATGGAAGGGGAGGAGGACCTCCTCTATCAGTGGACTGGGGGAGGGGCAGGGGAGAAGATGAAGAAAGAAGGGTGGGATTGGGAGGGAATGAGGGTGAGGACTACAGCTGGGATACAAAGTGAACAAACTGTAATTAATGTAAAAATTTTGAAAGGAAGAAAAAATATGAGGAAAACTATTAAGACTAGTCAGAGAAATCTTTTTGGCTGCAGTTTAAGACTGACTCTGACACCTGTGAAAGAATGGGGGGAAAGGAGAGCTTCATTTGAGGAACTTAAGTCTAGAGTGGGCCTTTGCACATTTGAGAGCCTCTAAACAATAGCTATGTTGCAGAATAACATACACAGAAGGCTCAAATGTTGGTTAGAAATTGCCGGGCCTTCTTGATCTGGATGCACTGATGGATTATTTCAAGTCTGAGAATGTCAGCTAATATAATTTACTTCTGCTAAGCAACAAGCTCTTTTTGAATGAGGGTCTGAGCTGTACACATTCACAGATGTGTATATAGAATTTAATTCAGCAGCTCAGGTATGCCATCCAGGATCCAGGTGCTTTTCCATTTTCCTTTTGGGCATAACAAACATCTTGGAATCCTTCCTTTCCTCATTGTGTAAAAATGATCACCATAACCTCATACTGTCATGCTGTGGGGTATAAAAACATGACTATCTTTCTAGATAAGGAGAGCTAATTTTTCCAAAACTCCCAGACACTCATTATTTTTAATATTATCATAGTCAAACTTTATGTCACATTCCTATGCTTTTGTCTCAAGAATGCTCAGGAATATGCACTTTAGCTTGTACAGTATCATGAATGGGACCTGGCGATTTGGAAGAAGCATCAGAAGGAGGCGGGGGGGATGTATGTGGATGCTTCAGAATACTAAAGCTTAAATATTGCTAAGGTAATACCTTATAATTTGTTTCCAAAAATTCAGAATTTTGAGGCTATAAATTAGTTATTGAAATTATGATTTGTTCTACCAGCAGGCTTTTTTGCTTATTTTGTTCTGCTCAAATATCACTAATTTCTCACAGCTAGAAGCTTGATGACTTTAGTGCAGTTTATCTTGAAACCATTTTTTTCTTTGACTGTTATCATGCCTCATTTTTTTTTTTTTTTTTTTTTTTTTTTTACTAAGTGCCTAAGTGCACAGTTATCCAACCAACCTATTTAACCTAACCTTTCTGGAGTGCTTGTGAAAAGTCTGATTCTTCATTGATTGTTACTCTATCATTTTAAACTGTCAGTTTGGCATGAAAGTTTTGGGGAAAAGAATCATAAATAGAAAAATATTCTTAGATGAATGCAAAATAATACATTTATTTTGATTTATTCAAATTCAAATATTTAATGTGTTCCTACGTGTTGCAGCCATTATTTCTATTATTCAATATGCAGTGGTAGAAAGAGAAATTTTCTATTAATGTAGGAATATTTTAGTTTGGGAAAGAAAAAACAGATAATTTTATTTGAACAACTAATCTAAGTTGCTATTAAATTAATTTAGAAGTTACAGCTTTAAAATTATTTCAATATTTTATTTATTACAATAAAAGGATTTTCAGAAGTTTTTACAAAGTAATTTGATGATTAAAGCCACTCATAATATCATTATGAGTGTGATAAATGTGTATTTGTATTATTTCATTTATTTTGTCTATATATGGGCCAGTGCAATTTTCTAAGAGAAAAATTTATACCATTTTATAATCAAATTTCCCTCATACCTTTAAATGTTTTTTAAGAATGTAATTTCTATTATTCAAAATCAACAATGAATATGCTGTAATTCATTTAACTATTATGTTCATATTAGACTTTGAGAGGTTTTAAACATTTAAAATCTATCATTTTTTCATTGTATGCTCCAGAGCTTTCTTTTTTCTTTTTTGCCTGTTTTTTATTAATTAATTCAATTTACATCTCAGTCATAGCTTCCTCCCTCCTCTCCTCCCGGGTCCACCCACCCTCCCTCATATCCCTCCCTCTGTTTCCTCAGAATAGGGGAGCCACCCTATCCAGACACCCCAGTTCATCTATTACATGAGAATTGAGTTCATCTTCCTACCCTGTGGCCTCAGTCCCATCAGGAGAAAGTGATCCAAAAGTGGGAAACAGTCCAAGTCAGAGATAGCCTCACTCTCCTGACTATTGGGCCCACATGAAGTCTAAGATGCCCCTCGGTATTTATAAGTAGAGGACCTATGTCCAGACCATGCATTATCCTTGGTTGGTGCCTATGCTTCCATAGGCCAATCTGAGCCCTGGTTGATTGGCTCTGAAGGTTTGTATTCCCACTCTTTCACACTTACCTCTGTCTATTCCATTTCCCCTTCAGATTGAAATTTACATGTCTTCCCTAGGGTCCTCCTTGTCACTTATCTTCATCTTCGTGGGGTCTGTACCTTGTAGCATGTCTATCATGCACTATATGACTAAAGTCTACTTATAAGTGAGTACATACCATGTGTGTCTCTCTGAGTCTCTGTTACCTCACTCAGGATGATCTTTTCTAGTTGCATTGATCTGTGTCCACATTTTCATGATTTCTTTGTTTTTAATGGATGAGTAGTATTCCATTGTTTAATGGATGAGTAGAATTCCATTGTGTACCACAATTTCTGTATCCATTCCTTGGCTGAGGGACATATAGGTTATTTGCAGATTCTGGCTATTATGAATAAAGCTGCTATTAACATAACTGTGCAAATGTATAGTGGAGCATCTTTTGGGTGTATGCCCAAGAGCAGTATAGCTGGGTCTTGAGATATGGCTGTTCCCAGTTTTCTGAGAGAGCTCCAGATTGATTTCTGAAGTGGCTGTACAAGATTGCACTCCTACCAGCAATGAAGGAGCTCTCCCCTTTTTTCCACATCCTCTCCAGCATGTGTTGTCACTTGAGTTTTTGATCTTAGCCATTCTGACAGGTATAAGATGGAATCTCAGAGTCATTTTGATTTATATTTCCCTGATGACTAAGGATGTTGAACATTTCTTTATGCACTTCTTCACTATTCAAGATTCCTCTGGCGAGACTTCTCTGTTTAGCTCTGTACCCCATTTTTTAATTGGATTATTTGGTTTGTTAGTGTTTGATTTAAGAAATTTATATATTCTGGATGTTAGCCCTTTGTTGGATATAGGATTGGTAAAGATTTTTTTCCAGTGTGTAGGCTGCCTTTTCATTCTATTGATAGTGTCCTTTGCTTTGCAGAAGCTTTTCTGTTTCAAGAGGTTCCATTTATTGATTGTTGATCTTAGAGCCTGAGGTGTTGGTATTCTGCTCAGGAAGTTGTCTCCTCTGCCAATGAATTCAAGCATTGATCCACTTGAAGTTGAGTTTTGTGCAGGGTGATAAATATAGATCTATTTGCATTTTCTACATGTAGACACCCAGTCAGACCAGCACCATTTGTTGAAGATGCTCTCTTTTTTTCTGTTGTGTGGTTTTGGCTACTTTGTCAAAAATCAGGTGTGCATAGGTGTGTGGGTTTATTTCCAGGTCTGCAATTTGATTCCAGTGATCAACTAGCTATTTCAATGCTAGTATTATGCAGTTTTTAATATTATTGTTCTGTAGTATAACTTGAGTTCAAGTACAGAGATACCTCCTGAAGATCTATTATTGTATAGGATTGGTTTTCTGAGTTGGTTTTTGTTTGTTTGTTTGTTTGTTTTTTGTTTTTCCTTATGAAGTTTAGAATTATATTTCAAGGTATGTGAAAAATTGTGTTGGTATTTTGATGGGGATTGCATTGAATCTATAGATTGCCTTTGGTAAGAGGCCATTTTTACTATGTTAATCCTACTGTTTCATGGGCATGGGAGATCATTCCTTTTACTGGTATCTTCTTCAGTTTCTTTCATCAGAGACTTGAAGTTCTTCTCATGAAGGTTGACCAGGGACCCCCAGTGGTCACACTAGGCTAGATTCAAATAAGTGACCTTTATCCTTCTGGTCAGATCCCAGCAACCCCTACAGCAATAGGCTTTGACAAAATCAAGTTTTAGCCGAAGCACAAGCAATCATAAATATGTTCAATAAATTTAAAGACACAAATAAATACCTTAATGAAGACTGTGAAAACACTACTAGGTGTTTCAACATTACATTGTATGGATACAAACTAAGAGTATAAATTTCAACATTTATTTCCAAGGAACAAGAGTTATGGAAGTTTTGAAATAAAGGAGAGCAGTTAGGAGACTGGTGCAATGGAGCATCTTACAACGTCCTTTTGACATTGGTAGAGTCCACCTTAAGTTGTTAATTTTTGTGGGGGTGGTAAGATAGCCTTGGCTGTCCTGGACTTGCTTTGTAGACCAAGCTGGCTTCAAACTTACTGAGATCTGCATGCCTCTGCTTCCTGAGTGATGGGATTACAGACATGTGCCACTAAGCCCTATGAAGTTGTTATTATTTTTATGTGATGTTACTCATAGTTAATATTAAGTCTACCACGAAATATATGGCTTACCACACCCAAGTTGCTTAAAGTTCTGGAATCATTATTTTCTCATGTATGTGCTGAGGATAGTTAATACCAATTTCACATGATCATTGTTAACACTATGGTGTTAAAAATAGATTTTGAATTGTCAGAAAGAAAATGGACCTTCCAAATAAACAAACAAAAAACCCTGATTCACACCAAAAATACCACAAAACATTATATAACAGGTTAGGTGGCATAAAAAGCACAAGGGATTGACTACTTGTTAAATGGTTACTAAATAGTAATGCTAAGGATATCATAATAATAACTCTGAAGTCAGCTTACTTTGAGTCCTGAATGTTCAAGGACTTGATTTCAACCTGCTCCAGTGTATATAAAAACTTAGTGCTTTGAGCATCTAAAATAGTTTATTCACACAAATAGTTCCTTAGTTCTTATAAAGTAAAATAAAACATAATTTATAGACCTCAAATTTATTTTGGACTGAAAATCCTTATTGTGGGGTGCTGCCCTGTGCATTATATGCAGATTATCCCTGAATTCTGACCTCTTGACACTAGTAGCAATCTTGACCTCTTGTAGGAGAAGTTTGAACTGTTTCCAGACATTGCCAAATGTCACTGTTGGGTGAAATGAATTAATTCCAGTTGATAAATGTAGATAATCTTAACAAAAGGATGCTTGTAGAGGATACAAACATCCAAAAAAGGATGTTGTATTTCACAGAGAACTATACATAAATGTTCTTTTACACTTAACTATCTAAAATATTTTTATGTTTTTCTGGTCTTCTTTTACTTTTATTAATCTATTACAGGATTTATCAGCTGTAGAACTACTAAGACTCAGGTGCAGATCATCCTTTGTTGTATTGGAGAAGATCTTTCCTATATAATGTGGGATGCTTAGATTTAAAAGACACAAGAAACACCAATTCTATCCCTCAAGTTGTGACAGCAAAGTCTATTTCTAGAAAATACTGAACACGGTGGAAAACCACCAATACAAACTGTAACAAAAGTAGGAAGCTTGTGCAACTCCCAAAATACAACTTAGAAACATTTCTGCTTCTTCCTTTGAGATCCCTACTTGTTTATTATACCATTGATTTTGGTTAATTTGAGTCACATATGCTCATTCAGACAATCTCCATTGTTAACCATAAGCTCCTTTGATGGATGTGACTGTTTTATACATTAGCATGTTTAGCAACCTTTACCTCATAGGAGCCAGTAGCACCTTAGCCTTTACCAAAAGTTCAACCAAGACATTGAGAAACAAGAATCATCACTCATTAAGAAACATTGTTCAGTCTCTACTTACTTTCATCCATATTCCAGGTCTTTTATTTTATTTTAGAAGAAAAGCACATTTATTACTTGGAGATATTAGTGATGATATTTCACCACAACCAAAAAATCTCACTCCATTTTATGTGGTTTAATTGCTACATTTTCCCCCAATAAATGTTTCATAGCCCTTAAGAAGATTTCTTACAAATAACAATTTCCAACATACAGAACATTAATCATTTTTTAGAGTGATCAGCAAAGGACATATGAGACTCTATTAGAGGTACTTATATAGATTGAATTTGCATTAGAATTAATTTGAATATAATTCATTTCATTAAACCCAAACTCATAGGCAATCACAAGAAAGAATGTCATATTCATAGTATTAAAATAAAAAAGAAATAACTATTAGAAACAGGCACTCTTGAGATAAACTATTGTTTAATTTTTCTTTAATAATATTTAGCTACCTTAGAAAAGTTACCTCTTCTCACCTGGTTTTATTCTGTACAAACAGAAGTAAGGTTACCTTCTGAATGTTTGCATAATACTAAACTATTAGAAAATAAGATGAAAACTTACTAGTGATCACTTGGAAGTGTTATTTATCACTTTTATTAGACAATATTTAGATCTACATGAAAAATCTTTAAAGTTAGACTTTAAAATTCAAATATCTTTAAACTCCTTCGAACTTACTTGTTTGTACAACTTGGACAAGCTGGGTGAGATAATATTGCATTAATTTTTTATTTATTTTTCTAGAAATTTTACAGTCTGAGCACTGTACTATATTTTATACATGTATGTATGCATGCATGTATTACAATTTATTCATTTTGTACCCCACTGTAGCCCTCTTCTTCATGTACTGCTAGTACCCTCTCCCTCTTCCAACCTTTATGACCCATTCCCTTGTCCACTGATAGCAATGGTAAGGGAGGTCCTCTAGCCCTTCTATCTGACTCTAGCCTATCAGGTCTCATCAGGAATGGCTTTATCATCTTCCTCTGTGACCTGGCGAGGCTGCACCACACAGAGGAAGGTATTCAAAGCTACTGAGTTCCTGTCAGAGACAACCCCTGCTCCCCTTACTAGGGTACCCACTTGGAAACTGAGCAGCTATAGATTCCTCTAAATAGAGGGTCTAGGTCCTCTCCATGCATGGTTCTTTATTGGAGTATCAGTCTCTACAGCCCTCCCCTGGGCCCTGGGTTTTTGGATCTGTTGGTCTCTTTGTGGAGTTCCTGTACCCTCCAGGTCTTTTTATCTCCCTCCTTTTCTATAAAGATTCCTGCACTCTGCCCTGGGTATGGCTATGAGTCTAACTATCTACTTTGATACTCTCATGGGTAGAGTCTTTCAGAGGTTACCCTATGGAAAGTTCTTGTGCTGTTCTTTGTCTTCCCTTACTTCTGATGCCTATCCTATTTGCCATTCTGAGTGAGGTTTCAGCCTCTTTGCTAGGGTCCTTCTCCTTCTTTAGCTTCTTTGGGACTATAGATTTTAGAGTGTTATATTATATGGGAAATAGAACTTCACTTTAAATCATGGCAAAGAGTTCATTTTACAGATGTCAGATATATGTTGCTTATCAAATCGGCATAGGAGATAAAATTACACATGCAGTTACCAACACTTTTACTGAACTTGGTTCCAATGGCAAAAGAATTAGATAGTTGAGTTTGTATATTTCCCCTAGGATATAAGATACACATTTATTTAGCATTTTTCTCCCCAATGTGTATATATGACTTTAACACTTCAAAAACAATTGAAATGTAAAAGTAGAATTAAAATAAAAGTATAAACCTGTAAAAATAATGTAAAAGTGAGCAAAAATGAAACTGCTATTTCACTCATTTAAAATGGTTTCTTCTCAGTTTATACTGATAAGGTTCAGATTTTCATCCTGATCATCAACGCCCCAAATACAAGAGCATCTGGATTTTTAAATGAAACATAATTAAATCTTTTTATTAAAACTTTAGAGAACCATTTTATTATAAAGTAGTCATACTACATATCTTAGTGATGAAAATTCACCCACGAAAATGAAAATATAGGTTAAAACAATATAGCCAAAATCTAGCATCAACCCAAATGGCTATCAACATGTGACTAGGTATTTTTATATATCCTTTTTTCTTTCCATTTTTAATTTTAATTAATTACAACTTATTCACTTTGTATCCCCTGTGGCACCCTCCCTCCTCTCCTCCCAATCCTACCCTCCCTCCCCCTTGTCCACACATGCCCCTCACCACGTCCACTGATTGGGGAGGTTTTCCTCTCCTTCCTTCTGATCCTAGTCTATCACTTCTCATCAGGAGTAGCTGCACTGTCTTCCTCTGTGGCCTGGTAAGGCTGCTCCCCCCTCAGGGGGAGGTGATCAAAGAGCAGGCCAATCAGTTTATGTCAGAGACAGTCCCTGTTTCCATTACTATGGAACCCACTTGGACACTGAACTGCCATGGCCAACATTTGTGCAGGGGTTCTAAGTTATCTCCATGCAAGGCCCTTGGTTGGAGTATCATTCTCAGAAAAGACCCCTGTACCTAGATTTTTTGGTTCTATTGCTCTTTTTGTGGAGCTCCCATCTTCCCCAGGTCTTATTATTTCTTACTTCTTTCATGAAATTCCCTGAATTCTGCTCAAAGGTTGGCCATAAGTCTTAGCATCTGCTTTGATACCCTGCAGGGTACAGCCTTTCAGGGGCCCTCTGTGGTCGGCTCCTGTACTGCTGCCTGTTTTCTCCTTCTTCTGATGTTCATTCCCTTTGCCTTGCTGTATGGGACTTGAGCATTTAGCTAGAGTCCTCCTTCTTGGTTAGTTTCTTTTGGTGTACAGATTTTAGTAGGTGTATCTATATTATACATCTAATATCCACTTATGAGTGAATATATACCCTGTGTATCTTTTTGCTTCTGGGATACCTCACTCAGGATGATCTTTTCCAGTTCCCACGATTTACCTGCAAATTTCATGATTTCTTTTTTTTTCTTTTATTGCCAAGTAATATTCCATTGTGTAGATGTACCACAATTTCTGTATCCATTCCTCAGATGAGGGACATCTGGGTTGTTTCCAGGTTCTGGTTATTATGAATAATGTTGCTACAAATATGATTAAGCAAATGTCCTTATTGTGTACTTGAGAATCTTTTGGATATATGCTTAGGAGTGGTATACCTGGATCTTGAGGAAGAGCTATTACTAATTGCCTGAGAAAGTGTCATATTGATTTCCAAAGTGGTTGTACAAGTTTAAATTCCCACCAGCAGTGGAGGAGGGTTCCCTTTTCTCCACAAACTCTCAAGCATGTGTCGTCACTTGAGTTTTTGATCTTAGCCACATAATTAAATCTTAAATCACATATCGATCCCAACACATTAATAGTGGGAGAATTTAGCACTCCACTCTCACCAAGGGACACATCATCTGGACAAAAGCTAAATAGGAAAATAATGACACAGAGGTCCTAAATCAAATGGACCTAATAGATGTCTATAGAACTTTATACCCAAACTTAAAAGAATATACCTTTTTTTTTTAACACCTCATAGAACTGTCTCAAAAATTGACCATATAGTAGGGCACAAAGCAAGTCTCAACAGATATAAGAAGATCAAAATAATCCCTTGTATCCTATCAGACCACCATGGCCACTAGACCTCAACAACAACAAAAATGACAAAAAGCCTACATTTACATGGAAACTAAACAACTCTCTAATCAATGACAGCTGGGTCAGGAAGAAATGATAAATAGAAATTTAGAGACTTCCTAAATTCCAATGAAATTATGTCACCAGCCAGCAGTGACACCTGAATACCGCCTGAGAGAGGGCTGGGAAGAGAGAGACAGGTCAACACAAAGAAGGACACCAAGTCTACATGCTGATCAAAGTGTCAGTTTAATGGACATCAGGTTAACACTTAAGTACACACACAAAAAAAAAAAAAAAAAAAAACCAAAACAAGCAGTTTCTCACGCAGGCAATTTTACTTAGCCAAAACATATGAGGGCTCACTCAAGGTTACACAGAGCCTGCTCTCTGGTTACTATGGTTGCACGGAGTTTCTCAGGGTCAGAGCAGTCTGCTGTAGAATCACCAAGGTCAGTTTATGAGAGACTGGATTTAGCCAGTCTGGAAAATAGCCAGAACCAAGAGGCCTAATTCCACTGCTCAGATGACATTAACTCCAAATTTGCCATTAACTCCAAAAAGGCTGCCAAAGAAAGTGAAGGAACAACTTACCCAAACTTATGGGACACAAAGAAATCAGTGTTAAGAGGAAAGTGCACAACACTAAGTGCCTCCAAAAAGAAGTTTGAAACATCTCATACAAGTAACTCAACAGCACACCTAAAGGACATGGAAAAATAAAGGAGCAGACACAACCAAGAGGAGTAGAAGATTGGAAATATTCAAACTTAGAGCTGAATTCACTGAAATAGAAAAGAAGAAATCAATTCAAATAATCAATGAAAACAAGAGATGGTTCTTTCAGAAAATGAACAAGATAGTCAAACCATTAGCCAAATTAACTAAAAGGCAGAGAGAAAGTATCCAAATCAGCAAACTCAGAAATGAAAAGGACATAACAGACACTGAGGAAATCCAAACAATCTTAAGGTCTAACTACAAAAAACCTATATGCCACAGAATATGAAAAACTAAAAGAAATGGACAATTTTCTTGATAGATTCAATTTACCAAAATTAAATCATGATCAGATAAATAGATTAAATAGTCCTATATTCCCCAAGGAAATACAAGCAGTCATAAAAAGTCTCCCTTCCCAGAAAAGCCCAGGGACAGATGGGATGCAGAATTCTACCAGACCTTCAAACATGAGCTAAGTCAGTCTAATTCTCTTCAAACTATTCCACAAAATAGAAACAAAAGGAATATTACCAAACTCATTTAATGAGGCCACAGTCACCTTGCTACATAAACCACAGAAAGCTCAAAGAAAAACAGAGAACTTCAGGCTTATAATATTTTTTATGTTTTTTTTAAATTTTTACTAATTACAGTTTATTCACTTTGTATTCCCCATAAGGCCCTCTCTCCTCCCCTCTTACTCCCATCCTCTCTCCCCCTTCTTCACACAGGCCCCTCCCCAAGTCCACTCATAGGGGAGGCCCTCCTCTCCTTTCTTCTGATCTTAGTCTATCAGATCACATCAGGAATGGCTGCATTGTCATCTTCTGTGGCCTGGTAAGGCTATTCTCCCCTCAGGGGGAGGTGATCAAAGAACAGGCCAAACAGATTATGTCAGAGGCAGTCCCTCTTCCCATTACTATGTAACCCACCTGGACACTAAGCTGCCATGGACTACATCTGTGCAGGGGTTCTAGGTTATCTCCATGCCTGGTACTTGGTTGGAGTATGAGGTTCTGGGAAGACTCCTCTGTTCAAAATTTCAGGTTCTGTTGCTCTCTTTGTGGGGTTCTGAACATTGATCATAAAACAGTCAATAAAATACTTGAGACCTGTTTCTCTTGCGAAAATGAATGCAAAAATACTCAATAAAATATTGCAAACCGAATCCACGAACACAGAAAACATATCATCCACTATGACCAAGTAGACTTCATCCTAGGCATGCAGGGGTAGTTCAATATCCTGAAATCCATCAATATAATTCACTAAATTAAAAAAAACTTATGGAGAAAAACCATATGTTCATCTCCTTAGATGAAGAAAAAGCATTTGACAAAGTCCAAAACCTATTCCTGTTTAAAGTCTTGGAGAGATCAAGGATACAAGGCACATATCTAATCATAGTAAAGACAATATACAGCAAGACTATAGCTAACATCAAACTAAATTGAGAGAAATTCAAATCAGTCCCTCTGTTATCAGGGACAAGGCAAGGCTGCCCACTCTCTCCGTATCTCTTCAACATAGTACTTGAGGTCCTAACTAGAGCAATAAGACAAATAAAGGAGATCAAGAAGATACAATTTGGAAAGGAAGAAGTCAAAGTATCACTATCTGCAGATGATATAATATTATTCATGAGTGACCCAATATTTTCAGCCAGAGAACTCCTTCAGCTAAAGCACACCTTCAGCAAAGTGGCTGGATACAAAATTAACTTAAAAAAATAATAATCAGTAGCCCTGTTATATACAAAAGACAAAGGTCTGAGAAAGAAATTATGGAAACTACAACCTTCAAAATAACCACAAATAACAAAAAGTAACTTGGTGTAATTTTAACCAAGCAAGTGAAAGACCTGTTTGAAAAAAAAATTACCTTTCCCAAGGAAAAAAAAAAAAAGAAGAAGATGTCAGAAGATGAAATGAAAAGATCTCCCTTGCTCATGGTTCCATAGGATTAACTTAGTGAAAAAGGTCACCCTGCCAAAGCAATCTAAAGATTCAGTGAAATTCCCTTCAAAATACCAACACAATGCTTTAAAGAACTTGAAAGGAAAATTCTCAATTACATATGGAAAAACAAAAAAACCCAGAATTTCTAATTCAATCCTGTACAGAAGCAGATCATCTGGAGTTATCAGGTATCCCTGATCTCAAGCTGTACTATAGAGCAGTAGTAATAAAAACTGCATGGTACTGGCATTGAAACAAAATGGTGGATCAATGGAATCAAATAGAATACCCAGAAATAAACCTATATACATATAGTCAATTGATTTTTCACAAAGAAGCCATAACAATCCAATGGAAAGAAGACAGCATCTTCAACAAATGGTGCTGGTATAAGTGGATGTCTACAAGTAGAAAAATACAAATAGATCCATATTCATCACTCAGCACAAATATGAAGTCCAAGTGGATCAAAGACCTCAACATAAAACCAGACACACTAAATCTGTTAGAAGAAAAAGTGGGGAAGAGCCTTGAACTCATTGGCAGGGGAGATAACTTCCTGAACAGCATAGGCTCTAAGATCAACAATCAATAAATGGAACCTCATGAAACTAAAAAGCTCCAGTAAAGCAAAGGACACTGACATCAGAACAAAATGACAGTCTACAGACTGATATATGATCTTCACCAACACTATATCTGACAGAGGGCTAATATGCAGAATATACAATGAACTCATGAAGTTAAAAATCAACAAATAGTGTAATACAATTAAAAAATGGGGTATAGGGCTAAACAGAGAATTCTCAGCTATTGAATGTCAGAGGAAAACTTAAAGAAATGCTCAATGTCCTTTTTCATCAGGGAAATGCACACCATAATAACCCTGAGATTTCACCTTACCCTTACACCTGTCAGAATTGCTAAGATCAAAAACTCAATTAGCCATTAGGGAAATGCAAATCAAAACAACCCTGATATTTCACCTTACACACATCAGAATGGCTAAGATGAAAACCTCAAGTGACATAACATGCTGGAAAGGTTGTGGAGAAAGGGGAACCCTCCTCCACTGCTGGTGGAAATGTAAACCTGTACAACCATTCTGGAAATCAATCTGGTACTTTCTCAGAAAACTAGGGACAACACTTCCTCAAGATTCAGCAGTACCACTCCTAGGCATATATCCAAAAGAGGCTCAAGTACACAATAAGAACATTTGCTCAACCATGTTTGTAGCAGCTTTATTTGTAATAGCCAGAAGCTGAAACAGCCCAGATGCCCCTCAACTGAAGAATGGATGAAGAAATTGTGGTACATCTACACAATGGAATATACTCAGCAATGAAAAATAAGGAAATCATGAAATTTGCAGGTAAATGGTGGGAACTGGAAAGGATCATCCTGAGTGAGCTATCCCACAAGCAGAAAGACACACAGGGTATATACTCACTCATATAGACATATAATATAGGACAAACCCACTAAAACCTGTGCATCTAAAGAAACTAAGCAAGAGAGAGGACCCTACCTAAAATGGTCAATCCCCATCCCAAAAGGCAAAGAAGATGGACATCAGAAGAAGAAAACAGGAAACAAGCTAGGAACCTGTCATAGAGGGCCTCTGAAAGGCTCTGCCCTGCAGACTATCAAAGCAGATTCTGAGATTTGTGGCCAACATTTGGGAAGACTGCATGGAATATTATGTAAGAAGTAGGAAACAGTAAGTTCTGGAGAGGACAGAAACTCCACAAGGAGAACAACAAACCAGAAAATTTGAACATAGGGTTCTTCCCAGAGACTCATACTCCAACCAGGCATGGAGATAACCTAGAACCCCTACACAGATGTAGCCCATGGCAGTTTAGTGTCCAAGTGGGTTCCATAGTAATAGGATGAGGGACTGCCCCTGACATAATCTGATTGGCCTGTTCTTTGATCACCTCCCCCTGAGGGGGGAGCAACCTTACTAGGTAACAGAAGATGACAATGCAGCCATTCCTGATGTGATCTGATAGACTAAGATCAGAAGGAAGGAGAGGAGGACCTCCCCTATCAGTGGGCTTGGGGAGGGGTATTGTGAAGAAGGGGGAGGGAGGATAGGATTGGGAGGGGAGGAGGGAGGGGCTTATGGGGGGATACAAAGTGAATAAAGTGTAATTAACAAAAATAAAAAAAAACCCTCAAGTGACAACACATGCTGGAGAGGTTGTGGAGAAAGGGGAACCCTTCTCCATTGCTGGTGGGAATATAGACATGTACAACCACTCTGGAAATCAATCTGGCGCTTTCTCTGACAACTAGGAATAGTACTTTCCCAAGTCCAGCTATACCACTCCTAGGCATATATCCAAAAGAGGCTCAAGTATAAAATGAGGACATTTGCTCAGTAATGTTCATAGCAGCTTTATTCGTAATAACCAGAATCTGGAAACAACCCAGATGCCTTCAATGGAGAAATAGATACAGAAATTGTGGTACATTTACACAATGGAATACTACTCAGAAATGAAAAACAAGGAAATCATGAAATTTGCAGGCAAATGTGGGAACTAGAAAATATCATCCTGAGTGAGGTGTCCCTGAAGCAGAAAGACGCTTACGATATATACTCACTTTAATGTGGATATTAGAAATTTAATACAGGATAAACTTACTAGAATGTATACACTTAAAGAAGCTAAGTTGGGTGGATGACACTTAAATGAACATCGGTACAAAGTCCCAATTTATTTTTAATATCAGAGCTCAGACCTCTACTCTTGCCTGATGCGTCTAAAACAAAAAGGGGGAACTGTAGAGAGCTGCGGAATGCCGCGCCTTAAAGATGGAGCTGGTTTCCGCCTTCCACCTTCCCGATGGTGAGTGCGCTCTGTCACGAACAATTCCACATTTGGCTAAGGCTGAGGATCTGGCTTGCTTCCATGTATGTGGACCTGTCTGCATTGCCCCCGTGGCACGCTGGGGTTGGCTACCCAGAGGCTATTTAAGCTGTGGGCTGGCTTTCCTCCAGGAGTTATAGCCAATAATTAGAGTCAACATTAATGTGTGGATCTAATTCCCAACAGGTATATTAACCTCCTCTGTTTCATATATCTAAAAAGATCAAAGTGTGGAATTGTCTATTAGACTAACCACTGCTTTTTCTGGTGAAGAAAAAGAAAGAAAGAAAGAAAGAAAGAAAGAAAGAAAGAAAGAAAGAAAGAAAGAAAGAAAGAAAGAAAGAAAGAAAAGGAAAGGCAAGTAATTAAATTTGATGAAAACTGTCACTCAGTCTAATCCAATAATTTCTTTTTTTCTTTGGTTTTGTTTTTTTTTTTTTTCCTTTTTTTAATTTTTATTTTTTTCATATTAATTACAGGTTATTTACTTTGTTTCTCAGCTGTAGCCCCCTCCCTCATTCCCTCCCAATCCCACCCTCTCTCCCCTCCCTCATCTCCTCCCTGCCCCTTTCTAAATCTACTTAGAAAGGAGAGGTCCTCTTCCCCTTCCATCTGACAATAGTTTATCAGGTCTCAAAGAGCCAGCCACTGAGTTCATTTCAGAGACAGTCCCTGTTCCCCTTACTAGGTGTTCACTTGGATGTTGAGCTGCCATGGGCTATGTCTGAGCAGAGGTTCTAGGTTATATCCATACATGATCCTTGGTTGGAGAATCATTCTCAGACAAGACTCTTGTGCCCAGATATATTTGGTCTGTGTGGCACTCCCATCTTCTCCAAGTCTTACTAATTCCCTCTTCTTTCATATGATTACCTGCACTCTTCCCAAGTTTTGGTTATGAGTCTCACCATCCGCTTTGATACACTGCTAGGTAGAGTCTTTCAGAGGCCCTCTATGGTAGGTTTCTGTCTTGCAACCACTTTGGAAATCAATCTGGCGCTTTTTCAGACAATTAGGAATAGTGCTTCCTTAAGATCCAGGTATACCACTCCTAGGCATATATCCTATGCTCAAGTACACAACAAGGTCATTTGTTCAAACGTTTGTAGCAGTTTTATTTATAGTAGACAGAACCTGGAAACAACCCAGATGTCCCTCAATGGAGGAATGGATACAGAAATTGTGGCACATTTACACAATGGAATATTGCTCAGCAATTAAAAACAAGGAAATCATGCAATTTGCAGGCAAATGGTGGGATCTAGAAGAGATTATCCTGAGTGAGGTGTCCCAGAAGCAGAAATATACACACAGTATATACTCACTTATAAGCAGATAATAGACCTATAAGATAGGATAAACATACTAAAATCTGTACACCTAAAGAAGCTAAAAATAAAGGAGGTTCTGGGGTAAGTTGATCAATCCTCACTTAGAAAGACAAATGGGATAGACATCCAAAATTTCAATACAAGAAAAGAACCATGGTCCATGTCTTTAGTGAATATAAACAGTCATAACATGATTTTAAAATAATGAAATAATGAAGAATTTATCTAATACCTAACATTAAAATTTTTCCTTACATCTTTCTTCAGTAATTTTTAATTTGTTTTTAATTAAGAGCCATGCACAACATTGGAAGCTTTCCAATATTTTTAAAGAACTGGGCATCTTCAAACTGTCAATGTGTTTCTAATACTGTCTCTGTGTGTTAAATAATGTATATATTTAACATACCCAGAGGCTTCTCACAGTCTGGGAAATTTTTAATGTAAATATTAATAAAAACCCATTGGGATTTCCTTGATATTTTCTGAGGCTTTTTTTCTTCATACTGTTTTTTTTTTTTGTTTGTTTTTTTTTTGTTTTGTTTTTTTTAATTTGTATTCCTTTGTTGGGTGATACAAGATCTTCTGTGATACTCTTATTTTCTTTTTCTTGCTACGTCCTGGTCTCTAAATTACACATTTTGTCCCTTCTCTAGAAATTGTTCAGTGAGGACATTTTGTATCATAGTAAATAGAACTAAAACCCCAAACAGTCAAAGTAGGCAGAGATGATCTTATTACTACTATTAGGGCCTTTTCACTGAATGTGCCAGTTTTGAAAATTCACTCTAAAATTTCTAAGACACAAAGTTCCTCACAGTAATGTGATAGGCATTTTAAGTCCATTTTCTTTTAATTTGTATTTAGTTTAGTGAATTTATTTTAATTCATCTAATTAAAATATTACATATTATATTTATCCCATTAAGTTTTGTCAATTTATATATCCTTTTCAGAATTCAATGAGTATTTTCTCATATATTATTTGCTAATGTCAAACTTTCTGACAATTTAATGTCCTTGTCATTTTTTGTCTTTCCAGTTACAGCTGTTAACTAAAATTTGAACATGGCCTATGATGGGTTAGATGTTGGAACAAAGCTTCTCTATGTCTACAATTTTCTAAAAGATGACTTTTTAAGAGAATAATATATTGTCATGAAATGTAACGCCTGTATTTTCTATTAAAGTAATGGAGCTTGTTAGATACCTCGGAAATCCTGACAGTTAAGAGCCTTGATAAAAATAAATTGCATAACCCCAAATTTTCCAAAGGTGTTTTCCAGTAGACATACACAGGTATTTCAATTAATATTTTATAACTATGCTTTGTTCACATTTGCCTATCCACTACCTTCTCCTATTCCTCCTTTCCTCTTTGCTTATCAGATATTGCTGGTTCCTTCCATCTCCGCAAGTAGTCCTTCTTCATCTGAATCAAAGAATAATGGCTGAGTATAGAATCCCTTTAGAAGTGAACACAGGTACTATGCTATCATTTTTACCCCTGTTACCCTAACGTTTCCTCCTTACTACATTTTGCCCTTTTTGTTCCCCAAACACTACCCTTATACTTTTATATAATATATAAATTTTATATGCATAGTGTCATAGATGTATGTACTTAAATTTGTATTTCAGATACAAGAGAATACATATGAAACTGACTTTCTGAGGCTAGATAATTTCATTCAACATGACAATCTCATGTTCTATTCATTTTCTGAAAAAAAATGATAATTACATTTTCTTTTAAAGAGGAATAAAGTTACTGTGAGTGTGTGTGGTGTTGGTTTGCCATATTTTCTGTATTCCTTTATCTGTTGATGAACATCTATTCTACTTACATTACCTGGTTATTATAAATAGTGGAATAATAAAGAGAGACATTGATCTATTTCTTTTATACAATGATTTAATTTATTTTGGGTGCATATCAAGGAATGGTTCATACAGTACTTCTATTTTTAGTTTTCTGAGAAATATTTATACTGGTTTCCACTTGGCTGCAGAATTTTTAAAATTTATTTACGTTTTATTCATTTTACATCCTGGTTGTAGCCCTATCCTACCTCTTCTTCAAGTGCCACCCACCCTCCTTCCCCAACCCCTTCTCTGTTCCTCAGAAAAAGAGAACCCCCCTTCCCATCCACCCCAACTCATCGAGTCACATCAGGACTGGGATTATCCTCTCCCTCTGTGGCCTAGCAATGCAATCCTACCAGGCAGAAGTGATCAAAATGCTGGCAGAAAAGTCTATGTCAGGTGCTGTCCGTTCATTCCTTACTTGAGGACACACAGGAAGCCTAAGATGCCCACCTCCTACATTTTGTAGAGGGTTTTAGGTCTAGTCCATGCATTGTTTCTGGTTGATCCTTCAGGCTCAGCAAGCCCCTCTGGGCTCTGGTTAGTTAGCTCTGTTGGTCATATTTGTGGAGCTCCTGTCACCTCCATATCCTTTTCTCTTTCCTCCCACTTTTCCACAAGACCACTCTTCATCTCCCAAAGTTTGGCTGTGATTCTCAGCATCTGTTCTGAGACTTTATGGATAGAGCTTATCAGATTACAACTCTGATAGGATCTTATCTGCAAGCTTAACCAAGTATCATTCATAGTGTCAGGGGTTGGCACTTTCCATTAGGGTGGGCCTTTAGTTGGCCAGGCATTTGTTGGACATTCTCTCAATTACTGCTCTGTCTTGTAGTCAGGACAAATTTTGGGTAGAAGTTTTTGTGGGTGGATTGGTATTTCCCTCCATTTACTACAAGACTTACCTAGTTAGAGGCTGTCCTCCTCAGTCTTTATGGCCTCTGCTCGTAGTTGACACTACTTTAGAATCCCTCATATCCTCCTAGGAGTCTACACTGAATTAGGTCTCTAGCTTATCACAGAGATGACCCCTTTTTCTTTTTTTTTCTTTTCTCTGTGGACCATCTGCTGTAACTCTCCCTAGGTCTGATCTACACCATCATTTTTCTTTATGCCCCATCTCCTGTCTTGTTCCCTCTTTTTAGGTATACCCTCTGTTTATTCTATTTCCCCCTCTGAGTGAGATTTATGCATCTTCCTTTGGGTCCTCCTTGTTAAGTGTCTTCCTTGGGTCTGTGTTTTGTGGTATGTTGAACCTTCATTTTCAATGAATTCTAAGAAGACTATTTTTTTTTCTTTATTTCTTCCCTGACCCAGATGTCATTGAGTAGCGAGTTGTTCAGTTTCCATGTGTGCGTAGGCTTTTTGTTATTTCTGTTGTTGTTGAGGTCCAGCTCTAGGCCATGATGGTCAGATAGGAAACAAGAGATTATTTCAATCTTCTTGTATCTGTTAAGGCTCACTTTGTGACCTTATCTATTTTGGAGAAGTTTCCATGAGGTGCTGAGAAGAAGGTAAATTCTTCTGTAGATGTCTGTTATGTCTATTTTATTAATGACCTCTGTATGTGTTATTGTTTCTTTGCTTAATTTCTGTTTTGTTGACCTGTCCTTTGTTGAGAATGGAGTGTTGAAGTCTCCCACTATTAATGGGTGGGGATCTTTGTGTGGTTCAATTTTTTTAAACAAATGTTGGTATCGTTGTATTTGTGGCATAGATGTTCAGGATTGTGGTGTCTTCCTGGTGGAATTTTCCCTTGATAAATATGAAGTGTCCTTCCCCATCTCTTTTTATTAATTTTGGTTGAAAATCTATTTCATTATATATTGGAATGGCCACTCTTGCTTGCTTCTTGGGTCCATTTGCTTGGAAAACCGTCTTCCAGTCCTTTACTCTCAAGTAATGTCTATCTTTGTGACTTAGGTGTGTTTCTTGTATGGAACAGACTGTTGGGTCTTGTTTACGCATCCATTCTGTTAGTCTGTGTCTTTTTATTGAAGAATTGAGTCCATAGATGTTGAGAGAGATTAATGGATGTTAGATCCTTTGATTTTGATGTTGGCTGTGGTCATAAGGTTGTGTGCTTGGTTGCTTTTCATTTTACTGTAGTGAGGTTAATTATTTCCTGTGTTTTCTTGAAAATAGCTAGTTTTCTTGGGTTGTATTTTTCCTTCTAGTGTCTTCTGTAACGCTGAATTTGTGTGTAGTTATTGTTGAATTTTTTTTTTTGTCATTGAATATCTTTTTTTCTCCGTCTATGAGGACTGAGAGATTTGCTGGGTATAGTAGCCTGGGATGACATCTGTGTTCTCTTAGATTCTGCATGAGATCCATCCAGGCCCTTCAGGCTTTCATAGTCTCTGTTGAGAAGTCAGGTGTGATTCTGATGGGTT
The DNA here is from genome assembly GCF_030254825.1 of Meriones unguiculatus. Lineage (NCBI taxonomy): Eukaryota > Metazoa > Chordata > Mammalia > Rodentia > Muridae > Meriones > Meriones unguiculatus. Next base: position 144,632,573 of record NC_083369.1, on the reverse strand, counting down.
TGCCATTATATGTTACTTGGCCTTTTCCCCTTGCAGCTTTTAGTGGTGTTTTTCTTTGTTTTGTATACTTACTGTTTTGATTATTATGTGGTGGGAGGATTTTCTTTTCTGGTCTAATTCATTAAGTTTTCTGTAGGCTTCTTGTATGCTTATAGGCTTTTCCTTGAAGTTGGGGAAATTTTGTTCTATGATTTTGTTGAAAATATTTTCTTGGCGTGGAGAAGGGAATTTTGTTTTTTCCTCTATTTCTATTATTTTTAGGTTTTGTCTTTTCATGTTGTCGTGGATTTCTTGGATGGTTTGTGTCAGGAATCTTTTAGTTTTATTGTTTTCTTTGACTGATACATCGATTTCCTCCATTTTATCTTCCACACCTGAGATTCTTTCTTCCATCTCTTGTAGTCTGTTGGTTATGCTTACCTCTGTAGTTACTGTTTTCTTTCCTAAGTTCTCCCTCTCCCATGATTTCCTCCCTTTGTGTTTTCTTTAATTTTTCCAATTCTATCTACAGATCTTGATCCGTTTTGTTGATTTCCTTCACCTGTCTGACAGTATTTTCCTGTTATTCCTTCAATTCCTTCGGCTGTTTGTTTGTTTGTTTTTTTTTCTTTTTCTTTTTCTTTCAGTGATTTAATCATTTCTTCTCTCAAAGCTGCAAACTGTTTGGCTGCATCTTCCTGTATGTATTTCTTTAAGAATGACCATAATCTGTTTGATTTTATCTTCCTCTAATTCTTTACACATTGTTTTGTTTCCTCCATTAACCTCCTCATAAGCATAGATGTAAGGTTACCTTCTTGAATTTCACTTATATTAGGGTGTTCAGGGCTACTTGCCCCTGCATAACTGTGTTCTGGGGATGCCATATTGCTTTGCCTTTTGTTGGTTGTGCTTTTACTCTGGCCTCTACCCATCTTGATGTCTCAGGTGTCTGTTAATTCCTGGTGCCTGCTGGAATCCTGGGATTGGAGAATCCCCTTGGCAGGGTTCTGAAGGAGATATCCTCAGCTTTGTGAGTATGGTCAACTGAATGGTGGTGCTTCTCAGGAACTGTCACAGTTCACCTCAGGCATATGGACATTTTTGGTTATTGTGGTGTTCAGGAAGGCTCTCCTCTCATCAGGAGAAGTCCTGGAGATGGCTACCCTGCTGCTGGGTTTCTTGCTATGAATTTAGTGAGCTGCTGCTGCTTCTCTTTATCTGTATTTGCTGGGCACAGCCCTCGTGAAGAACCACGGAGTCCCATGGTTTCGTCAGTTTAGCTAGAGATAACTGGTCGCACCTTCAAGCAGTATCCGAGGGCTGCTCCAATGGCTCTCAGGATTTTGTGGTTCTGAGGTTGGAGAGGTGTACCTCAGTACCCTAGACATAATCAGTGGCAAGTGAGCACAACACTCATGTGTGCAGTAGAAGGTCAGAGCTTAGGACCTGTGGGAATCCAGAAACTTTACTGGAGCAGGTGTCGTGAGGGTTGTCCTTCTGTGATGGTGAGTATAGCAAGGAGGCACAGTCCTGTGGCTCTGACTTGCTGGCTACTGGGAGATTGGGTGCCTGGGCACCTGGGAATTTGCTGGAACCTGGGAACTTTCCCCAAGAACTTCTTTTAGTAGTTGGAGGGAGGGTGTTAGCTGAGTGCTCTGAAGTCAGACCTGCTCTTCCCCTTACTGTGGGCTTCCACCCGACAGAGAAACTCAGTCTCTGGTGCCCTGGGGCCTTCAGTTCTGTCTGGGATGCTGAGTTGTGCACACAGGCAGGACTTTGTGCTCGTGGCTAAGCACCCCATTTTGGCGGGCACCTGGTCACCTTCTGTACCCGGGTCATTTTCTGCGGTTTGTCTGGGTGACCTATGGCTATCCCAGTCGCTTCCTGCACCGTAGGGTTTTCTCTTGACTGGAAATATCAGTCTCTGGTGTTGTGGGGCCCACAGTTCAGCCTGGGCATGTGGCTCTGGGCTGGAGACTGAGCACCTGGAGGGACTTGGGAACTGTTCTGCAGTTTAGCTGGGTGACCTGAAGCTGATTGAATCCCACACCTAGGGATTTCCTCTCACCTGGGAAACATAGCCCAGAGTTCTGTCTGCTGGTCACTGTGCAGATCCTGCTGTGCTGCTGGTCAGAAAGAGTGTCGTCCCAGTGCCGCCATCTTGGATTCCCCCATCGTAACTATATTTAAAGATTTCCCTCTTCATTTTTCTTTGACAACATTTGTTGTCATTTGTTGACTTGATGATAGCTGTTATGACTGAGGTGGGATGGAATCTTAAAATCTTGCATTATAGTTTCCTAATGGCTAAGAGTACTGAACCCCTTCTTTATGTTAACTGGATGTTTGTATTTCTGTTTTGAAGAATAGTCTGTTCAATTATTTTGTCCATTTATTTATTGAGTGATTTGTTTTCTTTAACACTTGATTTGATATTTTTTTCTAAATAATTTTAAGTAGACTTTTAATTTCAAATAATTTAAAATGTTTTTAACAATGCTGAAAACATTCTTATGTACTTATCAGTTATTAATTCCAACTCTAACCAACCCGAACCTTCACCCCAATCCTAACCCTTTTATTACCATGTGATTTTGTAACAAAGGAAATTGCTATTGTGTTGCTATGCTATTCATGAACTTAATGCCTCCAGTTTACCGTCAATGCATTTTTGATATTACAGAATCAAGCCAATACCTCAACACTGCATTATTTTAACATTTGTGAGAGTTTTTCAGGATTTCTTTTCTCTTCTTTTTTTTTCATAACTTTGTCATTTTTGAAAATAATTACCCACATTTGTAGAATGTCCTTTAAATTGGGTATGTCTGATGGTAATTTTTCATGATTAGATGAAGGTTATGTGATTTTAGAAGAAATAAATCAGAGGTGAGGTGCCCTTCTCATCACATCTTTTTAGAGGCATGGCTACTTGATATAAGCATGACACATGGTTAGTAATTTTAACCTTAGTCACTTGGTTAAGTGGTGTTTTTTAAACTTTGTCTACTATAAAATTATTTATCCTGTTTCATGCTGCATATTTTAAAATTGACTTAATAAGTACAGAAATCCCTCAACAGCCATTTTCCCTCTATATACAATTCTTACTGATATTTTATATAGAGTAGTATTCTTTGTAATACTGTGCTGGATCAATATAAATCACCTAACCAATTTTAGTTAGGCACTCTAATAGATGTTCTCTTACCAAATAACATCATGACTTTATCCTAGTTTTCCATGAATGGAAGTAGGAGTTTTAAGGTATTCTCATTATGATCTAGTTTAATTCAAAAGGAAATTAGTTTATTGAAATGTGGTTTTACTTGTGAAAGGATATATTATGTTTTTCTGTTTTCACTTGTTAAGTACTTATTTGATTTCAAATAATACTGAATGATACAGAATTGTATAAATGTTAGTTTAGAGGCTATCTTGTTTTATTTGTTACAGGAGCAATGAATGATGTTTTTGTGTCTTTCGCCACTTGACTAAGTCTATTCAGAAAAATCATTGAGAGTATACATCATCAACTACGTCATGGACAAGGCTTTTACTTCTGTATTACGAAATTATTTGCTTCTTGTTTAATGTGGATGATATGGAAGAATAAATAGAAGAAGCTCTGAAGGTGAAATAAAGGTTGATCAAATCTCTAGGGGAATGTCACTGTAAAAATCAAAGTACAGAATAGTACTGAGAAGAATTGCCCTTTTAGGGTCATTTGTTAATTACTATGGCTAGAACTATTGTTTTGAAAAACATAGGATGTCTCATTCCTTGCTGCAGATATCTTTAAAATAAGCATATCTGTTGTACTTGAAGTGTTGTCAATACGTATGTCTCCCTATAGCTATGGCTTGACACACACATCCTCTTGAAAATAATGTGCATAAAAAATGTCAATTGTTTGCTAAATGAATTCTGTTGGATCACGTGATTAAGAGACTCTTACACAGCAGAGGGAGGTAAAGGAATAAGAGATTCACACTTCTGTAATATGTGAGTACAGCTTGTCACAAGGTTAAGAGAAAGGTAATGATATCAAAGACAAAAGTATGTTTAAGATAATTTTCAACATTCAGCTTAGAGAGTTGCCTGTAACCTTTTTAAATACCATTAAGAGAGTGAAATACTATAGACAGTAAATCAGACCAATTTTCACAAAGCTCTCCTGTATAATAAGTACTTAATGCTACTGTCCTAAAGTAGCCTAACAGTGGTGATGTCTTTGAAATCTTGGCAGTATTTCATTTAATTTAAATCTGTGTCTATCTGAGGCAAACTTCACATGTGAAATTTTTCATTAGTTCTTTGAAAATCTTGTGCGGTGCATTTTAATTATGTTCACCCCACTCCTGAGTACTCTCAGATGCAAGCCCCTTCTCTATCCACACAACTTTGTCTCTTTGAGAAAGCCCATACTTTACAATTTGATTTGCCCGTGAATTCTTGCGTGTGTGACCTTCCAGTGGACTGTGGCCATTTTACCATGGGCTACTCTTTAAGAAAACTAACTCTTCCTCTCCCAGCTGCTCTCACTTGTCAATTGCCCCTCAGTTTATTTGTGGGATTAAATTCCCATCTCTGCTCTCTCTGCTAGGATTTTGTCTGCTTTGTGCTTGCTTGATGTCTTAATGATTGTTCATATATGCAACTTCTCTGCTGTGTCAAAAAATCCTGCTTCCTTGTCGTCATCCACTGCCTCTGGCTCTTACATTCTTACAGTCTCTGAGCACTGTTCCATGTTCTATGACTCAAGAGTGTGACAACTTTAGAGGTAGTGTGATATAGAGGTCAAATTTAAGGCTGAGAATTATACATCTTCTCATTTACTAGATACTGACTCTTGTGGATCTATTTTTAAATTGTTGTCAAGTGCGATGTATTTTTTTTTCTGGTAAGAGTTGGGAGATGCATTAATATCAAGGTATAATGGTAAGTCATCAAGAGTTTGTTTAATATACCCATTTAGCACAGTGGGTTCTTTCCTAAGCTTCTGATATGTCTAATTGCAAGTTCTTGGCCAGACAATGGTGCCAGATATGGCTTTCACATTGTGAAGCAGGACTTAAATACAATCAAAAATGATTACTTACTCCCATGTTGTTTATGTTCCTATTGGATATGTTATTTATGTTGTTTATGTTGTTATGTTGTTTATGTTGTTATTCATGTTGTTTATGTTCCTATTGGACATATGTTCCTATTGGCATGCCTTACCAGGTCATTTATTATTTTACCTCACAGGATTCACAACCAGGTAAAATTCTTGATTACTTTTCTCATCTAGCTGCATGCATAGCACCTTGCAATGCATGAAAACTATGAAAACTAGCTAAATAGGTAACAACATGCTTTTTCCATGGTCTATGACTCAAGAGTCCAATGACTTCAACAATAGGGTCCAACTGTCAAGTTCTGGAGGATAATCGTTAACAGTGGCAACAAATCCAAAAGGCACAGCCCATTGTTAGCATTAGGTTAGGGAAACTGTCATGCAGTTAAAAGATAAGCCCATTTTATCATTTTTTTTTTTGCTTTGAAGCCTATACTGCATTTTTTTTAAATTTTATTTAATGTGCAATTTAGTCTGAAGGTGTCAGATCCCTTGAAACTGGCATTACAGACAGTTGTGAACTGACATGTGGGTGCTGGGAATTGAACCTGGTTCCATTTGAAAGAGCAGACAGCACTCTTAACCACTGAGCCATCTCTCCAGCCCCCCATTTTATCATTTTTATATGTGATAAAGCTTGATTCATTTAGAATTGACTTTGGTGCAGATTCCAGTTTCACTTTTCTACAAATTGCCAGAGAGTTTGACCAGCACCATTTGTTGAAGATATTGTCATGTCTCATGTGTTAAATTTTGGCCACTTTGTAAAAATCAGGTGCTTTTAGAAGTGAAAAATCTTACTGGAATTGATTACTGTAATATTATAGTAATGTAAAGTTTACAAATGCACTTTATGGAAGTCATCCCCTTGGCCAACAGAGCCAAAACCCTGGGCCTGGAGGGTGGCTGCAGAGACTGATATTCCAACCAAGGACCATGCATGGAAAGGACCTAGACCCCCTGTTTAGTGGAAGCCCATAGGGTGCTCAGTTTCCAAGGGTATTTCCTAGTAAGGAGAGCAGGAGCTTTCTCTGATATAAACTCAGTGGCAGTATCTTTGATCACCGTTCCCTGGGGGTGGGGGATGCAGCTTTGCCAGGACACAGAGGAAGATGATGCAACCAGTCGTGATGAGACCTGATAGGTTAGGGTAAGACAGAAGGGAGGAGGACCTCCCCTATCAGTGAACTAGGGGAAGGGCATAGTCAGAGAAGAGGGAGGCTGGGTGGGACCAAGAGGAGACTAGGGCGGGGGCTACAGCTGAGATACAAAGTGAATAGATTGTAATAAATAATAAATAAAAAATAAAAATAAATAAATGATGAAAAAATAAAGAATTGTTCACTTGGAATTCTATGTATTGAGTCCTTGCTCTCATTGGAAAGCTTTTACAGTACTAGGTGTACATTTAATCTTTGAAAGTTCTTTTTTTTTGGGGGGGGGAGAATTGTACTTTTTACTTTTTAAAATATTTTTTATAATTTACTTTTTATATATCCTGATTAAAGACTCTTCCCTCAACTTCTCCCAGTCCCTCCCTCCCTCCCTTTTACCCCCTATCCCTTACCCCTAGTCCACTGAAGGAGAAGTTGCCCTCCTTTGTCATCTGCCCACAGCTTATCAAGTCTCATCAGCACTGCCTGGATCCTCTTAGTCTGTGGCCTGGTAAGGTCACATTACAAGGAGCAAGTGATCAAACAGCAGGCAATCAAGTTCATGAAAGAGGCAAACCCTGCTCCCCTTACTCAGATAACCACGTGGAGACTTAGCTGCCAATAGACAACATCTGTACATCTTTAATTTTATTTATTCTTCCTTGTAATTTCCTCTTTGTTCTGAAAAAACATAATTTAACATTTCCTTTTCCATTATTCTTTTTTAACACTTATATCACAGGGCTCTACCTCCTCTCCCTTGAAAATACCTCTCTTTGCTCCTTAAAGAGAGGTATTCCATGACCTTTCTGGGTACTCTGTATAAAGCAAACATATCTGAAGATTCAAAGTTAACACACATAAATGAAAAAGGACACAATATTTTTCTTTCTTGATCTGGATTAACTTAATCAGAATGATCATTTCCATTTCCATCCATTTAATTGTGAATTTTGATTTTTCTTAGCATACAAGTAATATTCCATTGTGTAACTATAAACATTTTTCTAGGAAAGCCATGCATATAAAAGAACAAGTATCTCCACAGTAAGTTACTGAAACTTTCGGTATATGCCCAAGAGTGGTATAGCTGGAGAGTGAAAGAGATCTGTTTCTTGTTTTCTGAAGAAACCTCCATGGTAATTTCTATAGTGGCTGCTTCAGTTTTCACTAACACTAATAGTGTAAGCACATTCCCCTTTCTCCAGATTCATACCGGCATTCAGGATCACTTAAAAAAAAATCTTAGCCATTCTGACTGGGTTTAAGTGGAATATCAAAGTAGTTTTAATTTATGTTTATGTAATGGCTAAGGATGATCAAGATGATTTCGTTTTTCAGTTATTTGTATTTTATCTTTAGAGAACTCCATGCTCCATTTTTTAACTGAGTTGTTTGTTTTCTTAATATTTATTTGAGTTCATTTTGTAACTTATACACTAACCCAGTTTCATATGCATAACTGGTAAATTTTTTTCACATTCTATACCCTGACTCTTTACTATAGTGGTAGTGTTATTTGTTGTAGAGAATATTTTTGTTTAATTCTGTCCCTGTTATTAGATGGTTTGTACTATGATGATCCAGTTCAGGGAGTTATCTTTGTGTCAATTAGTTTAAGTGTATTCCTTATTTTATCTTCTATCAGACTCAGTGTAACAACACTTATGCTGAGTTCCTTGATATATTTGAAGTTGACTTTTGTGCAGATTTCAGTTTCATTCTTCTACACATGGCCAGACATGATTATTTAAATTGCTCTCTTAAGAATCCACTGAGTTTCTCGTTTTCTTCTTCTTCTGATGTCCATCCTCTTTGCCTTTCCGGATGGGGATTGGACATTTTAGTTAGGGTCCTCTCTCTTGCTTAGTTTCTTTAGATGCACAGGTTATAGTGGGTTTGTCCTATGTTGTATGTCTATATGAGTGAGTATATACCATGTGTGTCTCTTTGCTTCTGGGACAACTCACTCAGGATGATCCTTTCCAGATCCCACCATTTACCTGCAAATTTCATGATTTCCTTATTTTTCATTGCTAAGTAATATTCCATTGTGTAGATGTACCACAATTTCTGCATCCATTCTTTAGTTGATGGGCATCTGGATTGTTTCCAGCTTCTGGCTATTGCAAATAAAGCTGCTACAAACATGGTTGAGCAAATTTCCTTTTTGTGTGCTTGAGCCTCTTTTGGACATATGCCTAGGAGTGGTATGGCTGGATCTTGGGGAAGCACTATTCCTAGTTGTCTGAGAAAGTGCCAGATTGATTTCCAGAGTGGTTGTACCAGTTGGAGAGGTTGTGGAAAAAGGGGAACTCTACTCCACTGCTGGTGGGAAGGTAAACTTTTGCAACTACTCTGGATCAATCTGGCACTTTCTCAGACAACTAGAAATAGTGCTTCCTCAAGATCCAGCCATACCACTCCTAGGCATATACCCAAAAGAGGCTCAAGTACACAATAAGGACATTTGCTCAACCATGTTTGTAGCAGCTTTATTCGTAATAGCCAAAAGCTGGAAACAACCCAGATGCCCCTCAACTGAAGAATGGATATAGAAATTTTGGTACATCTACACAATGGAATATTACTCAGCAACAACAACAACAAAAAATAAAACAAGGAAATCACGAAATTTGCAGGTAAATGGTGGGACCTGGAAAGGATCATCCTGAGTGAGCTATCCCAGAAGCAGAAAGACAAACATGGTATATACTCACTCATATAGACATATAAAATAGGATAAACCTACTAAAATCTGTACACCTAACGAAACTAATCAGGAGGGAGGACTCTGATTAAAATGCTCAGTCCCCATCCCAAAAGGCAAAGAGGATGGACATCAGAAGAAGAAGAAAACAGGGAACAAGTTAGGAACCTGCCACAGAGGGTCTCTGAAAGGCTCTACCCTACAGATTATCAAAGCAGATGCTGAGACTTATGCCCAACTGTTGGGCAGAGTGCAGGGAATCTTATGTAAGAAGTGGGAAATAGTAAGATCTGGAGAGGACAGGTACTCCACCAAGAGAGCAACAGAACCAGAAAATTTGAACACAGGGGTCTTCCCAGAGAGTCATACTCCAACCAAGTACCATGCATGGAGATAACCTAGAACCCCTGCACAGATGTAGCTCATGGCAGTTCAGTGTCCAAGTGGGTTCCATAGTAATGGGAAGAGGGACTGCCTCTGACATGAACTGATTGGCCTGCTCTTTGATCACTTCCCCTGAGGGGGAAGCAGCCTTACCAGGCCACAGAAGATGACAATGCAGCCACTCCTGATGAGATCTGATAGACTATCAGTGGACTTGGGAAGGGGCATGGGTGAAGAAGGGAGAGTGAAGGTGGGATTAGGAGGGGAGGAGGGAGAGGTTTTGGAGGGTACAAAGTGAATAAAGTGTAATTAATAAAAGTTAAAAAAATTAAAAAAAAACAAAATATAATTTGATTATTTTTTTCTTTTGGGCTGTATCTCCTTTTATAACTTTTTTGAAGGTATTTAAATAAATTATTCCTTAGCAATTAAAAAAAAAAAGAATCCACAAAGTTTCAAAAAACTTATCACGGATATTGGAGGGAACCAAGATTTATTAATATGTAGGATAATTGAGCATAAATGAACATATCATAAGGATGCAGGAACTGTCATTAGTAACTTCAGAAAAGAAAAACTTATCTTAAATGAGGGAAAAGAGTTCTCAAAGTTCTCTAAATTGGATTATAGTGCTTTTTTATCTATGCATTACACTTTATCAAATTGAGTCTATTCTTCACAAAGTGAGGGAATTCATTATTTAGGTATATGAATAAGTGAGATTCTGAATAATTAATTTTCTTTCCAGCAGAAAAATTAAAAATAGTAACATGATTAGCACCTGTAATAAGCTCTTTTTGGAAAATTCTTTTCTATCAACTACTTCCTATGTAAATGTTAGCATAATGAATTTATTTTAAAAATAATAACTTTCAATTATTCCCTATCTCTATTTTGAGGTATTTGGTATGCTTTCTAGGATGACTTCATAACTTTGCTGTTGGTAATAATTAAGAGCAAAAACATTAGTTGCTTCTCAGTGTTTAAAGAAATTAAACAACACTCCATAGTATCAGAGGATTTTAGAAGTTTAAACCTATGTAACATTACTTTGACATTGACAATTTTCAAATGATAAACTATAAGTCCATGGAAGCTTTCTACCAAAGGAAATATAGAACAAATTATACATGTAATATATTTAAAAATTAATTGTCCTATATGTTAATAAATTTAAGAAATACTTCTAATTTTTGACAAGATAGCATAGACACATTTCTTTCTATCCTCTATGTTCCCTCCCCACATTCAAACAAAAGACAAGAGACATATTGGAGACCCCAGAGCTTGATGAATGCTTCTGGCTTTTTATGTGCCTATGTATCCAGAACTTGGTGCTAAACATGTTTGTAATGCAGAAATACTCATATACACAGTCAAAATTTAAAATATACTAAGAAATAACTTGTAATTCTAAAACAAATTTCCAAAGAACAACAGTTTATCAAGGAAGCAAGCATTTTCACATAAACTTCTTTGTTCACACAGGTTTAAACTAAACCAGAAAACATTCTTCCACTCCCTCCCACTTCTCACCCATTAACAAGGGCCAAGGAAGAAGCCTAGACTTCTACTTGTATTCATCCATCTGTAGTCAATAATGATAAGGAGATGCTTCTCCCTTTCTTGATTGATCACTGTTCAAAGAGACCAAGTAAAGACACTGGATTTTTACCACCAGAGGATAAAACCATATGTCTCTGTTTATCACCTCCTCAATTGTCAGTACATATCACATGGGCCTCTTGAGCTTCCACTCTGTGTAATTGAGTTGCATATGATCCTTTACACAAAGTAGCTGAAGACAAACCAAACTTCATCTTCCTGTCCTCAATGTGCCAGGACACACTTCTCTGACAAACACGGTTTTAATGCAGACCCAAAATAGAAGGCTTAAATAAAACTCAAGCCTTCCAATACTCGAAATGTGTAAGACACAAATGGAAATTTCCAACATACCAAAAAAGACGTAATCACAACTTAAGGAAGAAATCACAAGTAAAGGGCATTAACATTAAGTCCAAAGAGAAATAAAAAACTCTTTTTTAAACTTATTTTTATTAATTACAGTTTTTTCATTTTGTATCCCCCCTGTAGCTCCCTCCCATCTACCCTCCCAATCCCACCCTCCCTCACTATCCCCCACCAGTGTGCCTCTCCCCCAGCCCACTGATAGAAGAGGTCCTCCTCCACTTCCCTCTGATCCTAGTCTATAAGGTCTCATCAGGAGTGGCTGCATTGTCTTCCTCTGTGGCCTGGTAAGGCTGCTCCCCACTCAGGGGGGAGGTGATCAAAGGCAGGCCAATCAATTTCTGTCAGAGAGAGTCCCTATCCCCAGGAATCCACTCGGACACTGAACTGCCTTGGGCTACCTCTTTGCAGGGGTTCCAGGCCATCTCCATGAGTGGTCCTTGGCTATAGTATCAGTCTCAGAAAAGACCCCTGTGCCCAAAAGTTTTGGATCTGTTGCTCTCCTTGTAAAGCTCCTGTCCTCTACAGGCCTTACTATCTCCCACTTCTTTCATAAGATTCCTTGCACTCTGCCCAAAGTTTGGCTATGAGTTTCAACATCTGCTCTGATACACTCCTGGGTAGAGTCTTTCAGAGGCCCTCTGTGGTAGGCTCCTGCCCTTTTCCCTGTTTTCTCCCTCCTCCCATGTCCATCCTCTTTGCCTTTCTGAATGGGGATTGAGCATCTTAGAGTCCTCCTTGATTAGTTTCTTTAGGTGTATCGATTTTACTATGTTTACCCTATATTTTATGTCTAATATCCACTTATGAATGAGTATATAACATGTGTGTCTTTCTGCTTCTGGGATACCTCACTCAGGATGATCTTTTCCAGTTCCCACCATTTACCTGCAAATTTCATGATTTTCTTTTTTTTATTTTTTATCGCTATGTAATATTCCATTGTGTAGATGTACCACTATTTCTGTATCCATTCCTCAACTGAGGGGCATCTGGGCTGTTTCGAGCTTCTGGAAATTACAAATAAAGCTGCTACAAACATGGTTGAGCAGATGTCCTTGTTGTATACTTCAGAGTCTTTTGGATATATGCCTAGTGCTATAGCTGGATCTTGAGAAAGTGCTATTCCTAACTTTCTGAGAAGGCGCCAGATTGATTTCTAAAATCTTTTAAGATGACTTAATAATACCCATTAAACCCTGACTTTATTGAGAAACTGAATATACTTGAAACAAATAAGAAATAGAAACTCTTCTTAAACAATAAAAAATATAAAGGAACTAAAACAAATCTTATAAATGAAAACTATAAGTGGCAACAATAAAAAAGACAGAAATAAGAAAGGAATACAATAATGAACCTGAAAAATGTTAGAGATGTGCTGATCTAAACAGACTATAGACTGATGAAAACAGTGAGAGCAATGAAAATGCTAATATTCCCATTATTGGGGAAGAACAAGGAAAAACAAAGAATAACAACTAGAAATTTCCAAGTGTCATGAAAATTATAAAGTTTCGTATTGAAGAATATGAGCAATCCACAAATAAACCAAATGAAGAATATGATGAGGCATATCACAATCTGACTTTTGTAATACAAGAATGAAATATTCCTGAAGAAGCTAGGGATAAATCCTATATGATGTAAAGAATAGAAGCAAGTCAACTGATAGCAGCTTGCTCTTTTATTTTTAGAATGTTTTATTAAATTTTTATTAATTATACTTTATTCATTTTGTATCCCCCCTGTGGTTCCCTCCCTCTTCCCGTCCCAATCCCTCCCTTCCTCCACCCTCTGCACTCATGCTCCTCCCCAATTCCACTGATAGGGGAGGTCTTCTTTTAATTCCTTCTGATCCTAGTCAATTAGGTCTCATCAGGAGTGGCTGCATTGGCTTCTTCTGTGGCCTGGTAAGGCTGCTCCTCCCTCAGGGGAAGGTGATTAAAGAGCAGGCCAATCAATTCATGTCAGAGACAGTCCCTGTTCCTATTACAATGGAACCCACTTGGATACTGAACTGCCATGGGCTACATCTGTGCAGGGGTCTTAGGTTATCTCCATGCATAGTCCTTGGTTGGAGTATCAGTCTCAGTGAAGACCCCTGTGCTCAGATATTTTGGTTCTGTTGCTCTCCTTGTGGAGTTCCTGTCCTCTCCAGATCTTATTGTTTCCCACTTCTTTCCTAAGATTTCCTGCACTCTGCCCAAAGGTTGCCCATAAGTCTCAGTATCTACATTGATGGTATGCAAGGCAGAGATTTTCAGAGGTCCTCTGTGTCAGGCTCCTGACTTGTTCCCACTTTTCTCCTTCTTCTGATGTCCAGCCTCTTTGCCTTTCTGGATAGGAATTGAGCATTTTAGCAAGAGTCCTCCCTTTTGATTAGTTTCTTTAGGTGTACAGATTTTAGTAGGTTTATCCTATATTTTATGTCTATGTGAATGAGTATATACTGTGTACATCTTTCTGCTGCCAAAGAAGCTTGCTCTTAACAAACTATGGAGATCAGAAATCTGCTGCATTAGTCAGGGTTCTCTAGAGAAACATACACACACACACACACACACACACACACATATGTATACATATACATATATATGAGATTTATTAGAGTGCCTTAAAGACTGTGGATTAAATAATGGCTAGCTCCCTAAAGAAAGTCCAACAATCCTGGAGTTGCTATGTCCATGAGGCTGGATGTCTTAGCTAGTCTTCGGTATACTCCAGAGCGTCAAAGATGTAGGTTCTAATACTTAGTGAGACATGAACTAGCCAGCAAGAGTTAAAGCATGTTTCCTACTTCCATGTCTTTTTTTTAGGCCACCACTAGAAAGTACTTAGATTTGCAGTGGTCTTCTCACCTCAGATAATCCAATAATGAAGAATCCCTCACAGATGTGCTGCCAGCTTGGGTTTCAGTTAACTCCAGATGTTGTCAAGTTAGGAATCAAGAATAGCTATGACAACTATACAGTACAATAATTTTCAAGTGGTTAACTGAAAATACTACCTACTCAGAATTTTACATTCAAAGAAAATACCTTCAGAAAGGTAAGTGAGATTAAGCTATTTGTAATGAGGGAAAACTAAGTGCCTTTGTCTTGCCAGATCTACCATAAAATAATGACTAAATGCAATTCTCTAAATAAAAATGAAATGATGAAAAGATTTTTAAGTTATTCTGTGATTTGTTGTTGTTGTTGTTTTCTGTTGTTTTTTGTTGTTGTTGTTCCATATGAAGATAAGAAATCTTCTTTCAAGGTCTGTAAAAAACTGTGTTGTTATTTTGATGGGAATTGCATTGAATCTGTAGATTACTTTTGGTAGAATGGCTGTTTTCACTATGTTAATCCTACTGATACATAAGTGTGGAAGATTTTTCCATCTGTTGATATCTTCTTCAATTTTTTTTTCAGACACTTGAAGATTTTTTCCTACAAGTGTTTTACATGCTTGGTGAAAGTTACACCAGGTACATTACGTTATTTGTGGCTGTTGTGGAGAATGTTGTTTCCCTAATTTCTTTCTCAGTTCCTTTGTATGTAGGAGGGTTACTGATCTTTTAGGTTAATTTTCTATCCAGCCACTTTCCTGAAGGTGTTTATCAGCTGTAGGAGCTCTCTTATAGAACTGCTGGGGTCACTCATGTATACGATCATATCATTTGTGAACAGTGATACTTTGATTTCTTCCTTTTCAATTTGTATTCATATTGTCTCTTTAATTTGTCTTATTGCTCTAGCTAGGACTTCTAGTACTAAGGTGAAGAGCTACGGAGAGAGTGGGCAGTCTTGTCTTGTTCCTGATTTTAGTGTGATTGATTTAAATTTCTCACAATTTAGTTTGATATTGGCTTTAGGCTTGCTGTATATTGCTTTTACTGTGTTTAGGTTTGTGCCTGGTATCCCTTATCTCTCCAAGACTTTAAACATGAATGAGTATTGGATTTTGTCAAATGTTCTTTACAGCATCAAATAGGAAGACCATGTAATTTTTTTCTTTCAGTTTGATTATATTGTGGATATCTATATATTAATCTACCCCTGCATGCCTGGAATGAAGCATACTTGGTCATGGTGGATGATATATTTTATGTATTCTTGGATTTGGTTTGAGAGTATTTTATTGAGTATATTTGCTTCAATGTTCATAAGGAAATTAGTATGAAATTCCCTTTTTTTGTTGGGTCTTTGTGTGATTTAGGCATCAAGATGACTATGGCATCATAGAGTGGTTTGGTAATGTTCCTTACCATTTGGCTCTGTTTGGTTTTTTTGTTTTGTTTTGTTTTTGGAGAATTTGAATGACTGCTTCTATTTCCTTGGGGAATATAGGACTATTTAATTTCTTTACCTAATCTTGATTCAATATTGGTAAGTGGAATATATTTTAAAAAAAATGTCCATTCCTTTTAGATTTTCAAATCTTGTGGCATATAGACTTTTGAAGACCTAATGACTCTTGGAATTTCCTCAATGTCTGTTGTTATGTCCCCCTTTTTATTTATGATTTTGCTAATTTAGATACTGTCTTGTCTTCTTTTTAGCTAGTTTGGCTAAGTGTTTGTGTATCTTGTTGATTTTCTCACACAACCAGCTCCTGGTTTCATTGATTCTTTGAATTGTTCTCTTTATTTCCAAATGATTGATTTCAGTCCTGAGTTTGATTATTTCCAGCCATCTACTCCTCTTCATATGACTGCTTCCCTTTCCGTTTCCCTAGGGCTTTCAGGTGTGCCATTAATTTGCACACCTGAGATGTGTTGAGTTGTGAGGTGCCTTGAGTTTCTTTATGAAGGCACTTTGTGCTATGAATTTTCCTCTTAGCACTGCTTTCATTGTGTCCCATAAATTTGGGGAAGTTGTGCCTTCATTTTCATTAACTTGTAGAAAGTGTTTAATTCTTTTCCTTATTTCTTTCCCTCGCCCAGCTGTCATTGAGTAGAGAGATGTTCACTTTCCATAAGTGTGTAGGCTTTTTGCTATTTCTGTTATTTTTGAGGTCTAGTTTTAGATCATGGTGGTCTGATATGATACAAAGATGCATCTTTATCCTGTGTTTTCTTGGATGTACTTGATCATGTTGGTTTGGAGTTTTCCTTCTAGTATCTTCTGTAGGGCTGGGTTGCTGAGTATATATTGTTTAAATTTAGTTATGTCATGGAATATTTCATTTTCTCCATCTATGTTTATTGAAATATTTTTTTGTGTATAGTAGTTTTGGGTTGGCATCTGTTGTCTCTTAGTGTCTGCATAATAAGCGCCTGGACACATATGGCTTTCATACTTTCTGTTGAGAAATCTGTTGTTATTCTGATAGGTCTGCCTTCATGTTATTTGGCCTTTTCCCTTGCCACGTTTAATATTTTTTACTTTGTTCTGTTGGTTTAGTGTGGGCAGGAAGAATTTCTTTTCTGGTATATTCTATTTGGTGTTCTGTATCCCTCTGGTAAGTTTTTAATGGCATTTTTTTCATAAGGTTGAGGAAATTTTCTTCTATGATTTTCATGAAAATATTTTCTGGACTTGGAACCTGGAATCTTCTTTTTAGTCTATTCATTTTATTCTTAAGTTTCTTCTTTTCATGGTGTCCTTGATTTGTTGGATGTTTTGTGTCAGAAACTTTTCTATTTTTATGTTTTCTTTGGAGATGTATCAATTTCTGCAATTGTATCTTCAGTGCCTGAAATTTTCTTCTTTATCTCTTGTATTCTGTTGATGATGCTTGCCTTTGTGGTTTCTGATCTCTTCTCTAAGTTCTCCAAATCCAAGATTTTCTCTGTTTGTGTTTTCTTTATTGATTCTAATTCTTTTTTAATGTCTTGAATGATTTAATTCATTTCCTTCACCTGTTTGATTACAAATTCCTGTCTGTCCCAGATGGCCTCTATTTTTTTTTTGTTCCTTTTGTTTTATGTGCCTCTAATAACTGCATAATCATAGTTTTAAGATCACTTTCCTGTGTTTCAGCTGCATTAGAATATCCATTTATTTGGGGGATTCTGGTGATGCCTTGATGTCCTGTTTTTTGTTGATTATATCCTTATGCTGGCCTCTAACCATCTGGTTGTCCGTAGCCTTGATTGTTGCTGGAGCCTGTACTGCAGACTGAGTCCACCTCTTTCTGGAGTCGGGAGTAGTCTACAAGAAGATGAGGGATATCCAGGGGCTCAAGAATGGGTATTGGAGATTCAGATGCATTTAAGGAAAGGGAGGGTGTTCTTCTGAGTCACTTTCTTTGCTGGTTCACTGTTTGTGACCATGGTATTCCAGGCAGCTGGGGTGCTGGCAGACAGATCTCCAAACCTAGATCTGCTCTGGTGTTCCACAGTCTCCCTCTAGATGGCAGGCAATGGGACTTGGGTCCTGCACCTAGCTCAACTTTGCTGGGTCCACTGTCTCTGTGGCTCATGGTTTCTGACCTTGGTGGGCCAGGAAGCTGTGGAGCAGGCAGAATGGAGCTATATCATCCCCCATCACCCCAGTACCAGAAGGTATCCACTCCACATGATGGTGAGAATGAGCACCATTAGCTAGTGTGACCAGGTGGGTGTCCACAGGATAGTGAGAGTAGGCTTCTGGGGTTGGAACCAAGAGAGACAGTACCCAGAAAATGTCCACTGGATTATGAGAGTGAGTGCCTAGAGTCAGAGCCATGAACTGCTTGTACGAGGAAGGTTTCCACAGATGGTGGGTTTGGGTGGGTGGCCTAGGGCTGTGGCTGTGTTAAGTGGGAGCCCAGAAATTTTTCCCAGTATTAGCCAGATGGCCTGAAAATGAACCCTCAAGTTTCCCTGTGGATTCTCCTCTCATCTGAAAAACACAGACATCAGGGTTTTGGGCTTCACAGTATGGCTTGCCAATCATTCTTCTCTCACTGCTGAACTGCTATTCAGATGCCCTGGGTTGTAGGTGCTGCCATCTAAGGTCTCTCCTTATTAAACATTTTTAAACCCTGAATTGATAGGATGTGTGACTGGAAGTGGGCCCAAGAGACCAGCTCCTCTTTCTCTGTTTCATGGTTGTGTCACAGGATATCTCTTCTGCTCTGGTGACATGCTTGTTTGACTGCAACTACACTCCACAATTGAAAGTTATTTACTCTAACCTTCTGAAATGGTAAGCTCCAAAATAAATGCTTACATTTGTAAATTGTCTAGGTCATGGTGTTTTATCACAGCAATTGAAAAGTAACTAAGATAGTAACCAGTTTAGAAACTTTAAAAACACTTTCAACCAATACATTCTAACTGATATCAATAGAAAACTTCACCATACAATAACAAACTACACTCACATTTTAATGATTATATACTGAATATTATGTCAATAAACAAGCCTCAACGTATTTAAACTAGTTTCAATTTTTTATTTTTTTTAATTTTATTTTTTTCTTATCAGTTACATTTTATTAACTCTGTATCCCAGCTGTATCCTGCTCCCTCATTCCCTCCCAATCCCACCCTCCCTCCCTCTCTCCTCCCTGCCCCTTTCCAAGTCCACTGATGGGGGTGGGGGCTCCTCCCCATTCATCTGATCCTGTTTTATCAGGTATCTTCAGGACTGGCTGCAAAGTCCTTAGTTTCAATTTTTCCATCTCTCTGTATACCTCTCTATGTCCTCCACCCCAATGTGTGTGTGATGATGTGTGCATGTAAGCATGCCATGATGTTCATGTGGAAATCAAAGAACAAGTTCAGATGTCAGTCACAACACCTTTTTTTGAAATAAGGCCTCAGAATTAATCACTGTATTTGCCAGACTACACACCTTATGAGATCCTGAGAATTCTCCATGACACACTTTGAGTCTAGAATCTGAAATTATCAATGTGTAGAACAGAAATCTGAGTGTAAATGTTAGCAAAATCCAGATCATCATGTTTGTGCAGCACTCACGTTACACACTGAGTCATTCCTCTGCTTAATTTTTTAAATTATCAAAATGATATATAGTATTATCTTATCAAAATGTCAAAAAAGATGAATAACGGTCAAGCGTTAAGAAATTTTATTTTTTTCTTTTTTATTCTTTCTTTTTAAATTTATTTTTCATTTATTACAATTTATTCACTTTTATCCCAGCTATAGTACCCCCCTCATCCCCTTTCAATTCCACACTTCCTTCTTCTACTCCTCCCATTCTCCTCCCCAAGTCCACTGAGAGGGGATCTCCTCCTCCCCTTCAATCTGACCCTAGCATACCAGGTCTCATCAGGACTGGCTGCATTGCCTTCCTCTGTGGCCCTGTAAGGCTGACCCTTTCAGGGGTAGGTGATAAAAAAGCCAGCCACTGAGTTCATACCAGAGACAGCTCTTGTTCTCATTACTAGAGAACCCACTTGGAGACTGAGCTGCCATGGGCTATATCTGTACAGGGGTTCTAGGTCATATCCATACATGGTCCTTGGTTGGAGTATCAGTCTCAGAAAAGACCCCTGTGCCCAGAATTTGTAGTTCTGTTGCTCTCCTTGTAGAGATCCTGTCCCCTCCAGATCTTTCTATCTCTAACTTCTCTCACAAGATTCCCTACACTCTTTACAAAGTTTGGCTTTGAGTCTCAGCATCTGCTTCGATACCCTGCTGTGTAGAGTCTTCCATAGGCTCTTTGTGGTAGATTCCTGTCCTATTCCCTGTTTTCTTCCTCTTGCAATGTCTATGCCATTTGCCTTTCTGAATGAGGATTGAACATCTTCCCTAAGGTCCTCTTTCTTTCTAGTTTAGCTTCTTTAGGAGTATAAATTTTAGTGTATTTATCCTACATTAAATTTATAATATCCACTTATAAGTGAGTTCCATGTGTAGTGTTCTGCTTCTGGGATACCTCACTCGGGATGATCTTTTCTACTTCCATCCATTTGCCTGGAAATTTCAGATTTCCTTGTTTTTAATTGCTGAGTAATATTTCATTGTGTAAATGTACCACAATTTCTCTATCCATTCTTTATGTAGTGCTTTCTCAGAAAATTAAGAATAGTGTCACCTCAGGATACAGCTATACACTCCTAGGTATATTTCCAAAATATGCTCAAGTATACAACAAAAACATTTGCTCAACCATGTTCATAAGAGCTTTATTCATAATAACCAGAATCTGGAAACAACCAGATGTGTTGGAAATAAAAAAAAACATTTAAATAATGTACACCTTACAGGGCACAGTTCAAAACATATTTTAAACACATAAAACAAAAATAAGGCAAGGAAAAACATATGGCCAGCCACAGTGATTCATATCTTTAATCCCAGCACTTGTGAAGGCAAAAGCAGGCAGATCTCTGTCAGTTCAACTCCAACCTTGTCTATAGAGTGAGTCTAGGACAGCGAAGTAGTCTACACAGAAAAACCCTGTATCAAAAATGCAAAAAAGCAAACAAAAAGAACATATGAAAATGTATAAATTACTGCTAATTTAGTGCTGAGAATTAAGTGGTAATACTAAAGCAGAGAAATGCCTCAAAATAAAACTACTTACTTTTTCATCTCATACTATAAAAACTGAAAAAATAAACTCAAATGAGATTAGAAAAAAAGACATGAAACTCTACTTACCTTGAGATAATATCTTGTACATATAAAGTATCAAGGAATATTACAAGCCTTTTAGAATTAATAAGTAGTTTCAGCAAATTTATAGATACAAGATAAATGTGAAAACTTCAAATACATTGCATAGGCTAACAATAATTTAGAAGAATCATGATTAAACATACAATACCTCTTACAGTAGCTCTAAATTAATGACAAACTTCAGTATAAATCTAGAAAAACTTGCAGAGTATTTATGTACTGAAACAATTTAAATACTGATGGAAGAAGTAAAGACTTAAATAGAAAATAATCTATCATACTGAAAGAGGAAAATACTTGGTGTTGCAAATAATTAAGCTCCCTCTCTCTCAATCTATTAGAATTTATACTAAAATCCCAGTAAGATTGTTGTAATAATCTTGAATAAACAAACTTGGATAAATACAAGTTTGTTTTAAAATATATGTGGAAAGCAGAAAAATGAAAATAGATCCACATTTATCACCCTGCACAAAACTAAAGTCTAAGTGGATCAAAGACCTCAAGATAAAACCAGATACACTAAATCTGTCAGAAGAAAAAGTGGGAACAGCCTAGAACTCATTGGCACAGGAGACAACTTCCTGAACAGAACTCCAAAAGTACAGGCTTTAAGAGCAACAATCAATAAATGGAACCTCATAAACATGAAAAGCTTCTGTAAAGCAAAGGACACCGTCATCAAAACAAAACGACTGCCTACAGATTGGGAAAGAATCTTCACCAACCCTTTATCTGACGGAAGGCTAATATCCAGTATATATAAAGAACTAAAGAAGCTGAAAAGCAACAAACCAAGTAATCCAATTAAAACATGGGGACAAGAGCTAAACAGAGAATTCTCTGAAGAGGAATATAAAATGGCAGAGAAACACTTAAAGAAATGCTCAACGTCATTAGCCATTAGGGAAATGCGAATCAAAATGACCCTGAGATTTCACCTTATACCTAATGGATGGAAGGTGAATGGCCAAGATGAAAAACTCAAGTGACAACACATGCTGGAGAGGTTGTGGAGAAAGGGGAACCCTCCTCCATTGCTGTTGGGAATGTAAACTGGTGCAACCACTTTGGAAGTCAATCTGGCACTTTCTCAGACAATTAGGAATAGTGCTTCCTCAAGACCCAGCTATACCACTGCTGGTATTCAAGGCAACAAAGAAAGAGACTGCTGGCATATACCCAAAATTTGCTCAAGTACACAATAAGGACATTTGCTCAACCATGTTTGTAGCAGCTTTATTTGTAATAGCCAGAACCTGGAAACAACCTAGATGTCCATCAACGGAGGAATGGGTACGGAAATTGTGGTATTTTTTACACAATGGAATACTACTCAGCTACATCAAAAGAGAGGAAATCATGAAATTTGCAGCCAAATGGTGGGATCTAGAAAAGATCATTCTGAGTGAAGTATCCCAGAAGGAGAAAGACAAACATGGAATATACTCGCTTATATAGACCTAAAAGATAGGATAAACATAATGAAAGCTAAAGAAGATAATCAAGAAAGCAGACAGGAGGTATGATGATCAATCCTCATTTAGAAAGACAAATGGGATATGCATTGAACGTATGACAGGAGTCTACCACAAAAAGCATCTGAAAGACTCTACCTAGCAGTGTTCCAAAGTAGATACTAAGACTCATAACCAAACCTTCAGCAGAGTGCAGGGAATCATATGAAAGAAGGGGAGTTTGATGTGGAAAGGATAGGAGCTCCACAAGGAACAAACATATCTGGGCACAGGGTCTTTTCTGAGATGGACACTCAACCAAAGACCATGAGGGGATAAAACCTAGAACCTGTGCTCAGATGTGACCCGTGATAGCTCAGTAATCAATTGGTTTCCCATAGTAAGGGGAACAAGGACTATTTCTAACAAGAACTCAATGACTGGCTCTTTGACCTCTCCACCTCCCAAGGGAGGAGCAGTACTGTTAGGCCACAGAGGAGGACTCTGCAGCCAGTCCTGAAAAAACCTGACAAAACGGAGTCATATGAAAGGGGAGGAGGTCCTCCCCTATCAGTGGACTTGGAAATGGGCAGGGAGGAGATGAGGGAGGGAGGGTGGGATTGGGGAGGGAATGAGGGATACAGCTGGGATACAGAATTAACAAAATATAACTAATGAGAAAAATACAGTTTAAAAAAAAGTATATATATATATGGAAAATCAAAGTAACAAGAATAGCTGCAACAAGTGTGATAGAAAAGATGAACGTAGGAAATAAAGAATTTCAGCGATATAAAGACATTTTTGGAGTGATACTGACTGGCATTGGTGAATGGGTAGCTACTATAAGATTAATGAAGTGAAATATAGAACCCAGAAATAGACCACTATAACAATGTAAAGACACT
Organism: Meriones unguiculatus; assembly: GCF_030254825.1. Lineage (NCBI taxonomy): Eukaryota > Metazoa > Chordata > Mammalia > Rodentia > Muridae > Meriones > Meriones unguiculatus. The sequence goes on along the minus strand of NC_083369.1, from coordinate 144,609,317 downwards.
TTTGACAAAGCAATTGGACACCAACAAACAAAGATATTTTAAAAGGAGAGAGAAAAAGAACATGAAGTTGAGTGAGTAGGGAGAGGGGATATACCTGAGAGGAGTTGCGGAAATGGAAGAATATGGTAAAAATGTTATATGAAATTATCAACAAACTAATAAAAATATAACTGTAAAAAACTTGAAATTTGTCTTAAAATTTTTGACTGAAAATGAGACATGTGGAAAACTGAAACTACTCATACAAGAAAAACAATCCTATGGATTTAAGGATTTGAAGCAGGAAAAAATAGACATACTGTTTCATGTTGAAATTAAAACCTTTCTCTACAAACAGTGGAGCTAATATGAAAAGACAAGGCACAAGCTGTGGGAAAACATCCATGAATAGGACAAATTATTTGTATGTAAATTATACTGTTATTTCAAAAATTAATAAATAAATAAGCAAATAGTTTGGTGTTCTTGTGGGATTCCTAACAGTGGGACTGCAGATTGTCTTTGACATGGCTGCTTTTAGATCCCCTTTCTTTCAACTAGATTGCCTGTCCAGCCTTAATATAAGGTTATGTGCCTAGTATTGTTATATCCCTGGGAGGCCTACAGTTTTCTGAAGGGGAAAAAAAAGGAAGAGAAGTGGAACTGGGGGAGAGGGGATGTGCAGGGAAGAGACCGGAGGGAGAAGAGAGAGGAGAAACTACCCTTGAGATTTGACATATGAGAGAAGACAGAAAAAAAAAAACAAATAAAATTATCAAATAAAGTAGATGATATAACTTTTTTTTAATAGAGTCTTAAAGAGTTTAGCCAGGAACTCAGAGAATTTACTGACCTGTTCAGTCAGTTTTAAGGATAAAATTAGAGTTTACAGTATTTGTATAGTAATATGTACCTCCAAAATAAAATTTGAAAAGACATTTATAATGTATAGAAATGAAGAAAATACAGAAAAGAGTTGAGACAACAGTGTAAGTTGTATAGTATAAATTACATTGTAGAAAGAAAAGTAAATATGCCAAAATGTTCATGAATCAGAATACAGCCTATTCAGATTTTAGTGCTCCTTAAATTACTCTATAAATTCAACATCACCCCTTTAAGAATCTAAAGTAACTTTCTTTATAGGAAATGAAAATCATCCTGAAATTTACATGGGAGTGTAAAGATCTGGAACAGCAATATATATTCTCTCTATGTAATATATAGATGTATATTAAATACATATGGGTGTATATTCAATATAGTGATATGTTAAATATATTCAGTATATATCAATATTGAATATGTATATTAAAAAAGACACACTGTTTCAAAAACTAAACTACAAAAACAAAATACTAAAGACCATGTGATATATAAGAGCAGGGTTATGTCAGTGGAATCAAAATAAGAGTCCAGAAAAGATAAGAGAGCTGCTGTGTGCTATTCACAGAGTTCCAGCCTCTAGCCCATAACTCTATCTGCTTTTCAGAGGAAGCCTGTCAGGCCCCCAGAACCATCCTGTTTCCAGCCCACAGCTCTACCTGCCTTACCAAGAAGCTCTCCCCCTGAAGCCCCAGGGAAAACTGGTTCTAGCCTCTGGCTCACAGCTCTATCTACCTTCCCAAGGAGAGCTATCAGACATCAGGAACACCCAGCCTCCAACCCAGAGCTCCATCTTCCTTTTCACACCTTTTTGTGTGCACCAGGAACACCCAGCCAATACTAGGGACAACCAGATGGCATAAGAACACAATAAACAAATGCCAGGCCAGTATGGTACCACCAGAACACAGCTACCCTATTATAACAAGCACTGGATATGTGACACAGCTGAAACACAAGAAAATGACCTTAAATATATTCTTATGAAGATGACAGAGGCCTTTAAAGAGTAAACAAATAAAGCCCTTAAAGACGTAAAGAAAAATACAATCAAACAGGTGAAGGAAATGATAAAAGATTTCAAGACCTGAAAATGGAAGTAAAAACAATAGCAAAAACATAAACTGAGGGAAACCTGGAGATGGAAAGCTTAGGGAAGAGAATAGAAACTAGAAAAACAAGCATTACCAACAGAATTCAAGAGATGGAGGACAGTATCTCAGGCACAGAAAATATAATTGAAAAAATCAAAACATCAGTCAAAGAAACTTAAATCTAAAATATTCCTGACAGAAAATATTTAAAAAATTAGGGACACTCTGGAAAGAAGAAATCTAAGACTAATAGGACTAGAAGAAAGGGAAGATTCCCAGCTCAAAGGACCTGATAATATTTTCAACAAAATCATAGAAGAAAATTTCCCCAACCTAAAGAAAAAGATGCCTATAAACACAAAAGTAATTTAAAGAACACCCAATAGATTTAACTAGAAATGAAAATTCTCCTGCCAGATAATAATCAAAACACTAAATGTACAGAACAAAGAAAGAATATTAAAAACTGCATGGGCCAAGTAACATATAAAGGCAGACCTTTTAGGATTACACTTGTCCTCTATCAGAGACTCTAAAATCCAGAAGGGCCTAGGCAGATGACTTGCAGACAGTAAGAGACCACAGATGTTACCACAGACTACTGTACCCAGCAAAACCTTCAATCAACATAGATGAAGAAAATAAGGCAGTCCATGACAAAAATCAAATTTAAACAATATCTATGCACAAATACAGCCTTATCAAAGATATTAGAAGGAAAACTCTAGTAAAAGGAGGATGACTATACCCAAGAAAACACAGAAAATTAATAACTCTAAACAGATATCTACAGAAGTTTTCACCCAAACCCCAAAAATATTTTCTTCTCCAAAATTGACCATATAATCAGTCATAAAGCAAGCCATAGCAGATAGAAGAAAATTGAAATAACTCCTTGTGTCTTATCAGACAACCACAGATGAAAGCTAGACTTCAACAAAAATAGAAAATACAGAAAGCCTACAAAATATGGAAACTGAACAACTATCTACTCAACGTCACCTAAGCCAGTGAAGAAATAAAGAGAGAAATTCAAGACTTAGAGTCCAGTGAAATGAAGGCACAACTTGCCCAAAGTTATGGGAAACAATAACAGCAGTATGAAGAGGAAAGTTGAAAGCACTAAGGGCTTTCATAAGAAAATTGGAGAGATCTCCTATTAGCAACTTAACAGAACACCTGAAAGCTCTACAGCAACAACAAAGAATAAACACACCTAAGAGGAATTGAGTGTAAGAAATAATCAAACATAGGGCTGAAATCAATAAATAGAAACAAAGCAAACAATATAAAGAATCAATGAAACCAAGAGGTGGTTCTTTGAGAAAACTAACACAATTGGCAAACCCTTAGCCAATCTAATTAAAAGATAGAGAGGCAATATATAAATTAAGAAAATCAGAAATAAAAATGGGGACATTACAAAAACACTGTGGAAATCCAAAGAATCATTAGGTCTTACTACAAAAGCCTTACTCCATAAAATTGGAAAATCTAAATGAAATGGACAATTTTCTTGACAGATTCCACTTAGCAATTTTAAATCAAGATCAAGTAAACTATTAAAATAGTCTTATAAACCCTAAGGAAATAGAAGCAGCATTTAGAAGTCTTCCAACAAAGAAAAATTTCAAGGCCAGATGGTTTCATTGCAGAATTCTACCAGACTTTCAAAGAAGAGCTAATACCAATATTCCTCAAATTATTCCACAAAATAAAAACAGAAAAAAATTTGCCAAACTCATTCTATGAGGCCATAACACCCTGATACATAAACTACACAAAGATGCCTACAAAATGTGCAGGAACTAAGATGAAGCAAAGATTTGGGGAATGGCCAACCAAAGACTGTTCCTACTTGAGACCTATTCCATGGGAAAGAACCAATCCCTGACACTATTAATATTACTTTCCTATGCTTTTAGACAAGTGTGTAGTATAACTCCCTTGAGAGGCTTCATCCAGGGGCTGATGGAAAAGATGAAGAGACACAAAGCTAAACATTAGACAGAGCCCAGGAATCCTATGGAAGACTTTGGAAGAGTTCAGAAGGGACAAGAACTGTATAAGAAGACCTACAGAGTCAACTAACCTGGGACTATGGGGGCTCACAGAAACTGAACTACCAACCTAAAAGCAAGCATGGATAGTTTCTAGGCTCCCTTGACATGTGTATAGATATGCAGCTTAGTTTTTATGTGGGTCCCCCAACAACTGGAGCATTGGCCCTCTCTGACTCTGGTGTTTACCTTCATATCCCATTCACTTGACTGGGCTACATTGTCTGGCCTCAGTGGGAGAGGATTCACTTAGTCCTGCAGCCACTTAATATGCCAACGTGGGTTGGTACCCTTCTCTGAGGAGAAGGAAGGAAGAATTGGGGAAAAGAGTGGTTGGGGAGGGATGGAAGGAGGAGGATGCTGATATCAGGATATAAAGAGACTAAATAAATAAATAGTCCAGAAGTACACACTTAGACTATGGTCCGTTGAAATTTGACAAGGCTGCTAAGGAAAACTTACTGGGAAATGAACATATTTCTCAACAAATACTGCAGGTATAACTAAATTTGCTCAGTCAAAAATTAAGTTAGACCTCTATAACCTCACACCATACACAAAATTTAAACATAATTAATACAGATGGCAATTTGAGAAGTAAAATTATACAATATAGGAATAAATTACTGTGTTCATAGATTATGTAGTAATTTCTAAAACATGTCTTCAAAAGCAAAAGTACTAACAAAAACGGTAAGTTGTGCTTCATCAAAACTAAAACTATTTATTCTCCAAAGAAATCTTAAGAAAGTATAAAGATGACAAAAATAATAAATCATTTATCTGATAATGTACTTATATATAGATGATATAAACATTTACAGAACAACACTGAGACTCACTCAACTAAAGTACAGTATGGTCAAAGAATTCAAGTAGCATTTTCCTAAATACATATATAAATAATTAATCAACCCTTGAAAATATATTAGAAGTTATCAGCCACAGTTGGTAGAATAATTCCCTAGGCATGGAAACAGGCAAAGGCATGATGGAAGCTAAGCTCTACATTTAGGTGGCAAAACTAAAGGGCACTAACTCATAAAGATTTGACTTGTGAATGATTTTCTGTTCTAAAATGATCTGTGAACACCCATAAAGTCTAACTAGCATGACTGCTTAAACAGTAGCAGAAAACAGTCAACATCCATAGACATACTATTATGGATTTGGAAAAGCCCACAAGGCCCCAACCCTACACAAAAAATAGCAGGAAACTAACAAAAGATAAGTGGGAGAAATAATTTGCCCAGAGAAAAGCACACAAATTAATTATACAACACCAATGGTTAGCCATTAAAGAATGCATACATGTTAAAACGTATGGCCTAAACTTATTGTATTTGTGCATTTTGGATTATATATGCATATACATATACATAGATGAATATAAAACAAATATGAAAAGAAGAGTCCATGAATTTGAAAGAGAACAGAGAAGTATATGGGAGGTTTTGGAGGGAAGAATTGGAAGGAAGAAATGATGTAATAATATTATAATCTTTAAAAAATAAATGGAACATGAAAAACTATAAATATATTAAGACCCTATATGTAGTTGAATTGCAAGTGAATTATAGTACAAAAACTATTAAATAATATATGTAACTTAATTTTCCAAAATCTTTGCCTCCTTTTTACATGTTATTAGTTTCAGCTTGTAATCATTACCACTAAAACAACAGTTTTAGGGACAGGAGAGATGATGTTTCAGTGGTTAAGATCACTGGGTACTCTTCCAGAGGGTCCAGGTTCAATTCCCAGCACCACATGGTGGCCCATTACCATCGATAATGGGACCTAATGCTCTCTTCTGTCTTACAAACATACATGCAAATAGAGTACTAATAAGCATAAATAAATAAATAAATAAATAAAAATCTTTTTTTTGTAAAAAAAAGCAGTAAATTTAGAAATGCAAAATCAGAGCTGCAAATAATTTGCTGACTTCTGAGTGGCATAAATCAGATACCAATTTTCAGACTCAGTACAGGGCTATTAACAATATGCTGGGAAAACATAGTGATAGCAAAAAAGGAAACAATTTTCAATAAATATATTCAGTCATGATAACCCTGAATTTTTTTTTAAAGTGAGTGTGACAGATTTTTTTCTGACTTTCTTTGGAGCTCTGGAACTGCTTGTAGGTGACAGCCATTCAAACTGGAGAATTTGGGGCAAAGCTTATGCTCATACTTATGACTATGCTTTTCGGTGTGAATCATTGCTGTGGGAGATGTCAGGGGTCTGAATCTTTAGATAGGAGTCTTTGTAGAAGACAAATACCAAGTGACAATGGTAGGAACTACAAAAGCTTCTTTTTAAGAGTTTATTTATATTTCTAAAGGATAGGAGTAGAAAACAGATGGAAGGGGGAAAAAGGGCTTTTAAGGACAGAATAATTTGAGATCCTTTTTTACTGCCATTCTCATTAGAACACTTGACAGGAAAATAAATTCATTTGGTGGCATTTACTGTTTCCAACACAGCCATTACTTTAGAAATATCACTTTTGAATTTTCAATTTTTGCCAAAATGGTGTTCTGTATCATTTTGTTCCCATTATTGATTCCCTATCTTAATTTTCTGAAAAAAAATTAATTTCAGTCAACTACAACAAGAAATTAATTAATGTCTATGGATATCTTAGGATAATTCAAAGATAGCATCCCAAGGTATTTTCTAGACAGACTTTGATTTGAATATACTAGCTGCTGGCTGTTTTAGACAAGTAATTTAATGATGTTTTGTTATCTATCTATCTATCCATCTATCTAAATACCATCTTTCTGTTTTAACATTTGCTTTTTATACTTTTATTTCAGCTTTCTGTATGCTTAATGAACCCATTCAAAATCACCATTTTTAGGCTTAAGGAACACTAATTTCTATTTTTAAAAAAATACTACTTATTTCTGAGGATGAGTGTCAATATAAAATGAGATGACTCATATCAAGTGAGAGTAATAAGATGTCAGGACTAGTTATTATATAATTGCATCATTTCACCTTCATTTTTTTTCCTCAAAAACCTCTCATATGGCCCTCCTTGCTCTCTTTCAATTTCATGGCCTTTTTAGAGACATACACAAGTGTGTGAGGGTGTTGCTGCTTATATATATGGTACCAAGTACCAGCTTTAGTATTATTATGCCATGTTGTGGTTCATGGCATGATAGCTAAGTAGGACTGTAGTTTGCTTTTTCCCTTTGGAACTTTCATGGTGATTTTTGATAGAATGAAATCTAAGCCTCAGGGAGAAGGCATTCAGGTCAATTTCTGGTCAGGGGCTTCTGGGTCCTGTTTTTGAAGTACATGGTATCTTTAACAATAAAGTTACTTCTAACCTCTGGACTTAATAAAAGACAGTAAAAATAGCCTGAAATATACTGGGGAGTCCCTTAGACAACCCTAACCAACAACTCAAAAGAAAGGTTCTCATGTCATGTGGCTCTCCCTTATTCCTCGATTCACTGGTCACCAGTGTTCAGGAAAAAGGGAGCAGAAGTGACAATATAGTGATTCAGTGGCCATGAGTATGAATGGATATGACTTTCCAGGACCAGCTTGAGGGTGGCAGATCAATTTTATTTTGGGTGAACGAAGATTATACAGAACTTTGAAGAGAGAGTAGGGATATCCAGGGTGGCTAAAAAGCATTGGCTGGATTGATTCCCAAAGTGCTTGTGCAATTTTACTTTCCAACCAGCAATGGAAGAAGATTCCCCTTTCTCCCCATAAATACCAGCATGTGCTGTCATTTGAGTTTTTGATCTTAGGCATCCTGATGGGTGTGAGGTGGAATCTCAGAGTAGTTTTGATTTGCATTTCCCTGATGACTAAGGACGTTGAGTATTTCTTTAAGTGTTTCTCCACCACTCAATATTCTTCTGTTGAGAATTCTCTGTTTAGAGAATTCTCTGCACCCCGTTTTTAAATTGGATTACTTGGTTTGTTGGTGTTTAACTTTTTTTTTAAGGAAAAAAAAGGTTTACTTTTTATTCCTCAGGTATAAGAAACAGAAATTACAGAAACATTTTTTACAACCCACTTGGTCCTAATTCTTTTGGTAACAGCTGTTAAAAATGCCGGCTGCTCTACCAAAATAAAGGTGTTCACCCCAGGTATAATGTACATGCTGATGCTTGAACAATGTTTTTTCCCTGAGAAGTAAAAGACAGATTTACTGAGAGCCATGTTCCTAAACAGCCCCCCCCTCTTCACTTGGGAGGAAGTGCCTCAACTACTCAGCTAGCTAGCACTCAAGACCACATGTCTCTTCTCTGTCTAAATCAATTCTGTTTCCCAAGCACTTGGGCTCTCCAAGTCTTCACAGCCTCACACCTAAGATACCTATTAAAATCCTGTCTGTACTTCAGCTCTCACACCTGGTGAGCTGGGAAGTCAGGCTCCTAGTAAACAAAATTTACAAGACTGGATGTAAGAAAAGCCACTTATAAAATATTTGAAAAAATTGTATATATTTTTAGAGAAAATCTATTTCTTTGAACATAAAAAGAGGGAAGTCTCAGGAGTAGTTTTTCTTTAATGCCCTTTTGAAAATTGCAACTTCTCTAGTTAGAAATCTATTTCTTACAGCTTTTAAAAAATTTGTCATGATCAGTTCTAAAGTATATACAGAACCAGCTGTATGTGTGGACTGGTTGTAGAGTAAATCAGATTAATAACTAACTATGCAGCCTTGATTTTCCAATCCGATTTTGTATATAAGGATCACAGGTAGATGTAAGACATTTGATCCAGCCCTGTTGACTTATGAATTTCTAAAGTTTGGGAGAGCACTCTAGAGTCTTAACAATGCTGCTGTTTACAGGGTTTACTTGTTTGACACAAGTTGAAGCCTGGTGGTGACAATAAAACAAATATGTATTTCTTTTCTACTAATTATTGCCAACCTTTGTTTTGAATTTCTGTCTTATCTCTAGATCTCCTGCCTGTTGTATTGAATTAACCTTTCCTTCCTTGTCACTGGCCAGCAGTGACACCTGAATACCACCTGAGAGAGGGCTGGGAGAGAGAGAGAGGGCGACACAGAGAAGGACATCAAGTCTCCATGCTGATCCAGGTGTCGATTTAATGGACGTCAGGTTAACACTTAAGTAGGCAAGAAAGTACTAGCAGTTTTTCACGTAGGAGCTTTACTTGGTCAAAACATAGGAGAGCTCACTCAAGGTTACACAGAGCCTGCTGTCTGGTTACTATGGTTGCACAGAGTTTCTCAGGGTCAGAGCAGTCCACTGTAGGACCACCAAGGTCAGTTTATGAGAAACTGGACTTTGGAAAATAGCCAAAGCCAAGAGGTAGAGTTCCACTGCTCAGATGCCATTAACTCCAAATTTGCCATTAACTCCAAAAAGGCTGCCACACTTCCTCTCCATTCACATACTGGCTTGTTTGCTGTGTTCTTTCTGTTCCCTCTACAGATAGAATTGAAGTCTTCATTTCCACTCTGGACTCTTGACTGGCCATCTTAGTGCTCTGTGGTGTTTAACTTCTCGAGTTCTTTATATATTCTAGGTATTAGCCCTCTGTCAGATATAGGGTTGGTGAAGATCTTTACCAGGCTATAGGCTGTTGTTTCGTTCTGTTTACAGTGGCCTTTGCTTCACAGAAACTTTTCAATTCCATGAGGTTCCATTTATTGATTGTTGATCTTACAGCCTGAGCTCTTGGTGTTCTGTCCAGGAAGCTGTGTCCTGTGTCAATGTGTTCAATGTTCTTTTCTACTTTTTCTTCTTGCTGATTTAGTGTGTCAGGAAATAAATCTGGTACTTTCCCAGAAAACTGGAAATAATGCTACCTCAAGACCCAGCTATACAACCCCTGGGTGTATATCCAAAAGATGCTCAACCATACAACAAGGACTTTGCTCAACTATGTTCATAGCAGCTTCATTCATAATAGCCAGAATCTTGAAACAACCTAGATGTTCCTCAGCTGAAGAATGGATTTTAAAAATGTGGTGCATTTACACAATGAAATCCTACTCAGCTATTAAAATCAAGGAAATCATGAAAAATTCCAGCAAATGGATGGAACTAGGAAAGATCATCCTGAGTGAGGATTCCCAGAATCAGAAAGACACGTGTGGTATATACTCACTATAAGTGGACTTTAGCTGTATATAGGATAAATATACTAAAATCTAGAGACTTAAAGAAGCTAAACAACAAGGAGGACTCTAGGGAAGATTCTTAATTCTCATTCAGAAGGGAAAACGGGATAGACACGTGAAGTAGTAGAAGAGAGGAAACAGGAAAGGAGCCTACCAATGACTAAAAAAAAAATCTCCACTCAGCAGGGGATCAAAGCAGATGAAGAGACTCAGAGCCAAACTTTAAACTGTGCTCAAGGAGTCTTATGGAAGATGGGAGATTTAAAAGGACCCAGAGGTGACAGGAACAGCAGAGGAGACCAAAAAAGCCAACAAAAGCAGGCCAAGTGGGGACTACAGGGACTGATGTATCAACCAAAGAGCATACTTAGAAATGACTTAGATCCCCTGCTCAGATGGAGCCCATACACAGCTCAGTCTCCATGTGGGTTCCCTAGTAAGGGGAGAAAAGACAGTCTCTGACATGAATTCGGTTGCCTGCTCCTTGATCACTTCTCCCTGGTTGGATGACCTAGACAGCCCAAAATGAAGAGGATCCAGGCAGTGCTGATGAGACCTGAGAGGTTAGGGTCAGACAGTAGAGGAGAAGTACTTCCCCTATCAGTGCACTAGGGAAGAGGGATAGGAGAGGAAGAAGGAGGGAGGGTAGGACCAGGAGGAAATGAGGGCGGGGGATAAAATTGGAATAGTGAATAAATAATAATAATAATAACAATCATAATCATAATCGTAATAATATCATTGGCTGAATTTTTAAGGTATTCTAGGAATCTCATGTGCTTGCTGAATTTGTTCTTATAGGGAGAAAGATAGTTGGACTTGTTATTTCCTTAAGGACTATGTGACATTCATTAGGTAGAAGTTGTGGGGATACTGGATCCCTGGGCAGAGAAAAGGAAGCCTCGCTGGCAAGGGAGTCCTCCATTTTATGATGAGCTCCTTAGCATCAGGTTTTCCCAACAAAGTATCATTAGAGTTTTTGTTAGGTGATCTTTCGCTCTTGGAGGGAGCACTGTCAGCCTAGGTGAGAAAATTTAGTTTAAACTATATATGCACATTTATACACAGACTTATGTTATTGCAGGTTTTTAGATTCTTATGAATTTCAGAGACCATTACTGTTATTTTACCCTCATCCATCTATCTTCTGTATTTACCTCCCTTTACATACCCTAATTAGAGTCTCCCATTTTTTCATTTCCCCAGTCAGATCACGTGTATCCTGCTATTGCTCTTTCTATAGCTTGCCCACACTTCTATCCCATAAATAATCTATTCATGCTTTCCTAGTTTCTATAATTATTCCAGGATATGTACTCATATCTACAGATTTGGAGCTAAGCACCTTCAATGAGAATTAACATTCTACGTTTGTCATTCTTGGCTTGGGTTACTTCACTCACCTCAATGTGACTTTTTCTAGTTCATCCATTTGCCTGAAAAACTTCACAATTTTTTTTTTCTCTATAGCTGTATACTATGCAGTGGTGTATTTATTTCACATTTTATTATCTACTCATCAGTTTAAAGACATTTAGGTTGTTTCTATTTCTTAACTCTTGCAAGTAAAACAGCAGTGAACATGGATGCTATGAAATCAAATGTCAGGTTCTTTGGCATATGCCAAGAAGTAGCATGGCTGGTTGATAAGGAAGATTTAATTTTAGGTCTTTGAGAGTTCTCCACGCTGATTAACATAGTGGCTGCACTAATTTTCAGTATCATCAACAATGAATGAGGATTCTCTTTCCCCATACCCTATCTAACATTTGTTGTCAGTTGTTTGGTTGATCTCTACCATGCTGATTTGGAATAAAATTTCAAAGTTGATTTGATTTGCATTTCTCTAATATATTGAAACTATTACTATCTCCCATTCCATAAGAGACAGCCAACCCCTGATACTATTAATGATATTCTGCCATACTTCCAGACAGGAGCCTAGCAAAAGTGTCATTTGAGAGTTTTCACCTAACAAGTGATGGAAACAGATGCAGAGACCCACAGGCAAACACTAGGCAGAGCTTGGGAAATTCTATGGAAGAGAGGGACTAAGGAGTAAAGGAACTAAAGAGGTCAAGGATATCATAAGAAAGCATACTTGCGACCCAATCTAGGCCCTCCACATATAGATAAAGGTTGTGCAGCTCCATATTCACTGTAAACTCCTAACAACAGTATCAGGAACTGTATCTGATTCTCTTGCCTATATTTGGATCCTTTCCTCTAGCTGGACTACCTTGCCTAGCCATAATAGGAGAAGATGAGTCTAATCTCACTACAACTTTATATGACAGGTTGGGTTGATATCCTTGGGAGGCCTCTCCTTTTCTGAACCTTTTTCAGAGTCGAAAGGGGAGGACAGATGAATGGCAGGGAGGTGAGGTGAAAGGGAGGGACTGGGAGGAAAGCAGGGTGAGAAAATTGCAACTGGAATATAAAATAAATAATTTTTTAAAATCTAAAAATGAAAGAAAAGAAGGAGTAGCTTTTAAAATTTTTAAAATCTATTCTACAAGGACAGTGACAGATCATAAAAGTCTGGGTACTGGGGTCTTTTCTGAAACTGATACTCCAGCCAAGTACCACTCATGGAGATGGCCTGAAACCCCTGCACAGAGGTAGCCTATGGCAGGTCAAGTGGCCTCCATAGTAATGAGGACAGGGACTGTCTCTGACAGGAACTGATTGGCCTGCTCTTTGATCACCTCCCCCTGAGTGGGGAGCAGCCTTACCAGGCCACAGAAGAAGACAATGCAGCCACTCCTGATGAGACCTGAAAGACTAGGGTCAGAGGGAAAGTGAAGAGGCCCTTCTTTATCAGTGGACTGGGAGATGGGAGGGTGGGATTGAGAGAGAAGGAGGTACAGGGAAGATACAGAGTGAACAAACTGTAATTAATAAAATAAAAATAAATAAAAAATAAAATGAATGTAAGTAAATAAATAAATAAATGTTGGCTCTAAAAAAATAATCTATTCTGCAATCATGAAAGTGACCATTAATTGAATGCCTGCCTATGTTACTAACATTCTAAGCAATATACCTATATTATCATTAAATATCCTTTAAAAATTTTTCCAGGAAATCAGTTTGCCAAAGCCCAATACAAAATAATGGCATGTTACTCATTGTGGTCTGCAAATGAATAGCATCAACTGTTGTGTGACATTTTTCCTGGGGAAAAGCAACACATACTCATCTCCTCAAAACAGGTAGGAAGCCTACAATAACCTAAAGTATGGATACCACCAAATCCTAACTTGGTGAACCAATAAGTTTTATTGGGATTACTTACAGGACTATAGATAAGAATCATTACAGAAACAAAAATGATTTAAATACACCTGTATCACCAAAGCCCACCTCAATAAGGATGACAGCTCACAAAACTCATAAACTGGAGCACACTGCTCAGCCTGCAGGCAGTTTAATTGGTTGGAGTGTCCTTTTCAGGCAGTTCAGTTTACTCATTTATGCCTTTCCTAGGAAACTTTGGTAGTTTCTGCTTCTTTCAAGTGCCTTGGCTCATGTCTCATGTTTACTTTTCTGAAGCTTGATTCATCTTTTTTGACACTTGGCATGTCTGAGATTCTAGGTAGTCTTTTTTTTTTTCCTCTTGGGAGAGAGGGACTAGTGAATGTGATAAGTTTCAGGGACTTCCTTATGCTATTTTGAATTGTTTACTTTCTATCTTAAGGTGCTTTTCTGCAGGACTGAATTTTTCAATCTCAGAGGAAACAGCTATACAGCACATGGCAATGTGTTAAAAATGAAGAGAAATAGTATCCACCTAAAATATCCTGAAACAGCATCCTAATTCTAACAAGATTCATGGACAGTATATTTATACATTAAAGTTTGAGAAAACAAACATGTGCAAAGAATTACCTTAATATTTATAGCCCATTTTCTTTAATTATTGCATGTAAGACCTGGAAAATATTACAAACTTCTTGGCATAGACATAATATTTCTTTAAAGGGTCATGTATTGATTTATTGTAGGGAATCTCTCTTTATTATGACTATTCAGGGCGCATATAACACATCTCAAGCAGTTTCCCCTCTTTCTATTCCTCCCAATTCCCCCAACATTCTCTCTCCCCCAGATACCCCCCTTCTCCATTTTTTTCTTTAGAAAAGAGAATGTCTCTAAAAGACAACATCTAAACAAATAAAAACAATATATAATTAGACTAGACACAAACCCTCCTATCAAGACTGGACGAGGCAACCTAGTAGGAGGAAGAGTCCCAACAGCAGAGTCAGAAATATACCCACTCACATGGTTAAAAGTTCCACAAAACCACCAAGATATCAGCCATAACATATTCACAGAGAGCCTGGTGCAGACCCATGAAGTCCCCATGCTTGCTACTTTACTCTTTATGAGTCTCTGTGAGCTCTGCCTAGTTGATTAGGTAGAACACATTCTCTTGGCATCCTCCATCCATTCGGGCTCCTTTAAACTTTCTTTCACCTCTTCCACAGGGTTCCTCAGTTTTTGTGGGAAGGGAACAGATGAAGACATCCAATTTAGACTATATCTCTGGGTACTGTCTGGCTGTGGACCTTGCACCCACTCCCACCTGCTGCCATAACTCACTATAGGTAAAACAAGACCATCACATGACTGGGTTTCTATTGTAGTTGAGAATTGTGGACAAGGGAGAACAGATATTTTTGGGGAGGAGGATGTTACTTCTCTGTTTGTCAAGGTTATGCTTGGAAACTGATCTACTCCTGTGACAATCTTAGTTCATTTAATGTTGAAAAATGATAGAGTCATTCTAGTCTTGTATGCTTTTCCAAACTCCATGAAGTATCATTTTCTATTCTCCAAACACAATTTTTACATAACGTGGATCTTGAATAGATGATTATTTTATGACCACACATCATACAATTACTCCAATTATATAGGGTGTATTCATATTGGAACTAAATAATGGGGGTTCCAGAAACTGACCTTAGATTGGAGACTTGCGGGACATCTGTCTTTGAGCAGGAAAGGGGAAGATGTAAGTACAGATTTTCAGGTACTTTAAAGAGTAAGTGTGTTTCCAGATTCTGGCGACTACAAGTAAAGCTGCTCCGAACATAGTTGAGCAAATGTCCTTCTTGTATACTTCAGTGTAATTTGGATATATGCCTAGGAGTGGTATATCTGGATCTTGAGGAAGCATTACTCCTAATTGTCTGAGAAAGCACCAGATGAATCTCCAATGTGGTTGTTCAAATTTTCATTCCCACCAACAATGGAGGAGGGCTTGCCTTTCTCCAACATCCTCTCCAGCATGTATTGTCACTTGAGTTTTGATCTTAGCCATTCTGATGGGTATAAGGTGAAATCTCAGGGTCTTTTTGATTTGCATTTCCCTGATGACTAAGGATGTTGAGCATTTCTTTTTTAAAATTTATTCTTTTTTTTAATAAATTACAGTTTATTCACTTTGTATCCCAGCTGTCGCTGCCTCCCTCATCCACAGTGAATCCCACCTCCCTACCTAATCTCCTCCCATTCCCCTCCTCAAGTCCACTGATAGGGGAGATCCTCTTCCTTTTCCCTCTGACCCTAGCCTATCAGGTCTCATCACCGCTGGCTGCATTGTCTTCCTCTGTGGCCTGATAAGGCTGTACCCACATCAGGGGGAGATCACAATTATCTATCAACATCAACAGACTCAACTTTCCAATAAAAAGACAAAGACTAACAAAATGGTTGCAGAAACAGTATCCTACATTCTGCTGCATCCAAGAAACACACCTTTACAACAAAGGTAAACACGACCTCAGAGTAAAGGGTTGGAAAAATGTTTTTCAAGCAAACAGACCCAGAAAACAAGCTGGGATAGTTATGCTAACATCTAATAAGTCTTTCAACCAAATTTGATCAAAAAGACGAGGAGGGGCACTTCATTCACAGCAAAGGAAAATTCAATCAGGAGGACATCACAATCCTGAACAACTATACCCGAAATACAAGAGCACCTGCATTTGTAAATGAAACATTAGTAAAGCTTAAATCACACATTGATCCCAACACCTTAATAGGTAGCATTTCTTTAAGTGTTTCTCGGTCATTTGATATTCCTCTATTGAGAATTCTCTGTTTAGCTCTGTAACACTTTTTTTTTAATTGGATTACTTAATTTATTGCTTTTTAACTTCTTGAATTCTTCATATATTCTGGATATTAGCCCTCTGTCAGATAAAGGGTTAGTGAAGATTCTTTCCCAGTCTGTAGGCTGTCGTTTTGTTCTGAGGACAGTGTCTTTTGCTTTACAGAAGCTTTTCGGTTTCATGAGGTCTTATTTATTGATTGTTGATCTTTGAACCTCTGTTGTTGGCGTTCTGTTCAAGAAGTTGTCTCCTGTGTCAATGAGTTCAAGGCTTTTCCCCACTTTTTCTCCTAAAAGATTTAGTGTGTCTGGTTTTATGTTGAAGTATTTGATCCACTTGGACTTTAGTTTTGTGCAGGATGATGAATATGGATCTATTTGCGTTTGTCTGCACGTAGACATCCAGTTAGACCAGCACAATTTATTGAGGATGCTGTCTTTTATCTGTAGTATGGTTTTGGCTTCTTTGTCAAAAATCAAGTATCCATAGGTGTGTGGGATTTCCCTCAATGGAGGAATGGATACAAAAATTGTGGTACATTTACACAATGGAATACTCAGCAATTAAAAACAAGGAAATCATGAAATTTGCAGGCAAATGGTGGGAACAAGAAAAGATCATCCTGAGTGAGTTATCCCAGAAGCAGAAAGACACACATGGTATATACTCACATATAAGTGGATATTAGACATACGATATGGGATAAGCATACTAAAATCTGTACACCTAAAGAAGCTAAGCAAGAAGGAGGACCCTGGGTAAGATGATCAATCCTCACTCAAAAAGGCTAAGAGGACAGAAATTAGAAGAGAGAGAACACAAAGAACAGAACAGGAGCCTACCACAGAGGACCACTGAAAGACTCTACTCTTCAGGGTATCAAAGCAGATGCTGAGACTCATAGCAAAACTTTAGGCAGAATGCAGGGAATCTTATAAAAGAAGGGGGAAATAGAAAGACCTGGAGGCTACAGGAGCTCCACAAGGAGAGAAACAGAACCAAAAAAATTGGGCACAGTCCTCTTTTCTGAGAGTGATGCTCCATGCATGGAAATAACCTAGAACCCCTGCACAGATGTAAACCAGGGCAGCTCAGTCTCCAAATGGGTCCCCTAGTAAGGAGAATAGAGACAGTCTCTGACATGAACTCAGTGGCTGGGTCTTTAATAACCACCCCCTGAGAGAGGAGCAGCTTTAGGAGGCCCCTGAGCAAGACAATGCAGCCAGTGCTGATGAGACCTTATAGGGTAGGATCAGAGGGAAAGAGAGGTGTACCTCCCCTATCAGTTGACTTGGAGAGGGGCATGGGAGGAGGAGGAGGGAAGGGTGTGATTGGGAAGGTATGAGAGAGTGAGCTACAGCTGGGATAAAAAGTGAATAAACTGAAATTAATTAAAAATTTAAAAAAATGCGAGCACAAAACAACAACAAAACAATAAGTTTTTGTTTTTTAGCAGCTACTATTGTCCAGAGAATTCGGACAGTTTCTAGAAATCTGTAGGTTACAACCCCCTTACCCAGTGGAACTTCTATGGATTGAGGTAAATAAAAGCATCTTTCTCTAGATTTCCAGGAAAGAAAACTGGCAATGGAATTTAGGCCCCAAGCCAGCATGTAGAACAAAAAAAGTAGTGTAGCCAAAGGAGAGTAATATGGCATAGTCTTGTCTGTGGGTACCAGTGGGTATCTATAGTTCCAGCTCCAAGTAAAACTAGCACACCTATTCTTTCTTAATAATGACAAATTTTAAGGCTATTATGTTTACCATGAAACAATGAGGAATCAGTTAGAAATTAGATATTACCTGTTGGGAAGTCTTAGATTTGCATATATGATTTAAAAATTTTGTACATCATTGTAGCTTTAAGCTACTATAGATAGAAAATTTCATGACTTTGATTGATTGTTCAAGTTTTTCCTTTATCCATAAGGAGTACATTTACCTGTGGATTACTCAGTAGGCCTTTGTAGCATTCTGACTATTCAGGGAATTTTCTTTTTTTTTTTTTGTTTTTCTTTTTTAAATTCATTACAGTTTATTCACTTTATATCCCAGCTGTACCCCCTCTCTCAATCCCACCCAATCCCACCCTCCCTCTCTCATATCCTCCCAAGCCCCTCTCCAAGTCCAATTATAAGGGAGGTCCTTCTCCCCTTCCATCTGAACCTAGCTTAGCAGGTCTCTTCAGCACTGGCTGCATTATCCTCCTTTGTGACCTGGCAAGGCTGCTCCCCTTCAGAGGGCTGTGACCAAAAAGCCAGCCACTGAGTTCATATCAGAGACAGTCCCTGTTCCCATTACTAGGGAACTCAATTGGATACTGAGCTGCCGTGGGCTACATCTGAGCAGGGTTCTAGGTCATATCCATAAATAGACCTTGTTTGGAGTATCAGTCTCAGAAAAGAACCCTGTGCCAGATATTTGGTTATGTTGCTCTCCTTGTGGAGCTCCTGTCCTCTCCAGGTCTTACTACCTCCCCCTTCTTTCATAAGCTCACCTGAACTCTACCCAAAGTTTGGTTATGAGTCTCAGCATCTGCTTTGATACACTGCTGGGTAGAGTCTTTCAGAGGCCCTCTGTGGTAGGCTCCTGTCCTGTTACCTGTTTTCTTCTTCTTCCAATGTCCATCCCATTTCTCTTTCTGAGTAAGGATTGATCATCTTACCCAGGGTCCTCCTTCTTGCTTAGCATATTTAGATGTACAGATTTTAGTAGGATTATCCTATATTATATGTCTAATATCCACTTATAAGTGAGTATATGCTGTGTGTGTCCTTCTGCTTCTGAGATATCTCACTCAGGATGATCTTTAGTAGATCCCACTTGCAAAATGCATGATTTCCTTGTTTTTAATTGCTCAGTAGTATTCCACAATTTCTGTATTCATTCCTCTATTGAGGGACATCTGGATTGTTTCCAGGTCTGGCTGTTATGAATAAAGCTGCTACAAACATGGTTGAGCAAATGTCCTTGTGTTTCCTTGTGTGTCCTTGAGCATCTTTTGGATATATGCCTAGGAGTGTTCTAGCTGGATCTTGAGGAAGCACTATTCCTAATTGTCTGAGAAAGTGCCAGATTGATTTCCAAAGTGGTTGTATGAGTTTACTTTCCCACCAGCAATCGAGGAGGGTCCAATCTCTCCAGTCCATCAGGGGATTTTCAAAACCCATTTTGCATTATAAAACTGAATATTAGTTGGAATATCTGCTAGTCAGAGTTCAGTGTGTTTTCAGAAATCTTAAAAGTTATTTTAACAGGAGAACTCTTCACCTGTATATGTGGAATTATTAACAAGGTATGAAGAAAACACTAAGCATTCAAGGATTGATAGTATTCCATTGTGTAAATGTGCCACAATTTCTGTATCCATTCCTCAGTTGGGGACATCTGGGTTGTTTCCAGATTCTGGATATTACGAATAAAGTAGCAATTATCATGGTTGAGCAAATGTCCTTTTTGTATACTTGAGCATATTTTGGATATATGACTATACATATATGATATATATGTATAGCTGGGAAACCTGAAAAATCAGCATCCATCCCTGGAGGGGGAAAAGAAACAATTTTTTTTTAATATTTATTCTTAAAACTTAGTTTCTCAGAGGAGAGTCCCAATAGACTTGAAGCTCAGATCTCTGACCATGTTTGTCTTTCTATTTGTGAATGAGTGAGCTCCAAAAAAACAGAATGATATTCTGTGTTCAGCTGCTATCATGGGATGCTTCTGCCACTACAGTAACAAATTCATGTTACAATAGAAATCCCCTCAGGAAGCAGACAGAAGGAACAAGTTACTATTCTTTTCTCCACTCTGTTTGTCCCTCTAAATAAGTGGTTCTGATCCTTCCTAATGCTGTGACTTTCATTTGTTCCTCTTGTTGTGGTGACACCCAACAATGAAATTATTTTCTTTATTTATTAATTTTTATTTTTTTATTAATCACAGGTTATTTATTTTGTATCCCAGTCATAACCCCCTCCTTCATTCTCTCCCAATTCTACCCTTCCTCTCTCAACTCCTCCCTGCCCCTTTCCAAGTCCACTGCTACGGTAGGTCCTCTTCTCCTTCCATCTGATCCTAGCTTGTCAGGTATCTTCAGGACTGGCTGGCATGTCCTCCTCTGTGACCTACCAAGACTGTTCCTCTCTCGGGGGGTGGGGGGGAGGTAAAGGAGCCAGTCGTTGAGTTCATGTCAGAAATAGTTTTTGTTCACCTTACTAGGGAACCCACTTGGTTACTGAGCTACCATGGGCTACATCTGAGCATGGATTCTAGGTTATATCCATACAGGGTCCTTGGTTGGAGAAATGGTCTCATAGAGTGTCCCTGTTCTCTGATATATTTTGTTCTTGTAGATCTCCTGTCCTATCTAGGTCACATTAACTCCCCCTTCTGTCATGTGATTCCCTGCATTCTGCAGAATGTTTGGTTATGAGTCTCCGCTTCTGCTTTGATACACTGCTAGGCAGAGTCTTTCAGAGGCCCTCTGTGGTAGGCTCCTGTCCTGTTACTTGTTTTCTCCTACTTCTTCTGTCCATCCTATTTGTCTTTCTGAGTAAAGAATGATCATCTTACTCTGGGTCCTCTTTCTTGTTTATCTTCTTTAGGTACACACATTTTAGTATGTTTATCCTATCTTATAGGTCTATTTAAGTGAGTATATACCATGTGTGTATTTCTGCTGCTGGGATTTTCACTCAGGATGATCTTTTCTGATCCCACCATTTGCCTGCAAATTTCATGATTTTCTTGTTTTTAATTGCTGAATAGTATTCCATTGTGTAAAAGTACCACAATTTCTGTATCCATTCCTCCGTTAATGGACATCTGGGTTGTTTCCAGGTTCTGGCTATTATGAATAAAGCTGCTATAAACATGTTTGAGCAAATGCCCTTGTTGTGTACTTGAGCTTCTTTTGAATATATGCCTAGAAATGCTATACTTGGATCTTGAGGAATGACTATTTCTAATTGTCTGAGAAAGTGCCAGATTTATTTCCAAAGTGGTTGTACAAGTTTACATTCCCAACAGCAATGGAGGAGGGTTCCCAATTCTCCACAACCTCTCCAGCATGTGTTGTTACTTGAGTTTTTGATCTTATCCATTCTGAAGGGTGTAAGGTGAAATCTCAGGGTCATTTTGATTTGCATCTCTCTGATGGCTAAGGTCGTTGAGCACCTCTTTAGGTGTTTCTCTGCCATTCTATATTCCTCTACAGAGAATTCTCTGTTTAGCTCCGTACCTCATTTTTTAATTGGATTGCTTGATTTATTGCTTTTTAATTTCTTTAGTTCTTTATGTATCTGGATATCAGCCCTCTGTCAGATATAGGGTTGGTGACGGTCTTTTCCCAGTCTGTATTCTGTCGTTTTGCTCTGATGAATGTTTTTTGCTGTACAGAAGCTTTTCAGGTTCATGAGGTCCCATTTATTGATTGTTGCTCTTAGAGCCTGTGCTGTTGGTGTTCTGTTCAAGAAGTAGTCTCCTGTGCCAATGAGTTCTAAGCTCTTCCATACTTTTTCTTCTAACTGATTTAGTATCTCTGTTTTTATGTTGAGGTCTTTGATCCACTTGGACTTTAGTGTTGTGCAGTGTGATAACTATGGATCTATTTTCATTTTTCTGTATGCAGATATCCAGTTGGACCAGCACCATTTGTTGAAGATGCCGTCCTTTTTCTGTTGAATGGTTTAGGCTTCTTTGTCGAAAATCAAGTATTCGTAGGTGTTTAGATTCATTTCTGGGTCTTCTATGTGGTTCCATTAATCCACCTTTCTGCGTCTATGCCAATACCATGCCGATTTTATTACCATTGCTCTGTAATACAGCTTGAGATCAGGGATGGAGATACCTCCAGATGATCTGTTGTTGTACAGGATCATTTTGGAAATCCTGTTTTTTTTATTGTTGTTGTTGTTGTTTTCTCCATATGAAGTTGAGAATTTTCCTTTCAAGGTCTGTAAAGAATTGTATTGGTATTTTGATGGGAATTGCATTGAATCTGTTGATTGCTTTTGGCAGGATGGTCATTTTTACTATATTAATCTTACTGATCCATGAGCACAGGAGATCTTTCCATCTTCTGATATCTTCCTCAATTTCTTTCTTTGGAGACTTGAAGATTTTTTTTCAAACAGGTATTTCCCCTGCTTGGTTAAAGTCACCCCAAGGTGACTTTTTTATGTTATTAGTGGCTATTTGGAAAGGTTGTTTTCCTGATTTCTTTTTTCTTCTTTTTTTTTATTAATTACACTTTATACATTTTGTATCCTCCCATAACCCCCTTCCTCCTCCCCTCCAGATCACACCCGCCCTCCCCATTCTTCATGCATGCCCCTCCCCAAGTACACTGATAAGGGAGGTCCTCCTCTCCTTCCTTCTGATCTTAGTCTATCAGTTCTCATCAGAAGTGGCTGCATTGTCATCTTCTGTGAGCTGGTAAGGCTGCTCCCCCACAGGGGAAGGTGATCAAAGAGCAGGCCAATCAGATTATGTCAGAGGGAATCCCTCTTCACATTACTATGTAACCCACTTGGACACTGAACTATCATGTGCTACATCTGTGCAGGGGTTCTACGTTATCTCCATGAATAGTCCTTGGTTGGAGTATGAGTCTCTGGGAAGTTCCCTGTGTTCCAGCTTTCTCATTCTGTTGCTCTCCTTGTGGGATTCCACTCCTCCAAAATGGCGGCGCCATGAGAACACTGTGTCTGATCCTGATTTATTTCTTTCTCAACCCTTTTGTCTTGCGTATACAGGAGGGCTACTGATTTTTTTGAGTTAATTTTGTATCCAGCCACTTTACTGAAGGTGGTTATCAGCAGAAAGAGTTCTCTGGTTCTCTGGTTGAATTTTTGGGGCCACTTGTGTATACTATCATGTCATCTGCAAATAGTGATACTTCAACTTCTTTCTTTCCAATTTGTATCTCTTTGATCTCCTTTAGTTGTCTTATTGCTCTGGCTAGGACTTCAAGTACTATGTTGAAGAGGTAAGGAGAGAGTGGGCAGCCTTGTCTTGTCCCTGATTTCAGTGGGATTGATTTAAGTTTCTCTCCAATGAGTTTGATGTTGGCTAAAGGCTTGCTGCATATTGCCTTTACTATGTTTAGGTATGTGCCTTGTATCCCTGATCTCTCCAAGACTTTAAACATGAATGGATGTTAGACTGTGTTAAATGCTTTTTCCGCATCTAAGGAGATGATCATGTGTTTTTTTCTCCTTCAGTTTGTTTATATGGTGGATTACATTAATGTACTTCCATATATTGAACCATCCTTGCATGGTTGCGATAAAGCCTACGTGGTCATGGTGAATGTGGAAGCAGTGCTCAGAGAAAAATTCATAACACTAAGTGACTTCAAGAAGAAATTTGTTACATTTCATACAAGCAACTTAATGGCCCAACTGAAAGCCCTAGGGAAAAAGAAAAGGTGCAGATACACCCAAAAAGAACAGACAGCTGGAAATATTCAAACTCAGGGCTGAAATCAATCAATTAGAAACAAATAAAATTATTGAAAGAATCAATGATGAGATGAAGCCTAATTGGTCATAGTGAATGATAACTTTTATGTGTTCTTGGATTCGGTTTGCAAGTATTTTGTTGAGCATTTTTGCATCAATGTTCATAAGAGAGATAGGTCTGAAGTGCTCTTTTTTTTGTTGTGTCTTTGTGTGGTTTAGGTATCAGGGTGACTGTGGCTTCATGGAATGAGTTTGGTAAAGTTCCTTCTGTTTATATTTTGTGGAATAATTTGAAGGGAATTGGAGTTAGCACTTCTTTGAAGGTCTGGTAGAATTCTGCTCTGAAAAAATCTGGCCCAGGGCTTTTTTTGGAAAGAAGACTGTTGATGACTGTTTCAATTTCTTTGGGGGATATAGGGCTATTTAATCTTTCTACCTGATCTTGATTTAATTTTGGTAGATGGAATCTATTAAGAAAATTGTCCATTTCTTTTACATTTTCAAATTTTGTGGCATATAGGCTTTTATAGTATGACCTAATGATTGTTTGGATTTCCTCAGTGTCTATAGTTATGTCCCCCTTTCATTTCTGATTTTGCAGATTTCGATAGTTTTTCTTTGCTTTTTAGTTAGTTTGGCTAAGGGCTTGTCTATCTTGTTGAATTTTTCAAAGAACTAGCTTTTTGATTCATTGATTGTTTGAATAATTTTGTTTCTAATTGATTGATTTCAGCCCTAAGTTTGATTATTTCCAGCTGTCTCTTCCTCTTGGGTGTATCTGCTTCTTTATTCTCTAGGGCTTTCAGTTGTACCATTAACTAGCTTGTATGAGATGTTACAAATTTCTTCGTGAAGGCACTTAGTGCTATGTATTTTCCTCTGTATTTTCTATGTATTTTCATTGTGTCCCATAAATTACGGTATGTAGTACCTTCCTTTTCGTTGAATTCTAGGAAGTCTTTAATTTCTTTATTTCTTCCTTAACACAGCTGTAATTGAGTAGCAAGTTGCTCAGTTTCTATGTGTGTGTAGGCTTTACGTTATTTCTATTGTTAGTCCATGGTGGTCAAATAGAATACAGGAAATTATTTCATTTTTCTTGTATCTGTTGAGGCTTATTTTGTGACCAACTATATAGTCTATTGTGGAGAAGGTACCATGAGGCACTGAAAAGAAGGTATAGTCGAGGGGGGCGGCAAGATGGCGGCGCCAGGAGGACTCTCATTCTGAGCAGCAGCACAGCAGGATCAGCACAGTGACCAGCAATCAGAACTCTTGGCCATAAAACACAGTCATTGTGTTTCCCAGGTGAGAGGATACCCCACGGTGGGGGATTCAATCAGCTTTTAACTCACCCGGCTAAACCGCGGAAGAGATCCCGGTTCCGCCAGACCCTTGGCTGCCAGCCGCAAGCCCCAGCCCCAGCCCAGAGCCACAAGCCAGTGTCTCTGGTCATGGTCCCAGACTGAACCGTGTGCACCACACTATCAGAGACTGAAATTTTTAGTCGAGAGATAACCCCAGGGTACAGGAAACAATTGGGACCGGCCTTAGGTCACCCAGACATCCCCTGTAAAAGACTCGGGCGGGTTCCACGGGAACCCCAGGAGCCTGCCCAGAGCCAGAGCCGAGGACCCAGGTTCCGGCACAGAGCCCTGCCTGCCTGCGCGCCTGATTCGCCGCCGGAAATAGAAACGGCGGGTCTGATCTCAGAGCACTCAACTCACCCCCAACCTGAAAAGGTCCCTGGAAAATTACCCAGCTTAGGGAGGCACTCAGGCTCCCAAAAGCCGCAAAGGCAGACACAGGCAGTTTCTGGGCACCAGACAGCTGGCAGAGACTGAGCCGCCATCACACAGCTGTGCTCCAGGCACAGGCAGCTTCTGCGGCCAGCCAGCTGGCAGACACTGAGCAGTGTGCACCAGAGCACAAAAAAAAAAGACACTGGGAGTCCGTGTCTCCAGAGAATCCACAGGGAAAGAAGGAAACTGTACTGACATAAATCACCCAATCCTTCCCTAGAAAAAGTCTAGCAGTCTAGTGGGGCCGAGGTGCCAGCACTCAGCTGTGCTCCAGACACAGGCACAAACAGTTGAGGCACGCCTGATGTCCAACTGGGTCACAGCAGCTGATCATTAAATTTACAACAAGAAACCCAGAAACAGGGCAGCTGCCCTCAGGACTTCCCTGGGTGAGAGGAGAACCCTCTTGACTAACAAAGACCACAGTTACCACTCAGGTCTATATCCCTGAGGTGAGCAACTCCTGAAAAAACACCAGCCATCCAGGGACTATACCCAAAAAGCTGAGAAGACATCCTTCAGGAAAAACCAGCTTTCTGCAAAGGGGATTCTCTCCACCACAGGATCCCCAGGAACCACCAGAAAATAACCTCAAACACCTAAGATAACACAATGGGTAGAGACCAGCGTAAAAGCTCAAGCAACAAAAGACAGAGCAATATGGCATCTCCAGAACCCAGTTACCCACGGGCAAGTAGCCCTGGACACCCCACCATAACTGAAATCCAAGAAGATGACCTAACAAGTATACTCATGAAGATGATAACAGAGGAAACAAATAAGATTCGTAAAGACATAGAGGAAGATAAACTCAAACAGAATATTGCCATCCGTAAAGAAATAGAGGAAGCTGCATCCAAACAGTTTATGGCCTTTAAAAAGGAAATGCTTAAAACACTGAATGAAATGATAGAAACAGAGTTGAAGGAACTAAAAGAAAAACAGGAAAGTACAATCAGGCAGGTGAAGGAAGTAAACAAAACAACTCAAGACCTGAAGATAGAATTGGAAAAATTAAAGAAAACACAAATGGAAGAAATAATGGAAAGGAAGAATCTAGGGAAGAAAACAGGAACTACAGAGGTAAGCATAACCAACAGACTACAAGAGATGGAAGAAAGAATCTCAGGTGTAGAAGATACAATGGAAGAAATCGATGTATCTATCAAAGAAAATGTTAAATCCGAAAAATTCCTGACACAGACCTTCCAAGAAATGCAAGACAATAAGAAAAGACAAAACCTAAGAATAATAGGTATAGAGGAAAAAGAAGACTCCCTTCTCCAAGGCCCAGAAAATATTTTCAACAAAATCATTGAAGAAAATTTCCCCAAGCTAAAGGAGAGGCCAATTAGAATACATGAGGCCTACAGAACACCCAATAAATTTGACCAGAAAAGAAAATCCTCCCGCCACATAATAATCAAAACAGTAAGTATACAGAACAAAGAAAAAATACTAAAAGCTGCAAGGGAAAAAGGCCAAGTAACATATAATGGCAAACCCATTAGAATCACACCTGACATTTCAACAGAGACTATGAAAGCCAGAAGGGCCTGGACGGATATCATGCAGACCCTAAGAGAACACAGATGTCAGCCCAGGCTACTATACCCTGCAAAACTCTCAGTCCTCATAGATGGAGAAAACAAGATATTCAATGACAAAAACATATTTCAACAATACCTACAAACAAATCCAGCATTACAGAAGACACTGGAAGGGAAAATACAACCCAAGAAAGCTAGCTACATTCAAGAAAACACAGGAAATAAATAACCTCACTTCAGTAAAACAAAAAGCAACCAAGCTCACAACCTGATGACCACAGCCAACATCAAAATCAAGAGATCTAACAGCTACTGGTCATTAATCTCTCTCAACATCAATGGACTCAACTCTCCAATAAAAAGACACAGATTAACAGAATGGATACGTAAACAAAACCCAGCAATCTGTTGCATACAAGAAACACACGTAAGACACAAAGATAGACATTACCTGAGGGTAAAGGGTTGGAAGACGACTTTCCAAGCAAACGGACCCAAGAAGCAAGCAGGAGTAGACATTCTAATATCTGATAAAATAGACTTTCAACCAAAATTAATCAAAAGAGATGGGGAAGGACACTTCATACTCATCAAGGGAAAATTCCACCAGGAAGACATCACAATCCTGAACATCTATGCCCCAAATACAAGGGCACCCACATTTGTGAAAGAAACATTGATAAAATTTAAAGCACATATAGATCCCCACACACTAATAGTGGGAGACTTCAACACCCCACTCTCAACAAAGGACAGGTCAACCAAACAGAAATTAAACAAAGAAACAATGTCTCTGACAGAGGTCATGAATCAAATGGACCTAACAGACATTTACAGAACTTTACACCCAAACACAAAAGAATTTACCTTCTTCTCAGCACCTCATGGAACCTTCTCCAAAATAGACCATATAGTGGTTCACAAAGCAAGCCTCAACAGATACAAGAAGACTGAAATAATCCCATGTATCTTGTCTGATCACCATGGAATAAAGCTGGACCTCAACAGTAACAGAAATAACAAAAAGCCTACACACACATGGAAACTGAACAACTTGTTACTAAATGACAGCTGGGTCAGGGAAGAAATAAAGAAAGAAATTAAAGTCTTTCTAGAAATCAATGAAAATGAAGACACAACATACCCGAACTTGTGGGACACAATGAAAGCAGTGCTAAGAGGAAAGTTCATAGCACTAAGTGCCTTCAAGAAGAAACTCGAGACAGCTCATTCAAGCACCCTAATGGCTCACTTAAAAACCCTAGAAAAAGAAGAAGCAGACACACCAAGAAGGAGTAGACGGCTGGAAATAATCAAACTCAGGGCTGAAATCAATCAATTGGAAACAAATAAAACAATTCAAAGAATCAATGAAACCAAGAGCTGGTTCTTTGAGAAAATCAACAAGATCGACAAACCCTTAGCCAGGCTAACTAAAAGGCAGAGTGACACCACCCAAATCAACAAAATCAGAAATGAAAAGGGGGATATAACTACAGACACTGAGGAAATCCAAACAATCATTAGGACTTACTTCAAAAGTCTATATGCCACAAAATTTGAAAATCTAAATGAAATGGACAATTTTCTTGATCGATTTGACTTACCAAAGCTGAACCAGGACCAGGTAAATCAACTAAATAAACCTATATCCCCCAAAGAAATAGAAGCGGTCATCAAAAGTCTCCCATCCAAAAAAAGCCCAGGACCAGATGGCTTCAGCGCAGAATTCTACCAGACCTTCAAAGAAGAGCTAACACCAATTCTCTTCAAACTATTCCACAAAATAGAAACAGAAGGAATATTACCAAATTCATTCTATGAAGCCACAGTCACCTTGGTACCTAAACCTCACAAAGACTCAACAAAGAAAGAGAATTCCCGGCCAATCTCCCTTATGAACATTGATGCAAAAATACTTAATAAAATACTTGCAAACCGAATCCAAGAACACATCAAAGATATTATCCACTATGACCAAGTAGGCTTCATCCCAGGTATGCAGGGGTGGTTCAATATACGGAAATCCATCAATGTGATCCACCATATTAACAAACTGAAAGAAAAAAACCACATGATAATCTCCCTAGATGCTGAAAAAGCCTTTGACAAAATCCAACATCCATTCATGTTTAAAGTATTGGAGAGATCAGGGATACAAGGCACATATCTAAACATAGTAAAGTCGATATACAGCAAGCCTATAGCCAACATCAAACTGAACGGAGAGAAGCTTAAAGCAATCCCACTGAAATCAGGGACAAGACAAGGCTGCCCACTCTCTCCATATCTCTTCAACATAGTGCTGGAAGTCCTTGCTAGAGCAATAAGACAGTTGAAGGAGATCAAGGGGATACAAATTGGAAAGGAAGAAGTCAAATTATCACTATTTGCAGATGATATGATAGTATACGTGAGTGACCCCAAAAACTCTACCAGGGAACTCCTACAGCTGATAAACACCTTCAGCAAAGTGGCCGGATACAAAATTAACTCAAAAAAATCAGTAGCTCTCCTGTATACAAAAGACAAAAGAGCTGAGAAAGAAATTAGGGAAACAACACCCTTCACAATAGCCACAAATGACATAAGGTACCTCGGAGTAACCCTAACCAAGGAAGTCAAAGACTTGTATGAAAAAAATTTCAAATCTCTGAAGAAAGAATTAGAAGAAGATATGAGAAGATGGAAAGATCTCCCATGCTCATGGCTTGGCAAGATTAACATAGTAAAAATGGCCATCTTACCAAAAGCAATCTGCAGATTCAATGCAATGCCCATCAAATTACCAACACAATTCTTTAGAGACCTGGAAAGAAAAATTCTCAACTTCATCTGGAATAATAAGAAACCCAGAATTGCTAAAACAATCCTCTACAATAAAAGATGTTCCGGAGGTATCTCCATCCCTGATCTTAAGTTGTACTATAGAGCAACAGTTTTAAAAACTGCATGGTACTGGCATAGAAACAGAATGGTGGATCAATGGAACCGAACAGAGGACCCAAAAATAAACCCACACACTTATGGACACCTGATCTTTGACAAAGATGCCAAAACCATACAATGGAAAAAAGATAGCATCTTCAACAAATGGTGCTGGTCTAACTGGATGTCTACATGTAGAAAAATGAAAATAGATCCATACTTGTCACCCTGCACAAAACTGAAGTCCAAGTGGATCAAAGACCTCAACATAAAACCAGACACATTAAATCGGCTTGAAAAAAAAGTGGGAAATACCCTAGAACTCATTGGTACAGGGGAAAACTTCCTGAACAGAACACCAACAGCACAGGCTCTAAGAGCAACAGTCAATAAATGGGACCTCATGAAACTGAAAAGCTTCTGTAAAGCAAAGGACACCGTCGTCAAAACAAAGCGACCACCTACAGATTGGGAAAGAATCTTCACCAACCCTTTATCTGACAGAGGACTCATATCCAGTATATATAAAGAACTAAAGAAGCTGAAAAGCAGCAAACCAAGTAATCCACTTAAAAAATGGGGAACAGAGCTAAACAGAGAATTCTCTGTAGAGGAATACCGAATGGCAGAGAAGCACTTAAAGAAATGCTCAACCTCACTAGCCATTAGGGAAATGCAAATCAAAACAACCCTGAGATTTCACCTTACACCCATGAGAATGGCCAAGATCAAAAACTCAAGTGACAACACATGCTGGAGAGGTTGTGGAGAAAGGGGAACCCTTCTCCACTGCTGGTGGGAATGTAAACTTGTACAACCACTCTGGAAATCAATCCGGCGCTTTCTCAGACAACTAGGAATAGCGCTTCCTCAAGATCCAGCCATACCACTACTGGGCATATATCCAAAAGAGGCTCAAGTACACAAAAAGGACATTTGCTCAACCATGTTTGTAGCAGCTTTATTTGTAATAGCCAGAAGCTGGAAACAACCCAGATGCCCCTCAACTGAAGAATGGATGCAGAAATTGTGGTACATCTACACAATGGAATATTACTCAGCAATGAAAAATAAGGAAATCATGAAATTCGCAGGTAAATGGTGGGATCTGGAAAGGATCATCCTGAGTGAGTTGTCCCAGAAGCAAAAAGACACACATGGTATATACTCACTCATATAGACATACAACATAGGACAAACCCACTAAAACCTGTGCATATAAAGAAACTAAGCAAGAGAGAGGACCCTAACTAAAATGTCCAATCCCCATCCGGAAAGGCAAAGAGGATGGATATCAGAAGAAGAAGAAAACAGGAAACATCCTAGGAACCTACCACAGAGGGCCTCTGAAAGCCTCTGCCCTTCAGACTATCAAAGCAGATGATGAGCCTGATAGGCAACTGTTGGGCAGGTGAACAGAATTTTAGGTAAGAACTGGGAAATAGTAAGAGCTGGAGAGGACAGGGTCTCCACAAGGAGAGCAACAGAACAACAAAATTTGAACACAGGGAACTTCCAAGAGACTCATACTCCAACCAAGGACTATTCAGAGAGATAACCCAGAACCCCTGCACAGATGTAGCCCAGGGCAGTTCAGAGTCCAATTGGGTTACATAGTAATGTGAAGAGGGACTGCCTCTGACATAATTTGATTGGCCTGCTCTTTGATCACCTCCCTCTGGGGGGGAGCAGCTTTACCAGGCCATGGTACAGGACAATGCAGCCACTTTTGATGTGAACTGACAGACTAAGATCAGAAAGGAGAGGAGAACCTCCCCTATTAGTGGACTTGGGGAGTGGCATGCAAGCAGAAGGAGGAGGGAGGTTGGGATTGGGAGGGGAGGAGGGAGGGGCTTATGGGGGGATGCAGAATGAATAAAGTGTAATTGATGAAAAAAAAAAAAAAAGAAGGTATAATCTTTTGAGTTTGTGTGAAAAGTTCTCTAGACATCTATTAGGTCCAATTGAATTAGTGTCTCTGTAAGTGCCTTTGTTTCCCTATTTGGTTTCTGTCTAGATGATCTGTCCTTGCATGAGAGTGTGGAGTTAAAATCTCCTACCAGTAAGATGTTGGTATCGATGTGTGATTTAAGTTTTAATAATGTTTCCTTTACAAATGTAGGCACTCTTGTATTTGGGGCATAGATGTTCAGAATTGTGATGTTTTCTTGGTGGATTTTTCCTTTATTGAGTATGTAGTGTCCCTCCTCGTCTTCTTTGATTAATTTTGGTTAAAAGTATATTTTATTAGATATTAGTATAGCTACCCCAGGTTGTTTTCCGGATCCATTTGCTTGAAAAACCTTTTCCAACCCTTTACTCTGAGGTCATGTTTACCTTTGTTGCAAAGGTATGCTTCTTGGAGCAGCAGAATGTTAGATCCTGTTTCTGCATCCATTCTGTTAGTCTGTATCTTTTTATTGGAGAGTTGTGTCCATTGATGTTGATAGATAATAGTGACCAATGAATGTTAGTTTCTTTTATTGTGGAGTTCGTGGTCTTACTGTGGTCCATTGCTTGTTTTCTTTTAATTTTTGTAAGGTCATTATCTGTATCCTATGTTTTCTTGGATATAGATGTTTTCATTGGATTGGAGTTTTCCTTCTAGTATCTTCTGTAGGGCTTGTTTGCTGTGTAGAAATTGCTTAAATTTAGTTTTTTCATGGAATATTTTGTTTTCTCCATCTATATTGATTGAAAGCTTTGTACAGTATAGTAGTTTGGGTTGGTATCTGTGGTCCCTTAAATCTGCATGACATCTGCCCAGGCCCTTCTGGCTTTCATGGTTTCTGATGAGAAATCGGTGTGATTCTGATAGGTCTACCTTTATATGTTACTTGACATTTTTCCCTTGCTGCTTTTAATTTTTTTCTTTGTTCTGTATATTTACTGTTTTGACTATTATGTGACATGAGGAGTTTCTTTTCTTTTTTAGTCTACTTGGTGTTCTGTAGGCCTCTTGTATGTTTATGGACATCTCTTTCTTAAAGTTAGGGAATTTTTCTTCTATGATTTTCTTGAAAATATTTTCTTGACCTTGGAGACTGGAATCTTCATTTTCATCAATTTCTATTATTCTTAGATTTTTTTCTTTTAATGGCATCTTTTATTTCTTGGATGTTTTGTGTTTGGGACTTTTCTGAAATTACTTTTTCTTTGAGAGAAGTATCAATTTCTGTCAGCGTATCTTCAGCACCAGAGATTCTCCTTTCCATCTCTTGTATTCTGTTGGTGATGCTTACTTTTGTGGTTACTGATCTTTTCTCTAAGTTCTCCAGCTCCAGGGTTTTCTCTGTTTGTGTTTTTGTTATTGATTCTAATTCTGATTTTATGTCTTGCACCATTTCCTTGATCTGTTTGAAAGTGGCTTCCTGTCTCTCTATGATGGTCTCCATTTTTTTGTTTGTTTCTTCTCTATATGCCACTGATTTGCCTCTACTTGTCGTTCTATTTGTTTGGCTATATTTGCTTGTGTTTCTTTGAGTAATTTGGTCAGTTCCTCTTTCTTAGCCTCCACTTGGGAGGTCAATTGTTTGAGAGATTTGTTCACTTCCTCTTTAACTGTCTGGATTTGCTTGACTATTTCTCAGAGAGATTTGTTTGTTTCCTCTTTATGCTAGTCCTCTAATAACTGGATAAGCATATCTTTAAGGTCATTTTCCTGTGTTTTCAATGAATTGGAGTATCCATTGATTTGGTGAATTGATGGTGAAGCCAATATTTCCTGATTTTTGTTGGGTATGTTCTTTCGCCTACCTCTGGCCAGTTGCTTAACGTAAACATCACTGTTTGTTCTTGGGTTCTGCAGTTCAGATCGGTACCATCTTTCTCTAACATATGGAGAATTCATCAGGGAGATGAGAAAGGTCCAATGGTTTCAGCCTTTGCATTGGTGCTACAGCTGAACCAGTGGGAGGAATGTCCATGGGCGCAGAAGGACAAATGCAGGCGAGCCTGTGCATGTGGGTGGAAGTTTGCCTTGAGGGACAGGGTGCTAGAGAATGTAGAGGCCTTCAGTGTGAGGGAGGGGTGCCTTGCACTCACTGAAGTGGTCGTTAGTGCTGAAGTTATCCCATTCGCTGGTGACGATCACGTGCGCAAATTCTCTGAGTACATCATTGGCCTACAAGCTACTGGTAATCATCTCTAACTGAGCTCCAGGAGTTATTTGCCTAAACTCCGCTGGTAGCTCCACAGAGCCAGAAATTCTTTGTCTGAAGAAACCCTCTGTTTCTTACAGTGGATTTGGGGGTGGGAGGGATCTGATATCTGGCTGCTAGCTTAGAAGCACCCTGGATCTGGGGCTCTGCAGGCACTTGGGGGTGCACTGCCTCTCTAGCAGGTCAAATCGAAATGCACAGGGGTTCCTCCTATTCTCTACTGGCAGGGTTGGACCTGCTGAGCCAAATGTGTGCTCAGACAGCTCAGTGGTGTTGCAGCCACTATACTGGAAATCCAGTTGAGGCTACAGTACTGAGGTGTCTAGGTGCCTGCCTGCCAGGAAGTCTTGTGTAGCCACTACCTTGGCTCAGCGCTTGGTGCCCTTGGGCAGTTTTGCAGGACTGCCAGGCTTTGGTGGATGCATAGCCACTGAAGGACTAAGAAGCTCACACAGTCAGGCTCTCGAGTTGGTAAGGCTGGCCGCTCGCAGGCGTGGGACCCAGGCATGATTATACCGCATATCTTGGGCTTGGGACACAGGTGATGATGGCTGCTGAGGCTGAGGTGCTAGTATTCCTGCCTCTGCTGTCTCGGTTCTCAGGCAGCAAGTTCTATGCCCCTGGTGCTGTGGCTAGGCTCCTCGGAGGGGGAGGGACGCCCGAAGAAGTAAAGTACCCCTCTCCATTCAGAGAATTTCGTGTCTGACCTGAATCAGTAAGTTCTCCCCTCCTGTGATGTCCCCCCTCCTTCAGGGAGCCAAAATGTAGATTTTCCCATTTAAGTTGTCCCACCACTCACCAATTTCAGAGTTTCAAATCTGCCTTTCAGAAACGGTGCACACTAATCTCCGCCATCTTGGGTACCCCATAAAATTATTTTCACTGCTACTTCATAACTGTAATTTTGCTACAGTTATGAATCATAATGTAACTATTTGTTATGCAAAATGTCTGATTTATGAACCCCAAAGGTGTCACAACCCACAGGTTGTGCTTCAAAGGCTCACAGGGAGCTAGCTTGAAAAGTAGCAATGAGAATCTCAGAAGTTCCTCACTCAAAACATAAACAAAGTGATGAAAATCCAATTTAAGAGAAGACAGAACGAATAAATAACTATAATGCTTATGTATGTTTACTGAGACCAGCTTTGTTGGTTTGTTGATGTTACCTTTGCATCTGTCTGTTTGTTTACTGATATTTCTTTGAGACAGGGTCTTATGAAGATTGGGCTGGCCTCAAACTCTCTATCACTTTCACATTTCAAGTATGCTGCTATTCTCAGTCTGTCTGTCCATTTTGATGAGAAATTACTCAGGGAAACTTTCCATCTTATTTTCTAGAATCATTATTTACAGCTTCTAAAATAACGATCTGCAGAGAATCTCACAGTGGTGAGTGGAAGTTATGGAAGATCAAGTGACTAACAAAATGAATAAAGATATCTAGTGTTTTCTGGCCTTGAACATAGTGATGTTTACTATGAAATCAATTTCTAGAATTACCTTTTGTCTAGAAAAATAAGATTCATGCTGTCCTAGCCTACAAAGAATCCAACATATAGTAGCTTCATGGCAAATATCAGTGTACCCTACAGAAAGTTATTGTGTTTAAGAAAATCAGAGGAGTTGTGTCTAATTGGGGGAAGGAGCTTTCTTTTGAATAATACATGCTACAATGTTGTTATATTTCTTTCAGAGATCTAGGGCAGTCAGAGTAAGATTTTTCACCTCCTGTATTGCTTCTCTGAGAGAGAAGACTCATCCTAAGATTACTGACCTTATTTTCTGCCCATATATAGCAAGGAATATACTAGAAGGAGAAAAACTGCTTATGTTCAATACAGCAAAGAGCTGACTTAGAATTGAGAATGGTTAGAGCTACATGGGATTATACCATTGATATAATGCAAAGAATTTTGTAGAGTTGGCTCATTATCCTTGGTACAAAGTTGAGATTGTTTCAAACTGATATATGTATATATATATATATATATATGTATATATGAAGTAATGTATCATGGACAAAGTTGAGATTGTTTCAAACTGATATATATATATATATATATATATATATATATATATATATGAAGTAATGTATCATGGACCAAAGCTCTGAGAGAAGACTAAGATAAAAGAGAGAAATTATAGCTGATTCTACGTTTACCAGACATACCAGACATTTCTTATTAATATCTATGAGATTTCGCTCAATTGGTTAATTATTTTCTAAATCTGACCTTGTTAATTGCATATCCCTTTAGTCTTGACCTCATTCCTTGGCCTGTCAACACATCTAGTTCAAAATGAGCTTATAAATTGTTGGAAAAGACTTTCATGTGTAGACTTCCAAAACAATAACTACAAAACATGTTCTCTTTTCTTGACATGTAGCCACTTTTTCCATTCCATTTAGCTCTAAGTCAAGCTTTTGCTAACCACTTTTCATTAATGACCACTTCTGATGATCCTTTTAAACAGCAGCCCTCTGACCTTTGAGAGTGCAAATGAGTATGTACCCCTTCCAGTAGACCTCCACCTCACATGAGGTCAGAGAAGTGGCCACATTCATTCTTAAACACTCAGCAATTTTTTTATTTTGGAAAACTGAGGATTAATCCCAGCTGCCCCATGCTTGTCAACCTCTCTACCACTCAGCTATATCCCTAGGTATTACTTCACCGCTTACATTTTTCAGATCGGTTTGTTAGGCTGTCCTTTAAGTTGGATACATACTTAACCAAAGAAAGGGCAAAGTCATCCTTTCTTGCGGCAAAGGTGACATTTGAATGAATTTGATCCCTCTGTTCAAATGACGAAAAGTTTTTCCTTAGAGAAGAGTATCTTCTTTATAAATATTCAATATTGACCCATCAGATTTCACACTAAATCTTGATATATATGGTTAAAAAGTAAGAATTTGATTAGAAGCCTCTAATTCCTTTAACATCAAAGAGATTGTCATTATTTTCTGGTCCAGTGGTGTTCTAAAACTTAAGACTAATTCTTTTTCTGAGGTACATGAGAAGATTCTAACTGTAATTGCTAAGAGCATTGTCAGTTCCAGAAATGGAAAATAAAATTTCCAAGAGAAGCAGCAATATTCAGACCACTGTTATAATTGCAAGTTTTGTCTGCAAGGGAGAAGCATAATTCTTGAAATGAAGAACAAAAGGTTACATACTATTAATTGGTTGGCTTTAATATTAAGGTTGTCTAAAAAGGCCCAAATTGCTGGTTTGGATCATGTCCATGGGAGATAAATGGAAAGCAAAGAAGAACACACAGAAAATAAATGTTGTGGATTTGATCGTATGGTGTTATAGAAAAATATTTTAGACATAAACGGAGTGGATAAGATGCATACAATAATGTAATTTTCTGTGTATTTGTCTATCTCTTAACAATATCATCTGATATGTAGCAGTGGGAAATTAAGGTGAAATGGATCAATGAGTTCTGGGTGAATACAGAAAGGGTCTTCTACAACACAGTCTTGCCTATCAAGGTTTTGTAGAGAAATTCTCCAATCTTCTAGGTTCTGATTGGCAATGATTATGAGTCATCTTAATCCAGGTTGGAAATAAATGTGTATCACTCAAGGAATATGGAACCAAGTTAAGGTATATAGGTAGAATTGAGAAGATTTGATCCTTTTCCTCAGTTGGGTTGCCTTGTCAGGCCCCAGTGGGAGAGGATGCACTTAACACTGCTGAGATTTGAGGTGCTAGGATATGAGCTTAGCATACCTGTCTTCTGAGAGGCAGCAGCAGCAGCTGATGGATACAAATGCAGAGACCCACATCCAAACAATAAGTCAAGCTATGAGAGTTTTGTGGAAGAGTAAGAGGAAGGATCCAGAGAGCTGGAGGGATCAAGAGCACCACAAGAAAACCTATGGAGTAAACTAACCTGGACCCATGGAGGCTCACAGAGACCAAAGAGCAGGCAAGGGTTAGAACATACGTAGCTTCATTCACATGGGTTCCCTAACAAAGGAATAGGGGCTGTCTCTGACTCTTTTGCCTGCCTTTGGATCCCTTTCCCCTAGCTGGGCTTCCATGTCTGTCTTCAGTGGAAGAGGATGCCCTTAGTCCTGCTGCAGTCTTCCCATGAAAAAGAAGCAGCCTTGAAGTGGAATATTTTCTTGAACTTATGAACAGTTTTCTGAAGTGGAATAAAGAGCAAGTTATGCCAAATGTATAATATATTAGATTGCCTTGACCAATAATTTCTTTTCCAAGCTCAGAATTCTCTTAACATTAGAATCCAAGAGTCCTGAAAGTTTCTAGTATATTCTTATTAGAAAATGGTATTATTCCATGCTACCTTTATTCCAGCTGTGGTCGAGTAGATAGTTGCATTATTTACAAAGAGTTTAGGGGCAAACCACCCATTCTTCTTGCCTCCTTGCTTGATTGTTTGGGCTTAGAATCTTGAGATCCTATTACCCCTGCACAGATGTAGCCCATGGCAGTTCAGTATCCAAGTGGGTTCCATAGTAATAGGAACAGGGACTGTCTCTGCCATGAACTGATTGGCCTGCTCTTTAATTACCTCCCCCTGAGGGGGAAACAGCATTACCAGGCCACAGAAGAAGACAACGCAGCCACTCCTGATGAGACCTAATTGACTAGGATCAGAAGGAAGAAAAAGAAGACCTCCCCTATCAGTGGACTTGGGGAGGGGCATACATGCAGAGGGTGGAAGAAGGGAGGGATGGGGATGGGAGGAGGAAGGGAACCACGGGGGGGGGATACAAAGTGAATAAAGTGTAATTAATAAAGAAAAAAATAACTCAGGAAACTGAAAAAAAAAAAAGAATCTTGAAATCAATGGAAATCTCCATTAGCATTACTTCTTCTGTGGTGGCTTGAATGAAAATGGCCCTCATAATCTCATGTATTTGCATACTTTTTCCCTACTTGGTGTAGCTCTTTGGGAAAGATTAGGAAATGTGGTCTTGTTGGAGGGGATGCATCAGTGGAAGCTTGCTTTGGGGTTTCAAAAACGCCATGCCTTCCGCAGTTATCTCTCCTCATGTTTGTGGGTCTAAATGAGAGCACTCGGATACTGCTCCAGTGCCATGCCTGCCACTCAACCTGCTGCCATGTTCTCTGCCATGGTGGTCATGGACTCTAATTCTGTACAATCATGAGGTTCAAATTAATTGCTCCCTTTTATAAGTTGGCTTGGTAATGGTATCATATTACAAAAATAGAAAAAGTAGTTATAGACACATTCCCATTACTCTCATCTCTACTAATAGCAGCTTTATTCACTAAGAGGCTTCCTTGCACATACAGCACAACTGTGCTACAGGCAGCTATAGACCAGCTGTTTATAGGAGAAAGTGGGTTACTGAAGTGGAGTGATCCATGGAGAGATGTAGGAGACAAACTTCCCAAGAAGCCTATTGATTACTCACATAAAACTGTCACCTGAGAGTCCCATATCCATGAATTATTTTCTTTATCAATGCTTATCATTATCTGTTGCAGGCTATGCTGATTTTGTGATTAGTATTTCATTAATGGCTTTTTCATGTCTAAACACAATCTCTACAAAAATAAATATTCTGACTTTTTTTTTTTCATTATGTAACTCCCAACTCTAGGACAATAACAAGCCATACCAAGCAATCAACACAAAGGATTTAACGTAGGGAAAACATATCAAGGTCTTTAAACAGGCAACTTTTGCTGCATGACATATCTACCCTCAAAGCCGGCTTTTAGCCTATTGGCCATGTCAGGACAGCCAACCAAGTTCATAGGTATACAGACCTAGTTTCTGACCCTTGAAAGTCTGAATTACAAAGGATATATAGATGACAAAGATGTGATGATCACATGGAAAATATGTGTCATTTTTGAAACCTGACTCAAGATCTTTGGATTATCTGATTTTCTATTTTTTTTACAAAGCTACAACACTAATTTCTGGAGCCAGAGAGCTATCTTCTTTCTTTGAGTATAATTCTGAATCTCTTTATACAGTTTTTGAGCATCTCCAATTGTTATGATAACTATTTTACTCTGCTTTTTGCATAAATTGATTGTGAGACCTGTAACATATTTTATAACCAAAAATGTGTTACTTCTAGTGAATCCTGAATGAGTTTTTCTTCCCAGTTTTCATGGATTGAATTAACTAATGCCATTTCTGTCTACTGCAGAAGCTTTTTTATCATTGTGGCATTTTAAAACCAACATCTGGTGTATATGATGCACAATTTAGTCACTCTGTTTTCCTTTTCGATAGGTTTTTAACTTGCCATTTGGATAATCTTTTTCATTTCAATATTGGCCTACTCTTTTGACTGTGGAACAGAATGTCTTGTGCTACATTTATAGAAGCAATTTTCTTTCACATAGCTAGAGTAAAATGCATACACTATAATGTACTAAACTACACATAACATTTGATGTCTGCTGCAGCAAATGTCATTTAAGTCCCTCAGTCGTGTATATCACTCACCATTTCGTGAAGCTAAACAAAACTCGTATTTATTGGTCTGAGCATTATTTTCTACATTTAATGGTCTCATTTGACCACCTGTAGCTAAACATTAAAAGTATCACAGATAAGGCCTGACAGTGATGATAATTCTAAGTTGCATGTACTCTACATATGAACATTACAAGACTTTATTGGCTGGTTCAAGTCTTCATTTCTTTATTTTCTTACCGAGTAAACACACACACACACACACACACACACTATATATATATATATATATATATATATATATATATATATATATATATATACATACATACATATACACTTATTTGGTGGCCTTCCCTATCCCATTCATTTCTAGTTACCTTCTAAAGAAGTTACCTACTCTCACATCATTGTCTCAGGATCTAATTCCAATAGACTCCAAATTAAAATATCCTGTGTTTTCAAATATTTTCAGTAACATTTCCTCATGTTTAAACACTGCTTTCATTACAATTAAATCTTCTTTTTGCTGCAACTTTGAACTCAAATCTTAGAAAGATCACATTCTGTTGCACAAATTGTTACTCTTACCACAATTGCTACTCTGTCCTCCACTGTTTTGGGGGAGGGTAGGTTTAAGGATGTGTGTGTGTTTAAAAGCTTACATTTATATATTTCAAATGAATGTGTGTTTATATGTGTCAAATGTTTATGGTACAGTAAGAGGACATGATATGAGAGACATTCATTAAAATTATTTCATTACACTGAGAAAGTTAACAATTTTCAGAAAAGAAATGTAATATAATTCGTTCATATGAAAATTTAAGTTTGTACTTATTTGATATGTATGACAATCAATAGTGAAAAGAAGATAATAAGTGCAAATGTTCTATTTGTATTATGAAATCGTAAGTGGAAACATCTGAAGGAATGGAGTTGAGACTTTACATCATATTATTTTTTGTTTTCTTTTTACATTTCTGTTTATTTATTTTACATTCCAAGGGTGAACCCTACTTCTCTTCCTCTCAGCTCCCTCACCCCTCCTTACTGCTTCATCTCTCCCCCTTCACCTAGAAAAGAGGTGCCCCTTCCCTCTGCATCAACCCTCACCACCACACCAAGTCACAATAGGACTGAGCCCATCTTCATCCCCACAGCAAGGCTAGGCCAGGCCAGACCGTCCTTCCAGGAGGAAGCAATCCAAAAGCAGGCAATAGATTCCATGTTAGAAACAGTCATCCCCCCACCCCCGCAACCTCGTCAGGTGACTCACATGCAAACCAAGCCATCCATTGGTTATATATGTGCAGGGGTCCAGATCCAGACCATGCATGCTCCCTAGTTGATGCCCCAGTCTCTGTAATACCCCAAGAGTCTGGGTTAGTTGTCTCTGCTGATCTTCCTGTGAGATTCCTGTCCCACCCAAGTTCTTCCTTCCTTCCCCAAACACATCCGCAAGACCTGTAGAGCTCTGCCCCATGCTTAGCTGCAAGTCCCAGCATCTGTCTCTATCTGCTGCTGGCTGGTGCCTCCCCGACAACAGTCAAGTTAGGCTCCTGTCTGCAAGCACAGCAGAACACCATTAATAGTGTCAGGGGCTGGCTCTCTACCATGAGGTGGGTCTCAGGTTGGGTCAATTATTGGTTGCACTTTCCCTCAATCTATGTTCCCTGTTTATCCCTGCACTTCTTGTAGGCAAGGTAATTTTTGGGTCAAAAATTTTTGGGTTTTGTGGATGGGTTGTTCTTCCCCTACCTCCACTTCTCCTGCCTGGCTAGCAGATGGTCACCTCAGTCTTTATCTTCACACCAGCCAGGAATCTGAGATAGAGTCATTCCTATATTCTCCCAGGAGCCCACCCTGTCGCAGACCTCCAGCTTGACAAAGAGATGCCTCCCTCAGTTTCCTTTTGTGTTCCCAGCCCTCTCACTTGCCAATGCTGTTATTTCCACATCTGATCTCCACCATAGTTTCCCTCCACGTTCCATCTCCTGCCCATTTCCAAAAAACTGAAAAAAATCAAACATCAACAAATCAAATAATCCAATTAAAAATGGGGTATAGAGTTAAACTGAGATTTCACAACAGAGAATGCTTGAATGTCTGAAAAGCACTTAAAGAAATGCTCAAAAGAAAGCTATCAGAGAAATGCAAATCAAAATGACTCTAAGATTCCATCTTATACCAGTCAGGATGGGTAAGATCAAAACTCAAGTGACAACACATGCTGGAGAGGATATAAAGAAAGGGGAACACTGCTCCGTTGTCATTAGGAGTGCAAAGTTATACAACCTCTCTGGAAATCAATCCAGTGCTTTCTCAGAAAATTGGGAATAGTTCTACCTCAAGACCTAGCTATACCACTCCTGGGCATATACCCATAAGATGCTCCACCATTCAATAAGGACATTTGCTCAACCATGTTCATAATGGCTTTATTCATAATAGCCCAAACTTGGAAACAACCTAGATGTCCCTCAACTGAAGAATGGATACAGAAATTGTGATACATTTACACAATGGAATACTACTCAGCTTAAAAAAAAGAAAAGAAAAAAGAAATCATGAAATTTGCAGGCAAATGGATGGAACTAGAAAAGATCATTCTAAGTGATGTAACCCAGATCCAGAAAAACACACAAGGTATGTACTCACAAGCAAATATTAGACTGACAGTACAGGATAACCATACTACAATCAACAGACCAAAAGAAGCAAAGTAACAAGGAGGACACAAGGGAGGGTACCAGAATTTTATTTAGGAGGGGAAATAGAATAGACAGCAGAAGTGAATGAAGAGAGGGAACTGCATCACAGTATTTTCAAGTGCTATAGTTAAGAATGGACAAAAGAGATTTTTGGTTGCTGCATCTGGACAGTATAATTATGCCTTAAAGCTCAACATCTCTTTGTAGTATGTGCCCATAAGTACATGTGTGTGTAGCAAGGGAATGTTATATAGCTTTCCCTAAGCCAAAAGTTATCCCCAAATCATGTTGATTTCCTGTCAATTTTTGTGTCATTTCAGGTCATAATTCTTGTTCCCTAAATCTATTAATGGTTCACTTTGTTTGTTGCTGTTTTTGCTAGTGTTCTGAGAAGGATGAATTATTTTCATCACAGATACTTCTAATGAGGACAATAAGACGTGGATCAGGGAGGTATTGACAATATATAATTATGTAGATCATTAAAATATGAAATAAATAATCAGTCACAATTGTATATGTTGTCTTTAAAGATTTATTAACAGTTTTGAAGAGTATCAATATGAGGGTATTAGTAAACATACAATGTCTATTTTTAAAGAATTAATAAAATATTATTTTATACAATAAAACCAAATATAAGTGGAAGACAAGCCTTAAATAAATTATGAGTTGTGACCCTATTTATGTTACTGGAAAGTGGCTAAAACTTTTTCTAATACTTTAGGTGAAATTTCTGTTTTATATAGCAGCCAATTAATTTGTACAACTGAATTTGGATAATGAAGTGGATTCTACAGTGGTGGAAAATCCTATCAATTAACAGCTCTATTCAAGGTCTGACCACCAAACCCCAAGGCCATGTAGTCAGTTGGCCCAGAGAAAATGGATGTATAGTGTTGTAGGATCAGCAGCAAAAACAATTGCATAATAATGTCTTAGAATTATTGTCAAAATAATAATAAGCCAGGAGTTGACAAAACATTATGCACCTATAAAAATGGAATGATGACCGACGAAGAAGTAAGAGAAATGGACACAGACTGAATTTTAAGCTTTGCACTAATTCTTGCCAATCAATTGTTCTAATGATGCACATATTATAACTTAAATTAAAAGCATTAGCAGAGTC
The DNA here is from genome assembly GCF_030254825.1 of Meriones unguiculatus. NCBI lineage: Eukaryota > Metazoa > Chordata > Mammalia > Rodentia > Muridae > Meriones > Meriones unguiculatus. Next base: position 144,564,836 of record NC_083369.1, on the reverse strand, counting down.
ATTATTGCATAGAAGAACTATTACAAAACAGGAAACTCACACTTCTCCTCATTTTCATTTCAAATATATGTTATTGGCTTCTAATTGGGTTAATGAGAAAGCACACTTACTTTGTTCTTATGGGATACAGTTTTTATTGAGGTATACATATAAAAGCTAATGGGCTTTCCCCTTCCTAAACACAGTTGAATTGATGTTTTATGTACTATTAGGCAATCATATTTAATATCATGATAGTATTTATCTAGTTAGGAACAAGGCATCTAGAAATGAGGCACTGTGTTTTAGTTACTTTTCTATTGCTGTGATAAAACACCATGACCAAGGCAAATTAGAAAATGTAAAATTTGGCTCATATTCTCAGAGTGTTAGATACCATGATGGCAGAGTGAAAGCATGGGTACAGAAACTACTGAGAGGGCACATCTCAAAACTATATAAAAAAGAAACACATACTTAAAAACTTCAAAGCTTGGCACCAGTGACACACCTCCTTCAAAAATGCCATACCTCCTAAACCTTCTGAGTTTTTGAATATAGGATTCAATGGAGACCTTTCTCATTAAAACCACCACATCCTGTATTTTTCATGATTTCATAATCTCTTCTGAAAGAGATGAAATTTGCAGGCAAATGGTGGGAGCTAGAAAAAAAGCATCCTGAGTGAGGTATCCCAGAAGCAGACAGACACACATGGTATATACTCACTTATAAGTGGATATTAGACATATAACATAGGATAAACATAATAAAATCTGTACACCTAAAGAAACCAAGCAAGAAGGAAGACCTTGGGTAGGACGATCAATCCTCACTCAAAAAGAAAAAACAGAATGGACATTGGAAGAAGGAGAAAACAGGAAACAGGACAGGAGCCTACCACAAAGGGCCTCTAAAAGATTCTACCCTGCATTATATCAAAGCAGAGGCTGAGGTTCATAACCAAACTTTGGGAAGAATGCAGGAAAATCTTATGAAAGAAGAGGGAGTTAGTACTACCTGGAGAGGACAAGAGCTCCACAAGGAGAACAACAGTACCAAAATATCTGGGCCAGGGGTCTTTTCTGAGACTGATACTCCAACCAAGGACCATTCATAGATATTGCCTAGAATCCCTGCACAGATGTAGTCCGTGGCATCTCAACCTCTAAGAGGGTTCCGTAGTGATGGAAATAGGGACTGTGTCTGACATGAATTCTGTGGCTGGTTCTTTGACCACCTCCCCCTGAGTGGAGAACAGCCTTGCCAGGCCAGGCCAGGCCAGGCCAGGCCGCAGAGAATAACAATGGAGCCAGTCCAATAAGACCTGATAGACTAAGATCAGATGGAAGGAGAGGAGGACCTCCCCTATCAGTGGACTTGGAGAGGGACATGGAAGGAGAAGAGGGAGGAAGGGTGGGATTGTGAGGGTGCTACAGCTGGGATACAAAGCGGAAAAACTATAGTTCATATAAAAATAAAATAAACAAATTAAAAAATTAAAAAAACAGATTTTTTGGGGGGCTTCGCCAATGGAGAATAGAGTTGTAGAAGGGAGCAGAAATCTGGGATTTCTTAGATATATAACAAGGAATTCAATATCACCACTGTCTCTTGCCTACAGTGACTAAAAAGGACTCTAAATAGGAAGGGTTAGTAGTTTAAAGTGTGGTTGAGAGGGCTTCAAGTTTGACCTTGGTTACTCTCTGACAAGGAGTTACTCCTTAACTCCTCTTTAAGTTTACTCATATTAAAATGGAAATATTGGTAATGTTTTTATTATAGGATGAGAATTAAGAGGAAGTTTAAGCAGTTACGTGGCATATAGTAACTGAAAAATAAATGTCATTTTTCTATCATTCTAATTCTTTTCAATACTTATATTCTGATATCTTCTCTGTGTTAGATGGGTCAGAAGCAATGTCAGGTTCTTAGTCATTTTCATATGGATCCAGCAACTGTGTGCGTGTGTATGTGTATATGTGTGTACACATATAATATATACTATTATAGTAAAATATATACTGTATATATAATAATAAGAAAACCTTAGTTTTACAGGATGAGCAGACAGAAATTATGAGGACAAAATATCATGTATTTAGTATTAATGTATTTCACATTAACACTTGTTTTCTCCTATACATAAGCTGTATTTCTTGTTTCCAAACCCGTGGTTTGATTCTTGAAGGATGGATAAGCTAGTTTCTCATTTCCCATGATATAGCCAAATTTACTGTCTTTGGTACTGTGACATCATTGACAGCGGGAAACCATGTTCCTGGTCTTTGCACTTGTACTTAGTCAATGCAAAGGACACTATTGGTACCTGACATCTCTCTCTAATAGTCTTTGTAGCACACACACACAAAAAAATCCCATTTCTCTAATCATGGACATCTGCTAGTTATAGGAGCTGGTTGATAGTACCAGAGAGTAAATACTTTTTGGAATATTCTTCCATGGGTAATAAATAGTTGATAGATAAATATCTGAGGCATTGTATAGAAGCTCCTAGCAGCCTTATTGAACTCATTTGCCACACTGTACACTATAAATGTTCTTTTCCTTCTAGTCCTTCCCAAACAAATTACTTATAATCAAATATTTGACTCCATATGTGCTTTTTATAAAAGGATCTTATTTTATTTTTAGTTGTGTGTATGTGTACATGTTTCTGTGTGGAAATGTGCATGCATATGAACTTCTCTCTCTCTCTCTCTCTCTCTCTCTCTCTCTCTCTCTCTCTCTGTATGTGTGTGTGTGTGTGTGTGTCCAAGGAGGCCAGTGGTTACTGGTAATACACCCTCCTACCTTTAGTTGGAGTTACACCTTATAGGGGTGCTCTTCTGAGTATTCTAGAAGAGCAATATGTGCTCTTACTCACTGAACCATTTCTGTAAATCTTTAATTTAGGTTTTTGGTAACCCAAACCAAGACAATAGGTAACAATGGGTAAGGAAACTCAATATAAGCTTCTACTGAATACTAACTCTGAGCGTATGGAGCTAGAACCAATATTATAAGGTCTGAGACCTTAGGTGAATCATATGTTTATAAACTGGCTGGTAATTTTGGCAGAAAAAAGAGAATAGGGTCCCCAATATCTTTCCACATTCCTACTATTGGAATTAATTTTATTTTTCTCTATTATGTATATTATGAAAAGGCAATCATAGTACATGGAACTTCTAAATTAGAAAAAGATGAAAGGAAACATTACATAATTGCAATCTTATCAACCAACAGTTTTCTTGTTCATAACTGTATCTGTCTGTAAAAGCCTCATAGCACTAAGACATGGAAAATGCAACACCAAAAGAAATGTATAAGTGCCTCTACACATGCCAACTATGAATTTATGAGGAAAACCATTAAACTTTGCAGACTTTCATATCTTAAGGAACAAAGTCTAGGCGTCCCTGATTTGCAGGCTTGTTTTATGGTTTAGAAATCCTTAACTGATGTGGGTATAAAGAGCCTGCTAGGTTATAAAATGAGAATCATTTAGATATTTTTATGTTGTTTATTGTTGGTTTTTTTGTTTGTTTCTGTACTTTCATCTCTTTTATACAATTTTCTGTCTCCATAATATTCTACAAATCACAAGTAATGTTTACTTCAAGCATAAATTTGTGTCTAATGAGAAATTATTGAGAACATTTTTCAGTGTCAGTAACATTTATAAGACTATGTTCAAGTATCATACTTGTGAAGAAAACTGGAACTGGCTTCAACCTGTTTATATTTATAATCTATATCTGTAACTAGCAAAGTGTCAGTCACATAAGAAAAATTGGCTGGGTGAAGTGATATTTTGTTATTGGAAATATTTTATTCTCATAAACCACAACTTTAAGGAAATGTTCATAGTATAAAGTGAAACAAACCATGGCACAAAACTAACCACATTACCCACAAATGCACACATGCACTCTATACACAGCCACCACTATGCTACAATTCTTTAAATATATACTCAAATATTGAAGATAGAAACTAAAAAATAATTACAAAATCATTTGGATTTGTTTTCCAATAATTCCATATAATTTATTCATTATATCCAACTATTAATTTATATGGAATTATTGGTGATTTATTTATTCATGTTTGCAATTCAATAGTCATCAAATGTTTAAATACTAATATGTGCTATTTTTGAAATAGTGACAATGTTTATAAAAGTACTTATAAATATCAGGACCAGAAAAGAATAACATGGTAAAATATATACGTATTACACTTGAATCAATCATACAATGACCAGTATGGAACTTTTCTGTATTAATATTGACATATACTGTTTATTTTCTTCCCTTTGTAGGGATTGAAGTCCAGCCTATCTGAACAGGTGCTTCCCTTCCACTTGAAGGAAGAAGCAAACACATGCAACAAGAATGAAACACATATGAACTTACAAAGAGTGTGACAGCACATCCAAGATGTGCGCAGACTCAAACCAGATGAAATCAAAGCACTGAGAAAGAGAAATAGAAACAAAGTCCCACACCTAACCAAGAAGTTACTTGCAATTGATATCTGCTGGAAAGAAAAAATCAATTTTCTCCAAAGGAGTGTCACTTCACTCCAGGTAAGGTCTACGTCTAGGAATAATTAGCCTAAACAAATTGGACTTCATGTTTCTTGTACACCTTTTGTTGTTTTGGTGTTCTCTGTCTTATTGATTTAAACATATTTATACATCTTTAGGATTATAATACAAATATATCATTCTCCCTTTCTTTCCCTCCCTTCAAATCTACCCACATACCTCTTCTTGCTCTATTTAAAATGCATGGCCTATTTTTTCTTTAATTGTTGTTACATATATGTATATGTATACACATATGTGTTCCTAGGTATTTAAATACAACCTGTTCAATCTGTTCGTGTTATTTATATTTTCAGGTTGACCATTTGGTATTGGGTAACAAAATGTTGTTCTTCTCTAGTTCCAGATATTTCTGCAGCTCAAATCTTTAGTTTCCTGTAGTTCTTTGTATAGAGTTGAGGTCCTATAGGCTTTTCCCATGCACTTTAACATGGTTATTGTTTTTGTCCTTGATCAGACCATAGTTAGGAATTAATATTGATGAGACTTTATGGGCATGACTTCTGACATACATAAGTGACACAGTCTCATAACAACTCCCCCTACCTTCTGACTATTACTTTCTGCCCCCTCTTTCAAAATGATCCCACAATCTTAGATACAGGAGCTATTTTGGAGATATTTCAGTTAGCGCATGGCTCCACAACTCTGTGTTTTGATTGGCTATGGCTTTCTGAAATGCAAAGAGAATTTATTGCAAAGAGAAGATTCCTTGCTCAGTGATGAGGACTGCTCTTATCTGTGGGTATAAAAATCACCTTACACCCATCAGAATGGCCAATATCAAAAACTCAAGTGACAACACATGCTGGAGAGGTTGTGGAGAAAGGGGAACCCTTCTCCACTGCTGGTGGGAATGTAAACTTGTACAACCACTCTGGAAATCAATCTGGTGCTTTCTCAGATAACAAGGAATAGCGCTTCCTCAAGATCCAGCCATACCACTCCTAGGCATATATCCAAAAGAGGCTCAAGTACACAAAAAGGACATTTGCTCAACCATGTTTGTAGCAGCTTTATTTGTAATACCCAGAAGCTGGAAACAGCCCAGATGCCCCTCAACTGAAGAATAGATGCAGAAAATGTGGTACATCTATACAATGGAGTATTAGTCAGCAATGAAAAATAAGGAAATCATGAAATTTGCAGGTAAATGGTGGGACCTGGAAAGGATCATCCTGAGTGAGTTGTTCCAGAAGCAAAATACACACATGGTATATACTCACTCATATAAACATACAGCATAGGATAAACCCACTAAAATCGGTACATCTAAACAAACTAAACAAAAGAGAGGACCCTAACTAAAACGCTCAATCCCTATCCTCAAAGGCAAAGAGGATGGACATCAGAAACAACTTAAGAAACAACCTAGGAACCTGCTACAGAGGGCCTCTGAAAGCCAGAATAAGAAAACAGGAAACAACCTAGGAACCTGCCACAGAGGGCCTCTGAAAGCCTCTGCCCTGCAGACTATCAAAGCAGATGCTGAGCCTGATGGCCATCTGATGGGCAGAGTGAATGGAATTTTATGTAAGAAGTGGGAAATAGCAAGAGCTGGAGAGGACAGGAACTCCACAAGGAGAGCAACAGAACAAGAAAATTTGAATACAGGGAAATTCCCAGAGACTCATATTCCAACCAAGGACTATTCATGGAAATAACCTAGAACACCTGCACAGATGTAGCCCATGGCAGTTTAGTGTCCAAATGGGTTACATAGTGATGGGAAGAGGGACTGCCTCTGACATAAACTGATTGGCCTGCTCTTTGATCACCTCCCCCTGAGGGGGGAGCAGCCTTACCAGGCCACAGAAGAAGACAATGTAGCCATTCCTGATGTGATCTGATAGACTAAGATCAGAAGGAAGGAGAGGAGGACCTCCCCTATCAGTGGACTTGGGGAGGAGCATGCATGCAGAAAGGGGAGGAAGGGTGGGATCGGGAGGGGAGGAGGGAGAGGCTTATGGGGGGATAAAAATGAATAAAGTGTAATTAATAATAATAATAATAATAATAATAATAATAATAATAATAAAAGAAAAGCAACACTTATAATAACTGTAAAAAAATGTAAAAAATATAGTTAGGGATTATGCTGGGTTAGTAAATTGATGGCTATAGGCTCTCCTCCAAGTTCTAAAAAGTCACTAACCTCTGAGTAGTTGCATAAGTCTCTAATACCAGGCTTGGTTTTCTTTTTATTAATTAAACACCAAGTCTAATTAGAAAGATGTTGGTTAGTAACAAGTTTTACCTTCTACTACTGCACACTTATCATTCTGTACTCCTAAATGTTGTGGTTCAAAAGCATACCAACTAGGTTGGACTGTTGGTTGCCTTTTCTTTAGAAGTTTACATGGTGCCTTCTGATATCAGGAAAGCTAGTCTACAGGCAGGAAACATTCAGATCAGTCCTATCTCAGGGACTACTAAGCCCCTTTTCTGAAGGGCATGGTGTCTTCAGCAAAGGAAATTACAGTCCCCTTCTGAAAGCAAATAATATCCTGAAATTTGGGGGGAATCTTGTGGACAGCCCTGACCAAGACCACAACAGAGAGTTTCTCATGTATGATGTTTGGTTTTCTTTAAATGGTCATTGGCTCTTAAAGGGACCATTGCCAACCTAGATAGGAATTTATTTTGAACTTTATATATATATATATATATATATATATATATATATATATATACAGAGAATTGTGTGTATCCAATGGTTGTTATGTCGATAATATATAATTTTACAACTATTTTAAATATCCTTATTATTTTTACCAACTTCTATTACCTACATTTGTCTCCCTCACCTTCCCTAATGTAACCTTCTATTTTTTCCATTTTCTCCATCAGATCACTTATATCCTGTTCTTCCCATTTGTTTTTGGCGGTGGTACCATTTTACATTTACTTGAGACCCAAAATAAGTATTTCTTCTGTTTATTCATTGTGTATGTCAAGTATTTTCCTTGAAGAGAAGAAAGTTAACTGGGCCTACTATGTGCTCTGCAATGTACAAAAGTTGTTCTTATTTGTTGGATCTGACCCCAGCTACTAAGAAAAAAAAATAAGTCATTATCTTGTTATTCCTCTTATAATACAAATGTCCCACATTTAGGACACTAGATATTAGTATAGTAAGTTCATGTGTCTGTGAATAGCCCAGTTGTTATCTGTCAAGAGTTAGGATGAGAAAATCAGGAGTATAATTTAACAAAGACGTAGGAAATATTTTCCCTTTTTCCTGTGGGCAAACAGGAGAACAGCTTACATTACTTTCGATAATATGCAATAAATTATGCATGAGCACAGATTTATTAAGAAGTCATCCTTCTGTCTGCAACATGAATTGATATAATACATGCTAGTGTCACTTGAGTTTTATTTTACCATTTTTGCTATCATATCTACCAGTCCTCCAACAAAAAAAATGTAGACACAAAAGAATGAAGAAAAGAAGTGACATGCTATGCTGTTACCAAAGTTGCCAAACTTGGAATTTGTATCTTCTTGCTTATTATCTCATTCCTCAGTTAAAGCACAACAAAACTACGAACCTTGGAACTAAACTTGCTAGTATTTTATATCCTGTTTTCTTATTAAATAACTGTGTGAGTTAGGACAATTAAATGAAATGGTACTGCAAGTTACCTATCTCAAATGCTCAATAAAGGTTTATAAGGAAGTTCATAAGGAAGGAAAAGTGTGGGCACAAAGTCCCACAAGTAATCAGAAAGCTATTAGCAGTTGATACCTGCAAAAAATCAGTTATCTTTAGTAAAGTGTCACTGGGTATATTAACTATACTGCCGGGTGGACCCGGTACCCAAGAACAATTTCCCAACACAAAATGGGTTCCATGTTATTTATGTGATTTTTGTTGTTGGTTTGGTTTGGTTTAGTATTTTTGGAGAGTTTTATTACTTTGTTTTGTTTTTCAAAGAGAGAGAGAGAGAACATGAGGTTGAGTGAGCAGAGAAAAGGGGGGGATGGGATATGAGATGAGTTGGGGGAGAGGAAATATTATGACCAAAATGTTCTATATAAAAATTAAAAGCCAATAAATAAAAATATAAAAGTTCGCTGTTATTTGATTTTTCAATCTATCAAAATAATGGACATAATTTACACTTTGTTTTAAATATTTTTTTATTCAGTCTTTCCTCTCCCTGTTCATTAATGAATATTCTATTTATGGTCACACTCTATTTAAAAACCCAAAGTTAGTATTATTTCTGCTTTTCATTAATCGTAAGATTTAGCATCTTGGTTGATCAGTGTTCCTAGGTTTATCAATGTATTTGATTATTTTTATCTTCTATTTTCCTGGAGTATAATTGGTAGGTTAGTGTGTAGTTTAAAATATGTTAAAAATTCACCTATAATTTATAGTTGTACTAGATAACAGTCAGAAAATCAGTAGGTGTCTCATTTCATATATATTTAACTCCTGGACATAACTCAGCTCATGCCAAATAACATTCAGTTAATTCCAGAGACATTTTTCTCACTAATGGCGGTTTCTCGTTATTCTTTAATATTAAGCAGTTAGATATTCTCATGGGATTTGTTTCTTTACAAACCTTGAAAGAAAAATTCTCAACTTCATATGGAAAAACAATAAACCCAGAATTGCTTAAACGACCCTCTACAATAAAATATCTCCTGGAGGTATGTCCATCCCTGATCTCAAGCTGTACTATAGAGCAACAGTAATAAAAACTGCATGATACTGGCATAGAAACAGAATGGTGGATCAATGGAATAGAATAGAAGACTCTGAAGTAAACCCACCCACTTATGGACACCTCCTTTTTGGAAAGGATCTTCACCAACCCCATATCTGACAGAGAACTAATATCCAGAATATATAAAGAACTCAAGAAGGGATTTGAAAAAAAAAATGTGTGTGTAAATTCTAGAGGTCATCCTTCCAAGAAAGAGGTCATGAGGTCATTTGCCATTTTCTCATCTCCAGTGACTTTTTAAAACAGAAGGCCTGCAGCTTGGTTTACTGTATACCATAAACTGACCTTGGAAAAAGTCAGGATCAAAATAGAACACCAGAAAAGAGAGGTAAATTTCTAAAAGTGTAAACTCCCCAAAGTAGCTTGCCCATGTTTTAAAGCTATCATTTCATGCAGCGTTCACCATTTCTAGTTCCTAATTCCAAATAAAGCCTTTTTTTATTTGCTCACCAGAGACTTTTCAAAATTAAGAATATTAATCGATTATATGACATAGTTTGTATTCAGAGTGATTTTTTGTTTTTCCCATGGTCTTTGCTATACATAGATGTCTATTGTTTACAGATATATTTAGAATAAAGTCTACAGCACTTGCACTATGCTAAACATTTTTCTAAATGTTTTAAATATTATCAATTTATATAATCTTTATGAAACAACCTATGAAGTATAGACTCATTAAATACCAATTTAAAGTTAAATACATTTAGGAAGATAGAAATAAAATAAATTGCTTGAAGTTACATGTCTAAGAAACAGCAGAGTAGGGATGTGGGAAGTTTGGCCCAGAAGCCTAATTCTTAACAGTTGTGAGAATGTATCTATAAATGTTTTGTCTTATTGATGGGTTTTTGTATCTATAACTACTATGATGGTTTAGGGTTACAATCCTTCCAGATTTCAGAAGAAACTTTTTTTAAACAGCTCATTTGCTGTCTATTTTTGTTCCAATTTTTATCTTTCACATACACACACAGACAATGCACCTACACACACAGATATAATAGTGCTATATTGCTGTGTTTCATGTTGAAGCTGTAAGTTGTTTTTCCTTTATTTTATTTTTGAGAAATTCATAGTCTTTATAATGAATTATAGTCATTTTACCATGCCCTACCATTTCTCTACTCTGTTCTCATTCCCCCTCCATATCCCACTAAAACCTTTTTATTTTTCTGAAAGAAATTAATTTGGTCATTCATTTATTTCTTTTTTATTTTTGTTTTTATTTTTATATTAATTACACTTTATTCACATTGTATCCCAGCTATAGCCCCTCTCTCATTCCCTCTCAATCCTACCTTCCTTCCCTCATTTCCTCCCATGACCCTCTCCAAGTTCACTGATAGGGGAGGTCCTCCTACCCTTCCATCTGACACTAGCTTATCAGGTCTCATCAGGACTGGTTAAATTGCTTTCCTCTGTGGCCTGGTAAGGCTGTTCCCCCTTGAGAGGATGTGATCAAGGAGCCAACCACTGAGTTCATGTCATTCAGTCCCTGTTCCACTTACTAGGGAACCCACTTGGATACTGGGCTGCCATGGGCTACATCTGTGCAGGAGTTCTAGGTTATCTCCATACATGGTCCTTGATTGGAGTATCATTCTCATAAAAGATCCCTGGCCCAGATTTTTTGTTTCTGTTTCTTTCCTTTGTGGAGTTTCTATTCCCTCCAGGTCTTTCTGCCTCCTCCTTCTTTCATAACAGTACTTGCATTCTGCCCAAAGTTTGGTTATGAACCTCAGCATCTGCTTTGATACCCTGCTGGGTAGAGTCTTTCAGAGGCCCTCAGTGGTAAGATCCTGTCCTGTTTCCTGTTATTACCCTCTTCTGATGTCCATTCCATTTGCCTTTCTCAGTAAGAATTGATCATCTTCCTTCTTGCTTAGCTACTTTAGCTGTACAGATTTTAGTATGCTTATCATATATTATATGTCTAATAGTCACATATAAATGAGTAAATACCATGTGCATATACTTTTCTATATCTCACCATCTGCCTGCAAATTGCTTGATTTCCTTGTTTTTAATTGCTGAGTAGTATTCCATTACTCAGTTAAGGGGCATCTGGGTTGTTTCCAAGTTCTTGCTATTATGAATAAAGCTGCTATGAACATGGTTGAACAAACGTCTTTATTGTGTATTTGAACATATTTTGGATATATGCCTAGGAGTGGTATAGCTGGATCTTGAGGAAGCATTATTCCTTATTGTCTGAGAAAGAGCCAGACTGAATTCCAAAGTGTTTGTAAAAGTTTACATTCCCACCAGCAATAGAGGAAGTTTTCTATTTATCCACATCCTCTCCAGCATATGTTGTCACTTGAGTTTTTCATCCTAGCCATTCTGATGGGTGTAAGGAGAAATCTCAAGGTTGTTTTGATTTGCATTTCCCTGATGCCTAAGGAATTTGAGCATTTGTTTAAGTGTTTCTCTGTCATTCTATATTCCTCTATAGAGATTTCTCTGTTTAGCTCTGTACCCCAATTTTTTTATTTTATTAATTACTCTTTATACATTTTGTATCCTTCCACCTCCCTCCTCCCCTCCTCATCCCACCCTCCCTCCCCCTTCTTCATGCATGCCCCTCCCCAAGTCCACTGATAGGGGAGGTCCTCCTCTCCTTCCTCTTGATCTTCTTAGTCTATCAGTTCTCATCAGAAGTAGCTGCCAATTTTTAATCTGATTACTTAGTTTTTTGTTGTTTTGTTTGTTTGGTTATTTTATCCCCTCTGTTCTAGCCAATCTTAGGCATAGGCTTGGAAGCATCTAGCCTCCATACATCTAGAACTTAAAGTTTTTAGCTTCTAGCCTGATAAACTACGACTAGAAGGTTTATAGCCCCCAAGACTTAGTGCTGAATAAGCCCACCTTTCAAGTTCTTTTTGAACTTTGGCTGGCTGATTCAACTCAGCTGTTCTGCTCAAAGCTCCTCTCCAGGCTGACTAATTCAAATTTGCTTCTCATGGAATTTCTCTGCTTGGAAAGACTGCCTCTGAATTCCGTGAACTGAACTGCACTGACTGCACTGACTATGCAAGCCCAACTGAAGTTAACTGCACTAAACTGAACTGCATTGAATTGAACTGCACTCCTCAACTCTCCTGTACTGTCCCCACAAACTCTCTATACTGTCTCCAGGAACTCCCTTGCTCTTTCTCTGTGTCTCTGTCTCTTTCTCTAGGCACTGTTCTGAAATAGTGTCTCACCTTAGAATTGAGCATACCCTATCTCTGACTCAATCTGTCAATTTTTGATTCATCACATTGTCTTTCCCTCAATTAGACGTCATTGTTTGGCATTAAAAGTGTGTGTTAAGGTCATGTTTGTATTGCAGCCAGATCATATTGTAACACAGGGCATGTCTGAATCCTGGCAGGATCATGTTGACAACGAAAGCCTTTAGATGTGATAGTTTTCCAGAGGAGTCATGTTGCTGGATTAAAATTCTTCTACAACTTTCAGGGAGTCCAATTCTCTTTTCTGCCTTGCACTGACACTAGGTATACATGTAGTGCCCAGAAATACATGCATACAAAACACCTAAAAAAAATTAAAAAGTTAGCCCAAGATGGCAGTGAACAGTACACACCTTATCTGATGGGCACAGGATCAGAAACTCTGAAATTGGTGAGTGGAGGGGGCAGATGAAGCCAAAACATCAATACTGAGGCTTTCTGGGTGAGAGGGGACCACCCATGAGCTGGAACACTTTGGATCCAGGTCACCCATGCACTGAGAGTGGTGAATATTCAAATCCCTGCACTTCCTCTTCCCCCAAGCACTGGCTTTCCTTCTCTGCTGAGGAGGAAGGAAGTGGTCTCTGCCTTAAACATGAGCCTCTGTGCTCTGTCACTGAGATGGCAGAGGCAAGGAGAGTACTTGCCTCCCAAGTCTCTCATTGCAGAGGGAGGCTATACGGGCCTCCCATGTTTGTAGATGCAGCAGTCTACCAGTTAAGCCAAGCAGGAGCCTCTGTGCTCCTTGACTGAGACAGCAGAGGTGGCTGCCCTAAGTATGGGTCTCAGTGTCCAGTGGCCAAACAGTGGACACCACTAACCAGAAGGAGCATCTACACTCTCATTTGCCTATGTGGGCCCAAATCAGAGAGTAGAGAATAGGGGTAACTACTGTCTTTTCGATTAAGCCTGCTAGTGAGTGAGTGCATCTTCAAGTGAGTGCTACAGAGCCCCAGAGTTCCTCTACTCTAACAGACAGACATCAGATCTCTCCCACCCACACCCACACTGTGGGCAACATAGGGATTCTTGGGACAGCTTTCTCACCATTGAAGCCCTGTTCTGTGGGTCTACCAGTGGAATCCATGCAAATAACTCCTGGAGTCCAGACAAATATGAACACCAGGAAGACAGTAAGACAGTCCTGTCAGCCACTGAGCTATTCAGGGCACCAAGGCATGCACATTTCACACTCAAACAATGCCAGAATATCCTCCTCCTCTTAGGCTCCACTCTTCCAGGCATCTACATGCTCTAGCACCCTGTCCTTCAAGGCACACTTCCATACACAGGCACATGCTTGTGCACATGTGTCTGCCTCCTTTCTCCCTTAGCTACAGATGAAACACCAAACCCACTATCAAACCAGGGGACTTCTCTCATCTTCCTGAAGAATACTCCATACACCAGAGACAGAGGGAGCCAGTCTGAAGTATAGACTACAGGAATAAACAGCAAATGTTACAGATAAGCAGATTGCTAAAGGTCAGCATAAGAACACATCCAACAAAAATGAGGACATCATGGCTCACCAGCAACCCCCAAAATCAGTGGATATGCTTATTCATCAGAAACACAGGAAAATGATGTCAAAACTATCCTTACCCAGTTATAAAAGGCACATAAAGAGGAAATGAACAAATATCTCAAAGAAATACAGGCAAACACAACCAAACAAAATAGAGGAACATGTAGAGTCACAAGTAGTAACATATAGAGAAGAATGAACAACAACAACAAATAGAGACCATCATGGAAAGACTGGAACCTACATTCAAACAGATGAAGGAAATGATGCAAGACATGAAAACAGAATTAGAATCAATAAAGAAAACACAAACAGAGAAAACCCTGGAGCTGAAGAACTTAGAGAAAAGATCAGGAACCACAAAGGTAAGCATCACCAATAGATTACAAAAGATGGAAGAGAGAATCCCAGGAGCATAAATTGCAAAAATGGATACATCTCACAAAGAAAAAATAAAATCAGAACAGTTACAAACACAAAACATCCAAGATATCAAGGATACCATGAAAGATGGAATCTTAGAATAATAGGAATAGATGAAAAAGAAGATTCCAAGCTCCAAGGTCCAGAAATTATTTTTAAGAAAATCATAGAACAAAAAATTCCCAACTTAATGAAAGAGATGGCCATAAACATACAAGAGGCCTACAGAACACCAAATAGACTAGACCAGAGAAGAAACTCCTCATGTCACATAATTGTCAAAACACTAAATCTACAGAACAAAGAAAAAAATATTAAAAGCAGCAAGGGGAAAAGGCCAAGAAACATATAAAGGTAGACCTATCAGAATCGCAGCAGACTTCTCATCAGAAACTGTGAAAACAAGAAGGGCCTGGGCATATATGATGCAGACTTTAAGAGACCGCAGATGACAACCCAGACTACTATACCCAGCAAAGCTTTCAATCAACATAGATGGAGAAAAATTAAAACAAATCCTTAGAGTATCATATATAGTAGAAATAGTAAGAAATCATCAGGAAAAAATGTAGTAAGCATTGAAACACAGATGCTGTTAAAAATAGTAATGTGAGTTCTTTTTATTAGTTTTTAGTTAAGTTATATTTTACCATTGCAACTGTAGCATAAATAAGGTATAGTATAAACACACATTTTAAAGCAAACATTTCAAGCTTACTCAGTACCCTGTCCATTTTATTCCCTCAATTCCACATATAACCAGGTACCAGAAATCACTTTGAAACAAGAGAATTGACTCATTTGGCACCATGAAGTTTGCGATGTTATATTTTCTTTCTTGTAGAAAGTCACAGTACATGAAGGTGAAAGTATAATTGGAGAAACCTCTATGTTCAGATATCAAAGTGTTATAAATAAAACATGCCCCATGGTCTCATACCCATGGAACTGTAGGCAACATTTACCTGGTACCAGTTGGTGTGAAAAGTGCTCTTCACACATTCAGTTTATATCATTTTTGTAGCGTCCATGTGCATGGAATACTTTTAGTTTCCAGGCTTTATATTTCTTCCACACCAATTTTTGAAAAATATTCATTTTCTAAGACTACATGAATTACAATCAAAACCATCTTACAAATTTAATAATTAATTCTTCATTTCTCCCTTTAAGTCATAATGCAGGGAATCTGTGTCTTACAAATCAAGGTATCAATATAATTGTAGAAATGGAATGTAGTTTTTGTCTTTTTATTTAATTTTTAAATAATATATTTAAGCAACAAACAAAAACAATGTCATATGGTTTTATTGTTATTGTTATTGAGATATTAGCAACCTCAGACATAGAGATATTAAATAACCAATATCAACTATTTGGTTGAATAATAGCTTTGTATCCAGAGGTCTGGCTGCAGACCTTTCATTCCCATCTAGTGAGCACTGCAGTAGGATTCCATAACTTTTTTTTTTAACTACCTACATCATTCTCAGCTTTCATGTTGTTAGTGATGCACCTGGCCCAACTGGGTTGCATTATATGCTTATATGAATATGCTTTTAAGAGCTTTCTGAAACTCTTAACCTTGATATATAAACATTGTTCTGAATCACTTTGTTTCTGAATACGCTCCTTTTAAAGTTTCAGGTCCCAGGGCATTTCTGCTTAGATAGGAAACTTTTCTGGAAAAAGAGCACTTCTTTTCTAATGAGGGCTTTTCTACACAGTAAGAAGAGAAGAGTTTCTCAGAGTGGCCTCCAGGTCTTCTTTCTGGATAAGGATGATTAATCAGCCTTCCAGGGTTTTTGCACTGAAATTCTCTAAGTTCAACAGAGGACATACAGCACTCTGAACATAATTTCAATAGCAGTACTCAAGAGGGAGGCAGATTTCTACATTCAAGGCTACCTAGTGAAACACTTTTCAAAACAAACAAACAAACAAACAAATACCAACAATAACAGAGGACATAGAGTTTGTGAGGATAACAGGGAGGCCAGCTTTTCAGAAAAGGAGAATCTGTACTCACATATGACTAATCCCTTCCAGACAGAATTGGAGAATTAAGCAGTGCCTTGAGTGTTTTGCCACTTCTAAGTGGTGCACACTTATTTCCTCAAAATTCTGAAAAGTCCCTTAATTGCACAGCCAGAAGGTAATATTGAAATGCAGAGATAATAAGAAAATGTCAGGACTAAAAGCTACTGAATTTTTGTAAAACATATCAACAACACTAAAGCAAAATATGTGTTTGGCTATATTTATGCAAATATCTAATTTTCTGACAATGTTTATAATTATACAACAGTCACTGGCAAGCACATGACAGCAGTTGTTTCTCAGTCTACATGCCTCACTGAACACTTTTTCTAATGATAAGAAGACAGGGGACAGAGGATGAGGAAAACTGATGTTCTTACAACACCTTTATCGACTGTCCTGATGGGACCTGATAGACTAGGATCAGACAATAAGGAAGAAGGGCCTCTCCTGTCAGTGGACTAGGAGAAAGGAACAGGGAGGAAAATGAAGGCAGAAGGAGCCTAGGAGGAGACAAGGGAGGGGGCTACAACTGAGATACAAAGTGAATAAATTGTAAATAATAATAATAGTAATAATAATAATAATGAATGAGGATGCAGAAATTGGACCTGCCATCCATTGGAAAGCAGTTTTGGTGAGGAAAAGGTGGCTTAATTTATCAGAGTCCTGTACCAATGGAAAGAGACAACAGTGATCAAGGTAAAGTTGGATACAAAGATGTTGTTACAAGGATAAGCTAAAGTTGTCTAGGTGAAGAAATATAGAGTTGAGATTGTCTTTTTCATATTAAAGTAAACATTACCTGCGTACTATACAGAGGCATCAAGCACACTGTTATGTTTGGAAAAGTGTATGTGAAACTCTTTTGTACATATTGATTTAAAGGGTAAGAATAAGGATGGCAAGCCTAAAGTAGAGCACAGGCAGGCATGTAATGATCATGTTTTACTTAGGCTATGCTGGAACAGACCCCGAGATAATTAATTTAAAGACTGTATTGTATTTGGAATATGATCTCAGGAATATCTGTGGATTATAGATGTTGTGAACTGGTATCCACCACATACCTCTGAGTCATCCTACTAGAGAGAACACATACATTTATATAATTCCAGATGACTCTGTTTCACTTTTAAGCATGGGCTGTTCCCCTGAGAATTAACTCTCTGACATTCTTTGACTTCTAACTAGGAAGAAAATGCCTCAGGCACAGACTTACATGTGTTTGTGGTAATAAAGTCTTCTCATGTAAGAGAAAGGTGAGTGCCCAGAGAGTGAAAATGGGATACTGACAGAATCAGTACAGGTTATGTATGTTTTCCTAAAGATTTATGCTTCAAACATAAGTGAAATGAAGACATATTGAATTATGTAACTCTGAAGAATGATGACATGATGGGATTAGTGTTTTATTTATTTTTTAAAGATTTATTTTATTTACTTATTACATATACAATGTTCTGCCTACACACCAGAAGAGGGTACCGGATCTCATTATAGATGGTTGTGAGCCACCATGTGGGTGCTAGGAATTGAACTCAGGACCTTTGGAAGGGCAGCCAGTGCTCTTAAACTCTGAGCCATCTCTCCAGCCCCGGAGATTAGTGTTTTAGATATATTGTTTGCCTCTTGTATTAGTAGAGACCAGAGTATCCCATGAACTGAGGCAGAAATAAAAAAATCAACATGCTTTGTAGTAATTTAAAGGAGAAAACAAAAGGGTGCAAAAATGTTGTGTGGTGGCAAATATGTAACAATCGATTTTTTTTTAAATAGAACATTGATTTGTAGGATTTGCTTATTTCAATGTTGTATTATACTCCAATCAGTTCTCCTCCAAGCATTGCCAATTTGAATCTACTAATTGGATGACAATGACTACTGTGTGGAGAGAAGATAGATATGCACTGTCACTCATCATAAGTACACATATATTTGGCTGACCCATGGTGATGTGAAGTGTAAGCATTTGAAAAGAAACTTGAGTAGAATCATAATAGATAGGAAGGAGTAAAAGGATAACAAGGTAAGGATGTTAGTCAAATTTTTACCATATATAAGTAATGGGTAATTATTTCCTTTACTGAGATGAGAATTTAAGAATAATGATTCTATTAATAATAGCAGGAAGCTAGGCAGCACTTTAAACTATCCACAATACTTTATGATATCTTCATATCAGTGTCATTGGGGGTGTTACTATTATCCATTGCTAGTCAGCTCTCTGTTTCTATAGTATATCTCAGTAAATTGACTGATAAGATTTCTTTTGGCCCACAGTTTCAGAGGTTTCATTTGTGGCAGGTTGGACCTCTTGATGTTGGTCCTGGACAGGCTAGCATATCATAGTAGCAAAATGACAGGACACAGGGACAAAGGGAGAGTAATTGACTATAGTCTAATTAAGTCATTGAAGGATGTAAAGAATTCCCCTTATCAGGGAGAATGTTTAACCTACATTTTAAATACTCTACTTCCTTCTAATACGACTACCCTTCTAACCAAGCCTTTGACGTTTGAGGGGCATCTCATATCTCTTCAACAGTACTCTGAATCCTGGCCTTTGCTGATGGAGAAATTCAATCGTAGAGAAATTTATTTACCCCAAATCATTATGTGGCTGAGCCATGATTTCAAGCCCCAGGAATTTGTCACAGAGCATTTCTAGTTGACATGATAGCTCATAAGTCTTCAGTGAAGTAGTATACTAAGAAATGTATAATGGCAAATCTAGAGTAGTGTTTATAGAAAAAAAGGAGCATAGTGGCAAATAAATTTCTGCACAAAATGATGACAAATAGCCATCAAAAACACAAAAAAATATAAGAGCTGTTTAGAAATAAGAAAGTGATCTATAGAGTGTCTCCAAATATTCTTAAAGAGTACCTCAGGAAAATACAGCTAAGAGGTCATACATACCATCTATAAAATCTGGAGAAAAAAAAGAGCAGGAGATGATGGCTAAATATGAATTGAGAAATGTACACATGAAAATGTTTAATGTGGGAGTGTCCCATGTGCACGTGTGGTGGAGCAGTGGCAGCATAATTGTGGTGGCAGGTTTCCCTGTGTCTCCTGAGTCTCGGGGCCTAGCTTGGCTTTCCAGGCCATTTCAGCCCCTCAACACCCTTCCTTCAATCTAGAGGCAAGTGTGTAGGCTTGAACAGCCTGAGGTAAGGGCATGGAGAACTCCAGGTTGAGAGAATGACAGCATGGGTGGGGGATGTTAGGATGACCTCACCAGGCAGATAAAATGAAAGGCCTGTTATCTCCATGAATGGTCCTTGGTTGGAGTATCAGTGTCAGAAAAGACCCCTGTGCCCAGATTTTTTTCTCTTCTTGTGGAGCTCCTGTCCCCTCCAGATCTTAATATTTCCCACTTCTTTCATAAGAGTCCCTGCACTCTGCCCAACGTTTGGTTATGAGTCTTAGCCTCTGCTTTGATACACTGCTAGGTAGAATCTTTCAAAGGCCCTCTGTGGTAAGATCCTCTCTAGTTCCCTGTTTTCTCCCTCCTCCACTGTCCATCCTATTTACCTTTCTGAGTGAGGATTGATCATCTTACCCGGGGTCCTCCTTCTTGATTAGCCTCTTTATGTGTACAGATTTTAGTATGATTATCCTCTGCTTAGATGTAGTCCATGGTAGCTCAGTATCCAAGTGGGTTCCCTAATAATGGGAACAGGGACTGTCTCTGACATGAACTCAGTGGCTGGCTCTTTGATCACCTCCTCCTGAGGTGGTTTAGCCTTATAAGGCCACAGAAAAAGACAATGCAGACAGTCCTGATGTGATCTGATAGACTAGGATCAGATGGAAGTGAAGGAGGACCTCTCCTATCAGTGGACTGGGGGAGGAGAATGGGAGGAGAAAAAGGAGGGTGTGTGATTGAGAGGGAACAAGGGAGGAGGTTACAACTGGCATACAAAGAGAATAAACTGTAATTAATAAAAAAAATAGATTATTTTTTTAAAAGGTGAAAGTATGGATTGAGCTGGGAGATGTGACGTGATGCCACACAATATTAAACAGTTGCAGAGACTGAACCAGTTCATCTTTCCAGTCGGAGACAATGATAAAGTCTACAAGGATGTGCTGGAGGTTGGAGAGCTAGGAAAACTTGCATATTTCAATGATATAGCTGTAAGTGTGGTCTCCCACAGGGTGTATCATTCACAGACTCAAATGACACTTTAAATCACGGCACTAGAATGCTTGCACCTTACTGAAGACTAGGAATAGGAACTCAAATGCTAAATCATGTCCTAAATGTCTATGAGAAAGATGGCAGTTTTGACATCTATCTGCATGTCCAAACCAGCAATGAGTCAGCGATTGACTTTTACAGGAAGTTTGGCTTGGAAAATATTGAGACAAAAAGGAACTACTAGAAGAGGATATAGCTTGCAGATAGATGCTCATATGCTCAAGACAAACCTCAAAGTCCCATCTGGTCAGAATGCAGAGACACAAAAGGCAGACAACTGCACCAGTTACAAATGAACTTTACTGCACTTCCTTGTCTCCAAATGAAAGAAAGACCCATTGATCCCCCCACCCACTTTTCTTCAGCTTTCCTTCCTTGTTATTCGTCCTTTCTTTCCTTTTAAAGTTTTTAATACTTCCAGTGACTCTTAAAAATGCTCATGTTTGAATTGTTTTAGTTCTCTTTATTTTTGTGAGGTGTTTGGACTGAAGGAAAGAGAAGATAGATATGTATAGTTTCACAGTTGAGATGTCCCCCCAAATTGGTTGTCAGATCATTTAAAAATTTTAGCAGTTTACTTTTTTTTTTTTAAACATCCTGTTGTCACATTGAAGGGCAGAGCCTACAACATTGTTTATTTCAAAAGAAAAAGAAACAGCAGCTATATCTTGTTCTCTAATTAATAGAGTAGCTTGGTGCATTTGTGGTACTTTGAGTTTTAAAGACTGTCTGTGAGATGCTAATCCCTGACATTCCCTTCACTCTACCTTTAGTCCTTTGAGCGCTCTCACGAGTTGGACCATTGTTACCCTTGTGAGAAAATACCAAACTTATTTAGGTTTTTAAAGCATTGTTTCCTCTCAATTTGTTGATTGGCAGGGCAGTTTGTGTAGGGAGTATTATACTTTGGTCAACGTATTTCAGTAAAACTGCTTTTTTTTTTTTCCTTCTTCTTTCCTGCTTTTTATTTTGTTAGTAGAGACATTAACTGGTAGACTGTGGGCTGGTGAAACTAACATTTTTAATATCCCAGCTAGAGATATGGCTTCTAACTGACCTAAAGAAGATAGTTATAATTGATTTTTTTCTCTTGTTTTTTATTAAGTCCAGTAATAGTGTAACCGTGTAAATGGAGTTATGCCCTTATAAGTCTATGTCCTTAAATAAATCTGAAGCAAGTGTTTTCTCTTGGACATACAGAATTACATAAAAATTTTAGATGGACATGTCACACATTAAGTGTATTTATGTCAACTAATACAGATTGTTAACAGTGTGGCCACTGAGAATTTGATAATATGTGCAAGAATTTCTAGACATTATTTTTGAAAATATGATTGTTATGCTATTGCTTATGTGTTGGAGAACATCCCAGATTTGCTTATACTCTGTGCCTACAATGTTGAGTTTAAAGATTTGGATGAAGGGGACTCAGTAGAAAATTTTCTTCTATTCTTAGAACAGTAGAAATATAAAGTGTTAATAGAAATAACACTGTGAGCTCCAGTTGACAGGTTTAGTTAAGGCCAGATGATTTTTGGGCACACTAGGAGAGGCTCTGATGGGTTGAAAACTGTAACATAGAGACATATAAGATAGTCATTTTCCTTGCATTGTCCCATCTAAAATACATAGAATTTCTTAGGTGGTCAGTAGTCATCAGTGGCTCAAGAAATGTTCTCATTAGAATTTTAAAACAGTACCAATTTTATGTTTTCTTTCATTTAACGTTGAAAGGAAGTTTAATACATCCTCTAAGTAAAATTGCGTATGAAAGTCATTTCCAAAGAGGTAAAATGATAAATGTGATTACCTCACAAGTTGTTTATGCATACTTTATAACTCCTTGAAGTTTTTATTTAAGAATGTGAAAGTACATAAAGTGGATTTCATTAGTCTTGAGTGCCAAGAGTAATTGTAAAATTGTGGTATGAAAGTCATTTCCAAGTAGGTAAAATGATAAAATTACCACACAAGATGTTTATGCACACTTTATAACCCCTTAAAGATTTTATTTAAGAATGTGAAAGTATGTAAAGTGGACTTCATCAGTCTTGAGTGCCAAGAAGAATATAGTCAAGGGGTGTGGATGAAGGATGGATGGATAGATGGATGGATAGATGTATAGTGTAGTGAAATTGTAGAAATAACATGCTTGTTTTTTTTGGGGTATCAGATTCCTAGACAGTCCAAATCTAAGTGCATAAGAAAAGTTTAGTTTTCTTCCTTTACTTTAATGGATAAGCTTCAGGTTGCTCTTGCTAAGAAGGCATAAATGATAAAAAGCATAATTAGTTTGAAGAAGTCAGCAATTTTGTAAACTTTCAGATAGCAAAATAGATTTTGATATATAAAGGAGTTTTCTGAGATGACACTGCCTCTTTTTCTGTAACCATTTCACTTGGACTATCTGAGCAGTCCTATGAATGTATCCCTAATTGTGGTTATTGAAAACCCAAATAGCTGTCTCACAACAATTAACTACATCTTATTTTAAAAGAAGAAACAAACCAGATGTCCTTCAACTGAGGAATGGATACAAAAATTGTAGTACATTTACACAATGGAATACTACTCAACAATTAAAAACAAGGAAATCATGAAATTTGCAGGCAAATAGTGGGATCCAGAAAAGATCATTCTGAGTGAGGTATCCCATAATCAGAAAGACACACATGGTATAAGTGGATATTAGACATATTATATACGCTAAACATACTAAACTCTGTACACCTAAAGAAGCTAAGAAGGAGGACCCTGGGTAAGATGATAAATCCTCACTCAGAAAGCCAAATGGGATGGAAATTAGAAGAAGGAGAAAACAAGGAACAGGACAGGAGGCTACCACAGAGGGTCTCTGAAACACTCTACCCAGAAAGGTTTTGAAGAAGATGCTGAGACCTATAGCCAAACTTTGGGCAGAGTGCAGGGAGTCTTATGAAAGAAGGGGGAGATAGGAAGACCTGGAGGTGACAGGAACTCCACATAGAGAACGACAGATCCAAAAAATCTGGGTCCCAGGGTCTTTTCTGAGACTGATACTCCAACCAAGGACCATGCATGGAGATAACCAAGAACCCCTGCTCAGATGTAGCCTATGGCAGTTCAGTATCCAAGTGGGTTCCAGAGTAATAGGAACTGGAACTGTCTCTGACATGAACTGATTGGCCTGCTCTTTGATCACCTCCACCTCAGGGGGGCGAGGAGCCTTACCAGGCCACAGAGGAAGACAATGCAGCCAGTCCTGATGAGACCTGACAGGCTAGGGTCAGAGTGAAGGGGAGCTTCTCCCTATTCAGTGGACATGGGTAGGGGTATGAGAGGAGATGAGGGAAGTTATG
Organism: Meriones unguiculatus; assembly: GCF_030254825.1. Lineage (NCBI taxonomy): Eukaryota > Metazoa > Chordata > Mammalia > Rodentia > Muridae > Meriones > Meriones unguiculatus. Next base: position 144,540,716 of record NC_083369.1, on the reverse strand, counting down.
ATTGGGAGGGGAAAAGGAAGGGGGCTGCAGCTGGGATACAAAGTGAATAAACTGTAATAAATATATAAATAAATTTTAAACAATGAAAAATAAAACGTAGGAACAAATAGGAACAAATAATAAAGTTCGAATTGAGTGAATTGAGTATGTAGGCAAAAAATAATAAAATAAAAGGAAATGAAATAAAATAAAATAAAATGTTTAATGTGTACCCCTCTAGCTAGGAATGAAGAGAGAACAGAAGGCAATCCTTTCTAACTATCACCTGCACTTTAGGATCATACAAATCATTTTTAAATATATTGATGCTCTAATCTCATTTCAGAAATTCAAAAATGCATGGCAACTTTAATATGTAATCCCAAGGAAAGCATCCATGGTTTTCACTTGTTTTCTTTCTTTTCCTTTTTCTTCTTTCTTTTTATTGAAAATAGATATTTTTTGCTCACATGACATATTCTGATCATGATTTCCAGTCTTTCTACATGTCCCAGTTTCTATCCACCTCCTCTCCCATGCAGATACAGCCCATTTCTGTGTCTCATTGGAAGACAAATAGTTTTCTAAGTGATAATAATAAAATATAAGGTAAAAAATACCAAACAAACACAGAGAATTGGGCAAACAAGGAAACAAAGAAAAAACATAATGAAAGGCACAAGTATCAGAGACACACTCAGGAATTCCATAAAAACACTAAATTGAAAGCCATAATATACACACAGAGGATCTGGTATGAACCTGGGCAGGGAAAATGCATACTGCTTCAGTCACTGTGAGTCCAACAATACCAGTCAGGTGACAGCATACATGTAATAGTTTGAAGAGGTCCTCCCAAAAATTCATGTATTGCCTGAATATGATAGCATTTATTCACTGGGCCCTCCATCTTGAATCGGGTAAAGGCCTTTGCAGAAAAAAGGCTGAATAATGACACATTTGTCATTGAACTTCCAATATATGAGAACAGTTTGAAACGTCAAGAATCTACAGCCTTTATCAGACAAACAAATCGGATAGTCTGATCTAACCTCTAAACCATCAAGAAATAAACTTCAGCTTATAGGATTTTTCAAAAAACAGTTAATATTATCCCATGTACCAGTAAGTTGGTGTAAGCGCTTTCTTCTTTTGACTTTCCCTCATTTATTTGTATTTTTTATTTGTTGCTCAAGATATGGTCCCTCTGTATAGGCTTGGCTCTCCAGGATTCGCTCTGTAGACCAGACTGACCTCAAACTCACAGAGAGATGCCTGCCTCTGCCTCCCTGGGTGCTCAGATTAAAGGCATGTCCCACTACACCTAGCTAATTATTTTTCTTTGACCTTCTTATTTGGAGGTTTCCAAGCATGATACTATTACATTTATTTTCTCACTTGCTTAGTCTAAAACATGTATCATATGATATTCATTGTTACCTTTATAGGTGGTCTCAAAATTGATCATCCATCCAAATCACCTGCAAAGCAAAGTACAGAGTTGAAGAACCTGATACAGATGTTTTGGTGTGAGGCTAAGAATTGTATCACTAAAATTTTCATGTTATTGGTGATGCTTCTGACTTATGAGTCATACTTTAAAAATCACTGTTTTGGAAGTCCTACTTTTGCTTCAATAACTTGAGGCCAATCTCAGGTATCATTTCATTTTTCCAAAGAACATACCATATATATTTCTTTTTATTTATGTATTTATTATTATAATTTATTCACATTGTATCCCAAATGTAGCCCTCTCCCTCATCTCCTCTCAGTCCCACTTGCCCTACTTCTTCTCCCCCTGTACACCTCCCCTAGTCCACTGATAACACTGATAGGGGAGATCCTCCTCCCCTTTTATCTGACCCTAGCCTATGAGGTCTCATCATGACTGGCTGCATTGTTTTCTGTGCCCTGGGAAGGCTGTACCCCTCAGGGGAAGGTGATCAAAGAGCCAGCCGCTAAGTTCGTGTCACAGAGAGCTCCTGCTTGCCTTACTAGGAAACCCACTTGGTGACTGAGCTGCCATGGGCTACATCTGAGCAGGGGTTCTAGGTTATCGCCATGCATGGTTCTTGGTTGGAATATGAGTCTTTGCAGGCACCCTTGGCTTCCTTGTGGAGCTCCTGTCCCCTCCAGGTCTTTCTGTCTCCTTCTTTTATAAGGTTCCCTGCACTCTGCCCAAAGTTTGGCTATGAATCTCAGCATATGCTTTAATACCCTGCTGTATAGAGTCTTTCAGAGGCCCTAGGTCGTAGGCTCCTGTCCTGTTCCCTGTTTTCTCCCTCGTCCTATGTCCATCCCATTTGTCTTTCTGAGTGAGGATTGAGCCTCTTCCCTAGAATCCTCCTTGTCGTTGAGCTTTTTCAAGGCTATAGATTTTAGTATGTTTATCCTATGTTATATGTCTAATATCCACTTATCAGTGAGTATATACACTGTGTGTCTTTCTGCTTATGAGTTACCTCTCTCAGGATGATCTTTTCTAGTTCCATCCAGTTGCCTGCAAATTTCATGATTGCTTTGTTTTTAATAATTGTGGTATATTTACACCATGTGTATTTCTAAATATGAGATTTTTTAAAGCAAAGTACATTGTGTACTTACATTAAAAAGCCATAATAAAACACTGTAACTTGTACAATGAACAAAACTGAATGTGTTATGAATGGATATTATGATGGTTTGAACGTAATTGGCCCACATAGGTTCATATACTTAAATGCTTGGTCACCAGAGAGTGAAACAGTTTGTGAAGATATAGAAGGCTTTAAGGTGTTGCACTGTTGGAGAAGGTGTGGCACTGTTGGAGTGTGTCACTTGATTTGGGCTTCAAAAGCCACACCAAACTCAGTGTTGCTTCCTTCGTGTCTGTGGCCTGAGGACCAGGATTTAAAGCTCTTAGCTACTGCTCCAATACCATGTCTCTTTGCTTCCCACCATGATGATAATGAACTAGCCCCCCGAAACTCTAAGCAAGCCCCCAATTAAATGTTTCTTTTATAAGAATTGCCTTGGTCACGGAGTTCCGTGATATTTGTTTTAATTCTAGCATTTGGGAGGAAAAGGGGGATGGATCTCTATATGAGTTCGAGGCCAACCTGATCTACAGTGAGTTCCAGTACATTCCATCTCAAAATAATAATAATAATAATAATAATAATAAAATAGAATTTTCTTGTTCATGGTATCTTTACATCAATAGAACAGTATTTAAGACAAATATAATATTTAAAAATAAAGTTTAGCAATATTATCATATGAAATATTAAGTCAGTGTTCAAACATGCCTTGTGATTTCATAAATACTTAGTTAGTCCATTAAATCTGTCATGTGTTTTACTTAATAGCTGAAAATCTTTTATAAATGAGAACATTTCTTCTCAATGATTTGGGAACCTTTATGTATGGCCATGGTTGTGGATATGAAATATGGATGTACACTCTCATAATCTGAATATAGTCCATTCTCCATCATAATTATAGCAAAAACTGTAGATGATGCCCAACTATCAATATTTATCAAAGCAACTGAGGTATACCAGTAAATTAACACAGTTAGTATTAATTTTACTTTGATGACATACATTCATTTTTTCTTCCTTCCCTAATTTCTAATATCTTATCTGTTCTTGTATATCAGTCAGCAGTGTTAATGACCCAGTTACTCAACAAAGCTACTTTACTCATATGGTATCTTTTTGAGAAATCTATAAATATAAAGGATCCTGTGAAGACTCATACTGCCTTAGCTATGTATTAGAAAAGATAAAAACTTCCATCAAAAATGTGAAGATGAATCAAATACGACTACTGAATTTCTAAGTACTTTCCCAGGACTCCCTAAAACAAGATTTATATTTATATTTTACGTCACCTATAATCTTCATATTCTTCAAAACTGTTGTATCTAAATGCCTTTGCTCATCACTAAATTCTCCCTTTTCTCTTTGAATTTCAGATTTGAGTTTTTTGTTGTTATTGCTATTAATGTGGTTATTTTTCATTTCCTAGCAAATTTTGGAAAGGCATGAATATAGCTGAAAAGTACCATTTGTTAAATTATTAGTAATATGACACATATATACATTTCTATCTATGTATCTTTGGTGAAGTAGTCATTGTAATGTTATAATTTTTTATGGTGACTCGGGTACATGAGAAATGACCACATTCAAAGATCTTAAGTTTGGTAAACATACCTTATTAATTTTTCTGTAAATTTGAGAATTTTCTATTTAATTTTTTTTTTCAGTTTATTAAGGAGAGGCTGAAGAAATGATTCAACAGTTAAACACACTGGCTGCTCTTCCAGAGAACCCAGGTTCAATACCCTGCACACACTTTGTGTTTCACAAAAGTTTATAACTCCTTTTCTGTGAGAAGAGCTATGCTCTTCTGACCTCTATGGTCACAAGGCCTGAAAGTTTGACATAGACATATATGCAAACAAAACAAAATCTATATACATAAAAAGAAAGATTTTTTTTTTAAATAATAAAAAATTATATGAATGAAAAAAAACGTGGGTAGACAGTGTCATTACTAGCTTTCCTCTGTACCTTTCTGCAGAAATTATAGGTGTCTTGAATGAGCATATTTGATTTAATTTTAAGTACATCAAGAACCTGTCACTAACATCAGACACACTAGATATTGGTAACCTAACTTACTGCTGAGATAAATTTAGTACCACAATACCTAGTGCCAGGTCAAACTTCCATATACCCATTACTATGGTGCTTCATTTTCTTTATTTCCACTTTTCTTCTAATTCCACTTGGATGGCCAGCATTTAAAAATAATTTTACCTCAGATTTTGGTTTTAAATCTTATTTGCCTATCAATTCATCCTTCCCGATGTAAATTATATCAGAGGTAACCAACAATGCAAATGATCTCTACTAACACACTCACACACACACAAACACACACATCCTACAATATATTCAATTCATTTAAACTCTGTTCTATATGTGATATGCTTTCTCATAGATTTTATTTGGGAATCCTGCGGACTGTAACTCAGACATAACCACACTGAGAATGAGATTATGCTAGTTGTGCCTTTATCAGATTGGAAACTAAGAGAACTGGTCTATTTTGGAAGGGAGAAGATGGTATTTGAATTGAGAAAGCCTGGTCCATGTTAAAGTCATTGTGCCACATTGCCTTGTCCTGATATTCTGATCCATGTTTTCTGTAATGTCATAGCAAATCTATGAGATTCACTTTCTTCTTTTCACTATTTAGTGAGCATCATCTCACTGTAAGCTCTAATAGCAGAAAGCTAGACTGACTTTCTGTAATATTTTGCTTTCAAGAATACTAATCTTTTCCCAGTCTGTAGGCTGTCATTTTGTTCTGAGGGCAGTGTCCTTTGCTTTACAGAAGCTTTTCAGTTTCATAAGGTCACATTTATTGATTGTTGATCTTAGAACCTGTGCTGTTCGTGTTCTGTTCAGGAAGTTGTCTCCTGTGCCAATGAGTTCTAGGGTCTTCCCCACTTTTTCTTCTAACAGATTTAGTGAGTCTGGTTTTATGTTAAGGTCATTGATCAACTTGGACTTTAAATATGTGCAGGGTGATAAATATGGTCTATTTGCATTTTTCTCATGTAGACATCCAGTTACACTAGCACCATTTATTGAAGATGCTATCTTTTTTTTTTCCTTTATATGGTTTTGGCTTCTCAGCCTTTTGGCTAAGATCAAGTGTAGTATCTGTTCTTTGTCAAAAATAAGTTTCCATAGGTGTGTGGGTTGCTTTCTGGGTCTTCTAATAGATTCCATTTATCCACGTTTGTGTCTATGCCACTACCATGCTATTTTTATTACTGTTGCTCTATAGTACAGCTTAAGATCTGGGATGGAGACACATCCAGAACATCTTTTATTGTACAGGATTGTTTTAACAATTATGGGTTTTTTGTTTGTTTGTTTTTCCATATGAAATTGAGAATTGTTCTTTCAATGTCTGTAAAAATTTGTGTCGTTATTTTGATGGAAATTCCATTCAATATGTAGATTCCTTTTGATAGAATAGCCATGTTCACTTTGCTAAGCTTACCGATCCACGAGCATGACATATCTTTGCAAATTCTGACAACTTCAATTTCTTTCTTCAGAGGCTTGAAGTTATTTTCATATAGATCTTTCACTTGCTTGGGTAGGGTTACACTAAAGAGGGCAAATATCCAGAATATATGAATAACTAAAGAATTTAAACAACAACAAACTAGGTAATCCAATTTATAAAAGGGATACAGAGCTAAACAGGCAATTCTCAACAGAAGAATAACGAATGGCAGAGAAACATGTAAAGAAATGCTCAAAGTTGGAGAGATCAGGGATACAAGGCACAAACCTAAACAAAGTAAAGACAATATACAGCAACATCAAACTATAGCCAACATCAAACTAAATAGAGAGAAACTTAAATCAATCCCACTGAAATCAGGGAAAAGAAAAGGCTGCCCACATTCTCCATATCTTTTCAAAATAGTACTTGAAGTCCTAGCTAGAGCTCTAAGACAACTAAGAGATCAAGAGAATACAAATCAGAAAGGAAGAAGTCAGAGTATCACTATTTGCAGATGATATGATAGTATACATGAGCAACTCCAAAAATTCAACCAGAGAACTCCTTCAACTGATAAGCACCTTCAGCAAAGTGGCTGGACACAAAATTAACTAAAAAAATTCAAAAACCTTCCTGTATAAGAAAGACAAAAGGGCTGAGAAAGAAATTAGGAGAACAACACCTTCTCACAATAGCCACTGATAACATAAAGTAAATTGGTGTGCTTCTACCCAAGCAAGTGAAAGACCTATTAAAACAAACAAACAAACAAACAACAAAAAAACTTCAAGTCTCTGAAGAAATAAATAGAAGAATATATCAGAAGATGGAAGGATCTCCTGTGATCATGGATCAGCAGACTTAACATAGTGAAAATGGCCATCTTGCCAAAAGCAGTCTACAGTTTCAAAGAAAATCTGATCAAAATACCAGCACAATTCTTACAGACCTTGAAAGAATAATTCTCAACTTCATATGGAAAATCAGAAAACACTGACTTGCCAAAAGGATCTGGTACAACAGATCATCTGGAGGTATCACTGTCCCTGAACTCTACCTGTACTACAGAGCAATAGTAATTAAAACCACATGCTACTGGCAGAGAAACAGAATGTTGGATCAATCAAAATGAACAGAAGGCCCAGAAATAAACCCCCACACACACATGGATACTTGATTTTTGACAAAGAAACCAAAACCATTCAATGGAAAAAAAGACAGCACCTTCAACAAATGATGTTGGTCTAATGGATGTCTATAAGTAGAAAATGCAAATAGATCCATATTTATCACCCTGCACAAAACTAAAGTCCAAGTGGATCAAAGACCCCAACATAAAACCAGATACACTAAATCAGTTAGAAAAAAAAAAAAAAGTGGTAAAAATCCTAGACTCATTGGAACAGGAGACAACTTCCTGAACAGAACACCAACAGCACAGGGTCTAAGATCAACAATCAATAAATGGAACCTCATGAAACTGAAAAACTTCTGTAAAACAAAGGACACTGTCATCAGAACAAAATGACAGTCTACAGACTGGGAAAGGATCTTCACCAACCCTATATCTCACAGACTGCTAATATCCAGAAAATATAAGGAACTAAAGAAATTAAAAAGCAACAAAGCAAGTAATCCAATTTAAAAATAGGGTACAGAGCTAAACAGAGAATTCTCTGTAGGGGAATATAGAATAGCAGAGAAACACTTGAAGAAATGTTTAATGTCCTTAGTCATCAGGGAGATGCAAATCAAAACGACCCTGAGATTTCACGTTACACCCATCAGAATGGCTAAGATCAAAAACTCAAGTGACAATACATGCTGGAGAGGATGTGGAGAAAAGGGAAGCCTCTTTCATTGCTGGTGGGCATGAAAGCTAGTACAACCACTTTGAAAATCAATCTAGCACTTTCTCAGACAATTAGGAATAGTGCTTCCTCAAGATCCAGGTATACCACTCCTAGGTGGTATATATCCAAAATATGCTCAAGAAAACAATGAGGACATTTATAACAACCATGTTTGTAGCAGCTTTATTCAAAAAAGGCAGAACTGGGAAACAAGCCAGATGTCCCTCAACAGAGGAAAGGATACAGAAATTGTGGTATTTTTACACAATGGAATACTACTCAGCAATTAAAAACAAGGAAATCAGGAAATTTGCAGGCAAATGGTGGAATCTAGAAAAGATGATCTTGAGTGAGGTATCTCAGAAGCAGAAGGACCTACACAGCATATACTCAGTTATAAGTGGATATTTGACATAGAATATAGGATAAACCTACTAAAATCTGTATACCTAAAGAAGCTAAGCAATAAGGAAGACCCTGGGAAAGATGATCAATCCTTACTCAGAAAGACAAATGGAATGGACATTGGAAGGAGGAGAAAATAGGAAACAGGAGAGGAGCCTACCACAGAGGGCCTCTGAAAGACTCTACCCAGCAGATGCATCTAAAAGCATCTCTACCCAGCATCTAAAAGCAGATGCTGAGGCTCATAAGCAAACTTTGGGCAGAGTGCAGAGAATTTTATTAAAAAAAAAAAAAGGAGATATAAATACCTTTGAGAGGACAGGAGCTCTACAAGGAGAGCACCTGTATCACAATATCTGGTCGCAGGGTTCTTTTTCTGAGACTGATACTCTAACCAAGTATTCATAGAGATTACTTAGAACCCCTGCTCAGATGTAGCACATGAGAGCTCAATATCCAAGTGATTTCCCTAGTAATTAGAACAAGGACTGTTTCTGAAATGAACTCTGTAGCTGGCTCTTTGAGTACCTCCCCCCTGAGAGGGAAACAGCCTTGGAAGGCCACAGAGGACAATGCAGCCAGTCCTGATGAGACCTGATAAGCTAGGGTCAGATGGAAGGGGAGGAGGACCTCCCCTATCAGTGGACTTGGAGAGGGGCTTGGTAGGAGAAGAGGGAGGGTGGGTGGGATTGCAAGGGAGTGAGTGAGGGGGCTACAGCTGGGATACAAAGTGAATAAAGTATAATTAATATAAAAATAAAAAATTAAAATTAAAAATGCAGAAATGCTCAATATCCTTAGTCATCAGGGAAATGCAAATCAAAACAAACCTGAGAATTCACCTTACACCCATCAGAATGGCTAAGATTAAGAACTCAAATGACAATACATACTAGAGAGAATGTTGGAGAAAAGGGAACACTCTTCCATTGCTGGTGGGAATGTAAACATGTACAACCTCTTTGGAAATCAATCTGGTGCTTTCACAGACTATTAGAAATAGTGCTACCTCAAGATCCAACTATACTCCTCCTGGGCATATATCCAAACGATGTTCAAGTATATAATAAAACTGTTTATAATTCAACTGTTTATAGCAACTTTATTTGTTATAGCCAGAAGCTGGATACAAAAGTGGAGGAATGGATACAGAAATTGTGGTAAGTTTACACAATGGAATACTACTCAGCAATTAAAATCAAGGAAATCATGAAATTTGCAGGCAAATGGTGGGAAATAGAGAAGATCATCCTGAATGAGGTATCCCAGAAACTGAAAGAAATACATGATATATGCTAACTTATAAGTGGATATTCGACATGTAATATAGGACAATCATTCTAAAGTCTGTACACCTACAGAAGCTAATGAAGAAGTAACCTGGGTAAGATATTCAATTTTCATTCAGAAAGGCGAACAAGGTGTACATTGGAAGAGGGAGAAAACAGGGAATAGGACAGGAGCCTACCACTGAAGGCCTCTGAAAGACTCTACCCAAAAAGGTATCACAGCACAGGCTGAGATTCATAGCCAAATTTTGGGCAGAGTGCAGGGAATCTTATGAAAGTAGAAGGAGATAGAAAAACCTGGAGGGGATAAGAGCTCCACAAGGAGAGCAACTGAACCAAATATCTGCACAAAGGGGTCTTTTCTGAGACTGATACTTCAAACAAAGACCATGCGTGGAGATAACCTAGAATCCCTGCACAGATGCAACCCATGGTATCTCAGTGCTGGAGGGACAAAGGAGAATAAGAAGGAGGGGGGTGGAATTCACGGGGGATGAAGGAGGTGGCTACAGCTGGGATACAAAGTGAATAAACTGTACTTGAGTAAAAAACAAATTTGAAAAAGATAACAGTATAACCCCAGATACACTAAATCTATTAGAAGAAAAAGTGTGGAAGAACCTAGTACTCATTGGCACAGAAGACACCTTTCTGAACAGAAAACACCAACAGCTCAGGCTATAACATCAACAATTAATACTTGGAACCTCTTGCAATTGAAAAGTTTCTGTAAGGCAAAGAATACTCTCAATAGAATGGAAAGACAATCTACAGATTTGGGAAAAGATCTTTACCTATCCAAAATCTGATAAAAGGCTAATATCCAAAATACATATTGAACTCAAAAAAATTAAACACCAGTAAACAAAATAACCCAATTAAAAAATGGGGCACCACTGCTGCGAACATGGTTGAACAAATGTCCTTGTTGTATACTGAGATTATTTTGGATATATGCTTATGAGTGGTATAGCTGGATCTTGAGGAAGCGCTATTCCTAATTGTCTGAGAGAGTGCCAGATTGATTTCCAGAGTGGTTGTACCAGTTTACATTCCCACCAGCAGTGGAGGAGGGTTCCCTTTTCTCCACAACCTCTCCAGCATGTGTTGTCACTTGAGTTTTTGATCTTAGCCATTCTCATAGGTGTAAGGTGAAACCTCCAACTCTACCAAGTGGGGAACCAAAGCAGATACCACGACTCATTGCCTAACTTTGGCCAGAGTGCAGGGAATCTTATGAAAGAAGGGGGAGATAGAAAGTCCTGGAGGGAACAGGAACTCTACAAGGAGAGCAAAAGAACCCAAAAATCTGGGCCCAGCAGACTTTTCTGAGACTGATAATCCAACCAAGGACCATGCATGAAAGTATCCCAGAACCTCTGCACAGATGTAGCCCATGGCAGCTCAGTCTCCAAGTGTGTTACCTAGTAAGTGGAACATGGGCTGTCTCTGTGAACACAATGGCTGGCTCTTTGATCACCTCTTCCTGTGAGGTGCAGTCTTACCAGTCCAGAGAGGAAGACAATGCAGACAGTCCTGATGAGACCTAATAGGCTAGGGTCAGATGGAAGGGGAGGAGGACCTCCCTTATCAGTGGACTGGGGGAGGGAAATAGGAGAATAAGAATGGAGGGTGTGATTGAGAGGGAGGGGATGGTGGAGGGGGCTATAGTGAGATGCAAAGTGAATAAACTGTAATAAATAAAAAAGAAAAAATAAAACGGGGCACAGAGGAATCTTGAATGACAGAGAACCACTTAAATAATTCTTCAACTTTCTTTGTCATCAATGAAATGAAAATCTCAAACCAGTCAAAAAACATAAGATCAAAATATCAAGCAAAAGCCTTGCTGGAGATGGTGTGGAGAAAGGGGAACCTAACTCCATTGCTGGTGAGATATGTATACAACCACTTTGGAAATAAATCTGGTGATTTTTAGAAAATTGGGAGTAACTTTTATTCAAGACCAGCTAAACCTCTCCTGGGTATATACCCAAAAGATACTCCACTATACAGCAAAAACACTGACTCAACTGTGTTCATAGTTGCTTTACTTTATTAATTTTACAATTTATTCATTATATTTTCTGATTGAAACACCCTCCCTCAACTCTCCCATTTCAACCTTCCTACCTTTTCTGTCCTAACCCTTACCCTAGACCATTGAAAAGGGGAGTTTTCCTCCTCTGCCATCTTCCCATAGCTTATCAATTCTCATCAAGACTGCTTGGATCTTCTTCCTCTGTGGTCTGCCAAGGCTTCATGGCCAGGGTCAAGTGATCAAAGAGCAGGTAATTGAATTTGAGACACAGACAGCCCTTGCTCCTTTTACTCAGAGACATGCATGGAGTCTGAGATGCCAGTAGGCTACATCTGAGCAGGGTGTCTAAGTCTTCTCCATGCATGGTTTTTGGTTTCTCATCAGTCTCTGCAGGACCCCCTGGGCTCAGATCATTTAGCATTGTTGGTCCCCTTGTGGGGTTCCTGTCCCTTCCATGTCCTCTATTCCCCTCTTCTTCTATAAGACTCACTGTGTTCTGCTCAATGTTTGGTTGTGAGTGTCAGCATCTGCTTCAATACCCTGTTTGGGTGGAGCCTTTCAGAGGACCCTGTAAAGTAGGGTCTCATCCTGTTCCCTCTCTTCCACTGCTTCTGGTGTCTATCCCATTTGCCATTCTGAATGAGATTTAAGCATTCACCATAGGGTCCTCCTTATTGTTTAGCTTCTTTAGGTCTGTAGATTTTAGTATGGCTATCCTATATTATATGGCTAATATCCACTTATAAGTGAGTGTATACCATGCATGTTTTTATTCCCCACCCAGCTTTTTAAATTTTATTTATTTATTTTTTTGTAATATCCACAATCTGGAAACAGCCTACATGTCTCACAATGAAGCAATGGATACAGAAATCATAGCACATTTATACAATGGAATACTACTCAGCTGTTAAAAACAATAAAATCCTGAGATTTGAAGGCAAATGGATGCAACTAGAAAAGATCATCTTGAGTGAAGTAACCCAGACACTTTACTTGTAATAGCCAATATATGGAAACAAAATCTAGATGTCCCTTAACAGAAGAATGGAAAAAAAATGACACATTTACACAAGGGATACTACTCAGCTATGAAAAACAAAGAAATCATGAAAATTATAGGTAAAGGGATTGAACTAGAAAAGATCATGTTGAGTGAGGTAACCCAGAGCCAGAAAGATGTACATGATATTATTTAGAAGTGGGTTTTATCAATTGTAAGACCTAGAAACAACCAATATGTCCCTCAGTTGAGGACTTAATACAGAAATTGTGGTACATTTACACAATGGAATTCTACTCGCAGTTAAAAACAAGGAAATCATGAAATAGCAGGCAAATGATCGGATCCAGAAAAGATCATCCTGAGTGAGGTATCCCAGAAGCAGAAAGACACACATGGTATATGTTCTTTTATAAGTGGACATTAGACATGTTATATACAATAAACATACTAAAAATCTATACACGTAAAGAAGCTAAGCAACAAGGACGACACTGGGTAAGATGATAAATCTTCACTCAGAAAGGCAAACTGGATGGACATCAGAAGAGGGAGAAAACAGGGAACAGTACAGGAGCCTATCACAGAGGGCCTCTGAAACACTCTACCCAGCAGTATCAAAACATATGGTGAGATTCATAGCCAAATTTTGGGCAGAGTGCAGGGAGTCTTATGAAAGAATGGGGAGATGAAAGACCTTGAGGAGATAGAAGCTCCACAAGGAGAGCAACAGAAACAAAAATTCTGGGCACAGCGGTCTTTTGTGAGACTGATATTCCAAACAAGGACCATTCATGGAGGTAAACTAGAATCGCTGCACAGATGTAGCCAATGGCTGATGAGTATCCAAGTGGGTTCCGTAGTAAGGGGAACAGGGACTGTCTCTGACATGAGCTCATGGTCTCTCTCTTTGATCACCTCCACATGAGTGGGGAGCAGCTTTGCCAGTCTACAGAGGAAGACAATGAGGCCAGTCCTTGATGATACATGATAGACTGGGGTCAGATGTAAGGGGAGGATGACTTCCCTTATCTGGGGACTGGGGGAGGGGCACAGGAGAAGAGGAAGGGAAGGATTGAGAGGGGATGGGGGAGGTCTCTACAGCTGGGATACAAAGTGAATAAACTGTAATTATTAAAAATAAAACAAGGGGGAGGAAGGGAGGGATTAGGAGGGGACGAGGGAGGGAACTAGAGGGGGAATGTAAAATAAATGAACGGTAATTAAAAATAAAATAAAAATTAAAATTAAAAAAAATAAAACAGACCTGTAGAGTACCGGAGCGCCACATAGACCAAATATATCAGGGCACAGGGGTCTTTCATGAGACTGTTTCTCCAACCAAAGACCATGTATGTATATAACCTAGAACCCCTGCTCGGATATAGCCCACTGTAGCTCAGAGTCCAAATGGGTTCTCTAATAAGGGGAACAGGGACTATTTCTGACATGAACTTAGACCCTCGACCCCGCTGAGGAAGGAGCAGCCTTGCTAGGCCACAAAAGAGGACATTGCAGCCAGTCCTGAAGAGACTTGATAAGATAGGGTCATATGGAAAGGGAGGAAGTCCTCCCCTATTAGTAGACTTAGAAAGGGGCAGGGAGGAGATGAGGGAGGGAAGGTGGGATTAGAAGGGAATGAGGGAGAGGGCTATGGCTGGGATACGTAGTAAATAACCTGTGATTAACATAAAAAAATAAATAATTTTTTAAAAGTTTCAAAAATAAAACAAAAATTAAAAATAATTTTAAATAAAGATAGTTTAAAAAAGAAGTGGATTTTATCCATACAGTACAAGATAAGAATAACACAAGGCATAGACCCAAAGAAGATAAGTAATGAAGAGAGGAAGACCCGAGTGAAGATCCATAAATCTCACTGCAAAAGGGAGATAGGTTAGACAAAGGCAATGGCTGAAAAGAGGGAACAAGTTAGCAGAGGGAGTGCAGAGTATTATGACTTTGGAGATCAGACCTAAGGAGAGCCAGGGTTAGAGGACAGAAGTCCTGTAGAGAAAAGAGAAGCTGAGGGTGGGGACATCTCTAAAATGAGCTGGAAACCTAAGTCAGGGTAGGCTCCTGGAAGGATATCAGGAAGATTCAAGCAGAGATTCCTAGTTGTAGAGGCTGTAGAGACTGAAGCAGTCATCCTCTAACTAGACTAATCTTCTAGTAAAGGGAAGACAACACCAACCCACTCACAAATCTTTGACCCAAAAATTACCCTGCCTACAATATGTGCAGGGATAAAGATAGAGCAGAGATTTAAGGAATGCCCAACGAATGTGTCCCAACCAAAGACCTACCCTTTCAGATAGTGCCAATCCTTGACAGTATCAATGATACTTTGCTAAGCTTGCAGAAAGGAGCCTGACAACATTGTCCTCTAAGAGGCTCTATTCAGCACTACCTCAAAATAGCTGCTGAGACTCACAACCAAACAGTGGGCGTTGTGTATGGCATCTTGGGGATTAGTGGGAAGAAAGAAAAAAAAGGACCTGGAAGTAACAAGACCTCCACAAGAAAAACAACAGAGCCAACTAACCAGGACCCAAAGAGGTTTGCTGAGACTAAAGTATCAACGAAGGACCATGCTTGAACTGGACCCAGGCCCCCTACAAAGATGTAGCAGATGAACAGCTTAGGCTTCAAGTGGGTACTCTAGTAAAGGAAGTGGAGGCTGCATAGGACATGGACTCACTTGCTAGCTTTTTTATATCTTTTCTTGGTGGCACTACCTTGATAGTCCACAGGGGAAGAAGACATGTTCAGTCCTGGTGCAACTTGATGAGCTGACTGATTTGGAAATGGATCTCCCCTCTTTTGAGGAAAAGTGGTTGGGGAAGGGAAAGAAGATGGGATTGTAAGGGAGAAGGGAAGGGCCTAAATAGATGTGGTGTGAATAAATAAGTAAATGAGAAAAAACAGAAACCAATTAAGACATATCCTGCAATTTGCAAGGAGTACAGACTCAATTTCACCCAAAAAAGCATGTTTTACAACTTTTGTGATTTGTAACTTAGGGGTATGTAAACTATACATACTTAAAATGTATACTGGACACATTTTGGTACATCAGAAATTGGTAAAGTTATCAGTATATAGAAATATAGCCAACACCTGTCTGACTTTTGTCATGACTTTTTAAAATTTGTTCCTTCTTCTCTTCTGTCAGCCCCATACCCATCCAGTACTGATTATTACAGAATTTTATACAAATTAAGTTGTAAAATATGTATACTTTTATTGTCATCTGGATCCCTTCATTTAGCATACTATGAATTCATTTGAGGTGTTGTATATTCAGTTATCATGTGTGCCTATTATATTAAATTTTATTATTCAAATTTATGCAGAAGCATTTTGTGTTTTATGATTTTCAACACTAGTTAAACACGTTGCTGTAAAATGACTGGGATGTATTATAGGTCTTTACATTTTTAAAATACCACCAGTATTTGCCAAAATGGCTAGACTATTTTATATTTCTAATTTGTGTATGTGATTCAAGGGCCCTGGTACCACTGTTTTTAATTGTGGTGGTTTTAAATGATATATAATGATAGCTCATGTTATGATAGCTCATTTTGTGTGTTCTTAGTGAGTAAGATATTTGGCATCATGTGATTTTTCTTTTATTTGCAAGATTTCATAGAATTACTTTAATAGCTATACTTTTTGCCATCATGCAGAAAGATTTGAAGTGTGTCATCTGTCAGCATGCCACACTTGCCTGTCAAAAAAACAGTACATATGTCTTATGTGCCATCTATAACTATTCTTACCAATCAATAAAAAGTGACACATAGATAAAGATCAAAGAAGATATAACAAAATGCTATATTGCTATCTCTTAATATTGAAGATTAAAAGTAAGATGTTTGTTTCTTTAATTCTTTTCTAACTAAATTCATAGCAGGTAGAGATTATTGCATACTTTAAGAAAAATTATTAGAAAGGAACAAATGTAGTGATAGTCTTTGAATATTCCAATATTCTTGCAGCCTGTATGTTCTTGTCTTTCTTGCTGCTAAGAAAAAAACAGCAGAGAATGACCATGTGATACTCTATGCAGATGTATATTGGTGACCAATAACTTATAACAAAGGAAGCATTGGGCAGAATTTGGTATTCTCCTAAAGAGTTTTGCTATAGAGAGTTCAACAAATAGAAAAATCTCAGATTTATATGGGGTTCACATGAAATGAAGCAATTCCAGCTCTTTCAGTTGGAATGGTTTTCACAACCTGAAGACAGTAATCAAATTTGTAAATGAAGAGAACAATCATTTACAATTAAATAATGAGAGCAATTCAGATGAGGTACACATCTGAACACACTCTGAGGTATTCAGACAGTATACATACCACGTGTACATCATAACAGAGACTGCTCACCGTCTCTAATTCAAGAGAACACATTAAAGTAAGGAGGAAAAATGGTAGATTAGGGTAGGGGAAGACATGGAGGCAAGGTCATGTAGACTGATTGACTGAAACACATCATATACTTTTGTGCAAGTTTCTATTTAAGAAAAAAAAAAGATCAATGAAAGGGTAGAAATAATTGAAAGCAAAGCAGTGTCCTAGGGTCAGCTTTCAGAATGTTACCCTTGAAGATTATCCAAAATTGTTCTTACACATTTAACTAAATACTGAAATGATTAACTCTCTAATGGAGTCTCTAGTAATTTAGTCTCAAAGTTGTGCATGGAGGGAGACATTTGACTCCCTTTATAATGTAGGAATTTCAAAGATGAATTTGCATCCTTGTCAAAACCAGGGATTTCCCATGAAGAAGATGGACTAACTGTCCAGATTTGTTATTTACATGTGTTTCAGTAACAACAAAAGTTATAACAGATCAACTTTTGTGCACTTTGGTTCCAAATAAGTTAAAGTAGTTGCCAATGTTCCCACACAATTATATTTTACCTTTATAACTTAAGTAATAAACAGTAGAAAAGTAGCTCACCATTTTCCCGAGAAATTTTAAAAATTAGTATAAATGCATTAACCTTGTTAATAACAAGTATAAGCTAGCTTATATTAAATTTATCTGCATTTTAACTCTTTCCAATTTTGTGATAAACAAAGCATTAACACCAATCATCTAATTCTAAAACGATTTTGGACATAGACAAAAATATGCAACTGTGATGATTTCCCAATAACGAGGATCACAACAAATAGGAAACCAAACTGGTAGTTCGAGAATGGAAACTAGTGTATGAGACTGAAGGTCATGGGTCAGTTTAAGGGCTTGGATTTATTAAATAAAGTGGAAAAAAAAAAAAGAACTTGAGGCAAAATGGTTCGCTGTGTAAATGTTTTGCTACCAAGTTATCCCGGTAACCTATTTGGTGAAAAGAGAAGGTAGACTTTACAAAGTTTCACTCTGTCTTACCTACCCAGGAGTTGAGTTTTAAGTCACTATTGAGTTAAAAAAAATGTTAAACTCACTTTTTTTCACTTTGAGATGATATGGACTTTGGAAGAATCACACATACATAGACTAGTTACAGTCTTATGCCTTTTGAGTCCCCACCTTCATCTGTTATGGCTTTTGGAAATTATTGGAAACCATCAAACTCCTAGGGAAATTGATTAATGTTTAGGGATACTGTTTAATCCTTAATGAGGACAATGAGAAATTCTAATTGAAGAACTGAGAAAAATACCTATAGAAAGACTTACTTGTGTTACAGTTCTATACATCACTGTATTAAATTAAAAAAAAAACTACTTTCTTTTAAATGATGCATAAGATGGAAAGTTAAGCAAGTCTATTACTGTGTGTAGATAATAGAAAATATCTCTGGTGTTGCTTGAATAGAGTATGATGCTGTATTTTGTTCCTTTATTTTTAGAAAATCTAATATCAATGAATTAAATGGAATATTGTTCATTCCTGAAGGGTCCCTTTCAAAAAAACCTAAATTATAGCATATGTCAGTTTTCTTCAACTGATCAGTGATTATCTACAGTGAGGAACACACACAAGCAACAACAACAACAACAAAAAAATCTGTTTCCTGAAAGTTATCCTTGATATGGAGACAGTCATAAGTGCAATGAGGTATTCCAAAAGAGACACAAGGTGATAAATGATCAATCTGAGCTTGTTTGGTAATTTATTTTTCCTTTTATGATAAACAGCTCATCTGTCTGATTTAATATTGAATATCACTTTCTTGCTGTCCTCTCATTGATACATGTGTTTTATTTCCCTGAAACAGTCTGCACTCTCTGACGGTAGGGATTTTGTTCTCTCCCTTCTCTATGTATTTGCTAGTACCTAGTGGATTGATAAAGTACTCACTGAATACATACTTTTTGATGATGTAAACAGGCACATGCACTAGTTCTATTATTATCTTTTCAGGCTCAGCATCTTTCTCTCTAAAACAAGAGTTGGTTTTAATGTTTTTAATCTACATTTGTACTAGATAGAATAAACCTGTCCTTAACATCCATATCCAGACCTTAATATTATGAATATTTATACCAGTTTTCTTGTGAAGCCACGACATGGCTTATTTCCATATACTAAAAGAATACAGACACACACACACAGATGCATATGTGTGCACACACATTCAGTCTTCTTCAAATACCTTTCTGGTGTATATATTTATGTGTATAAATGCACATGTGTTTGGAGTATGCATACACATGTTAACATGTATGTGGAAGGCAGAAAACAGATTTTCTTACCATTTCTAGGTGCCTTCTACTTTGACTTTTCTGAGGCAGTTTCAGTGATTTGGAATTCATCAACCTACTTAGGCTCCCAGGTTGTGTGTTCCAGGTATCCACCTGACTCTGCCTCCCTAGCACTGGAAGTGCACATTACCATACCATTTTTTGGTTTTACAATATTTACTTTGTGGCTTAATCTCAGGTACTTATTCTTGCTTGGTAAACAAATTACTGACTGAGCTATTTCCCCAGCCTTTTTTGTAGGCCTTTTACAAGATGATGAAAAATTTGTAGAAAATAATGCAACAATCTTTATCTTGCAGAAGTTAATGAATAAACTATGAATCTCAGTAAGGAGGGAGGGAATGTAAAAATCACAACACAGTGAGATGAGGACTATGTTAGGAGGAGTTCGCCATATAGAGGTGCATATCTGAGCAACTAACTGTGATTCTGAGGCTTCTGGAAGTCTTTCTTGGTAGTGATACTTGGTCTAAAGTTTGAAGAATTAGGATGCATTACTCAGCTAAAATAGAGGAATAGAAGGGCAGCATAACAAATGGTCCAAAAGCAATAGAGCATGACTTACTGAAGAGACTTCAGTAAAACATGAATGCAAGCTCTGCTTTTTGAAATGAGGCAGGACTTGAGATTCAGTCACAGGCCACAAGTCAGACCTTTGAAGAACTTTAGAACTGCTATTGAAATGTGTAGAAGTCTGTGCAGGGGTCTTAGGTTATCACCATTCATAGTCCTTGGTTGGAGTATCAGTCTCAGGAAAGACCCCTGTGCTCAGATGTTTTGGTTCTGTTTCTCTCCTTGTGGAGTTCTTGTCCTCTCTAGATCTTACTGTTTCCCACTTCTTTCACAAGATTCCCTGCACTCTATCCAAAGGTTGCCCATAAGTCTCAGCATCTGCACTGATAGTCTGCAGGGCAGAACCTTTCAGAGGTCCTCTGTGTCAGGCTCCTGACTTGTTCCCTCTTTTCTCCTTCTTCTGATGTCCATCCTCTTTGCCTTTCAAGATAGGAATTGAGCATTTTAGCAGATGTAGCCCATGGCAGCTCAGTATCCAAGTGGGTTTCATTGTAATAGGAACAGGGACTGTCTCTGACATGAAATGATTGGCCTGCTCTTTAATTACCTCCCCCTGAGGGGGAAGCAGCATTACCAGGCCACAGAAGAAGGCAATGCAGCCACTCCTGATGAGACCTACTTGACTAGGATCAGAAGGAAGGAAAAGAAGTCCTCCCCTATCAGTGGACTTGGGGAGGGACATGCATGCAGAGGGTGGAGGAAAGGAGGGATTGGGCCGGGAGGAGGGAGGGACCCACAGAGGGGATACAAAGTGAATAAAGTGGAATTAATAAAGAATTAAACAAACAAACGAAGAAATGTGTAGAAGTCACTGGGAGGTTATGAGGTGACAGTACACATTCTCTGTGTGTATGTCTCTCTCTCTTTCTTTCTGTATGTCTCTGTCTCTCTGTCTCTCTCTCACAGACACACACGCACATACCACTGCAGCTGCCAGAATCCTTGTTGTTTTTGTTTTAGCCATTGAAATGCAACCCAAAGTATTTTATATAATCTAAGATGATCTATATCTGACTTATGTATAAAATATTATTTTTATTATGTTATAGATAGCAAAATACTTCTGGCTATTTGTCATTTTTCAGTTTTTATACAAAGAAAAAATCATAACTAATTTAAGCATGTCAATGAACTTTTAAAAATGTTGATACTACTTCTGTTTGTTTTGTAATTAAATCATAAATATTCTCAATAATGTATCATATTTTCTTACCATTGTTAATCAATTTAAAATTTTTAGTTGTAGTAAAAAAAGGGCATGGCCAAGCTCATGGTAAAAACATAGACTTTGGATATAGATGCATATCAACTCTTTACTATTAAGGCTTGAATAATTCATATGACATACCTGAATTACAGTCTATCTTCTAAAAAGAGGGATAGTGAATAGGCTTTTGTAAAGGTTACAATAGTCTTTTATACTATATCTCAGAAGTGATCTGATACAGAACAAGGGTTCTATAAATGTTAGCTCAATTTTTCTCTCTCAAAGGTTCATTTCAATAGAATTAGTAAAGAAAATCTGTTTGGGATTTCTCCTTATGTCATTTCAAAAACGTAATAAGAAGTTCTAAAGTAGAACCAATGCTAAATCTTAAGAAGGTGACTATTGTGGCTCATGCCTGGAATCCCAAAACCAGGGGTGCAAAGGTAGGAGGAGGATACACACAAGTTTGAGGCCAGAGATGAAAGTTTTGATTATGTGCTGGATTAATAGGATAATCTAATGATTTGAAAGAATTCACAAATGTATTTTAAAATGTATTTTAAATTCCAGAACTTATAAGTATTATGTGTATGGGTGTCCACAGAGACCAGAAGAATGTACTGGATCCCTTGAAGCTGGAGTTGGTGGATGTGAGAACTCTTATTTACATGATGGGAACTGAACTCTGGTCTTCTGGAAGAGCAAAAAGTGCTGTTCACCATAGATACATCTATCCAAAGTCTAGTTTCAAGCCATTTACAAAGAACAAGTTCTTAGTCTCTACAGTCCAAATAAATTTAACACTACCAGTTACAAAATGAAGGGAAGTTAAATAAAAGAAGAAGCTTGTTGTAAAAAAAAGTTACTTCTTAAAATTCCATAAAATACAAAGGGAAAACAAACAAACAAAAAAAATGTGTTAAAAGTAATATGCCTCCCTGTCCCTCTCTAAGTCCACCAATAAAAAAAAAAGTAATATGCCATTTTGTATGAAAGAGAAAATTAGTACTGAACAATAGGTAAATAAACAGCATATTTGTACATATTTACTAAGAGGCATTAATACTAACTTGAAAAACATGTATATTTTGTAACACAAGTAGTTTCTTGGAATTTGATTGTCTAGCATTAAGATCATGGAGAGGATCTATACCCCTGTTTAGTGGAAGCCCATAGGCTGCTCAGTTTCCAAGTGAGTTCCCTAGTAAGGGGTACAGGGGCTGTCTCTGACATGAATTTAGTGGCTAGCTCTTTGATCACCTCCCCCTGGGGAGTGCAGCCTTGCCAGGCCACAGAGAAAGATGATGCAGCCAGTCCTGATGAGACCTGACTGGCTAGGGTCAGATAGAATGGGAGGAGGACCTCCCCTATAAGGGGACTAGGGAAAAGGTATAGGTTAGTGAGACTGGGAGGAGATGAGGGAGGGGGCTATGGCTGGGATACAAAGGTCATTTATGTAGAGTCAACATATATCAAAAGTGTGGTTAATGGGTATTGAATGTTTTAATCACTTTCTACATAATCATTTAATGAATAATATCATTCTAATCATTATTCTCATCACTTCATGCAATCATTAATTCAGTCTTATCAGCCAACTATTGTTACTTTCTTTATTTTATGGATGAAGAAATGCAGGAACAGAACAGAATTTTTTAAAAGTTACCTAAGAAAAAATGTAACATTTAGCAAAAAAATGTAGATCTGTAATGTCTCTGACTCTTGGCTATTACCATCTATATTGAAATAAACATTTATCATTTTATTCTTATTATAAATAATTCAAAAATTGGGATTATAACACTTGATATCCAACAGTCAGCTATTAAGTACTTACTAATTATGGTCATGCTTGATAACATAATGTTAAATTTAACAAGGTTACTGCTTTAGGCTAATAAGCTAGTGTACAAATATGACTTGCAAAATTATAATACTATAATATGTATTGTAGTGGGTGATAGTCATTATGTGATCTTCGCAAGAGGTAAAATGAGCTAATGTAAAGAAAAAATACTCTAATTTCATAGATAGGGAGGGAAAGGACATTAAAAGTAAAACAAATAAGAGAAACACATTAAAGTTTTCATTTCTATTTTTGCAAATATTTGTATAGTTAAGGCTGTATACTAAGCAAATGTCAAACCACACAGAATTGGTGATACGCTAGAGAGAAGATGTCTAAAAACTCAACTAGGAGGAAATAAGATCTTGAATGAAGGCTACAAAATTCATACTAATTGGACCATAAGATATTTGCCAAGGAGTGGTGATTCCAGGTGATTTGGAAAAGAAGGCAGGACTCTGGTCACGAAAGACATGGAAATAGAAAAAATCTCTTGCCTTTGGTTACAAATTGAATGACTCCTTTCACACAAGTGCATGGGCACTTAAGTATAGAATTCATTAGGAGGAAAACAGAATTCCTATAGACTGGTATGATGTCTTTGACTGTTTTCCATTCCTCCTGGTGCTTTTCTTCTCTTTATAATCACATAGCTTCAAGAAACTAATTGAATAGTAAGTGGGTAGACAATAGTGAGCCACAATCTTGGACTACATGGTCAAATAAGGTCTGAAATTGACGCTCTAGGGTGACAACATAAGTTGCAAATTAATTAGTTCTGATTGTTACTCCTGAAAGACACACAGAATTAAACACAATAGCAAAAGAGATTTTGTTTCTGCAAGCACTACAGAACTAGAGAATTTTAAAAACAATCTGCTAGGTAAAAGACTGTACATACCAGCATCTTGCCAGTTCAAGTAGATAGATTATATAGACAAAGAATTACTATAGAGCCTTTGCATTTAAATGTCCAAATAAATGTGCAAAAACTAAGATAACTAGGCTTATGAATTTAAAAGGTGCCAAATATGCCGCTGTGTCATTATAGGAGGATCAAAACTTAAACATTGACATCACAGAAACTAGGAGAATTTGGGGATGGGGGATGGGAACACTGTAGGAGTCTTTAAGCAAGTCGTTTTGAAACTTTGTTCTGTAGACTACTAAGATATTTTTCAAAGCTTTTGCAAAGATAATAATGGTGAAAATATGTATTTGGCATCATTCAAAGAAATATACAGCATCTAATAGGAAAGACAGCAGATTATTAGCAAGTAACTCATTATTACCTGGGGTGTTAGAGTACCAATGAGAAAAATGCATGTAAGATGAACAAATGCAGATGGTTGGTAATGGATCTTATCCATTATATAGATGGGTACTTACAGTGAAGCATAGGGAGAATATTGGCAAAAGGTACTTGAATTAGTTTTAGCACTGATACATGACTTTTTGTAATTCAGTAATAATTTGATTGCTATGTATCATCTCAGTATGATGCCCTGAGAATAAAATCTCTGCAAGAAATGCTGTCTTTTAAGTATCTGCCATAACAAAATTTCAATCTGTTCCTATGCTGATAGCTGTACAGCTAAGGGAAAATGATGGAAAGATAATGCAGGGAGAGGGCAAATATTAAAAACGTGTTGTGACACGGCAGTGAAATCATGTAAGCAATCTCCATTCTCCTGACTCTTCTAAAATTCCAGCCCCTCATTTTTATCTCCAGCTCTGTAGCAGACCACATGCTGTGACCTCACCTTCCTCTATGCTCCAATCTGCTTCAGATAACACAGATCTTCTTTTCTTACAGATTTGCTTCACAATCTCATCACTCTGTCTCAGACTTAAACTCCCTCAGATACTCCCTGAAAACTCACAGGCAGTGAATCATGTAAACAATCTTTTCTTAAATTTTTATTTTTTTATAATAATTATACTTAATTCACTTTGTATCCCAGCTCTAGCCCCCTCTCACATTCCCTCCCAATCCTACCATGTAGGTGATCTTAAATCTCCCTCCTTTCCTCCAATTCAGATCTCCTAGTCCTGTCCCCAGCTCTACCTGCTGCCATCAGAGGGTCTATACAGATCCTGGAGGTACGCCAGACTTCCTCCCTCCAGTGAATCCTCTCTTCTAGACCATTCCTATTCCTAAGTGTGATATTTCAACACCTAGAAGCAAAATCTACCTATGATCCCAAGTGGCTACAACTGGCAAGATATTAAAAGCTTTTTTTCTGTTAGCAACTCACAGCCACCATGGACTAAGAAGGGCCAGAGACAGGAAAGTAACCAACGAATGGAACTCACACCTGACAAAGACAAATTCATATGTCATTACCTAGAATTACGCTCATTCCAAACACAAATAAGCTAGATTTGAGCATCAACAGAACATAATCATTAACTACCAAGCCAGTATGTCTTCACCAGAGCCCAGCCATCCTACCACATTAGGTCCTGAGAAGTGTAATTTAGCTGAAGCACAAGATAAGGACTTCAAAATAGTGATTATAAATATGTGCAATGTGTTAAAAGAAAATATGAATAAACCCTTTAATGACATTTATAAAAATATAAACATTGGGATAAAATGAAGAAACATTTCAAGACATGAAAGTGAAAATACAATCATTGAAGAAAATTTAAACTGGGGGAAATCTGGAAAGTAAAAATTTAGGAACACAAACATGATACACTGAGTCAAGACTTAGAAACAAAATACAAGAGACAGAAGAGAGAATCTGAGGTATTGAAGACAAGATAGAAAAAATGGATCCCTCAGTAAAAGAAAATGTTAAATCTAAAAAAAAAAAAAAATTAAGGCACAAAATATCCAGCATATCTGGGGCAAATCTGTAACCAAATCTATAAAGAATGGGAATATAGGGGAAAAAAAAGAAGAAACCTTGCTCAAAAGCACAGAAAATATTTTCAACAAAATCACAGAAGAAAATTTTCCTAACTAAAGGTAGTGGTACCTTTCAAGGTTCAAGAAGCACACAGAACATAAAATAGACTACACCCCCCCAAAAAAATATGGAATTACCCTCAGCACGTAATAATCAAAATACTAAACATAGAGAACAAAGAAAATGTATTAAAACCTACAGGAGAAAAAGATTAAGTAACATATAAAACCATAGCCATGAGAATAACACCTGATTTCTCAGTGGAGACTCTGAATGTCAGAAGGTTCTGGATAGATGTTTCACAAACTCGAAGAGACCACATATGTCAGCCAAGATTACTATATCCAGAAAAACTTTCAGTCATAATAGATGGAGGAAAAAACATGTTCCATTATAATATCAAATGTAAGCAGTATCTATCTCCTAACCCAAGCCTACAGAAGGTGCTAGAAGGAAATTTCAGATTGAAGTGGTTAATAATACCAAAGAATAAAACAATGACTAAGTAATCTTAGAGCAGAAAAGTCAAAAGAGGAAAAAAAAAACCCACACCACGACAAAATGACAAGAATCAAAGCTGGTGATTGATAAATCTTTACGTTAATGGTAATGATTCCCCAATAAAAAGGCACCAACTAAATGGCTGGATTTGAAAACAGGATTCATCCTTCAGCTGCATAGCACAAAACATGCTATAACCTCAAAGATAGAAATCACCAACAGGGTAAAAGGTTGGAAAAATATATTTTCTAAATAAATGGACCAAAGAAGCAAGGTGGTATAGCCACTTTAATATCTGATAAAATAAACTTCAAATAACAACTAATTGGAAGAGACTGGGAAAGATACTCTAAAACATCAAAGTTAAAGTCCAACGGAGGATATTACAATTCTTATCATTTATGCACCAAATAAAAGAACACTCACATTCATAAAAGAAACATTACTGTAGCTAAAAACACATACTGATCATTACAAACTGATAGTGGGAGACCTCAGTGCTCAACTCTTACCAATCAGTAATGTAGACAAAAAATAAACAGAGAAATGTTAGAGCTAAATTACATCATAAAACAAATGGACCAAACAGATAATTTACAGAACATTTCATCCAAATAATAAAGAATACATTTTCTTTTCAGCAGCTTAATGAACTTCCTGCAAGATTGGCCACATACCCGGACAACAAGAAGGTCTGAACAAATATAAAAATAAAAATAAATAAATAAAATAACATTTTCTGTGCTCTATGACCCTGGATTAAATCTGTAGATCAACAACAGAAACAATAGAAAATTTAAAAACTCATGGAAAATGAACAGTCCACTACCTAATGAAAAATTGTGGCAAAACAGAAATTAAAAAAAAAGAAAATGAATACATTTTAGAATTGAATGAGTAGGAAAACAAGTTTACATTCCCACCAGCATTGGAAGAGGATTCTCCTTTCTCCACATCCTCTCTAGCATGTGTTGTCAGTTGAGGTTTTGATCTTAGCCATTCTCAGAAAACTGGGATTATTGCTATCTTAACCATACAACAAGGGCATTTGCGTAACTATGTCCATAGCAGCTTTATTTGTAATTGCAAGAATCTGGAAACAACCTAGATTTCCCTTAACCAAAGAATTAATAAAGAAATTGTGATATATTTACACAATGGAATACCACTGAGCAATTAAAAACAAGGAAATCATGAAATTTGTAGGCAAATGGTGGGAACTAGAAAAGATCATCCTGAGTGAGGTATCCCAGAAACAGAAAGACACACATGGTATACACTCACTTATAAGTGGATATTAGACATATAATATAGGATAGACATACTACAATCTACAGACCTAAAGAAGCTAAACAACAAGGACCACCCTGGGGAAAATGTTTAACTCACATTCAGAAGGGAAAACGAACAGAATAGACACTGGAAGCAGTAGAAGTGAAGCAACAGGACTGGAGCTTACCACAGATGTCCTCTAAAAGATTCCACCCAGCAGGGGATCTAAGCAAATTCAGAGACTCACAGCCAAACTTTGAACAGAAGCAGGGAGTCTTATGGAAGCAGGGGGATATAAAAGAACCTAGAGGAGACAGGAGCCACAGAAGGAGACCAACACAGCCAAAAACGAAAACAAAAATAAGAGGGCCCAGTGGGGACTGCAGAGACTGACACATCAGTCAAAGCATAGCAGTGATCGAGACACCCTGCTCCATTGTAGCCCATAGACAGCTCAGTCTCCTTGTGGGTTCCTACTAAGAAGAGAAGAGACAATCTCTGACATGAAGTCGATTGCCTGCTCCTTGATCACTTCTCACTGGTGGGGTGACCTAGCCAGCCCACAGAGATCCAGGCAGTGCTGATGGGACCTAATGGGCTAGGGTCAGACAGTAGGGGAGGAGGACATCCCCTATTAGTGGTCTCAATGGACTAGGAAAAAGGAATAGAAGAGGCAGTGACTGGGAGGAGAGGAGGAAGGGGCTACAACTGGGATACTCAGCATACACAAAAAAATGCAACACAACATATGTCTTTTTATTTTGTTTTTTATTTTAATTGATTTTTTTTATTTTTTTTATAAATTACAATTTACTCACTTAGTATTCCAGCTGTGTCCCTTTCCCTCAAACCCTCCCAATCCCATTCACCCTCCCTCATCTTCTTCCATCACCTACCCAAGTCCACTAATAGGGGAGGTCCTCTTCCCTTTCCCTCTGATCCTAGCCTATCAGGTCTCATGAGGACTGGCTGCATTGTCTTCCTCTGTGGCCTGGTAAAGCTGTTCCCCCATCAGGGTTGGTGATCAAACAGCCAGCCACTGAATTCATGTCAGAGACAATCCCTGTTCCCATTACTAGGAAAACCACTTAAGACTGAGCTACCATGGGCTACATTAGTACAGGGGTTCTAGGTTATGTCCAGGCATGGCCCTTGGTCAGAGTATCAGTCTCAGAAAAGACACCTGTGGCCAGATTTTTCAGTTCTTCTGCTCTCCTTCAGGTCTTTCTATCCCCCCTTCTTTCATAAGATTGCTGGAACTCTACGCAAAGTTTAGCTATGATGTAAACATCTGCTTTGATATCTTGCTGAGTAGAGTCTTTGAAAGGCCCTCTGTGGTAAGCTCCTGTCCTATTCCCTGTCTTCTCCTGTTTCTGATGTCTATCCTATTTGACCTTCTGAACAAGGATTGAGATCTTCTTTCTTGCTTAGCTTCTTTAGGAGTATAGATTTAAGTATGTTTATCCTATATTATATGTCTAATAAACACTTATGGGTGAGTATATACCATGGGTATCTCTCTACTTCTGGGTTACCTCACTCCAGATGATTTTTCTAGTACCACCCAAATGCCTGCAATTTTCATGATTTCCTTGTTTTTAATAAGCTGAGTAGTATTCCACAATTTCTGTATCCATTCCTCAGGTGAAGGACATATGGGTTGTTTCAAGATTCTGCTATTAAGAATAAAGCTGCTATGAATATGGTTGAACAAATGTCCTTATTGTATACTTGAGCATATTTTGGATCTATGTCTGGGATTGGTATAGCTGGATCTTAGGTAGCACTATTCCTAATTGTCTAAGAAAGCACGAGATTGATATCCAAGTGGTTGTACAATGTTACATTTGCAAGAACAATGGAGGAGGGTCGCCCTTTTTCCACAGCCTCCCCAGCATATGTTTTCACTTGAGTTTTGATCATAGCCATTCTGATGGATGTAAGATGAAATCTCAAGGTTGTTTTGATTTGCACCTACCTGATGACTAAGGTCATTGAACATTTCTTTAAGTGTTTCTCTGCCATTTGATATTCCTCTATAGCAAAACTTCTCTTAAACTTTGTAGCTCATTTTTTAATTGGGTTGCTTGATTTGTTGCTGTTTAACTTCTTAAGTTTTTATATATTGTGGATATTAGCCCTCTGTCAAATATATTGTTGGTGAAGATCCTTTCCCAGTTTGTAGCCTGTCATTTTGTGGTGATCACAATGCCCGTTGCTTTACAGAAACTTTTCATTTTCATGAGGTCCCAGTTATTGATTGTTGAACTTAGAGCCTATGCTGTTCACGCTCTGATCAGGAAATTTTCTCCTGTGCCAATAGTTCAAGGCTCTTCCCTACTTTTTTTATAAACCAGATTTAGTGTGTCTGGTTTTTGTTTAGGTATTTGATCCACTTAGATTTTAGGTTTGTGCGGGGAGATAAGTATGGATCTATTTGCATTTTTCTACATGTAGACATCTAGTTAGACAAGCACTATTTGTTGAAGATGCTGTTTTATTTCCACTGTATGGTTTTCCGTTCTTTGTCAAAAATCAAATATCTGTAAGTATGTGCATTTATTGCTAGGTCTTCTATTTGATTCCATTGATCACCATTGTTTGTATGCAAGTACCATGCAGGTTTTTGTTCCTATTGCTTTGCAGTACAGCTTGAGACCAGGGATTGAGATACCTCCAGATGATCTGTTGTTCAGGATTATTTTAGCAATTCTGTTTTTTTGTTGTTGTTGTTGTTGTTGTTTCATATAAAATTGAGACTTCTTTCAAGTCCTGTAAACAATTGTGGTGGTATTTTGATGGGAATTGCAATAAATCTGTAGATTGCTTTTGAAAGGATGGCCACTTTCTACAATGTTAATACTACCAATCCATGATCATGGGAGATCTTTCCATCTTCTGATATATATATATTTTTTTTTTCAAACTTGACTTTTACTTAATTGGTTAGAGTTACACCAAGGTATTTTGTGTTTTTTTGTGGTTATTGTGTCATTTCCCTAATTTCCTTCTTAGACCTTTTCATACAAGAGGGCTACTGGTTTTTTGAGTTAATTTTGTATCCAGCCACATTTTTTTTTTTTTTCAATGCAGTTTATTCAGGAACATTGAACAATCCTCGGACCCCGGGGAAAGCCAGCCCACAGCTTAAATAGCCTCTGGGTAGTCAACCCAGGCGTGCCACGGGGGCAATGCAGATAGGTCCACATACATGGAAGCAAGCCAGATCCTCGGCCTTAGCCAAATGTGGAGTTGTTCGTGACAGAGAGCACTCACCATCGGGAAGGTGGAAGGCGGAAACCAGCTCCATCTTTAAGGCATAGCATTCCGCAGCTCTCTACAGTTCCCCCTTTTTGTTTTAGACGCATCAGGCAAGAGTAGAGGTCTGATCTCTGATATTAGAAATAAATTGGGACTTTGTACAGATGTTCATTTAGGTGTCATCCACCCAAAGAGCATCGGACCCGTCCGATACCTTTTTCTCAGAGGCGGGACCTGGGGCATCAACCCGCATGCAATCAGACATGCTCTTCTCTGGGTCCAAAGCAGCTGACCCTGAGTGCAGTGCTTAGCCTCGCATCCTGAGCGTATCATTTTAGCTTTTTATGGTATCCAACCATGCTTGGGGAGAATGTCCTGCTTCAATGGCTGTAAAGGCCTGAATGATCATGGCTGTATCACAGTGTTGTGAGACTCTAATCTTGCATATATACCACAGGCAAATCAAGGAGACCAACACCAGAAGGCCTGCTAACACTCCCATGCCCGCCCATTCCTTCAGATGATTCATGGCTGCAGCAATCCATGTTGATAATCCTGTGGCTAGTCCTGCGTCCACTCCGGTAGAATTTACTGTGACAATGGCCACTCTCAGCTGCTCCATCGTAGTATCAAATTCTCCAGTCCAATTACCTAAAATATAGCTCGACAATTGTTTAGACAGATTTGCAGTGCCGGAAAAATTCTCATGTTGTATGCTAGTGACACAAAGTCCAGCATACTTTCATTGACAGCCAGGTTGAGCGATTTGCCATAGGGTATCAATTTGCTCCTGCACGAGGTCAATCCTATGATTGAACCCCATCAAGCTTCCTTTTAGTTGAGCATTAATTCCTTTATGTACAACTAAGGCATGAGCTACATTGGCTAAATGATTATTCAGGGTCTGAGCAGTCTGCCCAGTATGACTCATGGCTAATGCCCTGGTGGTAGCTCCAAAAGCCGTCAATGAGATGGTAGTAACAATGGTGGCTGTAGTTCCAAGATCCCTTTTCTGTCTGAAGAGAGTCATAGCGTGAGGGGCATCAATGGGCATAGGCACCCAGTGAGGCATGCGAGTAACCAGGGCATACCTAACTTTACTAGCATTGGGGCTTAAAAAAAAGCAAGTATCATTACCACAATTACTTGGCTCTATCTGGCTAATAATGAATAAAAATGGGGGATGTAGACAAACAGGTGTGGGCTTATAGGAAATATTATGAGAAGCCTTAACCCCCCGTTGGAACATCCTGCGTCAGTTCTAGAACTAGCAGTGGTGGTGTCCGAGGTCTGAGTAGGTTCAGGAGACCATTGCCCCCAGGGTCAAGACGTGCTCCATGCCAATTGACTAACTCCATGTTTTCCTCCAATTTTGAAAGTCATTTAAGGTTCTTAAATTATTTTTTTCCCTTTTTTCTTAAATTTTTCATCAATTACACTTTATTCATTCTGCATCCCCCCATAAGCCCCTCCCTCCTCCCATCCCAATCCCACCCTCCCTCCTCCCTCTGCTTGCATGCCACTCCTCAAGTCCACTAATAGGGGAGGTTCTCCTCTCCTTTCTGATCTTAGTCTGTCAGTTCACATCAAAAGTGGCTGTATTGTCCTCTACTGTGGCCTGGTAAGGCTGCACCCCCCCCTAGAGGGAGGTGATCAAAGAGCAGGCCAATCAGATTATGTCAGAGGCAGTCCCTCTTCACATTACTATGTAACCCAATTGGACTCTGAACTGCCCTGGGCTACATCTGTGCAGGGGTTCTAGGTTATCTCCATGAATAGTACTTGGTTGGAGTATGAGTCTCTGGGAAGTTCCCTATGTTCAAATTTTCTTGTTCTGTTGCTCTCCTTGTGGAGACCCTGTCCTCTCCAGCTCTTACTATTTCCCAGTTCTTACCTAAAATTCCGTTCACTCTGCCCAACAGTTGCCCATCAGGCTCAGCATCTGCTTTGATACTCTGAAGGGCAGAGGCTTTCAGAGGCCCTCTGTGGTAGGTTCCTAGGTTGTTTTCTGTTTTCTTCTTCTTCTGATGTCCATCCTCTTTGCCTTTCTGGATGGGGATTGGACGTTTTAGTTAGGGTCCTCTCTCTTGCTTAGTTTCTTTAGATGCACAGGTTTTAGTGGGTTTGTCCTATGTTGTATGTCTATATGAGTGAGTATATACCATGTGTGTCTTTTTGCTTCTGAGACAACTCACTCAGGATGATCCTTTCCAGATCCCACCATTTACCTGCAAATTTCATGATTTCCTTATTTTTCATTGCTGAGTAATATTCCATTGTGTAGATGTACCACAATTTCTGCATCCATTCTTCAGTTGAGGGGCATCTGGGTTGTTTCCAGCTTCTGGCTATTACAAATAAAGCTGCTACAAACATGGTTGAGCAAATGTCCTTTTTGTGTACTTGAGCCTCTTTTGGATATATGCCCAGTAGTGGTATGGCTGGATCTTGAGGAAGCGCTATTCCTAGTTGTCTGAGAAAGCGCCAGATTGATTTCCAGAGTGGTTGTACAAGTTTACATTCCCACCAGCAGTGGAGAAGGGTTCCCCTTTCTCCACAACCTCTCCAGCATGTGTTGTCACTTGAGTTTTTGATCTTGGCCATTCTCATGGGTGTAAGGTGAAATCTCAGGGTTGTTTTGATTTGCATTTCCCTAATGGCTAATGAGGTTGAGCATTTCTTTAAG
This sequence comes from Meriones unguiculatus, assembly GCF_030254825.1. NCBI lineage: Eukaryota > Metazoa > Chordata > Mammalia > Rodentia > Muridae > Meriones > Meriones unguiculatus. The sequence continues at coordinate 144,507,076 of NC_083369.1, read as the reverse complement.
TGCTTCTCTGCCATTCGGTATTCCTCTACAGAGAATTCTCTGTTTAGCTCTGTTCCCCATTTTTTAAGTGGATTACTTGGTTTGCTGCTTTTCAGCTTCTTTAGTTCTTTATATATACTGGATATGAGTCCTCTGTCAGATAAAGGGTTGGTGAAGATTCTTTCCCAATCTGTAGGTGGTCGCTTTGTTTTGATGACGGTGTCCTTTGAAATACAGAAGCTTTTCAGTTTCATGAGGTCCCATTTATTGGTTGTTGCTCTTAGAGCCTGTGCTGTTGGTGTTCTGTTCAGGAAGTTTCCCCCTGTACCAATGAGTTCTAGGGTATTTCCCACTTTTTTTTCAAGCCGATTTAATGTGTCTGGTTTTATGTTGAGGTCTTTGATCCACTTGGAGATCAGGGATACAAGGCACATATCTAAACATAGTAAAGGCGATATACAGCAAGCCTATAGCCAACATCAAACTGAATGGAGAGAAACTTAAAGCAATCCCACTGAAATCAGGGACAAGACAAGGCTGCCCACTCTCTCCATATCTCTTCAACATAGTGTTGGAAGTCCTTGCTAGAGCAATAAGACAGTTGAAGGAGATCAAGGGGATACAAATTGGAAAGGAAGAAGTCAAATTATCACTATTTGCAGATGATATGATAGTATACGTGAGTGACCCCAAAAACTCTACCAGGGAACTCCTACAGCTGATAAACACCTTCAGCAAAGTGGCAGGATACAAAATTAACTCAAAAAAATCAGTAGCCCTCCTGTATACAAAAGACAAAAGGGCTGAGAAAGAAATTAAGGAAACAACACCCTTCACAATAGCCACAAATGACATAAGGTACCTCGGAGTAACCCTAACCAAGGAAGTCAAAGACTTGTATGAAAAAAATTTCAAATCTCTGAAGAAAGAATTAGAAGAAGATATGAGAAGATGGAAAGATCTCACATGCTCATGGCTTGGTAGGATTAACATAGTAAAAATGGCCATCTTACCAAAAGCAATCTACAGATTCAATGCAATGCCCATCAAATTACCAACACAATTCTTTACAGACCTGGAAAGGAAAATACTCAACTTCATATGGAATAACAAGAAACCTAGAATTGCTAAAACAATCCTCTACAATAAAAGATCTTCTGGAGGTATCTCCATCCCTGATCTTAAGTTGTACTATAGAGCAACAGTTTTAAAAACTGCATGGTACTGGCATAGAAACAGAATGGTGGATCAATGGAACCGAACAGAGGACCCAGAAATAAACCCACACACTTATGGACACCTGATCTTTGACAAAGACGCCAAAACCATACAATGGAAAAAAGATAGCATCTTCAACAAATGGTGCTGGTCTAACTGGATGTCTACATGTAGAAAAATGAAAATAGATCCATACTTGTATCCAGCCACTTTTGCTGAAAGTGTTTATCAGCTGACAGAGTTCTCTGATTGAATTTTTGGAGTCACTCATGTATACTATTATACCATCTGCAAATAGTGATACTTTGACTTCTTCCTTTCAGATTTTTATCACCTTGGTTTCCTTTAGCTGTCTTATTGCTCTAGCTAGGACTTTAAGTACTATGTTGAAGAGATATGGAGACAATGGGCAGCCTTGCCTTGTCCTTGATTTTAATGGGATTCATTTGAGTCTCTTTCCATTGAGTTTGATGTAAGCTATAGGCTTGCTGCATATTGTCTTTACCAAGTTTAGATATTTGCCTTGTATCCCTGATCTCTCCAAGACTTTTAACATGAATGGGTGTTGGATTTTGTCAAATACTTTTTCTGCATCTAAGCACATGAACATGCGGTTTTTCTCCTTCAGTTTGTTTATATGGTGGATTACATTGATGGATTTCCTTATATTGAACCACCCCAGCATGCCTGGGTTAAAACCTACTTGGTCATGGTGGATGATATCTTTTATGTGTTCTTGGATTCTGTTTGCAAGTATTTTATTGAAGGATTTTTGCATCGATGTTCCTAAAAGAGATAGGTCTGAAGTTCCTTTTGTTGTTGTTGTTGCGTCTTTGTGAGCTTTATGAATCAAAGTGATTGTGGTCTCATTAGAATGAGTTTGGTAATGTTAATTCTGTTTCTATTTTGCGGAATTGTTTGAATAGAATTGGAGTTAGCTCTTCTTTGAAGGTCTGGTAGAATTCTGCGATGAAATCATCTGGCCCTGGGCTTTTTTTTTTTTTTTTTTTTTTTTTTTTTTTTTTTTTAATTTCCTATCCTACAGGTTTGTGTGTCTTTTTTTTTAAATAAGTCATATTTTTTCCTTTTTATTTACAATCTTTTTTTTTTTTCAATGCACTTTATTCAGGAACCTTGAACAATCATCTGATCCTGGGGAAAGCCAGCCCACAGCTTAAATAGCCTCTGGGTAGCCAAACCAGGTGTGCCACGTGGGCAATGCAGATAGGTCCACATACATGGAAGCAAGCCAGATCCTCAGCCTTAGCCAAATGTGGAATTGTTCGTGACAGAGAGCACTCACCATCGGGAAGGTGGAAGGCAGAAACCAGCTCCATCTTTAAGGCACAGCATTCCGCAGCTCTCTACAGTTCCCCCTTTTTGTTTTAGACGCATCAGGCAAGAGTAGAGGTCTGATCTCTGATATTAGAAATAAATTGGGACTTTGTACCGATGTTCATTTAGGTGTCATCCACCCAAAGAGCATCAGACCCGTCCAATACCTTTTTCTCAGAGGCGGGACCTGGGGTATCAACCCGCATGCAATCAGACATGCTCTTCTCTGAGTCCAAAGCGGCTGACCCTGAGTGCAGTGCTTAGCCTCGCATCCTGAGCATAACATTTTAGCTTTTTATGATAGCCAACCATGCTTGGGGCGAATGTCCTGCTTCAACGGCTGTAAAGGCCTGAATGATCATGGCTGCATCACACTGTTGTGAGACTCTAATCTTGCATATATACCACAGGCAAACCAAGGAGACCAACACCAGAAGGCCTGCTAACGCTCCCATGCCCGCCCATTCCTTCAGATGATTCATGGCTGCAGCAATCCATGATGATAATCCTGTGGCTACTCCTGCGTCCACTCTGGTAGAATTTACTGTGACAATGGCCACTCTCAGCTGCTCCATCGTAGTATCGAATTCTCCAGTCCAATTACCTAAAATATAGCTCGACAATTGTTTAGACAGATTTGCAGCACAGGAAAAATTCTCATGTTATATGCTAGTGACTCAAAGCTTTTTTAGGAAGGGAGAGTTTTGATGACTGCTTCTATTTCTTTGGAGGATATAGGAATATTTAAATCTATTTACTTGATCTTGATTGAATTTTGTTAAATGGGATCTATCAAGAAAATTGCCCATTTCGTTTATATTTTCAAATTTTGTAGCATATAGGCTTTTGTAGTAAGACATATGTTTGTTTGGATTTCCTGGGTGTCTGTTCTTATGTCCCTCTTTTCATTTCTGATTTTGCTGATTTAGGTAATTTCTCTCTGCCTTTTAGTCGGTTTGGCTAAGGGTTTGTCTATGTTGTTGATTTTCTCAAAGAACCAGCTCTTGGTCTAATTGATTCTTTGAATTTATTTAGTTGTTTCTAATTCATTGATTTCAGCTCTGAGTTTGATTATACCCAATCATCTACTCCCCTTGTGTTTGCTTCCCACCCCAGAGCTTTTAGGTGTGCCATTAAGCTACTTCTATGAGGTGTCTCCAACTTCAACTTCTTTCTAGGGGCACTTAGTGCTATGAACTTTCCTCTTAGCACAGTTTTCATTGTGTCCCATAATTTTGGGTAAGTTGTGCCTTGATTTTCATTGAATTTTAGGAAGTTTCTAATTTTTATTTCTTCCCTGACCAAGCTGTCATTGAATAGAGAGTTCTTTAGTTTTCATGTGTATGTAGGCTTTTTGTTATTTTGGTTGATGTTGAAGTCTAGTTTTGGGCTATCGTGGTCTGATAGGATACAAGGGATTATTTCAATCTTCTTGTATCTGTTGAGGCTTGCTTTGTGCCTGAATATATAGTCAATTTTTGAGAAGGTTCCATGAGGTACTGAAAAGAAGGCATACTCTTTTGAGTTTGGGTAAAAATTTCTGTTAACATCTATTAGGTCCATTTGATTTAGGACCTCTGAAAGTGACATTGTTTCCCTATTTAGCTTCTGTCTAGATCATCTATCCCTTGGTGAGAGTGGAGTGTTGAATTCTCCCACGATTAATGTGTTAGGATAGATGTGCGATTTCAACTTTAATAATGTTTCATTTACAAATGTAGGTGCTCTTGTATTTGGGGCATAGATGTTCAGAACTGTGATGTCCTCCTGGTAGATTTTCCTGTAACAAGAATGAAATACCCCTCCTGTCTTTTTCGATTAATTTTGTTGAAAGTCTATTTTATTAGATATTTGGATAGTTACCCCAGCTTGTTTTCTGAGTCTGTTTGCTTGAAAAACCTTTCTCCAACCCAAGGATCCTTATGTTTCCCACAGTGGTGGTGTGGATATGAGGGATCAGATGTCTGGCTCCTAGAGTAGAGGCACCATGGATCTGGGGCTCTGCAAGCACTCACTTAAAGGTGCACTCACTTGCTTACAGGGCTAATCAGAAAGCACAGGGGTTCTGACATTCCCTACTCTCAGATTTGTGTCTGCAGGGACAAATGAGAGTATAGGAGATCCATCAGCTCAGTGTTGTCCACTCTTTGGCCGCCAAATTGGAAAATATAAAAGATAGTTTTCATGATATACCAACTATCCAAGTAAAAACATAAAATATTTGTGTTTGGGGCCTTCGGTTACCCTAGTCAGGATTGTTTCTAACTTTATTCCTTAACCTGCACAGTTTCTGTTTTTATATTTTTAACAGCTGAGTAATATTCCATTGTATAAAAGTACTATATTTTCTTTATCAATACTACATTTTCTTTATCCATACACCCACTGATAGACATCTAGTCTGTTTCCAATTTCTAGCTATTGGGAATAGAGCAAAACCAAACACGGCTGAGCAAATAATAGAAAAACACATCCTTTGTGTATATGCCCAAGAATAATATATAGCTGGACCTTGAGGTAGATATTTCTCTAGCTTTCTAGGGAACACCCAAGCTGATTTCTGTAATCACAGTACAAATTTGAACTCCTACCAGCAATGGATGAGTGTTTCTATTACTTTATGTCTTGGCTATTCATGTCATTATCTCTCCCTCTCCCTTCCCCTCTCTTTCTCTCCTTCTCTGTCTCTGTCTCTGTCTCTGTCTCTGTCTCTCTCTCTCTCTCTCTGTGTTATACAAGCTCTTATGTGCACATACTTGATATAGCACAAGTATGGAGGTCAGAGGACAATTTATGTGAAGAAGTTCTCCTTTCTTACCTTGTGATTCTGCAGGACTAAACTCAGATTGTTAGTCTTGTTGGCACGCACATTACCTTCCATGTCCCTGAAATACTTTTTCCTTTTCTGTTCTCTGTCTCTGAGACAAGTCATTACTTGTTACTCATTTATCCCATTTTTAGTCTTATACATTGTAAGGGTCATATTATTGTTTTAATATATTTGACAATAATGGTATTTTTTCAAATTAATTCAGTAAATTAGATTTTTTCCAGAAAATTCTAATAATAAAACTATATTGTGTACTTTTTAATACATTTAAATATTTTTGCCATGTCTTATCCATCATTGGTCACTTACTTTAGTATAAGACTTGAAATACTTTTCCATGAAACGTTGCTTTTTTGCCTTTTACCATTTGATATTGTCACTATATATGAGGGCAACTTGTTTGTTATCATAATATGTAACTACTTGAATGCATATGATGTGTGTTTAAACCTTTATATATTCCATAAATATATGAAATAAAATAATTTATTGAGAATTAATGTACAACTGCTATGTCAATGGCTCTCATAACTGACATGATTGGCTTTTTATGAGATTTCATTATTTTTCTGATGAGGTATGATGGCTTGATAATTGCCTGCCATGTAACCTACACTGCTTTCATTAACTTATAATTACTGAAAAACAGTCATTATCAAATCTGTTATTTTTCACACAGCATCCTGTAAGTAAGGCAAGGCTATCTTTAGAATGGTCATGAAACCATTAGCGCACCTTGGCATGTTGAATAGCAACTTTTTGTTTGGATTGTTGAAATTTCTGGTGTCTGATGAAATGAAGTTAAGCAAGGGAAACACTCTAAAATGAACATAGTCCATCAGACCACAGGATTTTGTAGTGTTGTAGAGTCTATAGGATTCATTTTGTGTTAGAATATTTGTAAATGTTAATTAAAATTACTACTTTACTTACAACTCCCAGGCCCTTTAAGATGATGCATTGCATAAGACAGTGTTTAAATAAAAAGATAGTGGGGATAGTAGCAGATTTGGATTTCTAACAATTGTTTAGAAAATGGGTATTTAAAATCTAATGCCCATCGTAGTATCGAATTCTCCAGTCCAATTACCTAAAATATAGCTCGACAATTGTTTAGACAGATTTGCAGCACAGGAAAAATTCTCATGTTATATGCTAGTGACTCAAAGTCCAGCATATTTTCATTGACAGCCAAGTTGAGCGATTTGCCATAGGGTATCAATTTGCTCCTGCACGAGGTCAATCCTCTGATTGAACCCCATCAAGCTTCCTTTTAGTTGAGCATTAATTCCTTTATGTACAACTAAGGCATGAGCTACATTGGCTAAATGATTATTCAGGGTCTGAGCAGTCTGCCCAGTATGACTCATGGCTAATGTCCCGGTGGTAGCTCCAACAGCCGCCAATGAGATGGTAGTAACAATGGTGGCTGTAGTTCCAAGATCCCTTTTCTGTCTGAAGAGAGTCATAGCGTGAGGGGCATCAACGGGCATAGGCACCCAGTGAGGCATGCGAGTAACCAGGGCATACCTAAATTTACTAGCATTCCAGCATTGGGCAAAAAAGCAAGTATCATTACCACAATTACTTGGCTCTATCTGGCTAATAATGAATAAAAATGGGGGATATAGACAAACAGGTGTGGGCTTATAGGAAATATTATGAGAAGCCTTAACCCCCTCGTTGAAACATCCTGCGTCAGTTCTAGAACTAGCAGTGGTGGTGTCCAAGGTCTGAGTAGGTTCAGGAGACCATTGCCCCCAGGGGCGAGACAGCTGAGAGTGGCCATTGTCACAGTAAATTCTACCAGAGTGGACGCAGGACTAGCCACAGGATTATCATCATGGATTGCTGCAGCCATGAATCATCTGAAGGAATGGGCGGGCATAGGAGCGTTAGCAGGCCTTCTGGTGTTGGTCTCCTTGGTTTGCCTGTGGTATAGATGGAAGATTAGAGTCTCACAACAGTGTGATGCAGCCATGATCATTCAGGCCTTTACAGCCATTGAAGCAGGACATTCGCCCCAAGCATGGTTGGATACCATAAAAAGCTAAAATGTTATGCTCAGGATGGGAGGCTAAGCACTGCACTCAGGGTCAGCCGCTTTCGACCCAGAGAAGAGCATGTCTGATTGCATGCGGGTTGATACCCCAGGTCCCGCCTCTGAGAAAAAGGTATCAGACGGGTCTGATGCTCTTTGGGTGGATGACACCTAAATGAACATCTGTACAAAGTCCCAATTTATTTCTAATATCAGAGATCAGACCTCTACTCTTGCCTGATGCGTCTAAAACAAAAAGGGGGAACTGTAGAGAGCTGCGGAATGCTGTGCCTTAAAGATGGAGCTGGTTTCTGCCTTCCACCTTCCCGATGGTGAGTGCTCTCTGTCACGAACAATTCCACATTTGGTTAAGGCTGAGGATCTGGCCTGCTTCCATGTATGTGGACCTATCTGCATTGCCCACGTGACACGCCTGGGTTCGCTACCCAGAGGCTATTTAAGCTATGGGCTGGCTTTCCCCTGGGTCAGATGATTGTTCAAGGTTCCTGAATAAACTGCATTGAAAAAAATAAAATAAAATCTAATGTCATTGCTTCTCTTATAAATAAGAAAAAAACTGCAAGTACACACTTAATAAAAATCTTATTATTGTTGAATTAGAGTGCATATGCTGCACATAGCACAATACCTGAAGAAAATAATGTTTTTAAATAAAAGTTCCCACAGTTGAGGTGACAGAAACATTTTTCTATGATGAATAGATGAAGAAGAATGACATTTTTCACTGAAATAGGTATATATTTAGACTTCTTTTTTTTAACAAAAGTGATGATCATTAGTGGACATAACCATTTGTCTTACCCTAGAAGTCAATGCTCAAAACACTTGCTCTCTCAGAAACAGACATGGCAGAAAACATCTCCAGGATCATCTGGAAGTATTGTTGCATAAAGCCTGGTAAAACTTGGCCAGTTGTGAAATTGTTAGATGGTAAGTAAGGATTGGAGGAAACAGAGGACCTCTGTTCCATGGGACAGATGAGTGGAGGGATTTGCAGAACAATATGCCAGAGTATGATTTCTAAATCAATTTCAAAGACATGGGCAAATAAATCAATTTCTTTCTGTCTTTCCCTTCGAGTAGCTTAGATAAGGACAGTGAAATCTTGTCAGTTGTTAGATAGTCATATAAGTTTGTTCTCTCAGACCAAGATGCAAATTGTTTATTGATGGTCTCTGTCTTATATCAAACAGTTTCTCAGAGGTTTCTGAGATGTCCGAGATATGTATGAATGAAAGAGTAGTGGTTTTAAATATTAAAATAGTAGTTTCATAGTCACATTACAGACATGAGGGCAAGTGTATTAACTGTTAATTTTGGCATTCTGAAAAGGTCACCACATTTGAAGACTAAATTTACATTCATTTTTCAAGATTTCTCAAGTATATAATGTGATTGCTGAGAACTTGTATCTTATAATAAATTATGTAAATATGTGGAATTTTAAGATATATAAAATTTCATTATATATAATATATTAAAACTTATATTAACTATTAACTCTGAGATATGAGTACATTCTAATATACTTGGTATGACATCTGGCATGAACTCCATAAATTAGAAAGTATGGCTTACAGCCTGTCTTGGTTTAAAAATTACTCTATTACTAAGTGATTTATATATTGTTTGTATTTTACAATCCAAGAAGCTTAAGATGTTTTATTCTTCTTTGTGTAAATTTTCTTTGTAGAAAATTCTGCAGTTGGAAGATGATGGATTTTGCTTGTTTCCTTAGGTATATTAAGGAAAATTTCAGTACATTACTTAAGCTCTAAGGGCCTATACATAGCAGCATTTGTAGCCTCTAAAAATATTTGGCAACCATTGAGTTGTGAGGGGATGCAAATAATTACATTATAGAAATGAAATAAAAGCAAGGAAATCATCCGTTAACATAACCACCAGAGTCTTTCATTATAGGACTAAATGATACTTTTGGCAGAGAGTTAGGCTGTTAAACTTGACATTTGACTAACTTGTCATTTTGTTTATGATCCCATTAATTTGATGGGTGTTGGGTACCTTGTCTAATTTTTAGAATGTTTATGATGATATATATATATATATATATATATATATATATATATATATATAATAAAGTGAACATTTCTATGACTTGCATTGCAAAACACTGCATTTGGTCTTGACTACAAGGAAGATGAACAGAGTTTGCATAGGTGTTCCACTACGAAACTTATATTTCTGAATCTTAGAATTTACTCAAGTGTCAAAGCTCACTCCTGACTATACATCACTGCTCTCAGGACTACAGTGAATGTTACTGACACTTACTTTTTACCTTTAGCTAGTCCTTCTTAGATTATTGGCCAAGCTTTAGTCAGAGCATAGCAAGTCCTCTAGGTCATTCTAGCAGAGGTTTAATATTAAAAGTTAGGAGACATGCACCTATTCAAAACTCATAGGACAAAATTCTGAGGAACATATTTTAGAAAATTTGCCATCTACTGCTGCACATGTTTCTAGATGCCAACGCTCGAGATAATATTGTTATTCTTATCTAGTGACATTCAGATCTCTTGCAAGATATATCTCATTGGCAGTATCTGATTAAAATCCTGCAGGTATTAGAGTCTGGAAAATGGAATTATCAGAATGTGTGTCCTGATAGAACAGGAAATAACATACAGAGTAGGGAGAATAGGTCCTTCAGTAAATAAACAACACCTGGTTTGTGGGTATCTCCTCAGTGTTATTGTTCAGTTATTCAAAATGTATTTCAGTGGATAATTCAGGTATTAAAGTGTTTGCCTTATAATCATAAGGAATTTAGTGCAATTCTTAGAACCCATGTTAGATGGTTGGAGACTCCCAAGCCTGTTTAGAGACAAAATGTGGATGGCTGCTTAAGAATGACACCCAGGGTTGATCTCTGGCTTCAGACACATGTGAATAAACATGTACCCAAACATACATAAACACACACAGTATATAAGGAGTGACTAAGTTTTAATAAGTTTGTGATTATCAAACTGGTCAGGGTCAGAAACATGCTATGAAAGACAGTAGCTAGTCTGATGGTTGCTGGGAATTGAATTCAGTAAGTCTGAAAGAACAGCTAGTGGGCTTAACCTCTGAATTATTTCCCCAGTCCAAGTTTAACTTGTTTTAAACCTAGTGATCTCTCAAACCCTAATTCTCCCACAACTGTTTAAATTATAGCAGACGTCTATGAGCCTTGGAGATAATCTCCCTGGATACAACAGTGTCACTACAGCTACTTACATTATAAGTGACTTCTCATATGGCACTGTCATTCAATTGTTATGACTTTGATTAATACAATAATCTACCTTTAAATTTTTTCAGTATTTAATGCTTTACTATAATTTATTTTAATCCATTCCCTATTGATAGAGAGTTCCTTTAAACATCTAAAAAATACTCCCACTCCTAAACCTCAGGAAACATTTCAGAAGAGGGGATAAAAATATTTTAAGAACTAGAAGATCAGGGCATTCACTGTGAAATTTGCCCCATAACAACACCTCCCCCAAGGAAGAGCATACCAATTGTTTATCCACTAACAGTCGGTCAGTCCTTAAAATGTACGTACAAATGCATATACATATACTATACTGAGCAGGCTATACTTAGAAATACATAGATATATATTTCTAATTGTTATTGAATCCATTAGTAAAAAAGAAAGGTCATGAAGAACATGGGGGTTATATGGAAGAATTTGGAGGGAGGAAAGAGAAAGGAGAATGTTTTAATTATATTATAATCTCAAAAACTATCTCCTAAATTATTATATGCCAATGTACAGACTATACTGAGTGATGTGTCATGGAATCATATCCAAATTATATTTCCTAAGGATTACTTGGGTAATGGTTCAGTTTATGATTAAAACAAGAAGTTTGTCAATTTATTCACCTGCCTTCAATAATTTTTTTTTCCAAATAGGATTTATTTAAAACAACAACAGTAGGTATGTTTGCTAAAAGAATGCATACATACTCATCAAGGAGCTAGAATGTCAAGATTGCTAACAGAGTATGGCAGAGCAGGCCTGTAATCTCAGCCATATGAGTGATGAGGAAGAATCACTTCATATTGTAACACAGTATGGAGTACATGGCAAGACCTTTCTAACCCTTCACCACCAGAAGTAAGTGAATGATGATTACAATTCTTATCCACTTTATATCCTCCATTATTTTTGGATTTCTTTATTAGAAACCTGAGGTGGTAAGCACAATTATCAGTGAAAACAAGTACTCTTCTTCAGTTCCTTCTCTTATCATGCCAAGAAGAAAAAGTGTGAAAATGGTTTGTGTATCACTTTAAAATTTTATAAAATTATTTGTCCTCTGTTCCTGAAATGACTTTTTGAGCCTTCCACGGGGGCCTCTGAAATAATTTTTTATTTCTGTTTCTTGGTAACAGTGTCTATAAAGGAAATGTATATAGTTTTGGATTTGAGGAGCTTATAATATCCTACAAGTTCTCCAGTTTTACAGGGAAAGGAGTATCATAAATAATACATAAATAAATAGATACAAATGTTCCAATAAAACATTTTTTTTTTACTTTTTTTCCAATAAAACATTTTAAATGATGGATAAATTTAAATTTGGCAGAGTACAGGGAATCATAAGAAAGAAGGGGAGTTAGTCTGATACAGAAAGGATAGGAGCTCACAAGGACCAAATATATCTGGGCACAGGGTCTTTTCTGAGACTGACATTCAACCAAGGACCATGTATGGATATAACCTAGAACCTCGGCTCAGATGTAGCCTGTGGTAGCTCAGTAACCAACTGGTTTCCCATAGTAAGGGGAAAAAGGACTATTTCTAACAAGAACTCAATGACTGGCTCTTTGGCCTCCCCACCCCCCAAGGGAGGAGCAGTCCTGTTAGGCCACAGAGGAGGGCTTTGCAGCCAGTCCTGAAGATACTTGATAAAACAGTCACATGAAAGGGGAGGAGGTCCTCCCCAATCAGTGGACTTGGAAAGGGGCATGGTGGAGATGAGGGAGGGAGGGCTGGGAGGGAATGAGGGATCTGGACATGGCTGGGATACAGAGTTAATAAAATGTAACTAATAAGAAAAATAAAATTCAAAAAATATAAAATAAATTTCATATACCGTGTCTCATAAAATATTATTTTAATTTATTCTCAGATATTTATGAAAACAGTGATCTATGGCTTCTAAACCTTACTGCAATTTGATATTATTTATGAATAAAGTCAATGAATATTATACACATATATACAAATGTCATAAGAGAACCGGTTACTTTCATGATTAACTTAAGATACCAAATGTTAAGAATACAAAACAAAGAGAATGTGTGTGTGAGAATAACTGCCTGTTCCCTACAAGCAATTTTAAATTCTACTGCTAATTAAACTGCATCTTCCTTACCCTGAGTATTACCCAATATGACTTTAGCCTTAACACTTCATTATCATTTCCACTTAAGAATTTTTACAGTTTTCCCAATACAAAATGATAATGGTTGTCTTATATTTATGGAAGTTTATAAATCTGTATTCTTTTTTATTTTTTATTTATTATTTATTACAATTTATTCACTTTGTATCCCAGCTGTGCCCCCTCCCTTCTTAAAGGCTACTATTATATTGGTTGTACTTTTTGATATCTTTTTAATTTTTTGGTGTTTTCCTTTATTTCTTTCCTTTTAATTATTTTTCTTTCCCTTATCATCATTCCACATTTTTGTAGACTAGCCTAAAACTAAATTTCTTTCTTTTTCTTTCTCTCTTTCGTTCTTTCTTTCTTTTTAATTTTTTTTTTTTTTTTTTTTTTACATTATCTACGTTCCTCTAGCCAGAAATGACTGGGAACATAGCCCTATTCAAAAAGACTTAGGGATTTTGTTCTATGACAGTGAGAGCACACATATTGAGGAACCAAGAGCTTTCTCAGGAAGAAAGTGGCAGGTAAGATTTGTTTGGGGATTTGAGTTTATCTTAGGTGAATTGAGGTTTTTCACAAACTTGAGAAACTGTAAGAAAATGCATGGCCCTCAAACTCTAAACTATGTACATTTCCTTTGCAAGAAATTTTTACCAAGAAACAGAAATAGAAAATGATTAAAGATAGGTTAGGAACCTGACAAATCCTGGAGGAAGCATACTATTTAAAAAAAAAATGAGATGGTTGCTATGAAAAAGCATAGTAAACTCCACATTGAGAAAAAAATATTTTATAGGAAGTACATGTAAAGACACTGCACAAATATTGCTTAGTATGAAAGTAGGAGCCATTATATTAGCCAAGAAGAAGGATATTTGTTTTTTCATTTTATTTTTTTTAATTTATCTACTTATTTATTTATTACAGTTTATTCACTTTGTATCCCAGGGGTAGACCCCTCCCTCAACCCCTCCCAATCCCATCCTCCCTCCCTCTTCTTCCTATGCCTCTCCTCTAGTCCAGTGATAGAACAAGTTGTTTGGTTTATTTGTGGTTTGGATATAGGTCATTGGATTCTTGTGTTGAGACATGACTATGAAGGCTCCTGTGTACCCTTTTCTGGTGTTGGGCTAGATTGTTCTGGTTCAGTAAAAGAGCTAGATTAATTTTGAACTACAAACACTCAGGGCTATTATATTTTTTAAAGAATTTCAGGATTGTCACAAATTTAAATAACTCTACTTAGTAAATGCTTTGGGTTCACAGACAGTTCATAAAAAATACTGAGGTTTTATATTATTTTTCTTTCTTGAAACATGTTATCTTACTGTACAACCAACTTATCTCACTGTAAGCCTAAGCTGACTTGTCACTACACTAGATTCTCCTTCTCCAGCTTTCAAAGTGTTGATATTATGGGTATATATATATTGTTTTCAGCTATTCCTTCTTGTTTCCTCTTTCTTCCTTACTCTCCTCACATGTTAGCATTAGAAAAGCATCAAGTCACAGATATCTCTGACTCCCAGTTTCTCCTTTCTTTACAGGATTTCTGTCTCTCTCTCTCTCTCTCTCTCTCTCTCTCTCTCTCTCTCTCTCTCTCTCTCTCTCTTCCAGATTTGATCTCCACTGTTTTAACTCTCTATGGCCCATCACCTACCTTCTTTCCTCTCTTTAAGCGCTACCACTATTCTGTCGCCCCTTCCAAGTGAGATTTATGCATCTTCCCTCAGATCCTCCTTGTTATTTATCTTCTTGGATCTGTGGCTCATAATATGCTTATTCTGTATTATATGGCTAAAATCCACATAGAAAAGAGTTAATACAATGCATGTCTTTCTGGGTCTGGGTTACCTCACTCAGATCATCTTTTCTAGTTCCATCCACTTGCCTGCAAGTTTCATGATTTATTTCTTTTCAATAGATGAGTACTAACTATTCTTTTGTGTAAATGTGCCACAGATTCTTTATCCATTCTTCAGTTGAGGAGACATCTGGGTTGTTTACAGATTCTGGCTACTATGAATAAAGCTGCTATGAACATAGTTGAGCAAGGGTCCTTGTGGTGTGGTGGAACATCTTCTGGGTATATACACAGGAGAGGTACAGCTGGATCCTGAGGTAAAGCTATTCCCAATTTTCTTAAAATTAACTATGTCATGTTCAGAGAACAGTATTTGAAAGCATTCCTCCCCATCCTCCATCTCTTATGTTATTTTCTACTCTTCTGCCACAATCAGTCTTTTCTGAGTCTTGGGGGAGGGTTATGAACTAGCTGTACTTGAGTGTAAAACCTCACTATAACCGAATTGCTTCTGTTCAGCACATTGAATGGTAATTGCTGCCTGCCGCAATAAGAAACTTCTCTGACAAAGGTTGAAAACAGCAGAAACCTGTGTGTGTTTACAAATATTTAGAAGGTATTTGACAATATGACCTTTATAAAATCAAGATAAATTGATTCTCTCCTAGGGGCTATGACTTCCCTGGCCAAGGGTTTTGGCCATGCTTACAATACTAGGCATAAATTATTCCTGTGGAGCAGGCCTCAAATGCAATAATGTGAGCAGTTGGTTTACCCGATAAATGGTCTAGCTTTTAGTTAGTCTGTGGAAACATGCCTCGTAGGTCAGTATTGTAGTATGCAGGGTCAAATGCTAGATAAGACCACTGGTGGTTTATCCCTCCCCGAAGCTTGCATTGCATGTTCTAGTACTACGAAAGCCTGGTCAGTTTAATACTGACTTCTCTGTGTTCTGAAACTAAAGAGCACAGTGGCTTCAGCAATGAGATTTTATCTTCTAATTATAGTGGGCAATCAAAAACACTGGCAATAGCCTTCATTGGTTTGGGTGCCTTTGGGGCCTTGCTGATCAATAACTCATAAGGAAGTGAACCGTGCCTGGCACTGAGATTTTCATTTGACAGTCATGTCTCCTGAGAGCGGCACTGTAGACTAGCATGGGTTTCTTTGGTTAAAACTTCTTTAACACATTTTTTTTTAATGAACTTATAAACTATTAAGCTTTCATAATGCTTCTGCACATATAAATTGTTGGGGTTAATTTATCTCCGTCCAGGCCCGCTTAAGCTTCGAGCTCCCATTATTCTCCCCTGTTCTTTAAGATCATATTTATTTTACTATTGTTTTTTCTTGTATATTTCTACTTGAATTGATAGGACACAGAATCCCAATTTACTTCTTCGTGTACACTTCAATTTGTTTACGCTGTCACCTGATCCCTAATTTCTTCATGCCCATTTCTCCAGGATTTGCTTAAACTATTTTGCTCCCACTGGTCCTTCTTTTAACATTTATATTCATCGATTCTATCGCCTCTTTAAATGTATATATCTCCGTGCCATTTTACCTGTCTAGTGTTATAGCTTAAACATGTACACTTCACTAAGCACCCAAAACAATACTAGGCCACAGAGAAAGAGAATCCAGACAGTCATGATGAGACCTGATAGGATAGTGTCAGATAGTAGGGGAGGCTCCTATCAGTGGATTAGGGGAGGGACATAGCTGGGGAAGAGGGATGGAGGGTGTGAACTGGAGAAGATGAGGAGGGTGCTACAGCCAGGATACAAAATGAATAAATTGTAAAAAATAATAATAAAATACTCAGCTGTAAGGAAAATGATATTTGCATGACACAGCTTTAAAAATAAATTATATATTTTAATTTGATGATAAAACAATGGGTTTCTATATGGATCCTTAGTATCCATTTCATTTTGTTTACTCAATCCAACACCAAACGTTCTCTGTCCTCCAGCAACCCCTAGTAAAATCTTTCCTCTTACAGTCCTTCTCATCTCTGTTTTAATATTATCTACTTCATATCACCTAATGTATACTACCCTCAAACTGTTTAAACTTCATTAAAAGACAGACTTCATATCTGTGGATCAAAGTACTTTTTCTGAGATGCTCTTTTTATTTCATAATATAAAAACTTATTGTGTTTCCCTCCCATAATTTTAATTGAAAATAATATTTCTCATAATATATCCTAATTATGATTTCTCTTCCCTCTAATCCTCCCAGTTCTTCCCTTCCTTACTTCTTGTTTTGGTCTATCCCCATTCTGTTTCTCAATAGGAAACAAATAGGCTTCTAAAAGATAATAATTCAATAAAATAGCATATAATAAGATAAAATAAAAATAAACATTTAAGAATAGGAGAAAACAGACAGAAGGAAAAGAGCACAAGAAAAGATTCAAGAAACAGACACAGAAATACACACACACACACACACACACTCAGGAATCCCATAAAACACAAAACGGGAAGCTGTAATATATGTGCAAAAGACCTGAAAGATAAAAAAAGAAACAGAGACAAAATATATTTAAAAATAAATGAATAGTGTGAACTCAGCAGCAGGCTCTCTGATAACCTCCCCCTGGCAGGCGCAGCCTTGCCAGGCCAAAGATAGAAGGAGAGGAGGCCCTCCCCTGTCAGTGGACTAGGGGAGGAGCATAGGGGGAGAAGAAAGAGGGAAAATTGAATAAATTGTAATAAATAATAATAATAAATATAAATAAATGTTAAAATTAAAAAAATAAAATAGAATGATACAAGAAATCTCCAAAGATGCTTTTGTGTGCATTTTTGCTGGACATATGACCCACTCTTGAAAGTATTTTGATTTTCCAATAAGTCTCTCTTGAAGAAAATTAAAATTTCATTCATAAGTGGATATGAATTGGAAATAGCTTTTGTGTTATGGATGGAAACTTCTTTGTGAACCTCTTTCAGCTCTGGTGCAGACCGCTGCAGGTCTTGTGCATGCTTTCTCAGTGTCTGTGAATTCATATGCATGTGCCTTGGCCTTGCTCTGTATTAAAGGCCTTATTTCCTTGATGTCCTCCATTTCCTTCTTACATTCTTTCTGTTTCCTCTTCTGCAAGGTTTCTTCAGCCCTAAAAGTTGGAATTTGATGTGCACATCCCAGTGTTCCTGGGTCTCCCCCTTTCTGAATATTGTGTGTCTGTAGGTTGCTGTATTTGTTTCTATCTGCTGCATGAGGAAGCTATTCTGATGATGTCAAAGCAAGATACTGAGATATGAGTATAGAAGAATGTCATTAGAAGTCCTTTTACTGCTGTATTATACTAATAGAACAGTAGTATTTGGTTTTCTCAGAGGTCGCTGCGCTCTCTAATCTATTGTTCTTAGTAACCTAAGCAGCATCCAGCATGAGCTATATCTCATGGAATGGTTCCTAAGTCAAATCATAACTTGGTTGGTTACACCCATAAACTTTGTGCTACCATTGCAGTAATATCTCTTGCAGAAAGATTACCACAGTAGATAGTTTGTAGCTGGGATAGTGTTTATGTTTCTTATTTGGTAGCGTGTAGAACACCTTCCAGTACCAATAACATAGCATGCAGGAGTGAAAACTCTAGGTATACTCTACCTTGACTTCTCAATGTTTGATGACTTGTATGGGTGTTGTCTTCAGCTACGAGAACTTGCTGTCAGCTTGTGGAGCTCTCTTGGAAATTGTGTGTGTAGCATTTTTTATATTTTATTTTTTTCACATTGTAACTTTTCTTGTCTTCAATGGTTGAGATTTAGTTTTTGTGTGGCTGACCTGTATATTAAGATTCAGTATTGTTTCTTTTGCAAACTATGGTAGTCTTGTGTTTGGGACACGAACTGTTGGGCAGAGTGAACGGAATTTTAGGTAAGAACTGGGAAATAGTAAGAGCTGGAGAGGACAGGGTCTCCACAAGGAGAGCAACAGAACAAGAAAATTTGAACATAGGGAACTTCCCAGTGACTCATACTCCAACCAAGGACTATTCATGGAGATAACCTAGAACCCCTGCACAGATGTAGCCCAGGGCTGTTCAGAGTCCAATTGGGTTACATAGTAATGTGAAGAGGGACTGCCTCTGACATAATCTGATTGGCCTGCTCTTTGATCACCTCCCTCTAGGGGGGGGTGCAGCCTTACCAGGCCACAGTAGAGGACAATACAGCCACTTTTGATGTGAACTGACAGACTAAGATCAGAAAGGAGAAGAGAACCTCTCCTATTAGTGGACTTGGGGAGTGGCATGCAAGCAGAGGGAGGAGGGAGGGTGAGATTGGGATGGGAGGAGGGAGGGGCTTATAGGGGGATGCAGAATGAATAAAGTGTAATTGATGAAAAATTTAAGAAAAAAAGGGGAAAAAAATAAAATCTATATATTTATGATAAAAAAATAAAAAAAATAAAAACCTTTGACTCTCAAAAAAAAAAAAAAAGAATTGTCATCTTGATGTCATCTTGATTTAATTTTCCTTTAATGAGTATGTAGTGTCTTCCTTCCCTATCTCTTCTAATTAGTTTTTCTCTGATGTTTATTTTCTCACATTAAAATGTCAAACTACCTTGTTGTTTTGAGGTCCTTTTGTTTGGAACATCTTTTTTTCCATTCCTTTATCCTGAGATGATGTCTATCCTTGAGGTCAAGGTATATTTTTTAGATACAGAAAAAAAGGACTGATCCTGAAAACAGGATCCAAAAGGGATCCAATCTCTTAGTCTGCTGTGTATTTTTTCCTGGGGAATTGAGACAATTGATTTTCAGAGTTATCAATGAACAGTGTCTGTTGATATCTGTTAGGGTGGTGGTCACCACCACCTTTGATTTGCTGCTCTCCATTTATTTAATACTTGTGTTTTCTTGGATGTGGTTAACCTCTTTATGTTGAAGTCTTCATTATGTCATATGTAGCGTGGGATTTGTAGATATAGCAACTGCTTAAATATATTGTCTTGGAATTTTTTTCTCTCTCCATTTATTGTGGTTGAATGTTTTGTTGGATATAGTAGTCTGGGCATGCATTTGTGGTTTGTTAGAATTTGTAAACCATCTGTCTAAGCCCTTCTGGCATTTAGAGCCTCTATTGAGAAGACAGATGTTATTCTAATAGGTTTTCTTTTATATGTTACATTGTGGTTTTCCCTTGCAGGTTTAATGTTCTTTCATTAGCCTGTATATTTAGTGTTTCGATTATGGGCAGAGGGATATTTTTTTTTCAAGTGCACTCTATTTGATGTTCTGTATGCTTCTTGTTCATCTATAGGCAACTCCTTTAGGTTAGCAAAATTTTATTTTATGATTTAGTTGAATATACTTTCTGTGCCTTTGAACTGGGTTTGTTTTTCTTTCTCTGCCTCAGATTTTTTGAATATTTTGTACCTGGAAATTTTTAGTTTTAACCTATTCTTCCACAGAGCAATCCATATCTTCTATCTTGGTTACAATTTTTCTCTTTCTCTCTCTGTTGTATTCTTTGAGACATTGCCGCAGAGTTCATGTTCAAGTTTCTAAAATTCTCATTTACACATTTTCTTCAATTTGTTTTTTTATTATTGATTCTATTAATGCTTTCGTGTCTTGAACTTTTTTAATTTTTAAAATATATTTTTATATAAAATACAGTTTATTTATTTTGTATCCCAGTTGCAGCCCCATCTCTCATCCCCTCCCAATCCCACCCTCCTTCTGTCATCTCCTCCCATGTCCCTCCCCAGTCTACTGACAGAGGAGGTCCTCCACTGTTTGCAAGTATTTTACTGAGTATTTTTGCATCAATGTTCATAAGAGAGATAGGTCTAAAGTTCTCTTTTTTTGTTGGATCTTGAACTGTTTTATTCATTTCTCTTATACTGTTTGCATATGTTTTCATAGGTTCCTTTAAGGTATTTATTCATTTACCTTTTAAGGACCTCTATCACATTCTTTTTTGCATCATTATTATTTTTAATTATAACTTATTCACTTTGTGACCCAGTTTTATCCCCCTCCCTCATCTCCTCCTTTCCCCAACCTCTCTCCCACTTCTTCCCCTATCCCTTTTCCATGATCCACTGATATGGGATGTCCTCCTCCCCTACTGTCTGAACCTAGCCTATCAGATCTCATCTACTGCCTGGATCTTCTTCCTCTGTAAGCTGGCTAGGTTGTCCCCCTAGGGAGAAGTAATCAAGGTGCTGGCAACCTAGTTCATGTCAGAGACTGTCTCTTCTCCTCTTACTAGGAACCCACATGGAGACTGCATCTGCCAGAAAACTAGTAAAATGTACAAGTGTACACAGCCACTCTGAATGGAAATTAGCCAGAGATTTTCATAAGAGAATACTGAAGTGCAACTTACAATTCGCCACTAACTGCTTTTATATTTAAAAAAAAATGAATAGAAATGCTTTTTCAGAATTTGTCTTAGTTCTGTCAACCGAAGCTTGCCCTATAAATATTTATTGAATGAGTAAATATCCCTTTGGCATAAAAGAGTCTTGTCAAATTGTTTTGGTAGCCCATATTTTATGTATTCTTTCAAAACCCATTTTTTTAATTTTTATTAAGGTTACAAATTAGTTTGTTGTATAGCAGAGTGTCTGTAGCCATTTTTTTTTTCTGACTAAAGTACTGTCCTATAGTACAGAAATTTCTTGTTCGTTGGCTGTCAAGTTTTGTTGGTTGATTTGTTGGTCATTTAGTGGAAACATTCAAATCAGAAAGCAGTTCTTATTCCTAAGGTTTCTTGCCACACTTACCTGGTTATCCTTCAGATCCATCATTTAGGCCTACGCTGGAAAATATTTGTTCCTCCAAAACATCTACCTGAACGTATCAATATTCTGGATTATAGTATATTCTGGATGCCTGGATGATAGTTTGTTTGTGCAAGGCCAATTTAATTTATTTTTTGTTAGACTCTCTGCCCTCTTGGAAATATATTTGTCTAATCACAATTTAAAGTTTAAGTTACTATAAATCCATTCCCTTGCCATTTTTTCTCTGTCTCTCTTCCATCCATCTGTGCTTAGTGCTTTATGGCATTGCCCAATTAGTAACTTCAAATAAAATGTTATTAATCCCTTCCCATTTTAAAGCTCTTGCTGCTATAGATTTCTTTATAGTGCAAAATCTCTATTCCTTCTCTCTTTTATTGCTCTTTTCAGTAATAGCACCTCTATACCTTCCTCCAAACTTACTTTCTCATTCCTACACATTTATTCTAATTTCTACTGTGATTAAGATTTTCCCTTTCTCAATTATGTTTTAGTCATACACCCACATTGTTTTACAAATGCTATTCCTCTTGTCTATTTGTTATATGGAATACTCAGTCTGTAGCATGGTTCAATTTTCAGTCCTAATACCTCTTCAGTAAAACTTAAAACCAACTTGTATCACATAAATCACACACGTTATTCTCCTTCGCTAACTCCCATTTACCTACTCATATCATTTGTGGGTACCATACCTGTTGCTCAGATTCAGCTCCAATTCTGAGGTACTTACATCCTTTTTTTCTGAGTGTGTTGGCACTAACAACTCTCAGCACTCTGATAATTTCAACTTGTCTGCAAAGAGCCATTTCTCCTAAATTTAACTCTCTTCCTAAGAACATCCAGTGACATTTTCTGCCTTATCTCAGGTTGGACCATCCTGAAGGGCTGTCTCAGAGCTCCATAGGAAATCTGTTGAAAGCATTGTTGAAAGAATGGCAAACTAGGACTTCCCTTTGCCAAACTTCTCTTTTATTGTTTCCTCCAAAAGTGTCACACCAAAGATCTTCCCTTAGCATGCTTCCTAGATAATGAAGTTACTCAAATATAGCATCCTAAAAAATGATCCTACAACATCTCCATTATCAACAAATAGAATATTCACTCTCCTTTGTTACTTTCTATACTCAACTATGAACTTATTAGAATGGTATCAGAGACTCATTTTTATTTCTTAAACATTTGTGTAGGCTTAAGATTAATGGGTAAATGGATATTCTTTCATTTTGACTAAATGGATAAGAAAGTAAGTCTGATCTATTTTTCTTATCATTTATATTGACATTTATAATATCATTAACTTAGAAAAATATAGACCTGATATTAGTTTATGGCAGAGTCTACAATATATCAAACTGATTCTCTTTTCCTCTTCAATATAATTAACTCAACATCATTGATTTTGTTCACACATGATTAAAATAAATGATCTATATTAAATACAATTTAAAATACACATGAGCAAAGTAGTTTTTTTTTCTTCCATAAGAATAAAACACGGAACTATCTCAGCGATTAATTTTAAAATTATACATTTTTAAAACAAAAGTTGTTCACATAAACTATGATTTAGATGATTCAGATCACTTAGAATTATACTCATTCCATAATTTTCAAATTTCCATTAGGATTTGCTTTACACGTATTTATTTTATTACCTTTAATAATATGTATATGTGGGTGTGTTTGTATGTAGGTATGCACATATTAGTGTATGAATCTGTAGAGTTCAGAAGAGAATGTTGGGTAGCCTGTAAATAGAATTATAAGCATTGTGAGCTACCCAACATGGATGCTGGCAGCCAGATCTGAGTTCTCTGCAAGAGCAGTACCAATTGTTTACTGCTTGAGCCATTTCTGTAGCCCATAGACTTTCTTTTTTCTCGTTTATTTATTTTATTCACTTTACATACTTGCAAGACCCTTCTCTCCTTCCATCCCAGTCCTACCCTCTCTTCCTTTCCCCTTTTCCTTCATCTTTTTATCAGAAAAGTGCTGCTCCTTTCCCTATCCACCACAGGTCATCAAGTTGCATCAGTACTGAACATGTCCTCTTCCGCTGTGGCCCGTCAAGACAATGCCTCCAGGAGAAAGTGATTAAAAGCTAGCTAGTGAGTCCTTATAATGGCTGAAGAGAGAGAACAAGGTAAGAGAGGGGGTACAGAGAGTTAATAGGGTAGAGATCAGACTTGAGGAGAGCGAGGACAAGAGGATAGAAGGCCTGTAGAAAAAAGAGAAACTGAGGGTGGGAACATCTCTGTGACAAGATGGAGGCCTAAGTTAGGGCAGGCTCCTGGGAGATATGAGGGGAATTCAAGCAGAGAACTAGTAACAGAGGCCATAGAGACTGGAGAGGACATCATCTAAATTAGACTAATCTTCTAATAAAGGGCAGGGAACACCAATCCATCCATAAAAACTTTGACTCAAAATTTATCCTACCTACTAGATACACAGGAATAAAGATAAAGTAGATAGACCAGAGACTAAAGAAATGCTCACAGAACTTTCTTAAGGGCCAAACACAGGCATATTATACAATCGATATGACCTTTATAATGCGTATACTTTGACTTCATGTGACTATATTCTTTCTTAATATTGATTCTTATAATAAAAAATTTTATGAGGTATTTGATATCCAAACAACCTTCAAAGTCACAAAGTAGATGAATTGACATTTAACACTATGTCAAAATAATACTTCAAATTTCATTTCTTTTAAGGCAAAAATGTTAAATGCTTAAATTTTGTTGCTTGACTCCACTCCTGTTAATTGTGGCCAGTCCAATAATAATACTGTTACCTCTCTTAACTAACTAGCACTTACAATGTAGAATCAGACATGGGTTTTCATAATTAAAAGTTGAATAATTAAAGTAGACATTTATAAAACTCATATTCCACAAAATAGCTACAGACAGCAGTGGTATTTGTATGGCAGTATTCAGTTTAATATTTTTTAGTTCATTCCACTCATATCCACTTCCTTCTCTTCCTGCATAAAGTGCTGACCTAAAACAGTCTTATCACAGCACTTAGAGTTCTAATTTAGGACGTGTTTTTCTCTATAACTAATTAGAGAACAGTAATTCCATGCTGGATATGAGTGACTAGAATTGTTCATTTCTATTTTTTCCTATATGATCCTCTTTTGAAAGAAATAGAAACAGAAGATGTACAATCCTCAGACTGTTTAGGAAGCGCTCTAAGTATGATTTGCTCTACTAGAAGCCAGACTTCATGCAAAGGTTAAACTATAGAAGTTGTTGCTCTTGGTCTGCATAAGTCTAAAAGTCAAGAGTTTCAAGAAAAAAAAAAATATATATATATATATAGCATAAAAAAACCAAGATTTCAAGATGAAGTAACTAACTCTCTGGATGTTCAGAGGCAACACTCTAGTCCTTGGGTCACACATATTATAGCAATTTGTATGCATGTGTTTCAGTATTGGCCTGTTATTCTTGCTCTTCTGGGTATTCCAATAATTAAAAAAGAAAATCATGATTCTGACTTAAACTTTTTCTTTTCTTAAAATAACTAGAATGATTTGTTTTTCTTGCTAGGAATCCTGACTTAAACAAACACAAATTATAAATACTTTCTGGCATCAGTTCCTCCTTACTCCAAGCTGTCATTGAAGTTGGAGTATACATCTCATACTAGTGATTTATTTACACTGAATAACAGCAACCACCTACTTATAAATTGTCAATATTTCCAAAGACTGAATTAAATAGAGCTTTTCTCTAAATTGTGAGCTAAAAAGTGTCTGTTTTATTGAGCCTCAGTGCTTAAAGTATGCTGAGAGTTCTTCCTCAGTATTTTAGTTTAGTTTACCATCTGTTGAAAAAGTCATTGGATTGTGATCTAGTGAGTTCTATTAAAGACTAGACATTACATTTTTGTTAAGTAGTACAATTAAGACTTTTAATATATCAGTTGTGATAATTATCCACTACTTTCTGATCTATTAGTTTTGTCATAGAGTTCCCTGCATATCACTTAATTGATTACTTCCAGTAGATGTGACTCCTTCCAGTTCAGTACTTAACTTCTTCCATCATATTATATGTCTGCTTAAATATCTCTTGGATTTGTGTGTAGAAATGTGGTTGAGCTGGCGAAAACTCAAAGTTCAGCAGATTGGGTTTCATTTGTTATTACTGTTTTTTGTTCTGAGACAGGGTTTCTCTGTGTGGTCCTGGCAGTTCTGGAATCACTTTGTAGACCATGCTGGCTTTGAACTCACAGTTATATACTTGCTTCTGCCTCCCTGAATGCTGGGATTAAAGGCATGCACCACCATACCAGGTTGAGGATTGGATTTCTTAAAGCTTGCTTCCATGGCACCTGATGAATTATACTTGAATGTTTCCAACAAGTCTTTCTAATACATACCTACATCGACTAGAGTTATCTATTGATATGGCTGGGATGAAGTCACAAACATTATATATAAAGTCTAGTACGGTTCCAGGAAGACCATATTACTATTGAAATTTAAACTTTATTTGTTGTTTAAATGTTATTGTTATATTCCTAGCTATTATGTTGTATTTTTGCAGTTCTAATGGATTTTATGACATCACCACAGAAGTATGACATCACAATCATATTATTCCATTATAGTAGTATCATAAACTCACAATGGAATTATGACATCATAAAGTTATTATGACATTTCAATTAATTGTGACATCACAATGGTATTATGACATCACAATGGAAATATGACATCATAATGCTATAATGAAATCACAAAAGAATTATGAAATAATAATGGTATTATGATATCACAGTGATATTATGACATCAAAAGCTGTCCTTAGTCGTCAGGGAAATGCAAATTAAAATGACCCTGAGATTTCACCTTGCAGCCATCAGAATGAATAAGGTCAAAAACTCAAGTGACAACACATGCTGGAGAGGTTTTGGAGAAAGGGGAACCTTCCTCCACTGCCGGTGGGAATGTAAACTTATACAACCATTTTGGAAATTAGTCTGGCATTATATCAGACAATTAAGAATAATGCTTCCTCAAGATCCAGCAATACCACTCCAAGGCATATATGCAAAAGACACTCAAGTATACAACAAGGACATCTGCTCAACCATATTTGTAGAAGCTTTATTTGTAAAGCTGGAAACAGTCTAGATGCCCCTCAGTTGAGGAATGGATACAGAAATTGTGGTACACAATGAATCTACACAATGAATATTATTCAGAGATAAAAAAAAAAAGAAAAAACAAGTAAATCATGAAATTAGCAGGTAAACGGTGGGAACTGGAAAAGATCATCCTGAGTGAGGTATCCCAGAAGCAGAAAGGCACACAGGGTATATCTCACTCATAAGTGGATATTAGACCTATAATAAAAAATAAATATACTACAATCTGTACACCTAAGGAATCTAATCAGGAAGGAGGACCCTGGCTAAGATGTTCAATCCCCATTCAGCAAGGCAAAGAGAATGGGCATTGGAGGAGAGAGAAAACAGGGAACAGGACAGGAGCCTACCAGAGAGGGCCTCTGAAAGGCTCTACCCTGCAGGGTATAGAGGCAGATGCTGAGACTCATAGCCAAACTTTGGGCAGAGTGCAGAGAATCTTATGAACGAAGTGGCAGATAATAAGACCTGGAGAGGACAGGAGCTCCACAAGGACAGCAACAGATACCACAAGTCTGGGCACAGGGGTCTTTTCTGAAACCGATACTCCAGCTAAGGAGCACTCATGGAGATGGCCTGAAACCCTTGCACAGAGGTAGCCTATGGCAGCTCAGTATCCAAGTGGGTTCATAGTAATGGGGACAGGGGTTGTCTCTTGCATGAACTGACTGGCCTACTCTTTGACCACCTCCTCCTAAGGGAGGAACAGCCTTACCAGGCCACAAAAGAAGACAATACAGTCACTCCTGATGAGGCCTGATAGACTAGGATCAGAGGGAAGAGGAGGACCTCCTTTGTCAGTGGACTTGGAGAGGGAGAGGGGTGGTAAATAGGGAGGGTAGCTTTGCGAGGGAAGAAGGAAGGGAGGTACAGAGGTATACAAATTGAAAAAAAATGTAATTAATTAAAAAATGGTATTATGACATCATAATGGTATTATGACCTCATAATGGAAACATGACATCATAATGGAATTATGACATCATAATGGAATTATATAACATCACAAAGAAATTAGGACTTCACAATGGAATTATGACATCAAAATGGTATTGTGATATCATAATTGTATTATGACATCCCAATGGTATTGCAATATCACAAACTTTATTATGATATCATAATGGGTATTATGACATCACAATGGAATTATGACATCACAGTGGAATTATGACATCAGAATGGCATTATGGCATCAGAATGTTATTGTGATATCACAAATTTATTATGACATCATAATGATGTCATGACATCACAATGGAATTATGACATCATCATGGCAGTGAGAGAGGATAAAGGTAGTATGACGCCAAGATGGAATTATGACATCATAATAGTATTATGACATCACAATGGTATTGTGACATCACAATGGACTATGGCATCATAATGTTATGTATCACAATTGAATTAGAAAAATCATAATGGTATTATGACATCACAATGGAATTATGACATCATAATGGTATTGTAACACAAAATTCAATTATGATATCACAATGGAATTATGACATCATAATGGCAGTAAAACATCACAATGGAATTATGGCATCATAATGGCAGTATGACAACATGATGAATTATTACCTCACAATGGTTTTATGACATCATAATGGAATTATGTCATCATAATGGTATTATTTCTTTATAATGGTATTATGGCATCATAAACATACAATGACATCATAATGGTATCATGATATAATCATGGAATTATGACATCACAATGGAATTATGACATCATAATGTTGTTTACTGAAAGTAGAATTATGTCTTTTAATGTATCTCAAAACTGTCCTATTATATACAAACTTGCTTTTATATTATCTGTTCTCTCTTTTCTTTTGGGAGAAGTAAAAGTCAGTTTATAATTTTTCAAAACATATAAAGTGAATAAGTGGCAAATTGGGATTGGAAATACCAGTGTCTGTCCTGGATCAACTATTATTTCTATTCTACTCAGATAACTTTACTAATTCCCTATTGATTGTTCAGTCTATCAACTTTTACTTCATCAAAAACTCAATTAAGTTCTTCAGTTTTATATCTCCTTTCTCTCATACTGATTAATTCTTTGTTTTCTTAATTTTATCATAGGCATTGGGAAAAGACTTGCTAATAACAGAATGATGCATTAAATTACCTTTCTAACTCTTTTCCCATTTTGAATTTACTCTGTAATACTGGCTGTGAGAATATGCAATCTTTGCTATGTTTTTGTATAACAATTTGCTTAAAAATTGAAATACTCCACCAAACATGGAAGCTCCTTAAACATGAAGGTAAATGGCTCAAAAAAGCTTAAGAAAGTCCCTGAAACTGACCAGATTCACTAGGCACCCCCAGCATATAGTAAAAAATAAAAACCAGAGTCCCCCACAGGCAGAGTAAAGATTCAGACTTCAAAGATTCGGACAAGACATGCTGCAAGGAAAACTCAGGTCAAACTGGCTGCCTGAAAGAAGCAGAAACAAGCCTAGCTGACTGGAAGAAGTTTAGGCCCACTGAGTCACTGAGAAAGGACACTATTCTACTTGTTGAGCTGCCTGCAGGCTGTGTAGTGTGCTGTTGGTTCCCAGATTTTGACAGCTGTCACTTGTGCCAGGGTCAGCTTTGATAATGCAACTGCTGTCTTTGAGTCATTTCTGCTCCTGTAAATAATTCTTCACTCATATTTCTGTAAGTAACCTCAAGGAAACTGTTTTGTTCACCAAGCTGAACGTTAATGGTATCCTTACTTTATTGTGTCATGGATATTTACCTGGGGTGAGTGGTATCCTTGCTTTTAGTGTGTCATAGAACTTTACCTAGGGTGAGTTGAAATGTGTTGCTGCATCTCCCTTGGAAAAGTTTTGTAATGCGACAATGACAATCAAGTTAAATCATGAAATTGTGAGTCTACCCTCGAATATTTAATTTTTAAGTATTAAGTGTTATGATTAACTTAGATTACTAACTAGATTGGGTTAGAATATCCCTAGATCACCTTGAAGCACACCTTTCTGTTTGTCTTTGAGAGCTCGTTAAGAGAGATTTAACTGAAGAAGAAAGACACACACCCCCAATTATAAACACATCATATTGTAATTATTGGGTTGGATTGAATAAAAATAGAAAAATGGGAAAATATTGAATATTAAAATACCTCTCCCTGGTTCTTGACCATTAATGCAATGTGAACATCCTTCCCTTTTTTATTGTCATGCTTTACCAACCTGATAGACTTTATCCTATTGTGCCATGAACCTTCTTTAAGTTGATCCTATAGATATTTGGTGAAAACAATGAGAAAATAATTAATGCATTAATAATTTTGATGGTATGATTTGGCCTTACAGTTATTGAAGCTAGTTATTTGGTTCTTAATGTCAGAGAGAATACAAAACAATTCCTTGAGGACAAACTAAGGAAATGTAGGTTGAAACTATTCAATTGCCATAAAGATAGTCAATAATCATCAATCTGCATCAGTCTCACTATTAAGTTTCTATATAGATGCATATTTTTGGGATTGGGCTCACTACTCTTGAAGGGTATCTAATCAATACTGTGCATTGGTGAAATATATGCATAATGAATATGAGCAAATTTGACCACTGAGACATTTCCTTTTACCAAGTGTTCATAGTTATGAAACAAATTGGTATTCTTTATTTATTTTTTAAGACTATAAGAAACATTTTCACTAGTATTTTAAAGATACTATATACTTGGTCCTTTACAAGAGGGAAACATGGCTAATGCTGGAAGCATAGCTAACTACTCAGTGTTTATGAAATCATGGTTACTGAAGGAGAGCCTATAACCATCAATTTACTAAAACAGGGTAAATTGTGAAGCCCAGTCTCAGTGGATAGATTTATAAAATATTTTTGCACTTAAGACTCAGGGAACATTGTGCAATAGAGGGCTGTAAAATTGTAAGAGCCAGAAGATCAGGGAGTTTGCTGTTAGATTGTGCCACCTAAAAATGTCAGAAGATACACTCTTAAAGTATCACCAATATGACACCAATGGACATGGTAAAGTAGTCAGACAAAAAACCACCAGGCCGCAACACTACACAAAGAACTGTAGTCAACTGAGAAAAGCTAGCAGTAGAGAGATGTTCTTCCCCAGAGAAGGGCACATCATCAGTTGGTTGTCCAGTGCCAAATTATCAGCCCTGAGAACACACACACCAGTGACATTATACCGACTGAGCAGATTACACACACATACACACACACACAATAACATTAAAAAAAGAGGCCACGAGGTTGAAGCATAGTGGGGAGGGACATATGGGAGAGGTTAGGAGGAGAAAAGGGAAGGGGATAGTGTAACTGTATTATAATCTCAAAATTAAAATTTAAAAAGTAAATATACATAAAAGTTTAAAAGTTTAAAAGTTACCGAACAGACTTTTTATTAATGTTTACAAAGAAAATCATGAAAAATAAACATGAATCATTTTATCATGTCACAAATGCATTGTGACTAATAAAACAGATGCCTCACTAGGAAATTAATAGAGAGAATCTAATATAAAGAATTAGAGATACAGGAATTGCAGATCTGAAAGAAAAACTGAAATACCTATGCAACTCCACTGTAATTGTGTGAAACATTTACCATCTGTAACTCTTAGAAGAGAGAATATAAAAGACAAGAGGTTAAGATAACCATAACATAAGAGAAGGTAGTGGAATTAGTACTGGTAATAAGGTCATTGCCTAGCTACTTATGCCACCTAAGAACATCAGAGGAGGGAATTTCAAACCTAGAAGTACACCTTTGAAAATGTAGATGTCCCTGAATACTTTTGATTCATAGAGTAGTCATAATAAGACTGGTTTTGGAAATTTCAAGAAAAAAACAATAAAGAAAATGTTGATGCTGATGAGTGACACATAAACAACCCCCACCTTTCCCCTCACTTTCTCATCTCTAGTCTGCTCTATTAGTTGAAGCTAATGAAAGCATAACTGGCAAAGAAGTATGAGAAATACAATTTTCAAATTTGCAGCTACAGCATCGTAGAATATGCAAGGGTGTATTTGAAGCTGGGAGAACAACTAGATAAACAACTAGCACAAATACATGCAACTAAAATGGTAGCTATACAAATTCTTTTTTTTTAATAGATGATCAAGCTTTACATTTTTATTTTTATTTTTTTAAATTTTTTATTAATTACACTTTATTCATTTTGTATCCCCCCATGACCCCCTCCCTCCTCCCCTCCCGATCCCACCCTCCCTCCCCTTTCTGCATGCATGCCACTCCCCAAGTCCACTGAAAGGTGAGGTTCTCCTCTCCTTTCTGATCTTAGTCTATCAGTTCTCAACAAAAATGGCTGCATTGTCCTCTACTGTGGCCTGGTAAGGCTGCTCCCCCCTCAGGGGGAGGTGATCAAAGAGCAGGCCAGTCAGTTCATGTCAGAGGCAGTCCCTCTTCCCATTACTATGTAACCCAATTGGACTCTGAACTGCCCTGGGCTACATCTGTGCAGGGGTTCTGGGTTATCTCTCTGAATAATCCTTGGTTGGAGTATGAGTCTCTGGGAAGTTCCCTGTGTTCAAATTTTCTTGTTCTGTTGCTCTCCTTGTGGAGACCCTGTCCTCTCCAGCTCTTACTATTTCCCACTTCTTTTTTTTTTTTTTTTTTTTTTTTTTTTCAATGCAGTTTATTCAGGAACATTGAACAATCCTCGGACCCCGGGGAAAGCCAGCCCACAGCTTAAATAGCCTCTGGGTAGCCAACCCAGGCGTGCCACGGGGGCAATGCAGATAGGTCCACATACATGGAAGCAAGCCAGATCCTCGGCCTTAGCCAAATGTGGAGTTGTTCGTGACAGAGAGCACTCACCATCGGGAAGGTGGAAGGCAGAAACCAGCTCCATCTTTAAGGCACAGCATTCCGCAGCTCTCTACAGTTCCCCCTTTTTGTTTTAGATGCATCAGGCAAGAGTAGAGGTCTGATCTCTGATATTAGAAATAAATTGGGACTTTGTACAGATGTTCATTTAGGTGTCATCCACCCAAAGAGCATCAGACCCGTCCGATACCTTTTTCTCAGAGGCGGGACCTGGGGCATCAACCCGCATGCAATCAGACATGCTCTTCTCTGGGTCCAAAGCGGCTGACCCTGAGTGCAGTGCTTAGCCTCCCATCCTGAGCGTATCATTTTAGCTTTTTATGGTATCCAACCATGCTTGGGGAGAATGTCCTGCTTCAATGGCTGTAAAGGCCTGAATGATCATGGCTGCATCACACTTCTTACATAAAATTCCATTCATACTGCCCGACAGTTGGCCATCAGGCTCAGCATCTTTTAGAATTCCTTTAGAAAAAAAAAAAAAATTCAAGTTTATCCTAATCTACAAGCATATTACAATTAGGTGGGGTTTCTTGTTTATTTGTTGTTTAAAATGCTGATTTAAGATAGATAGGAAAAGGATTATATAATTCTTATATTCCATCCCAGAAAACTATATCCATTAACATTGGCCATTCTTATATTGCTGAAGTAGATGATCCAGTACTATACTGCACCTAAATGAGTACATTGGGCTTTTCGTTTGTTTTTTTGTTTTGTGAATTCTGTTTATTTTAAAGCCCAGTATCAGTAGAACTGCTGCATATGGGTGTATTGAGACTCCCAGAGAGACTGTTGAACAAGCAAGATTCCATGTAAGCATAAACATTCTCGGATTTCCAAGAATCTCATTCATTTACTGAATCAAAATGATGGTGAGGCCTTTAAATTCTTCCTTTTAGGACTGTATAAAAGGACTTTTTAAGAAGTTTATCTGATGTGTGTTATTTTCATTAATCTAGCAAGCAGCTACAGTAGACTGAGCATACATTTATTTTTAGTGTGAACATAACCAATAAAACCTAAAATATTATATAAACTCTACAGAACAAACATATTTGAATGTTGATTTCAAAAACTGAAATGTTTTATTAATTCCAGCTATTTTTTTCTCATTTATTGAGTATGTAAAACAAAGACTAATCCTGAATAATATGTTTTTAAAAAAGAATTAGATTTCTCATGCCTCTAACATGACTGACTAAGAGAAGTTATTTGATAGTTTAGAGACTTTTGAAAAAATTTAAAGGTTTAAACTGATTATTTTTGTAGGAAAAATTTAAAATATGTACCTTTCAATTGAATGGAAGAAGATAATATTTTTAAAAGTGGATACTTGTACAGTTAAGTAGATTTTTCATTTTTAAATATCCTTATCTTATATACATTAGATAATGGACTACATGAACTTAAATGATAAAAGATTGATTCATTGTACAGAATCGCTACATTTTATTATTCTGTTATATATATATATATATATATATATATATATATATATATACTCATTGGCAGGTTTAATGATAAGACATTAATTTTTTTGGATGTTAAAAGCCTGAAACAAATAGCTAACATGCAATGTCAGACTGCTGTCTAAAATTTAATCAATAAAAATTTCACTTAAATAAATACAAAGAAAAAAGGAGATGTAGGATGTAGGAATTAAAACTGACACATTTGGGAAAAAAGAGAATATAGCAAAAATTTTAATGATGGAATATGTCTACTAATAAGAAAGTTACTCATAAGCTATACTATTCCAACCTAGGAAGGAAAGAGTTCCATAATTCTATATCTCATCAATATGAGGGTAGTGGTAGTTTCTGTTTCTGGTGATCACTCACAACCTATTGATCCATATATAATCTATTTTTTATTTCTTTATTTATTCACTCTACATCCTGATCATAACTCCCTCCATCCTCTTCTTCTGTTCTTACCTCCCTTCCTCTTCCTCCTATCCCCTCTCCACTACTCCCCCAAAAAAGGAGAACTCCCATTTACCAACGCACCTCAGAGCTTCAAGTCACATGAGGACTGAATGCATCTTCTTCCTCTGTGGCCTGGCAAACAACCCCATGAAGGGGAAGTAATCAAAAGCAGGCAACAGAGACAACTCCCATTCCCCTTACTAGGCAACCCACATGAAGCCTGAGCTGGCCATGGGCTACATCTGTGTAGGGTCCTTGGTTGGTGCTTCAGTGTCTCTAAGTCACCTGAGCCCTGGTTAGTTAGCACTATTGGTCTTCTTGTGGATCTCCTGTTCCATCCAGGTCCCTCTATCCTTCCTCCCACTTTTCCACAAGACTCCTTGCACTTCATCTAATGTTTGGCTATGAATCTCAGCATCTGTTTCCCTCTGCTGCTGGGTGGAGCTTCTCAGAAGACAGCTGTACCTGGCTCTTGTCTGCAAGCATAGAAGAGTATCATTAATAGTGTCAAGGGTTGGCTCTCTCCAGTGTAGTGGGTCTCAGGTTGGGGCAGGCATTCCCTCAGTCCCTGCACATATTGAGGCAGGTTAAATTTGGGGATGAAGTTTTTGTGAGTGGGTTGGTGTTCCCCTCCCTTCCCTAAGGGTCCTGTCTAAATAGAGGGTGACCTCTTCAGTCTTCATGACTACTGGGGGTCTCAGCTAGAGTCACCCCATATTGTCCTAGGAGCTTACCCCTGTCATAGGTTTCCAGCTTGTCACAGATGCCTCTTCCAAAATTACTCTTCTCTCTACAAGCCCTCTGTCCTCGCACCCCATCTCTTTCTAGGTCTGATCTCCACCCTCACTTTTCTTTGTGATCCCTCTCCTATCCTGTTCCCTCTCTAGAATAGACAGTAGAAGCAATTATAATATATTTATTATGTAATGGCTTATTTTTTGAGATTGTAATAGAATTACATAATTTTCCCTATTCTTGTTTTCTTTAAACCTACTCATATACTTCTCCTTGATCTCTTTCAAATTGGTGGTCAACTTTTAAAATGTTTTGTTACATATATGTATGGATTTGCATATATGTGTATATATATGTATATATGTACATATTACTAAATATGTAAGCACAGCCTGCTTGGTCTGTATATTGTTACTTGTATTATGTTTTCAGGATGACAGTTATGTAGTGGATAACTAATTGGGGAGCTCTTTCCTAGAAAAGACTATTTCTCACCTTCTAAGCTTGTATTAGTTGCCCATAATTCTTTGTGTAGTGTTGAGGCCTCACGGGCTTTCCACATCCACTTGGGCATGTCTCTTATTGTTGGCTTTTGATAAGTGTAGCTTATGTCATTACTAGGCTATGCAGTCTCACAACAAACTACTTAATCTTCCAATTTTTATGGTCTTTCTGCTCCCTCTTTGGAAGTGATCATTTTAAGACTTAGGTGTGGAGGTTGTGTTGTATGTGTTTCCACTGGGACTGAGATCCACAACTCTGCATTTTGTTCAATTATGGTTATCTGGAGTCACATCTGACTGTTGCAAACAAAAGTTCCTTAATGAGGAGCAAGTATTACACTTGTCTGTGAGTATAAGGACAAATATTTAAAATGTAATTAAAGATTATGTGGCTTAGTAAAGTGGTGATTATAGGTTCTTCTCTGAGCTATACGACTTCATTCATCCTGGATAGTCAGCTAGGTTTCGAATACAAACATGATTTCCTTCTTGTTGATCAAATCTTAAACCCTACTATAGAACTATTGGTTACCACCAAGGTATGTATGCCACTACTGTACTCTTAGAATATCATGTCATGCTGGTCATTGCTGTGATTCACTGGTATAACTGGGTAGACTATTGGATTCTTCTCCCTTTTGAAGCTTGCATGATACCTTCTGGTATCATGGAGGAGACTTTCATGTCAGTTCCAGTTTAGGGATGTTTGGTCCCTATATCTGAATTGCATGGTGTCTTCAGTATTAGAGACTTGATTTCTCCCACTGAGGAACAACCAAGATCAATAACAATAACATGTTTTGTAATCTTTGGACAATTTTTACTGACAAACCAATAGAGGCTTTTCATGCCTGATGTTGGGAATTTTGTTAGATGATCTTTGTCTCTTAAAGGAAACATTCTCAATCTAGATGGAATTTTTTTCATTTAAATTGTATATGTATATTTATACACTGATTTAAGTGTATAAATTTATACACTGAGTTAAGTGTATTATTGGTAATTTTAGGTAGATATCTTGATAGTATGATTCTTTACAGGGTTTTCAGACATACCTACTGTTACAGTTTTGCTACATCTCTAAAAGTTGTCATAGTGAGGTATCTTGACAGCCATATTTAATAATCTTGTTATTGGTCAGTGAATCTGCCTTACTACCCAAGGGGAGAAGGTTCTTTGGAATGTAGGCTTAAAATTTCATGAACTAAAGATAAAATACAAGGAACATGTGTGTTACCATGTTTTACTTTCTCTTCACCAAAGGTCTTGTTCATGTATTTAAGAATAATGCCAGACATGTATTGTAGTGCTTAACAGTTATGATAATTCTGAAGGTTTTTTTATTAATTAGTTCAATTTACATCTGTGTCATAGGCCCCTTCCCCCTCTCCTTCCAGTCCTACCCTCCCTACTGCATCCCTTTCCCCAGTTCCTCAGAATAGGAAAGCCACCCTACCCAGACACCTCACCTCACGTATTCACATGAAGACTGAGTTTGTTTCCTCCCCTGTATCCTGGTAGGGCAATCCCATCAGGGGAGAAGTGAACAAAAAGTAGGCAACCTCTGAGCCATCTCTCCAGATGCTAAGCAGGGAGGCTTATGGAGGAAGAGAGGGGTGGGATTAAAGGGACATGGAGGGGACAGGAGCCACACAGGGAGACCAACAAAATAGAAAGACTGAGCCTATGAGGTCCTGGAGAGACTGATGCACCAACGGAGGACCATGCATGGAGAGGATCTAGACCCCCTACTCAGATGTGGCTGTTGGGCAGCTCAGTCTCCGTGTGAATTTCTGAGTGAGGGGATCAGAAGTTGCTCCTATCATGAATTCAGTTGACTGCTTTCTAATCACTCGCCCTTGATGATATAGCCTTGCCAGGCCATGGAGGAAGAGGATCCAAGCAGTCCTCATGAGACTTAATAAGCTTTGGGTAGATGGCAATAGTGGAAAACTCCCCCTTTCAGTGGACTAGAGGAAGGGAAATAAAGGAAGAGGGAGGGAGGGTGGAATTGGCAGAGTTGAGCTAGGGGGCTTGAATTGGGATATATAACAAACAAATTGTGAAGAAAAAAATAAGATAAAACCAGGCAACATAGTCCATGTCAGAGGTATTCCCCACTCCCCTAACTAGTGCTCCCACATGAAACCTAAGAGGACCAGGAGGCTTATGTTCTTGGGGGTCTGTGTATTGTAGTATGTCTATCTTGTATTATATGACAAAAATCTGCTTATAAGTGAATACATATCACATGTGTCTTTCTGGGTCTGTGTTACCTCACTCAGGATGATCTTTTCCATTTCCATCCATTTTCCTGCAATTTCATGATTTCCTTGTTTTTAATGGCTGAGTAGTATTCCAGTGTATAAATGTACCATGATTTTTTTATCCATTGAGGAGCATCTATGTTGATTCTGGTTTCAGGCTATTATGAATAAAGCTACTATGAACATGGTGGAGCAAATGTCCTTGTTGTATGGTGGAGTATCTTTTGGATATTTCTACCGGAGTGGTATAGCTGGGTCTTGAGGTATGGCTATTTCCAGTTTTCTGAGAAAGCACCAAATTGATTTCCAAAGAGGTTGTACATGTTTGTACTTCCACCAGCAATGGAGGCGTGTTCCCTTTTTTTCACATCCTCTCCAGCACATGTTGTCACTTGAGTTTCTGATCTTAGCCATTCTGACAGGTATAAGATAGAATCTCAAAGTCAATTTTATTTGCATTTCTGGGATGACTAAGGACATTGGGCAATTTTTAAGTGCTTCTCCACCATTCAATATTTCTCTTCTGAGAATTCTCTGTTTATCTCTGTAGTTCTTTTTATTTTAATTGGATTATTTGTCTGTTGGTGTTTAATTTCTTTGAATTCTTTATATATTCTGGATATTAGCCCTCTGTCAGCTGTAGGACTGGTGAAAATCTTCATCAAGCTCTGATTTTTAGAAATGTACGTAATGAAGTTATATCTCTTTTTTGTCCCTCTATCAACAGTAATGGAATTGGTCATTAATTTTCTTTGTATTGATTACATTGTTCCTACTATGAAAATTAGTACTTTGCATGCTTTATCTAATTTTTTAGAATGTTCTCAACCAGATATAAGGTTGAGAACTTTCCTGGACTTAAGTCCTCTCTGTCTTCCACATTTTTTATTATAGTAATCAAAAGTCTGATAAGTTGTAACCAGAACATTTCAGTCTAGTGCTTGAGGAGAAAAAATCTAATTAGAAATATGAAATGACAAAACTAATTTACAATAACATATTCAAGACTGAACATCCAGTCTGTAGAGAATCTGCATTCTAAAATAAGACAGTTGGGAGAAGAAATACAAGAAAACAAAAAGATAAATAGTAGAATATGAAGAATCAGAAGGGATATATTTAGGGTGCATGAGTTTTTTTTCCAGATAAGAACTTATTCTGTTTGCCACTGATTAATCTTGAGTAAAAATTTTAAATTATGAAGTAAAAATCTACATTTTCAACAAACATGTCTGAACAAACATATATTCATATATGTATATATGTGTGTAAATGGTAAATAAAAGTCAATAGTTGAGTTGGAATGACTGGCTCAGTGGTTGGGAAAAGTGCTTTGCTGTTTCAGAACAGGAAACTTGAATTCAGATCCCTGAGACCAATTTCTTTTTTTTTTTTTCTGATGCTTGAAAGTTTTATTTCTTTTTATACTGCTTTACTTGAGAAACAAGACCTTTGATTTCTAAAGAGTTCATATTTCAGAAGGGTAGGGGGTATGGGGAAAAAGGATAGGAGGGAGTGACCAGGAGGAGAATAGGGAGGAGGCTGCAATCAGAATGTAAAGTAAAGAAAAAAATAAACTTAAAATATTTTTAAAGGAGTTCATGTTTTTAAAGAGGTATAAACTGTGTTTTTTTATATTTTTATTTTAATTATTATTTATTACAAATTATTCACTTTGTACCCTAGCTGTGGCATACTTCCTCATTTCCTCCAAATACCACACTAGCCTCCTCTCCTCCCCCTATGATTCTCTCATATTCCACTGATAGGGGAGGTCCTCCTCCCGTCTATTTGACCATAGCCTATCAGGTCTCATCAGGACTGGCTGCATTATCTTTCTCTGTCTCCTGGCAAGGCTGCACCCCCTCCCCGCCACAGGGAGGTGAACCAAGAGCCTGTCTCTGAGTTCAGGCCAGAGACAGGCCTGATCCCCTTACTAAGAAATCCACTTTGAGACTGACTCTATGGGATAGTCTGAGCAGGGATTTTAGGTCCTCTCCATGCATGGTCCTTGGTTACAGTATCAGTCTCTCCAGGGATCCCAGGGTTAAGTTTTTGTGGCTCTGTTGGTCTGCTTTTGAAGATGTTGTCCCCTGCAGATCTTTCTATCTCCCTCTTCTTGCATAAAATTCCATGCATCCTACTCAAAGTTTGGCTATGAGTCTCAGCCTCTGCTTTGATACCAAGATAGGTAGACTCTTTCAGGAGCCCTCTGTGGTAGGCTCCTGTCCTATTCCCTGATTTCTCCTGCTTCCTATGTCTATCACATTTCTGAATGAGGATGAACATCTTCCTAGGGTCTTTCTTGTTGTTTATCTTCTTTAAGGGGTATAGATTTTAGTATGCTTATCCGATATTGTATATCTAATAACAACATATGAGTGAGTATATACCATGGGTGTCTTTCTGCTTCTGAGATACTTCACTCAAGATGACTTTTCTACTTCCCACCATTCTCCTGCAAATTTCATGTTTTCCTTCTTTTTAATTACTGAGTAGTATTGCATTTTGTAAATGTACCACAATTTCTGTATCCATTTATCTGTTGAGGAACACCTAGTTTGTTTCCAGATTCTGGCTATTACAGATAAAGCTGCTATGAACATGTTTGAGTAAATATCCTTGTGGTATACTTGAGCATATTTCATATATATGCCTAGGAGTGGGATAGCTGTATCTGAAGATAGCACTATTCCTAATTTTCAGAGAAAGCACCAGATTGATTTCCAAAGTAGTTGTACAAGGTTACAGTCCTACCAGCAATGTAAGAGGTTTCCCCTTTCTCTGCATCCTCTCCAGCATGTGTTGCCACTTGAGTTTTTGATCTTAGCCATTCTGATGGGTCTAAAGTGAAAACTCAAGGTTGTTTTAATTTGCATCTCCCTGAAGGCTAAGTATGTTGAACATTTCTTTAAGTGTTTCTCTGCCATTAGACATTCCTCTATTGAAATTTCTCTGTTTAACTCTGTAACTCATTTTTTAATTGGATTACTTGGTCTGTTGCTGTTTAACTTCTTAAATTCTTTATATGTTACAGATATTAGTTCTCTGTCAGATATAAGGTTGGTGAAGACCTTTTCTTAGTCTGTAGACTGTTGTTTTGTTCTGAGGATAGTGTCCTTTGCTTTACAGAAGCTTTCCAGTTTCATGTGGTCCCATTTATTGATTGTTGATCTTAGAGCCTGTGTTGTTGGTGTTCTGTTCAGGTAGTTGTCTCCTGTGCCAATGAGTTCAAGGTTCTTCCCCACTTTTTCTTCCAGCAGGTTTAGTGTGTCTGGTTTTATGTTGAGGTCTTTGGTCTACTTGAACTTTAGTTTTGTGCAGGATGACAGCTATGGATATTGAAGAGGGAGTTAGAAAGACCTGGAGGTGACATGAGCTCCAAAAGAAGACCAACAGAGCCATAAAAACTGATCCCTGGGGATACCTTCAGAGACTGAAACCCCAACCAAGGACAATACATGGAGTAAACTCCTGCTCAGATGTAGGCATAATCTCAGTCTCTAAGTGGGTTCCTTAGTAAGGGGGGCAGGGGCTTTCTGTGGCATGAACTCAGTGGCAGTCTTTCTGATCACCTACCCCCTGACGGGTGCAGCCTTGCCAGGTCACAGAGGAAGACATTGCAAACAGTCCTGATGAGAGTTGATTGGCTAGGGTCAAATAGAAGGGGAGGATGACCTCCTCTATCAGTGGACTAGGGGAAGGGCATAGGGAGAGGATGGTGGGATTAGGTGGAGACAAGGGAGGCAGCCACAGCTGGGATACAAATTGAATAGATTGTAATAAATGATAATAATAAAATAAATTTAAGAAATAGTGCATGGTACTGGCAGAGAAACAAGATGGAGGATCAATGGAATCCAGTAGATGATCCAGAAATAAACCCACACACCTATGGATATGTGATTTTTGAGAAAGAAGCCAAAACAATACAGTGGAGAAAAGATAGCATCTCCCTGAGACCAGTTTCAAAGCTATGAATGACTATACCTTCTGTTCTTGGGGTTCAAGAAGAGACAAGAGAATGCTTTGAACTTGCTAGTCAGCTAGGATAGCCTAGATGAGGCAGAATCAAGAACCAGGGACCTCCAGATTTATTGAGATTTTTCTCAATGAAACTAGGCAGAAGGTGATAAAGCAGGACACCCAGTGTTCTTCTTTGGCCTCTTAGAGGAAGTGAAACCCTTCTCCTCAACTCCTAATGCACATGCACATGCTGTCAACCAATAAACAGATACATTCTCAGGCAGTAACTACGATCACTAACAAAACTGTGTTAAACTACACATAGCAGCCCATGTATATCATTGAAAATATTCACTGAATATTCATTGAAAATATTTCCTTGTGAGGACTTAATGGCACTGCCATAAACAAAATATAATAAAGTGTTTTCATTAGAGCATCTGAAATTTGTTCAAAGAAGGGGGTGTTTTCCAGCAGCTGGATAAATTATTCCCCAGGGAATCAATAACTAAGAGCACTTTCTCCTGTTCCAGAATATGAGAAAATCAGGGTTCATCCAAGCACTGAAATGGCAGCATACAACCATCTGTAACTCTATTTTTAGGCAATCCATTGCCCTCATCTGGCCTCTGCTGGCACCAGGCACATATATTGTAGATACATATGCATGCAAGCAAAACACTCAAAGACATAAAATAGAAACAAATAAATATTTAAAAATAACATTATTTAATTTTTAAAATCTAATCAAAGCTATGAAGCTAAATGGAAGTATATAATTTTCTTGAAATATTATTTAAAATGGTTCTAAGATATATTTACATTGAGCTTTAGGTATTGTAATCTTAACACCTGATTTTCAAAGTGAAATTACAGACAAAAATGCTTCATAGTCATATTTAATGCTCTTTAATCTTTTTGTATGCCGACAAAATATGTTAATACTCCAAATTAACATATATATCACTGCACATCTGAACCTCTGAAGAAAATTCCTTCTTTGAAAACACATTTTTATCTTGATTTTCTTATAAAAGTCATGTTTCCATAGCTACAAGATAGTCATTTGAATCATTTATTCTTCATTGACAGCGAAGAGGCTATTCATGGAGAATCAATAGTTTCACCAATTAATTAGCTGAATTTTAATTGGGTCAATATTAAAGTTAGATTTGAATAATTATCTCCTGTCTTAGCTTTGGTTTTATATTCTATTTTAATATATAATATAAATGAATAAATGCTTAGACACAATTGGACATTTATGATTTTTCCAATTTCAGTGCTAGGTTAAAAATCTTAGATATATATATATAAAATATCTAGCAGTTGTCATAAAGCAGTATTAAAATGTTTATCAGAATATCCTGATAACAAGAATATCACAAATACATAGTACATCTGAGTGTAGTTGCAGACATGGATGCACAACAGACCAATATTCTACTCTTATTTAACTAGCATCTGTTAATATATATGTATGTGAATCATAGTGTGATATTTAAATTGTCTATAAATACACTGCATAAGCACACTTGTATTAAATAATTATAGCTTTCTAAGAAATATAGAAAGTTAATAATAGTTGGAGAAGATGAAGTATACTATCTAAATTACAAATACATAATTTTATCGTTTATAGATTATTCTGGTTTTACTCATTAAAAGCATGAAATTCATCAACATTCACGTCTATTGGACACCTGTTGCTATTTTTCCATAGATGTTAACATTCTCATTCTTTAAATTATGTATAAATTCCAGGCTAGAAAATATACAGTAATCGCAAACAAGTTTTTGAGTCAATATTTAATTACTTATTTACTGTCATTTTTATGGTTTACTATTTGAAATCCTTTTCTGAGAAACATTTGTACACCTCTGAACTTCACAAAATATTCTAGTAGTTAAATTTGTTTCATTGTCTTTGATTTTCTGTTGGTAAACCCCCTCCCCATTTTTTTCTTTATTACTCTACATTACCAAATTCTTTTTTGGTATTGGGTTATTTTCTGTTATTCTAGATCCTAATTTAGTGCAAAATAAAATAAATGAGCAAAAGAACATTTTCTTTACTTAATTGCCATTTC
Source organism: Meriones unguiculatus (assembly GCF_030254825.1). Lineage (NCBI taxonomy): Eukaryota > Metazoa > Chordata > Mammalia > Rodentia > Muridae > Meriones > Meriones unguiculatus. Next base: position 144,463,122 of record NC_083369.1, on the reverse strand, counting down.
TTTCCTAACCCAATCCTAAATATTCTCCAAGTCTCATAGGTTTATGGCTGTAGCTAGACAGTAATAGTCTGTTTTCTTTTATCAGTGAGTGATAATGTAGCACCAGTAGCCTTAGGGTATCATCCTCATTCCTCTTTCTGGACTTATAGAGCAATTCAGATATTTTAGATCTGCCAGTTCCTTTGATTGTATTCATCTTTTCCTGTCTATCTTCTTTACTAATTTTAGAATTTGTCTGTAAAGTCAAAGGAAGGTGATGTCAGATCACTGGTATTGTTGTCAGTATCTTCTTCAAGAACTCTGACATCTGGATCAAAAAGTTTGTCACAGTGGGGGAGGCTTCAAGGTGCCAAAAACATTTCAGGTTCTTGATACTCCTCTAGGAACTATGATGGGAAAAATGATTATTATATATTCTGATTCATATTTTGTTATCTAGTCACTAGCCAAATACTTCTTTTTTTTCTCCATTATTTATTCACTCTAATTCCTGATTGCATGCCCTCTCTTCTCTTCCCAGTTTTCCCTCATACCCTCTTCCCTGACATTCTTCCCTCCCCTTCTCCTCACAGAATGGGGAGGTTCCCCATGGCAAACAACCTATCCAGGCAAATCAAGGCACTGCAGAACTAGGCTCACCTTCTCCCACTGAGGCTAGACAAGGCAGCCCCATTAGGGGGATGGAATCTAAAGGTAGGCATCAGAGTTACAGTGGGCTGTTGCTCCAGTTGTTGGGAGACCCACATGAAGACAAAAATACAAATCTGCTAGATACATGCAGGGGCCCTAGGACCATTCAATGTATGATCTTTGGTTGATGGTTCAGTCTCTGTGAGGCCCTATGGCCCAGGTTAGTTGACTTTGTAGGTCTTCTTGTGGAGTCCTTGACCTCTCTGCCTCCCTCAATCTTTTCCCCAACTCTTTCAATAGGACTCCTTGAGCTCTGTCTAATGTTTGGATGTGGTTCTCTGCATTTGTTTCCATCAGCTACTGGATGAAGTCTCTCAAAGGAGTTATGCTAGGCTCCTGTCTATAAGCATAGCAGAATAACATTAATAATGTCATGGATTGGTTGTCTCCCATGGAAAGGGTCTCAATTAGGGCCAGTCTTTGGTTGGCCCTTCCCTCAATGTTTGTCCATCTTTGTCCCTGCACATCTTGTAGATAGAACAAATTTTGGGTCAAAAGTTTTGTGGGTGATTTGGTGCCTTTATCCCTCCACTGGAAGTCCTGCCTGGCTGGCTACAGGAGGTGGCCACTACAAGCTCCATATCCCCTGCTGTTAGCAGTCTCAGACAGTGTGATCCCTATATACTTCCTGGGGCCTTCTTATCCAAGGTCTCTGGCATATCCCAAAGATGTCTCCCACATCAGATTTCCTTTCTCTCATCTGTAGCCTGCCTCTCTACTCCTAATCTCCACCTTAGCCCATCCCTCTCCTACCCCGTTCCTTCCTTTCCATCCACCACCAGTGCTTATTTCATTTTCTCTTTTGAGGGAGATTTAAGCATCCTTCCTTGAGCCCTCCCTGTTACTTAGCTTTCTTTGGGTCTATGGATTGTAGCAAGGTTACCCTGTACTTTATGGCTAATATCCACTTATAAGTCAGTACATACCAAGAATGTCATTTGGGGTTTGGTTTCTCTCACTCAGGGTAATATTTTCTGGTTCCATCCATTTTTCTGCAAAATTTAGTATGCCCTTGTTTTTAATAGCTGAGTATTATTCCATTGCGTAAATGTATATCCACACACTTCTTATGGCACTTATGTCATTGGGATTCCTTTCAAATAATAATAGACCACTTTTTCCTACTCTTATGAGGTCTCGTGTGTCATTGTGCAATGTACACTGAAATTTTATTTTTTAATAACATTTTATTGCTTTCTTATTTATACCCCCAGTATGTTCACTTTGCCATATAACTCACACCATAACATCACACAATATGTTCCTCACAAATAAACTCTACAAATTCATTCTTGGATGCTCGATTTGCTGCTTTGTGAAACTTACTTTGGTCTGATTTGATAATAAGTATGGCATTCTGTTAGTTATCCTAACCTAGTCTCCTTCTCTACTAAATGTTTACTTTTTGATACTTTTATATGTGTATGTTACATGTGTGTAGGTGCTCACAGAAGACAGAAGTTGGTGGTGGACAATGAAGAGCTGGGATTACAGGCACTTGTGAGTTATGTAACATGGGCACTAGTAACCAATCTTCCCATCCAAACATTTATGTTAACATGTATTGTTCATTACCTTTTCTTCTAGAGCCACCTTTATCACTAGAACTGCAGTATATCATTGAAAACATCATCAAAAGTTAAAGGAAATAATTGTTGACCAAAACAAAAAAAATAAAAACCGTAATTAAAAATATAGTAAGTCTGGAGATCAGGAAGGCTTGCAGGTTCTTTTTTTTTTTAATTACACTTTATTCACTTTGTATCTCCCCTCCCAATCCCACCCTCCCATCCCCTTCTTCACATATGCTCCTCCCCAAGTCCACTGATAGGGGAGGTCCTCCTCTCCTTCCTTCTGATCTTAGTCTCTCAGATCTCATCAGGAGTGACTGCATTGTTGTCTTCTGTGGCCTGGTAAGGCTGCTCCCCCCTGAGGGGAAGGTGATCAAAGAGCAGACCAAACAGTTCATGTCAGAGACAGTCCCTGTTCCCCATACTAGGGAACCTACTTGGATACTGAACTGCCATGGGCTACATCTGTACAGGGGTTCTGGGTTATCTCCATGCATGGTACTTGGTTGGAGCATGAGTCTCTGGGAAGACCCCTGTGTTCAAATTTCTGGTTCTGTGGCTCTCCTTTTGGAGTTCCTGTCCTCTCCAGATCTTACTATTTCCTACTTCTTACATAAGATTCCATGCACAATGCCCAACAGGCTTGCAGGTTCTTAAAAGTCTTATAAACCCATGGGTACTGCCCAGACTCATGAAAGTAGATAAGATTTTCATTCAAAAGATTCAGTCCTCATAAAATCTTATAATGATTCTTGTTCAAAATCACATGTCATTCCCTTTATTCTAGTTTTTATTATGTTTTCCTTCCAACTGCATATCAAAAATAGCAAACCTACAAATTTAGCCTTATTTTATAAGTCAAAGGATGTACATATGTCCTATTGAAAATATTATATCAATAGATACATTAGTACATTTTGAGGAAGATTGAAAAAGGTAAAGATATCAGTGCCAGGCCTCCCACCATTTCTTCTCACAGGAAAAGAATGTGGTAAGGCTAATTCTTCTGGCAGGTGGCTGGGCATATCTCCACCTGGCTGGCCTTTGCTCAGGCTTGTACTTTAAACTTTAAACCAATACCCCAAAAATCCCTTAATCTTTAATTCTTCGATCTCTCAAGTTCTTTGTGTGTTGGACATTAGTCTGTTACCATAAGTACAATTTGTAAGCATTTTCTTCAATTGTACAGGTTGATAGATATTTGATTCCAAATCAGATTATTGAGAATTGTATAAGGTGCATGAAAGTGCAAATCTGTTTACAGTATATAAACTTCAACACCTTTGGTGATACATACTGAACTATAACCAAAGGAACAGTTTTAGTTTGTTTCTGTTAAGGAACATCAAAAATGTTTTCTGTAAGAGAGGAAAGAAGGCATACCAGAGAAATATCAGATCAAACCCCAATAGAGCAAACACCAAATCCTGCAACTCTAGGTCTGGCATTTGGGACTCATAATGAACTCATCTGCATTCAGTTTCTTTTCTTGCAGACTCAGACTCTGGCACATATTCTCTAGCTTTATTTTTTTTTTTCAATATTTAAATACCAGTACAAAATGGATGTCTCTGGCAACATCTGTTACCAGTTTGGGATGAAGCCTAGCCTGCTTACTGTGGACCACAGTTACTTTTATGTGCTGTACCTAGTTAAAGAAATATTTCCCTGGGAATTTGCTGTTTTATTTATTTTTTTCTCATTTATTTATTTTGTTCACTTTACATCCTTGTAGCCCCTCCCTCTCTCAAGCCCAGTCCATCCCTCTCTCCATTTGCCTCCCACTCCACCTTCCTTTTTTCCTCAGAAAAGGGGAGCTCCCTTTCCCATCCACCCCACTCATAAAGTTGCATCAGTACTGAGCTTGTCCTCTTCACCTGTGGCCTGCCAAGGCAGTCCAGCTAGGGCAAAGTGACCTAAAAGCTAGGAAGTAGGTCCATGTCCCATGCAGTCCCCAATTCCCTTACTAGAGGATTCATTTGAAACCTAAGCTGCCCATCTGCTACATCTTTTTTATGGGGCCTAGGCCTACTTAATGGTCCTTGGTTGATGCTTCAGTATCAATAAACCCCTCTGGGACCTGGTTATTTGGCTTTGCTGTTTTTCTTGTAAAACTCCTTTCACTTTCAGGTCCTTTTCTCTTTCCTTTCACTATTCCCCAAGACTCCGTGTACATTGGCCAATGATTGGCTTTGAGTCTCAGCATCTGTTTAGAGGGAATACTAAGAAAAGCTTCCCAGAAGACAATTCTGACATGCTCCTTGTTGCAAGCTTAGCAGAGTACAATCCATAGTGTCAGGGGTTGGCACTTTTGGATAAGGTGGATCTTTGATTGGGTTGAAGTTTTTGTGGGAGAATTGTTGTTCCCCTCCCATTGCTAGTATACTAGTCTATTTAGTGTGTGTCCTCTTCAGTCTCTATAGCCTCTGCTACTAGGAGTCTCTGCTTGAGTCCTCCTCCTATCCTCCCAAGAGCCTACCCTCATGTCTCAGGCTTGTCACAGAGATGTCCCCACCTTCAGTTTCTCTTTTCTCTACAGGCCTTGTTCTCTTGTCCTTGTTCTCCTCAGGTCTGATCTCTACCCTCTTAACTTTCTGTGACCCTTCTCCTACCTTCTTAGGGAATTTGTTTTAAGAAGCAGGGGCTTGGGGATGAAATAAAGATAAAATTTAGGTAACTAGAGAATGAGGAATGGGGAGAGCATTGGATATGATCAAAACAAGTTGTTTGAACTTCTCCAAGCACTGATAAAGAACAGGAAACACATTCAAGGACATTCTTTAGGCTCTTTCCTTTCTAATTAATTTGCATTTTCACTAAATGGAGTCTTTGAAGTATGGGATCTTGCCCTCAGGACATTTTTCCCATTGTATCAATTCAATCCTGAGACAAGCAAAACTCAGCCGCCCCTCCTATAACGAATGAGAGTGGAAAAAAAAATGAGACAAAGAAAGTAGGTATGAAAATTGAAGTATATAGAAAAATTATATTAAGTATAGACTATGGAAATATTCATTTCCTGGTTATAAGATTTTCCAAAGGTAATTTTCAAATTTGACAAAAAAAAAAAAAAAAAAAAAAAGAAAAGAAAACTTTTAGGACAAGTATAGAAAAGAGGAATCCATGTTATTATCAAAACTTAAGAAATGCTGGTGACAATTTTAGCAGACAATCAAATCATAATACAAAGCCTCCTTTAAGATTTTTTTTTTTTTTCCGGAGCAACACATTGTCTTTGGAAGTTTTATTTTGTACAGAATTTTCAAACAATGACAACAAATTCTTCCAAAGCTTTTTTGAGTGAAATAGACAAACTGACTAATAATTATGATGATTTTTGATATAACATTAGAGAACAGAAAAAAGTGTTTGAAGGGTAGGAAAAAGCTGACCCTATTTAGAGAAATAGATAGGTTTGACTTGAGCTGTCATATTGTTATGCCCAAGTCTCATGGACCCCAAAGACCACCACAGAGCCAATTTCGATACAAAAGCAGTAGGGTCTTATATTACAAGCTGGAGTTCTGGACCATACTGTCACCAAGCAGTGGTGTAGAGTGTAGAGCCCCAAGCTCAGGTGGAGGAGGGTTTTTATTGGGTTACAGTGAGGTTTGGGAAATTTCAGTTTAGTAGCTACACAATTGGTAGCATTCAGCAAGGACAAGTTTGTTAAAAGTGATTGTGGCTAACTAACATTGAGCAAGCTATCTATAGACCTCAGGAATGTTAGGCATTTCCATGCCATGAATGAACATTCTATTACCAGGTGGGTGGGCTGCCCAGCACAGATGCTTCACCCTGAGATAAGATAGCTTCCCATTCTTGTGTTTACCTCCAGGCTATTTCTTGGGTAAAGAATTTTATCGTCTTCTTCCTGGAATTGGTGACAAATGGCCTAATTCCTGGGACTGGTGACTTTTGGGGTAAGGGATCAGGCCTTGTTCTCTCATATATTAATATGTGCTATAAAGGGTTATATTTTGATGCTAGTCAAAAGCATGTGACAATTGTAATTACCCATCACCAGTCCTCTTGGGCATTCCTGGTACTTTAGTTCTAGTGGGTAGAATAACTTAAGGGCAAATAATGTCTCTTTATTGCAAATGGTTATATTGTTCAACACAGAAGAAAAAAATGACCAATCTAAAATTGATACAACGTAAGAATCTTAGTGAATATTCAATGACAATTTGTCTACATTTTGAAACTATTAAAGTCTAGGAATTTATACTCAAATGGACTCCACTATTTTTTTAATTTTTAATTTTTATTCACAATTTATTATTATATATCCTGATTAAAGCCCCCACCCTCAAATCCCCCCAGTCCCAACCTCTCTCCCTCTTCCCTTTATTCCTTTCCTCTAGTCAACTGTAAGGGGTAGTTCTCCACTATTGTCATCTACCCATAGCTTGTTATAGTATCCACTTTTGTGGACAAATACAAATGTAAATATAAGGAATGACTTTTTTAACCAGTGTGAGAACTCTAGCAATAATAAAATGTAATTAGTTTTCCAAAAGAGGATAGATGAATAGGAGACTTATCTGTAGTAGGTTTTTTAATATCTTTAACCTTGTCAGGTAGATGGAGGAATAAAAAATGTTCCAGGCAAGAGAAATAATATTGCAGAAATAAAAGATGTAAGCTATCTTGACATGTTAGTAACTTGAGAAATTGAATGTTCTTGGAGGGTAAAAGGTACAGGAGATAATGAAATACGCTGTATAGCCTTTTGCTGATCCCTTAAAGATCCAGTCAAGTTTGGTCCAAAGAACAATTTGAAGGAGGGCAAGAGAACAATCTGTAGTATTTAGGCAGCCTGCTTCTGGGTTGTCTAGCAACCTATGATGTCATCATGTGTCACCCTGCCAGGTAGCCACACCTGGCAGGCATGGTTAAGCTTCTCCTTAAGAGGTTCAAGCCTCCACTATGTCTCTCTCTTGCCCTCTTGTCTCTTGCCCTCTTACCCTCTTGCCCTTTCCTCTTTTTCTTTCGGGAACCACCCTCCCTTCCCCTTATCATGTCTCACTGTCTCCTTCTCTCTCTCTCTCTCTCTCTCTCTCTCTCTCTCTCAAGTCATCTCCATCCAATAAACCTCTTTCATATAAAAACTGCTGTGCACATCATCATTTTATTTGGTCCTACCATTGGTGCTTTTGGCCAAGAAGGGCTCTCCTGGTAGCACCTGGTTTTGTCATGCCAGGACCCCTTAAACTGAACCATGACACCTGCAACAAAATTTTTTTTTCTGCTCTACTTATCCTTAACCACCATATGCTCACCATTATATCACTTATGCTTTAAAACATACACTTTCTTTCAACTGCCCTTACTGCACACACCTGTCCCTCTGCTCAGGGTGGCTCAGATTTGGCATTCTGCCAGGTGCTCCTAGCACTGAACACAGGGGACACAGCGGACACTCGCGCTGCGCCAAAATTGGCTTGGGGAAACTAAAACGCTCACACCAGATGCTGAAACTGCCGGTTTAGACATAGCCTGCTTCTAAACTATCGCTATTAGATAAGCAACTGCTGGGGACCCTGCCCACACACAGATGGCTTTAAATTGCTCCACTGCCTCAGGCCCCATGGATGAGATTTTAAATCTCCCGCGGAATGCCTGCCACGAGAGGCTGTCTTGCAGAGGAGGGTTTTTAGTTGCACATACTTCCAATCAGCTGTCCCACACGCATGCAGAAAGTTTTGAATCGGGCCGGAAGAGTTTCCCACCAGTAAGCACCTGGTCTCGCTGTGCTGCCACAGTTGCACACCACACGTGGCGAGACTCCATGTTGATTTTAAAAAAGAGAAGCCACACCATGCACTCGCCCCTCCCCCACTCCTGCAAAACTCCAAGCTGCATGCTCTAAACACTGGCTCTCGATATATCTGACTTCTAAGGTGCTATTTCCAAGCTTTTAAAAAATATTTTCTTCCTGATTTCTGTATGCTCTGCTCTTAAAGTATATATTTGTTTTTAAATGCTGTAAATTCTTATCTGGTGATTTATATAATTTTCTCATTGGGTTTACATTTATAAGACTTACTTAATCATAACTAACTCCGTCTATTTTATCTCCTTTTAGACTAGGACAGCAACAAGTCAGATTTTTACATGGTATGAATTTTTATAAAAAAATCAAAGTCACATTTTACAATATATATGATTCAAGCCTGGTTCAAAATAATTTTTATATAATGCTAAAATTTGATTATTTCCAGCTGTCTGCTCCTCTTGGGTGTATCTGCTTCTTTTTTTTTCTAGGGTTTTCAGTTGGGCCATTAAGTTGTTTGTATGTGATGTTACGAATTTCTGCTGGTGGGAATGTAAACTGGTACAACCACTCTGGAAAGCTATCTGGCGCTTTCTAAGACAAATAGGAATAGTGCTTCCTCCAGACCCAGCTATACCACTGCTAGGTATATACCCTAAGTTTGTTCAAGTACACAAAAAGGACACTTGCTCAACCATGTTTATAGCAGCTCTATTTGTAATAGCCAGAACCTGGAAACAACCCAGATGTCCATCAACGGTGGAATGGATACAGAAATTGTGGTATTTTTACACAATGGAATACTACTCAGCAATCAAAAAGGAGGAAATCATGAAATTTGCAGGCAAATGGTGGGATCTAGAAAAGATCATTCTGAGTGAAATATCCCAGAAGGAGAAAGACAAACACGGGATATACTCACTTATATAGACCTATAAGATATGATAAACATAATGAAATCTATACACCTAAAAAAGATAATCAATTGAGCGGACATGGGGTAAGATGATCAATCCTCGTTTAGAAAGACAGATGGGATGTGCATTGAATGTATGACAGGAGTCTACTGAGCGCATCTGAAAGACTCTAACTAGCAGTGTTTTCAAAGCAAAGACTCATGACCAAACCTTTGGCAGAGTACAGGGAATCATAAGAAAGAAGGGGAGTTAGTCTGATGGGGAAAGGATAGGAGCTCCACAAGGACCAAATATATCTGGGCACAGGGTCTTTTCTGAGACTGACATTCAACCAAGGACCATGTATGGATATAACTTAGAACCTCCACTCAGATGTAGCCTGTGGTAGCTCAGTAACCAATTGGTTTCCCAAAGAGAGGGGAACAAGGACTATTTCTAACAGGAACTCTATGACTGGCTCTTTGGTCTCCCCACCCCCGAAGGGAGGAGCAGTCCTGTTAGGCCCCAGAGGAGGGCTTTGCAGCCAGTCCTGAAGATACCTGATAAAACAGGATCAGATGAATGGGGAGGAGGTCCCCCCTATCAGTGGACTTGGAAAGGGGCACGGTGGAGATGAGGGAGGGAGGGAGGGACTGGGAGGGAATGAGGGATCGGGACAGGGCTGGGATACAGAGTTAATAAAATGTAACTGATAAAAAAAAATAAAAAAATGCTAAAATTTCAAAGTTATAATGGTCTATTCAAATTAAGCTAATTTAAAGTGTACTTATAACTGCCTAAATACTAACATTCCCTGCCTTGTTGCCAGACTCAAGAGACAGGCCTCAGATGTAACCATTTACCATCCCTTAACCTAAAGGACAATAAATGTTCATAGCAGTCTCACCTATGTCTCATGGTAAATAACTAGATATAGAGGCCTAAGAAAAATGTTGTTGGAGGGACTAAGAAAATGTTTTAATGTTTGTAAACACAAGTTATAAATGTTTGAGGGTCTAAGAAACTGTTTTAAGGTTGGTAAATGCAATTTATAAAGGTTGCAAGGTCCAAGGTGATTTAAGTTATCCTAAATAGGTAAAGATGCTTAATATTTATGCTTAATGTTGCTATGCATATTAGTGACTGTCCAGAGCTTTGAACTTTATCAAGAGAGCATTGATTTATTAATCTAACTCTAATACAAAGCATTCCACTATACCACCCACTATCATGGTTCCAAGTTCAAGATTTTAAATCTCCATAATATGTACTTATACTGAAGGTTAATATCAAATGAGCTTTTGTCCCTTCTACTTCATGAAAAAAGGCTTCTGCCTTTTCAGAGCTAATGTTAAAGAATGCTTGTGTTGTTAACACAAATGTGTATGTCTACTGCCTTTTCTACAGTGTATATTTCAGTGCAGATTAGAATTGTGATGCTAACATGTCTAAAGTTTTATCTCCTTCATAAAACTTAAAAGTAAGTCTTTTAAACTGCAGAAAATCCACCTGAATTCACCTCTCAGGTCAATCGTGCTCCAGCAGATAACTACTGTAATTATTGCCTATCTCAGAAGGTGGGATTTCTCCCCTTTCCCTGGTTTTGGAACTTCCCTTTCCTGGTTACTTGAGTGCTACATTCCTACATTCAACACCAGCAGATTGGTGAGTCTGCCCTTCTGGTTGGTATCCTACTGACTGCTACATTCCTATACACAACACCAGCCATTTGGTGACTCTTCACTTTTAATTGGTGCAAATGCTTTCTACTGCTTTCACCAACTTACAATAAAACCACCTCCTTCTCCCTTGGGTCAGACTTTCCCTCTACCAGCACAGTTTGTCACCCTCCTCCTCTCACATGTCTATGAAACGAGTTAAGTAAACTGTGTCTGCTGAGGGCAACTGTGACCTTGGTCTCTGGCCAACATTTGTCCGTTCTTCCAGATTCTCCTCTGGGGTGTCTTCTGGAGAATTTCAGATTTATACACCTAGTGCCTGCTTTAAGAGCCTCTAAGCTTACACACTTCTGTAACCAATTTGTCCTCAATTATTTTAGATGAAAGATCCAAAGCAAAGCCTTTTAATTGTTGCCAGTAATTGGGTAAATGGAGGTTCCCATGTTCAAGTCTCTTTGATCCAAATCTTCCACCCCTCTTCTCTCTCCCTAAAGTTTTAAATGTACACCTAAAAGAATTTTCTCTATAACCTACTTAACTTTGTTTTCTGCCTATATGTATATTTCAGTATCCCTCCAGACCTAGGTGTTTCCTACATCCACAAGAGTGCCAAAGCAGGTGCCACAGGTGTTCCAGTCTGACTTATAGACTTCCATCAAGCTGGACCTGCACTTTCTCTCCCAGCCATGGATGTTCTCATAGACCCTGAACAGCATCAAAACAGCCCGTTCTTCCTGGACTTGGCCAGCATTTCAGCCTTTTGATCTCCCTGCAGCGCCCCCAGTGTCAGCAGGAAGCAGCCAGAAGAGAATCTAAGAGAATCACTTATTATTAACAAAAGGCTGGAATGGTGTGCTTTAGGCCCAGGACAAGTACCTCTGGGTTCTCCCAGCATTCCTAAGTCCCTACCTGCTGCCTTGCATGGCTGTAAATTCTCTACTGGCAACCCTCTACCCTGAACTTTCCAGGGCAGGGGCTTCCCCTCCTCCCCTTGCCATGTAATCTGGACATTTTGTTGCTTCTTTTTCTTTCTCTCTTACCCCCTTGCATAGCAACCAAGAGCTGCTTCCAATGAACCTACATTTATATACTTTAACTTGCCTTACATGAGAAGCAGCCCAAGCTCCTTATTTTTTTAATTATAGAACAAGGGAGGAATGTTAGTATTTAGTCAGCCTGCTTCTGGATTGCCTAGCAACCTATGATGTCATCATGTTTCACCCATCAGGTAGCCACACCTGGCAGGCATGGTTAAGTTGTTTCTTAAAAGGATCAACCCACCACTTTGTCACTCTTTTGCCCTCTTGCCCTCTCTCTCACTCTCCTGCTCTCTCTCCTTTCTCTGTCAGGAAGTCTCCCTCTTTTCCCCCTCTTATGCCTCACTTTCTCCTTCTCTCTCTCTCTCTCTCTCTCTCTCTCTCTCTCTCTCTCTCTCTCTCTTCATCTCCATCCAACAAATCTCTTTCATATAAAATCTGCTGTGCGCATCATCATTTTATTTGGTCCTAATGCAACCAACTACAGTTAGTGTTGTCTTGCCTTTCCCCAGGCTTTGCTTTTCCAATACAGTTGTGCATATACATTAATACTGAATGTTGGCTCACAATGAAATATAAAGACAATTTGCCGATATAAAGAGAAGATGGATAGCAAGCTATTATTGAGGCCAAAAGAAAACATCAGTAAAGTGTATTCAAAGTTTTTTTTTTTCTGTTCAAATTATTTTCTGATGTAGCTTACAAATGAGTAAAAATCATTTGAGAAGCCAGTGTTGCAGAAGAAGACATGTATGAAGATTCTGCTCATGAGCATTCTAACGAAAAACAAATGTACATTCCTCAATTAGGTGGATAAAGAATATGGATAAGACAGGGAAGGAAGATGTCTAGACTTCCAAGTACTTTCTTGAGAAAAGTAGGGCTGCTTAGAGATAGAGCTGTACTATGTGTCTGGCAACATGTTTCCTTTTGATTTCTTAACCCTAATTCTGAATATCTGAAGGAGAGCAGGTTGTGAAGGATCATAGTTCAGTAATAGCAGTTTGTTTCTGGTATAAACCTTATGAAGTGACAAGGTCCATCTAGAATAATTTGAAGAAGTATGTGAAAAAATATTTGGCACTAGAAGTTTCCATGTTTCAAATCAACTAAGGCACCAACATTTCTCTTTAAATGAAAAACGAAACAAACAAAAACCTTGCAGTACATACTTGGTGACCAAAAATCTCAGTTCTTGAGGATGTTCAGGCAGGAAAAACATGAGTTCAAATCATCCTTGCCTGCAGAGCAAGATGAAATCTCCAAAGATTCACTTCACTGGTAATCTACATTGGTAGATTTTTATAGTAAGGATTATATGAGATGAAATGTGTGAATTCACTAGCACAATGCTCCACATACAGACAGTGTTGAAGAAAATAAGAGATCTCTCTCTTTTTTTTTTTTCTACCATTATGTCTTTCTGAATGAGTGGAAGCTTAAAGTGAGATATATCAACATGTACTGATAATATTAAGGGAATCTGAGATAGTTTTAATTTTAAGTATGTGTATTTTTATGTGAGTGTATGATTTTCTTGTTGGTTCTTTTTGTCTCAGCAACACAGGATATCTACACAGGCCTGTAACCCAAAATAACTGGCCTACAGGCTTCAGGAGCCTCTTCTGCATTCTTGTCCATCTCTCTACAGGGGTATGCTTGCTCTACTATATCCAGTTTGAATATAGGTTCTGGAAATCTCTACTGAGGTCATTAGTCTTGACACAAGTGCTTTTACCCATTGAGCCATCTCCATAGCCCCATTGATATTAATTATGACATTTTAAAAAATAAAGTTAAATAATGTGTGCATTAATTTTGAAAATATTAAACATTTAAATATGGAGAGAGCAAAGTAATAATTTACTGACAAAAAGAAATGTGAAAATTAACAGTAATATTAGAACTGACAATTTGAGAAAGAGATGCACATTAACAAATATGAAGCACAATTTTGGGGAATGAATGCCTACTATGACTATGGAAATGGAAAACTGGAATGTTTGACACATTTTGTACCTGCAAAATTGACAGGATTTGATGAAGAAAAAAAATATTTAATCCTTAGGAAAAAAAACTTTTAAGATGAGTCCTAACTTAATTCTCTTAAATTCAGCAAATACAAAGGATCAAAATCTCCTGGATGCCTCTTACAAATTGAGGCTTTGATAGAGGCTTTGTGACAGGATATAGGACTTAGAAACCTGTCAGAATTAGCTGTGACAAACTGTGGTCACTTTCAAGAATTGAAATTTTTAGCACACTGTTTTAGTGCTTTGTTTCAAAGAATAAAGAAAACGGGAAAATACTTAATTTTATTACATATACAAGAAGCTTTAATGGTGAATAAATCCAATCACACTCACAACAAATCTTATCATGTGCTGATGGGATAATTTGATACAAACAGAAAGCGTAAAATAGATAGGCTTTTTAGAGTTGACCAAGGAAAGCTGACTGTGATAGTACAAACATGTAATCCAGGAATTATAGAGGCAATAGACAGAAGATTGCTGAAAGTTCAAGGTCATTCTATTCTACACTGAGATCCACACCAGCCAAAGATGTGGCAATACACAATACATTGTCGCATTAAAACAAATAACAAAAATCAAACTAAAGCATAGACTAAATAAATAGAAATATAGTAAATGTTTCTTTTCTAAAACAAAATTTTAATGCTATCAGTGTGTTATAAAGTATTTGGTATAAAAATTCATTTAATGAAATGTCATTTTTTAAGTTTCTTTTTTTTCTGCATTTAAAATTTTTTATTACAATTTATTCACTTTGTATACCAGCTCTAACCCCTTCCCTCAACATCTCCCAATCTTGCCCTCCCTCCCTCTTCCCTTCCCATGTCCCTTCCCCAGTCCACTGATAGGGGAGGTCCGCCTGCCCTTCCATGTGATCTTAGCCTATCAAGTCTCATCAGGACTAGCTGCATTGTCTTACTCTGTGGGCTGGTACAACTGCACCCCCATCAGGGAGAGGCGATTGAAAAATCAGCCACTGAGTTTATGTCAGAGACAGTCCCTGTTCCCCTTACTAGGAAACCCTCTTGTTGAATGAGTTTCCATAGGCTACATCTGTGCAGGGGTTCTAGGTTATCTCCATGCATGGTCCTTGGATGGAATATCAGTCTCAGGAAAGACCCCTGGGCCCAGGTTTTTGTTCTGTTGGTCTCCTTGTGGCACTCCAGTCCCTTCCAGGTCTTTCTGTCTCCCCCTTCTTTCATAAGATTCCCTGTACTCTGCCCAGTGTTTGGCGTTTGGCGATGAGTTTGGCATCTGCTTTAATACCGTCCTGTGTAGTCTTTCAGAAGCCCTCTGTGGTAGGTTTCTGTCCTGTTCCCTGTTTTCTCCATCTTCTGAGGTCCAGTTTGCCTTTCCGAATGAGGATTGATCATCTTACCCTGGGTCCTCCTTCTTTCTTAGCTTCTTTAGGTGTACAGAATTTAGTATGATTATCCTATATTATATGTCTAATATCCACTTTTAAGTGAGTATATACCACGTGTGTCTTTCTACTTCTGGAATACCTCACTCAGAATGATCTTTTCTAGTTTCCACCATCTGCCTGCAGATTTCATGATTTCCATGTTTTTAATTGCTGAGTAGTATTCCATTGTGTAAATGTACCACAATTTCTGTATTCATTCCTCAATTGAGGGACAACTGTGTTGTTTCCAGATTCTGGCTATTATGAATAAAGCTGCTATGAGCATGTTTGAGCAAATGTCCTTGTTGTTTACTTGAGCATCTTTTGGATATATACCTAGGAGTGGTATAGCTGGATCTTGAGGTAGCACTATCCCTAATTCTCTGAGAAAGCACCAGATTGATTTCCAAAGTGGTTGTACAAGTTTATATTCTCACCAGCAGTGGAGGAGGGTTCCCCTTTTTTCACATCCCCTCCAGCATTTGTTGTCATTTGAGTTTTTGATCTTAGTCATTCTGATGGGTATATAGTAAAATCTCAGTGTAGTTTTGATTTCCAATCAAATGGCATTTTACATGTGTCTTGTCAAGAAATAGTTCACATTAAGGAAGAGAAACTATTGAATGAAACTGGGTTTAAAATTAATACACTTCAATTTACAAAGTTGTCCTTCAATAAAATTGTTGGCTATAGTGTATCTTCAAACATTAAAATCAAATTTTATAATCTGATTTTGTTTTACATTTCAACAAAGCCATACATACCAAAGCCATGTACAACAGTGAATGATGTAATGCTAATGGAGCCATATCTTATCATCTGATTAAGACTGCACAGTACTTTAAATATAATTCAGTATTCACAATAACCTACCACTAGGCCTCTTAGGAATATGTTCCCAGGTACTGAACATTCATTGTAATCAGAGTACTAGCAGTACTCAGCCTCCACAATAAAGTGGAAGGTAGATATATTTCAGACATGGAACTTCAGTAATAAATAAATGAACAACAACTCTGTTGAGACACAATTTTGCTCTAGTTTCCTGATGTAGGTTACAGGAATAATATCTTCTTGTCACATCATTTATTGAGAAAGCTTGGCTAAATAACCCTGACCAACTCCACAACAGTCTTCATTTTCTTGCTAGTCAGAACAGGTGTGAGAGTTACAGGAAAAAAAAATCACAGAAATGGGCAAAAACTCAGAAATAGGTAAGACACCTGTCCTTGGGAAGATAAGGTTGTTTAACTACCGGTTTGAAAAGCACCCAAGTCCTGTCCAGAGTAACTTAACCAATCCTAATTGAGGTCAAGTAGCCACAGTAGGAATCTCCCTTTCTTGCTTTAAAAGGTTCCTTTGGGGTTGCTGCCATGTTGTAAAGGTGGTGACACCAGCATGCCAGACATCTGCAACATCAGTGCCCATTGTTGCTTGCATGCTACTCTAGTCTGGGGTTGTTCTTTCAGGGTATTCTGTATCCTAACATTATTACAGTAATAATCACACAGAATCCCTTCTTAATATGCTACTCCCTATAGTTCAGTAGAGAATATCACTCTGTTTTCATTGCATTCTTTATTAAGTTCTGAAAAGCAAAGTTGTAACAAGATGTCATTTGAAAAGTTTGTTGTTCTTGTGTCTTAATAGAGGAAGAAATTTATTTGCTTACTCCATGGATTTATACCAGGTATCCATGTAGTGCTAGGCTAGACTATGGGGATAGAATGGTGAATTTGGTCAGGATGTTCTCTCTCCTTCTCAAATTTGAAGTAATTTAGAATGATGGTTAATATTAACTTCAACCAGGTCCATAATGTCTGTGTCTTAACAAGAATCATACGTTTGAAGATAGAATTAAACTGAATTTTAGATTTAAAAGGTACATGCATATTGTTAACCAGTTTTCTAATTAAATTTTTATTTTTTAATATTAATTACAGTTTATTCACTTTGTATTTCAGCTGTATCCCCCTCTCTTATTCACTCCCAGTCCTACCCTCATCTCCTCCCATGTCCCTCTTCAAGTCCACTGATAGGTGATCTCCCTTTCCATCTGACCCTAGCTTATCAGGTCTCATGAGAACTGGCTGCATTGTCCTCCTCTGTGGTCTGACAAGGCTACTCCCCTCTCAGGGGGAGGTGGTCAAAGAGCCAGCCACTGAGTGTTAATCAGTTTTTAACAATTTATTATTTTAAGTGAATTACCCAATATCTAAAAGGAAGAAGCAATAGTTAAAAGAAAAAAAAATATTGATAAACTCCTGATTTGGACAACATTTGGTGAGTCCAAAAAAGAAATAGTACTTAACAAAGCAGAAAGCAGGAGATTTTCCTCTTAACTGTTATACATCATCATCAGAAAAGAAACTTCTTCCCTGTATTAGACTAATAGTCTGAGTGCTTCTTTGCCCTCAGGATAAGTAAAAATACCAAGTAACAGAAGAAAAAAAAATGGAGTTAAAAAAAATCCACTATTTCATCTGAGCAAGCAAATAAAAAAGAGGAAGCACTTAAATTGCAGAGGAGAATGTGAAAAGGAAGGATATTGCTCTTTTCTCTTCCTTGACAGTCCTACCCTTTGAGAACAACCTGAGAGCTCTTGCATCACTGGCCTGGCTTAGTCATTTCTCTTTTCAATTACAGGAACATCCTAATAACAGACATAGAGAAGGGGAAGACTAATTTTAGGGGGAGGGAAGCTAAAGGAAAGGGGGCTATTTTTCACATGGAGCAAAGGCATGTATGTCAGGGATTGCAGACCAAAACTCAATGTGACATTTTATTTCCCGATTTTTTTTTTTTTTAATATTGTGAAAACACCAAATTTAAAAAGAAAATGGAGTTCAAACTTTGGAATGGGTAATTGTTATCTGGACAATTTGTTTTCTTTTTAGTTACAAATATGGGCGTATTTGAGCATATATAAGTAAATTTCTGAGGTGTTTGCTTAAGAGCACAAACACCTGTTGCTACTATTGTCAGAGAGGAAAAATTGATTGACAGCTTCAATTTTTTCCATATGCTTTAGCCAGAGTCTCAAATACTGTTTAAAGTTGTGTATTTCATGTCCAAGAAATGACTGTATCTCAGATTGTTATGATAGTCACAAAAGATTTAACATATTGATCCAATAATTTGTCAGGAGACCCTCTCAGGTCTATAGTCTTACTGTATTTTTTTTTTAAATAATACTCACTAAATATGAATGTTGTTTCTGAATTTGTCTTGTAGACACAGACACACACAAAGGAAATAAGGCTATTGAATTTGTCAACAAATGTACTCAAATAATATAATGTTACATATATATTAATATATAATAAATATCTTTGTGTGTGTGTGTGTGTGTGTGTGTGTGTGTGTGTATTCTCTGTACCTGGTTCCTTACACAGAGACTTCAGAACACTTTTAATTTCCTGATTCATAAACAATACTAGGAGCATCCTTTTCTAATGTTGATATTTACCTTAGTTCCTAACACAGATCAGAATCTGAATCTCTCAAAAATTCCTATATAATAAGCAAATCTTTTATTCGAATGAGGCTATTCATTCTTAGTGGACACCTATATAACTTTCAGATGGGTTATAGCTGTCAGAAAAAAACAAAGACAAGTCATGATTAAAATTTGTATTTTCAGTCCACCATTAGCTAATGATTTCATTATAAACAGGTAACAATGAGCCCACTAAAAAACAAATGACAAAAGCAAGCAAGACAGCAAGCAAACAAAACAAAACAAAAAGCACTCCAAACTATGGGGTTTGGAGTGGTTCTTGGTTGCTAAACACATGGCTTTCATGTTTCGCCATATGACTGTTTCCAAACTAAATTCTTTGAAATTAGTAACAAGAGTAACTGAAATGCCTTCCCATGTTATTTGAGTCCTTTAAGCAAATTTTCAAGCCCAAGAGCTTGGGATTCATTGGAACCACTACTTTACAGCTTCTATTTTATGTGTTCAGAAGCATGAATACAAATCTGTGTGCTTTCCTGTGATGCCTGAAACAGAAGTAGTCTCTTCATACTGGGCCCTTTATTGTGGCCCTTTACTAGGTTTTTGTTGTGGTAACTCCCCACATATTTAGTTGCAGTATTATAAATAAAATGTTCAGAAGACTACTTTTAGATTTTTTTCATGTGTAATAAATCACAAATTTTTATGAGATGCTTACACTAAATTTAGTTTAGAGATTGGATTGTTCAGATTTGCCTATTTCTTACTGTGTTGAAATCATGAATAAAAGTGATTTCAATATTCTTTGTGTCTGCCTTTCAGTACTTGGGTCACAGGAATGTAGCACTGTGCTCAGCTTTTGAACATGGTTTCTTGGTACATAAACTGAAGACCTCATGTTTGTGCAGCAAGTTAAATATACTCACACAGACATTTCTTTAATGTTTGTCTATTTATTTCTGAAGAAAAAATGAAGTAAGATATTTGAAAATGGTAGAAGAATTTGTTTTTAGTGTTGTGGTATTTTTAATATTATGGTAATTTAACAGTGACTTACATTTTCTTGTCATACATTTCCAACACAGTCTCTCATTTCACCTCTCATATTTGAAATTTATTATTTTTCAACTTCATGACAAATTCTTCCTTAATTATTATAATCATACTAGTAAGCATACATGTACATGTAAGTATATTTTTACTTAGTTCAAGTGTGCTGCATATATGCAAATATTTGTCTGTGTACAAATTGTGTGGGTTGGGGCACACAACTTGTACACAGACATGTATGTCAGGGATTGCAGACCAAAACTCAATGTGACATTTTATTTCCCGATTTTTTTTTTTAATATTGTGAAAACACCAAATTTAAAAAGAAAATGGAGTTCAAACTTTGGAATGGGTAATTGTTATCTGGACAATTTGTTTTCTTTTTAGTTACAAATATGGGCGTATTTGAGCGTATATAAGTAAATTTCTGAGGTATGGAGACCTTATCCCTAGCAAATATTCCTCTATCTTCATAAGTACTTCAAAATAAAAATAATGTTAAATTTTAGAAAAATTCTTATTTTTATTATTATGTTTTAATGTTTTCACTGAAATATGTTTCATTTTTTTTAAATAAACTTTCCATAGGCACTTGCCTTTTTGATGCCTTAAGCATATGATATGGGACCCGCATAAAGATTCTGAAATTTAATAAAATTCACTAAATATCAGCTTTAACTTTTTGTGCAAAGTTTCAGAGTGATTGTTCCAAGCTACTTGCATTTTAACTTGTTTGTAACCTAATTTATCCAGAGTCTCAGTGGGAAGAAAAAACTTTCAGTGAAATACATGCTCAGTTTCTCCAGTTTCTAATGAAATTTGTGCTTGAAAAAGCTTAGGCTTTTGGGAAATTTTAGCAATAAAAAGAAATATTTAACTGTAGTTATTTTTCAAACCAAAATAAAATACTTTTAGTAGAAGATAAAATAAGTCATAGTATTAAAGAACATTTCAATAATCTCTAAAGATAAATTTGAAGTGCTTTGTTGCCACTGTAATCATTTTTTTGGAGAGTTTTGTAGAGTCTAGTATGAAGAAAATATGACCAGTTTTTCCATTAACTCTATTTTAGCTGCACATTACTGCCTAGTGCTTTGTGGGTTTGCAGTTGTATTTGGTAGAGAAGTTTGTACAACATGACATGCTAGAAAAACTAATGAACTAAAGTTAATGTACAGCATCATGACTGCATGTTTGATTTACTCCTCTGTGTAGTTAATTTCTTTTCTCCTTAGCATGTTCCCTCCAGGGCAATTAAAAGACAATTTTGAGGACTGCGTTTTTGTAGTTCTTTAGTCTAAACCTATTACAAAATATGGCTTTTCCCGTAACAAAGTACAAGTGAAAGGAATGTGCTGATGAGCATAGATCAAAGACATAAACAAGGAAAAAATAAACACTTAATTGCTAACAGTAATACTTACAGATTTACCAAAACCTAGGGAAGACTCTTGGAATGGGGCATAGAAGCAATAACCTTATTAGGGAAGAGGAAGAGGGAAATAGGCACCAGGAATAAGAGAAGGAGGTAGAGAGACAGAGTGAAGTCTAGAGATGTTAAATAAGAAATAACTAAGAATGGTTATTATCCTTTGTAAAAGTAATTTTTATGGGTGAATTGGTGTCCCTGCCTTACCACTGCAAGTCACATATGGGTACAGAAGGTGGTAAGTTCAGGATCATTAACTCCCTAATGTTGGGACTCTCAGCTAGGGTCACCTCATAGACTCTCCTGAGACTCCTTATAATAGAGATGCCCCCCCCACACACACACAAATTTCCATTCTGTCTCCTAATTCTCCCCCCTTCTCTACTCATAATTCCCACTCCTGTTCAGGTCCCCACAAAGTCTCCCAATCAGTTTCCTCTCTCCACCCCCTGCCAATGCCTCTTTTATTTTCCCTTCTGAGTGAGATTCAAATATTCTCCCTTGGACTCTCTTTAGCTTCCTTGGGTCTGTGGATTACAGCATGGTTAATCCTGTACTTTATGGCTAATATCAACTTACAAGTGAAAACATACCATATGTGTCTTTCTTGGTCTGTGTTACCTCTTTCAGGATGATCTTTTCTAATTCTGTCCATTTGACTTTATATTCTATGATATCTATTCCTCTGTCGAGAATTCCCTTTTTAGCTCTGTTCCCCATTTTTTAAGTGGATTACTTGGTTTGCTGCTTTTCAGCTTCTTTAGCTCTTTATATATACTGGATATTAGTCCTCTGTCAGATAAAGGGTTGGTGAAGACTCTTTCCCAATCTGTAGGCAGTCGTTTTGTTTTGATGATGGTGTCCTTTGCTTTATAGAAGCTTTTCAGTTTCATGAGGTCCCATTTATTGATTGCTGCTTTTAGAGCCTGTGTTGTTGTTCTGTTCAGGAAGTTGTCTCCTGTACCAATGAGTTCCAGGCTGTTCCTCACTTTTCCTTCTAACCGATTTAGATTATCTGGTTTTATGTTGAGGTCTTTGATCCACTTGGACTTTAGTTTTATGCAGGGTGATAAATATGGATCTATTTTCATTTTTCTGCATGTAGACATCCAGTTGGACCAGCACCATTTGTTAAAAATGGTGTCTTTTTCCATTGAATGGTTTTGACTTCTTTGTCAAAAATCAAGAATCCATAGGTGTGCGGATTTATTTCTGGGTCTTCTATTCGGTTCCATTGATCCTCCTTTCTCTTTCTATACCAATAACATGCAGCTTTTATTACTATTGCTCTGTAGTACAGCTTCATATCTGGGATGGAGGTATCTCCAGATGATCTGTTGTTGCACAGGATCATTTTGGAGATTCTGGGTTTTTTGTTTCTCTATATAAAGCTGAGAAACTTTTTCTCAAGGTCTGTAAAAATTGTGTTGGTATATTGATGGGAATTGCATTGAATCTGTAGATTGCTTTTGGCAGAATGGCCATTTTCACAATGTTAATCCTACCAATCCATGAGCATGGGAGATCTTTCCATCTTCTGATATCTTCTTCAATTTTTTTCTTCAGAGACTTGAAGTTTTTCTCAAACAGGTCTTTCACTTGCTTGGTTAGTTTCACCCCAAGGTAATTTATGTTATTAGTGGCTATTGTGAAGGGTGTTTTTTTCTCAGCCCTTTTGTCTTTGGTATACAGGAGGGCTTCTGATTTTTTTTTTAGTTGATTTTATGTCCAGCCACTTTGCTAAAGGTGCTTATCAGTTGAAGGAGTTCTCTGGTTGAATTTTTTGGGTCGCTCATGTATACTATCATATCATCTGCAAATAGTGACACTTTGATCTCTTCCTTTCTGAATTGTATCCCCTTGATCTCCTTTAGTTGTCTTATTGCTCTGGCTAGGACTTCAAGTACTATGTTGAAGAGGTATGGAGAGAGTGGGCAGCCTTGTCTTGTCCCTGATTTCAGTGGGATTGATTTAAGGTTCTCTCCTTTGAGTTTGATGGTGGCTATAGGCTTGCTGTATATTGCCTTTACTAGGTTTAGGTATGTGCCTTGTATCCCTGATCTCTCTAATACTTTAAACATGAATGGGTGTTGGACTTTGTCAAATGATTTTTCGGCATCTAAGGAGATGATCATGGGTTTTTTTTCTCCTTCAGTTTGTTTATGTGGTAGATTACAATGATGGATTTCTGTATGTTGAACCACCCTTGCATGCCTGGGATGAAGCCTACTTGGTCATGGTGGATGATATCTTTTGATGTGTTCTTGGATTCGGTTTGCAAGTATTTTATTGAGTATTTTTGTGTCAATGTTCATATGATAGATATATCTGAAGTTCTCTTTGTTTGTTGGGTTTTTGTGTGGTTTAGGTACCAAGGTGACTGTGGCTTCATAGAATGAGTGTGGTAATGTTCCTCCTGTTTCTATTTTGTGGAACAGTTTGAGGAATATTGGTGTTAGCAATTCTTTGAAGGTCTGGTAGAATTCTGTGCTGAAACCATCTGGCCCAGGACATTTTTTGTAGGGGAGACTGTTAATGACTGCTTCAATTTCCTTGGGGGATATAGGGCTATTCAGTCTTTCTACCTGATCTTGACTTAATGTTGGTAGATGGAATCTATCAAGAAAATTGTCCATTTCATTTAGATTTTCAAATTTTGTGACATATAGACTTTTGTAGTATGACCTAATGATTGTTTGGATTTCCTAAGTATCTGTAGTTATGTCCTCTGTTTTATTTCTGATTTTGCTGATTTGGATAGATTCTCTCTCCTTTTTTGTTAGTTTGACTAAAGGTTTGTGTATCTTGTTGATTTTCTCAAAGAACCAGCTCTTGGTTTCCTTGATTCTTTGAATAGTTTTATTTGTTTCTAATTGGTTGATTTTAGCCCTGAGTTTGATTATTTCCAGCCGACTTCTCCTCTTGGGTGTATCTGCTTCTTTTTTTTTTCCTAGGGTTTTCTGTTGGGCCATTAAGTTGCTTGTATGTGATGTTACAAATTTCTTCTCAAAGGCACTTTATGCTATAAATTTTCCTCTGAGCACTGCTTTCAATATGTCCCATAAATGTGGGTATATTGTGTGTCTTTTCATTGAATTCTAGGAAGTCTTTTATTTCTTTCTTTATTTCTTCCTTAACCCACCTGTCATTGAGTAACAAGTTGTTCAGTTTTCATGTGTGTTTTGGCTTTTTGTTATTTCCGTTATTTTCAAGGTCCAGCTTTAGTCCATGGTGGTCAGATAGAATACAAGGGACTATTTCAATCTTTTTGTATCTGTTGAGGCTTGCTTTGTGACCAACTATATGGTCTGTTTAGGAGAAGGTTCCATGCAGTGCTGAAAAGAAGGTATACTCTTTTGGATTTGGGTGAAAATATCTATAGATGTCTATTAGGTCCATTTGATTCTGGGACTCTGCAAGTGCCTTTACTTCCCTATTTGGTTTCTGTCTAGTTGATCTGTCCCTTGGTGAGAGTGGGGTGTTGAAGTCTCCCACTATTAAGGTATTAGGATCAATGTGTGACTTAAGCTTTAATAATGTTTCATTTATGAATGTAGGCGCTCTTGTATTTGGGGCAGAGATATTCAAAATTGTGATGTCCTCTTGGTGGATTTTTCCTTTGATGAATATTTTGAATTCTCCGTCTATGTTGATTGAAATTTTGCTGGGTATAGTAGTCTGGGTTGGCATCTGTGGTCCCTTAAGGACTGCATGATTTCTGTTCAGGCCCTTCTGGCTTTCATAGTTTCTGTTGAGAAATCTGGTGTCATTCTCATAGGCCTACGTTCATATGTTACTTGGCCTTTTTCCCTTCTTGCTTTTAATTTTTTTCTTTGTTCTGCAGGTTTAGTGTTTTGACTATGATGTGACATGAAGAATTTCTTTTCTGTTCTAGTCTATTTGGTGTTCTGTAGGCCTCTTGTATGTTTATGGACATGTCTTTCTTTAAGTTGGGAAAGTTTTCTTCTATAATTTTCTTGAAAATATTTTCCGGACCTTGGAGCTTGATGTCTTCTTTTTCATCTACTCCTATTATTCTTAGATTTTGTCTTTTCATGATGTCCTTGATTTCTTGGATGTTTTGTGCTTGGAAGTTTTCTGATTTTATTTTTTCTTTGAGAGACATGTCATTTTTTGCAAGTGTATCTTTGGCACCTGAGATTCTCTCTTCCATCTCTTGTAATTTTTTGGTGATGCTTACCTTTGTAGTTCCTGATCTTTTCTCTATGTTCTCCAGCTCCAGGTTTTTCTCTATTTGTGTTTTCTTTATTGATTTTAATTCTGTTTTCATGTCTTGCACCATTTCCTTCATCTGTTTGAATGTGAAGTCCTTCTTTTCAATGACAGCTTCTATTTTTTTGTCTGTTTCCTCTCTATATATCGCTAATTGTGCCTCTACTTGTTTGGCTGTATTTGCCTGTATTTCTATGAGAGCTTTGTTTATTTCTTCTTTATTTGCCTTCATTTGTGTGGATATTTCTTTGAGAGCTTTGTTCTTTTCCTCTTTGTTTGCCTCAATTTTCATGGTCATTTCTCTGAGAGCTTTATTTATTTCCTCTTTGTTCGTCTCGATTTCTGTGACCATTTCTCTGAGGGCTTTGTTCATTTCGTCTTTATGGGCCTCTAATAGCTGGGAAAACATAGTTTTGAAGTCGTTTTCTTGTGTATCTAGTGAATTGAAATTTCCATTGATTTGTGGGGTTTCTGGTGAGGTCATTATGTCCTGATTTTTGTTGGGTGTGTTCTTACATCTGCCTCTGGCCATCTGGTTATTTATAACCCTCATTGTTTGCTCCTTGAGTTTGTAGTTCAGGCTAAGATTGTCTCTTTTTGTTTTCTGGACTGTTTTTTCAGGAAGTTGAGAAAGGTTTACTGGTTTGGGAGTGTGCATTGTGGTTTCAGTTTTACCTAAGTAAGGAATGTGATGCTAGCCTTATTCGCATGTGCTTTTAGCAGGCACAATGTGCATGCACAGATTTCCTGACTATTGCAGTGTCCTACACGCTAAACTAGTATGCAGCTCTATCTGGGATCCAGGGATTGTTTGCCTGGATTACACTGGTGTACCCACAAGGCAGAGGCTTCAACGTTGGGGTCGCTATCCCAAAAATCCCTATGATGCCCACACTAGGGCTGTGGATGCCAGGGATCTCTTGTCTTGTTGCTTGCGTAGAGAGACCCGGGGTCTGGGGCAAACTCTCCCTAAAAGGCTCACTCACTCCCTTGGAAGACCAGGTGGAATCCACAGGGGTTGCCCTTGCTCTCTACTCTCCAATTTGATCCTGCTGTGGAAAATGCGAGGGTAGGCTAATGGTCAGCTCTGTGGCACTGTAGCATCAGGACTTGGTGTCCACCTGCACTGTGTGCTGTCTCTCTGACCTTCCCCTCTGCCAGGGAAGGCTTATGGTGGCTGGTCCCTGGGTAGCAGGGGAAAAAGTTGGGTTGAGTGTCCTCAATCCCAGATCCCAGACCCAGATCTCTCTGCCAGAAGTCGCCTGGCGCTAGCTCATATGTTGGCCGGTTCCAGGAGAGTACCAGGTAGGGTTGAGTGTCCTCAGATCCGGAACTCAGGTTTCTCTGCCAGGGGCCACTGGGTGCACTAGAGAGGGAGTGCTGTGGCCTGTGGCAGGCCGCCTCTCTGTCCTTCACCTCAGCTAGGGTAAGCTTATGGCGGAGCTCTCAAGGGAGTGCCAGGAGGAGTTGGGACTTCTCAGCCCTGATCCTGAGCCGGGGTTTCTCTGACAGGGTCCAGGGACCGCCAGTGCTAGGACTTGGTGCTAGACCTTATTGCGCTGGACCCGCGAGAGTCTCAGGACATGTTGAATGACCACAGTCCCAGATCCTGAGCTGAAGTTTGTTTGCTAGGAGCAGCCGGCAGCACTGGAGTCCGGGCGCAGTGAAACTGCTGTGTGCCTCTCTATTGTTCAGCTCTACCAGGGTAGGGTTATTGCGGCATTCTCGGGGGAGTGCTGGAAAGGATTGGATTTTCTCAGCCCCAAATCTCAGTGTTTGTTTGTTTGTTTGTTTGTTTGTTTGTTTTTGGTGGAATCTGCAGCTCTCGCTGGGCCTGGGGTACAGGCATTGTGGTCTGTGGCAGATTCTGCTGGACGCCTCCTGCCTCCTCCAAAGAGGGAGAAGGGTGTTGGGTGCTGGGAAGTGCTTGGGGATCACCTCCTGGGAGGAGTCTGCAGTGACCTGATTCTAGATGGGCTCAGTTCATGGTTAGTCTCTTTCTTCCTGGAAGTCTAGATAACTCTGTTCTGGGTTGATCAGCCCCTTCACCCACCAATTTCCCTGTTGCAGGTCCTTGGCCCTTCAGTTAAGGTGCATACTAGCCGCTGCCATCATCTTCTTCTGCCCCCATCATCTATATATATATTTAAGCTGAGTAGTATTTCATTGTGTAAATGTACCACATTTTCTTTATCCATTCTTTGGTTGAAGCACATCTGCATTGTCTCCTGTTTCTGGCTATTACAAACAAAGCTACTATGAACATAGTTGAACAAGTATCCTTGTAGTATTGGTGGAGCATGTTTTAGATATATGCTCAGGAGTGGTATAGCTGGGTCTTAAGGTAGATCTATTTTCTGAGAAACCTCTACCTTGATTTCCTCAGTGGTTGTAAAAATTTTCCCAAAATTTGTCTTGCCTACAACTGTAGGAATAAAGATGGATTAGAGATTGAGGAAATGGGAAACTAATGCCTAACCCAGCTTGAGACCCATGCCATGGGAAAAAGCCAATCTCTGTCACTGTTAGTGATACTCTGGCATGCTTAGAGATAGGAGCCTAGCTTAACTGTCTTCTGAGAGATGTCATCCAGCATCTAATAGAAACAGATGCAGAGACCCAAAACCAAACAATAGGCTGAGCTTGGGGAGTTTTGTGGAAGAGTGGAAGTACTGAAGGATGTGGAGGGTTCAAGGACAACACAAGAAGGCCTACAGAGTCACCTTACCTGGGCCAATGTGGCTCACAGACACTGAACCACCATTGAAAGAGCATGCATGGGCTGGATCTAGACTGCCTACAGATATGTAACAGATGTCATATGTGCAGCTTGGTCATCATGTCAGGGTTATAATATGATGAAAAGGCCACTGTATCATACTTAGTATAAAGTAGATTTATTGTGGCAAGGGGTGGGGTGAGAGGAGGGTGCTCATGACAGAAAGAGAAATAGACAGAAAGATAGAGAGAGGGAGAGAGGCCAAGAGAGAGCATAATAGGCTGTTAGAGGTCTTTTCACTAGGCACACACCTGGCACAATCCTGGCAGAGGCAGGTACTGATGTCAGAGGTTGCTGGACCCCTAAAAGGCAAGCTAGTGGGAACTCCTGTATGATAATATTTCTCCCTTTTCGTTCAAGTGAAAAAAATTACAAACTTAGGAAGGGTGGTGAGTCAGGAATGAGGACTTTGTGTTCAGAAAAGGTTGCTTACTGCTGAATTGAGGAAGACGACATCATCGGTGACCCTAAGAGAAAGAGGATGCTGGCAAAATCCTGGGAGAGCCAGCTGTTTTGTTGATTTCCAAGATCTGTGAGAACATCTTCAGCTCTGAAGGAAAATGCAAACCTAACTGACACAGTTTGCAAGATTAGACTGGAGCACATGTGGGTAATTCTCTTGGATTCAAGAAGCACCTGGAATTGTGTGTGTGTGTTCTATATATTCATGTGAATATCTTGTGATATTCATATATATATATATATATATATGGCACACACACATATGCACAGAGGACAAAGTTAAGTGGGGTAGGGAGAAATTTCTTTTTTTAGGTATATGTTTGAAACACTTGGACTAGTGGTTTTGGTAATTGGTAATTGGGGGAGGAGAATCCCACAACTAGGGAAAAGGGGAGGAACCCCAACCTCTGAAATAGGCAATAGGTGGAAAAGTTAAGCTGTTGATTGTCAGTACTTAGCCGGAGTCCATCTGACTTGAGAGGTGGATTTCAATAGATTTCCTGTAGCTTACAAAAATCCTTCTTAAGTTTATAAAGAAAATAAGTTTTAAACACTATTGTTTGTAATCTGCAGAGAAATACACATTGTATAAAAAGGCAGTAGACATACATCTTTGTGTCATAGCATAGCGGAGGCTTGGAAAATGATTTAGTGTTAACAGCATGAACACTCTTTAAGATGAGTTCTGGGAAGGCAGAAGTTTTCTGTGAAGTAGAAGGGGCAAAAGCTCACTTGACCTTGATTTTAAGTATGACTACACATCATGAGAGAGAGGCTTCTTACCTCTACTCTGAAGACTGGATGTATATAATTCTAACACAATGAAAAACATTTTTAAGTCCATACTTAAAAGACAAAGCAAAGGAAATTTAAAATCTTGGAAGCATAATAGAGGATTGTATAGTGGAATGTTCTCCCAGAGTTGGATTAATAAATCATAGATCCACTGATTAATGTCAAAGCTCTGCACAGTCTTAATTCAACTGTTGCATAGCAACAGATTTGGTAGTTAGTAGTTTTAACTAGCTAATGAATTGATTGATGAACTAACATAACTTTGGGATGTGGTACTAATTGCCTGTTCTCTAGCTGTCAAGTTACCATTAGCTTGGCCATCAATGTGATCAGAAACCTGAGAAGAAGAAATTGTAATCCAAATGAATCTATGTATCAATCAAAATGACAGAGATGACTAGTCAGTTCATATCCACTACTTTGACAGCTGTGGCAAGTTACTGGGGTGTCCATGTCAATGCACGCAGAGGCAGTTTGGCTATCAGGCCTAGAGGATAAGAGGATTTTTTCTGTGGAGGAAAAATGGGAGAGACTGATGTTACCTCATTTTCAGTGACACAGTAACTCTCTGGTGTTCAGTTTGTCCAGAGTTGAGCCCAGGCCCTAGGAAACAGGCAAAGCATTAGTGTAGTCTTCCCTGTGGTTAGCATCTGCAATTGTGTCCAAATCTTCTCAGAGACCTTGGGAGTTACTGATAGAATTTGGAGGTTTCTGTCTGTCATAGGCTTAAGCATATTTAATGCCATATTCAGCTGGTCTCTGATAAATTTAAGGGCTAGCATAGTTGAGGTAAGTAATATTTGTCTGTCTTTAATTTTCTGCTCTAAAACTACACCTTGCAAACATAAAACAGAATGTTATGATCTATAATTATGCCAGAATATGGCATAATTAGACCATGTCAATCTCAAGTAAAATTGACAAACTTTATTTCTGTTTATCTTTGAAAGCATATACAGGATGTTAAATAAAGCTTAATCCTGTCATCAATCACATTTGTTCTTAGCATAACTATAAACATATTTCTGGACATGTTAAAAGATTTGATCATTTTAAGTTGACTATCAATTTGCATTTCTTAAACATTAAAGGCTAAGATTTTATATTTCATCCCTGTTAAAGTTAGAGCCTTAAAAATCATAAGCATAGTACGTAAAGAGACTGTGAAGTTTTTGATCGTTTTTTGGTGTACCACTATAGGGCATAACAGTTTCCTATTTTGACCCAGGACTTTAAAACATGACTGATTCTAAAAAGGGGAGAACAATGGCCCATTTCTAGAGTCAGCAATATAGTAGAACTGTATTAAACATCTTTAAAAATCCATTGGTCCAAAAGCCTAGAGGAAAACCCCAAGGTAAGGTAGCTGGTGGCAGGAGAAACAACATTCATTTATGCATCCAAGAACTAGCAAGGACATAAGAATTACATACACATTTTAAATTAGCTTGTTAATCTAAATAGACCTTTATAACCTTGAGAGTTCACAATAATATAAAAATTATTTTGAATCAGAATTGAATCATACATACAGCATGTTGTATATAGAGTAAGCCTGTAGCCAATTTCAACCCAAATGTAGAGACATTTAAAATCAATCCCACTGAAATTAGGGGTAAGGCAAGGATGTCCACCCTCTCCATATCTCTTCAACATAGTTCTTGAAGTCCTTGCTAGAGCAATAAGAGAACTGAAGGAGATCAAGGGGATACAAATTGGAAAGGAAGAAGTAAAAGTATTACTATTTGCAGATGATATGACAGTATACATGAGTGACCCCAAAAATTCTAACAGGGAACTACCACAGCTGATAAACACCATCAGAAAAGTGGCTAAATACAAAATTAACTGAAAAAAAGAAATCAGTAGCCTTCATGTATACAAAAGACAAATGGGCTGAGAAAGAAATTAGGCAAACAACACCCTTCACAATAACCCCAAAGGATATAAAGCACCTTGGTGTGACTCTAACCAAGCAAGTCAAAGACTTGTATGAAAAAAAAAAAAAAAAACAAAAAAAAAACTTCCGGTCTCTGAGGAAAGAAATAGAAGATGTCAGAAGATTGAAAGATCTCCAATGCTTATGGATCAGTAGGATTAATAAAGTGAAAATGGTCATCTTGCCTAAAGCAATCTACAATTCAATGCAATTCCCATTAAAGTACCAACACTACTCTTTACAGACCATGAAAGAAAAATTTTCAAATACATATGGAATAACAAGAAACCCAGAATCACTAAAACAATCCTTCACAATAAAAGGTCTTATCAAGGTATCTCCATCCTCGATCTCAAGCTGCACTATAGAACAACAATAGTAAAAACTACATGTTACTGGCATAGAAACCAGGATTAGATCAATGGACTTGAACAGAAGACACAGAAATAAACCCACATACTTATGGACACCTGTTTTTTTACAAAGATGCCAAAGCCATACAATCGATAAAAGATAGCATCTTCAACCATTGGTGCTGTTCTAACTGGATATCTACATGTAGAAAAATATAAATAGATCCATACATATCACCCTACACAAAACTAATGTCCAAGTGGATCAAAGACCTCAAAATACAACCAGACACACTAAAAGTTGTAGAAGAAAAAAATGGGGAGGAGCCTTAATCTCATTGGCACAGGAGAAAACTTCCTGACAAAGCACTAACAGCACTGAAAAGCTTCAGTAAAGCAAAGGACACTGTCATCAGAACAAAACTACAGCCTACAGATTGAAAAAGGATCTTCACCAACCCTATATCTGACAGAGGGGTAATATCCAGAATATATGAAGAACTCAAGAAGTTAAACAGCAACCAATCAAGCAATCCAATTAAAAAATGGGGTACAGATCTAAACAGAGAATTCTCAATAGAGGAACATCTAATGGCAGAGAAACACTTAAAGAAATGGTCAACATCCTTAGCTACCAGGGAAATGCAAATCAAAATTACCTTGAGATTTCACCTTATACCCATCAGAATGACTAAGATCAAAAACTCAAGTAACAACAAATGATGGAGAGAATGTGGAGAAAGGGGAGCCCTCCTCCATTGCTGGTGGGAATGTAAACTTGTACAACCACTTTGGAAATTAATCTGGTGCTTTCTCTGAAAATTAGGAATAGTGCTATCTCCAGATCCAGGTATACTACTCATAAGTACATATCTGCACAAAAATTAAAAGAAAACAAGCACAAAACCACAATATCACCACCAAATCCACAAAAAAAGGGACTAACATTCATTGGTCACTATGATCTATCAACATCAAGAGACTCACCTCTCAACAATTCCACATTTGGCTAAGGCTGAGGATCTGGCTTGCTTCCATGTATGTGGACCTATCTGCATTGCCCATGTGGCACACTGGGGTTGGCTACCCAGAGGCTATTTAAGCTGTGGGCTGGCTTTCCCCAGGGTCAGATGATTGTTCAAGGTTCCTGAATAAACTGCATTGAAAAAAAAAAAAAAGACACAGACTAACAGATTGAGTGCAGTAACAGGACCCAACATTCTGCTGCATTCAAGAAACACACCTCTGCAATGAATATAAACACTACCTACCTCAGAGCGAAGGGCTAAAAGAAGGCTTTTCAAGCAAACAGACCCAGAAAACATGTTAGAATAGACATCCTAATATCTAATAAAACAGACTTTTTACCAAAATTAATCAAAATGGTGAGGAGGGACATTTCATTCTCATCAAAGGAAAACTCCACCAGGAGGACATGACAATCATGAACATCTATGCCCCAAATACAAGAGTGCCTGCATTTGTAAATGAAACATTATTAAAGCTTAAATCACGCATTGATCCTAACACCTTAAAATGGGAGACTTCAACATTGTACTTTCACCAAGGACAGACCATCTAGACAGAAACTAAATAGGGAAAATATGGCACTTACAGAGGTACTAAATCAAATAAACCTAATAGATGTCTACAGAACTTCTCACCCAAACTCAAAAGATTATACCTTCTTCTCGGCACCTTATGGAACCTTCTCCAAAATTGACTATATAGTCAATCAAAGAGCAAGCCTCACTAGATACAAAAAGATTGAAATAATCAGGCAACCATAGCCTAAAACCAGACCTCAACAACAGAAATAACAAAAGCACAAACACACACAGAATTTAAACAACTCTCTAATCGATGACAGTTGGGTCAGGAAAGAAATTAAATATATATATATATATATATATATATATATATATATATATATATATATATTAAAGACTTCCTAAAATTCAATGAAAATGAAGGCAAAACTTACCCAATCTTATGAGACACAATGGAGGTGGTACTACAAAGAAAGTTCATAGCACTAAGTGCCTTTAGAAAGAAGTTTGAGACATCTCACACAAACAACTTAATGGCACACCTAAAAGCCCTAGAAAATAAAGAGGCAGATACAACACTCAGGAGGAATAGACACTTGAAAATAATCAAAATCAGACCTGAACTCAGTAAATTAAAAACTAATAAAACAAGACACTCAATGGATCCAAGAGCTGGTTCTTTGAGAAAATCAACAAGATAGATAAATCCTTAGCCAAAATAAACTAAAAGGCAGAGGGAAATGATCCGAATCCACAAAATCAGAAACTAAAAGGGGGGACATGACAGACACTGAAGAAATCCAAACAATTCTCAATAGAAGAATATCAAATGGCAGAGAAACACTTAAAGAAATGCTCAACATCCTTAGCTATCAGGGAAATGCAAATCAAATCTACCCTCAGATTTCACCTTACACCTGTCAGAATAGCTAAGATCAAAATATCAAGTGACAACACATGCTGGAGAGGATGTCCATAGCCATCAGAGAAATGCAAATCAAAACGACCATGAAATTTCATCTTACAGTCATCAGAATGGCTAAGATAAAAACCAAAAAACTCAAGGGACAACACATGCTGGAGAGGATGTGGAGAAAGGTAACCCTCCTCCATTGCTGGTGGGAACATAACCTTGTACAAACACTTTGGAAATCAATCTTGTGCTTTTTAATAAAATTAGGACTAGTGCTACATCAAGACCCAGCTATACCATTCCTGGGCATATATCCAAAATATATACAAAAATACAACAAGGATGTTTGCTCAGTCGTGTTCATAGCAGCTTTATTCATA
Source organism: Meriones unguiculatus (assembly GCF_030254825.1). Classification (NCBI taxonomy): domain Eukaryota; kingdom Metazoa; phylum Chordata; class Mammalia; order Rodentia; family Muridae; genus Meriones; species Meriones unguiculatus. The sequence continues at coordinate 144,428,686 of NC_083369.1, read as the reverse complement.
GTAGCCAGAATCTGGATAAAGCTCAGATGCCCCTCAAAGAAGGAATAGATAGATAAATTATGGTACATTTACACAATGAAATACTACTCAGCAATTCAAAACATGTAAATCATGTAATTTTCAGGCAAATGGTGGGAACTAGAAAGATCATCCTGAGTAAGGTGACAAAGAAGCAGAAAGACACACATGGTATAGACTCACTTATAAGTGGATATTAGTCATATAATATAGGATAAACATACTAAAATCTATACTCTTAAAGAAGCTAAACAGGAAGGAGGACACTAGGGAAGTTGTTCAACCCTTACTTAGAAAGCAAATTGGATCAGTTTCAGAAGCAAGAGAAAACAGGGAATAGAACAGGAGCCTACCACAGAGGGCCTCTGAAAGACTATACCCAGTAGGGTATTGAAGCAGATGCTGAGACTCAAACTTTGGGCAGACTGCGGGAAATATTATGAAAGAAGGAGGAGATGAAATACCTGGAGAGGACAGGGACACCACAAGGAGAACAACAGAACCAAAATATTTGGAAAGAGGGGTCTTTCTGATACTCATATTCCAACCAAAAATCATGCATGGAGATATCCTAGAAGCCACGCACAGATGTAGCCCATGGCAGCTCAGTGTCCACATGGGTTCTAGGTTATCTCCATGCATGGTTCTGTTGCTCTTCTTGTGGAGCTCCTGTCCACTTCAAGTCTTTCTATATCCCTTCTTTCATAAGAGTACCTGAACTCTGTCCAAAGTTTTGCTATGAGTCTCAGCATCTACTTTAATACCCTGCTGGGTAGAGCAACAGTAGTAAAAACTGCTGTATATAGCAAAAAGAACAGCTAGTGGATCAATGGAATTGGAATAGAAGGCCCAGAAATAAACCCGCACACTCATGGACACCTGGTTTTTGACAAAGATGCCAAAACCTTACAATCGATAAAAGATAGCATCTTCAACAAATGGTGCTGTTCTAACTGGATGTCTACATGTAGAAAAGTGCAAATAGATCCACACTTACTAGCCTGCACAAAACTAAATTCCATGTGGATCAAAGACTTGAATATAAAACCAGACACACTAAACCTGTTATAAGAAAAAGTGAGGAAGAGCCTTGACCTCACTGGCACAGGAGAAAACTTCCTGAACAGAACACCAACAGCACAGGCTCTAAAGGCAACAATCAATAAATGGGACCTCATGAAACTGAAAAGCTTCTGTAAAGCAAAGGACACTGTTATCAGAACAAAACAACAGCCTACAGATTGGGAAAGGATCTTCACCAACCCTATACCTGACAGAGGGCTAATATCCCAAATATACAATGAACTCAAGAAGTTAAACAGCAAAAAATCATGTAATCCAATTAAAAACGGTGGTACAGATCTTAACAGAGAATTCTCAATAGAGTATTTTCTAATGGCAGAGAAACACTTAAAGAATTGCTCAACATCCTTAGCTATCAGGGAAATGTAAATCAAATCTACCCTCAGATTTCACCTTACACTCATCAGAACAGCTAAGATCAAAAACTCAAGTGACAACACATGCTGGAGAGGATGTGGAGAAAGGGGAATCCTCCTCCATTGCTGGTGGGAATGTAAACTTGTACAACCACTTTGGAAATCAATCTGGTCCTATCTCAGACAATTAAGAGTAGTGCTTCTTCAAGATCCAGCTATACCACTCCTAGGCATATATCCAAAATATGCTCAAGTACACAACTCAGCTGTTCTTACTCAAACTCCTCTAAAGCTGACTGATTCAAACTGGCTTCTCTCTGCTTTTCACTGAATTGCTCTGCTTAGAAAACTACCTCTGTAGAAAAAAATCTTTATCAATTAAAGCAATTATGCACAAACTTAAATTTGCTTTTATTTTTACAGATCCCAGTCATTTCCATAGTTACCTAAATCAACATATCCTTGCCCACTTTAGAGATGGTGCTTCATACAGTGAAATGGAGTTAGACCCTTTTGTCATATTCTACATTCCATTTAGTAACATTCTGACACCACACATACTTTATTTTTACATTTGTATACTTTAAAATTCACTCCTCATGCTATAAAGATCTGCGCACCTTTGACAAATAGATTTTTTTCTACAAAGGAATAGATATGAATGTTAAAGTCATTGTGCTGGTACACTAGGATTAAACAACTGAGTGATGTAAACATGTTTAATGTTTGAAGTGAGATATAGAAGTTGCAGGCGAACAAGGTAGGAGGCTATTGTGATAGATGTGTTGATAAAATAGAGTTGTAAATATCAGTATGGACTCACATAGATTTGGGTGGCTATATCCCAAATATTTATAGTTACATGTATGCACATGAGCTAGTATAACATATATTTTTTTCTTGGATTTGAGATTCTATTCTCTGATGTGACATTATTTGGGTGTTATTATATTATAAAGGTGAACCCTATGATGAAATTATTAAAAAGACATGGAAATCTTAAAAAAAAAAAAAAAAAGAAAACTACCTCTGGCTTCCATACACTGAACTCAACTTTCCCTCCAAACTCTACTGTACTGTAACCATGTAAGCCAGATGCCTTAGAGGTGGAGTTACAGATGACTATGAGAGCCACCTAATATGGGTACTCCAAACTGAACTCAGTAACTTTGGAAGAGTAGCAAGTGTTTTAAACTGCAGAACCACCTCTCCAGCTCCTTTATTTATTTTAATTGTCTTACAAATTAGCATATTTTCTTACTGCATTTTCATAATACTATGTTTTGATTGATCACTGTATTTTTAACCATATCTTTCACCACTTTTATTGATGTTATTCTTCCATAAGTTGCATCCAACAAAGGGTTATGATGCAGGGACTAGATTTTCATTGCTTTGTGAATAAAGATATTTTCTGGATCTAATTTGCTTCTGCAGAAAGATTTTTTTGAAGAAAACTCATTTTTAGGTCTGCATATTTGTGATAGAGAAAAGTTAAAGTTTTAATATAATTTGCATGTCATACATTTTCAAAGATGGTTTGAAATCTTGACACTATTAGAATGTACACAGAACAAGAAAAATAATGAACTGTAAATGCAGAGCTATGAGACCAAGGAAGGTGAAAGAGATTCGAATATCAAAGTAAATGAGAAGCTGTATTTTTCAAGAGGATCATTAAATGCAGTTCTGAGTTTCCTGGTAGCAGAGAAAAGAACCAAAAAAAAAAAAAAAAAAACAAAACAAAAAAAAAAACACAATAAGCTGTGGAATTTTCACTTCCAGAATTTTTTAAATATGTATAGGTTTTATTAAAGATATTAGAATTGCCCTTTTGCTTCATTTTTTGAAAGGGTCAGCAAATTACAGGCTTCAGAGCCACTCTACACCATCTCTTTTTTCTGTAAGTGAAGTTTAATTTGAATACAGCTGCACTCCTTTGCTTACCTATTGTATATGGTCACTTCTGTTATTAGTAGTACTTTATCTGAGACAAACACCTTTCAATCCATAAAACTTAAAACACTTAGTGTCTGGAAATTTAGAGTAATAATTTGTCAGCCTCCGATACATAGAAGTTCCTAAGAGAGACAATGAATCAGGCACTACACATTCTGATAAACAGTGGCTGATATGATAGAAGGATATTTGAATCAAGCCTCTAGACAAATTTGCTAGTTATATATAATGACTGTCAAAGTTTCTGTATTGATAAGAGACTTGTGTTCCCAGATATTTGGCACCTTGCAACTTCTTGCACCTCTATGTACTTGATAGGAAAAGCCCATCTTCATACCCTTACTGCTCAGTTCCTACAGGTTAAAAAGTAAAAGAGGAGGGACAGAAGCCTTCCACGGAGCACCTCTTGAAAGACTCTGTCTGCCAGGGTATCAAAGGAGACACTGAGATTCCTAGCCAAACTTTGGTCAGCATGCAGGAAACCTTACCAAAGAACAGGGAGATAGAAAGACCTGAAGGGGACAGGAACTCCACAAGGAGACAAACAGAGCTAAAAATCCTGGGCCCAGGCAGGCTGCAGAGACCGATACTCCAACCAAGGACCTTGACCTTGACTCAGAGGAAGCCCATAGTCTGCTTAGTTTCCAAGTGGGTATCCTAGTAAGGGCAACAGGGACTGTCTCTGGCATGAACTCAGTGGTTGGCTCTTTGATCACCTCCCCATAGGGGGATGCAGCCTTCCAGGCCACAGAGGAAGATGATGCAGCCAGCCCTGATGAGACTTGATAGGCTAGGGTCAGATAGAAGGGGAGGAAGTCTTGCCTATCAGGGGACTAGGGAAAGGGCATAGGGGGAGAATATAGAGGGTAGGTGGGACTAAGAGGAGATGAGGGTGGGGGCTACAGTGAGAATACAAAGTAAAATAAAAGAGGAGGAGGGACAATAATTAGCTCTAATCATTTAATATATCTCACCTCTCTGACTACAGTGCTTGCTTTATGAATTTGGCACAAGATCCAATTCAGAAAAACAAAAGAAGAAAAGAAAAATTATGAGTAAAGATGATTTTAAGGGGATAGTGGACTTGTGTTAGGTACATTCATTGTATGCCAAATAGGAAAAAGTATATACAGGTAAAGACAGGTAAAGGCAAATTGCAAAGAAGTTATCAAATATTTTCTTGTTTAAGCCCTATCTGAGATAGTTTTTCTATGTTCTGATTCATATCTTCAAGTTCAAAATGTTTTATTGTGTAGCTCACTTTAAAATCATTTCGTTAAGTTTGAATGAAAGATTTCTGATCTACTAGTTGTATTTCAATACACACAGAAAAGGGAATAGATTTGAAGAAATGATAAATTCTCAAATGTCAACTGTACTTTTTATGTAATCCAACTCTATTCATAACAGAAATCCCTGACAACTACCTACAAAATAAAAATACATTATGCTGTGCTCATACCTTATACTTGTTTGGTAAACAGACAAGAAAGTTGACATTATCTTGGAAAACTCAGTGTAAGAGTCTATTAGAGACCCATTCCCCTTTGCAAACAGTAGGGCTTCAGAAGTTCTGAAAACTGTTGAGAAGAGCTTTATTAGATTTGTCATTGAATAATAGTGATCATTCCTTGTTAATGCAAATAGTGTAAATAAGGGAGGTTTGGGAAAATATAGTTGTTATAGTAACCAATAATGCTTTTTTTTTTTCCTTCTAGAAGTCACGATAAGTAAAGGGGTTACAAAATTCCATATTTATTTAGAAACTTTACCTTAATAAAAGGAATTTTAAAAGAGAAATAAAAGGATATTGCATTTTGTTGAATTCTGGTTTGTCCATAAATATAAAAAAGGTCTTAGAAGAAATACATATTTAGTTTAACCAAATATGTGAAAGTAGCATCTTCCATTCAAAAAGTTTTGATTCAGTTTGGCAGATGACTACTCTATAACTGAAGTTTGAGGGAAAGAACTCTCTAGAAAGATCTTCAGATAAACTTTATAATCAAAACTCAGTTGCATGATTAAGGATTTCATTTACTATTTAGCATGAAGAAGCATACTTTTCTGGTGGATTTTATTTTAGATTGAAAGGTGTTTAAGCTTTTGAACCTTAATTAGCCTTACCTGGGAAATGAACAGTTTGGAACATACTTCTAATTTTCAATATTTTTCTCAATTAAAGCTTAAAGAAAAACAAACATGCAAATAAATGAAACTGCCATAGCAGAAATAAGATGCAGACTTAGAAAAAGGTATCGGACGGGTCTGATGCTCTTTGGATGGATGACACCTAAATGAACATCGGTACAAAGTCCCAATTTATTTCTAATATCAGAGATCAGACCTCTACTCTTGCCTGATGCGTCTAAAACAAAAAGGGGGAACTGTAGAGAGCTGCAGAATGCTGTGCCTTAAAGATGGAGCTGGTTTCCGCCTTCTACCTTCCCGATGGTGAGTGCTCTCTGTCACGAACAACTCCACATTTGGCTAAGGCTGAGGATCTGGCTTGCTTCCATGTATGTGGACCTATCTGCATTGCCCCCGTGGCACGCCTGGGTTGGCTACCCAGAGGCTATTTAAGCTGTGGGCTGGCTTTCCCCAGGGTCCAAGGATTGTTCAAGGTTCCTGAATAAACTGCATTGAAAAAAAAAAAGATGCAGACTTAGGAGAAGTCTCAGAAGAGTTGGCAGGTCTTTAGTTATGTACCTAGAAGGGAATTAGTAGCCTTGGAGGACATTGAAGATGGATCTTTCCCTCATGGTCAGCTTGATAGCACACCTGTTTCTCTAGTAATACTAGAGAGGAAAACATCACATCTCCCCTTTCTTAATACAGAATGGAATGCTCCTGTTCCAGTATGGAGAGCTGATATCTTAATCTTCTCCGGAGACTAGAACATAGCACACTATTATCGTCTTCGGTAGGAACTAATAAAGTTGGGCTTGACAATCAGGTAGTCAATCCCCCAAGAAAGCGGATTCACCTGAAGATGGCGTTGTTATCCTTCACGGAAAGTCCTCCCCTGATCAAGTTCTTCGCACATCTTCACTACTAAGCCTACCTGGAGTTTGAGTCCCAACACTCCTTCACCTTCTTCTTACTGCCTTTTCAGAGACTGGCTAAAAGACCAAGTGTACTTTCCCACTCCACACATGCTTTCCTTTGTATTCTGAATTCTCTCACCGTCTGATAGTCCCTCCTTCTTCCTTTATGGCTTCAGGAATTGACCTACATGGGGCAACAAAAGAATGAAGACACGAAAAATATAACTAAATATAAGTAGCAGATATTGATCAATGTATAAATACCTATAGAGAGTATTGACCTAAGAAATCCAGACATGTGGTCACTTTTGTTGGAGTATCTTCAGGGATGGAAGATGAGCTGGTTGAATTCCTCTAAAATATAGTATGTTTCTAACTCATTTCTTCTAAGTTATCTTCTTTGGTCTTCAGGATGTTTTTAAGTAAATGTTGTAGAACACTGAAAAAAATGATTATTCCGTAGTTATTGGTACTGAGTGTTAGAAACTATAGGATGACTCATCATGTGCCATCTGTCCAAATTGGAATGTCACTGAAATTTTCTTAGTTGAAACCAGTTCATGGATTCACATATATTAAATAGGATGTCTGTCTGGAAGACATTACACTCACCTATATTGTGGGTCCTCAAAGTCATGAGTAATGTGTGGGATTTATAGCATGTTCATGTATTTCTCTGAAATGTTTTCTTACTCTTGCTTATCATTTTGCATTAGAAAGGTAAGTCCAAGGGTAAAACTGTGTACAGTTCACTAATTCTTTTGTCATCATTTTGTTTTATTGTGGGTCATTACTCTGATAGATTATTTTTTGCAAGTCTCATTTAGAATAACCCCTCAGAACAATTTATATAATCATTGAAAAGAAAAATTTTTCTTTTGAGTATGTCTCTCCCATGCATGCCTGTCCATTATTATTCTTGTGTACAGTTCCCTTTCCAGCTCTTTCAGCAAAATCACCTTGCCAGTCCAGATATCTGGATAAATGATTTTTGTTTGAAGCTTGTGAGTTGTTATTTATTTTTGTTGGGTATATTTAATTTATATTATGAAATATAAATATTTAGATGGTTTTTAACACATGATTAGTATGGCAATGTGACTGATATAAGTTTTGCCTGTACATACATTTGATTTTAAGACACCAATGTGATTGACTGACCATTTATTCAGATTTGAGAAGAGATAATTTTTTTTTCTTGCAATAATTTTGTATTCTAATTTTAGTTGACATGATTCTGTTAATACCATATATTTCCGTATTGTCAAAACATCGCTTTCTAGGGTTAGAGGATAACAAGTGATCAATGCACTGTAATAATTAGACCTTGATCTGCTACTTGAGTGCAGTTATTACCCTCCAACTTCACAAACGCTTATAAACTACCTAAACATAGTAACAACATAGACAAGTTCATTATAAGCATTCCAAATACTTGTAATTATGCTTTGCTGTATCCTATGATATAACATGCCTATTATTCTATATGTCCATGAGAAAGAAAAATTTTGATTGGTGGTTGGTCTCTTCTTCCAAAGATCCAAAAATAACTTATTTGTTAGCTTCTTAATATAAAAGTCACATTTTAGTTTGGAACTAATCATGTTCCCAAATCCTTCTTGAAATTCTCTTCACTATAATTGCCTTGCATTTAAACTGACAATATTCAAAGTAATATACATATTGTTTTGTGTTGTTTTTTTTTATTTTCTTAATGTGTGTCATTAAATTTTTATAATTGCATAGTCCTCTGGCAAAGGCTATATTGGTTCCAGTACCACAACATCCCGAATCTGCAGAGGTTGTTTTTATACAGTTTTAGGGTGTTGTGCTTAAATATTCAGCCTTTTAAAAGTATTTTATTGGTGCTATAAAAATTTCACAATATATTTGATTATATTTATCCCAAATTTTCCTTTAATCCCTTTTAGATCAGCCCTTACCTCTCTATACCCCAAAATTGTGTCTTTGTTTTAAAAATTAACTCATCAACTCTAGTTTGTGCTTATGATGTGGAGCATCCACTGGAACATGGTTGACCTACCAATGGCCAAACTCTTAAAGAAAGTTGCTTTTCTTTTCCCCTGACCATCAACTGTTCATAGCTCCTCACATTGGGTCGAGGAATCAGAAAGCCCTTCTGCTTCCTGATTGAATGTTGACTAGCCTGATTTTGTGCCTGGTTGCTGTAAGTTCCTGAGTGCAGTGTTTCTGTTATGTACAGAAAATCAATTAATTCCTCTCCTGCCCAAACTCTACTTCTTCTAGTCTTTCTTCTCCCTCTTCTGAAAGAGTCTTTATGATTTTGGGAGGAGATGTGATGTAAATGTCCCATTTGAGGCTGGATACTCTGCTGACATTTATTCTCTACTTTTATGTGTAATGACATTCTGCTTTAATCACTGTCCACTGCACAAAGAAATTTCTCTGATGACATCTGACAGTCTTTCTACCTATGCTTATATGTAGGCATAGAAGTATAAATTTAGAGTACAGTTTAATAGTGTGTACATTGGGCAGAACAGTAACAGGAGGTTCACTTCTGAGGCCTCTGATCACCCTAACCATGGGTTCTTGGCTAGAGTTACAATAATGCACATGCTATATCTCCTAGACAGCAGGCCTTGTTTTCAATTAGAAAGTGATTAGCTACTTGCATAACTTTAATGACACCATTGCTCTCATGGGAAGAACTTCTCACACTTGTTGTTACTGCAGTTCAGTTTTTTTTACAGATGGATAAGACTATTAATGACTTTTCTACCCAAAAGCCCTCATAGTACCTTCCAGCACTATAAAAATGACTCAACAAAGAGTACATATATCTTTTGTATGACAAAACTATAGTAGATATGGGTATATATTTAATGAATTTTGTTTCTTCCTACACAGAAACACTCACATCCATGTCCATAGCCATTCTATTCATAATAGATGGAACCTGTAAACAGCCTACATGTTCATCAACCAACTGATGAATGGAAAAGTTAAATGTGATACCTGTATATAATGGAATTTTATTCAGGTATAGATAAAAATCTTCACAGTTTAAAGAGTTGGTGCTGAATGTGGAACTCAGGTTTCATAAAGAATAAGCACTTGCTTTACCATTGTACTATACAATAGCTCCTGCTTTAATTTTTATTCATGTTTTCTCTTTCAGTTTTGAGATTATAGTAAAATTACACCAATGCACACATGATACATATGCATCTACACTTATGCACTTATGCCAACACTAAGTTCACTCAATGATGTTTAAAAAAAGAGCATATGAAATTGGGAGAAAACGGTTGCATTTTGTTGAAGATGGGTTTTGTTCATTTGATATATCCTGGTTGTGGTTTTCCCACCATCTACTCCTCCCAGTTCCTTCCCATCTCCCCTCTCATCTGGACCCAACCCCCTTCTGTAACTCAATAGAAAAGAACAGGCTTCTATGAAATAGTACAATACAATACAATATGATATGATATGATATGATAAAACAAAACAAACAAGGTAAAACAAACAGAAGAAAAAGAACACAAAAGGCATAAGAAACAAATATAGACACAGAGACCCACTCACTCACACAATCACAAATCCCATAAAAAAACAAATCTAAAAACCATAATATATATACAAATGGCCAGTAAATAGAAAATAAAAGTGTAAAAGAAAAACTAAAAAAGAAAAGAAATGCTCTGACATAAGATTATTAGACAAAGAAGCTCCAATGATGCCACTAAGTTAATTTTCAATTGGCCTTCCCCTGTTCTTCATGTGACCTACCCTTAAAAGTATTTTGTTATTTTAGGGAGACCTTCTTGGAGAAAACTAAAAATTCACTTTCAGGTCATTATCCATGAAATATATCTACTGAATTATACTTTAGAGGGTATGTCCAATTTCGCTCTCAGCTCTGGGACCCCATCTGGTGCTGACTCATGTAGACATTGTGCATGCTGCCTCAGTCTCTGTGAGCTCATAAGTATAGCAGTTCTGTAGTGTTTAGAAGGCCTTCTTTCCTTGCTGTACTCCATCCCGTCTAGCTCTTACACTTTTTTAATATAAAGATTTATTTATTTATTATTTATATAGTGTTCTGCCTGCATGTATGCCTGCACACCAGAATAGGGCACTGGATCTCACTGTAGATGGTTGTAAGACACTATGTGAGTGCTGGGAATTGAACTCAGGACCTTTGGAAGAACAGCTAGTGTTCTTTACCTCTGAGCCATCTCTCCAGCCCTGGTTCTTATACTCTTTACACATCCTATATGCAGGGTTCTCTGACCCCTGAGAGGAGAGATTTGATGGAGGGCTGAGTCTTTCAAGGACTTTTAATCTCTGCATATTGTTCTCCCATCTGCTACTGGAGGAAGCTTCTATGATGATGGCTGAGCAAGGCACTGATCTATGAGTATAGCAGAATACCATTATGAGTCATTTTATTGCTATATATCCTTAATATTTGGTTTTCTCTTAGGTCTCTAAGCTATCTAAGTTACACATTCTTGTGCACTCAAACAACTTCAGACATGATTGCTATTTTGTGCAGAGAGTCTTCGGTCAAATATATTAGTTGTTTACTCACACAAGCTTTTTGCCACCATTTCACTAGCATATCCTGCAGGCAGGACACAATTGTAGATCAAAGGGCTTTTGGTTAGATTGTTTCTTCTTTAGTAGCTTACAGAATACCTTTCTGTACCAAGCAAGACTCTAGCCACAGAGTTGAAGACTCTAGGAGGCACTCACTCTAATTTTCCTTGTTCAATGAACTGTGTAGGTATTGTCTTCAGCAATGAGGCCTTGATATCACTTTGTGGAGAGGAATTTATTACCTTGTCAATAGCTTTGGATGTATGGGGCTTTTCATGGGACCTCTTTAACCAATAAGTCAATAAGATGTAACCCATTCCCAGTATTGGAAGATTCCATTTCATCTCAAGAGATGTCCAGTTATGGCTCTGTCTCCCCATTATTTGTTTATTTCATTTAAAATGCATATATATATATATATATATATATATATATATATATATGGAAGCTTTTTACTGTATTAGGGTACCATATTACCTCAAATGGCCTTTAATTTTAGCTGTCTCTTTCTGTGTTTCCTCCCTTGTCCTCCTCTTCCCCTCCCCTTTCTTGGTTTGATCTTCCCATTTCATCCCCAATTCTGTTTCCCCTTACCAGGGAGACCTATCCATACATGCTCATCCCTTACTTTATACCTAACCTCTGTGGGTATTGGACTGTAGCTTGCTTATCATTGACTTAACATACCCACATATAAGTGAATACGTGTAACCAGCATTTGCCAATTTGTGGGTTTCTTTCTCTCTTTCACCCTTCACTACTTTATTTCTTTCCTTTCAACCCGTTAACACTAGATAGGAGAGAAAACAAGATAAGGGGAAGGAGGGGCTTCATTATTATTAAAAAACATCCTGCTGATTAGGAGCATGGATTTTCTTGGGTCAAGTTTTATCTTTGCCCTCAGGATATATAATTTCTTCTTCTTGTTTCCTTGTGTATGACTGCTTGACAAACTGCAACCAACAGTATCTAAACCCCAATCAGCCATATATTAGGGCTCTAGCTTTTTATACATCCTCAGAAATGTGCCCAGAATTCAAATGTCATGCACTCGCAGAAACTATCTGCAGCTGGAAAAAAAAAAAAATCACACCTCCATCAGAGCACAAGGCAAATAATGGTCAGCTGCTGCAAAACAGCCCCATATCCTTATACCTGGGATTTAAATGAAAGAATATTTCCATAATATTTTGTTTTTTCTTTAATTTTTGTTTTTAGTTATTTATTTTACATTCGTGTCATAGGCTCCCTCTCTTCTCTTTTGCTGTTCCCACCCTATTTCTCTTTTGCCCCTATCCTGCATCTCCTACTCCTCAGTGAAGGGGAGGCCTCCTACCCACCCACCCCAGCATATCAAGTTGTATCAGGACTGAGCACATCCTCTCCCCCAGTGGCCTGGCAAGGTATCCTGGCCAGGAGAAAGTGATCAAAAAGCAAGCAAGAGAGTCCACGTCTGAGTAAGCCCTTATTCCCTTTACTAAAGTACTCATATGAGGACTCACCTGCCTATTGGCTACATGTGTAGGGGACCTAGGTCCAGTCCATTCGTGTTCCCTTGTTGGTGCTTCAGTCTCTACAGAACCCCCTCGGTCCTGGTTATGTGACTGTATTGATCTTGTGGAGTTCCTGTCCCCTTCTATCTTTCCCACTACTCTTCCACAGAACTCCCTCTGCTCCACCCAATGTTTGGTTTTGGGTATCTGCATCTGTTACCATCAGGTGTTGGGCAGAACCACTCAAAGAACAGCTGTGCTTGGCTCTAGTCTGCAAGCATAGCAGACTATCATTAATCATGTCAGCGCTTGGCTGTCTCTGATGGGGTGTGTGTCAGGTTGGTCCAGTCATTAGTTCGACATTCCCTCAATATCTTCTTTATTTTTGTCCTTACCTATCTTTTATGCAGGGCAAATTTTAGGTCAAAGTTTTTGTGGGTGGGTTGGTGTTCCCTTCCCTCCACTAGGAGTCCTGTGAAATCAATCTAGTGTTATCGCAGAAAATTGGGAACGGCTCTACCTCAAGACCCAGCTATGTCATTTCAAATGGTTGAGTAATACTTCATTGGGTAAATGCACCACATTTTTTTTTAATTCATCTGGTTCACCTGTTGAGGGACATGCAAATTCTTTCCAACCTTTGGCTATTGTGAAAAGAGCATCCATGAACATGTTTGAGCAAGTGTCTCTCTGATAGGAAGAAACATCCTTTGGGTGTAGTATAGCTGGACTTGAAGTAGGTAAGTTTCCATTTTTTTTTTTAATGAGAAAAGGCTACAGCAATTTCCACTGGGGCTGTACAAGTCTGCATCCCCACCAGTAATGAAAGAGTGTTCCTCTTACGAGTTAGTGTACCACATCCTCACCAGCATGAGCTGTTGCTTGAACTTTTGATCTCAGCCATTCTGACAGGTATCAGAAGAAATCTAAAAGTAGTTTTGATTTGCATTTCCCTGCTTACTCAGGATGTTAAGCATTTCTTTAAGTGTTCCTCAGTCCTTAGAATTTCCTCTTTTGAAAATTTGTTGATAGATCCAAGATGACGGTGATCAGCTCACATCATATCTGAGGGGCACAGGATACAAAACTCTGAAACTGGTGAGTGAAGGGGAAGCTGAAGCCAGAATATCCACATTGAGGCTTCCTGGGGAAGAGGAGAAAACCCGTGAGCTGGGACAGTTTGGATCCAGGCCACCTGGGGATGTCTCCAGGGATTGAGAGTGGTGAATATTTAACCCCCTGCACTTCTCCTTGCCCCAAGCATTGGAGTCTGCCATCAGGCTTTTGTTGTCTTAATTTTTATCATTTGGATTTTTGTTGTTGTTGTTTTGTTTCTGGGTAAGAGTGTTGATAGACCTTTATTTAGTTTAACATGAAAAATACATATATCATATTCTGGTAGAATAATTGGTTTCTGCTAATAATTTGTGTCAATAAACTAAGCAAAATTGATAGAATTGACAATTTGCTGATAAACACTACCAGAGATCTATTTTTAAACTAAAAGTCAGGTCCTATTTTAAACTGATAGTCCTAGTATGTTGAAGGTAAGGAAGGTGCTGGAGAGAGAGAAAAAGATATATTTCCAAGGCTTGCTAGATAGCCAGTCTAGGACACTGGTCTGGGACATTGACAGGCCATTTCTCAAAACACACCGTGAGTGGCACTTCAGGAACGACACCCAAATTTGACCTCTGCCCTTCACATGTATGAATACACACGTATGCATGCACCCACATGAATAAACGAAGACACACACGGTCACCGTCCTCACACATGCATATATCTTCCTTTTATATGAGTAAAACTCATCCACATCTTTATGAACACTTACACTTTTGTTATTTAGGTTCACTGCATAGAAATAGCCAATGTCAGTGTCTCCTTCAAATATGCTGAGTCATTTCTCTTTGTTTCTAGACCAATTATTCCTTAATTTGTAGTTTCAATTTTTCCTAATTATTGGTTGATAAAATTAATTAATCCTTTATTTAACATACATCATCTATCCCCTTTAAGGATGAAATATGGGAAAGAAAGTAAAAGAGAAGTCCAAAGAGACAAATAATATATATCTTGTTATAGTTCTTTTGGATGATATGTGAATTGCGGTATGCTGATTTCCATTGCCTCATGCAGAGATGACATAAGATTTGATGAGTTTATATACACTTGGGAAATAATAAAATATTCACTATGGTTTCAGAGACAATTTATGAAGAAACCTTTTTAACTCAAATGGTCTAAGTTTCAATTAATAGTAAATTCATGTTATTCAGGCATTGTAAACTACAGTACATTTGTTCTAACTAAAACTTGAAAAGAATATTTAAAGCCTGCTTTATATTCTATATGGTATGAAGGTCTATGAAAAAAACATTATGGAAAGGATTCCTGTTCTCTTCCCTTAAGGATAAGAAACACTGTTTGAGAAGCTAATGTTCTACATCAAGGAACCAAACATAATGATTAAGGCCAAAAAAATAAAGTAAGTCAGAGGGAGACAAAATATATGACAAAAACAAATGATAAGATGCATGAGGATAGTAAAACAGGTTGTTAAGTCTTAACTGTTTAGTGTAATTTAGTCAAGCAGAATGAACAAGTAGATAATGTAGAATCTGCAAATATAAAGAATAGAAACATCACGTTTTATTTACTATTTTGGAAATCCTCCAAACTGGGTCACCAGTGAACCTGATCCTTTTGTTCTTTTTGTAAAGAGCTTTTAGATTACTCTCTCTCTCTCCTGTGTTTGTGTGTGTCTGTGTGTGTGTAACCTGGATGGATTATCTGTTCTTAAATGACCTCTGGTACTTAGTGTTTTAAATAAAATTGTCAACTCATTTAAGCTATTTCAAAAAAATTACTAGCCAAAATCAATTATTCTCTTAAATTTTCTAGAATATATATGTATATGAAATAGTCCTTTCACTCCTGATTTTCAATATTTGTTCATTTTTCCTGATTGGTAGGTACATTCAATCAATTTTATTGAGCTTTTCAAAGAACTAGGTTTCAGTTTCATTGATTTTTTCTGTTGTTTTACATCAATGATTTTTATTCTGATTCTTATTATTTGATTTATTCTCTTTCATGTGGTGTTTAATTTTCTCTTATTTCGTTTCTCAAGATAGAAGTTGAAACTATTGACTTGAAAGCTTTCTTTTTTTAATAAGCTTTTGCCTTTCGATAATTCTTTTGACATATATATTATTTCCCCCTAACTTCACATTTTGTTTAACTCTTAAATATATGAATTATTTAGAAATGTGGCATTTAGTCAAAATATATTTGGTAACTTTCATTACTGATTTCTAATTTGATACCATCATGGCCAGATAACATATTGAATGTGATGTGGTCACATCATGTTAAGGTTATGTAGTCATTGCAGAAAGAGGACCCACCCAGCCATATCCCAAACTCAGTTTTCTTCTGTAGGTATTGCATGGAAAAAGGTAAAACTGTGCAATGCACAGAAATATTGTTTTATACCCCTACATCCAGAGTAGGCTCTTTATGTTTTGTGCCAAGTTCTGACGGAAAATATTACTTTAGTATTACTGTTTTTTAGTGTATACATCCACACTTGGTCTATAAGTATCTTAAATACTAGAGGCTTAGTTTCCTTTCTTTAACCTTCAATTTCAGCAGTTGCTCACAGTACAGCTGAAATGGCAATGGAAGTTTCTCTGAATTGGCTAAAGTCTTTTCCTTACAAATGTCATGAATGGTAAGCAATGTATGATATAGCAAAGGATCAATAGAGGAGAAAAATGAAACAATGATAAGAATCAATGAGGACTTCATGTTTTCTCCAGGTACTTGGAGCTAAGACAGTTTTTTGCTCCCAAGATGTATAAAACAGAGTTAATACCAGTATACCACATCAGTGTTTTATTCTAATAGTGTCTTCAAACCAGAGGCTCTGAAGAAAAGTAGTTTATGCCTTACTTTTATTTGTGTTTACTGTTTAAATTAATAGAAGGCTTGACATTGAAAAAGACCATCAACATTTATGATTATATGTCATATGTGTGTATAGATTACAGACAATCTATCAAGAGCACTGTTTTTTAGAGATGCTGGCAATTATCAAGTTACGTATTAAGTTGCATATTAAGTAATGGTATGAATACATTCCATCTCAAAGAAAAATTCATTTTATTCATTCACAGTACAATACCTTTCCACCACTATGACAAAAACATCCAAAAAAGAAGATTATACCATGACTGTTTTTTCATATGTAATGTGTTCCATTACCTATTATCACTTTGCTTTTAATGCATAAACCTTTCAATAGTTTGCTGTGTGTGTGCATGCATGTGCGCATGCCTGTGTCACATGTACACTGTGAATAAATACATGCATGTATGTATGTCCGTATGCTCAAATTTGTGTGGCACACAGCAGCGTGCAGGTCCACGTGCACATGTGTGCTGGCATTTGCCTGGATGCTGGGAATTCAAACTACAGTTCTGGAAGTTGCACACCGAGTGCTTTACTTGCTAAACCATTTTCTCACCTCCATCTAACAATCTCTCATCCTAACACTATTTATTGAATTGCAAAGAAATATCATGCTTAAGTTTTCTTAAAGTAAGTATTACAATTTTAATACTTCCTTAATTATTATTTTCAATAGCATTATAATTTTCTATAAGATATAATGGCATTATATAACATGTTGATATTATTATACTATTATACATATACTTCTGCTATGCATACATGGAATGTGTGCTAAATATAATCTTTACCAATATACTGTGATTATAATATATATTTTTTTTACTCTAGAAGTTGTATTTTAGCAACGCAGTATGGAGAAAAAGACAGAAAACTATTTAGTACGTTGTGTAATTATTTTCATGTGGGTAAATTTCATCTTTTTTTCCCATTGTAGGTTCATAAATTATGAAGACTCTTTCGAATAAAATTCGAGAGCGCCACCTGGAACAAATGAAGACTTTATAGAGCGGTAGTTAAGGTATTTCCTCACTTTAGTGCCCTGCTAAATATTTCTGTCTGGTGAAGGGAAGATTGCTGTCAGCCCCATTTGAAAACTTGGTAAAGCCAAGTTCCAGGTCTTATTACAAGCCAATGAGATCTGAGTCTGCATTGTAATATGACACTAGTCTACTTGTAGAAGTCTGTAGAATATTGGTTTCCATGATACACGGAGTTAGTAAACAGTGCCTTCTTTTTATTTTATTTCTTTCATTTTTGAGGTTATAACAATTACATCATTTCCCACTTCCCTGCCCTCCCTTTAAACCCTTCCTTCTGTTTCTCTTTGCTTTCAATTTCCTGGTCTATAGTTTGTGTATACTTTAGCAACCATACAGCCAATTCCCTGAT
The DNA here is from genome assembly GCF_030254825.1 of Meriones unguiculatus. NCBI lineage: Eukaryota > Metazoa > Chordata > Mammalia > Rodentia > Muridae > Meriones > Meriones unguiculatus. The sequence goes on along the minus strand of NC_083369.1, from coordinate 144,410,776 downwards.
ACTCTGGCTCTTAAAATCTTTCTGCATGTCTGATTGCATGCGGGTTGATGCCCCAGGTCCCGCCTCTGAGAAAAAAGGTATCAGACGGGTCTGATGCTCTTTGGGTGGATGACACCTAAATGAACATCAGTACAAAGTCCCAATTTATTTCTAATATCAGAGATCAGACTTCTACTCTTGCCTGATGCATCTAAAACAAAAAGGGGGAACTGCAGAGAGCTGCATAATGCCGCGCCTTAAAGATGGAGCTGGTTTCCGCCTTCCACCTTCCCGATGGTGAGTGCTCTCTGTCACGAACAGCTCCACATTTGGCTAAGGCCGAAGATCTGGCTTGCTTCCATGGATGTGGACCTATCTGCATTGCCCACATGGCACGCTGGGGTTGGCTACCCAGAGGCTATCTAAGCTGTGGGCTGGCTTTCCCTAGGGTCAGATGATTGTTCAAGGTTCCTGAATAAACTGCATTGAAAAAAAAAATCTTTCTGCCTCCTTTTCATCAATGATCCTTGAACCTTAGGTGGAATAGTTGTGTTATGAATAAATCCATTGTGATTTGGCTGCACAACTTTGTAGTTTGGTTCACTGTCATTTTATATAATAATGTCATTTGTTGCAAAAAGAAATGCTTGAATTAGGGAAGAGGAGGGAGATAAATGCAGAAGGAGGAGAGAAGAGTGTAAAATAACAGTATTTCTGGAAAAGTCATAAAAAATCTACCTTAGAAATACTATAATACATTTAAATAAGTATATAAATATACTATACTATTTAAATAAAAATTTCTCACCTTGATTAACAATGCTCCCTTCAAGAATGTCTCCTTCATGAGGACTAGACTTTATGGTCCAGAAGACACCATGCATGATTCTAAAGTAGGGAAGCAACCAGCAGTCCTACCCACCTATGACATCTATGAACCACCACAATGACCAGTATGTAATGATAACCCTAATGATGCAATAGTGGTGAGTATAGTCCTCACCTCCGGTGAAGGAAACTTCCCAGTACCCACTTTCTAGGTGATAAAATGTCTATATTAGAATTCCCAAGAGAACCACTTGGAAATATAACTATCAGTGTCCTTCTTTTCCCTTATTCATCCACTATTACATCTACTGCTAAGTTTTTATTGAGCTATATAATTAGATGATGTGACCATACAAAGCTTCTCTAATTTTTCTTATTAATAATTTCAGAGAATGCTAGACCAGAGAGAATACTGCTGCTCAAGGAAGTCACCATTGCTCATGCTCCTTTGTCCCTTTGATCTTTTGTTTTTAGAATTCATAAATGGTATTTCGTTTATTCAGTGAAAAGGCATTTTAAGGCACTTTCTTTCATTTTCTCCCATTTCTCAAAACTGATTTCTTAAGGGGTGCTAAGGTTCACAATGGGACTGTAAAAATGGGGTACAATCAGCAACCTTATGTACCTTCTTCTTCTGAGCCTCGTGTTCTATCTGTCACAGGGCACACAGGCTTCAATTGGCTCCAGAGATTTATGGCTTAGAGTTTGGGGTACCCATGCTGGGACAGTGGGGTACCATTCCAGAGGAAGGGCTACAAAAACGTCTTAATTTGAGCCTGTATCTACCCCTGCTGATGGGAGATTTGGTGGGTTTTGATTTTGTCAGCTTGTCCTTCCCTCCCTTCTGTCTTTCCATGAGTAACAAGAGTGTGTTTTCTGTAGAACTTCACTTTAAGTGTCAGTTTCATTATTGAGAAGGCAAAGTAGAACAAAATATGGATATTTTTCCACGTGTGTTTTAAAGCTTTACACATGAGAGGGGGCTTTATTCTTCTAATTTTAGAAGTTATGTTCCTAATGAGAGAAAGAGGTTAACACTGAAATTAACTATTGTCCTCTGCCTTACGGATAAATGAGTAAATAGGAAAGGGCCAAAAGGCAATTCTGCAGCTAGATTTGTCTCACTTTGGATGGAAACTGTAAATGTATTTGATGTCTAACCATTATATTTCTACTATCATCTCACCAATTAGTTTAGTTCAAAGAATTAACTGTATCTGTAGACGTCTAGAGGGTTTATTTTTGTTGAAATTATATAATAAAAGTTTAATCACCTATATTTGCATATTTTGACAAATGAATATTTCTCCTTTGCTATTATTATTATTATTATTATTATTATTATTATTATTCATAGTAGTAGTAGTAGCAGTGTTTACAAAGTATTCACTCTGTATCCTGGTTGTAGCACCCTCCCTCTTTTTTTCCTCCAGGTTCCCCACTCCCTCCCTCCCTCTCCACTATTCTTCTCCCCTAGTCCACTGATAGGGGAAGTCCTCCTCCCCTATTATCTGACACCACTCTATCATATCTCATCAGGATTACCTGGATCCTCTTCCTCCGTGGGCTGGCTAGGTCACCTCACCAGGGAGATATAATCAAGGAACAAGCAACCTACTTCATGTCAGAGGCTGTCTCTTCTCCTCTTACTAAGGAACCCACAAAGAGACTGATCTTCCCATGGACTGCATATGAACAGGGTGTCTAGGTCATCTCCATGAATTGTCCTTGGTTGATGAATCAGTCTCTGAAGGCCTCCCTTGGCCCAGAAATTTTGGCTTTGTTGGTCTTCTTGTGGGGCTCCTGTCCCCTCCAGGTCTTTCTATCTCCCCTTTCTTCCATAAGACTTCCTGCTCTCTGCTCAAAGTTTGGCTGGGAATCTCTGCATCTGCTTCAATTCCCTGTTGGGTGGAGTCTTCCAGAGGACATTTGTGGTAGGCTCCCATCCTGTTTTCTCTCTCTGCTACAACTTCCTGTGTCCACTGCTTGCCCTTCTGAATGAGAATTAAGTATCTTCTCTAGGGTCCTCATTATTGTTTAGCTTCTTTAGGTCTGTAGATTTTAGTATGTTTATCCTTTATTATATGGCTAATACCCACTAATGAGTGAGCATATACCATTCATGTTTCTGTTTCTGGAATACCTCACTCAAGATGATCTTTTCTAGATCCCACCACTTGCTTGCAAATTTATTTATTTCCTTGTTTTTATTCCATTGTGTAAATGTACCAAAATTCTGTATACATTCTTCCACTGAGGAACATCTCGGTTGTTTCCAGATTCTGGCTATTACTAGTAAAGCTGCTATCAACATAGTTGAGCAAATGTCCTTGTTGAATGGTGGAGCATTTTTTGTATATATTTACAGGAGTGGTATAGCTGGGTCCTCAGGTAGCACTAGAAAAGCACAAGTAGATCCATATTTATCATGCCACACAAAAGTAAAGTCCAAGTGGATCAAAGAGCTCAACAACAACAACAAACAGACACAATATATCAGTTAATAAAAAAGTCAGGAAGACCCTTGAATTCATTGATACAGAACTCCTAAACAGAACACAAACAGTTCAGGCTCTTAGATCAACAATCAATAAATGGGACCTCATGAAACTGAAAAGCTTCTGTAAAGCAAAGGACACTGTCAACAAAATGACAGACTGGGAAAGGATCTTCACCAACCCTACATCTGACAGAGGGCTAATATCCAGTATATATAAAAAAATTTAACAAGTTAAACATCAACAAACCAAGTAATCCAAATAAAAATGGGATACTGAGCTAAACAGAATTCTCGACAGAAGAATATTGAATGGTAGAGAAACACTTAATGAAATTACTCTACCCAGCAGGGGATCAAAGCTGATGCTGAAACTTACAGCCAAACTTTAGGCAGAACACAGTGTGTTTTATTGAAAAGTGGGGTGACAGAAGAGCCCAGAGTGTCCTGGTAGTTTTGAAACATTGTTTCCCATATAAATTGGATTATATGAGAATACAGATTGGATTGAAAATACATTGGTATTATTAATTATAAGTTCTCTAGGAGAATATCTTTTCCCAGCCTGTAGGCTATCATTTTGAATCTAGATAATACACACATGCGTACTGTCTGTCTATCTCTCTTTCTCTCCCTGTCCCTTTTTCCATCCCTTCTCTTCTCTCTACACTCTTCCCAACCCTTCCGTGTGTATATTTTGAAACTGGGTCCCACCATGTATTCTATATTATTCTTAGACTAGCTTACCCTACCTTCAAACATATACTCCTTACACAAACCACCTTAATCATGGGAATGCAGGCTGTGGCACTAACATTTGTGTATATTTTAGGAAGTTTTCCCAATTTGATTGTTAATTATTGCTTAAATAATGGTATCTGAGAAGCGCCTGCTTGTACTCACTGAGCTCCATATTTTATGACTATCCAGTATTTATAATTACTTTTATTATTATAAAAACACATGCTGATGTCTTTTTAATATGTTGAAATTTTGCTTTCCTGCTTAAATCCTGATACTCATTGTTTGCCACTCTTACATGGCATTTTCTCTGTTATTGTTTTTGACATTGCTTTCTGAATTGCAAAAGTTGAAACCAGGAAACAAAAAAACATTTTCTGTTGTCAAGCTAAGATTAGTCACTTTTTAAACTGTCAGTATGTTAAAGGAAAAATTCAAACTGTATTTTCTAAAGTCCTTTTATAGAAATAGTTTATTAAATTCCAGTTACTTAGCTTTGAAATAGATTTTTTTTATTTTATTTGTTTGTTCTCTCTCATACAAATGTTGACTACTGCAAAATGGTAAGAATTCAAAATATTTGTTGTCAGTCTTGTTATCTTTTGAGGTCAACATATATGGAGAGATAAAAAAAATTCCTCTTAAAAGTTTGCAAATATATAAACATAGCTAATTTCACTGGAGAGTCATTTTAAATAGTTCTCAAGTTAGTGTTATTATGCATGCAGTCATTGGGGAAAATTCTCTGCTGAAGTTTTGCAAGTAAGATCATTAAGTTATCACTTAAAACTCAATTTGTATGGTTATTACATAATTCCTTGTAGACTGGGATGGTCCATTGAAGATCAGAAGTAAGGAATAGTGTTTCTTTGTTGGATTTAAAGAAATTAACAGGCAAGGAGATGGAGAAAGCTATTGGCCTGGACCAAGTCATATTTGTGAACAAGTTAGCTTTGCTATCTAATGTTTCCTTTGTTTTGGTTTCTACAAGCAGATCTTTATTCTACTTCTGAATACTCCATAGTACCTTTTACAGAACATCTACTATTTGTTACTGCAAGAAAGACACTTTCTTCTTTGTATTTTCTGTTTTTTGCTTGTTCTGTTTCAATCTTTCTTTTCGTCTGACTGGTAATAGGTGGCAAGAGTTATGGACTTTCTGAATTAAACATTTACAAATACAAGCAACTTATATTTATTATTTTCTTTTTTTTTAATTATTTTTTTTTACTTTTTATATTAAGTACAGTTTATTTACTTTGTATCCCAGCTGTAACCCCCCTCTCTTGTTCCTTCCCAATCCCAGTCTCCCTCTCTCATCTCCTCCCTGGCCCTCTCTAAGTCCACAGATAGGGAAGGTCCTCCTCCCCTTCCACCTGACCCTAGCTTATCAGGTCTCATCAGGACTGGCTGAAATAGCCTCCTCTGCGGCCTAGAAAGGCTGCTCCTCCCTCAAGGGATAGGAAAGGTCAAAGAGTTAATCACTGAGTTCATGTCAGAGACAGTCCCTGTTTCCCTTATTAGGGTAGCCACTTGGATACTGAGCTGTCCTGGGCTACATCTGAGCAGGGGTTCTAGGTTATATACATGCATGGTCTTTGGTTAGAGTATCAGTCTCAGAAAAAACAAAAAAACAAAAAACCCTGTGCCCAGATATAGTTAGTCCTTGTGGAGCTCTTGTCCTCTCCTGTTCTTCCTTTTTTATGATTCCCTTCACTCTGCCCAAGGTTTGTTTATTAGTCCTAATATCTACTTTGATACACTGCTAGGTAGAGTCTTTCAGAGGCCCTCTATGGTAGGCACCTGTCCTGTTTCTTATTTTCTCCATCTTCCAATGTCCATCCCATTTGCCTTTCTGAATGGGGATTGATCATCTTGCAGAGAACTCCTTCAGCTGATAAACACCTTCAGCAAAGTGGCTGGATACAAAATCAACTCAAGAAAATATCAGAAGCCCTCCTGTATACCAAAGACAAACAGGCAGAGAAAAAAATTAGGGAAACAACACCCTGCACAATAGCCACAAATGGCATAAAGTGCCTTGGTGTGACTAACCAAGCAAGTGAAGGACCTGTTTGAGAAAAAAACTTCAAGTCTCTGAAGAAAGAAATTGAAAAAGATATCAGAAGATGGAAAGATCTTTCATGTTCATCGATTGGTAAGATTAACATAGTGAAAATGGCCATCCTGCCAAAAGCAATCTACATATAAATTCAATGCAATTCCCATCATAATACCAACACAATTCTTTACAGACCTTGAAAGAAAAATTCTCAACTTCATATGGAGAAACAAAAAATCCAGAATTTCCAAAATGATCCTTTACAACAACAGATCATCTGGTGGTATCTCCATCCCTGATCTCAATCTAAATGTCCTTCAACTGAGGAATGGATACAGAAATTGTGGCACATTTACACAATGGAATACTACTCAGCAATTAAACACAAGGAAATCATGAAATTTGCTGGCAAATGGTGGGACCTCGAAAAGGTCATTTTGAGTGAGGTATCCCAGAAGCAGAAAGACACATAGGGCATATACTCACTTATAATAGGACATTAGACATATAATATAGGATAAACATACTAAAATCTATAGTTCTAAAGAAGCTAGACAACAAGGAGGACCCTAGGGAAAATGCTTTATCTTTATTCAGAAGGGCAAACAGGATAGACATCAGAAGTAGGAGAGGACAGGGAAGAAAACAGAAGCCTTCCATAGGGGGCCTCTGAAAGACTATCCAGCAGGGTATAGAAGGATATGCTGAGACTCATAGCCAAACTTTGGGCAGTGTGAAGAGAACCTTATGGAAGAAGGCGGGGGGGGTTATAGAAAGACATGGAAGAGTCAGGTGCTGTCAGATTTAATTTAAACTGTCCCACAGGAAGGAATCCTTGCCTGGTACTACACATCAATTCAGTACCTAGATTGAGAAAGTAATATACATTTTGAGTGATTTACTGCTGCTGTTTAGCTAAAATGACATATCACCAATTTAGATTCTCAATATTTCTGTTTATATTAGTAGACAAATGTTATTATCATCCTTAATCACAGAATCCTATCTTTACAGTAAATGTCAGTGTATAGAAACTGAAGTCTGCTCAAATTGCAGAAAATTGGTGATAGCTGAGTTGCTCAGTCCTAAATGAGAAATTTATATTAGCCTATCTAAGGCTCAAGAAACAGAACAGTATGGGGACCAGAAATTAAGAGCAAGAAGTTAGAGAAAAAAGTGTTAAGTGTCATTGCAACCATGAACTCAAGGAAGCTTAAGTTGACTGCACTGTGTCTGCGCAAGAATGTTCCCTTTAACAGTCATCAGTGAATAGGGTAATGTTTTATCAATCACTACCCTTATATGATGAACTAATAGCTCCGAATATATTAGGGAGGTGGGGTTCTGTGAGTATAACAGACTCCAGAAATATTTCCAAACCTAGATTCACAAAGATCACCCTGGTTATTGTGTCACAAAACAAAACAGAAAGACATGAGTGTGAGAAAGCGTCTTGGGAGAATGATGAGGGTGGGAGCTAACACACTCAGTAAAGAGATAAGAGAGTAGGGGTAAGAGGGATTACAATGTATTATATACTTGTAAAATACTGCCACGGGACAAAATTAAATAATGAAGTGTTTTCTAAATTTATTTCTTTGAATCACATCTGTAAGTTCTAAAACATCAACTCCTACATTTCTATTTGGAATTATATCAGGAATTGTCTCTGGCATGAACTCAGTAGCTGGTTCTTTGATCACCTCCCCCTGTGTGGGGAGCAGCCTTACCAGGCCTCTGAGGAAGACATTGCAGCCAGTGGTAATGAGACCTGATAAGCTAGGGTCAGAGGGAAGGGGAGGAGGACCTCCCCAATCAGTGGACTTGGGGAGGGGCATGGAAGGAGATGAAGAAGGGAAGGTGGAATTGGGGAGGGATAAAGGAGGGGGCTACTGCTGGGATAAAATATGAATCAAATGTAATTAATAAAAATAAATTAATTAAAAATATTAAAGGTAAAGTTGCAAAGAAAAGAAAAAATCTGACTCAGTATTCAGAAGCTTGAACATTCAAACAGCTTGAAATGCAATAAAAATTCATAGATTGAAAACAGAAAAAATATGGTAATTTGTACTAAAAAACATAGTGAATAAATGTTAGAAAGTTTCATAAGTTAAATAACGTACTATATATTCTCAGAATTCTACATTTTTTATCACTTCTTTGCTTCTGTCTTGTTGAAGAAAATTTCCACAGTCTATTTGGACATAAGTAGATGCAGACAGAAGTTATAGGATTTTGAGGTAAAGTTGATACTAACAAACTATGAAATGGATAGAGTACACTGTAGCATAATAAATACCTTCTCAAAGTACATTGAACCAGGTGGTATTTTGTTGACTCAGTTCAGCAGAGGATTTTTTTGTTTGAGATTGTCATTGAATTTCTGTAGGTATTTCCTTATACATCACCTAAAATGTCAGATGATTAGTAAACATCTCCCAGTTAATACTTTGATTCAGCCATGGAATTACAAAAGTACTGAAATACCTTGTGCAGAAAGTATTGGGTCAGATCTCTTCTTCACCCTTTAGCTCTTTCCCTCCTCTCTCTTCTAAACTTTTCTAACTTCCAATAACTTCCTCGGAGAGCAGGCTATGACCCATTCTAGTTTTTGATTGTCCTCTAAAACCTTATTTACTTGAAATTATATATTCACTATTTTTTCAAAAACTCAATCACCAAGACTTCTGACATTTCATCTTAACAATATAGTAATGTCTTAATCATCAGAGATTATTCTCCGCTCTTCATATAAATAGCATATGCCCAGCATGGTGATGCACACATTTTAATCTCAGCACTCAGGAGACAGAGTGCTTTCTGAGTGCAAGGCTAGTCTAAGTCTACATAGCAAGATCCAGGCTAGCTAGAGAAATCCTGTCTCAATAAAATAAACAAACAAGAAAACAGTAAAACAAAACCCCAAAACAAACAGAAAAGCAAACAAACAAACAACCAAAAGCCAAGATGGGCTTTAGAATATCACAACTAGCTTGCAATCCTACATTTTTCATTTTGTTTTTGTGTATTACTGTTCAGGGTATGACTTCTTTCACTGGACTTTTCATTTATCCAAATCTGTAACTAACAAACCATGTAAATGTACTGAATTTTGCTGTAATTGAATAGTGATACAGAAGTCAATTGCTTGGCTCTTGGTAAATGCTTGCAAACCAACCATAACATTCCTCTTTTTGTTTTTCTACTAAACATATTCATACTTATTCCTCCATGTTTTATCACTATTCCTCTGAATTTTGTTTTTCTTTTACTCTTTGATTTAATATGGGTATCCCACAGAAATATTAGTGATATTCTACTTGAAAATATCTCTCACTCATTTTATCCTTTCTTACAGATGTCTGTGTCACTTTATACATATTAAAAACTAGGTCTGATATCCTATTAATTTCAAATTTCCAAATACATAGAAGAAACTCCACTCAGCTGCCTAATACCACATTAAAACCAATATATCCTAAGCAACATGTTATTAATTATGTCATAGACCTTATCTCATACCTATTCATTCTCCATTTTCATTAATAATATCACTACAATCTTGCAATATGTTTTAATTTCTTCCACTCATAATCCACATCCCAAATTTTTCCTGTGATTTTTATGTTCTACTGCATAGGTGTATTTCAAAAATGAATATAAATAAATTTTGTGTATATATTATGATTTCTGTTTTTTGTTTTATTGGATTGGATTTTTGTGTGTGTGAACATGTATGTCTCTGTGTATGTTTGTGTTCGTAGTGCTTTCATTTTGGCTCTTTTTCTGCTTGTTTATTGTTTATCCTATTCCGGTTTGTTTGTTTTTGTTTTTTTTATATTAATTTTTATTTTATATTAATCACAGGTTATTTACTTTGTATCCAAGCCATAGCCCCCTCCCTCATTCCCTCCCAATCCTGCCCTCCCTCCCTCATCTCCTCCCTGCCCCTTTCCAAGTCCACTTCTAGGGGAGGTCCTCTTCCCCTTCTATCTGACCCTAGCTTATCAGGTATCTCCAGGACTGGCTGCCTTATATCAGGACACAGGGGACTTCTATGAGACTGTTTCTCCAACCAAGGACCATGTATGGATATAACTAGAACCCCTGCTCGGATGTAGCCCATGGTAGCACAGTATCCAAGTGGGTTTCCCTAGTAAGGGGAGCAGGAACTATTTCTGACATGAAGTCAATGACTGGCTACTTTACCTCCCCTCCTTCCCCTCCCCCCTGAGGGAGGAACAGCCTTGCTAGGCCACAGAGGAAGACAAGGCAGTCAATCTTGTTTTTCTTTTATATTTTTATTATTATTTAGTCACCTGACTGTTTTCTAAGAGAAAAGTAAAGAAAGGGTCTGGATTTGAATGGGAGAGAGGTAGGGAGGATCTGGAGAAGTTGGCAGAAAGGAACCTAATCAGAATGTATTATATTAAAAAATTGAATTTTAATAAAAGAAAAAATACAAAAAGAAATAAAAAGATTAAAGAAACACTCAAGAAATAAGAACTTTGCAAAAGAAAGTGAAAGAAAAGAAGGAAGGAAGGAAGGAAGGAAGGAAGGAAGGAAGGAAGGAAGGAAGGAAGGAAATTAATCTTTGTAACTTTTGGCTTCAAGCTCCAGTTTCACTTCTTCCTTAAAAAAATAAATGACCTTTTTTTTTAATTTTATTTTTTCTTATCAGTTACATTTTTTTAACTCTGTATCCCAGCCATGTCCCAATCCCTCATTCCCTCCCAGCCCCTCCCTCCCTCCCTCATCTCCACCATGCCCCTTTCCAAGTCCACTGATAGGGGAAGACCTCCTCCCCATTCATCTGATCCTATTTTATCAGGTATCTTCAGGACTGGCTGCAAAGCCCTCCTCTGTGGCCTAACAGGACTGCTCCTCCCTTGGGGGGTGGGGAGGCCAAAGAGCCAGTCATTGAGTTCCTGTTAGAAATAGTCCTTGTTCCCCTCACTTTGGGAAACCAATTGGTTACTGAGCTACCACAGGCTACATCTGAGCAGAGGTTCTAGGTTATATCCATACATGGTCCTTGGTTGAATGTCAGTCTCAGAAAAGATCCTGTGCCCAGATATATTTCGTCCTTGTGGAGCTCCTATCCTTTCCCTATCAGACTAACTCCCAATCTTTCTTATGATTTTCTGTACTTTGCCAAAGGTTTGGTCATGAGTCTTTGCTTTGAAAACACTGCTAGTTAGAGTCTTTCAGATGCGCTCAAGAAGAAATTTGTAACATCACATACAAACAACTTAATGGCCCAACTGAAAAACCTAGAAAAAAAAGAAGCAGATACACCCAAGAGGAGAAGTCGGCTGGAAATAATCAAACTCAGGGCTGAAATCAATCAATTAGAAACAAATAAAACTATCCAAAGAATCAATGAAACAAAAAGCTGGTTCTTTGAGAAAATCAACAAGATAGACAAACCCTTGGCCAAACTAACTAAAAAGCAGAGAGAAACTATCCAAATCAGTAAAATCAGAAATGAAAATGGGGACATAACCACAGACACTGAGGAAATCCAAACAATTATTAGGTCATACTACAAAAGCCTATATGCCACAAAATTTGAAAATCTAAATGAAATGGATAATTTTCTTGAATAAATGACCTTTTTGAACATCACTTTTCCTATGTTTGAAAATGAAACATTAATCCCTGTTTTCAAGACTTCCTGTTAATATTGTGGATATTCTTTTGAAACAAAAACTGATTATATCAGAAGAGGAAGAAAATGTGTAATGTATCTTACTAACTTCAACAAAGTGTAGTCTCCTTTTCTAAATTCAACTTTTTGCTAAATATTTGCTTATTTTATTTTTGTTTTGTTTTGTTAGAGATACTGTCTTCCCTTCTTAGCTCTAGCAGTCCTTGAACTCACTATGTAAACCAGACTGGCCTTAAGCTCAGAAGAGATCCACATGTCTCTGTTTCCCAAGTACTAGGATTAATGGTGTGTGTCACTTTGCTCAGCCTGGTTTTTATTGTTTTTAACTATGTGTATTTGGGTGTGTTTCTGTAGGAGGCCATGAGCACATTAGCCCAGTAGCTCACAAAGAACAGGAGAGGTTGCAATTAGAACTGGCTAGCTTATGTTGGGACCTACCCAACATAGATATTGGCAAACAAGCTTGGGTCTTCTTCAAGAGCAGTACTCACTCTTAACCATCAAGCCTTCTCTTTAGCTACTCCTGTATTATATTATTACTTTATCTAAAATGTCATACTAATTTCCACAAAATAAAAGAAGCATTTTTGTGTTCCTCATTTTCCCTGCAATAATGTCAAACTCATTTTGTTTGATTGTTTGTTTAGTATTTTGTGGTTTTTTTTATTAACTCCAGGAACAGTCAATAAGAGGAAACTTATATTTTTGAGCATCTACTTATTCTTGGTGGCATATTATGTAGAGGAATTTTAGAGAGTAAATTCAAAAGTTGCTTAACATTAAACCCATAGTTATAATACTGATTTTCAACATTTTAAAATTATGTTTGTAGTACCAGTTTAGATTAGTATAATGTTCATTTGAAAGCAAACTTGAATTTTAGAATTAGAAGTAAATTCAGAAACTTCATATGCTCTCATCAAATATGGTATTTTGCAGAGCAGAAAAATCCTGTTGAAATTTTAGTACTCAAGACTTACAGTTAGTTTCACTAGACACAGGAAAATGACAGTAACTTGCATAAATGGGATACTATAGATGATAATCAGAAAACTGTTTTTAGAAGACCCTCATTATCAGGGGGACTTTGCTGGTCTTTGTGAAATCAGTGATGACCATAATAGTAATTTAAAATAGTATACAAACATTATTAGATACAAATAAATGTTAAATGACAAGATTGTTTGAATTGGTATTGTATACTCTTTGGCAGTGATGTAATGGTCCTACTGATTGCTGGTTCTGGGCAGAGGCTTCTGTGAAGTTTACACATTGAAATGAGCCACCAAATTATATATGTCACTCTATTTAGTGTTGAGCAGCTGCAAGAACAAAGTGGTGTAAATGAAATGTGCATCTATAGCTTGTGCCACTGAAAGGTGGCAAACAAAATCCTTCCCTGGGCAAGTAGCCATCTCTATGTGAAAGAAGCTGAGAATAACTAAACAATGTGAGCTAGTGGCAAGTGCCTTCTGAAAACATGACACTAAAACTTATCAGGGGGGACAGTGTTGGAAAACACAATTGTTCAGAAATTTTGAGTATAGATGTCTCTAATTTTCATGATATTAGCAAGTTAATCACTAGTGCTTCAAAGGAAATTATGTATTTATACATCATTGATGAATTTCTCACAACACTAGCATGTTTAGACTCAAGGGCTCATCCATTGAAGATAGATACCGATGTACTGAAAAGGGAAAATAGTACCTCTTTAATTTTTTGTGTTTAGAGACCACATAATTTATGTGGCTTAGGTTAGCCCGGAATTCAGTATATAGTCCAGGCTTGCCTCACATTCTTGGAAATTCTCCTGCTATGAACATACCGGTCCTGGCATTTAGGGTTTGTACAGACACATCTGAGTTTGGATTTTATTTTGTTTCTAGAGAATTCATATTTTATCTACTTGCTTAATAGTGAAATGAACACAAAAGATTTTAAATAAATTTCTCAAAAACAAATCATTCTGTCTGGCCTCAGGTTAATTATGTATAAAATAAAAATTTAAGTATTTACTTTTTTCTCAAATTTGAATCATCATTTCTCTCAGCAGAGTGAATTGTATCATCATCCTGGATATTGTGTTACATAAGTAAAATAAAAAGGTGGTTGCTTGAGAGGGACATGCCACTACTTAAAAGTACAGTCAGACCCAGAATACATGTCTATTTGACTTATATTATAGATTGAGGAATTTTCTTTCCCTTCCTTTCTTTACCAGAGCTTTATGTAATTCAGCTAGCCTGGAATTAACTATTTAGCTGTAAATGGCCTCGAGTATAAGATTCTCCTACTCCTCCTTTCCAAATTCTGGGATAAGACTTAAGTACTACCATGATTAAGTGTATTTTTTTTTCAAAAATAGGATCAGAAATGTAAACCAACTGCCTCTGATTATTTCTATGGAGCATAGCTATTTTGTAACCAGAAGTTTCTCAGATATTTATTATCTATTATTATAGGAATTAAGTCCTAATTTATTCTCCTGCTGTGTATAATCCTCTTTTTAATCCATGCTTTTTTAATTTTCATTTTATTTTTTATGTTAATTTTACTTTATTCACTTTGTATACCAGCTGTAGAACCCTCCCTCAATCCCTCTGAATTCCACCCCACCTCCTCATCTCCCATGCCCCTCTCCAAGTCCACTGATAGGGGAGGTCCTCCTTCCATCTGACACTGGCCTATCAGGTCTCATCAGGACTGACTGCACTGTCTTCCTCTGTGGTCTGCAAAGGCTTCTACTCACTCAGGGGGAGGTGATCAAAGAGCCAGCCACTGAGTTCAGGTCTGAGACAGTCCCTGTTCCCCTTACTAGGAAACCCACTTGGACACTGAGTTGCCATGGGCTATATCTGTGCAGGGGTTCTAGATAATCTCCATGAATGGTCCTTGGTTGGAGTATCAGTCACAGAAAAGTTCTCTGGGCCCAGATTTCTTGGATCTGTTGCTCTGCTTGTGGAGCTCCTGTCCCCTCCATGTCTTTACATCTCCCCCTTCTTTCATAAGATTCTCTGTATTCTGCCCAAAGTTTGGCAATGAGTCACAGCAACTGCTTTGATACCCTGCTGGGTAGAGTCTTTCAGGGGCCCTCTCTGGTAGACTCCTGTCCTGTTCTCTGTTTTCTCCTGCTTCTGATGTCTATCCCTTTTGTCCTTCTGGGTGAGGATTGTTCATATTACCCAGGGTCCTCCTTCTTGCTTAGCTTCTTTAGGTGTACAGATTTTAGTATGTTTATCCTATATTATATGTCTAATATCCACTAATAAATATGTATATTCCATGTGTGTCTTTCTGCTTCTGAAATACCTAACTCGGGATGATCTTTTCTAGTTCCCACCATTTGCTTACAAATTTCATGATTTCCTTGTTCTGAATTCCTGACTAGTATTCTATTGTGTAAACATACCACAATTTCTGTATCCATTCTTCTGTTGAGGGACCTCTGGGTTGTTTCCAGGTTCTGGCTATTATGAATAAAGCTGCGATGAACATGGTTGAGCAAATGTCCTTGTTGTGTACTTGAGGATATTTCAGATATATGCCTAGGAGTGATATAGCTGAATCTTGAGGAAGCACTGTTCCTAATTGTCTGAGAAAGTACCAGATTGATTTCCAAAGAGTTTCTACAAGTTTATATTCCCACCAGCAAGCTCTTTTTAAAAAGAAATTCCTGGGAATATTTTTCTTCTAGATATTGTACATTACATGGTTCTTGGTTTACCTATTTGTACACGAATATTACCTCATTTGTGGGCTTTTATTTTTCAGCTAATATAACACTCTCACAACCCCTATACTATATATACAACATAGTATCTTTTTTCGATAGCACCGTAATTTTATTCTACTTATCACTATGTAATATGATATATATTTTCTAGTTAATTGCCTATTTCTCCATGATAACTCAACTTTTCATATATGTACATATAGATATTACTTCAGGCCAATGAAAACAATGCATATTTCAATATAGTGAATTCTAGTTTTGCTAGTGTGTGTCACATAATAAACACTCAATAAATTATGGAAGAGTGACTGAGTAATATTATTTATTTGACTGACAGTACTTATATGAATTCTACTTATACATGTACTCTTACTACATTTACTTATAAGTATACCATATGCTTAGATACTGAAATCATATACTTATATGTTGATATACTTATATTATGATTTGTCCTATTTGATATGATAACCATTAAGCATATATGACAGTTATACCTTGAAATATGATTTGTTAACCATATTAAGGTTGTCTGATAGTATATGGTATTCATTTAGTATCAATATGTGTTAAATAAATATAAAAGAAAATATGCAAACTAAAGAAAAACTATACTGTTAAAATAATTTATCTATTTATTAATATATATGTACTATATGTTAATACATAGCTTCTTAATATAAGATTAATTTAATTATTTAATTTCAATTAAATATATGACTCATACTTACACTTCTATCAAACAGTGTGGTTACAGTTTCATTCAGAACAGTCTAAAGGCCTTTTTTTAAGATGTGTTATTTCTCTTGGTTATAGAGGCTGCTGGCTTTGCCATGGTTAGTGAATCCCATCTATATTTTTAAAAGTTTTTCTTTTTTTTTTTTTTTTTTTGCTAGCTTCTGTTAAGGTGAAAGTATAGCCTACCTAGGATATTTCTCTAAAGAGGTTACATTTACTTCCATTAGGCTCTCTAGATTGTTTTGACTGCCAGAGCCCCAGTACAAATATTTATCTTCATATATCATCTTGGTAGATTATAGTCTGAGATTAGGGTAAGTAGATTCTATTTATGCAAGACTGAATGTCTGGAATTAAATTTTTTTCTGAAGATTTATTGTCCTCTCACTAGGTAGGTACAAGGAGTATTTTTATTTCCTATTCACTGAGATCACAGTCTTTCAAAGGTCTTGGCTTTATTCCCACATCTCAATTCCTATATCCAGTCATGAGTGTGTGAAGCTTTCATCACCCATTCCTTTGTGTGAATTAAAACGAAGACCCTGCTGGTAACTTATCTAGGGTCACAACAAAGTCATCATTCCTGGAATTTTGGCTCTTGGCAATCTCTTCAGTGCTATTTCTTAGAGAGCTGACAGTTTTTGAGGTAATATGTGGCTAACGAGATTATGCTGATGCTGCTTTACTTCTATGCAGAAAAAATTTCTACACTGATTAAGTGAGCTGTTCTGTTGAAATATGAAGTCTTAAAAATTTCTTGTTGGTAGATGTTACATTGTTTACAAAACTTCAAAATACAAAAAGTGCTACAGTAAACAGCTTTTTATTCTCTTTCTTTTACACATGTCCATGTCATATGGAAAGTTCCCTTGGTTATCTGTTTAGATACATTCCTGGAATTGCAATTATTGGATCATGAAGTATAACCAAAAGATACTGGTTAATGAAAAAACAAATTAAGTAAAATGCAGATCTTGGAAATTGGCCCATAAGTACAAACACAACTTACTTCTCAGCATGGGTAAAGAAGAAATTTGGTATACAAAGTAAGGTCTTTCTAATTAATAATGCTGAACAATTATATATCAATGGACCCTAAAAGAAACCCTATCTTGAACATTACTCCATATATAAAGATAAATTCATATTTTAATTGAATTGTGATATGAAATATAAAATTATTACAAGAAAGACATGATAAAATATTATGAGTTTTATTAGAGAAATACTTTGAAACTAAAATACAGTTCTTTCAAACAGAAGAAACAAATTTATTTTTGGCAAAACATTATGAGAAAGAAAAAGCATCATCAGCATATATTGCATGAAAGCAAATTTTCTTTTTTGTTCAAAATTTCCATGAAAAGAAAACCTATAGATTGAATAGAAACATGACTTGGTGAGTGCTGTCTCTTTTGTTATATTTATTTTTATGTGATCCTTGGCGAGTCCCTTATTGATTCTCAGTATGAGTTTCTTCATTTCATGTGAGACAGACACCAAACTGCTATCCTTACCAACACTTGTAGAGTCAAATGAAATCAAAGTATGTGACATGTGATAATTACCTCTTTCATACTCCAAATTGATGTTCTTTTCGTTTGATGCCAGTGTCTGTGTGTCTATGTGCATGTGTGTGTGTGCGTGTGTATGTGCTTTGATCACCTCCCCCTGGCGAGGTGACCTTACTAGGCCACAGAGAAAGAGAACCCAGACAGTCCTGATGAGACCTGGTAGGCTAGGGTCAGATAGTAGGTGACTCATGGTGAGAGATGTGAACCAGCTTTGCTTCATCTCAGATAGTGTTCTGACAATAGAGCTGAGACCATCTAAGTACAGATAGGAGAATATGTTTATTTATCTTGTTGACTGGAGCATCAAGGGGGTTACTCACAAAGGTAAAGGTAACTTAAAACCTTGTGAGTCATTTATGGAGTACGGTTAGACCTGAGGAGCTATTTGAAAGCCTTCTTAAGAAGGTCTGCTTCACTATGAGATATTACACACTGGTTGACTGGGAAATTTGGGTAGGAATGTAGTTGATGGCCTTCATTGTTTATAAAAATCCTCCCCTATCAGTGGACTGGGGGAGAGCCATGGGAGGAGAAGAGGGATGGAGGGTGGGGTTGGAATGGGATGAGGGAGGAGGCTACAGATGGGATACAAAGTGAATAAACTAGGATTAAAAAAAAATACATTAAAAAAAAAAAAAACAGAAGCGCTGATAAAAGAAGTAAAACTTTGATCTTTTCCTGGTCATCATTAACTGGCTTTCTGAATCAGTAATCATCTGTTGGCCAGTTATTTAGTTGATTTCCAGGATAGTTATTTGGTGCATCAGGTAAAAGTGCATATACCAAATCTGATTTTTGATTTTTATGAAATCGGGAATGACATACTGAAAGTAGAGAACAATATGTGATAACACACATAACTTGTAAAGATTTCAATTAATTAGATTTTTTTGCAATATGTATTAGATAGGGACATGGAACATCATTGTACACTTGTCTTAGTACCTTACAATGTGGTATCAAACGTATATGAAATATACGACCAGCTGGGAGTACTTCTTTCTGGGTCCTCTAACTACAAAGAACACCTGAAGAATGAGAAGCAAAGTCTGTGCTGCCAGAAAGGTTGAGGGTCGGGATATAGTTGCTCACTCAGATTTCAATGTTCAGTAAATATTTATTAAATAGTTTTTACTGCCCATAACCTGAAAATAAAACTGTATTATCTAAAGGTCCACCAACATGAAAGAAACACAAAAGCTCTGTCATTAGTGATCTCTATTTAAGGGACTGAAAACTGAAGTTTCTCGCTCACCCTAGTGGTTGATTACTGTTTTATTTTTTAATTTATTTTAGAAAATTAGATAAGTTTTTAAGGCTTAAATTTCAAACACTGATTAAGTAGACTTTATACATTTTTGGAATAATTATTAAGTAATAACATGAAAGAAATATGAAGTACTCAATTGCAAACGAGTCCTATGTAGTAAAGATTATCATCATCTTCACCAATATCTTTACATAACTCTCAAAATATGTTAAGGTAATAATTTTTAAATTTTGCTTATGTATTTATTTATTGCAATTTATTCACTTTGTAGCCATACTGAAATCCCCTTCCTTTTCTTCTCTCAGTCCATCCCACCCTCACTCTTCTCTATCTACACCCTTTCCCTAGTCCTCTGAAAAGGGAGGTCCTCCTCCCCCTCTATCTGACCCTAGCTTATCATGTCTCATCAAGGCTAGCAGCAGCATCTTCCTCTGTGGCCTGGCAAGGCTGCACTGACCAGGGGAAGGTATTCAGAGAGCCTACCACTGAGTTCATGTCAGAGACAGCCCTTGTATCCCTTACTATGGAACTTACTTGGAAACTGAGCAGCCAATGGGCTTCCTTTGAACAGGGCATCTAGGTCCTCTCCATGCATGGTCCTTGGTTAAAGCATCAGTCTCTGCAGGCCCCCCAGGACCATGTATTTTTGGGTTTGTTGTTCTCCTTGTGGAGTTACTATCCCCTCCAAGTCTTTCTATCTCCCTTTTCTTCCATAAGAATTCCAGCACTCTGCAGAATTTTGGCTATGAGTCTCAGTATCTCCTTTGATACCCTGGTTTGTAGAGTCTTTCAGACGTCCCCTGTGGAAGGCTCCTGTCCTGTTCCTTGTCTTCCCCTACTTCCGATGTCTATCCTGTTTGCCCTTCTGAATGAAATTTGAGCCTCTTCGTTTATCCTATATTATATGACTAATATCCACTTATAAGTGAGTATATATCTTTTGTGTCTTTCTGCTTCTGGGCCACCTCACTCAGGATGATCTTTCCTAGTTCCTTACATTTGCCTGATTTGTTAGCTTAGTAAAGGAATTGTGAACCTTGGAAGTTTTATGAGCTTCTTGAGTCTTATGAGCCTCTCTTCTTTCTCCAGGAAGGAACACTGCAGCTGAGAAGGAATAGCTGTTTGATACTCCCAGAACTAGAAAGTTCCTCAAAGCCAGTTGTAGGGTATCTGCATATTTAAATATTCTTTTAGTTCCATTGGCTTCCTGAGCTGATAACAATAAGATAAGATAGTTAATAATTTTATTTTATTTATTTACATATCAATTATTTTTTATTTAGAAAAAAAATAAAGAGCAATGTCCATTCAGTAGGCATATGTATGCCTATGTGGAAAATAATACATCTTGATCCCAGTCTCCTATCAGTAAGGACATCAATTTCATATTTGTTGAGATGGCTCATCGGGTAAAAGTGCTACCAAACCTGATGACCTGAGCTCAATATCTGGGACTCACATGGAAGACGGAGAGAATAGTATGTGATTACATAAACAATGCAGAGCAACTATAACTAGTATATTGCTGGTAGTTAAATAATTCAATTTTAAAATCTCACTTGATAATATTTATTGAGGATGAAAATATCAGTACTTTAGAGCTCAGATATTGAATCAAAGCAATGCTAACACATGAAAATACATGTAACAAAATATATATACAAATATTCATAGGAATATAACTAATTATATTGAAAATTGCAAAATAATTGAGTGCCCATGAGAAATAGAATGAAAAATAACAGAGCATAAGATTCATAGGGTGGTATACTACATGACAACAAAAAGGAACGAAAGCTACAAGTAATTATTTAACTAGATCACACAAACATAATGCTGCACAAGGGAAGACGATTTGGCATAATGATTCATACTTAAAATTCCAGCACTGGGGAGACTGAATTCATGGCCAGTGTGGGGACACATAGTGAATCCCAGGAGAGTCTGGGTGATCGATACTTTGTTTTGATCAAAATAAAAAGCCAAGTACAAAAGAGTTGTTGTCAATTCATATCAAGTTCAATCAGAAGCAGGTAGTATGGAAGAAGCAATTTGTGCCTAGAGAAAAAAAAATGATATCTGTATTGGGGGAATGCATGTCTTTCCCTGTTATAGTTCTGCAAAGAGATACCATGAAAAAACAAGTCTTTATAAAAGACAGAAATTAATTGTGGGCTTGCTTACAGTTCCAGAGGTCTAGTCATTTATTGTCTTGGTGGAGGCATGGTGGGAACATGGTGGTAATCATGGAAGTGGGGCAGTGGCTATGAACTAGACCCTGATCCACAGGAAGAAAGAGATACTGGGTCTGGTGTGGGTATTTATAACATTAAAGACCACTCCTAGTGACACACTTTTTCCAACAATGCCACACCTATTTTAACAACACACCTCCTAATCCTTCGCAAAGAAGCATTCAAGTATGTGCCCCCATAAGGTCTAGTCTTTTTCAAACCACCACAGTGAACATACTACCTGAAAAAGGGAGGTTTTAGTTTTCTGTCCCTTAATCAGTGTGGTAGTTTTATAGGTTTGTTTATATTGTGAAAAATACAGATGTATTTCTCCACAACAGTTTTTTTTCTTAAACTTAGTTTACAGTTTACTAAGTAGGAACAATACAAGTCCTTTAAGGAGGTACCTGACCCACTGAACATATTATGTTCTTATCATTGCCAAAGGTTTTAGAAGTATGGAAATCTACATAATATGCACTAACATTTATACAGCTCAGTTAGGTAAATCATATCAATTTTTGTATTTTAAGTGTTGTTATGGTTATTCATATAAACAAGTACCATTTTCTATCTTAGAGCAGTGGGAAAGAAGGGCAAGGGAACAGATAGTAAGTAGTTTATTTAGGACATAACCCCAGGAAGCAGGGGTAAGAGAATGGTAAGGACACAACACATAGAAAATGAACATCTTGCTAAGCTATTAATTTATGTGGTCCACTAAAGTTAACCCTTCTGAAAAGCCATGTAGAATATATTTGGACTCGTCTCTGTGGATGCAGCATTGATCTATCAACATATACCCTTTATTGGTTAAGGACTTATCCACTGGAAAGCAACACTTCCAATCTACTCTGCTGGGCTGCTGAGTAAATTCTTAGGGCATTACAGAAGGTGTGAAAACCACAGAAATTGCTTACACCATTGGGAAGATAGATTTTGTCTGGCAAACCTCTGTTGGTAAGTCCTTCTACAGTATCAAATTTCTCAATAAGAAAGATGATATATTCTTTTTTATTGTTTTATTAATTACAATTTTTCCCTGTATATTCCAGCTGTAGCACCCTCCCTCATCCCCTCCCAATCCCGCCCTCCATCCTTCTTCTCCTTCCATGCCTCTCCCCAAGTCCGATGATAGGAGAGGTCCTCCTCTCCTTTCATCTGACCCTGGCCTATCAGGTCTCATCAGGATCGGCTGCATTGTCTTCCTCTGTGGCCTGGTAAGGCTGAAACTCCCTCAGGGAGATGTGATCAAAGAGCAGGCCACTGAGTGCATGTCAGAGACAGTCCCTGCTCCCATTGCTAGAGAACCCACTTGGAGACTGAGCTGCCATGTGCTATATCTGTGCAGGGGGTCAAGATTATCTCCATTCATGGTCCTTGGTTAGAGTATCAGTCTCAGAAAAGGCCCCTGGGCCCAGATTTTTTGGTTCTGTTGCTCTCCTTGTAGAGCTCCTGTCCTCTCCAGGTCTTTCTATCTCCCCTTTCTTTCATAAGATTCCCTGTATTCTTCCCAAAGTTTGGCTCTGAGTCTCAGCATCTGCTTTAATACCCTGCTGGGTTGAGTCTCTCTGAGGCTCTCTGTAGTAGGCCTCTGTCTAAGTAATCCAATAAAAAAATGGGATACAGAGCTAAACAGAATTCTCAACAGAGGAATATCAAATTGCAGAGAAACACTTAAAGAAATGCTCAACATCCTTACTCATCAGGGAAATGCAAGTCAAAAAGACCCTGAGATTCCAACTTCCACCCATCAGAATGGCTAAGATCAAAAACTCTAGTGACAATACATGCTAGAGAGGATGTGGAGAAAGGGGAATCCTCCTCTGTTGTTGGTGAGAATGTAACCTTGTACAGCCACTTTGGAAATCAATCTGGTGCTCTCTCAGAAAATTAGAAATAGTGCTTCCTCAAGATCCAGCTATACCACTCCTAGGCATATATCTAAAATATGCTCAAGTACACAGCAAGGATATTTTGTTCAACCATGTTCATAGAAGATTTATTTGTAATAGCCAGAATCTGGAAACAACCCAGATGTCCCTCAGCAGAGGAATGGATACAGCAGTTGTGGTACATTTTCACAATGGAATACTACTCAGCAATTAAAAAAATAGGAAATCATAAAATTTGCAGCAAACAGTGGGAACTAGAAAAGTTTATCCTGAGTGAGGTAAATCAGAAGCAGAAAGACACACATGGTATATACTCATTTATTATTTTTAAAAAATAGATGCATTTATTATGTATATATTTTCCTGCATAGGACTCCAGATTTCATTGTAGATATTTATGACCCACCATGTAGTTGCTGGAATTGAAATCTGGAAGAACAGACAGGGCTCTTAACCTCTGAGTCTTCTCTCCAGCCCTGTATATGCTCACTTATAAGCAGATATTAGACATATAATATAGGATAAACTTACTAAAATCTATACTCCTAAAGAAATAAGCAATAAATCGGACCCTAGGTAAGATGCTCAATCCTCATTCAGAAAAACAAATGGGTAGACATCAGAGGAAGGAGAAAACAGGATTGTTTTATTCTTTTTTTTTATTTTTATAAACTTTATTACTTTAAAAATGTGCAAATAAAAAATCACATACCTAAATGAACCTATTTCTTTTTTAATTTTTTATTTAACTTTTATTAATTACACTTTATTCATTTTGTATCACCCCATAAGCCCCTCCCACCTCCCCTCCCAGTCCCACCTTCCCCCCTTTCTGCATGCATGACCCTCCCCAAGTCCACTGATAGGGGAGGTCCTCCTCTCCTTCTTTCTGAGCTTAGTCTATCAGTTCTCATCAGAAGTGGCTGCAATGTCAGGGTTCTAGGTTATCTCCATGAATAGTCCTTGGTTGGAGTATGAGTCTCTGGGAAGTTCCCTGTGTTCAAATTTTCTTCTTCTGTTGCTCTCCTTGTGGAGTTCCTGTCCTCTCCAGCTCTTACTGTTTCCCACTTCTTACATAAAATTCCATTCACTCTGCCTGTCAGTTGGCCATCAGGCTCAGCATCTGCTTTCACAGTCTGCATGGTAGAGGCTTTCTGAGGCCCTCTGTGGCAGGTTCCAAGGTTGTTTCCTGTTGTCTTTTTCTTCTGATGTCCATCCACTTTGCCTTTCAGGATGGGGATTGAACATTTTACTTAGGGTCCTCTCTTTTGCTTAGTATGTTTTGATGTACAGATTTTAGTGGGTTTATTCTATGTTGTATGTTTATATGAATGAGTATATACCTTGTGTGTCTTTTTGATTCTGGGACAACTCACTCAGGATGATCCTTTCCAGGTCCCACCATTTACCTGCAAATTTCATGATTTCCTTATTTTTCATTGCTGAGTAATACTCCATTGCATAGATGTACCACAGTTTCTGCATCCATTCTTCAGTTGAGGGGCATCTGGGCTGATTCCAGCTTCTGGCTATTACAAATAAAGCTGCTACAAACATGGTTGAGCAAATGTCCTTTTTGTGTACTTGAGCCTCTTTTGGATATATGCCCAGGAGTGGTATGGCTGGATCTTGGGGAAGCACTATTCCTAGTTGTCTGAGAAAGCACCAGCCTGATTTCCAGAGTGGTTGTACAAGTTTACATTCCCACCAGCAGTGGAGAAGGGTTCCCCTTTCTCCACAACCTCTCCAGCATGTGTTGTCACTTGAGTTTTTAATCTTGACCATTCTGATGGGTGTAAAGTGAAATCTCAGGGTTGTTTTGATTTGCATTTCCCTAATGGCTAATGAGGTTGAGCATTTCTTTAAGTGCTTCTCTGCCATTCGATATTCCTCTACAGAGAATTTTCTGTTTAGCTCTGTTCCCCATTTTTTTTTTTCAATGCAGTTTATTCAGGTACCTTGAACAATCATCTGACCCTGGGGAGAGCCAGCCCACAGCTTTAATAGCCTCTGGGTAGCCAACCCCAGCGTGCCATGTGGGCAATGCAGATAGGTCCACATACATGGAAGCAAGCCAGATCCTCGGCCTTAGCCAAATGTGGAGTTGTTTGTGACAGAGAGCACTCACCATTGGGAAGGTGGAAGGCAGAAACCAGCTCCATCTTTCAGGCGCGGAATTACACAGCTCTCTACAGTTCCCCCTTTTTTAGACGCATCAGGCAAGAGTAGAGGTCTGATCTCTGATATTAGAAATAAATTGGGACTTTGTACCGATGTTCATTTAGGTGTCATCCACCCAAAGAGCATCAGACCCTTCTGATACCTTTTTCTCAGAGGCGGGACCTGGGGCATCAACCCGAATGCAATCAGACATGCTCTTCTCTGGGTCGAAAGCGGCTGACCCTGAGTGCAGTGCTTAGCCTCACATCCTGAGCATAACATTTTAGCTTTTTATGGTAGCCAACCATGCTTGGGGAGACTGTCCTGCTTCAATGGCTGTATACTTGGTTTGCTGCTTTTCAGCTTCTTTAGTTCTTTATATATACTGGATATGAGTCCTCTGTCAGATAAAGGGTTGGTGATGATTCTTTCCCATTCTGTAGGCAGTTGCTTTGTTTTGATGATTCTTTCCCATTCTGTAGGCAGTTGCTTTGTTTTGATGACGGTGTCCTTTGCTTTAAAGAAGCTTTTCAGTTTCATGAGGTCCCATTTATTGATTGTTGCTCTTAGAGCCTGTGCTGTTGGTGTTCTGTTCAGGAAGTTTTCTCCTGTACCAATGAGTTCTAGGGTATTCCCCACTTTTTTTTTCTAGGCTAGATTGTTTTATTAACACAATGTACTCTTCTTTTGTTGATTGAGAATTAATACATGTTAAGAGGTGGGTTAGTTATTCTTGGAAATCTTAAAATTCTAATAATAGTAAGACTATTGATTTCTAAAAGTTATAGACCTATGACCTAATTTAAAACTTTTATATTTATAATATTGATAATAAAATATAGGATAAATAGATTCTGCATTTCTTATATTGATGTTATTTGCAAGTGTGAAGCACTGGAAAGGCACAAATGCACATTCACTAGAAATGTTTAAATATATAATAATACATAATTGATCATCAAAATAGAATACTACAAAACTTTAGAAAATAATGAATGTTCTCACAAATAATTGTTATGTATATGAGGTAATACATATATTAATTGGCTTCCTTGAGTCATTCTACAAAATGTACATATTCCAAAACATTTTATATCATATAATATATTATTTATATATAATTATCTATATACTAATTACATATATAATTAAACATTTTAAATTACTGGTCAAATAATCCACAAAAATTGTGAGGAATCATCAGGAAAACATAATTACTGATCTTTGTTACAAAGAGTATTTTGATGTAAAGCTAAAAATTGAAAAAAACTACTGAATGCAGAAGAAATTTAGAGAATGTTTGGATCATGGGAGGCAGGTCATATGATGAATGCTAACAGTACATTTTGAAAAACTATTTGCATTGACAACATATGACATACCAATAGTTCACTAGTGATTAAATTTCAGAATTTGGTGATAGCGCTATTACTTAGATGAATTTTTAGAATATAAGTTTGGAAGGGTCATGTTGCTGGCAAATTATTAAAGCTAATAACAACAAAATTAATGCTAATTATTATATTCCTTTAAGGCATAATATACATATGTGTTTTATATTGTATAACTTATAAATGTAAGACGAAATCCTAAGAAAAGCACATCAAGATTGCTTATAATCTTGCAAAATATATGAATTTATATTTTGAATCAATAGCGAGAATAATTAGCGAAAAAATGGGAGAAAACAAAAATATAATCTGCTGAGTCATATTTAGATATTCGTTATCTTATTCTCTGATTATTTTTGTAATTTCAAACAAGTCTCAAATTTTTGAAAATGAAAAGAAAACATTTAATACGTATTTATGGAGAATTTATTATTTAACATCTATTTATAAAATTTCCTTGTGCTTTTGTAAGGACAAAAGAAGACTGCCTGGGTACTGGTCTACTCACTATCTCTAAAGAATCAGAAAAATAATTTGTGCATTATACACTCAAATTGACTAAATTTTTGTGACTTGTACATGTGTTCTTGGAATGTCAACCAAACTAAGAGCTATTCCTCAAACTTATATGCACAACCTAAGTAAAATTAAAACATACATTTCTGTTTAAAGTAAAATTAGAACATACATTTCTGTTTATATTGAGGTATTTATTTTAGCAGTGACTTTACACTTACTATTTCCTTAATTGATAAAACCTTTTAAAAGGAAGTGCTAATTAACATTGGACAAGGTTATTTTTATATTTATTTACATGATAAATTCCAGATAAATGTGAAAGGCAGCATGGCTTTCTGAAGAATTAATTTGCTCTCCATTAACCAAATCATTTTAAGTTAAAGACCTAGATGAATTAAATCTGATTTTCCTTACCATCTACAGAAGCATTATAGAAATAGAAGTGCCTGAAGTGCATTTACAGCAAAGTACAATTTCATTTATTTTATCAGTCAAAAGACATGCTTAGATACTGATTAACAGAAGAAGAAGCTGGAACTCTGTTAGGGAACCTTTTGCCTCATAGAATACAACAGGAAATTATAAGAATGCTACTCATTTTTAAAACATCTTAACTAGTCTTTATCAATAAGATTTCTGAGACTTAAAATCTAGGAATATGGAGTTTATCTACTCTTCTCTTTTTCTCTCACAAAAGTCAACAAAAATCATTAGGTTTTGTATAAGAAATAAAAGTAAAAAAAAAAAAGACTTCAAAAGAAAGAACAAAGATGATCTGTTGGGAATCTCAGGAATGGAATCATGATGAGTTTCTTGAGTATTATTCTTGTCTCATACATACCAAAATTGGAGCTGAAGAAGCTGGCAACCCAAAAGAATGTATATAAATATACCCGAAAGGATTATTCCTACAGTCTCACTTATAACTGATTTACATGATGGAATTTTGGGCTAGTCAGCTTACACGCTTTAGAAAAGCCTTTGGACTTGAAGTTTTGTTATAACAGTTGAAACTCTTAGGTGTCTTGGAATAGAGGGCATACATTTTATAATTAGTACGGGCATGTAACTATGGCAGTCAGTGGGTAGAATATGGTAGACAGAATAGTGAGCCCACAAGAGGGTTTATTTTTCTAACATGCTGAACCTGTTAAGAGCAACACGTTAATAGGGACATTGCTGAGGTTGTTAAAGTAGAAGTTGGAAATGTGGAAAGGATTCTAGATTTTTGGAGCAAGCTTGATGGAATCACAGTGGGTTCTCAAAAGTGAAAAGAATAGAAAGAGATGAGAATGAAAAGAGAAAGATAGTACAAAAAAATTAATGAAACCCAAATATCTTTGTTATAGAGATAAACTGAATTGGCATCTTAAGAAAAAAAGTGGTCTATTTTGGAGAAGGTTCTATGAGGTGCTGAGAAGAAGGTAAATTCTTTTGTGTTTGGGTGTAAAGTTCTGTAAATGTCTGTTAGGTCCATTTGATTAATGACCTCTGTCAGAGACATTGTTTCTTTGTTTAATTTCTGTTTTGTTGACCTGTCCTTTGTTGAGAGTGGGGTGTTGAAGTCTCCCACTATTAATGTGTGGGGATCTATATGTGCTTTAAATTTTATCAATGTTTCTTTCACAAATGTGGGTGCCCTTGTATTTGGGGCATAGATGTTCAGGATTGTGATGTCTTCCTGGTGGAATTTTCCCTTGATGAGTATGAAGTGTCCTTCCCCATCTCTTTTGATTAATTTTGGTCGAAAGTCTATTTTATCAGATATTAGAATGGCTACTCCTGCTTGCTTCTTGGGTCCGTTTGCTTGGAAAGTCGTCTTCCAACCCTTTACCCTCAGGTAATGTCTATCTTTGTGTCTTAGGTGTGTTTCTTGTATGCAACAGATTGCTGGGTTTTGTTTACGTATCCATTCTGTTAATCTGTGTCTTTTTATTGGAGAGTTGAGTCCATTGATGTTGAGAGAGATTAATGACCAGTGGCTGTTAGATCTCTTGATTTTGATGTTGGCTGTGGTCATCAGGTTGTGTGCTTGGTTGCTTTTTGTTTTACTGAAGTGAGGTTATTTATTTATTTCCTGTGTTTTCTTGAATGTAGCTAGCTTTCTTGGGTTGTATTTTCCCTTCCAGTGTCTTCCGTAATGCTGGATTTGTTTGTAGGTATTGTTGAAATTTGTTTTTGTCATTGAATATCTTGTTTTCTCCATCTATGAGGACTGAGAGTTTTGCTGGGTATAGTAGCCTGGGCTGACATCTGTGTTCTCTTAGGGTCTGCATGATATCCGTCCAGGCCCTTCTGGCTTTCATAGTCTCTGTTGAAAAGTCAGGTGTGATTCTAATGGGTTTGCCATTATATGTTACTTGGCCTTTTTCCCTTGCAGCTTTTAGTATTTTTTCTTTGTTCTGTATACTTACTGTTTTGATTATTATGTGGCGGGAGGATTTTCTTTTCTGGTCAAATTTGTTGGGTGTTCTGTAGGCCTCATGTATTCTAATTGGCCTCTCCTTTAGCTTGGGGAAATTTTCTTCAATGATTTTGTTGAAAATATTTTCTGGGCCTTGGAGAAGGGAGTCTTCTTTTTCCTCTATACCTATTATTCTTAGGTTTTGTCTTTTCATATTGTCTTGCATTTCTTGGACGGTCTGTGTCAGGAATTTTTCGGATTTTACATTTTCTTTGACAGATACATCGATTTCTTCCATTGTATCTTCTACACCTGAGATTCTTTCTTCCATCTCTTGTAGTCTGTTGGTTATGCTTACCTCTGTAGTTCCTGTTTTCTTCCCTAGATTCTTCCTTTCCATTATTTCTTCCATTTGTGTCTTCTTTAATTTTTCCAATTAATGATACTTGCTTTTTTGCCCAATGCTGGAATGCTAGTAAATTTAGGTATGCCCTGGTTACTCGCATGCCTCACGGGGTGCCTGTGCCCGTTGATGCCCCTCACGCTATGACTCTCTTCAGACAGAAAAGGGATCTTGGCACTACAGCCACCATTGTTACTACCATCTCATTGGCGGCTGTTGGAGCTACCATCGGGGCATTAGCCATAAGTCATACTGGGCAGACTGCTCAGACCTTGAATAATCATTTAGCCAATGTAGCTCATGCCTTAGTTGTACATAAAGGAATTAATGCTCAACTAAAAGGAAGCTTGATGGTGTTCAATCAGAGGATTGACCTCGTGCAGGAGCAAATTGATACCCTATGGCAAATCGCTCAACTTGGCTGTCAATGAAAATATGCTGGACTTTGAGTCACTAGCATATAACATGAGAATTTTTCCTGTGCTGCAAATCTGTCTAAACAATTGTCTAGCTATATTTTAGGTAATTGGACTGGAGAATTCGATACTACGATGGAGCAGCTGAGAGTGGCCATTGTCAGAGTAAATTCTACCAGAGTGGACGCAGGACTAGCCACAGGATTATCATCATGGATTGCTGCAGCCATGAATCATCTGAAGGAATGGGCGGGCATGGGAGCGTTAGCAGGCCTTCTGGTGTTGGTCTCCTTGGTTTGCCTGTGGTATATATGCAAGATTAGAGTCTCACAACAGTGTGATGCAGCCATGATCATTCAGGCCTTTACAGCCATTGAAGCAGGACATTTGCCCCAAGCATGGTTGGCTACCATCAAAAGCTAAAATGTTAAGCTCAGGATGCGAGGCTAAGCACTGCACTCAGGGTCAGCCGCTTTGGACCCAGAGAAGAGCATGTCTGATTGCATGCGGGTTGATGCCCCAGGTCCTGCCTCTGAGAAAAAGGTATCAGAAGGGTCTGATGCTCTTTGGGTGGATGACACCTAAATGAACATCGGTACAAAGTCCCAATTTATTTCTAATATCAGAGATCAGACCTCTACTCTTGCCTGATGCGTCTAAAACAAAAAGGGGGAACTGTAGAGAGCTGTGTAATGCTGTGCCTTAAAGATGGAGCTGATTTCCGCCTTCCACTTTCCTGATGGTGAGTGCTCTCTGTCACAAACAACTCCACTTTTGGCTAAGGCTGAGGATCTGGCTTGCTTCCATGTATGTGGACCTATCTGCATTGCCCACGTGGCACGCTGGGGTTGGCTACCCAGAGGCTATTTAAGCTGTGGGCTGGCTTTCCCCAGGGTCAGATGATTGTTCAAGGTTCCTGAATAAACTGCATCGATAAAATAAAATAAAATAAAATAAAGTAATGAAACTTTAAAAAAAAAAAAAAAGAAAAAAAGTGAAGAATGAGGCAATTGTAATTATCCATGTTAGGAATGACAGAGATAGACATATTCATTCTACAGACATCAAATGTGTAATAAAGGTATATTGGAGATACGTATCCAAACATAAACTTGACATATTACATGAAATAGACCTCATCCTCAAAAACCACAAACTGCAATTCACCCAATGTGAAATTGTTAAGTTGGGTAGTACTATGTAAGTGAAGTGAAAAGTAAGTTAGTGATGAAACAGCTTACCAAAATTAAAATGCCAGGACCATATGGTATCTATGGGGAATTCTATCTGATACTCAAAGAATAACTAATAACAATACTGTGTACTCAGTTTTAGAAAATTTTAAAGGAGGGAATATTTTTCAATTTGTTTTATTCACATTTAGTAAATGATTTCCCTGAAATCAAGATCAGGTGCAATACCAAAACAAAAAGCCTCTAAAGTACAGTGTGACATCCCTTACTAATATACATAAAAAAAATCTTTAACAGAATATTGGGAGTAGAACTAAAAATATATTAAGAAATATATTCCATATAATAAAAGATAAACATACTAAAATCTATACACCTAAAGAAGCTAAAGAAGGAAGACCCTAGGGAAGATGCTCAATCCTCATTCAGAAGGGCAAACGTCGATGTGATAGACATCAGAAGTAGGAGAAGACAGGGGCATACCACAGAGGAACTCTGAAAGACTCTACCCACCAGGATATCAAAGGAGATACTGAGAATCATAGCCAAATTTTGGGCAGTGTGCTGGAATCCTTAAGGAAGAAGAGGGAGATAGAAAGACCTGGAGGGGACAGGAGCTCCACAAGGAAATCAACAGTGCCAAAGAAAACTGAACCCTAGGAGTCCTACAGAGACTGATACCCCAACCAAAGACCATGCATGGAGAGAACCTAAAATCCCAGCTCAAATGTACCCTATAGACTCAGTCTCCCTTACTGGGTTTCCTAGTAAGAGGAACAGGGAATATCTCTAGCATGAACTCAGTAGCTAGCTCTCTGATCACCTCTGCCGGGGGATGCTGCCTTGCCAGGCCACAGAGGAAGACAATACAGCCAGTCATGATGAGATATGACTGGCTAGGGTCAGATAGAAGGGGAGGAGGTCCTCCCCTCTTAGTGGCTGAAGGAAGGGCACAGGAGGAGAAGAGGGAAGGAGGATGAGATGGGAAGAAGAAGAGGGAGGGGGTACACAGCCGGGATAAAAATTGAATAAATTGTAATAAATGATGATGGTGATGATGATGATAGTGAAAATAAAAACAAAAAGAAATTGGTTAAGCTACATTGGAATAGAAGAAGTTATTTGTGTCAATTTATTGTTATAATAAGATAATGTACTTTATTTGGCAATAAAATGCGAATAGCAAAAGAATAAAAAAATATATTCACAGCAAATATGAGATTTATTTCAAGACTGAAACCTTGCTTATTATTAAAAATGTATATGAAATTTATATATTTTATATATGTATATTTTATTTATATATTTTATGTATTTTCTTCTTTTGAAAGAAGAAAATGTTAGAAGCTAAGGAGATGGCTCAGTTGGGAATGTACTTGTCATGTAAGAATGGTGGTGGCCTGCTCTTTGATCACCTCTCCCTGACAGGGAGCAGCCTTACCTAGCCACAGAGGAAGACAATGCAGCCACTCCTGATGAGACCTGATAGACTAGGGTCAGATGGAAGGAGAGGAAGACCTCCCCTATCAGTGAGTGGACTTGGGGAGGGGAGTGTGTGGAGAAGGGGAGGAAGAGAGGGATTGGGAGGGGAGGAGGGAGGGAACTAGAGGGGGGATACAAAGTAAATAAAGTATAATTTAAAACATTTGAAAATAAAACTGTGACAATACAAAAAAAAATGGTGGTGTAAATTTTAAAGCCCAGAATTAATGTAAAACAAACAAACAAAAACCAATGTGGCAGGGTACTGAAATACCAGTTCTGTGAAGGAGACAGGAGGACCCCTGGAGCTTTTAGGCCACACAATCTAACTGTATATGTGAGTTGACTATCTATACTTTTTACTGTGGCTAAGAAGGGAAGTCAGTACAAATGTCTACCAACAAATGAAAGAATAAAGAAAAGATAGTGCCACCTATAAAACAGAATATTAAGAAAAATGAAGTCGTGTCATCTGCAGGAAAATGGATGAGACTTAAGATCATTATGTTAAGTGAAATAAACCAGATTCAAAATGGCAAATATTGCTTGCTTTCTCTTGTATGCAGACGCTAAATCAGAGAGAGAGGGGGGCTTGTTTAAAAGTCATGACATTAGAAGGGGGATCATGAAAATATAAAAAAAAATTACAAAAGGAGGTGAGAAAGAGTATTATAGAAAAGTGCAAAAATGGGTAATTAGAGGAATGAAGGGGAATTTGGAAAAAGGGGAACAAAGTTAGGAGACAACAATTATTGAACCTGTCTCTGTCTTCATACTATGTAGGCTTAGCAATCTGAATTTTGTTATTTAGATAGTACACAGAGTAAGCCAAATTCCTTCATTATAATTTAAAAAATGAAGCACATGGTTTATAACCTGCTTTCTGTTAACTTTAACTAATCAACATCCTATGTAATAAAGATTCTACACTTAGAAATATGAAGATAAGCTCCTGAATTCTTGTTCTTTCTCCAAGACCCTCTACTTCAAGCTTCCCTGTGGTACTCTTTGCTCTTTAGTATCCTTTTCCAGCAGCAACACTGTTAGAAAGGTGTCTGTGTCTGTGGGGGTATGTGTGTATGTGTATGTGTGTGTGTGTGTGTTTGTGTGTGTCTATGTGTGTGTGTATACACATATCATACACAAGATGAATCTTTTGCTTCAAAACTCACTTTATGCCAGACAGTGGTAGAACACACCTCTTATCCCAGGACCTGCAGGGCACAGATGTACAGATCTCTTTATTTTCAAGGACAGAGTGGTCTCCATAGTGAGTTTCAGGGCATCCAGCTATATAGAGAGACTGTGTTAAAATAAAGGTCACATTTTTTTCATGTTTTTTTTTTTATACTCACAAACAGAGTTTATTAGGTCTTCCCATTTCAAAAGAGTAACAACAGCTGATTCACAAGACAGAATTGAGAACCCACTGGTTGCTTGTGCTTGAGGCTGTTTTCTCGACACTTGGAGTACTGAGTCCTACATTGGTTGTCTTTCACAGGGGAAGTTGACAGCCCAGTGGTGGCTCAGTGTACAAGTCTGGGTCCCTCAGTGTCCCAATGTGGCACCCAAACCCTTTAATTACCCCAGAGAACAACTGGTTCTCAGGCCTTGATGGCAGCCGGCAAACTCTGGTTTTAACATCGGCTGATTCTAATCTGTGGTGAGTTGAAATGAAAATGAACCATAATAAGAGTCCTTAGACTAAAAGTCCTGGAGATGTTAATTCTCTATGCTATCTCTAACATTTTTGTACTGTTACTTTTCCCCATAAAAGTTTTCTCTGTGAAAGTAGCCAAATGCATAGCACATGTAATTTTTTTTTCTACATAAAAACACAAATTCATTATGGAAATCATTGCCCTGTATACTTTGAGATTCTACAAACAGAACAAAAACAAAAAACAAGAAAAAACCTGGTGAGTCTTGAAAATATTTTGGTAGAATATTTTTACTATAAACGAATTTGTATGCATTTAAAAAATAAATGTTACAAAATGCACACAGAAAGCCAATGGTGTTCCTTTTTGTAGTAAGTAAAGTTTGTGAAACGGGCAACTCAGTACCATTTTCCAAAACCTAAATTGGACAAGAAGGGTATTTTTAGCTAGTCTCAGTGAGAGTAAGCAAAATTTGTCTAAATTTGCTATCTATAGGACAGGGGGATGAGACAAGGAAAGACAGAAAGAGTCTTTAAAGAATTGACAAATTAAGGTAGGTAGTGGTTAAGGACCTTTAGTTTATGAGTGAGTCTACATATGAAGCCAAATGCCAAGTTTGGCTTTTACATCTAGCAATAAAACTCTCACTAACGAATTAGGCCTACATGATACTAAGGCCTTGTAGTTCCTTGTGTTTTTCAAAGAACCAGTCTTTTATCTTAAGAGGCTAAGTCACTTTTTTCTAGAGGCAGAATCTATAGCCCATTTTTGCT
This sequence comes from Meriones unguiculatus, assembly GCF_030254825.1. NCBI lineage: Eukaryota > Metazoa > Chordata > Mammalia > Rodentia > Muridae > Meriones > Meriones unguiculatus. The sequence continues at coordinate 144,375,146 of NC_083369.1, read as the reverse complement.
CATTAAGAGTGTCTTTTTGTTGTTGTTGTTTCTGTGAATGGTAGTTCAGATACACAGTTCAATCAGTTCTTTTCTTTCTCCTAGAAGATCCAACTTCTTTGTTATCATTATTGATACTTGTGTGAAACTTTCCCATGACAGAATAAAATGAAAACTTGCTTCTTGGCTGTGTATACCTCCAAATGAGGGGTAATGACTTTAAATGTCATTAAATTACACTATCTGCACCCATATATTTTAATGTATTTATTTTTATTCACTTCATAACCTGATTGTGTTCCCATCCCTCCCCTCATCCCATCCCCACACTCCCTCCCACTTCCCCCTTTATCTATTCCACAGAAAAGGGTGTTCTTTTTCCCATCTACCCCTGCTCATTAAGTTGTATCAGGATTGAGCCTGTGGTCTGGTAAGTCAGTTCTGCTATGAGAAAGTGATCAAAAAACTGGCAAGTGAGTCCATGTCTGTTACAGTCCACATTTTCCTTACTAGGGAACCACATGAAGCCTAAGCTGTCCATCTGCTACGTCCAGTTCATGCATGGTCCTTGGTTGATGCCTCAGTCTCAGCCATCCAATCTGGGCCCTGGTTAGTTGGCTTTTTTATGTTTTTGTGGACCTCCTGTCATCTTTAAGTCCTTTTCTTTTTCCTCTCACTTTTCCACAGCACTCCCTAAGCATCAACCATTGTTTGGCTGTGAGTCTCAGCATCTGCTGTGTAGGGCCTCTCAGAGGACAACTCTGTCAGGCTTCTGTCTGCCAGCTTAGCAGAGCATCATTCATAGTGTCAGGAATTGGCACTTTCCAATAGGGTGGGTCTTTGATTAGGCTACACCACATCCAACTTTTCGTTCACCAATATATTACATATCCTTTTCTAAAGTCTATCATGGTAACACTGCCTACCTGATCCTCTCCTCCATGATTTCTCCCTAGTCCTCAGATCTCTAGGCTTGAATCAGGTATACATTCTACATTTTAGCTTAGCTCCCTCTGTTCACCTGACCTCATTATATACCTAAGCAATATCTACTCTTTATGGCCAACTGACCTGCACATTCTGTTGATCTTTGTATTCCCCCTGTGGTTCCCTCCCTCTTCCCGTCCCAATCCCTCCCTTCCTCCACCCTCTGCATGCATGCCCCTCCCCAAATCCACTGATAGGGGAGGTCTTCTTTTCCTTTCTTCTGATCCTAGTCTATTAGGTCTCATCTAGAGTGACTGCATTGTCTTCTTCTGTGGCCTGGTAATGCTTCTCCACCCTCAGAGTGAGGTAACTAAAGAGCAGGCCAATCAGTTCATGTCAGAGATAGTCCCTGTTCCTATTACAATGGAACCCACTTGGATACTGAACTTCCATGGGCTACATCTGTGCAGGGGTCCTAGGTTATCTCCATGCATGGTCCTCGGTTGGAGTATCAGTCTCAGGAAAGACCCCTGTGTTCAGATTTTTTGGTTGTGTTGCTCTCCTTGTGGAGTTCCTGTCCTCTCCAGATCTTACTGTTTCCCATTTCTTTCATAAGCTTCCCTGCACCCTGCCCAAAGGTTGTCCACAAGTCTCAGCATCTGCATTGATAGTCTGCAGAGCAGAGCCTTTCAGAGGTTCTCTGTGTCAGGCTCCTGACTTGTTCCCTCTTTTCTCCTTCTTCTGATGTCCATCCTCTTTGCCTTTCTGGATAAATAAATTTAAAAAACAAAAAACAAAAAAAAAAAAAAAGGAAATCATGAAATTTGCAGGTAAATGGTGGGATCTGGAACAGACCAACCTGAGTGAGCTATCCCAGAAGCAGAAAGACACACATGGTATATACTCACTCATATAGACATATAATATAGGATAAACCTACTAAAATCTGCACACCTAAAGAAACTAATCAAGAGGAAGGACTCTTCCTAAAATGCTCAATCGCTAACCTGTACATTCTTGCATTAAAAGAATAGAAAGTGTTTCAGTAACATTAGGTCTCTCCCCTCATATTAAGGCTGGATAAGGCAACCCAGTGTGAGGAAAGGGTCTTGGTGCAGTTTAGGTATCAATGTGACTGTGCACTCATAGAATGATTTTGGTAATTTTTTGTTGTTTTTTTTCTGTTTTGTGTAATACTTTAAAGGTTATTGGTATTAGCTCTTCTTTGAAGGTCTGGTAGAATTCTGGGCTGGAATATTCTGGCCCTGGGCTTTTTTGGAAGGAAAAATTTTGAGGATTAATTTTATTTCCTTAGGTGATATAGGACTATTTAATTTATTTATCTGATCTTGATTCAACTTTGGTAAATGGAATCTATCAAGAAAATTGTTCACATCATTTAGATATGCAATTTTTGTTGCATATAGGCTTTGAAGTTAGACTTAATGATTTTTTGGGCTTCCTCAGTGTCTGTTGTTATATCCCCATTTTCATTTTTTATTTCATTTTTCATTTGTGTAGTGTCTCTGTTCCTTTTGGTTAGTTTGTGTATCTTTTTTTTTTCTCAAAGAACCAACTCTTGATTTTATTCACTCTTTTAATCATTTTTTTTTTGTTTCCAATTGAGTGATTTCAGCCCTGAATTTGATTTTTTCCAAGTGCTTACTCTTCTTGGGTATGTCTGTTTCTGTTCTTCATAGGGCTTTTAGGTGTAAGGTTAAGTTGCTTGTATGAGACGCCTTAAATGTCTATGAGACACAATGAAAGCAGTGCTAAGAGGAAAGTTCATAGCACTAAGTGCCTCCAGAAAGAAGTTGGAGACATCTCATATAAGCAACTTAATGGCACACTTAAAGCCCTAGAAAAAAAATTAAGCAGAAACACTGAAGAAGAATAGACAATTGGAAATAATCAAACTCGGAGTCTTGAATTTCTTTATGAAGGCACTTAGTGCTATGAACTATGTTTGTTTTCACATACTTACTGCTTTTGTGAAAACCCAAAACATCACAACAACAAAAATAAAAACAGACTTCTCTATACCAGAAGGTTCTCTTTGTGCTAGATGACAATTAGCACAGAGACCCACAATCTGTCACTTTATAGAGAAAAAGAGATTTTGGAGCACCCAGCTCTAAATGGTACATCTATATTACACCCATCCTGTCAGGGCTTAGGGATCTTCAGAGAGAAGGAGCAAAAAGATTTTAAGAACCAGGACACTGAACAAGGAAACAGTGCTTTCCAGACACAACGGGGCAGTTGCACATGTGAACTCAAATGGCCTGTGACAGCATGGGCAAGCTCAAGCCAGACAAAATCCAATCATAGAGAGAAAAAGCAGGTACTTAGTTCCACCCATAGCTGAGGATCTTTTGACATTTGCTAATTGCCAGGAAACGGAATTGGTTTGCTTTAATGGTTTGAATTCTTGTATATTAACCACACTCCAGAGCAGACCTCACACCCAAAAGTAGTTGGTCAAAACAAAGTAGACTCAATGTGTTAAGAGAAAGGAAGAGAGAATGAGAGGTGGGGCAAATTTAGCATGAATCGTGGTGGATAGGGAAAGAGATTTCATCTGGGAGAAATTGAGAGAGGGTGATGAATACAGTCATCATTCATTATATGAAAATTTCAGAAAATTGACAAAATATGATTTATAAATCAATTTTCTCTTCAGCACCTTGAAAATATGTAGTGCACCATTATTTATGACAGTAGTCTTTCTGTGAAATGGATCACTAGAAATTTTTTGCTACTCTCTGCATTGAACTTTGTAACTTTAATCCTCCTTCTGCTTGGGATTGATTCTGAGCTTCACATTCATGTCCAGGCAAGTGCCCTACTATTGAACTATACCCAGCCACCTTAATATCTTTTGATTGGTATCTCCCTTTTTACTATCCACTCCTCCCCCAGTCCTTATTAACCACTATACTACTTTAAATATATATGAGATTTTGTGGCATTTATCCTTCTGTGCCTAGCTTATGTTACCAGCATATTGTCATCAGATTTATCCATGTTGTAAATGACTCAGCTTTCCTTTTTTAAAAAATTTACATTGTGCATTTATATAACATTTTCTTTGTTATTTAACTGATGGTGACTATCTCCATTGCTTCTGTAACTTAGCTACTGTGAATAATGTTACAATTACTATAGGGATGTAAATGCTTTCAGCATACCAACTTCAGTTCCCTTATGAATAAACATGAGTATATGTAGGAATTTAGTATGTGTGTATAACTGAATACAACTCTCCCAAATGCAATTACTGAGTTGTATCTATATCAATCACTTTTCAATCCTTCTACAAACAAACCAACAAACAAAACAAACAAACAAACAAAACAAACAAAACAAACAAACAAACGGTACATTACTTTCTTTTTACTCCCATGACCTATTATCTCCAACTAGGTCCTACTTCGGAGTTTCTACACTGTCTTGATAATGCTATCAATAATATTGTAATCTTGCTTGATGATTTCCTATTAACTCCCACAGATTTTATAATAACTGTATTAATTTGCATTACCATTGAGAGTATATCAATGTTGGTTCATGTTGGTTCATTTTAATCCCATATCCTTGATAACACTTGTTATATATTTCATATTTCATCTTTGAAAACAGTCATTTAACAGCCATAAAATGATAGTTACCTGTAGCTTTAATTGGCATGTCTCTGATGATCTTTCTGAATTGAAAATTATTTTTCATACAAGTATTCTGATCAATTTCTCTTCTCTCATAGTCTCCTAGAATCCTCTTCACCTCCATATCCTTTCAACTTCACACTTCTTCTTCTTCCTCCTTTTGTCTCCCTTCCTCTTTCTTTTTCTGTCACTCTTTAAAAACAAGAAGACAAATAAAATTAAACAAGAATAAAATAAAATAAACAGAAAAAAGAGAAATAAAAAAGCACCAGAAGCACATAGAGAAAGACACACATACAAAACCCATGAAAACACAAAATCAGCAATCACAATATGTAAGCAAAAGACAAGTAAGGTGAATAACTCCCAAACAAAACATTATGAGATAAAAATTCTCTGAAAACACTGTTGAGTTTGTTTTGTGTTGGCCATCTAATGAAGAGATTAGGTCCTGCCCTTAAGTGAGGTTTGTATACCCAGTAAGACTCTGTTGGGGAAGGGAAATTTTCCTTTGCAAGGAGTTGGCAATCAGAGATAGTTCGTGTTAGTGATAGGGGCTCATGTCCACTCTCCCTCTCATCCCTGGGGCCCATCTGGCTTGGACATGAGCATGCCCTATGCATACTGCCATGATCTCTTTGGGTTGATATTTGTGTCGGTCCTATTGTGTCTGCAAAGTGCTGCTCCCTTAGCGTCTTCCATCTCCTCTGGCTATCACAATATTTCTGCTTCTTCTTCTGCATAGCTCCCTGAACCAAATAGGAGAAGTTTGAGGAAGGCATCCCATTAAAGACTGAGATTTCCAAGGTCTTTCACTCTGCACATTATCCAGTTGTGGGTGTCTGTATTTGTTCCCATCTTTTGAGAACAGAAGCAGGAAGAAGCTTCTTTTATGATGGTTGAGGAAGACACTGATCTATATCAGAATGTTGCTAGAAGACATTTTATTGCCCTGTTCCTTTAGTAGAGTGCTTCTCAACCTGAGAATTGCAACCCCTTTTTTTTGGGGGGTAGGGTCAAACAACTCTTTGACTAGAGTTGCCTAAGACCATTAGAAAACGCAAATATTCATATTGTTATTCATAGCAATAGCAAAATTGTAGTTATGAAACAACACCAAAAATTCTTTTATGCTTGGGGATCACCACAACGTGAGGAACTGTATTAATGGGTCACAGCACTAGCAATGTTGGAAACAACTGCTTTAGCAGAACAATAGTATTTGATTATCTCTAGGACCATGGCTTTTCTAGGCTCAGGTTCTTGGACACAGAAGCATTGTTAGGGACAAGTTCCATCCCATAAAACTGGCCTTAAATCTAATCAGACAATTCTACAACTTTTGTGCCACTATTGCACCATTTTATGTATGATGCAAGCATTTCATCATTGTAGATCTCAAGCTTTGAGAAACTTTTTTCTCTGATAACTTGCAGAGTACCTTCCAGTACCATGAACACTAACCAGTCAGTTTGTGTGAATGTTCTGATTAGGTGCCAGTTCAAATTTTCAGTGTTCAATGAAATATGTAGATGCTGTCTTCAACAACAGGGCATTAGCATCAGTTTGTGGAGAGCATCTACTAGTCTTGACAATTACTTGATTTGTTTAAGAGTTTCTATGGGGGCCGTTTGGTCAAACACTCAACGAGATATAAAAAATTCTTGGCACTGGAAATTTCATTTAGTAATGAGTGATGTCTTTGTCTCCCCCATTGTTTGTTGATTCCATTTATTAGCATCTTCATGGATTTGGACAATATTAGTGGTATGCATTTTATCTAAGTTTAATCAAAGATGTAACACAACATCAAGAATAAGGAATGAGAGAGATGATGGAGGCAGTGAGGGATAAAGAGAGATAAAAATTATATACTCAGAATAATTCATTCATGTGTTAACAGTCTTTTAAATGACAGCCAAAATATAGAAGAACTGACGTGCTCAAATATTTCTGTTTATTTTAGAGCATGCAACCACATTATAGTAATATTTATAACAAAATACAGGCTCAGTTATATAAAATGAAATATATGAGTGAAGTACATAATATTTCAATATCTAAAATAAAAGAAAGCAACAAAAATTTAGATTGTGTAAAATAAGAGAGACAAAATATACAGATTATACTAAACTGTACAAATAGAAAGATTATTTACTTGATTGAAATCAAAATTGTTTTTCTATAGAATGATTGTCCCTGAAATGTCTAAAAAGAACTTTCTGCTATGGCATAAGCATTCTGAATTTTGTTTGGGGTCCTTATTTCATGGCTGTGTGCAATTTTCAGAGCTTATCAAGCTGAATATGTAAGATCTCTTTTTCATTTTACATAGTAAGTTATACCTTAATAAACTCTACCATGATGGTTATTGCTGCCCAATTCATTGACATTATGAGTTTTGAATTTGAAAGATAATATTCTGGAAACTCTACAAACAGTATTATACATGAAATATTAGAAATCCAAACTTTTCAAAAAAAAAGGGCATGATTCTTTTGGACAGTGGACAGTCTATAAGAGTTCAAAAAATAAACTGTTCACTCATGAGCATTATATGACAATTGTATTCTTCCTAGGGTTGCCCTAACTGCCTTTAAGCTGGCAGGACTGTCCTTGACGCAGTTATGCTGATCCCCACCGTTGCTGCAGCAAGTGAAATGTTTTAGTGTCTCTTTTCTCTCTTTTTAAATTATGCTGTTAGCTTCATGCCTCAGGGAAATAGTACAATGAAGTGGATAACTAATTGAAATATAAAACAACTATACAGCAGTATTTGCAAAGTCATACAATGGAGTAGAACAGAAAATCTGCTTCTTTAATATAAACCTTTGTTAGGAAAGACACTTAATTTAAATTTAAGGTTATCAGGGGAAAGAATTTGATTTTATTTAACATCATATGTCATCTATCCCAGTGTTAGGAACACATATGTTTAAACACTGATCTAATACAATAAACAGGAATTACAAGATCTAGACCTTTGTCATGGGGATACATGTCACTGTTCTAATGATTTTGCATCTAGAGACACCGTTGTAAAAGCTATCACTTACTGTTATTGGCATATAGCTAGCTTAGAGTCTTCTCTGCATACTTATGTACCTTCAAGCTTTGGACTGCAAAGTCACATGACAAAGGGTACAGCTTCTTGCAATGGATAACCATTGTGTCCAGTGATTAAGATGACAAATGGGGATTTTAAATTTTGAATAAAATTTCTAATAAGAGTATTGGTATAATATAAATGTCAGAGCTATTGAACCACCTTGATTATATATGAAGTAAGCCAATAGTTTTAGAAAAAATAATTGTCTAAAATATGAAGCTTTTCCAAGAATATAATTTTTTTTCTGCTTCACTATAATTCTATACACTGGCAGATCTGTAAGGAATAACTGCATTGTACAAAATATTGAAACATTTTACCAATAAATATAGTACCTCTATAAATCAGTGGTTCTCAACATGTGTGTTGTGATCCCTCTTACAAACCTCCATGTCCAAAAATATTTACATTACAATTCATAAAAGAAGCAAAATAATAATTATGGAATTGCAACAAAATATTTTTATGCCAGGGTCACCACAACACAAGGAACTGTATTAAAAAAGCTGAGAACAAGTGCCCTAAATAAACGTGAGGTTCCTATTGCCTTTCTTTTATTTCTTGATTGGATTTAAGGCCCAATTCATGAGATAGAACCTATCTCGGGCACTGTGTAGCCAAGAAACTGATAGTAGATAGGTTATGGATCTAGGGGAAAACCAATTATGGTTGTTCTGCTAATGAAACATAGTAAAATGACTCCTAATGATATTTTACTGTACCATAGATTGGTGTTTTCTCAGCTGTCATCGGAGAAGCTTGCTTCTGCTTCTGTTCCCAATAGATGGGAATAAATACAGAGACCCACAACTGAACTATGGGCAGGAAATGAGAGACTTTGGAACACTTGGTTATAAATAATCTGTCTCCATCTAATCTCTCCCCTCAGGAATCAGGGAGAAGGGGAGGCAGAAAACTTGTAATAGCCGAACAGGATAGAAGAAACTAGGAAAATGAGGCCTTCTAGACACAACAGGACTGATGCACATACGAACTCACAGAGACTGTACAATCTTGCACAGTTCATGTACATGGTTAAGCCAGATAGATCCCCAGTAATGAGAAGGAAAGTGGACACAAGCCCCCATCCCTAATATTAATTCTATCTTCAGGTGATAACTGCACATATAGGAAAAAATAGTTTTCTCCAACAGAGCCTCACTGGGAATACAAATCACACTTAAGAGCAGGTCCCATGCCCACCAGTAGATAACCAACACAAAACAAACAATTCTATTTTTGGAGGTTTTTTTCTCATAATATTTTGAGTTTTTTTTTTTTTAATCTTGCAGGTCTTTTGGTTATACATTATTTGTTTTCAATTTTCTGTCTTTAAACTTATTTGTGTGTGCTAATGTGTGTGTCTCTGCACCAATGTGTGTTTCTAGTGCTTTTTCTTTGGCTCTTTTTCCCCCCTTCGATTATTTACTCCTATTCAGGTTTGCTTCTTTTACTTTTCTTATTTTACTTTATTTTTTCTTTTCTTTTCTTAGATACCTGTATTTTTTATAAATAGAGAGAGCAATAAAATGTGTGGATATGGGTGAATGGGGAATCTGGGAGGAGTTGGGGGAATCTGGAAGGAGTTGGGGGCAGAAAACCCTAATCGAACTATATTCTATAAAAAAGTATTTCCAGAGTCTGCTTTGATAGTCTGCAGGGCAGAGCCTTTCAGAGGTCCTCTGTGGCAGGTTCCTAGCTTGTTTCCTGTTTTCTTCTTCTTCTGATGTCCATCCTCTTTGCCTTTCTGGACAGGGATTGAACGTTTTAGTCAGGGTCCTTTCTCTTGATTAGTTTCTTTAGATGCACAGATTTTAGTAGGTTTATTCTATGTTATATGTCTATATGAGTGAGTATATACCGTGTGTGTCTTTCTGCTTCTGAGACTTATGGCCAACTGTTGGGCAGAGTGCATGGAATCTTATGTAAGAAGTGGGAAATAGTAAGATCTGGAGAGGACAGGAATCCCACAAGGAGAGCAACTGAATCAAAAAATTTGAACACAGGGGTCTTCCCAGAGACTCATACTCCAACCAAGTACCAGGCATGGAGATAACCTAGAACCCCTGCACAGATGTAGCCCATGGCAGTTTAGTGTCCAAGTGGGTTCCATAGTAATGGGAAGAGGGACTGCCTCTGACATAATCCGATTGGCCTGCTCTTTGATCACCTCCCTTTGAGGGAGGAGCAGCCTTACCAGGCCACAGATGACAATGCAGCCACTCCTGATGTGATCTGATAGACTAAGATCAGAAGGAAGGAGAGGAGGACCTTCCTTATCAGTGGACTTGGGAAGGGGCATTCGTGAAGAAGGGGGAAGGGAAGGTGGGACCGGGAGGGGAGTTGGGAGGGGCTTATGGGGGAATACAAAGTGAATAAAATGTAATTAATAAAATAAAATAAAAAGAAGTATTTCCAATTAAAATAATTGTCACTATGCCTTAGGACGAATGTAATTACGTCTGTGCCTTAATTACTCCAGGACACTGGACTGTGATAGGTATTGCTCTATTTAGGTCTTAGAAATGACCATCCAATATTTGATTTTTATCCAAGTGAGTTAAGGAACATAATTATGTCCACTGTGAACTCCATCATTTGCTAATATGCAATCTTAATCACACCATTCCCAATTTGACATAATTAACTAATGTGGTATTACAAAAAAAGGAAAGAGGAGGAAAAGACAACAGTAAAATTATATAATAACTTGTATGATGTCGTCGAAAATTTTCAAATGCAATAGTAGAGAATTATTACCATAACCATTTTTCTGTTTATAATGTTTAGAAAACAGGCAGAGCATATTAGATGTGCACTGATTTTTTTTCTTTTCCTTTTGCGATAGTAAGGACTGATCCCAGTGCCTTAGGCACGCTAGGGAGTCACTGTGCCTCCTAACTATATTCCTAATCATTGATTTATATTTTATTTTAAGAAACAGAATTTTGATATGTACCCTAAGCTGACTTTAAATTCTTCCCTTAGGACAAACATATTTTGAACTTAAGATCCTAGCTGGGAATACAGAGCTGTGCCACCAAGCCTGTTTTTTTTATTTTTATTTTATGTTTACTACTTTATCTCTTCTTTCAAAAATCATTGCTTCTGTTTCTGCCACCAGAGATTTTACCTGAACATGCCAGACATGGGTAATTTATAAGGTGATTCAGGACTCTGGAGGAAAAGCATACACATGTTAGGAGATCAGCTGAGCAAGGGGAAGGGAAAGAACGATGCAACATTGCCTAACTAAGAAGGAATGGAGGAATTTGCTAACACATGAACAGAAAACCAGTAAGTTAGATGTGGAAAGTTGTCTCAAGTCCTTTTTTAGTTGTTTTCTCATTATTAATATTTCAACTTTAAAATCTTTTACAATCTTTTACAATAACATTTTCTTCAAAATAAATTGAATTTGTAATGCTCTGAGCTGACACTAACTATATTTTAGAAGTTACTTGCATTTTTTTTAATGCAGACGATACATGGAGATAAATCCAAATTCTTGCTTCATTTACAGTATTTTTCAAAAACTCACGTGACAATACATGCTGGAGAGGAAGTGGAGAAAGGGGAAACCTCCTCCATTGCTGGTGGGAATGTAAACTTGTACAACCACTTTGGCGATCAAGCTGGTGCTTTCTCAGTCAATTAGGAATAGCACTTCCTCAAGATCCAGCTATACCACTCCTAGGCATATATCCAAAAGACGCTCAAGTATACAATAAGGACATCTGCTCAAACATTTCATTAACAATTGACTTTTAGCTAAAGTCAGTGTGTGCAGAAAGTATGAACTACAGCTTCCTCCTCCTGGATGACTCCATCCAGGGACTGCTCCCTTACCAATACCTCGCTGTCAAGATAAGCTAACCTGCCTTCTCCTCACTCATGTATGTATAATGAAACCATCTCCACAAACCAAATTTTACTTACTGAAACTCCATATTTCTCCTGGGTTCATGTATTATGTTTCCTTTTGAGGTTTTTCCTCCTTTGAGACTAAAGATAGCCTCTCATTCCGATTTCTTTTTGCCCTTTGAAGTCTTGTTTAGATAATACATTAAAGAGCATCAGAAACTAACATTATAATTAGCTTTCCAGATAACTTTGAAGTAGTTCTCTTGCCTAACAGAAGCTTTGTTCTTCATTGCCTCGTTTTCATCTTCCTTCCTGCCATTTAAGCCTTCCTACCTAGACTGGAACTCAGTAGGTAGCAGGTAAGAGTTTATTATATTGAGCAAACTATCACCTGAAAAGAAGTGAATGTTTAAGACAGTTCGGCGACTCTAAATCTGGGATTTGAATTCATGAGAGTGACTAAGCTTACATCTAGTCGCATTACTTGGCTGTCTTTGAGAGAAGGTAAAGCAAAAGTAATTGTATTTGATTTAGTGTTCAAGGCAAAATGAAATAAAGATGGTCTTTCATAGGCTCTACCTTTGCTCTTACTTTAAAGGTTTTATTTTATTTTATTACAATTTATTCACTTTATATCCTGATGGTATTCCCTTCCCTCATCTCTTCCTGGTCCCATCCTTCCTCCATTCCCCCCCCCCTCCCATTACCTCCATTGGTCCACTGAAAGGGCCTTCTCTCCTATTACCTGACCCTAGCCTATCAAGTTTCATTAGAACTACTTGGATCCTCTCCCTCTGTAGTCTAGCAAGGTCACCCCACCAGGGGGAAGTGATCAAACAGCAGGCAATCAAGTTCATGTCAAAGACATCCCCTGCTCCCCTTATAAGGGAACCCACATGGAGACTGAACTGCCTATGGGCTACATCAGAGCAGGGGTTCTAACTCCTCTCCATGCATGGTCCTTGTTTCATTCATCAGTATCTACAGACTCCCTAAGCCCCAAAATTTTTATGTTGCTAATCTCCTTGTGGAGCTCCTGTCCCCTCTGGGTAAATCTATCTTCCCCAACCTCTTCTTCCATAAGATTCCCAGTGCTCTGCCTAATGTTTGGCTGGAAGTCTCTGAATCTATTTCTATATCTTGCTTGGTGGAGTCCTTCAGAGGACATCTACAGTAGGCTCCCATCCTGTTCCCTTGTTCCCTCTCTTATGCAGCTTCCACTGTCTATCTGGTTTGACTTCTGAATGAGAATTAAGCATCCTCCCCAGGGTCTTCCCTGTTTAACTCATTTAGGTTCCACAGATTTTAGTATGTTTATCCTAAATTATATGGTTATATTGATTTATAAGTGAGTATATTCCATGAGTATCTTTCTGTTTCTGGGTTACCTCGCTCAAGATTATCTTTTCTAGTTCCATCCATTTGCCTGAAAATTTCAATATTGCCTTACTTTTGATAGCTGAGTAGTATTCCATTACATAAACATACCACAATTTCTATATTCATTGTACAGTTAAGGGACAGCTAGGTTGTTTCCAGATTCTGGATATTACATATAAAGTTGTAATGAACATAGTAGAGCAAATGTCCTTGTTGTATAGTGGAATATATTTCCAGTATATGCCCAGGAGTGGTATAGGTGGATCTTGAGGTAGCACTATTCATAATTGTCTGAGAAAGAACCAGACTGATTTTCAAAGTAGTTGTAAAAGGTTACATTCCCACCAGCAATGGAGGAGTGTTCACCCTTCTCTACTACCTCTCCAGCATGTGTCATCCCTTGAGTTTTTGATCTTAGCCATTCTGATGGGAGTGAGCTGGAATCTGAGGATCATTTTGATATGCATTTCCCTGATGACTAAGGACTTTCAGAATTTCTTTAAGTGTTTCTCTGACATTTGGTATTCTTCTGTTGAAAATTCTCTGTTTATCTCTAAAACTTTTTTAATTGGATTACTTGGTTTGTTGTTGTTTACTTTCTTGAGTTCTCTGTATATTTAGGATATTAACCCTCTGTCAGATGTAGGATTGGTGAAGATCTTTTCCTAGTATGTAGGCTGTTCTTTTGTTTTCTTGACAGTGTCCTGTCCTTTACAGAAGTTTTTCAGTTTCATGAGGTCCCATTTATTGATTGTTGATGTTGGAGCCTGTGCTGTTGGTGTTCTGTTCAGGAAGTTATCTCCTGTGCCAATGAGGTCAAGATTCTTTCCCAATTTTTCTTCTAACAGGTTTAAGGTGTCTGATTTTATACTGAGGTTTTTGATCCACTTGGAAAATAGTTTTGTGTGGGGTGATAAATACAGATCTATTTTCATTTTTCTACATGTAGACATCCAGGGAGACCAGCACCATTTGTTAAAGATGCTATCTTTCTTCCATTGTAAAGGACATGTGCTCATTTATGTTTATAGCAGCTTTAGTCATAATAGGCAGACTCTGGAAACAAACTAAATGCCCCTCAACTAAATAATGGATACAGAAATTGTGGTATACTATTCAGCAATTAAAAACAAGTAAATAATGAAATTTACAGGTAAATGGTGGGAACTAGAAAAGATCATATGAATGAGATAACCCAGAAGCAGAATGACTTATAAGTGGATAGTAGCCATATAATATAGGATAAACATACTAAAATCTATACACCTAAAGAAGATAAACAACAAGGAAGATGCAAGGGAAGAGGCTGAAACCTTGTTCAGAAGGGTAAACAGGATAGATATCAGAAGTAGGAGAAGACAGGCAGAAGGACAGGAGACTTCCATAGTAGGGCTCTAAAAGACTCTACCCATATCGAAAGATATGCTGAAACTCATAGCTAAACTTCGGGCAGAGTACAGAGAACCTTATGAAAGAAAGAGGAGATTGAAAGGCCTGCAGGGGACAGGAGCTCCACAAAGAGCCAAACAGAACCAAAATAACTGGGTCCACGTGGGCCTGCTGAGACCTATACTCCAACCAAGGACCATGCATGGGGAAGACCTAGACACCCTGCTCAGATGAAGCCCACTGGCTTCTCAGTTTCCAAGTGGGTACGATAGTAAGGGGATCAGGGGCTTTCTCTGACATGAACTCATTGGCTGGCTCTTTGATCACCTTCTCCTGGGGGGGGGGGGGGTGCAGCCTTACCAGGCCACAAAGGAAGATGATACAGCCAGCCCTCATGAGACCCGATAGACTAGGATCAGATAGAAGGAGAGGATGTCCTCCCCTATCAGTTGCCTAGAGGAGGGGCATAAAAGGAGAAGACAGGTTGGGTAGGACTGGGAGGAGATGACAGAGACTAGAGCTGGGCTATGAAGTAAATGAATTGTAATAATTAATTAATTAATTAATTAAAGAAAATTATCTGCTTAGCTTAGAATTTTACAACTTAAAAAATGTACCTCATTTTTAATTGGATTATTTGGTTTGTTGGTATTTAATTTTTTTTGAGTTCTTTATATATTCTGGATATTAACACTATGTCAGATATAGAGTTGGTGAAGATGTGCTCCCAGAGTGTAATCTTGTTCTATTGACAGTATACTTCGCTCCACAGAAGCTTTTCAATTTCATGAGGTTCCATTTATTAATTGTTGATGTTAGAGACTGGGCTGTTGGTGTGCTCTGGTCAGGAAGTTGTCTCCTGTACCAATGAGTTCAATGGCATTTCCCACTTTTCTTCTGACAGATTTAGTGTGTCTGGTTTTGTGTTGAGGTCTTTGATCTCCTTGGATTTTAATTTTGTGCAAAGTGATGAATATGGACATATTTGCATTGCTCAAAATGTAGACATCCAGTTAGACTAGCGCCATTTGGTGAAGATGCTATCCTTTTTTTTTTTGTATGATTTAAGCTTCTTTGTCAAAAATAAGGAACCCATATCTGTGTGGTTTTATTTGTTTTCTGAGTCTTTGATTCAATTCCATTGATATACCAGTCTGTTTCTATGCAAGTACCGTGCACTTTTTATTACTGTTGCTCTACAGCATATCTTAAGATCAGGGATGTAGATACCTCCAGAAGATCTTTTATTGTACAGGATTGTTTTAGCTATTCTGGGTTTTTCTCTTGTTCTATATGAAGCTGAGAATTGTTTTTTTTTTCAAGGTCTAAGAATTGTGTTGGTATGTTGGTGGGAATTGCAGTGAATCTGTAGATTGCTTTTGGTAGGATGGCCATTTTCACTTTGTGAATCTTACCAGTCCATGAGCATGGGAGATCTTTCCATCCTCATATTTCTTCTTCAATTTTTTCTTCAGAGCCTTGAAGTTTTTTTCATACATGTCTTTCAGTTGCTTGGTTAGAGATACATCAAGATTTTTTATGCTTTTTGTGGCTGTTGTGAATGGTGTTGTTTATCTAAAAACTTTCTCAACCAATTTGTCTTTTGTATACTGGAGACCTTTTTTTTTTTTTTTTTTTTTTTTTTTTTTTTTTTTTTTTTTTAGTTAATTTTATATCAAGCCACATTTCTAAAGGTGTTTATCTGCTGAAGGAGTTCCCTGGTAGAATTTTTGGGGTCACTCATGTATACTATCATATCATCTGCAAATAGTGATACTTTGACTTCTTCCTTTCCAATTTGAATCCCCTTGATCTCCTTTACTCATCTTATTTTCTAGGTAGGATTTCAAGCACAATGTTGAAGAAATAGGGAGAGAGTGGGCAGCTTTGCCTTGTCCTTGATTTCAGTGGGATTGATTTAAGTTTCTCTGAATTTAGTTTTGATGTCAGATATAGGCTTGCTGTATATTGCATTTACTCTAGTTAGTTATGTGCCTTGTATATCTGATCTCTCCAAGACTTTAAAAATGAGTGAGTGTTGGATTTTGCAAATCCTTTTTTAGCATATAAGGAGATGATAATTTGGTGTTTTTTTTTTTTTCTTTCAGTATGTTTATATGGTGGATTACATTAATGGAATTCTGTGTATTGATCCAACCCTGAATGCCTAGGATGAAGCTTACTTGGTCATGGAGGATGATATCTTTGATGTGTTCTTGGATTAAGTTTGCAAGTATTTTACTGAGTATTTCTGCATCAAAGTTCATAACGAAATTGGTCTGAAATTGTCTTTCTTTGTTGGGTCTTTGTGTGATTTAGGCCTCAAGTTGACTATAACCTCATAGAGTGGTTTGGTAATGTTCTTTCTGTTTCTTAGTGCTGTGAATTTTCCTATTAGCACTGCTTTCATTATGTCCCACAGGTTTGTGTATGTTGGGCCTTCATTTTCATTACATTCTAGGAAGTCTTTAATTTCTTTATTTCTTTTCTAATCCAGCTGTCATTGAGTAGTGAGTTGTTCAGTTTCCATTTGTGTGTATGCTTTTTGCTATTTCTGTTGCTACTGAGGTCCATCTTTAGTCCATGGTGTTCTGATAGGATACAAGGGATTATTTTAGTCTTCTTGTATCTATTGAGGCTTTCTTTGTGACCATCTATATGGCTTGTTTTGGGGAAGGTTCCATGAGGTGCTGAGAAAAAGGTAAATTCTTTTGTATTTGAGTGAAAGTTTCGTAGATGTGTTAGGTTCATTTGATTTATGACCTCTGTTAGGGTCACTGTTTGTTTAATTACTGTTTTCTTGACCTGTCCTTTGTTGAGAGTGGGGTGTTGAAGTCTCCCACTATTTCTATGTGGGGATCTATATGTGGTTTAAGTTTTATTATTTCTTTTAAAAATGTGAGTGCCCTTGTATTTGGGACATAGATGTTCAGAATTGTCTTCTTGGTGGCATTTTCCCTTGATGAGTAAAGTGTCTTTCTTCATCTCTTTTGAGTAATTTTGGTTGAAAAACTATTGTATTAGGTATTATATTGAATACTCCTGCTTGCCTCTTGGGACTGTATGCATGAAAAACCATCTTTCCACCCCTTTACTCTCAGGTAATGTCTATCTTTGTGACTTAGGTGTGTTTCTTGTATGCAACAGATTATTGGGTTTTGTTTATGCATCTATTCTGTTAGTCTGTGTCTTTTTGTTGGTGAGTTGAGTCCATTGATGTTTAGAGAGATTATTAACCAGTGTCTGTTAGATCCTTTGATTTTGATGTTGGTTGTGGTAGTGTGTTTGTATGATTGGCTTCTTTTAGTTTTGCTGTAGTGAGGTTATTTATTTCCTGTGTTTCCTGATAATAATTAGCTTTCTTGTTTTTCCTTCTAGTATTTTCTGTAATGCTGGATTTGTAGATGGCTATTATTTAAATTTGTTTTTGTCATTGAATATTTTGTTTTCTCCATCTACGATGATTGAGAATTTTGCTGGGTATAGAAGTCTGGGTTGACATCGGTGTTCTCTTAGGTTATGCATGATATCCGTCCAGGCTCTTCTGGCTTCCATAGTCTCTGTTGAGAATCAGGTGTGATATTGTTGTGTTTGCCACTGTATGTTGCTTGGCCTTTTCCCTTGCAGCTTTTACTATTTTTCTTTGTTCTTTATACTTACTGTTCTGATTATTACTTGACGGGAGGATTTTCTTTTCTGGTCTAATCTATTAAGTCTTTGGAAGGCCTTTGATATTCTTATAGGCCTCTCCTTTAAATTGGGGAAATTTTGTTCTTTGAATTTTTTGAAAGTATTTTCTGTGTCTTGGAGATGGGTATCTTTTCCCCCCTCTATTTCTTTTATTCTTAGGTTTTGTCTTTTCATGTTGTCTTAGATTTCTTGTATGGTCTGTGTCAGAATTTATTTTAGATTTAACATTTTCTTTGATGTATGCATTGATTTCTTTATATCTTCCCCACTCTAGATTCTTTCTTCCATCTCCTGTAGTCTGTTGGTTATACTTACCTCTGTAGTTCCTGTTTTCTTCCCTAAATTCTTCCTCTCCATGATTTCCTTGTTTGTGTTTTTAATTTTTCCAATTCTGTCTTCAAATCTTAAACTTCTTTTGTTGATTTCCTCCACCTGTCTGACTGTATCTTCCTGCTTTTCCTTCAGCTCCTCTCCTGTTTGTTTGAACATTTCTCTGTTTCTTTCATTTCTTTCAGTGATTTAATTGTTTCCTCTCTGAAGGCCACAAATAGTTCGGCTGCATCTTCCTGTGTTTCTTTAAGGATGGCCCTAATATTTTTTTACTTTATCTTTCTCTTTCTTTATGGATGGCCCTAATCTGTTTGACTTTATCTTCCTCTTATTCTTTACAGATGGCCCTAATCTGTTTGACTTTATATTCCCCTATTTCTTTATGCATTTTATTTGTTTCCTCCATTACCCTCTTCATAAAAATAGATTTAAGATCATCTTCTCAAATTTCACTAATGATAAGGTGTCCAGGGCTACTTGCCCTTGCATAATCGGGTTCTGGAGATGCCATATTTTTTTGGCTTTTGTTGGTTGTGCTTTTATGCTGGCCTCTACCCATTTGGTTGTCTCAGGTGTTGGCTGTTAGTTGTTGGTGCCTGCCGAAATCCTGTGGTGGGGAGAATCTCTTTGGCAGGAAGATGGTTATTCCTGAAGTAGGCCTCCTTAGCTTTTTGGGTATGGTCACTGAGTGGCCGGTGCTTCTTAGGAATTGCCCAAACCTTTGGCAGAGTACAGGGAATCATAAGAAAGAAGGGGAGTTAGTCTGATGGGGAAAGGATAGGAGCTCCACAAGGACCAAATATATCTGGGCACAGGGTCTTTTCTGAGACTGACATTCAACCAAGGACCATGTATGGATATAACTTAGAACCTCCACTCAGATGTAGCCTGTGGTAGCTCAGTAACCAATTGGTTTCCCAAAGAGAGGGGAACAAGGACTACTTCTAACAGGAACTCAATGACTGGCTCTTTGGTCTCCCCACCCCCAAAGGGAGGAGCAGTCCTGTTAGGCCACAGAGGAGGGCTTTGCAGCCAGTCCTGAAGATACCTGAAAAAAAAGGATCAGATGAATGGGGAGGAGGTCCCCCCTATCAGTGGACTTGGAAAGGGGCATGGTGGAGATGAGGGAGGGAGGGAGGGACTGGGAGGGAATGAGAGATCCAGACACGGCTGGGATACAGAGTTAATAAAATGTAACTGATAAAAAAAAAATTAAAAAAAGGAATTGCCACAGCTCACCTCAGGTGTATAGAACTGCATGATAACTGTGGTCGTTGGTAGTCAAGGGGGCTTTCCTCTCACCAGAGAATTCCTGGAGACATCTGCCTTGTCACTGTGGTTTTTGCTCTGAATTTAGTTAGCCTCCTGCTGCTGCTTTTACACTGTGTTTGCTGGGCACAGCCTTCTTGAAGATCCAGAGAGCCCTGCGGTTTGGTCAGTTTAGGTAAGGAGACAGGCTGTACCTTGCAGCAGTGTCTGGGGACTGATCCCATGGATCCCAGGCTTCTGTAGGTCTGAAGTTGGAACTTTGTGCCTCAGTACCCAAGAGGTAATCAGTGACAGGTGAGAGCAGCACCCATGCAAATGGAGCAGGCTGGAGGTTAGGACCTGAGGTAACCCAGGAACTTTTCTGGGGATTAGCTGGGTTTCCTGAGGTCGGACCTGATGTTTACCCCAAGGTGAGTTTTCCTCCTGACAGGGAGACCTGTCGTGTTGTTTGGGGTCCACAGTTCAGTCAGGAATGGTGAGTAGAGCAAGCAGGCACAGACAAGTGAGTCAGGTATGTAGGCGGTTCTCTAGTCTGGCAGCTTAGCACCTGCAGGAGCCTGGGACCATTTCTGAGGAATATTTGGGTTACCTGAGGTTGGTCTTAATTGCTTCCTTCACTGTGGGGTTTTCTCTCTACTGGAACACTCAGTCTCAGGTGTTGTGGGACCCATAGTTCAGTCTGGGATGATGATCAGAACATGCAAGCATGTGGCTCTGGGCTGGAATTCAAGTGTCTTCTGAGACTTGGGAACTCTTCAGGAGTTTACCTGGGTGACCTTAGAATCAACTGTATTGCTTCCCACACTGTGGGGTTTCCTTTCACCTGAGAAACACAACCGCTTCTGTTTTAGGGCCCAAAGTTCGGTCTGTTGGGCTCAGTGTAGTCACTGCTGTTCTGCTCATTCAACACAGTGTCCTCTCAGTGCCACCATCTTGGATTCCTTCAGCATGTTATAACTTATAAGCTGTAAAAATATAAAGCGTTTATATTTGGAAATATGAAAGTCCTTTTAAAGCTTGAAAACTATCCTTTGCTATCCATGCTTAATTATGGTAATCATGAACACCCAGTCTATTAGAGAGAGAGTGACAGAGAAAGACAGAGAGACTCCCTGACTTCAAGCTCTACTACAGAGCAATAGTAATAATACTCACATGGTACTAGTATAAAAAAAGACAAGTTGATGAATGGAATTGAATTGAAGAACCATAAGTAAACCCACACATCTACAATGGCTTGATTTCTGACAAAAAATAAATAAAAAATAAAAGTATGAAATATAAAGTCATTTTCAACAAATGGTGCCGCTCTAGTTGGAAGGATGGATGCATAAAATGCAACTAGACCCATATCTGTCACACTGCATAAACTCAAGTCCAAGTGGATCAAAGACCTCAAAATAAAACCAGATACACTAAACCTGATAGAAGAGAAAGTGGGAAAGAATTGGCTCAGAAAACAGCTTTCTGAAGAGAACACTACCAGCTCAGAAACTAAGATCAACAATTAATAAATGGGAACTCATGAAAATGAATAGCTTCTGAAAGGAAAAGGACACTGTCAAATGGAGAAAACAACAACCTACAGAATGGAAAAAGATCTTCACCAATCCTATATTCAACAGAGAGCCAATATCTAAAATATATAAAGAGTTCAAGAAAGTACACATCAATAAACCAAATAACCCAACTTAAAAATGGGAAACATAGCCTGGGCCATGGCTCTGCCAGCCTTCATGAGGAGTCTTGCCAGTTCCAGGAACATCCAGGGCTCTCTATGCCTTCTTGAGGTGGCCTGCCAGTACCAGGAACATCTAAGTTAGTCCCCTTTTGTCAAGTCACCCTAAAGAATACACAACTGTGGTAACCCATACCCACTCACCTTCATTCCATTTTCTGGCCCACAACTGTGCCTGCATCCCCAGTGACTAGCTAGCACTAGCAACAAACAGATGACTAAAGACCAGCATAAGAACATAATCAACAAGAGCCAGGGCAATATGGTACCACCAAAGTACACCTTTCCTACTATAGCAAGTTCTTGGATATCCTAATACAGCTGAAGTACAAGAAGAGGACCTTAAATCAAATCTTATAAAGATGATATATGACTTTAAAGAGGAAATGGGTAAATCCCTTAAAGAAATACAGGAAAATACATTCAAAAATGAATAAAACTTTTCAAGACCTAAAAATAGAAATAGAAGCAATAAAAAAACATAAACTATGGTAATCCTAAAAATGGAAAATGCAGGGAAGAGAATAGGAACTATAGACACAAGTAGCACCATCAGAATACAAGAGATGGAAGAGAGAATCTCAGGAATAGAAGATATAATTGAAGAAAGGTATGTTTGATCAAAGAAACTATTAAATCTAAAACCATCTTGACAAAAAACATTTAAGAAGTCTGGGACACTATGAAAAGACTAAACCCAAAATTGTTAAAACAATTCTGTACAGTAACAGATCGTCTGGAGGTATCTCCATCCCTGATCTCAAGCTGTACTACAGAGCAATAGTAATAAAAACTGCATCGTATTGGTATTGAAACAGAATGGTGTATCAATGGAACTTAATAGAAGATCCAGAAATAAACCCAAAGACCTAGAGATACTTGAATTTTTACAAAGAAGCCAAAGCCAACAATGGAAAAAAAATAGCTCTAACTGGAGGTCTACATGTAAAAACAATGTAAATAGATCCATATTTGTCACTATGCACAAAAGTAAAGTCCAAGTGGATCAAAGACTTCAACATAGAACCAGACACACTAAATCTGTTAGAAGAAAAATTGGGAAGAACCTTGAATTCATTAGCACAGGAGACAACTTCCTGAACAGAACACCAACAGGACTGGCTCTATGATCAACAATCAATAAATGGGACCTCATGAAGCTAAAAAGTTTATGTAAAGCAGAGGACACTGTCATCAGTACAAAATGAGAGCCTACAGATATGGAAAGGGTTGTCACTAATCCTATATCTGACAGAGGGCTAATATCTACAATATATAAAGAACTAAAGAAGTTAAACAACAACAAATCAAGTAATCCAATTAAAAAATGGGGTACAGAGCTAAACAGAGAATTCTCAATAGAGGAATATCGAATAGCAGACAAACACTTAAAGAAATGTTCAATGTCCTTAGTCATCAGGGAAATGCAAATCAAAACAACACTGAGATCTGAGATTTCACCTAACATAGATAAAGTAAAATAAAAAAAAAAAAAAAAAACAAGGGATGAAGCATACTGGAGAGGAAGTGGAGAAAGGGGAACACTCTTCCATTGCTGGTTAGAATATAAACTTGTACAACCTCTTTGGAAATCAATCTGTTGCTTTCTCAGATAAGTAGGAATAGTATTTCCTCCAGATCCAGCTATACCACTCCAAGGCATATATCCAAAATATGCTCAAGTACACAACAAGGACATTTGCTCAACCATGTTAATAACAGCTTTATTCGTAATAGCCAGAAGCTGGAAAGAACATAGATGTCCCTCAACAGAGGAATGGATACAGAAATTGTGGTACATTTACACAATGGAATACTACTCAGAATCTAAAAAACAAAAAAATTCATGAAATTTGCAGGCAAATGATAGGAACTAGAAAAGGTCATCTTGAGTGAGGTATCCCAGAAGCAGAAAGACACAGGTAGTATACTCATAAGTGGATATTAGACCTATAAGATAGGATAAACATGCTAAAATCTGTACACCTAAAGAAGCTAAGCAAGAAGGAGGACCTTAGGAAAGATTCTCAATCTTCATTCAGAAGGACAAATGGGATGGACATTAGACAAGTGAGAAAACAGGGAACAGGACAGGAGCCTACCACAAAGAAACTCTGAAAGACCCTACCCAGCAGGGTACCAAAGCAGATGCTGAGGCTTATAGCCAAACTCTGGGCAGAGTGCAGGGAATCTTATGAAAGAAAAGGGAGACAGAAAGACCTGGAGGGGATAGGAGTTCCACAGGGAAATCAACAGAACCAAGAAATCTGGGCCCTTTGGTTTTTCCATGTATGGAGATAACCAAGAACCCCTGCACTGATGTAGCCCATGTCATCTCAGTATCCAAGTGAGCTCCCTAATGAGAGCAGGAACTGTCTCTCACATGAACTCAGTGGCTTGATCTTTCATCACCTCCCCCTGAGTGAGGAGAAACTTTACTAGGCCAAAAAGGAAGAAAATTCAGCTAGTCTTGATGAGACCTGATAGGTTAGGGTCAGATGGAAGGGGAGAAGGATCTTGGAGAGGGGCAGGGGAGGAGATGATGGAGGGATGGTAGAATTGGGAGGGAATGACGGAGGTCGCTACAGCTGGGATACAAAGTAAATAAACTGTAATTATTATAAAAAAGAAGGAATTTCTGTACCATTTAGCAAAACTGTATTAAACATGCTTTATATGGAAAAAAGACCTCCTACCTACTTATAACCCAATCATTTGCTTTTCCAATTCCTGTCTAGCAGGATTCTTAGTTTTGCTGGAGAAGATCCCAAAAGCAGGCAAATTAATTTCACCTGCTACCCTTAGATATAATCAAAATATACCATTAGTACTACCCAGTTAACTATAGCTTTCCTTTCTCCTAATAAGTAATTTGAACTTTCTCCTTCTCCTTTAACTTATGTTGTCTTGACCGTCCCTCTTTACTCTGACATTATGACCTTATTTCAAACTTTCATCAGGAAAGTTTCAATCAAATAACAATCTGCTGCTCATCACACCATCATATTATAAATTTACTATGTTTCATATCCTGTCCTTCTCTAACTTGGACAGTCTTGTCTTCTATTTTAGCATAATGGGCCTGCACATACTGTATCTTTCCCTAGAAAATAAGCTCCACCATGTTTGTAGTATACATATGCCTCATAGTATGCTTTACATTTATGTGCATCATTTATAATTATATGTGTGTGTTTGTGAGGGAGATAAAGATAGAAACAAGAGGTCACATTATCACTGTATTTCTTAGCTTGTTTAAACAATTTTAGTAACTATAACCCTTCCATTGCCCTCTGAGATTTTAACTGAGTACCTATTAAAGGACTATAGCATCAAAAGACACAATGATTCCTTTTCACTGCAGAAAAAGTGCCACCTAACCAGGTCATCATGCAAAAAGACAGACTAATTATTCCTACCTTTCCATAGAAATCAAAATTGCTGAGTATAACATCTCATACAGGATAAGAATAATAAGCCTATAATGCACTCACTGAACTCTGAAATTGCATTCATTTGGAGCATTAATTTTCCTGAATTACTTTAGTTGGTTCTAACATTAATAAATGTGCATTACCTGTGTTAATAATATGAAAGGAAAGAACAATTATTCTGGCTCCTAATCTGCACATGGAATGCATGAGCACTTCAGTTTATGTATTCAAATCATACAGTGATTAAGTGTTCCTCTTACACACAGTTTTCAAAAAATGAAATTGAAAGAAACAAGATTTTCTGTAAAGGGGCACACTGTGCCTTAAAAGCAAGTTATGTTATAATTTTTAAATATTAAATTGGAAATCTTTAGATGGCAAATTCTGGTTGGAGATCTTGAGTCAAAAATTACCCATAAACGTAACTGGTAGTAGTTTAGAGAGAGATGTACAAAAAATAGTCTCTCTAAAATCAATTCAATTAAACAAGATAAAAGGAGATCAATGAATACATATAAATGAATGCATATATGTTATACATATATATATACACACATGAAATTTATATAAGAGACTAATACATAAATATAATACATAATATAATATTTATGTATTAGTCAGTCCTCTGTTTTTCCTGCTGTTCTATGATCCATGCTGGTCTCTATGGCCTCAGATTGGTGTGCATCCTCGGAAATGGTGCTGGCTCCAGAACTCCAGTGTGGGGAGTTTAAGGGAGAGTGGAGCACAAAGGGCCATAGGCAGCCCTAGGCACAGTAGTTGGCAGGCTGTGGCAGGCCAGTAGATGTGAGCAGGGGCATGGGGAACACTTACCTGTTGCTCCCTGATCCATGCTGGTCTCAGGGGCAGCAGATTGGGGTGGGTCAGATACAGAAATTGTGGTACATTTGCACAATGGAATATTACTCAGCAATTAAAAACAAGGAAATCATGAAATTTTCAGACAAGTGCATGGAACTAGGAAAGATCATCCTAAGTGAGGTAACCCAGACCTAGAAAGATGCACATGGTATGTACTCACTTATAAGCAGATATTAGACAGGATAACCATTCTAAAACTCATAGACCTAAAGAAACTAAGTAACAACAAGGGCCCAAGGGAGTTGTTGGAATGTCACTGAAAAGGGGAAATAGAATACACAGCAGAAGTGGAGAGAGAGAACTGGGTAAGAGAAGGGATGGGGAAGGAAACAAGGGTGGAAATGAGATGTGAGGAAAACAAGGGTTTGAGGTGAGAGGTCTGTAAACAAGAAGGGAAACTGAGAGAGGACATCTCTTTATCAAGCTGGAAACTTGCCACTGGGTAGGCTCTCTGAAGAATATGGTGTGACTCTAGCTGAGACTCCTAAAGGGGAAGGGGGAGCAGTGGATGTGAAGACTGAAGTGACCACCTCGTAGCCAAGCAGGACTAGTGGAAGGAGGGGAACAACAACCCACTGACAAAATCGTTGATCCAAAAATATCCTTGCATTTCAGAAGTGCAGGATAATGAAAGAACAGAGGTTGAGGGAATGTCTAACCAATAATTGGCCCAAACTGAGCCCAACCCCATGGTAGAGAGCCAGGCCCTAACTCTACTAACGATACTCTGCTATGCTTGCAGACAGGAGCCTAACTTGACTATAGTTGGGACTTGCAGCCAAGCATGGGGCAGAGGTCCTGAGGTCCTGTGGAAGTGTTGGGGAAAAGATGGATGGACCTGGAGGTGACAGGAACCTCACAAGAAGACCAACAACTAACACAAACCTATGGGGACTTACAGAGACTGAGACATCAACTAAGAATCATTCATGGTCTGGACCTAGGCTCCCTGTACATATGTATCTGATGGGTGGTTTGGTGTTCATATGGTGCACCTGGTGAGTGGAAGGGGAGGGGCTGTTTCTTTGTTTTTTTTTTTATTACAATGTATTCACTTTTGTATTCCAGCTTTAACCCCTTCCCTCCTCTCTTCTCATTCCCACCCTCCCTCCTACTTCTCCCCCTATGTTAATCCCCTAGTCCCCTGATAGGGAAGGTCCTCCTCCCCTTCTATCTGACCCTAGCCCATCAAGTCTAACCATGACTGGCTGCATTGTAACATAGACTCTATTACCTTCTTTTGGATCAATTCCTCCTGGCAGGGCTGCCTTGCCTAGCTTCAGAAGAGGAGGATATGCTCAGTCCTGATGTGACTTGACATGCTGGAGAGGGTTGACACAGGAGAGGATGCTCCCATTTTCTGTGAGGAAATGAAGAGCAGAAGGGGAATGAGGGGAACAGTTTGCAGGGAATGGGAGGAAAGGAGGGAAGGGGTACCTTGGAATGTAAGTAAATAAACTGAAATAAAAATTTAAAAATTTTATATAACATAATAAATAATATATGATATGTGGTATACAATATATGACATATGGCATGAGGTGATTAAATAATTATATAATTATGCCTAATATATAATTAATATGACATATATATTATATAATAATTTTTATAGTGTATCTGTTTCTAAATGTATATAATATATATTAAATAATATACAAATAATATATTTATATGTTATACATTTATAAACATGTATACATAGTTTATCTATAACATAAAATATTGTATATTACAGATTATATAATGTATTATATGATATTTCATATTATGCATTACATATTATATTATATACTAAATAATTGTATTATACATTATGTATAATCTCATACTAGTCACTCATGAAGTATGTTTTTTTCTTCTAATGAAGCTCAGTTATCTAATTAAAATATAAAAGAAATAAAATATATTTACCCAAAAGCCTCTACATAAAAATGGCATGAAATTATGTAAAGGTAAAGTTACATGTAATTCAGACTAGCCACCATCATATTTCTCAATTAGTGGGATAGGTAAAGAAGGATATGTTTCTTTCTAAAAAACATTTTAAATTATCAGAGAGATTTCAATGAGTAAAGAAAGTGTGATTTAACAAACTTAAAAAGGATAGAAAAACTTTATTATTAATAAAACCTACAACGTATTTCTTAATTCTTCTTCAAAAACATAATCTTGATCCTCCTTCCTCCACCTCCTTCAGCAAATCCTACCAGCATACACCACCACAACTGGCTTTAAACATACAAGAGGCTTACAGAATACAAAATAGACTAGACCAGAAAAGAAACTCCTCATGTCACATAAAAGTCAAAACAGCAAATCTATAGAACAAAGAAAAAAATATTAAAAGCAGGCAGGGTAAAACACCAAGTAACATACAAAGGTAGACCTATAAGAATCACATCAGACTTCTCAACAGAAACTGTGAAAAGCCAGAAAACCCTGGGCAGATGTCATGCAGACTCTAAGAGACCACAGATGTTAAACTACACTACCATACCCAACAAAGTTTCAATCAACAGAGCTGGAGAAAACAAAATATTCTATGACAAAACTAAACTTCAACCCAGTCCTACGGAAGATACTAGAAGGAAAACTCCAATCTAATGAAATAACTATACCCAAGAAAACATAGAACATATATAACTTTACACAAAAAAGAAAAAAAAAAAGAAAGAAAGAAAACAAGTACAGAAACACACTATCACCACTATCTCTACAATAAAAGGAACAAACATTCATTGGCCACATTATCTGTCAACATCAATGGTTTTAACTCTCCATAAAAAGACACACACTAACAGAATGGTTGTAGAAACAGGATCCAACATTCTGCTACATCCAAGAAACACACTTCTGCAACAAAGACAGATACTACCTCAGAGTAAAGTGATAGAAAAAGGGTTTTCAAGCAAACAGACACACAAAAAAACAAGCTACTGTAACTATCCAAATATGTAATAAAATAAGCTTTCAACCAAAATTAATCAAAAAAGAGGGACATTTCATTCTCATCAAAGGAAAAATCCACCATGAGGTCATGACAGACATGAAAATCTATGCCCCAAACACAAGAACACATACATTTGTAAATGAAACATTGTTAAAGCTAAAATCACACATGTCCCAACACCTTAATAGTGGAAGGCTTCAACACTACACACTTACAAAAGGACAGATCATCTAGACAGTAGCTAAATAGAGAAATAATGGCACTTACCAAGGTCCTAAATCAAATGGACCTAATAGATGTCTACAGAACATTTTGTTCAAACTCAGAAGGGTATACCTTCTTTTCAGCATATCATGGAACATTCTAAAAAATTGACCCAGCCTCAACAAGATACAAGAAGATTTAAATAATCCCTTGTATCCTAGCAGACCACCATG
The DNA here is from genome assembly GCF_030254825.1 of Meriones unguiculatus. NCBI lineage: Eukaryota > Metazoa > Chordata > Mammalia > Rodentia > Muridae > Meriones > Meriones unguiculatus. Next base: position 144,346,103 of record NC_083369.1, on the reverse strand, counting down.
GCCTAAAACTAGACCTCAACAACAACAGAAGCACATAAACACAAGCATATAAACTAAACAACTCTCTATTCAATGACAGCTGGATCAGGGAAGAAACAAACAAACAAACAAAAAAGAGACTTCCTGAAATTCAGTGAAAATTAAGTCACAACTTACCCAAACTTATGGGACACATGAAAGCAGTGTTACGAGGAAATTTCAAAGCACTATGTGCCTCCCGAAAAAAGGTTGAGACACCTCATACAAGAAACTTAACGGCATACTTGAAAGCACTGGTTGGGGGGATAGGCACACCCAAGAGGAATACACAGTTGGAAATAATAAAACTCAGAGCTGAAATTAATGAATTAGAAACAATGAAAACAATTTAAAGAATCAATGAAAACAAGAAATGGTTCTTTGAGAAAATAAAAAAGATAGACAAACCCTTAGCCAAACTAACAAAAAGGCAGAAAGAAACTATCCAAATTAACAAAATCAGAAACAAAAATCTAAATGAAATGACAGATTCAATTCACCCAAGATCAGGTAAATAGATTGAACAGTCCTATACCCCCCCAAGGAAATAGAAGCCGTCATCAAAAGTCTCCCTGTCAAAAAAAAAAAAAAAAAAAAAAAAAAAAAAAAAAAAAAAAAAAAGAGCACAGGGCCAGATGGTTTCAGCACAGAATTCTATCAGACTGTCAAAGAAGAGCTAATGCAAATACTCTTCAAACTACTCCACAAAATAGAAACAAAACAAACATTACCACATCACTCTGGGTGACTGGAGCCACCTTGATGCCCAATCCACATAAAGACTCAAACAAATGAGAAAATCAGACCTATCTCTCTTATGATGCAAAGATACTCAATAAAATACTTGCAAACAGAATCCAAGAACACATAAAAGATATCATCCACCATGATCAAGTAGGCTTCATCCCAGGCATGCAGGGGTGGTACAATCCATCAATGTAGTCCACCACATGAACAAACAGAAGGGGGGAAAAAACACATGATCATCTCCTTAGATGCCGAAAAATCATTTGACAAAATCCAACACCCATTCGTGCTTAAAGTTTAAAGTCTTGGAGAGATCAAGGATACAAGGCACATGCCTAAACATAGTAAAGAAAATATACAGTAAGCTTATAGCCAACATCAAACTAAATGGAGGGAAACTGAAATCAGGGATAAGGCAAGGCTGTTCACTTCCTTCATACCTCTTCAAAATAGTACATGAGGTCCTGGCTAGAGTAATAAGACAACTGAAGGAGATCAAGGGAATATAGATTAGACAGGAAGAAATCAAAGCATCACTATTTGCGGATGATATGATAGTATTCATAGTGATCCCAAAAATTCAACCTGAGAACTCCTTCAGCTGGTACACACCTTCAGCAACCTGAATGGATACAATATTAACTCAAATAAAAAAATCTAATATCAGAGATCAGACCTCTACTCTTGCCTGATGCATCTAAAACAAAAAGGGGGAACTGTAGAGAGCTGTGTAATGCCACGCCTTAAAGATGGAGCTGGTTTCCACCTTCCACCTTCCCGATGGTGAGTGCTCTCTGTCACGAACAATTCCACATTTGGCTAAGGCTGAGGATCTGGCTTGCTTCCATGTATGTGGACCTATCTGCATTGCCCACATGGCACGCCTGGGTTGGCTACCCAGAGGCTATTTAAGCTGTGGGCTGGCTTTCCCTAGGGTCAGATGATTGTTCAAGGTTCCTGAATAAACTGCATTGAAAAAAAAAATCAGAAGCCTTCCTGTATCCAAAAGACAAAACAGCTGAGAAAGAAATTAGGGAAACTATACCTTCACAACAGCCACTAATAAGATAAAGTACCTTGGTGTGACTCTAACCAAGAGAGTAAAAGACCTGACGGAAAATAAACTTCAAGTCTCTGAAGAAAGAAATTGAAGAAGATATCAAAAGATGGGAAGATCTCCCATGAGCAAGGATCAGTAGGATACACATAGTGAAAATGGCCATCCTACCGAAAGCAATCTACAGAGTCAATGCAATTCCCATCAAAATACCAACACAGTTCTTTTCAGACCTTGAAAGAAAAACTCTCAATTTCTTATGGAAAAACAAAACCCCAGAATTGTTAAAACAGCCTTACAAAATAAAAGATCTTCTGGAGATACCTCCATCCCTAATATCGAGCTGTACTATAGAGGAACAGTAATAAAAACTGCATGGTACTGGCAAAGAAATGGTCTGGAAGATCAATAGAATCGAATAGAAGACCAAAAAACAAACCAACACACCTACGAATGCTTGATTTTTGACAATGATGAGTATACAACCACTTTGTATATCTATCTGGTGCTTTCTCAGACAATTAGGAATAGTGCTATCTTCAGTGGAGGAATAGATACAGAAATTGTGGTACATTTACACACTGGAATACTACTCAAGGAAATCATGAAAATTGCAGGTAATTGGATAGAACTAGAAAAGATCATCCTGAGTGAAGTAACCCAAAACAGAGAGACACATAGTATATACTCACTCATAAGTAGTTATTAGACATATAATATATATATAATATAGGATAAACATACTAAAATCTATACTCCTAAAGAAGCTAAGCAAGAAGGAGGACCTTAGGGAAGATTATCAATCCTCTTTCACAAGGGCAAATGGGATAGACGACAAAAGCAGGAGAGGACAGGGAACAGGACAGGAGCCTACCACAGAGGGCCTCTGAAAGGCTCTAATGATCGAGGTATATCGCAGAGGCTGTGATTCATAACCAAATTTTGGGCAGTTGCATAGAATTTTATGATAGAAGGAGGAGATAGAAAAACCTGGAGGAGACAGGATCTCCACAGGTGGACCAACAGAGAGAGAGAGAGAAAAAAAAAACTGGATTCAGACTCTCTGCAGGGACTGATACTCCAATCAAGAACCATGCATGGAGAGGACCTAAAAGCCATGCTCAGATGTAGCCCATAGACTCAGTCTCCAAGTGGGTTTCCTAGTAAAGATAGCAATGACTGACTCTGGCATGAACTCAGTGGCAGTCTCTCTGATCACCTTTCCCTGGGTGTGCAGGCTTGCCAAGCCACAGAAGAAAACAATGCCAGGACAATCAGCCAGTCCTAATGAGACCTAATAAGCTAGGGTCACATAGAAGGGGAGGAGGTTGCTCCCCTATCAGTGGACTAGGAGACAGGCATAGGAGAAGAGGGAGGGAAGGTGGAATTTGGAGGAGAGGAGAGAAGGGGTCACAGCCAGGATACAAATAATTACATCTAATAAACAATTAATTAAAAATAAAAGAAATTAATTAATTAATTAATTAAAATAAAATGAATTAATTAATTAAAAGAAAGGAACCTAATCTTATACTAGTCAGTCATGAAGTATGTTTTTAGTACTTCTAATGAAGCTCCTTTATCTAAGTGAAAGGTAAAGAAAACATATATTCATATCAGAAGGTTCCTTCTGACCTATTTTGCTTTTTTATTTTTCATAATTTCTGGGATATTCTGAGCCAAAATGATAGTAAAATTTTATGTGCATAGACATTATCCTTTGGGAAGCTCGGGACTTTAATCTATTCTTCAAAGCGGTTCATGGCTTAAACAGATTAAGGTCATTAGTTTGTAGAATCCTATAAAACTGTCCACAACAGCATGGTAAAATTAAGCACATCCATCTGGACCATTTTTTGTTCTGTTTTGTTTGTTTGTTGGTGTTTACGTCTTTCTTCTTGTTCACAGTCTTCTTGTAATCTCTGTTAAGAAAATACCTGCATTCCTTAATCTTGTTTTATTACGGTATCTGTGTTACTGTTTCTAGCTTAAAGTGTTTATGCTGTTTTAGGCATGTTTTCTAAGTGCTAAAAAACTAAAAAGGGGCAATTTTATCTGAATGCAGATTTTAAGTTTTTCAGTAAAGCATATTATTATTGTTACTGTTGTGGTATTTTTAATTATTATGGTTCTTTCGTGTTAAAATTGTAATAAATTATTTTTATTCTTCAATCTCTCAGGTCTAAATGTAACATGAATTCCTGAAGTAATATCACCTGGACTAAGAAAATCAAATTCTGTGCTGGAAAAAAATGTCTCAATAGCTAAAAATATTGCCCAGGAAACCTTACATCTCAGTTCAATGACCAGAATTTAAATGTTGGGAGGAGAGAATTGACTCCCTCAGAAATTTCCCTACTGAATCCCCAGTATGCACAATTATGCAGATTTGCACAGGCATGTGTGCACACATGTACACACACACACTGAATAAATATAAATCTCAAAATAAAGTAAAATAATTAAAATCACATTAACTTCAACTTTCCTTGTATGTGTAAGTTGTTCTTAAATGTTAAGTTTTTATTTCCACTAAAAGTAAATAATTCAGGGGGACTAGAGAGATAACTCCATGGTTAAGAGCACTAGCTTCTCTTCCAGAAAACCTGGGTTTGAATTTCAGTACATATATGGCAGCTCCCAACTATTTGTAACTTCAGTCCTAAGAAATCTAATGTTCTTGCCATCAAGAAACAACAGCTTATACAATTATACAAGCAAGCAAAACATCTATACACATAAATTAATAAAAGGAAGACCTCCCTTATCAGTAGCCTGGGGGAAGGGCATGGGTGGAAAAGGGGGAGGGAAGGTGGGATTAGGAGGGGAGGACAGAGGGAACTACAAGGGGGATGCAAAGGGAATAAACTGTAATTCATCAAAACAAAAATAAAATAATTTTTTAAAAATAAAATGAATAAAAAAGATTTATCCATGGTTACATTAAGTACTACCAACTGCATCTGGAAAAAGCTTTTCCATTTATGACCTCACAGAAAGCAAGGCAGGCAGCAGCAGATTCTTCACAAGCACATTGGCATGGAAGCAGCTGGTCCTACCTCTCAGGATGGAGTGGTTATATAAGTGGTTCTCCTCCTGGAAGGTCCTGCCATCATCTTCTAAATTTGAAGTCCAATGTAAGGTTGAAAAGCTCTTAAAACCCTAAAGCATGCCCACTAACTTCCACTGGGACTCTACTCTGCCACACAGGGCCAGGCTTCCTTCCCATTAGGCTGAAACACTTAAAACTCAAATAAAAGTGCAACTCAAGCAGCTCTGGACAAGTGGCAATGGTGGGGAGTGTGTTTGATGACTCCAGAAGGTGTGATAAGTGCACACATGTCTTCGGAGGACAAACAGTTGGCTGCCCAGCCTATGCATATGATGAAAAAAAAAGTTTTTAAACAAGATTGATTGAAAAATTCTTGATTAATTTAAATATTATTCAATGAAAACTTTATGATTGAGCTTGATGTTCCATTTGATCATTGAAAAGCTATTTAATATATTGTCTAAATGAAATATCACTAAAACAAGTTTGCTGCTATATAAGAATGTTGTCCTTGCCAGGTCACAGAGCAAGAGGATTCCGGAAATCCTAAGACTTGATTAGCCATAGGAAGATGGCAGAAGAGGAGAACTCCCCCTGTTTCAGTGTACTAGGGGAAGAGGGAAAAGGGTAGGAGGGTGTGACTACAAGGAGTTGAGGGATGGGGCTTCAATCTGGATATGTAATGAATAAAATGTAACAGTAAATAATAAATAAACATTACATTATTATTCATACAATCAATGAATGTTGTCATTTTGTGAAATATAACTGATTATTCTAACATGTATCTTTTATATCCCTACTATATGAAAAAAATCTGATGAAATAAATAATGGAAATTAGTTTGTAATACTTTACAATGAAAAATATTGAGTGAGAGAAGAAAAAAATAACATATAACATACACTAAGAATATATTATCCAAATGTCTTTTAGCAGAGCATCCCCATGACCTCTTAGCTATGCTGGCCAGTACTGCTCACAGATGACATCCTCATCTTCAGGGATTTCCCCCATGTATCTATTATTTCCCCCCTATATCTGTCTATGATGCAATATCTCCGTTTCCTGAATAAGTCCTTGGCTAAGTCTTAGTGATAGGGAAGTAAAAATGCTCAGGTTCCTTCAAGGTGAGAAGGAGATGATTACAGTTCATGCTCCATAGCTTTCTGTAGGAGAAGCATGAGCTCAGATTTCTAAAATAAGATATTTAGCTCTTGGCCCTGGTTTATCACTTTATTCTCTCCTTTGTGGTTTTCTCTTAAGAATACTCACTCCTTATTAAGGAAGTCCTTAGATAAGAATCTTTGGAGAACTTTATTCTAGCCAACCTTATTTGAGATAGAATAAAAACAGCTTTCAAAGATTTATTCCTTTTTTTCTACTTTTTTATAGTAATTATAGAATAATTAAAATATGAATACTACTCAGCAATTAAAGACAAGGAAATCATGAAATGTGCAGGGAAATGATGGGATCTAGAAAAGATCATTCTGACAGGTATTCCAGAGGGAGAAAGACACACACAGTATATACTACTTATAAGTGGGTACTAGACTTATAAGATAGGATAAACATACTGAAAACTGTACACCTAAAGAAGATAAACAAGAAAGAGGACCCGGGGTAAGATGATCAATCCTCACTTAGAAAGACAAATGGGATGGACATTGGAGGTAGGAGAAAACAAGTAACAGGACAGGAGCCTATCACAGACAGCCTCTGAAAGACTCTACCAAGCAGTGTATCAAAGCAGATACTGAGACTCATAACCAAACCTTTGGCAGAGTGCAGGGAATCATATGAAAGAAGGTGGAGTTAGTATGACCTGGAAAAGACAGGAGCTCCACAAGAACGAAAGATATCTGGGCACAGGGTCTTGTCTGAGACTGATACTCCACCAAGGACCATATATGGATATAACCTAGAACCTCTGCTCGGATGTAGCCCGTGGTAGCTCAGTATCCAAGTTGGTTTCCTAGTAAGGGGAACAGGGACTATTTCTGACATGAATTCAATGGTGGGTTCTTTGACCTCCCCCTCCCTCTCCGCGAGGGAGGAGCAGCCCTGCTAGGCCACAGAGGAGGACTTTACAGCCAGGCAGACCTGAAGATACCTGATAAACTAGGGTCAGATGAAAAGGGAGGAGGTCCTCCTCTATCAGTGGACTTGGAAAAGGGCAGGGATATGAGGGAGAGAGGGTGGGATTGGGAAGGAATGAGGGAGCAGGATACAACTGGGATACAAAGTTAATAAACTGTAACTAATATTAAAAATAAATAAAAAATAAAGTACATAATTGAAAAACAGACTTTTAAAGTTTTCTTTTGGCCTCTTACATACAGTAATGAGATCCAAGAAGGTACTTAAACTAGTGCCAAAAATGTAGTTTGAAAACTATCTTATAAATATATTTTCTTTTTTAAACCTGTGCTTGTCAAATGGTTGTTATACTTAAATCCATTATTGCTTTGGTGAATGTGTAAATGAAAAGGATGGTTTCTTATATAGATATAGCTAAAACTGTTGAATGTTTACTTAATAATGTATTGAGAAACAATGTCAAACCATTCACAATGTCAGTATTACACTTGAAACTCTATGCCATTATATTGTTGACAATACCTAGCCCCAACCACCTTCTATAGAGATCTAGTTTCATTGGCTTCGCAATTTTGAACAATTTTTAGGGATTCCAATGTGTTCATGTTATCATGAGGAATGAAGATTGATAACCTACAGAAAAGAAAGACACTGGGTCCTATTGAATTTTTATTATCATGCAAAGCATATCTACTTTTGTACTAGGAGATAACCTTTACAATTTGTCCCCTTACTCTGATCTTTCTTAAAAAATACCTCAGGTAGATCTTAAATCTTGTTGAAGTTCACAGCTATTAATATCACATTTGTTTATCAAGTACATAAGCATATGAAATAAATGGATTAAAAGAAAGTTGTTTGACCATTCTGGGTACAAATACTGAACTGACAGCTTATTACCTCCCACATAAAAAAGTCCCATGCTCATCAAGCCTTACCCATACCCCCCTAGCTCTTGGCAGCATTGCATCCTGGTGTATAGCTGATAGTTAAAGTCTATTTTGCTATTTCTTCTTTTTTATAGATTGAACTGTGTGACTGGACCTTGGAAAAGTCACAATGTGTCTTCCCTAGCCAGTATCCAGAGAGGTCAACAGGTTTCTTAATTTAAACCACTTGCCAGCAAGAGGGGCCTTAGAAAAGTAGGATAAAACCAAATTGTTACAACTAGTAGAAAAATGGGTTTTAAAAGAAAAAATGGTGAATGAATGGACCAGTGGGAGAGAAGAGAAGGTATATTTCTAAATTAAGGTCATATATACATTCACAAAAAGCCACAAATTGATTGGGGAGGGCATATATAATAATAATATTATTATTATATAAAATATATAATATACATATAATATAAGCAATATATAATATATGTGTATATAATTATGTGTGTATATTACACATAAGGTTCTCCTTTCTCCACAAGCTGCTAACTTTTGTGTATATTACACAAAGTTTCCCCTTTCTACACAACCTGCTAAATTCATATTGTTTTGCCCAAATGTGTGCATGTTTAGATCTGGCCATTGAAGTTCAATCACATATCACAAGAGATTCTCCTTCTTTGAGTAGTCAGTAACTACCTGTAGCTTCCTTGCTCAGTTACAAACTTCGTTTCTCCTTTACATTATTTCATACATATAGGTGGCTTCCTCAGTAAACTTGAAATTTTTCCATACCTATCAGATTATTTTTACTGTTTTAAGAATACCCTTTCTCCATTTCATACAAGCAACTTAACAGCACACCTAAAAGACCAGGAAAAAAAAAAAGAAGAAGAAGAAGACAAACCCAAGAGGAATAGGTAGTTCGAATAACCAAACCCAGAGATGAAATCAACGAGTTAGAAACAAACAATTCAAGGAAACAATGATACCAAGAGGTAGTTCTTTGAGAAAATCAACAACCCAAACTAACTAAAAGGCAGAAAGTATCTAAATGAGCAAAATCAGAAACGAAATGGGGGACATAACAACAGACACTGAGGAAATGCAAACAATCATTAGGTCTTATTTCAAAAGCCTATATGCCATAAAATTTGAAAATGTAAATGAAATGAACAATATTCTTTTTTTAAAATATTGCCCTGATTTATTTTAACTTTTTTTAAATTTTTCATCAATTACACTTTATTCATTCTGCATCCCCCCATAAGCCCCTCACTCCTCCCCTCCCAATCCTACCCTCCCTCTGCATGCATGCCACTCCCCAAGTCCACTGATAGGGGAGGTTCTCCTCTCCTTTCTGATCTTAGTCTATCAGTTCACATCAAAAGTGGCTGCATTGTCCTCTACTATGGCCTGGTAAGGCTGCTCCCCCCCCCCAGGGGGAGGTGATCAAAGAGCAGGCCAATCAGATTATGTCAGAGGCAGTCCCTCTTCACATTACTATGTAACCCAATTGGACTCTGAACTGCCCTGGGCTACATCTGTGCAGGGGTTCTGGGTTATCTCTATGAATAGTCCTTGGTTGGAGTATGAGTCTCTGGGAAGTTCCCTGTGTTCAAATTTTCTGGTTCTGTTGCTCTCCTTGTGGAGACCCTGTCCTCTCCAGCTCTTACTATTTCCCACTTCTTACCTAAAATTTCCTTCACTTTGCCCAACAGTTGCCCATCAGGCTCAGCATCTGCATTGATAGTCTGTAGGGCAGAGGCTTTCAGAGGCCCTCTGTGGTAGGTTCCTAGGTTGTTTCCTGTTTTCTTCTTCTGATGTCCCTCCTCTTTGCCTTTCCGGATGGGGATTGGACATTTTAGTTAGGGTCCTCTCTCTTGCTTAGTTTCTTTAGATGCACAGGTTTTAGTGGGTTTATCCTATGTTGTATGTTTGTATGAGTGAGTATAAACCATATGTGTCTTTTTGCTTCTGGGACAACTCACTCAGGATGATCCTTTCCAGATCCCACCATTTACCTGCAAATTTCATGATTTCCTTATTTTTCATTGTTGAGTAATATTCCATCGTGTAGATGTACCACAATTTCTGCATCCATTCTTCAGTTGAGGGGCATCTGGGTTGTTTCCAGCTTCTGGCTATTACAAATAAAGCTGCTACAAACATGGTTGAGCAAATGTCCTTTTTGTGTACTTGAGCCTCTTTTGGATATATGCCCAGGAGTGGTATGGCTGGATCTTGAGGAAGCGCTATTCCTAGTTGTCGGAGAAAGCACCAGATTGATTTCCAGAGTGGTTGTACAAGTTTACATTCCCACCAGCAGTGGAGAAGGGTTCCCCTTTCTCCACAACCTCTCCAGCATGTGTTGTCACTTGAGTTTTTGATCTTGGCCATTCTCATGGGTGTAAGGTGAAATCTCAGGGTTGTTTTGATTTGCATTTCCCTAATGGCTAGTGAGGTTGAGCATTTCTTTAAGTGCTTCTCTGCCATTCGATATTCCTCTACAAAGAATTCTCTGTTTAGCTCTGTTCCCCATTTTTTAAGTGGATTACTTGGTTTGCTGCTTTTCAGCTTCTTTAGTTCTTTATATATACTGGATATGAGTCCTCTGTCAGATAAAGGGTTGGTGAAGATTCTTTCCCAATCTGTAGGTGGTCGCTTTGTTTTGATGACGGTGTCCTTTGCTTTGCAGAAGCTCTTCAGTTTCATGAGGTCCCATTTATTGATTGTTGCTCTTAGAGCCTGTGCTGTTGGTGTTCTGTTCAGGGAGTTTTCTCCTGTACCAATGAGTTCTAGGGTATTTCCCACTTTTTTTTCAAGCCGATTTAATGTGTCTGGTTTTATGTTGAGGTCTTTGATCCACTTGGACTTCAGTTTTGTGCAGGGTGATAAGTATGGATCTATTTGCATTTTTCTACATGTAGATATCCAGTTGGACCAGCACCATTTGTTGAAGATGCTATCTTTTTTCCATTGAATGGTTTTGGCGTCTTTGTCAAAGATCAGATGTCCGTAAGTGTATGGGTTTATTTCTGGGTCCTCTGTTCGGTTCCATTGATCCACTCTTCTGTTTCTATGACAGTACCATGCAGTTTTTAAAACTGTTGCTCTATAGTACAGCTTAAGATCAGGCATAGAGATACCTCCAGAAGATCTTTTGTTGTAGAGGATTGTTTTAAAATTAGATTTTGTTGCATCAGTTCATTACAGTAAAGTCACAAGTACAGACATCAAGCAGCAAGATTAAGGCAGCCACTCAAACCCTGTCTGTCATGTGTCTCAGTAAACTTTTACATTTAGAAGGGTCAATCTGAAGTCATGAGTGTCACTGCTGCCTTTAAACTTTCACTGTCAGTACATTTTTATGGCCGTGGTCCATTTTAAAGACAATTCTAGACATCATGCCATTTCACCTATAAACAACTAAGTAAAGATCAATGTAGATTTTTCTAAGCTCCCCTCACTAAAGTGCTAAAATAGAAACTGAATCTTAACTATAGATGGACTATTCACCTAGCAATGAATTTATCAAAGAATTCCTTAAAACAGGATAGAATTTACAGAATAAGAAGGTTTCTTGATAGATTTCATTTACGAAAATTAAATCATGATCAGGTAAATAGACTGAATAATCTTATATCACCCAAGGAAATAGAAGCAGCCATCAAAAGTCTCCCTTCCAAAAACAGCACAGGACCAGATGGTTTCTGTGCAGAATTCTATCAAATCTTCAAACAAGAATTAACTCCAATTCTCTTCAAACTATTCCACAAAATAGAAACAGAAGGAACATTACCAAACTCAATCTATGAAGCCACAGTCACCTTGACACCTAAGCCACACAGAGACCCAAACAACTTCAGATCTATTTTGCTTATGTACGGTGATGCAAAAATATTCAATAATGTACTTGCAAACTGAATCCAAGAACACATAAAAGATATTATCCACCATGACCAAGTAGGCTTCATCCCAGGTATGTAGGGGTGGTTCAATCTATGGAAATCCATCAATGTAATCCACCATGTAAACACACTGAAGGAGAAAAACAACATGATAATCTCCTTAAATGTCAAAAAGAGTACTTGACACAATTCAACACCCATTAATGTTTAAAGTCTTGGAGAGATCAGGGGTGAAGAGACATACCTAAACATAATAAGGACAATATACAGCAAGCTTATAGTCAAGAAAGAACTGGAGGATACAGGAGCCCCACAAGGAAAACAACAGAGCCAAAAAATCTGGGCACAGTTTTCTTTTCTGAGACTGATACTCCAACCAAGAACCATTCATAGAGATAACCTAGAACCACTGCACAGATGTAGCCCATGGCAATTCAGTGTACAAGTGGGTTCCATAGTAAGAGAACAGGAACTGTCTCTGACATCAACTCAGTGGCTGGCTCTTTGATCACCTCCCCCTGATAGGGGAGAAGCCTTACCAGGCCACAGAGGAAAACAATGCAGCCAGTCCTGATGAGACCTGATAGGCTAGGGTGAGATAGAAGGGGAAGAAGATCCCCCCTGTCAGTGGACTTTAAGGGGGGCATTGGAGTAGATGAGTGAGAGAGGATGGGATTAGGAGGGAATGAGGGTGGGGGCTACAACTGGGATACAAAATGAATAAACTGTAATTAATAAAAAATAAATAAATAAAATTTTAAAAAGAATGGAGAGGAGGACCTCTCCTATCAGTGGACTTGGGGAGGGGCATGCATGCAGAAAGGGGGGGAGAGGGTGGGGCTTGGAGGGGAGGAGGGAGGGACTTATGGGGGGATACAAAAATCTATGTGTAATTATCTATGTGTAATTTATTTATGTGTAATTAATTAAAGTGTAATTAATAAAAGTTAAATAAAAAATTAAAAAAATAAAATAAAAATAAACAAGAAAAAAAAAGAATTAAAATGGAACTAGAAAGTAGTAACAGCAAAGTCCAATACAAGACTAAAAGATTCCATCACTGGCTTCCAATGTTCATTTAAAAGATCAAAGTTAAATATATCTTAGAGTTTGAAGGACTTCTTTTTATAAAGGAAGAAGTAAAAGTATCCTTAACCCTCAAAAAAAAAAGAATAACCTTTGTCTTAGTATTGTCTCAGAATGCTCCTACTTCGTTCCCTCTACCCCTTTCAAAGTTTCCACCCAGTCCATATCTATTTCTTTATGACACCTACAAACCTACAGAACCACTACCTACTAGAGTCCTCCAGTAGCTACACTAGAATGGAAATGAGGTAGGCAATTTGTCTACCTACTAGAGTCCTCCAGTAGCTACACTAGAATGGAAATGAGGTAGGCAATTTGTGTTTACCTGCCTGCTCTCCTTCCTAGACTCTCCACACCTATGTTCCATACACTCCTAGTGTCTGTCATCTGAAGAACATCCCTCCTCGTTTACCTTGATTCTTTGGGGACTAAGTATCTCTGTGTAGACCAAGAGTTTCTCCAGTTCTTTCCCAGTACCATTCCTTCTAGCATATTTTCATTAATTTGTGATACCTAATGACCTTAAGAAACATTCCCTTGATGTTGAACATTTCTTTAAGTGTTCCTCTGACATTTGATATTCCTTTATTGAGAATTCTCTGTTTAGCTCTGTACTCCATTTTTTAATTGGATTACGTGTTTTTTTTTTCTGTTTAACTTCTTGAGTTCTTTATCTATACTGGATATTAGCCCTCTGTCAGATATAGGGTTGGTGAAGACCCTTTCCCAGTCTGGAGGCTGTCATTTTTTTCTGAGGACAGTGTCCTTTCCTTTACAGAAGCTTTTGAGTTTCATGAGGTCCCATTTATTGATTGTTGCTCTTAGAGCCTGTGATGTTGGTGTTCTGTTCAGGAAGTTGTCTTCTGTGCCAACTAGTTCAAGGTTCTTCCCCAATTTTTCTTCTAAGTGGTTTAATGTGTCAGGTTTTATGTTGATCCCACTTGGACTTTAGTTTTGTGCAAGGTTTGATAAGTATGGATCTATTTGCATTTTTCTACATGTAGACATCCAGTTAGACCAGCACCATTTGTTGAAGATGCTGTCTTTTTTCCATTGAATGGTTTTGGCATCTTTATCAAAAATCAGGTGTCCATACGTGTGTGGCTTTATTTCTGGGTCTTCTATTGGATTCCATTGATCCACCAGTCTGTTTCTATGTCAGTACCATGCAGTTTTTAGTATTGTTGCTTTATAGTACAGCTTGAGATCAAGGATGGAGATACCTCCAGAAAATCAAATGCAAATCAAAATGACCCTAAGATTTCACCTTACACCTATCAGAATGGATAAGATCAAAAACTCAAGTTGACAGCACATACTGGAGAGTTTGTGAAGAAAGGGGAACACTCCTCCACTGATGGTGGGAATGTAAACTTGTACAACCACTCTGGAAACCAATCTGATGCTTTCTCAGACAACTAGGAATAGTGCTTCTCAAGATCCAGCTATACCACTCCTAGGCATATATTCAAAAGAGGCTCAAGTACACAATAAGGACATTTGCTCAACCGTGTTTGTGGCAGCTTTATTTGTAACAGCCAGAACCTGGAAACAACCCAGATGTCACCCAAAGGAAAAATGGATACAGAAATTGTTTTACATCTATACAATGGAATATTACTCAGCAATAAAAAACAAGGATATCATAAAATTTGCAGGTAAATGGTGGGAACTGGAAAAGATCATCCTGAGTGAGCTATCCCAGAAGCAGGAAGATACACACGGTATACACACATTCATATAGACATATAATGATAAACCTACTAAAATTTGCATACCTAAAGAAACTAATCAAGAAGGAGGATTCTTGTTAAAATGCTCAATCCCTATCCAGAAAGGTGAAGAAGAAAGAGAAGAAAGAGAAAAGAGGGAGAAAGTCAGGAACCTACAACAGAGGGCCTCTGAAATACTATACCCTGCAGTGTATCAGAGCAGATGCTGAGATTTATAGCCAAACTTTGGGCAGAGTGCATGGAATCTTAAGAAAGAAGTGAGAAACAGTAAGATCTGGAGAGGACAGGAACTCCGCAAGGAGAGCAGCAGAACCAAAAAAATCTTTCCTGAGACTGATACTCCAACCAAGTACCATGCATGGAGATAACCTAGAACCCCTGCACAGATGTAGCCCATGGCAGTTCAGTGTCCAAGTGGGTTCCATAGTAATGGTAACAGGGACTGTCTCTGACATGAACTGATTGGCCTGCTCTTTAATCACCTCTCCCTGAGGGGGGAGCAGCCTTACCAGGCCACAGAAAAAGACAATGCAGCTACTCCTGATGAGACCTAATAGACTAAGATCAGAAGGAAGGAAAAGAAGTCCTCCCCTATCAGTGGACTTGGGAAGGGACATGCTTCCAGAAGAGAGAAAAAGGGAGGGTTTGGGATGGGAGGAGGGAGGGAATCACAGGGGGGATTAAAAGTGAATAAAGCATAATTAATAAAGAACTTAAAAAAAAAGAAACATTCCCCACCAAAGAACCTCACAAGCACCACATTTGGCTAGGATCCAGATTGCATTGCAGAAATCAAATAATGAAACACCCACCCACCAAAATCAAGACAAGATTTCTATGCTAAAAAACACATCAGACATTGCAACTGCAGATGAGTAGATTCCAGTGGGGAAACAAAAATACGAACAGGCAGGAAAATGTGTCTCTTCTAGAAGAAAGCCAGTCCTTCTCAGGTTCTTTCTTAATATAAGAAATGGGTATCTCAATCAAAAAGAAAAAAGTTAAATGTTAAAAAAATCCAGAAACAAAACACTTAGGGAAATTGGGACACTATGAAAAAACCAAATTTATGAATAGTATAAATAGAGGAAAGAGATGAAACCCAGATAAGAGGCACAGAAAATTATTTCAATAAAATCATAGAAGAAAATTTCCCCAACCAAAGAAGGAGGTGCCAAATATGGTACAAGATGAATACAGAACACCAAATAGGCATGCTCAGAAAAGTCCTCAGCATATAACAATCAAAACAGTAAACATACCGATCAAAGAAAGAGTATTAGAGTGGAAAGAAAAAGTCACCTATAAATACAGGCCATTATTATAATACCTGAAATCTCAATGGAGACCCAAAACCAAAAAGGGCCTGGAGAGATGCTCCAGAAACTGTCAGACCACAGATGTCAGCTCACACTTCTCTATGCAACAGAAATGTGACTTATAACCAAAAGGAAAGAAAAGCATTCCAAGATAACACATAATTTAAGCAATTTCTATCCACTAATACAACTCTACCGAAAACACTAGAAAGAAAATTTCAGTCTAACAAGATTAACAACACCTGAGAGGATACAAAAAATAAACAGGCACAGAGCAGAAAAACAAACAAACAAACAACAACAAAAAACCCCTAACCAACCAAAGAGAAGAAAGCAAGCCCACACTTCCACAACAAAATTACAGGAATCAATGAAAACTGTAGATGAATAAAACTCAAAAATTCAATGTTAGTAATTTCAATTCCCCAGTAAATAAGATGTGGACTAACAGAGTAGATTAGAAAACAGGATCTTTCTATCTGCTTCATCCAAGAAATATATCTTAGCATCAAGGATAGACAACACCTAAGGGTAAAAAAAAGAGGAAAGGGTAGTCTAAGCAACTAAACCTAAAAAAGAAGCATGTGGAGCTACTTTAATTTGTAATGAAATAAAATTCAGATGCTCTTTGAAAGAAAAATCCACCAAGAGGATATTGAAATTTTAAAGATATATGCACCAAACACAAGCATATATAAATTCATTAAAAAAAATGCCACTACAGCTAAAGCACATATTGACCCTAGCCCAGTAACACTGTATGACTTAAATGTCCTACTGTTGCCAATAGACAAATTATGCATTTAAAAACAAAGCAGAGAAATACTGGACTTAAATAGCATCAATAATCAAATAGATACATCATATATCAGACATTACATACAAACACTAAAGAATATATATATATATATATATATATATATATTCATAATAGCTCATGGAACATTCTACAAAGTGAATAATATATTAGGACACAAAGGGAGTCTCTACAGATACAAGAAAAGTGAAATAATCCCCTGCATTCTATCCGAACATTTAAGGATTAAAGCTGAATATCAACAAGAATTTGCCAGGAAGTATACAAACTTGCAGAAAATAACAACTCATTACTAAATAAAAAATACATCAAGATAAACCAAAAAAGAAAAGAAAACGGAAATTGAATGAAAATAAAAAAACCAACATAACCAAACATATGGGACACAATAAAGGGAGTTCTGAGAGGCAAGTTTGTAACACTAAGTGCCTACATTAATAACTTGAAGAGGTATCTTTTTATTTTTTTATTTAATTTTATTTTTTTTTCTAAGTTACATTTTATTAACTCTGTATCCCAGCCATGTCCCGATCCCTCATTCCCTCCCAGTCCCTCCCTCCCTCCCTCATCTCCACCGTGCCTCTTTCCAAGTCCACTGATAGGGGGGACCTCCTCCCCATTCATCTGATCCTGTTTTATCAGGTTTCTTCTGGACTGGCTGTGAAGCCCTCCTCTGTGGCCTAACAGGACTGCTCTTCCCTTGGCGGGTGGGGAGGTCAAAGAGCCAGTCATTGAGTTCCTGTTAGAAATAGTTCTTGTTATAGTTCTTGTTCCCTTCACTATGGGAAACCAATTGGTTACTGACCTACCACGGACTACATCTGAGCAGAGGTTCTAGGTTATATCCATACATGTCCTTGGTTGAATGTCAGTCTCAGAAAAGACCCTGTGCCCAGATATATTTGGTCCTTGTGGAGCTCCTATCCTTTCCCCATCAGACTAACTCCCCTTCTTTCATATGATTCCTTGTAGTCTGCCGAAGGTTTGGTCATGAGTCTTTGTATCCGCTTTGAAAACACTGCTAGTTAGAGTCTTTCAGATGCGCTCAGTAGACTCCTGTCATATGTTCAATGCACATCGCATTTGTCTTTCTAAACGAGGATTGATCATCTTACCCCATGTCCGCTCTCTTGATTATCTCTTTTAGGTGTATAGATTTCATTATGTTTGTCATATCTTATAGGTCTATATAAATGAGTATATACCGTGTTTTTCTTTCTCCTTCTGGGATATTTCACTCAGAATGATCTTTTCTAGATCCCACCATCTTATTAGGAATTCAGAAGAAAAAAGTAGAAGCTCTAAAAGAAAGAGAAATAACACCCCCAGGAGTAGATGATGGAAAGAAATAATTAAACTCAGCACTAAGATCAATAAACTAGACACAAACAAACAAAATGTTATGTGGAATTAATGAATTGAAGATTTGTTTCTTTGAAAAAAGTCATTAAGATTAAAAAAAATCATTAACCAAACCAACTAAAACACAAAGAGAGAAGATTACAATTAATAAAAATTAGGGATGAAAAGCAGCATATCACAGAAGGCATCAAGAAAATTTTTAAAAATTATAGGGACATACTTTCAAAGTCTATACTACAAGAAACTGGAAAACTTAAAAATAATGAATGAATTTATTGATATATACAACCTACCAAGGTTAAATCAAGATAAAATAATTCATATAAACGCAGAAGTACTTGTGAAGTAGAAGTTGTAATTAAAACCTCCCAACCAAAAAGGTCCAGTACAGAATTCTACCAGACTTCTACCAGAAGAATTAACATCAACATCAATGCAGAGCAATATAAATGTAGATGAAAAAAATCTCATGAAAATTTCTACAAATCAAATCCCAAGGACACATCAAAAAGATCATCCACCGTGATCAATTTGGCTTTATCCTAAAGATACAGGGAAAGTTTAACGAACTTAAACCAATAAACTCAATTTACTGTATAAACAGAATGAAAGTCAAAAACCACAAGAGCATCTCACTAGAGAAAGAAAAGTTCTTTGACAAAATTTAACACCCTTCATGATGAAATCCCTAGAAATACTATGGATACAATAGACAAACCTCAACATAATAAAGGCTATTCACAGAAAGCCCACAGCCAACATTAACCTAAACAGAGAGAAATCTAAATAATTTCCATTCAAATCTGCAACGAAATAAGGATGTCCACTTTCTTCTTACCTAGTCAATATAGTACTTAAAGTCTTAGCTACAGCATTAGGGCAACTAAATGAGAAAAGGGAAATACAAAGGTATATTTATTTGCAGATGATATGATTTTATACATAAAAGGTACTAATTACTCCACCAGGAAACTACTGTAGCTCATACATACTTTCAGAAAAGTAGTAAACTAGGAAATTAACACACACACAGGAAAAAAAATTGCCTTCTTATATAAAAATGAGAAACAGAAATAAATGAGGGAAACATTACCTTTCATAAAAGCCTCAGAAATTATCTTGAGATAACTTAACTGTAGTCAAGCTTGTGAAAGACTTTATAACAAAAATTGTGAGACTTTGAGGAAAGAAACTGAAGAAGATACCAGAAGATGGAAATACCCCCCATGTTCATGGATCATTAGGATCAGTATTGTGAGAATGATTGTACTACAAAGCAATCTACAAATTCAATGCAATCCCCATCCAGATTTCAACACAAATCTTCACTGAATTTAAACAACCATGAATAATAAAAGAACTTCTGGGGTTTTCCTCATCATATATGTCAGGTGTCACTATAGATGTATAGTTTTAAAAAAAATGCTTCTTATTGCCATAAAAACAGACACATTGCTCAATTTAAGTTCTATACATAAGTCCATTCATGTAGGGACACCTGTTTTTGTTTGCTGTTTTTGTTTTGTTGTTGTTGTTGTTTTACAAAAAGACAAAAATAAATACTGAAGAAAATATAACATCTTCAGGAAAGTGGTGGTGCTCCAACTGAATAGCAGCCTGCAGTAGAATGCCAATAGACCCACCTTTCAGAAAACTCAACTCCAGATAGATAAAGTCTGTTAACATAAATCCAGATATCCTGAATCCATTAAAAGGGAAAGTAAGGGAAATGTTTGAACTACTTGCCACAGGAAAGAATGTTCTGAATAGGACACCAATAGCACAAGCACTAAGATCAGAATTAATAAATAGGACCTCACAATGGAGAAAATCTTCTGCATAGCAAAGAACACCATCATTCAGGCAAAGCAGCAACGTATAGAATGGGACAATATCTTTATTATTGCATATCCAATAGAGGGCTAGTATCTAAAAACATGTAGAGGACAAAAAATACTGAAAATCAAGAAAATATATAACCCAATTAAAAATGGGATACAGAACCAAGCAAATAGTTCTCAAAGGATAAAACACAAATGGCTGAAAAACACATAACAACAGCCTACAGACTTGGAAACAATGTTTACCAACACTACATCTGACAGAGGGCTAACATCCAAAATATAAAGAAGTGAAGAAGTTAAACCCAACAAACCAGGTAATCCAATTATGGGGTACAGTTTGTTTATATGGTGGATTACATTGATGGATTTTCGTATGTTCAATCATCCTTGCATGTCTGGGATGAAGTTTACTTGGTTGTGGTAGATGATATCTTTAATGTGTTCTTGGATTCAGTTTGCAAGTGTTTTATGGAGTATTTTTGTGTCAATGTTCATAAGCAAGACTGGTCTGAAATTCTCTTTCTTTGTAGGGTCTTTGTGCAGTTTAGGTATCAACCCCTGCACAGATGTAGCCCATGGCAGCTCAGTCTCCAAGTGAGTTCCCTAGTAAAGGGAGCAGGGGCTTTCTCTGGCATGAACTCAGAGCCAGGCTCACTGATCACCTCCCCCTGGGGCGGGGGGCAGCCTTGCCAAGCCACAAAGGAAGATGATGAAGCCAGCCTTGTTAAGACTTGATAGGCTAGGGTCAGATAGAAAGAAGTCCTCCCCTACCAGGGGACTAGGGAAAGGGCACAGAGGTACAAGAGAGAGGGTAGGAGAGACTGGAAAGAGACAAGAGAGAGGGTTGCAGTGGGAACACAAAGTGACTAAACTGTAAGAAATAAATACATAAATAAAAAATTTAAAAATCTAAAAAAATGGGGTACAGACTTAAAGAATTCTTAACAGAGGAATATCAAAAGGCAGAGAAACACTTAAAAATGATCAACTTCCTTAGTTATTAGGGAAATGCAAATCATAATGACCCTGAGATTCTGTGCTACACCCATCAAAATGGCTAAGATCAAAAACTCAAGGGATGATGCATGTTGCATAGGTTGTAATGAAAGAAAAGAAAGAGGAACCCTCCAGGAACCCATTTCTGGTGGGAATGTAACCTTGCACAAACATTTTGGAAATCTATCCGGTGCTTTCTTAGAAAATTAATAATAGTGCTATCTCAAGATCCAGCTATACCACTGCTAGGCATATACTCAATAGATGCCCCCTCCCCCTTCAGGAAGGACATTTGCACAAGAATGTTCACAGCAGCTTTATTTGTAATGGCCAGAATCTGGAAACAACCTAGAAGTCCCTCAATGGAGGAATGGATACAGAAATTGTGGTACATTTACACAATGGAATACTATTTAGCTATTAAAAACAAGGAAATCATGAAATTTGCAGGCAAATGGTGGGAACTAGAAAAGATCATCCTGAGTGAGGTAACTTAGAAGCAGAAAGACACATATGGCATATAGTCACTTATAAGTGAATATTAGATATATTATATAGGATAAACATACTAAAATCTATACTCCTAAAGAAGCTAAACAATAAGGAGGACCCTAGGGATTAGGCTAAAAACTCACTCACAAGGGCAAACAGGATAGATAGCAGAAGTAGGTGAAGACAAGGAACAGGACAGGAGCCTTCCACTGGGGACTTCTGAAAGACTCTACTCACCAGGGTATGGAAGCAGATACTGAGACTCATAGCCAAACTTTGGGCACAGTTCCAGAGTCCTAATGGAAGAAGAGGGAGGTAGAAAGACCTGGAGATGACAGGAACTCCACAAGAAGAACAACAGAGCCAAAATACCTGGGCTGGAGGGGGGGTGCCTGCAGAGACCAATACTATATCCAAGGACCATGCATGGAGAGGACCTAGACTCCCTGCTCAGGGGAAGCCCATCGGCTGCTCAGTTTCTAAGTTGGTACCCTAGTAAGGGGATCAGGGGCTACCTTTTGTTGAGTTCTTGGAGGAAAGGACCATAGAATCCTTCAATCACTACAGGCTATTGTGAAGGCTATGGCTTCTGCTTCACAGCTTGATAGTAAAACCCTGTTTCTGAAGACAATACTTACTTGTGTGAATGAACATAGAGAAATAGAGCTGACACCCAACTAAAAACTTCAACACATTGACTAGAATTCATGGAACTGGAAGGCACTTTGCATGCTACTCAGATGAAAAAAGCAAACATTAATATTACAAAGCTAAAATCCCTGCAACCTATATCAAGTAACTGCCTGCTAGATATACTGTCACAAATGTTAATGGGAGTAACAAACTATTTTTATTAGATTTAAGTTCCACTCCATGAAATGTAGCTCAGATCTGATACTGCAAAAGTAGCCAAGAACTTGAGACTTTTCCTAGTCCTGGGCATAGGAGATAACCTACAACTCTTTTCTGATAGCAATAAAATTACTCCTAACAACATATTGTCATATGCCCATATCTGGTTTGCTTGTTTGTATGTGACATACTCTACCCTCATCAGAGAAGCTTCTTCTTAAAGTATAAGGGAATTAACCAATATCCACAATTTGAAATTGCACAGAGTGATTAGCTTTGGAGCACCCAGTCTTAAATGGGAGGTCTTCATCAATGCGCCCTCCTCAAGGCTCAGGGATCTATGCAGAAGACAAGGCAGAAAGACTGTAAGGGCCTAAAGTCCTTGATGACTCCAAGACATCTGTATCTTCTAGAAACAGGATTGATGAACATATGAACTCATAGATATTGTGGCAGCATGCTCAAGACCAATACAGGTTCAAGCTAGACATGGACATCATACTAGCACTGGGAGGAATACATGAACACAGAGTCTTACCTTTAACAGAGAAGTTATTTTCAATTTGATACCTGCTGGCAAATGGAAAATCATTTTTTGTTTGTTTGTTTTGTTTTTTAATTAAATGTTATTGGTTATATCAACCACACTCCAGAGCAGGCTCCAGGAGTAGTTGTCTGTCATGAAATGAAGTCCATTTTTTTGCTTGTTTGGTTGGTTGTTTTGTTGTTGTTGTTGTTCTGGCTTTTGTTGTTGTTGTTGTTAGTGTTTTTCTGTTTGTTTATTTGTTTTCATTTTTTACTTTTTTTCTGGATTTTTGACCAGGGGAGGGGAGAATAAATTTGGGTGGGTAGCCATTTGGGAAAAATATGAAAGGAGTTGGGAGAGAAGAAATATGATCAAAATACATTTTATGACAAATTATTTCCAAAGGAAAAAACATATATTCTTTGGCAGTTTCATAGATTCAAGCAATGTGTCTTGATCATACCTTCTCCCAAATGACTCTTCCCACTTCTTAACTGCCTTCCAAATATTTGTGCTTATTGCCATAGATTATTAATGCTTCTCTCAATCTTGACAAGACACACTATCTGCAATAAGTGGGAATGCTGAGGCTCATAGTAGATACTGATGATATTACTTCAGGTTTGTATGATTTAGGTGTTGCAAACATCATAACTATATATATATATATATATATATATATATACACTTTAAATATCTTCTTATAAAAGTTTGGGTAGACAGCCTATGAGAAGTGACTGACATTAATAGTATAAGACCTGGGAGAACTAAAAAACTAATAAAGCTGAATCATCTGTGAAGATACTGCGGTCTGTAGAAATTTAGTTATTATGTAAAGCATGAATAATTTATAAATAAATAATATTATATGAACTCACCTTCTAAAAGATAATAATAATTTGCAGTGACCAGATAAGTTATTTGTTTTTTTTCCAATTGTATTTTTTGTCTCTCTTTTTTTTATATTAGTTACAGTTTATTAACGCTGTATCCCAGCTGTAGCCCCCTCCCTCATTCCCTCCCAATCCCACCCTCCCTCCCTCATCTCCTCCCTGCCCCTTTCCAAGTCCACTGATTGGGGAGGTCCTCCTCCCCTTTCACCTGACCCTGTTGTAATTTTATTATTATTATTATTTATTATAATTTATTCACTTTGTATCTCAGCTGTGGCCCTCTCCCTCATCTCCTCCTAGTCCCACCCTCCCTCCCTCCCTCTTCTCCCACTATGTTTCTCCCCTAATCCACTGATAAAGGAGGTCCTCCTCCTCTTTTATCTGACCTTAGCCTATCATGTCTCATCAGTACTGGCTGCAATGTCTTTCTCTGTGGCCTGGCAAGACTGCACCCCCCAGGGTAGGTGATCAGAAAGCCTGCCACTGAGTTGTGCTAGAGACAACCCTTGGTCCCCTTACTAGGGAAGCCACTTGGAGACTGAGTCTATGGGCTATATTATATCTGAGCTATCTTCTGAGTAACATATTTCTCCCATCCAAAATCTGTATAAGAAATATTAAAACTCTCTACATAAAGAATGCTTGTTTAGCCATTCACTCTGCAACATTTTGTTAAGAAATCTGTTACTGAAAGACATGCTATTAGGGATTATAGATATAGAGATAACTAAGACAAGTATAGCTCTTTTGTTCAACAAGTCTCTAGTCTAGCATTGTTACTAATTTAATATCTAAAATAGTTAATTATATGGGTTGTAGAGTTGAACATGTTTTGGAAACTTTCCAAGAGGTTTGGATGGAGGCAGTTAATGGTTACTTAAGTGAAATGTTAACTACTTCTAAGCTTTATTTAGCAAGTGAAAGGTAACATCCTCAAAATAGGCTATTAGGATCAAAAGGGGTTAAAACACATTCAGCCACAAAGTCATCTATCACGTTCAATTAATGAACCTTTTCAGTGCACTGCTTTTAAAATGAATGAGCCTAAGACCTAATGGGCATTAATGTAATCTATGCTCAAATGCTGGGAAAATATTAAATTTAATATTCTAAGTAAAAAAGTCTGTCCTCTTGGGGATTATATCCTTGATTTTGGACCCCACCCCCAAGATTTTCAAAATAGTTATTTCCCTTTTTCTCCAGAGTTCAAGAATGTCATTCTTTGTAGACTAAACATTATTGTTTAATTAAAATAGATATGTGGTCTCTAAATTTAAGTTTGGGTTCCTTCAAAAGTATATCATATTATAAAAATAAGTAAGTACAAGTAGTTAATTTGTGATTAAATAATAATGATGATGATTATGATAATGATGGTGATGATAAACTTCTGGCCTATGATAGGAAATATAGTTAAGGAAAGGAACCGCCTTCTAAATGGACTTCAGTAAGAGGGCTATCAAGGTGGGCAATAAGAATTTAGTCATGTCAACCATACGCTTCTTTTTTACATTGAGCCTAGTTCAGAATTTCTTTCTCAGAGGACAGAGTAAAATAAAATATTTAACTACCAGCTGCTAGAAATCATTGGTCAAGTGTAGTTCCTAGGAAAGTAAGTCCCAGACACTTTCATGTTTCCCAGCAGGAAACTATACAAGCTCCTATGCTTTCAGACAAACCTCTTTAATAGAAAAGTCATGAGAACTACCACATGAAATGTAACATTGTAATCTCACTAGGAACAAGTGAATTTGTAAGTTTATGTGGAGGTATTCTTGGCAGATAGGTGATGGAACATCAATGACATTGGCACACATTATACATGAATTGTTAACTATATTTATTAATAGAGAACCATAGTCCAGTCAATATCTCAAACAAATATTGGTTCATATTTCAGTCTAAAGGCCACCTTAGGTGTTCTATTTTCTGCAAAACATCCAAAGAAAATGTGTGGGAGTGTGGGTCAGTAAAATTTAAGGTATTGTGCCAAAGTAATGGTTTTTTCAAATAATTGTATAACATCATTTCTTTTTCCTTAACTCCTGACTTTCTGAAGACTCTGACTTCTAAATTTTTGTATAAGTACTAATAGATTAAATAATATTGGGGTAGGCTAAGGTATAAATGATTTACTTAAAATTTAGATGTAGACATTCAACTGTGCCCACATTGTTCCCTGTACTAATAAGGGGTGTTTTTAGATTTAATTATTATATTTATGGATGTTTTGCATAAATATGTGTGTGCACCACAATTGTTCCTGGTGATCATGAAGGTAAGAAGATGGTGATGAGTCCTGTGACACTGAGAGTAACTGTGAACCATCATACAGTTGCTGGGAAGAGACACTGAACCCAGGCCATATGCAAAAAACAGCAAGTGCTCTCAACTGTTGAGCCATCTCTCTAGCTCCCAGTAATGGTTTTACCTTTCATCATTACCAAGGAAACTTCCAACTAAGCTTCAGACCTCAGCTTAAGCAGCACTTACTGATGAAATGTTCTCTAACTGCCCTGACCTTACAAATCCAGTTAGAGCTCTACTACAGAGCGTCATTTTGCTGCTATCATCAGTGTTCTGGATATTTATTAAAATGCTTAAAGATTAAGCAAAATGAGGGACAGTCTAAGGCATAAACGTTTTACTCATAACTTAGCATTTTGAGAAACAATGTAAAAAATACTATTTATTTCAATAACAGGCCTCTAATGTGTCACTATAATTGATAACATAATTTCTTACATAGTGTGTATATAGCTACCCCTTTAAATCTTAAGTCACTTAATAATCCACTATAGCTCTTCCCCCAAGTGGTTCCAGAAAGCAGGGCTCTCTGAAGAAAGAATAAAACAGCAATTGGAATTGTCTTGAGCTGGTCAGAAAAGTTAAATCTAAAAATAATCAGGAGGGTCAGCTTTAGTCTAATTTGTATAGTTGTTATTGCCCTGTATATTCCCTCTTGGTTTTCTATTGCTGCCTGGCTTTTTATTTATTCTTTAGGATAAATTGTTCGGCCTACTTATTCATGTGTTTGTTTAGTTTTTTAGCTCACAAGATTAGTTTTCAGGAATGTTTGTATCAAGTGCCACCATTAGCTTGTGATCAACAAGAGGAAAGTTTAGTAAAGCCCTTTTTGAATGGAAAATGTTTTCATGAGCACTCGGTTATTTTTACCGTGGAAAGAAACAGTTCAGTATCCAAGTGGGTTCCCTAGTAAAGGGAACAGGGACTGTTTCTGACACTAACTCAGTGGCTGGCTCTTTGACCCCCTCCACTCCCCGAAAGAGGAGCAGCCTTGCTAGGCCACAGAGGAGGACATTGCAGCCAGTCCTGAAGATACCTTATAAGCTAGGGTCAGATGGAAGGGGAGGAGGACCTTCCCTATCAGTGGACTTAAAGACTGGCAGGGAGGAGATGAAGGAGGAAGGGTGGGATTGGAAGGAAATGAGGGAGGGGGCTACAGCTGGGATACAAAATAAATAAACTGTAACAAATATTAAAAAAATAAAAATTATTAAAAAAAGAAACATATACTTTAATACCAAATTTCACTAATTTCTGACTGGTTATATACATTGAATCATAGGTAGTCATTGTTTTCTTAGCTGTAAAATGAGAATGATAATAGTACCTACTTTATAAGGTTGTGATGCTTAAATGTAAATTAGGAGTCATAACATAAAAAGCATCATATGCATTTGTTGTAATTACTGTAAACAAGACAAACTAATAAAGAATGGAACAATTCAGTGTTTGTTTGTTTGTTTGTTTGTTTCCAATTACCAAAACTCCCTCTTTCTGACCTACATTGTCTCAAAAGGTTGAATCCTTATCTGAACTCATTGCTACCACCTGAAACCTGATAAAAGATATATTGGTGAAAAAGCATGTGTTGCTGTTATAAATGTATGAATACTCTTAGAACTGCTATAAGTAAGATTTTTAAGTGTTTTTCTGCTTCTGGGATACCTCACTCAGGATGATCTTTTCCAGATCCCACCATTTGCCTGCAAATTTCATGATTTCCTTGTTTTTAATTGCTGAGTACTATTCCACTGAGTAAATGTAACATAATTTCTGTATCCATTCCTCAGTTGAGGGACATCTGGGTTGTTTCCAGATTCTGGCTATTATGAACAAAGCTGCTATGAACATGGCTGAACAAATGTCCTTGTTGTGAACTTGAGCATATTTTGGATATATGCCTAGAAGTGGTATAGCTGGATCTTGATGTAGTATTATTCCTAATTTTCTGAAAGAGTTCCATATTGAATTCCAAAGTGGTTATATAAGTTTACATTCCCACTAGCAATGGAGGAGGGTTCCCCTTTCTCCATAGCATCTCCAGCAGATATCCAAGACAAACATGAAAAGACAATAACAGAAATATAGGAATAATAGGAATGGTGGAAAAATAAGATTCCAGGCTCCAAGGTCCAGAAATTATTTTCAACAAAATCCTAGAAGAAATTTTCCCCAATTTAAAGGAGAGGCCTGTAAGCATACAAGAGTTCTACAGAACACCTAATACATTAAATCAGAAAAGAAAAAAAGTGGATATTAGACATAGAGTATTCCATTTTTATATATGTGATTCAAACCTCTTTTAATATCAATAGATAGTTCAAAAAGCATTTCTCCTATCATTAATACTGATGTTTCTGAATAACAATGTACATTTTTTTCTGAATTCTCAACCCCAAGCACACTGGATCTCATGTTAATAATTTGCGAAAAAGGAACCTTAAGTGACATGTAGCTTTTGAAGTACTGATCTAACGATGACTGCCCTCTTTTTCCTAATTAAGCTAGATTACATCCAAAGAGGTCAAATAATGAGTATTTATCAGAAGTTCTTTTTATATTTTATTTTAAATTTTCTAGATTTGTCTCATAAAATCCCTTTAGTAAAACTGCATGCACATATGTGCATGTGTGTGTGTATGTGCATCCACAGTTGTATGTCTGTGTGTACTCACAAGTGTGTTGGTGAGGTACTAAAATCTTAAGGGAGACTGCGTTGGATGCTAAACCTCCATCTTCACTTCAGTCAGTTTTCCCACATGATAGTATCTAGTGTTATAGAACAATATGCCAATAATTAAATCCATTTCCTTACAATTTTGTGTTTAATAAAAATTAACTTTATTAACTATAAAAGGCTATTTTCTCATCTTTTTTTCAGAATCTATCTTTAGTTTTATACTTTTGCATTTGTTGTTTACCTCCTCCTTCATCTTATTTCCTAGGTTATGATAGAAAAAATATAAATACCTACCACCTATTTCATTTGGGAAAATTACTCAAGATAATGCAATTTCAAGTATTGAAAAACATGTAAAAAATAGGGAAAGGACAAAATTTTAGGGGGTGAGGAAAGTGATGCAGGTAATGAATCCAAGTTAATGCACAGGGACATAAAGCTAATTGAATTTCTAATACTACTTTTTGTTATTTACATAAAAATATACCTAATAGTGAAAGTGTAAAATCTAATGTAAAGCTCCATAATGGCTTTTTACAATTAGAACAGAATGGCTCTTCTCACTGTATGGAATTTGACTGAGATGAATGGATTTTGGGTCTGGTTAATTTTGGTGTGTTGTGTTTAATTTGTGCATTTTGGTTAATAATACAGTATATATAATCATATATATATGATTATTTTGGCTTACTTTTTAAAAGAATCTTTAATACCAATTTTAAAATTAATTGCAAAGTATTTTTTTTAACTTTTCCAATGTTTTATTGTCGCAGAATTTTATTTGTTCTATTTTCTTTTTTGAGACAAAACCCACTATGTGTTCCCGACTGGCTTGGAACTTCCTATGCTGATCAACTTGACCTTTAAATTGTGCCAAACCTCTAGTCTTTGCTCCCAAATTCTGGATTACAGGATTATAAATATGAACAACCACTTTTGACTTCAGTATTTCATTTCTTCTTCCTCCTTTTCACATGCCAGTGTTCTGGGAAATAATACTGAACCTTCAGGGAAAAACAATGGATTCTGGCTCACAGCATGTGACTAACAATCTACAGGATATCAACTTACTAAACTGGAAAATGATTCCTTTTGTAACAGCTGGCTTTTGTAGACTTATGAACTGGTTCCAACATTCAGCAATTATATTTGTTACTTGAGGATATAATAGGTCTCAAAATTTCTGTTTGCCTCTTAAATCAACTTTCCCAATGTTCAAATTCTGACTTCAAAAAGGGTGATACTCTGTGATGTAAAGTCCATTGTGTTTCCTCCTGACCTTGTCAATTGTTTCACAAACTAACCTGAGAAAAGTGCCACAAGATAAAAAGTTCATAAATGGTAGATAATGTGGGACAATGTATCTTCAAAAGAACAGTTGTTAGAATAAAAAAAAAATGATAGTTTGGAAATACAATGTTATATGCTGATTAGGACTACCAGATGGGAGTAACCCTTAGTAAAGAGATTAATGATGTAGGAAAGTTGATCATGAACTAAGAGTCCCCAGAGGATATTACCGAAGATCACAGAGGAAGACCAAACAGTACAGTATAGTGGGCCACATGGAGCAAACAGCGAATAAGAATTGAGTATTTGGGCAGGGTAGTGGGGGTAGGCTAAGAGGTAGCTCAGCAGTTAAGAACACTTGTTTCCAAAGGACATGGGTTAGGTTCCCAGAATCCATATCAGGCAACTCAGACATGTCTGTAACTTCAGCTTCAGGGGATCAACACCTCTGGGAGCACAGATATGCATGCACACATACCCAGAGTGAGAGACACACCTACCCATAATTAAAAATAATAAAATACATTTTAGAAAGCATTTAAACGTTTAAATGAGCCAATGATTTTATATGCTTGGCACGAATCCAAGCATATAAAATATATAAGCATGACAAGTTGAGCTAGCCAAGTCACCCCAAGTGTGCCAGGTGCAGTCATGGTTCAGTCTTTTTGGGCCAGACTAAGGAGCATTGATTGTACAGCACTCTCTGTAGGGGAAACTAGTAATGAAATGGATTGAGGGAATTCTAACTCAGAGAATAACATAAGGGAGACTTTTTTTTACATGTCTCATTTTGTTTTGTTTTGCTTTTCAGGCATATTTCTCAGTAAGTGACAACATCCATTTTTGTAAAAGAATTGAGTTTTGAGATGGAAAAAAACCCTACCTGGGTTTGCTATATGCTTTCCTGGAAAGTGCTTAGTGTTAGATAATTCTCACTTCAGGCCTACTCTGTGCAGACCCAGCGGTACAGGCTTTTCTTGATCTTTGAATTAATTTCTTCTGAGTCTTGAGTAATTTGCTCTAATGTTTAACCCTTCCCTTTGTAACCTCTCTTTCTGACAATTTCCCATGTGGATTTAAGACCTTTTAAAATTAGCAAAATTAAAAAAAAAAAAAAACTGAAAAGGCAACCACCATTATCATCCACGCTATCACCAGGCAGGTTTTGCCATGACAGACGCTTTCTTGTGAAATAGGTATGCTGCTGTGAAATTTTGGAGTCCTTTAATTAATTGGAGTCCACTTTAATTTCCAAGAGGTACAAATGTGAAACAAGTATAATGGAAATTTCTACACAGTGACTTAAAAAATAAAAATTAATTAATTCTTTAAAAATTTTTTCTTCGACAACAACTTAGTATGCACACATGTCAACTATTTCAAAACTATTGCTTTGCGATTCATCAAGAACATGGTCATTAATGGCTCAGCTGAGTCCTGTTTCTTGCATATCATAGCTAATTTTATATCATATGTACAGCTTAATTTGCCACTGGCCTACTAATCTGATATTTTACATGTTTCATGTTTTGATTGTTAATTTCCCTGGCCGTCAATATCAAGAGAAGGACATTTTAACCAGATTATGAAAAATCGGGGATGAAACCAAGTGTTAGGATTCAGATAAAAACTGGGTGAGGAGGTGGCAATGGGTGTGGAATTACAAGCATGAACTTTGTGGTCAAAGATATAATATATCAGAAAGCTAATGTGGAATACTTGTTAACTCTTTTGAATGTAATAAAGTATTAGCCTTGTTCTGTTTCTGTAAAAAAAAAAAAAAAAGCTTACATTAGATTTTCTTTTTCAAACTATGAACACTGCTAGGTGTACTTCTCTTCCTGTCTTTCTGCTGTGCATTTGAGTGCTGGCTTCTTGTTTCTTTTCTACCCAATCAAATTTTACCCTGTGCATGTTTGCTTTGCTCCTTCAAAAGCATTTATATCTCCAACATGTCAAAAGTGCTTCATTATGAAGAAATCAAATAACTTTAGCTGTGTCATTTTCTTGCTCAAATTATCTACTAATGTTGGCATTAATGGCCAGTTCTATTGTTCATTCTTCTTTCATAAGAATCATTTCATTTTGTACTCTTGAACAATTCAAAGAAATATTACAATTACTTTTGAAAAATACATTTATGTATTTATTTCATGGGGAGAAGAAGGCCGGCTCCAGTGCTTATGTGCCAGGCTATGGAGGCAGAGGACACATGTCATGACCTTTTTCTTTCCATCTATGTCATAGTTTCCATGGATCTAACTCAGGTTGTCAAGCTCAGAGAACAGTTTATTAACCATTGAGCCATCTCAAGACCATTATTATTTGTTGAAGATGCTGTCTTTTGTTGTTGTTTGTTTGTAGGGTCCCAAGGAGTTGGAAGTCTGGCAGGAGGAAAGACTTCTGAAAGTATGTTGTAGTAGGACAAAGAATGTATCTGTAAAGACAGAGAGCTGAAATTGAACCTGAGTCTGTATCACAGGTGGAGTCTCCAGTTAATTGATTTGAAGTGCGAGGAGGGTCACCTACAAGCATGTTGCTACAGGACTGTGGATGAGACTGGAGAGATGGTAATGAAAGACAGGAAGAATAGTAAAAATCACTTATTCAAGTCTCAGTCTGGTATGGTTACTAGGGTTCCTAGAGCCTGACACAAAGGAATGGAGATGAGATTGAAGAGAAGGATGAAAGAGTCCACACAAAAAGAGCTAAGCGTGATTTCCAAGAAGAGATGGAGTGTATAGAAAATGGAGGTAGGATTGTAGAAGAGACAACTGAATGATGGCTGCTGCTACAGGGCTAAAGGTGAGAATGGAGAGATCATAATCATGAATAGGAAGGATGGTGAAAATCACCTGATTGAGTCCTGGCCTAGTGCAACCAATGGCAGTCCCTGGTAGAAAGTGTTTCTAAGCATAGGCAGCTGGCACAAAGGAGTGGGGATGGACTAGAAGGGAAGGCTGAGAGAATCCAACATATAAAATTATTAAACTTTCTACTTCTGTTCCCTAATAAAAATATTTCCATTTATTGATCCATAACTTTCCTCCTAAAACTAAACATCAATTTCTGATTTTAAGTTCCCATCCCCTATTTAACAAGTTTGTCTTCTTTTTCAATTCATACTTAAATGTTTATATGTGAAAAGAAAGAAATCAGGCATAATATACATGACTGGAACCGGTTTATATATTTGACTTTTAAATCATATATTTAAATCTTTTTTCTTTTACTTTTAAAATTATAATATAATTACACCAACTCTCCTTTCCCTTTTCTCCCTGAAAACGTCCCCATGTACCCACTTTGCTCTCTTTCAAATTCATACCCGCTTTTACCATTGTTTTGACTAACTTTGTCAAATAATTGTAATGGAGATTCATAAACATCAAAGCTAAGTAGAAGATGAATAAAACAGTGTTGTGATAATGTTTTTACTATGATTCTCTGTGTTAAAAAGATAAACAGTATCAATAATGATATTGGTCAAATATGGTAAAAATTCTTCAGTTCGAAAAATAAAATTTGACCTATTAGTGTGTATACGTGGTGTATGTTACTATAATAGATGAATGTTGTTTTTAAGTTTGTAGCAAGAAACTATCTAGATACACTGAAAACTTAGTATCAGTGAGTGCTTAATAGACCTAAATTGTGACACCAACTCTATTCACCTCTGAACAAGAGAAAGGCTTCTTGGAGAAAGGCCTGATCCTTATGTTGAGACACTTTTTTATGGAAAAATTGTTTCATGGAAGAAAACAGGTAATTTGTCAGCTTTGTATAGGCATGTCAAAACTGCAACTTAGGACTAGAGAGGATTACTCAGTGGTTAAGAGCACTTGCTGTGCTTGCAGAGGACCTATGTTTGGTTCCTAGCACACTCTGTCTGAAACTCTAGTTTTCTGGGATCCAATGACCTTTTATACCCTCATTGGGTAACAGGCACATATGCAGTACATAGATATAAATGCAGGGATAATACCATACATATAAAATAAAACTAATTTTGTAAAGCATAAACTTGATTACCCCTTTAAAAATTGATTAATCAGCAAGGAACTTAAATATGTAAAATATGTTTAAGTCATAAATTGATAGTGAAAACATAGAAAAACTCTTTGGTCACCTTTACCACATGCTTAAATTTTAATGCATAATTTTACAGTTTATTAAATAAATGGAAGGAATGTAGAATGTATCCTGTCTTTCTTTTACAAATTGCATTTTAGTTTGATCAAAATACTATGAAGAGAAGTTTCTTTTCATACAATTCTCTAATAAAGAAAAGCATGATAAAATTGAAATATCATCAATTTACAAAACCCTAATAAATTATTAGACTTAAAACAACTATAATCAGATTTGATGAGCTCGCTCATGAAAAGTCACTTTTGCAATCATAAAATGTCTAGACAAAAAAAAAAATCTGGGTTTGTTGAAACTTTTTCACTACCCACTAATCTTTTAGTAAATTCAGAAGTCATGGAAACACTTAGAGCAAATATTTCAGGGATGAAGTCAGCAAAACTATGATAAACTAAAGCACAAGAGAATTAAATTTTTAAAAAATGAGAAAGAAAAGCATACAGAGATGCAACCTGCATAGATAGACATCAACTACTTTCAGTATAAAGACGTCATTTGTGTACTGACTGAAATTTTATATATATATACATATGTGTGTGTGTGTCTGTGTCTGTGTGTAGTATAACCATAAAAATTGGAGAAAATAAAAGCAACAAGGGGTAGTATCAAAAATTATGAATATTCTAATGCTCTTGTCACTGAAATTATGAACTATCACTATATCTTTCAAAACAAATATAATTTCCTCTGTCTTTTGAGATGTCTTCTTTTCCTTGATGTTAGGTCCTAAGATTTCTTTCTTTTTTCTTATATATTTATTTTTATTACACTTTATTCACTTTGTATCCCAGCTGCAGCTCCCTCCCTCAGCCCCTCCCAATCCTGCCCCCCTCCTTCATCTCCTCCCATATCCCTCCCCAAGTCCACAGATAGGGGAGGTCCTCCTCCCCTTCCCTCTGACCCTAACCTATCAGGTCTGATCAGGACTGGCTTCATTGTCTTCCTCTGCGGCCTGGCAAGGATGCCACCTCACCCCACCCCTTAGGGTGAGTTGATCAAAGAGCCAGTCACTGAATTCATCCATGACAACTCTTATAAAGGAAAACATTCAACTGGGGCAGGCTTACAGTTTCACAGGTTAAGACTATTATCTTTAATGACAGGAAGCATGGCAGCATACAGACTGACTTGGTGCTAGAGAAATAGCTGAGTGTTCTACAGCTTGACCCACAGGCAGCAGGAGACTTTGTGCCGCACTGGATGTAGCTTGTTTATATAAGACCTCAAAGCCTGTCTCCACAGTGACATACTCCCTCCAACAAGGCCACACTTACTCTAACAAGACCTCACCTCCTAATAGTGCCACCCCCTATTGCCAAGGATTCAAACATATGAAGATAAGGGGCTCATAAATATTCAAAACACCACAAAAGAAATGCTAGATTTTTTTGTCAGAGAATTTTTCAACAACCAACAATATCAGTGAACCTCCATTATTAAATATAAAAGGAAATGTACATGTTAGCAAAATCAAGCTTAAATCCTCTGTCAACAAATGTGTTTTTAGTTTTTTCATTGAGAAGGCATTCTATTCTATTTCTTCATCCATTATTAGATTACATACCTGACCATTTTTTTTTATTACACAGGGTTACAGAGAGGTCTTTTTTATTCAAATATGTATACTTTAAGCACATTTCTTCCATTTCATATTGCCATCCCTTAAGCTTCCTATTAGTTCCCTTTGTTCTACAGACAATTTAGCTTCTGCTTTAGAGTCATTGGTTCTTATATGATAATCATATATCTATAATGTTGAGGACCCACAAATGGCAGAACTGACTTAATTCACTTGGTATGATTATCTCCAGTTATATCAATTTTTCTACAAACCATTTAGGTTCATTCTTTCTAATTGTTGAATATCCTGCTGTATATATAAATATATTCTCTTTGTTCATTTATTTTCTTTCTTCAGTTGTTGAACATCTAGGTTAGTTCAATAGCTAAAGTGTTGTTAATAAACCCACACATTGACACCTGTGTATCTCTGGAATCATTTGGGTCTATAGTAGATCTAGTTTTAGTTTCCTGAGGTAACTCTACAATCATTGCCATATTCGATGGACTTGCTTACCTTCCCAAAGAACAAATGTTCACCTTTGTTGGCATCTTCAAAAACACTTGTAGTTATTTCTATTCTTAATACTACCCTGCCTTGAGTGAGATAGAATTTCAATAGAGTTTTTATATGCATTGCTCAGGAGGTTTGTGTTGTTGAAATTTTTGTGTATCTTTTGATCGTTTATATATAACTTTTGGATGTTCACTAACATGTTTAGTTATTGGGACAATTAATTACTTTCATATTTAATTTCATTTTTTAAGATTTTGTTATATTCTAGATATTATTCTTTTGTAAGACATATAGCTAGAAAGAATTTTCTCCCATTCTGTAGACAGATGTACCATTGATTGTTTCCTTTGCTCTGCCAAAATTTTTTCATTCCATAAAGTCCAATTTAAAAACTACCCCAATACATATATTTTAATATCTGAAAAGAGATAAGTACTTTATTATCTGGGGTCATGATTAGAGAATAAAACTCTACATCAAGTCTTCAGAAACAAAGACAAGTTTTTGACAAGTTCTTGAGCCATTTAATATAATGATCAGATACCCACAGGAAAAGGCAATTCTCAGATAACTGATTTTTTAACTTAGCAGGGAAGTAAATATGCAGATTTCTGAATTCACTCATGGGAAGAAATAAAAAATATTCAGAATATTACCGTGAAAGAAAAATTAATGAGGAAAAATTATGCTTGATTGTTGAAGCATAGACATAGAAAGAATCCATCCATAGATGACATACAAAAAAAAGAGAATAATTGAATAATAAATAATAAGAAAGTCACAGAAGTTTAGTTTTCCTCAGAGCAATCCCATCCTTTTAAATTTCTGCATATTTAGGGAGCCATAATTTGAGTAAAATTTATCTATTTCAGTGGTTTACCTCAGCAATTTTTGGCAAACTTTGAGTTATGTGACCTAAAAGGTTTGGAGTGCTTCTATTATTTTGTTTTTTTTTTAATTAATTAATTTTTAATTTCTTATTCTTTTATATTAATCAGAGGTTATTTACTTTATATCCCAGCCGTAGCCCCCTTCCTCATTCCCTCCCAATCCCACCCTCCCTCTATCATCTCCTCCCTGCTCCTTTCCAAGTCCCCTGATAGGGGAGGACCTCCTCTCCTTCCATCTGACCCTGGCTTATGAGGTCTCTTCTGGACTGGCTGCAATGTCCTCTTCTGTAGCCTAACAGGGCTGCTCTTCCCTCGTGGGGGGGGTGTCGAAGAGCTCATCATTGAGTTCATGTCAGAAATAGTCCCTGTTCCCCTTATTAGGGTAACCACTTGGATACTGGGCTACCATAGGCTATATCCAGGCAGGAGTTCTAGGTTATATCTGCACATGGTCCTTAGTAGGAGAAACAGTCTCATGAAAGACCCTTGTGCCCGGATATATTTGGTCCTTGTGGAGCTCCTGTCCTCTCCAGGTCTTACTAACTCCCCCTTCTTTCATATGATTCCTCTGTTCTCTGCCGAAGATTTGGTTATGAATCTTAATATCTGTTTTGATACACTGCTAGGTAGAGTCTTTCAGAGGCGCTCTGTGGTACGCTCCTGTCCTGTTACTGTTTTCTCCTACCTCCAATGTCCATCCCATTTGTCTTTCTAAGAAAGGATTGATCTACCCCGGGTCCTCTTTCTTGTTTGTCTCCTTTTATTTTTTAATTTTAATTTAATTTTATTTTTTTATTATTAGTTACATTTTATTCACTCGGTATCCCAAATGTATCCCACTCCCTCATTCCCTCCCAAACCCTCTCTCCCTTCTTTCCTCCCTCATCTCCTCCCTGTCCCTTTCCAAGTCCACTGATTAAGGAGGACCTCCTCCCCTTTGATTTGACCCTGTTTTATCTGGTATCTTCAGGACTGGCTGCAAAGTCCTCCTCTGTGGCCTAACAGGACTGCTCCTCCCTTGGGGGGGGGGAGGTCAAAGAGCCAGTCATTGAGTTCCTGTTAGAAATAGTCCCTGTTCCCCTTACTATGGGAAACCAATTGGTTACTGAGCTGCCACGGCTTCATCTGAGTGGAGGTCCTAGGTTATATCCATACATGGTCCTTGGTTGAATGTCTCAGAAAAGACCCCTGTGCCCAGATAAATTTGGTCCTTGTCGAGTTCCTATCCTTTCCACTTCATACAAACTCCCCCTTCTTTCATATGATTCCCTGTACTCTGCAGAAGGTTTGGGTGTTAGTCTTAGTATCTACTTTGATACACTGCTAGGTAGAGTCTTTCAGATGCCTTCTGCAGTATACTCCTGTCATATGTCCAATGCACCTCCCATTTGTCTTTCTAAGTGAGGATTGATCATCTTACCCTGGGTCCTCTTTCCTGTTTATCTTCTTTATGTGTGTAGATTTCATTATGTTTATCATATCTTATAGGACTATATGAGTGAGTATAAACCATGTGTGTCTTTCTCATTCTGGGATACCTCACTCAGAATGATCTTTTCGAGATCCCAGCATTTGCCTGCAAATTTCATGATTTCCTCATTTTTGATTGCTGAGTAGTATTCCATTGTGAAAAAATACCACAATTTCTGTATCCATTCCTCCATTGAGGGACATCTGGGTTGTTTCCAGATTCTGGGTACTACAAATAAAGCTCCTACAAACATGGTTGAGCAAATGTCCTTGCTGTGTACTTGAGCAAATTTTGGGTATATGCCTAGGAGTGATATAGCTGGATCTTCAGGAATCACTATTCCTAATTGGCTGAGAAAGCGCCAGATTGATTTCCAAAGTGGTTGTACAAGTGTGCATTCCCACCAGCAATGGAGGGTTCCCCTTTCTCCACAACCTCTACAGCATGTGTTGTCCCTTGAGTTTTTGATCTTAGCTATTCTGATGGTTGTAAAATGAAACCTCAGAGTCATTTTGATTTGTATCTCCCTGATGGCTAAGGATGTTGAACATTTCCTTAAGTCTTTTTCTGCCATTCTACAATCCTTTACAGAGAGTTCTCTGTTTAACTCTGTTCCCCATTTTTTAGTTGGATTACTTGATTTGTTGCTTTTTAACTTCTTGAGTTCTTTATATATACTGTATATTAGCCCTCCATCAGAGGTAGGATTGAAGATCCTTTCCCAGTCTGTAGGTTGTCATTTAGTTCTGATGATAGTGTCCTTTGCTTCACAGAAGCTTTTCAGTTTCATGAGGTCCCATTTATTTATTTTTGATCTTAGAGCCTGGGCTGTTGGTGTTCTGTTCAGGAAATAGTGTCCTGTGCCAATGAGTTCTAGGGTTTTCCCCACTTTTTCTTCTAACAGGTTTAATTTGTCTGGTTTTATTTTGAGGTCTTTGATCTACTTGGACTTTAATTTTGTGCAGGGTGCTTCTATTGTTTTAAGAAGCTCTTTATATTCTTTTGTACTTAGTTTCCTCTTCTTACCCTTATCCCCAGGCAACCACTGATCTATTTTCCATGATACAGCTTTTGCTTTGATGAAATTTCAAACAAAACGAATCATGACTATATATATATATATATATATATATATGTGTGTGTGTGTGTGTGTGTGTGTGTGTGTGTGTTCTTATTAGAATAATTTTGAACTTCACCCATATTTTCTCATGGGTTAACATCTTATTGTTGCTTAATATTTTTCAAAATGGTTGAGTATAATTGTACTATATGTATCTATTCTATAGGCAGTTGATGAACATTTTAGTCATTTGTATAGTAGTTGACTATGGATAAAAGTGCTATAAGCTTTCATAACTTTGTATCCACTCATTGTTTTTTCTCTTTATTAGTAGCTGGAAATGAAATCACTGCGTTGTAACCATGTAATAAGAGCATACCACACAGTTTTTCAAAAAGGTAGTTGTATTGTTTTGTACACTTCTAGTAAAGCATTTTGGCAATGAACTATAAAATTAACTCTTATAATATAAGAGACTTGAACATAGGCTGCACTACATAACCAAAGTTAATAATATACACTGAGGTCACTTAAGAGTTAATACTGCTATCATAAAGTGTACTCTTCCTATTTGAAAACAATGTTACCATCAACCTTACTTACCTTGATTTTCTCTTGTAATCACCTAATACTACCTAAAGTAATGTACATCTGTAATCTTAAACAATGTATTCTTCCATTGCCTGACCCAGAACGATACATGTGTATTGTTTACAGAAAGCAATATATACAAAGGTCTAATGCTTTCTTATAATATGAATACCCATCATAAATGTTGAAGACAACATTTAGATCTTTATTGATGAACAATGATTTTGCAATACAATTTCTTGCCAGGGTCAGTTGCAGTCAGTTGGGTTGGAGCTAGTGAATTAATCCCTTATAAAATATTTTTAAGTATTTCTGTGAACTATCTCATTCCTTCCCCATGTGAGGTTTCTGTGCTGTTCAACAGAATGAGAAAAACACTCTGTTGGGGAAACACACAAAGACACATAGACACACACTTCCATGCAGAGACATATACATACATAGGAAGATTCACAAGACAGCTTTCAGTCAAGCACAGTTCAGTCTCATACAACAGACAGAAAGAAGAGGGAAGACATAGGGAGCATGAATTAGAACAAACAAATCTAGACTTGATATTAGTTAAATAACTCCAAAGGGGATTGCTATTTCTTTCCTTAGTGTGAAAGCTATGTATTATCAGTAACTCAGCATTAATCATTAATGTTTTTAATACAAGCAGGTATAAGAATTATAGTTGTTCAAAATCTAGACAATTTTAGTTTCTCTACACTGTCATTTTTTGTTTTGTTTCATTCAAGCCATTCGATTATAGATTTAATGTTATAGCATGGTAGTTGTGCTTTGTATTTCCACAATGATTAGTAGTATTTGTTACATTCACATATGCTTCTTTGTTACCTATATCTTGTCTTTGTTATTCAAAAGTTTTTGAGGAAACTTCACATTCAATTTATCATGTGATCCAATTATATCACTATTGGGTTTATACCTGAAGAATTCTATATCTTACCACAGAGTTAATTGCTGACCCATATCCATTTGTTACTCTATTCAAAATGGTGAAGATAAAATAGATATCCATCAACTGAAGAACTGATTAGCAAAATGTGATGCATTCAGACAATGGAATGTTACTCAGCTATTAAGAAAAATGAAATGAAAGTCATAGTATATGGATGGAAATAGAAAACATTATCCTGAGTGAAGTAACCCATACCCAAGAAGACAAACATTGAGTGTTTTTTTCTTCTATGTGGATGATAACTTTTGATCTTTGCATATGGAATCTCCATAGAGGTCATAAAATCACTAAAGGTCCATGGAGAAGGAGAATCTTTCAAAGGAAGAAACATAAAATACAGTCATTTGAAGAAGAAAAGAAGAATGGAAAGCATTAACTGAAATGGCTGGTGGGAGAACAGTGTACCATAGGAGATGTGAGGAGAAATAAAGAATACTAGCTATATTTCAAAGTCAAAAGAAAATATTCTCCTGAAAAAGTTTCCTAAAATAGATACATATCCATAAACATACATAAAAAAGCTAAAATAAAATGGAGTTACTCTATAATGGGATGAAAAGACCCCTAATAGTCACCATAGGCTAACAAATTAAAATCCAACTCTTTTTGGAGTTGTTTGCCAGTGATGACCCATAGACCAACAACCATTTACAGGCCATTAAAAATGCTATCTCTTACTAGGGAACCCATTTGGAGAATGTGTCTATGGGCTACATCTCAGCAGGGGTTTTAGGTCCTCTCCATGCATGGTCCTTGTTTGTGCTATCAGTCTCTCCAGGGCCCCTGAGACAAGTTTTGTTTTGTTTTGTTTTGTTTCAGTTTTGTTTTGTTTTTGGCTCTATTGGTCTCCTTGTGGAGCTCCTGTCCCCTCCAGGTCTTTCTATCTCCCCCATCGTTCATAAGATTCCCTGCACTCTAACCAAAGTTTGGCTATGAGTCTCAGCATCTGCTTCCATACCTCGATCAGTAGAGTCTTTCAGAGGCCCTCTGTGGTAGGCTCCTATCCTGTTCCCTGTCTTCTCCTGCTTCTGCTATCTATTCCATTTGCCTTTCTGAATGAGAATTAAGCATCTTCCCTAGGATCCTCCTTCTTTCTAGTTTAGCTTCTTTAAGAGTATAGATTTTAGTATGTTTATTCGATATTAAATGTCTAATAACCGCTTATGAGTGAGTATATACAATATGTGTCTTTCTGATTCTCGGTTACTTCACTCACGATGATCTTTCCTAGTTCTATCCATTGCTATGTTTGCCATGAACTCAGTAGCTGGCTCTTTGGTCACCTCCCCTCAGGGGATGCAGCATTACTAGGCCACAGAAGAATACAATGCAGCTAGTCCTGATGAAACCTGATAGGCTGGGGTCAAACAAGTAGAGGAAGACCTCTCCTACCAGTGGACTAGGGGAAGTTCAGAAGGGCAGAAGAGGGAGGGAGAGTGGGACTAGGAGGAGATGAGGGAGGGAGCTACAGCCTGGATAAAAGTGAATAAATTGTAATAAATAATAAACAAAAAATGGTATCTCTAATGCTTTAGAACAGTGGTTCTCAACCTTCCTAATGCTGTGATCTTTAAATACATTTGCTCATGATGCCCTGAACTCCAACCATAAAATTATTTTCTTGGCACTTAATAACTGTAATTTTGCTACTATTAATGTTAACATCTGATATACAGGATATCTGTCTTGGGATCCCCAAAAAGGTTGCCACCCACCAATGAAAAGCACTGCTCTAGAGCTTT
Source organism: Meriones unguiculatus (assembly GCF_030254825.1). NCBI lineage: Eukaryota > Metazoa > Chordata > Mammalia > Rodentia > Muridae > Meriones > Meriones unguiculatus. The sequence continues at coordinate 144,303,193 of NC_083369.1, read as the reverse complement.
TGTTGAGGCACTATTGTTATATTACATACTTAAACCATAATACACGGAGAAACCAAGTGTCTCCACCTTGGGAGTGTCATTCCTACCAGCCAGTTTTCACTATGGTAGTACATGCTATGCTTGCTATTAGAGAAAAAGCAATCATCGATCATTTATTACAATTTATTCACTTTGTATCCCAGCTGTAGCCCCCCTGGATCCTCTCATTCCCACCTACCCCCCTTATTCTCATCCTATCCCCCTACACACTGATAGGGGAGGACTTTGTCCTTTTCCATCTGACCCTAGCCTATCAGGTCTCATCAGAGACGGCTGTATCATCATCTTCCTCTGTGGCAATCTTACTCAGTTACAATAATGGTATTCCTGGTAAGATATGCCCGCTAGTGCAATAGCAGCATCAATGCAATGGAAGTGACCCACAGTAGTATTCCATGCCCACTTTATGACATGAAACCCTTACGTGACATAATTATTAGGGCCAAATGTCTAGATCTGTCATAGGCTCTAGTAGAGATTTTACTACTAAAATTTCTGGCAAATGATTCCTAATGACTTATGTCTATACCAGTAAATTAGCATGTCTCTTAGTCTTTATCAAAAAAACCTTCATCCTGCAGTAGAAGATTATTATAGAGACTAAAAACTGGTCAAAGTGCAGGGAAATAAGAGTGTTTGGAGTTCTTACCCTTAAATAGGATGGGGATGATCATGAAAACGGGGCAGAAAAATTGTATGAACCAGAGGTAATGGATGAGAAAAAGGGAAAAAATGTTTTACAGATATAACAAGGCATATTGCATATATAAAAATCACTGTGATTGTGACAGCATGTAGAAGATTTTTCACGAACTCAGTCCAGAAAATATTGTAGCATAAAGGGAGGACTTTTACATAGGGTCTTGGTATTCAAACTCATGTTCACGAAAACAAATGTGTGATTATAAAAGAAAGAGCTTTCTGAAATATAGACAGGCTGGGAGGGGGGTCACTGTTACTATATAGTCTTCGTGAATCAGAATGAAGACAATGGTGAATTTAAAGGATATTTTCCTAGGAAATACAGCAGAATTTATTGTCTGACTAGCACAGAGTGTAAGAAATTACAGAAGCTTTGGTTTGAGTCTGGAAATATCATTGTTTAGGAATAAGGAACTTTGGGGTATGTTAACTTTGGGGTATGTATCTTTGAGAATTCTTTACAAAGATGTCAGTTAGATCCTTAGAAATAGAAATATAGAGCATTACCAAATTATTTAGCTCTCCTGTTAAGGGTTTGATGCTTCCATCTTAAACCTGCATTTCACTTTCTACACTCATGGGTTTAGTCATAATTTCAAAATTGGAAATATAGTTAAAATTACAACATTGATTCAAGATTGAACAGGCTGACAATCTTCCCCTGTACTAAAACAGCAAATAGAGAGAAATATTGCCTTTTGTGTAACATTTCAGCTTTTATTACTCCTTCCTCATCATATATATATATATATATATGTATGAGCAGGGTACATTTTATATATATATGTATATATAAAATGTATATATATATATATACATTTTATATATACATATATATATAAAATGTACCCTGCTCCTACAGAGGTCAGATGCCTTTGTTTTCTTCCCATGTCACGAACAAGATTCAATTTTTGTTTTGACATTATTTTTTTTCATGTCACATGCATTTCGTTCAGAAAATGTTCATTAAATGAATTAATGAAATACTTGAGTAGTTCAAAATACAGTAAGTAGGTTGTGCAGATATCTGTGTTAGTGGCTTGTTTTAGTGCTATGACAAAATACCAAATAAAATAAAAGTAACTTAAGGGAGAAATATTTATTTTGATTAATAGTTCTATGTATTGTAGTCTATTATGGCACTGAAGGTGTGAAGTTAGCTGGTTATGTTTGCAGTAAGGAAGAACATGAGAAAACATGCTTGCAGTCTACTTATATTTTTCATTTTTTCATTCTTTAGGCAGCTCCATCCTCAGATAGAATGGCACTGCACACATTTAGAGTATTCCAGATCATCTAAGTATATTCCTCATACAGGTTTTTATTTTTGTAATGATGATACCAAATCTCATCAAACTTACCATCAAGTCAACACCCTTTATAAACTTGGCAGACAAAGATAGCATTTTAAATCTGTAATTCAACCCTTGTTCCCATAGACTCTTGGCCATCTCATATTGCAAAATATATTGGTCCAATATTAAAAGTTTTCTTTTTTTGATATTTCTTTTTTTTTATTTTTTCTTTATTAATTACACTTTATTCACTTTGTATCCCCACCGTGGTTCCCTCCCTCCTCCCGTCCCAATCCCTCCCTTCCTCTACCCTCTGCATGCATGCCCCTCCCCAAGTCCACTGATAGGGGAGGACTTCTTTTCCTTCCTTCTGATCCTAGTCAATTAGGTCTCATCAGGAGTGGCTGCACTGTCTTCTTCTGTGGCCTGGTAATGCTGCTTCCCCTTCAGGGGGAGGTAATTAAAGAGCAAGCCAATCAGTTCATGTCAGAGACAGTCCCTGTTCCTATTATAATGGGACCCACTTGGACACTGAACTGCCATGGGCTACATCTGTGCAGGGGTCTTAGGTTATCTCCATGCATGGTCCTTGGTTGGAATAACAGTCTCAGGAAAGACCCCTGTGTTAAGATTTTTTAGTTCTGTTGCTCTCCTTGTGGAGTTCCTGTCCTCTCCAGATCTTACTGTTTCCCACTTCTTTCCTAAGATTCCCTGCACTCTGCCCAAAGGTTTCCCATAAGTCTCAGCATCTACATTGATAGTCTTCAGGGCAGAGCCTTTCAGAGGTCCTCTGTGTCAGGCTCCTGACTTGTTCCCTATTTTTTCCTTCTTCTGATGTCCAGCCTCTTTGCCTTTCTGGATAGGAATTGAGCACCAATCTGGAGGTTGTCATTTTGTTTTGATGACAGTGTCCTAGTGTCCTTTGCTTTACAGAAGCTTTTCAGTTTCATGAGGTCCCATTTATTGATTGTTGATCTTAGAGCCTGTGCTGTTGGTGTTCTGTTCAGGAAATGCCAATGAGTTCAAATGAGTTCTTCCTCACTTTTTCTTCTAACAGATTTATTGTGTCTGTTTTACATTTGACAAAGGCACTCTTTAACTGAGAGCTCCTAAAAAAAATCAAAACCAATGTCTGTACTTCCAATATACAATGCAACCTGATAATATTTCTATTCCAAAATAAAAGTATGATATGATGACCCAAAAACAAGACTGAAAACTGTCAATACACACATCACATCTTTTAGCTCCATACTTAACATCTAGCGCTTATAGTGGAATCTATGTTCTATAGAGCTTAGATAGTCACATCTTGCAGCTATGGCATCTGCAACACATAAAGCCATCTTGCTTGGGCTAAAAACACTCCATGCCTGTGGCTTTATATTGCATGTCTCTTAGTCTCAAAGTCTCTAAAATTTTAAAGGATTCCTTGAAATTTAGCTTCAGCTTCACTGTATTAAGTATTGATTTCTCACAACTTCATTGTAGAGACCCCGGCACTGCCACACCTTGCTCAGTTACACTCTGGAACTGTAGTACAAGACTCAATGTTCCCCTCTATTTTGCATCATCCATTACTACTATGACAATGTAAACACTACAAAGTTCTGATTCCAGTTCAGGATAAAACCGTACCATTTGGGTCACAGTTTTATTTTGTTTTGTGTACATCAAAGAATCTTTTTTTTTTTTGTGTGGGTGGGTGTTTTGAGCAGAGAGTTCAACAAAATTATCTGAGTAAATAAAAACATTGGCAATAACATTTGGTCTGTTAATAAATTAAATTATGCACACATGTGCTACATGGGTAATATGGATTAAGTATATAATTAAATTAAATATATAATATATGTAGTGTATACTATAAGATATTATGTACCAAAATAATGAGTTCAGGCAGAAAATGCTTTATCATTGAAGTGGGATTTCAGTTTTACAAACAAATAGAGTAAAGTGTGGTAGAAAATCGGCTGATACAGGAATGAACCTGTGAAAGCATGTGGAGAGCTGAAGAAAGCTACTTATCTATTGGCACGTCATGTTAGCATGACTAGCTCAGAAATTGCATGAAGCAGTTTGCTGCCTATACAGAAGAGGCACTGATGGTTAGAAAGCATAAGCAAGTTTGTTAAAAGCCTTGAAAGTATTACTGAACATTTGAAATTTTATTTATTTTTGTTTTTAAGGTTGTGTACACACGTGAGGTACGTGGGTATGTATGGGTTCATGTGTGTGTGTGTGTGTGTGTGTGTGTGTGTGTGTGTGTGTATGTATTTTGTTTCTCAGTTGCTCCCCATATTGTTTTTTTAATTTTTTATTAATTATACTTTATTCATTTTGTATCCCCCATAAGCCCCTCCCTCCTCCCCTCCCAATCCCACCCTCCCTCCCTTTCTGCATGCATGCCCCTCCCCAAGTCCACTGATAGAGGAGGTTCTCCTCTCCTTTCTGATCTTAGTCTATCAGTTCTCATCAAAAGTGGCTGCATTGTCCTCTACTGTGGCCTGGTAAAGCTGCTCCCCACTCAGGGGGAGGTGATCAAAGAGCAGGCCAATCAGATTATGTCAGAGGCAGTCCCTCTTCCCATTACTATGTAACCCACTTGGACACTGAACTGCCATGGGCTACATCTGTGCAGGGGTTCTAGGTTATCTCCATGAATAGTCCTTGGTTGGAGTATGAGTCTCTGGGAAGTTCCCTGTGTTCAAATTTTCTTGTTCTGTTGTTCTCCTTGTGGAGACCCTGTCCTCTCCAGCTCTTACTATTTCCCACTTCTTACATAAAATTCCATTCACTCTGCCCAACAGTTGGCCATCAGGCTCAGCATCTGCTTTGATAGTCTGCAGGGCAGAGGCTTTCAGAGGCCCTCTGTGTCAGGTTCCTAGTTTGTTTCCTATTTTCTTCTTCTGGCTTTCAGAAGCCCTCTGTAGCAGGTTCCTAGGTTGTTTCCTGTTTTCTTCTTCTTCTGATGTCCATCCTCTTTGCCTTTCAGGATGGGGATTGACCGTTTTAGTTAGGGTCCTCTCTATTGCTTAGTTTCTTTAGATGCACAGGTTTTACTGGGTTTGTCCTATGTTGTATGTCTATATGAGTGAGTATATACCCTGTGTGTCTTTTTGCTTCTGGGACAACTCACTCAGGATGATCCTTTCAAGGTCCCACCATTTACCTGCAAATTTCATGATTTCCTATTTTTCATTGCTGAGTAATATTCCATTGTATAGATGTACCACAATTTCTGCATCCATTCTTCAGTTGAGGGGCATCTGGGTTGTTTCCAGCTTCTTGATTTTTTAAGACAAGGTCTCTCAGTGGCCTAGATCTCACTGATTGGGCTATGCTGGCTGGAATTATAAGCACATAACACAGTGCCCAACTTTTTAATATTTTATTCCAGGGTCATAATATTGAAGTCAGATCCTCATGCTTGCAAGGCAAGCACCTTACTAACCTGAGCCATATTCTCAGCCTAACAATCTAACTTTTCATCTGAAAAAGGCAGTGGGAACTTAAAGAGAAAGGTTTATGGTTTGTGGTTTATGCTATCTTGGACTGATTAATGTGTTAAACGTTAACATCAGCTAACAATATGATTAATGCTGAACCATTAAAAAGAAGAAAGTGACACAAATATGTGCTAAAATAAAATGAATTAGAATTTATGAAAGACAGAGGCATTCTATTTACGTGAGGACAGATTTATGTGGACACATACATGTCATGAAATGTTGTGGAGCAAAATCATTAAAAGTATCTAGGACAGAACCTAAGGTGTTAGAGCTCCTGCCTAACACACATGAAGTCTTATATTATTTTTCTGCAGGGGGAAAGGAAGAGTTTATTTATTTATTTTTGTATCCTGAGTTATGGTTGATTGAGGGAAGCCAGGCAGGAACCTGGAACCAAAGAACTGATGCAAAGGCTGTAGAGGAGCACTGCATGCTCCTCCCAGCTTGCTCGATCTGTTTTCTATTTTTCAATTTATTTATTTACTTATGCAATCTCCCTATAGCCTGACACTAGCCCCTCCCTCCTTTCCTCTCAGCTCCACACTCACACACACATCCCTCCATTCCCCCCTCTTTTTCTCAAGGAAAGGAAGGCACCCAAGGTGTATCAACCTACCTTGTTCCTCAAGTCACAGCAGAACTAAGAAATGAGGTGGAGATTAAGTATGCAGAGAGCAGAGTTGGGAAGGGACTGGAAGACAGAATGCAAATCAGAGGGGGGCATCACTGGGACTGGAGTCTATGATGGTGATCATTGCTGAGAGCAGTGGTGGTTAAGGAGCCTGCAGTGACTACCTCCTGTATCTAGTGGGATTTCCAGCAGAGGAAGGAAAACACCAACCCACCCATAAAACCTTCAGCTCAAAATTTGTCTTGTCTAGAAGAAGTGTCCTGGTAAAGATGGAGGAGAGATTGAAGGAATGACAAACCAATGATTGGCCCAACTTGAGACCCATCACATTGAAAAGAGCCAAGTCCTATCCCTATTAATGAACTCTTCTATGCTTGCAGACAGGAGCCTAGGATAACTGTCTTCTGAGAGGCTTCATTCAGCAACATAAGGAAACTGATGCAGAAACCAACAGCCAAATAGGGCAATCTCAGAGTTTTGTGGAAGAGTGGGAGAAAGGAGAGGTTGCTTCAGAAGTCAAGAACACCGCAAGAAGACCTACAGAGTCAATTACCATAGGCCTACGGGAGCTTACAGAGACTGAACCACCAACCAAAGAGCTTTCATGGATTGGACCTAGACCTGTTACACATATGTAACAGATGTGCAGCATAGCAACCATGAGAGTTCCCTAACAATAGGAGTATGGGCTGTCTCTGACTCTTTTGCCTTCCTTTGGATCCTTTCTTTCTAGCTGGGCTGCCTTATCAGGCCCCAGTGGGAGAAGATGTGCTTAGTCCAGTAGCCTTATAGTCTATCTTCTGTCCCATAAAAAATACCCAGGACAAAATTGTCACTGTAGGTACCTGAACTTGCTGTCTCCATTCTCCCTTTCCTGGCACATATTAAATTACTGTTCTTTGTTAATAATTAGTTATACTTTTAATATTTACTTATTTGTTTCATTAATGATATGCAAAGCTGTATCTTTAGTACACAGTGTCCATAACAGATAATAAGAGTTGTATTATTTTTCTTTTTTTTTTCCTTTTTTTTTTTTCAATGCAGTTTATTCAGGAACATTGAACAATCCTCGGACCCCGGGGAAAGCCAGCCCACAGCTTAAATAGCCTCTGGGTAGCCAACCCAGGCGTGCCACGGGGGCAATGCAGATAGGTCCACATACATGGAAGCAAGCCAGATCCTCGGCCTTAGCCAAATGTGGAGTTGTTCGTGACAGAGAGCACTCACCATCGGGAAGGGGGAAGGCGGAAACCAGCTCCATCTTTAAGGCATAGCATTCCGCAGCTCTCTACAGTTCCCCCTTTTTGTTTTAGGTGCATCAGGCAAGAGTAGAGGTCTGATCTCTGATATTAGAAATAAATTGGGACTTTGTACAGATGTTCATTTAGGTGTCATCCACCCAAAGAGCATCAGACCCGTCTGATACCTTTTTCTCAGAGGCGGGACCTGGGGCATCAACCCGCATGCAATCAGACATGCTCTTCTCTGGGTCCAATGCGGCTGACCCTGAGTGCAGTGCTTAGCCTCACATCCTGAGTGTATCATTTTAGCTTTTTATGGTATCCAACCATGCTTGGGGAGAATGTCCTGCTTCAATGGCTGTAAAGGCCTGAATGATCATGGCTGCATCACACTGTTGTGAGACTCTAATCTTGCATATATACCACAGGCAAACCAAGGAGACCAACACCAGAAGGCCTGCTAACACTCCCATGCCCACCCATTCCTTCAGATGATTCATGGCTGCAGCAATCCATGGTGATAATCCTGTGGCTAGTCCTGCGTCCACTCCGGTAGAATTTACTGTGACAATGGCCACTCTCAGCTGCTCCATCGTAGTATCGAATTCTCCAGTCCAATTACCTAAAATATAGCTCGACAATTGTTTAGACAGATTTGCAGCACAGGAAAAATTCTCATGTTGTATGCTAGTGACACAAAGTCCAGCATACTTTCATTGACAGCCAGGTTGAGCGATTTGCCATAGGGTATCAATTTGCTCCTGCAAGAGGTCAATCCTCTGATTGAACACCATCAAGCTTCCTTTTAGTTGAGCATTAATTCCTTTATGTACAACTAAGGCATGAGCTACATTGGCTAAATGATTATTCAGGGTCTGAGCAGTCTGCCCAGTATGACTCATGGCTAATGCCCTGGTGGTAGCTCCAACAGCCGTCAATGAGATGGTAGTAAAAATGGTGGCTGTAGTTCCAAGATCCCTTTTCTGTCTGAAGAGAGTCATAGTGTGAGGGGCATCAATGGGCACAGGCACCCAGTGAGGCATGCGAGTAACCAGGGCATACCTAAATTTACTAGCATTCCAGCATTGGGCAAAAAAGCAAGTATCATTACCACAATTACTTGGCTCTATCTGGGTAATAATGAATAAAAAATGGGGGATATAGACAAACAGGTGTGGGCTTATAGGAAATATTATGAGAAGCCTTAACCCCTCGTTGCAACATCCTGCGTCAGTTCTAGAGCTAGCAGTGGTGGTGTCCGAGGTCTGAGTAGGTTCAGGAGACCATTGCCCCCAGGGGCGAGACGTGCTCCATGCCAATTGACTAACTCCATGTTTTCCTCCAATTTTGAAAGTCATTTAAGGTTCTTAAATTATTTTTTCCCTTTTTTCTTAAATTTTTCATCAATTACACTTTATTCATTCTGCATCCCCCCATAAGCCCCTCCCTCCTCTCCTCCCAATCCCACCCTCCCTCCTCCCTCTGCTTGCATGCCACTCCCCAAGTCTACTAATAGGGGAGGTTCTCCTCTCCTTTCTGATCTTAGTCTGTCAGTTCACATCAAAAGTGGCTGTATTGTCCTCTACTGTGGCCTGGTAAGGCTGCTCCCCCCCCCCCCCAGAGGGAGGTGATCAAAGAGCAGGCCAATCAGATTATGTCAGAGGCAGTCCCTCTTCACATTACTATGTAACCCAATTGGACTCTGAACTGCCCTGGGCTACATCTGTGCAGGGGTTCTAGGTTATCTCCATGAATAGTCCTTGGTTGGAGTATGAGTCTCTGGGAAGTTCCCTATGTTCAAATTTTCTTGTTCTGTTGCTCTCCTTGTGGAGACCCTGTCCTCTCCAGCTCTTACTATTTCCCAGTTCTTACCTAAAATTCCGTTCACTCTGCCCAACAGTTGCCCATCAGGCTCAGCATCTGCTTTGATAGTCTGAAGGGCAGAGGCTTTCAGAGGCCCTCTGTGGTAGGTTCCTAGGTTGTTTCCTGTTTTCTTCTTCTTCTGATGTCCATCCTCTTTGCCTTTCTGGATGGGGATTGGACGTTTTAGTTAGGGTCCTCTCTCTTGCTTAGTTTCTTCAGATGCACAGGTTTTAGTGGGTTTGTCCTATGTTGTATGTCTATATGAGTGAGTATATACCATGTGTGTCTTTTTGCTTCTGGGACAACTCACTCAGGATGATCCTTTCCAGATCCCACCATTTACCTGCAAATTTCATGATTTCCTTATTTTTCATTGCTGAGTAATATTCCATTGTGTAGATGTACCACAATTTCTGCATCCATTCTTCAGTTGAGGGGCATCTGGGTTGTTTCCAGCTTCTGGCTATTACAAATAAAGCTGCTACAAACATGGTTGAGCAAATGTCCTTTTTGTGTACTTGAGCCTCTTTTGGATATATGCCCAGTAGTGGTATGGCTGGATCTTGAGGAAGCGCTATTCCTAGTTGTCTGAGAAAGCGCCAGATTGATTTCCAGAGTGGTTGTACAAGTTTACATTCCCACCAGCCGTGGAGAAGGGTTTCCCTTTCTCCACAACCTCTCCAGCATGTGTTGTCACTTGAGTTTTTGTTCTTGGCCATTCTGATGGGTGTAAGGTGAAATCTCAGGGTTGTTTTGATTTGCATTTCCCTAGTGGCTAGTGAGGTTGAGCATTTCTTTAAGTGCTTCTCTGCCATTCGGTATTCCTCTACAGAGAATTCTCTGTTTAGCTCTGTTCCCCATTTTTTAAGTGGATTACTTGGTTTGCTGCTTTTCAGCTTCTTCAGTTCTTTATATATACTGGATATGAGTCCTCTGTCAGATAAAGGGTTGGTGAAGATTCTTTCCCAATCTGTAGGTGGTCACTTTGTTTTGATGACGGTGTCCTTTGCTTTACAGAAGCTTTTCAGTTTCATGAGGTCCCATTTATTGGTCGTTGCTCTTAGAGCCTGTGCTGTTGGTGTTCTGTTCAGGAAGTTTCCCCCTGTACCAATGAGTTCTAGGGTATTTCCCACTTTTTTTTCGAGCTGATTTAATGTGTCTGGTTTTATGTTGAGGTCTTTGATCCACTTGGACTTCAGTTTTGTGCCGGGTGACAAGTATGGATCTATTTTCATTTTTCTACATGTAGACATCCAGTTAGACAAGCACCATTTGTTGAAGATGCTATCTTTTTTCCATTGTATGGTTTTGGCGTCTTTGTCAAAGATCAGGTGTCCATAAGTGTGTGGGTTTATTTCTGGGTCCTCTGTTCGGTTCCATTGATCCACCATTCTGTTTCTATGCCAGTACCATGAAGTTTTTAAAACTGTTGCTCTATAGTACAACTTAAGATCAGGGATGGAGATACCTCCAGAAGATCTTTTATTGTAGAGGATTGTTTTAGCAATTCTGGGTTTCTTGTTATTCCATATGAAGTTGAGAATTTTTCTTTCCAGGTCTGTAAAGAATTGTGTTGGTAATTTGATGGGCATTGCATTGAATCTGTAGACTGCTTTTGGTAAGATGGCCATTTTTACTATGTTAATCCTACCAAGCCATGAGCATGGGAGATCTTTCCATCTTCTCATATCTTCTTCTAATTCTTTCTTCAGAGATTTGAAATTTTTTTCATACAAGTCTTTGACTTCCTTGGTTAGGGTTACTCCGAGGTACCTTATGTCATTTGTGGCTATTGTGAAGGGTGTTGTTTCCTTAATTTCTTTCTCAGCCCTTTTGTCTTTTGTATACAGGAGGGCTACTGATTTTTTTTGAGTTAATTTTGTATCCTGCCACTTTGCTGAAGGTGTTTATCAGCTGTAGGAGTTCCCTGGTAGAGTTTTTGGGGTCACTCACGTATACTATCATATCATCTGCAAATAGTGATAATTTGACTTCTTCCTTTCCAATTTGTATCCCCTTGATCTCCTTCAACTGTCTTATTGCTCTAGCAAGGACTTCCAACACTATGTTGAAGAGATATGGAGAGAGTGGGCAGCCTTGTCTTGTCCCCGATTTCAGTGGGATTGCTTTAAGTTTCTCTCCATTCAGTTTGATGTTGGCTATAGGCTTGCTGTATATCGCCTTTACTATGTTTAGATATGTGCCTTGTATCCCTGATCTCTCCAATACTTTGAACATGAATGGATGTTGGATTTTGTCAAAGGCTTTTTCAGCATCTAGGGAGATTATCATGTGGTTTTTTTCTTTCAGTTTGTTAATATGGTGGATCACATTGATGGATTTCCGTATACTGAACCACCCCTGCATACCTGGGATGAAGCCTACTTGGTCATAGTGGATAATATCTTTGATGTGTTCTTGGATTAGGTTTGCAAGTATTTTATTAAGTATTTTTGCATTAATGTTCATAAGGGAGATTGGCCGGAAATTCTCTTTCTTTGTTGAGTCTTTGTGAGGTTTAGGTACCAAGGTGACTGTGGCTTCATAGAATGAATTTGGTAATATTCCTTCTGTTTCTATTTTGTGGAATAGTTTGAAGAGAATTGGTGTTAGCTCTTCTTTGAATGTCTGGTAGAATTCTGCGCTGAAGCCATCTGGTCCTGGGCTTTTTTTGGATGGGAGACTTTTGATGACCGCTTCTATTTCTTTGGGGGATATAGGTTTATTTAGTTGATTTACCTGGTCCTGGTTCAGTTTTGGTAAGTCAAATCGATCAAGAAAATTGTCCATTTCATTTAGATTTTCAAATTTTGTGGCATATAGACTTTTGAAGTAAGTCCTGATGATTGTTTGGATTTCCTCAGGGTCTGTAGTTATATCCCCCTTTTCATTTCTGATTTTGTTGATTTGGGTGGTATCTCTCTGCCTTTTAGTTAGCCTGGCTAAGGGTTTGTCGATCTTGTTGATTTTCTCAAAGAACCAGCTCTTGGTTTCATTGATTCTTTGAATTGTTTTATTTGTTTCCAATTGATTGATTTCAGCCCTGAGTTTGATTATTTCCAGCCGTCTACTCCTTCTTGGTGTGTCTGCTTCTTCTTTTTCTAGGGTTTTTAAGTGAGCCATTAGGGTGCTTGAATGAGCTGTCTCGAATTTCTTCTTGAAGGCACTTAGTGCTATGAACTTTCCTCTTAGCACTGCTTTCATTGTGTCCCACAAGTTCGGGTATGTTGTGTCTTCATTTTCATTGATTTCTAGAAAGACTTTAATTTCTTTCTTTATTTCTTCCCTGACCCAGCTGTCATTTAGTAACAAGTTGTTCAGTTTCCATGTGTGTGTAGGCTTTTTGCTATTTCTGTTATTGTTGAGGTCCAGCTTTATTCCATGGTGATCAGACAAGATACATGGGATTATTTCAATCTTCTTGTATCTGTTGAGGCTCGCTTTGTGACCCACTATGTGGTCTATTTTGGAGAAGGTTCCATGAGGTGCTGAGAAGAAGGTAAATTCTTTTGTGTTTGGGTGTAAAGTTCTATAAATGTCTGTTATGTCCATTTGATTCATGACCTCTGTCAGAGACATTGTTTCTTTGTTTAATTTCTGTTTGGTTGACCTGTCCTTTGTTGAGAGTGGGGTGTTGAAGTCTCCCACTATTAATGTGTGTGGATCTATATGTGCTTTAAATTTTATCAATGTTTCTTTCACAAATGTGGGTGCCCTTGTATTTGGGGCATAGATGTTCAGGATTGTGATGTCTTCCTGGTGGAATTTTCCCTTGATGAGTATGAAGTGTCCTTCCCCATCTCTTTTGATTAATTTTGGTTGAAAGTCTATTTTATCAGATATTAGAATGGCTACTCCTGCTTGCTTCTTGGGTCCGTTTGCTTGGAAAGTCGTCTTCCATCCCTTTACCCTCAGGTAATGTCTATCTTTGTGTCTTAGGTGTGTTTCTTGTATGCAACAGATTGCTGGGTTTTGTTTACGTAGCCATTCTGTTAATCTGTGTCTTTTTATTGGAGAGTTGAGTCCATTGATGTTGAGAGAGATTAATGACCAGTGGCTGTTAGATCTCTTGATTTTGATGTTGGCTGTGGTCATCAGGTTGTGTGCTTGGTTGCTTTTTGTTTTATTGAAGTGAGGTTATTTATTTATTTCCTGTGTTTTCTTGAATGTAGCTAGCTTTCTTGGGTTGTATTTTCCCTTCCAGTGTCTTCTGTAATGCTGGATTTGTTTGTAGGTATTGTTGAAATTTGTTTTTGTCATTGAATATCTTGTTTTCTCCATCTATGAGGACTGAGAGTTTTGCTGGGTATAGTAGCCTGGGCTGACATCTGTGTTCTCTTAGGGTCTGCATGATATCTGTCCAGGCCCTTCTGGCTTTCATAGTCTCTGTTGAAAAGTCAGGTGTGATTCTAATGGGTTTGCCATTATATGTTACTTGGCCTTTTTCCCTTGCAGCTTTTAGTATTTTTTCTTTGTTCTGTATACTTACTGTTTTGATTATTATGTGGCGGGAGGATTTTCTTTTCTGGTCAAATTTGTTGGGTGTTCTGTAGGCCTCATGTATTCTAATTGGCCTCTCCTTTAGCTTGGGGAAATTTTCTTCAATGATTTTGTTGAAAATATTTTCTGGGCCTTGGAGAAGGGAGTCTTCTTTTTCCTCTATACCTATTATTCTTAGGTTTTGTCTTTTCATATTGTCTTGCATTTCTTGGACGGTCTGTGTCAGGAATTTTTCAGATTTAACATTTTCTTTGACAGATACATCGATTTCTTCCATTGTATCTTCTACACCTGAGATTCTTTCTTCCATCTCTTGTAGTCTGTTGGTTATGCTTACCTCTGTAGTTCCTCTTTTCTTCCCTAGATTCTTCCTTTCCATTATTTCTTCCATTTGTGTTTTCTTTAATTTTTCCAATTCTATCTTCAGGTCTTGAGTTGTTTTGTTTACTTCCTTCACCTGTCTGATTGTACTTTCCTGTTTTTCTTTATTTCCTTCAACTCTGTTTCTATCATTTCATTCAGTGTTTTAAGCATTTCCTTTCTAAAGGCCATAAACTGTTTGGCTGCAGCTTCCTCTATTTCTTTACGGATGGCAATATTCTGTTTGAGTTTATCTTCCTCTATGTCTTTACGAATCTTTTTTTCCTCTGTTATCATCTTCATGAGCATACTTGTTAGGTCATCTTCTTGGATTTCAGTTATGGTGGGGTGTCCAGGGCTACTTGCCCCTGGGTAACTGGGTTCTGGAGATGCCATATTGCTCTGTCTTTTGTTGCTTGAGCTTTTACGCTGGCCTCTACCCATTGTGTTATCTTAGGAGTTTGGGGTTATTTTCTGGTGGTTCCTGGGGATCCTGTTGGGGAGAGAATCCCCTTTGCAGAAAGCTGGATTTTCCTGAAGGATGTCTTCTCAGCTTTTTGGGTATAGTCCCTGGATGGCTGGTGTTTTTTCAGGAGTTGCTCACCTCAGGGATATAGACCTGAGTGGTAACTGTGGTCTTTGTTAGTCGAGAGGGTTCTCCTCTCACCCAGGGAAGTCCTGAGGGCAGCTGCCCTGTTTCTGGGTTTCTTGTTGCAAATTTAATGATCAGCTGCTGTGACCCAGTTGGACATCAGGCGCGCCTCAACTGTTTGTGCTTGTGTCTGGATCACAGCTGAGTGCTGGCGCCTCAGCCCCACTAGACTGCTAGACTTTTTCTAGGGAAGGATTGGGTGATTTAGATCAGTACAGTTTCCTTCCTTCCCCGTGGATTCTCTGGAGACACGGACTCCTAGTGTCTTTTTTTTGCCCTGGTGCACACTGCTCAGTGTCCGCCAGCTGGCTGGCCACAGAAATTTGCCTGTGCCTGGAGCACAGCTGTGTGATGGCGGCTCAGTCTCTGCCAGCTGTCTGGTGCGCAGAAACTGCCTGTGTCTGCCTTTGCGGCTTTTGGGAGCCCGAGTGGCTCCCTAAGCTGGGTAATTTTATGGGGACCTTTTCAGGTTGGGGGCTTAGCTGAGTGCTCTGAGATCAGACCCGCCGTTTCTATCTCCGGCGGTGAATCAGGCGCGCAGGCAGGCAGGGCTCTGTGCAGGAACCTGGGTCCCTGGCTCTGGCTCCGGGCTGGCTCCTGGGGTGCCCGTGGAACCCGCCCGAGTCTTTTCCAGGGGATGTCTGGGTGACCTAAGGCCGGTCCCAATCGTTTCCTGTACCCTGGGGTTATCTCTCGACTGAAAATTCCAGTCTCTGATAGTGTGGTGCCCAAGGTTCAGTCTGGGACCGTGACCAGAGACACTGGCTTGTGGCTCTGGGCTGGGGCTGGGGCTGGCGGCCGGCAGCCAAGCGTCTGGCGGAACCGGGATCTCTTCCGCGGTTTAGCCGGGTGAGTTAAAAGCTGATTGAATCCCCCACGTGGGGTATCCTCTCACCTGGGAAACACAATGACTGTGTTTTATGGCCGAGAGTTCTGATTGCTGTTCACTGTGCTGATCCTGCTGTGCTGCTGCTCAGAATGAGAGTCCTCCCGGCGCCGCCATCTTGCCCCTCCTCCCGTATTATTTTTCTTATAAAGATTGAATTTACTTGTCTGATGGTTTAGCAAAGATCCTTTATTCCAATGGTTTTTAGCAAGTGGCATAATTCTGATGTCAAAAGTGCAAGAGATTTTAAGCTCCATATAATGTTATTATTAAAGTTTTAATTTTCATCAATTTAATTCTCTTGTTAGTTGTCACACCCAATTAAAGTTATGCCTAATCACATTCTGAAAAAGAAAATTAAGACCTAGGTAAAATAAGATGGATTTTTTTTTTTTGTGGGGAAAGGCTATCAGAGGAGTCAAATTCTGTACCCACTGATCATTAATTTTTATATCCCTTTGGAATGCAGAGTAGTATTTTCTGAAAATCAAGCTTTGTAAGTGGTCTCAGCATTTTACAGTGTTCTTGAAAATGCATTAGGTATTGTTTTAGCAATAGATTTGCTTTCAGTTTTGTTTTTGAATAATATTTTTATGATGTTGGCTTGTAATGTATTCATTTGCATCAATGATTTGGATATAATATAAAAAAACATTTGGGAGAAAATTGTGAAAACGAGATAATAGTCTAGAGAATGTGTATTTGCCTCACATAGCTTTTTTTCTTTCTAAACTTTTAAAACCTAAGCCATATCATGGCATTCCAATAATCCATCCAATGGCTTATCACTTTTCTCAGAGTAACAGTTCTTAAAATTACCTATAAGACCCTTCATTATCTAGCTTTTCATTGTCTGCTCTGACTCCACCATCTTTTTCTCATTCGTACTCACTTCAGTGACTCTCGGGGGACTTTTAAATGACTAAGAGTTCTTTTGCTTTTGAGTCTATGCACTTACTACATCCAAGTACCCAGAATGTTTTACTCCCAGGTGTTCATATGTGTATACACATTACCTTTTACCCTTTGCTCAAATATCATTTAATTGATACTTGTCATGATTTCATATCTAAACACACTACACAAAGCTCAACACCTTATATCACTCTTGATTGTTTTGTTTTGCCCCTGAACATTTATCAGTCCTACGGTTTATTATTTTGCTTGTGTATTTTTCTGTTATCTGCCTCTCTCTAACTAGAATATAAACTCCATCAAGCAGACCACCTGTCTTTTGAGAGACACCTCAATATCTGATGAATGAGTGAAGAAAATAGGCTGCATTTTTAAACATGCATGCTAGCCTCATTTATATAACTTTTTTTGATTCTCTTGTCCCTCTTCCTCTCTTCATTCAAAAGTACATCTGGAGAACAATAAATCTTCATAACCCATCTTTTTCCAAGATTATACACATTCCAGAAATTCTCAAAAATAAAGTAGATGGAATGGCAACTGTATCAGTTATGGCAGAGTGTCCTGGTCATGGATGTTCTGGCTTTGGAGTGATATATGTTAAATATGTTTTAAGGTATTGTACGAGGATATAAGAGGCCAATGTGTTGCTTGTTTACAACAGCTAGAATACCAATCTGTCCATAAGAACACCTTGTTCCCAATGCCTCACACAAAGTCTGTAATCTATTGACTACCCAAGAAAAATATTTAATCAAGTAAAGAAAGCAAAAATGAATTATTCTTTGTATTTTCAAACTAGTCAAATTCCTACATAGATACCATATTTATCTGAAACAAACAAAAGAGGGCTATCCACTGGCTCTTTGGATTTGATTTGCACAATGAGTGCAACTTCTAGAGAAAAGAAAAGAAGGCACCTTTTTTGGAAGCCTATGAGGACGCCAATGGCAAGACGGTAAAACAAGGTCTCTTTTAAGTGCTTTCACATTGTTGCATGCCAGACATGCAAAACTCAGACAGACTATGGAATGTTACAAGGTCCATACTATGAAAGGTAGTTAGATAATAAAAATATATTGTTGACTTTGATTTTTCTTTTACAAATCTACTTTATTTAGGGTTATTAAACGCTCTTACCTCTCTTCCAACCCCCCCCAACAATGGTAGGAGGGAAAGAAGGTTAGTGGGGAGAGGGGGTGGAGTTCTCTCTTCAACTTCCCACTAACTAAGATAGTAGGATTTGAGGGGTGGGGGGCAATACCAACATAAGACATCCAGAAATCCAGAAGTCCAGATTACCAGAAAATCAACAAACGCAGCAGTAGGACAAACCAGCAGTAAATAGTCCTTCAGGCAGCCATGCCTTCTTTCTATAAGTTGTTATATTTAAACGCCTCAAAACCCCGAGTTTTCAACTAATTCTACCTGGCAAAGATCATGTTCCACATGAGACACTAAACAGATATGGACAAACTAAAACGCCTAACTTGGAATTTTAACAAAAACATGTTTGCATATCATAAACCAAATCATTCACAACAATATGTAACTATATTTTGTAGCCAATAAACGTTTTAGTTGGATTACTTATGTTTTGTTTTGTTTTTATTCATTATTATTATTAATTACAATTTATTCACTTTGTGTCACAACTGTGGCCCCATCCGTCATCTCTGTCCGATCCTACCCTCCCTCCCTCTTCTATTCCTTTGCCCCTCCCTCACTCCACTAAAAGGTGAAGACCTCCTCCCCTTCTATTTGACCCTAACCTATCAGGGCTTATTAATACTGGCTGCATAGTTTTCCACTATGGCCTGGCAAGGCTGCACCCCCCCTCCCAGAAGGAGGTGATCAGAGAGCAAGACAGTAAACTTTTAATGGTTCTTTTATCACATTAGTCTATTCTACTTCCCTTTGACTACAGGTGTTTTTTTGTTTTGTTTTTTTTTATAGACTTTATTTTTTTAATAACTACAGTTTATTCACTTTGTATCCTAGCTGTAGCCCACTCCTCCATCCCCTCCCAATCTCACTCTCCCTCCATCTTCTTCTCCTATGCCCTTCCCCCATTCCAAGGATAGGGATGTCCTCCTCCCCTTCCATCTGACCATAGTCTATCAGGTCTCATCAGGACTGGCTGCATTGTCTTCCTCTGTGGACTGGTAAGGCTGCTCCCCCCTCAGGTAGAGGTGATCAAAGAGCCAGCCCATGAGCTCATGACAGAGATGATCCCTGGTCCTATTAGTGGGGAACCTTCTTGCATACTGAGCTGCCTTGGGCTACTTCTGTTCAAGGGTTCTAAGTTATCTCCATGCATGGTACTTGTTTGGAGTATCAGTCTCAGAAAAGACCCCTGTTCCCAGATTTTTTGGTTCTGTTTTCCCCTTGTGGAGCTCCTTTTCCCTCCAGGTCTTTCTATTTCCCCCTTCTTTCTTTTTTCCATTATTTTATTTTTCTCATTAGTTACATTTTGTTAATTCTGTATCCCAGCTGTATCCCTCATTCCCTCCCCAATCCCACCCTCCCTCCCTCATCTCCTCCCTGCCCCTTTCCAAGTCCACTAATAGGGGAGGACGTCCTCTCCTTTCATATGACTCCCTTTTGTCAGGTATTTTCAAGACTGGCTGCAAAGTCCTCCTCTGTGGCCTAACAGTACTGCTCCTCCCTTGGGAGGTGGGGAGGTCAAAGAGCCAGTCATTGAGTTCCTGTTAGAAATAGTCCTTGTTCCCCTTACTATGGGAAACCAATTGATTACTGAGCTATCACGGGTCACATCCGAGCAGAGGTTCTAGGTTTTATCCTCTCATGGACTTTGGTTGAGTGTCCATCTCAGAAAAGACCCTGTGCCCAGATATGTTTGGTCCTTGTGGAGCTCCTATCCTTTCCACATCAAACTCTCCTTCTTTCATATGATTCCCTGCACTCTGCTGAAGGTTTGGTTGTGAGTCTTAGTATCTATTTTGGAGCACTGCTAGGTAGAGTCTTTTAGATGCTTTCTGCGGTAGACTCCTGTCATACGTTCAATGCATATCCCATTTGTCTTTCTAAATGAGAATAGATCATCATACCCTGTGTCCGCTTTCTTGATTATCTTCTTTAGGTGTATAGATTTCATTATCTTTATCCTATCTTTTAGGTCTATATAAGCGAGTATATTCCATGTTTGTCTTTCTCCTTCTGGGATACTTCACTCAGAATGATCTTTTCTAGATCCCACCATTTGCCTGCAAATTTCATGATTTCCTTCTTTTTGATTGCTGAGTAGTATTCCATTGTGTAAAAATACCACAATTGACTACAGGTGTTTTTATAAGCATTTCTGGTCAGTGGTAAATAGCTGTTTACCTTACATAGGAGGAATTCTAACTGTCAGTATCAAATCAGCATTGAACAAATAATTAGTACTATCTTTACTCCCAAATTTTACATTTGTGTACTTCTACAATCACAGTGCTATGGCCCTTTTTTTAAATTTATTACAGTATGTTCACTTTGTATCCCAGCTGTAGCTCTCTCCTTCATCCCCTCCCCATCCCATGTGCCCTCCCTCATCTCCTCCCATGACCCTCCCGAATTCCACTGATAGGGGAGATCCTCAACCCCTTCACTCTGACCCTAGCCTAAGAGGTCTCATCAGGACTGAGTGTATTGTCTTCCTCTGTGGCCTGGTAAGGCTGCTCCCCCATTAGGGGCAGCTGATCAAAGAGCCAGGATCTGAATTCATGTCAGAGACAGTCCCTGTTCCCATTATTAGGGAAACCACTTGTACACTGAGCTGCCATGGACTACAGCTATGCAGAGGTTCTAGGTTATCTCCATGCATGGTCCTTGGTTGGAGTATGAGTCTCAGAAAAGACCACTGTGCCCAGAATTTTTGGTTCTGTTAGTCCCTTGTGGCACTTCTGTCTCCTACAGGACTTTTGATCTACACCTTCTTTCATAAGATTACCTGCACTCTGAACAAAGTTTGGTTATAAGTCTCAGCATTTACTTTGATACCTTTCTGGGTAGAGTCTTTCACAAGCCCTCTGTAATAAGCTCCTGTCCTGTTCACTGTTTTATCCCTCTTCCAATATCTATCCCATTTGCCTTTCTGAATGAAGATTGATCATCTTACCCAGGGTCCTCCTTTTTGCTTAGCTTCTTTAGGTGTACAGATTTTAGTATGTTTACACTGTATCACATGTCTGATATCCACTTATAAGTGAGTATAGCCTGTGTGTGTCTTTATGTTTCCAAGATACATCACTCAGGATGAGTGTGTCTTTCTGCTTCCAAGATACATCACTCAGGATGATTTTTCTAGTGTCCACCATTTGCCTGCAAGGTTCATGATTTCCTTGTTTTTAATTGCTGAGTAGTATTCCACTGTGTGAATGTATCACAATTTCTGTATCCATTTCTTCAATTGAGGGACATCTGGGTTGTTTTCAGATTCTGCTATTACGAATAAAGCTGCTACGAATATAGCCGAGAAAATGTCCTTGTTGTATACTTGAGAATCTTTTGGATATATGCCTAGGAGTGATATAGGCTGGATCTTGAGGAAACACAATTTCTAACTGTCTGTGAAGGCACCAGATTGATTTCCAAAGTGTTTGTACAAGTGTACATTCCCACCAGCAATGGAGGAGGGTTCCCCTTTCTCCACATCCTCTCCAGCATGTGTTGTCACTTGTGATTTGATCTCAGCCATTCCGATGGGTGTAAGGTGATACCTCAGGTTTGTTTGGGTTTGCTTTTCCCTGATGGCTAAGCTGGTTGACCATTTCTTTAAGTGTTTTTCTGACATTTGATATGCCTCTATTGAGAATTCACTGTTTAGCTCTGTGCCGCATTTTTTAATTAGATTACTTAGTTTATTTGTGTTTAACTTAAGTTGTTTATATATTTTGGATACAAGCTCTCTGTCAGATATAGGGTTGGTGAAGATCCTTTCCCAATCTGTAGGCTGTCATTTTGTTCTGATCAAAGTGTCCTTTGCTTTTCAGTTACATGAGGTTCCATTTATTGATTGTTGATTTTAAAGCCTGTGCTGTTGGTGTTTTGTTCAAGAAGTTGTCTCCTGTTCCAATGAATTCCAGCTGTTTCCCTAATTTTTCTTCTAATAGATTTAGTGTGTCTTGTTTTATGTTGAGGTCTTTAATCCACTTAGATTATTGTTTTGTGCATGGTGACAAATATGGATCTATTTGTGTTTTCTACTTGTAGACATCCAGTTAGATCAGCACCATTAGTTGAAGATGCTGTCTATTTCCATTGTATCGTTTTGGCTTCTTTGTTAAAAGCCAGTATATATAGGAGTGTGGGTTTATTTCTAAGTCTTCTATTCAATTCCATTGATCCATTATTCTGTTTCTATGCCTGTACCAAGCAGTTTTTATTATTCTTGCTCTGTAGTACAACTTGAGATCAGGGATGGAGATACCTCCAGAAGATCTGTTGTTGTACCATATTGTTTTAGCAATTCTGTTTTTTTGTTTTTTTTTTTGTTTTTCCATATGAAATTGAGAATTGTTCTTTCAAGTTCTGTAAAGAATTGTGTTGATATTTTGATGGGAATTGAATTGAATATATAGATTGCTTTTCACAGGATGGCCATTTTCGATATGTTTATCCTACTGATCCATGAGCATGGAAGATCTTACCATTTTCTGAAATCTTCTTCAATTTTTTTTTTCTTCAAGGACTTAAAGTGTTTTTTAAAGCAGGTCTTTCACATGCTTGGTTAAAGTCACTCCAAGGTACTTTATGTTATTTGTGGCTACTGTGAAGGGTTTTGTTACACTAATTTCTTTTTCCGCCCTTTTCTCTTTTATATACATGAGGGCTACTGATTTTTTTTTTAAGTTAAGTTTCTATCTAGTCATTTTGCTGAAGGTTTTTTCAGCTGATATTCTCTAGTTGAATTTTTGAGGTCACTCATGTATACTATCATATCATCTTCAAATAGTGATACTTTGAATACTTCCTTTCTGATTTTTATCCCCTTGATCTCCTTTATAGTTGTCTTATTGCTCTAGCTAGGACTTCAAGTACTATGTTGAAGATGTATGGAGAGAGTGGTCAGCCTTTCCTTGTCCCTGATTTTAGTGGGGATGATTAAAATTTCTTTCCATTTAGTTCTATGTTGGCTATAGGCTTGCTGTATATTGTCTGTACTAGGTTTAGTTATGTTCCTTATATCCCTGATCACTCCAAGACTTTAAACATCAATAAGCGCTGGATTTTTTCAAATACATTTTCAGCATCTAAGAAGAAGATCATATGGTTTTCTCCTTCATTTGTTTATATGGTGGATGACATTGATGGATTTCCATATATTAAACCACTCTATGCATGCCTGGGATGAAGCCTACTTGGTCATGATGGATGATATATTTTGTATGTTCTTGGATTGGGTTTGCAAGTAATTTTTGGATTATTTTTGCATCACTGTTCATAAGAGAGATAGGTGTGAGGTTCTCTTTTTTTTTTTGGTCTTGTCTGTTTAAAGTATCAAGGTGACTGTGGCTTCATAGAATGAGTTTGCTAATGTTCCTTCTATTTCTATTTTATGAAATCATTTGAAGAAAATTGAAGTTAGCTCCTCTTGAAGGTCTGGCAGAATTCTGCCCCAAAATCATCTGATCCTAGGCGTTTTTGGATGGGGGAATTTTGATAACTGCCTCTATTTCCTTGGGGGATATAGGACAATTTAATCTATTTACCTAATCTTGATTGAATTTTAATACATGGAATCTCTCAAGAAAATTGTCCTTTTAATTTATTTTTCAAAATTTGTGGCACATAGGCTTTTGTTGTAAGACCTAGTGACTGGATTTTCTCAGTGTCTGCTGTTATGAGCCCCTTTTAATTTCTGATTTTGCTGATATGGATATTTTCTCTCTGCCTTTTAGTTAGTTTGGCTACGGGTTTATATATCTTGTTCATTTTCTCAAAGAAACATCTCTTAGTCTCATTGACTCTTTGAAAATATTTTCTGGACCTTGGAGCACAGAATCTTCTTTTTCTTCTATTCCTATTAGTCTTAGATTTCATCTTTTCATGACATCCTTGATTTCTTGGATTTTTTTTTTCAATGCAGTTTATTCAGGAATCTTGAACAATCATCGGACCCTGGGGAAAGCCAGCCCACAGCTTATATAGCCTCTGGGTAGCCAACCCCAGTGTGCCACGTGGGCAATGCAGATAGGTCCACATACATGGAAGCAAGCCAGATCCTCAGCCTTAGCCAAATGTGGAGTTGTTCATGACAGAGAGCACTCACCATCGGGAAGGTGGAAGGCAGAAACCAGCTCCATCTTTAAGGCACGGCATTACGTAGCTCTCTACAGTTCTCCCTTTTTGTTTTAGACGCATCAGGCAAGAGTAGAGGTCTGATCTCTGATATTAGAAATAAATTGGGACTTTGTACTGATGTTCATTTAGGTGTCATCCACCCAAAGAGCATCAGACCCGTCCGATACCATTTTCTCAGAGGCGGGACCTGGAGCATCAACCCGCATGCAATCAGACATGCTCTTCTCTGGGTCGAAAGCAGCTGACCCTGAGTGCAGTGCTTAGCCTCGCATCCTGAGCGTAACATTTTAGCTTTTTATGGTAGCCAACCATGCTTGG
Organism: Meriones unguiculatus; assembly: GCF_030254825.1. Classification (NCBI taxonomy): domain Eukaryota; kingdom Metazoa; phylum Chordata; class Mammalia; order Rodentia; family Muridae; genus Meriones; species Meriones unguiculatus. The sequence continues at coordinate 144,278,971 of NC_083369.1, read as the reverse complement.
GGAGACTGTCCTGCTTCAATGGCTGTAAAGGCCTGAATGATCATGGCTGAATTACGCTGTTGTGAGACTCTAATCTTGCATATACACCACAGGCAAACCAAGGAGACCAACACCAGAAGGCCTGCTAATGCTCCCATGCCCGCCCATTCCTTCAGATGATTCATGGCTGCAGCAATCCATGGTGATAATCCTGTGGCTAGTCCTGCGTCCACTCCGGTAGAATTTACTGTGATAATGGCCACTCTCAGCTGCTCCACCGTAGTATCGAATTCTCCAGTCCATTTACCTAAAATATAGCTAGACAATTGTTTAGACAGATTTGCAGCACAGGAAAAATTCTCATGTTGTATGCTAGTGACACAAAGTCCAGCATACTTTCATTGACAGCCAGGTTGAGCGATTTGCCATAGGGTATCAATTTGCTCCTGCACGAGGTCAATCCTCTGATTGAACACCATCAAGCCTCCTTTTAGTTGAGCATTAATTCCTTTTTGTACATCTAAGGCATGAGCTACATGTTTTGTGTTTTGAACTTTTCTGATTTTACTTTTTCTTTGAGAGATGTATCAATTTCTGCAATTGTATCTTCAGCACCTGAGATTCTCTCTTCTGCCTCTTGTATTCTGTTGGTGATGCTTACCTTTGTGGTTCCTGATCTTTTATCTAAGTTCTCCAGCTCCAGGGTCTTCTCTGTTTGTGTTTTCTTTATTGATTCTAATTCTGTCTTCATATTTCGCAACATTTTCTTCATCTGTTTGAATGTGGATTCCTGTCTTTCCGTGATGGTCTCTCTCTCTCTCTCTCTCTCTCTCTCTCTCTCTCTCTCTCTCTCTCTGGCTTTGTTTCCTCTGTATATGCCACTACTTGTGCCTCTATTTGTTTGGCTGAATTTGCCTGTATTTTTTTTTGATAGCTTTTTTTGTTTCCTCTTTATGTTCCTGGAGTCTGTATTTCAGACTGGGTCCATCTGTCTCTGGTGTCTGGAGTATTCTTTAGGAAGATGAGAGAGGGCTACTGGTTTGAGAGTGAATGTTGTTGTTTCAACTGTAGCTAAAGGAGGAAGGTTGCAGGTGCATGTGTGAAAGTGAGGGCATGTGCCTTGACAGATTGGTGCTAGAGCTTGTGGATGCCTGGAAGGGTAAAGCTTAAGTGAGGTAGGGGATGCTGGTGTTGTTCAAGAGGGTTCAATGTACATGTGCTGGTGCCCTGGAATGGATAATAAGCTGTCTAGACTTTTGCTTCAGTTCACCACAGTAAGGCAAGGGTGAGCATGGGGAGGGGATATGGGCAAGGTGGACAGAAGGTAGGTGGGGAGCCTTCATACAGTGTCCTACAGGCCAGTCATACTGTCCTTCTGGTATTCAGATTTGTCTCTTTCCAGGAATTATTTTTCTGAGCTCCACTGGTAGACCCACAGAACAAGGACTTCAATTTTGAAAATGCTCTCCCAAGGATCCCTATGTTGCCCACAGCAGGGGGGATGTTGGTGAAAAGGATCCAATGTCTGGCTGCTAGAACAGAGGTACCCTGGGTCTGGTGCTCTGACATACACTCACTTGAAGGTGCACTCACTTGCTTGCAGGCTTAATCGGAAAGCACATAGGATCCCCCTGCTCTCTACTTTCATATTTGGGCCCTCTGGGGCAAAGGAGAGTGTAGGAAAACCATCAGCTCAGTGGTGTCCACTTTTTGGCCGCTGCTCAGGGAGGCCTGTAGGTGAGGTAGCTGCCTTTGCAGTCTCAGTCACCAAGCATAGAGGGTTCCTGCTTGGGCTAGCCACCACTCTGCTGCAGCCCTGGGAGATATGCCTATGCTGTTTCAGTCACTGAGTGTGGGTGCTCGTATTTGGGGAAATCACTGCTGCCTCAGCCAAGCAAGGAGGCTTGTGCTTGGGGCAAAAGGAAGTGCAAGGGATTGAGTATTTGCCACTTTTTAGTCCCTGGAGATTTCCAAGGATGACCTGGATCTAAACTGTCCCAGCTCACTCAAGAAGCTTCAAAGCTGATGTTCTGGCTTCAGCTGCACTTCCACTTACCAATTTTGGAGCTTTGGATCCTGTGCCCCTCAGATAAGGTGCACGCTGGTCACAGCCATCTTGGACTTCCCTCTGCTCTTTTAAGATTTCTCGTTGCTTATAACTGTTTGATCTTATTCTTCCTTCTAAATGTTTTCAACATTTTAGACTAATTGGATTCCATCGGTCTAAGACTACTTTTATTTAACCTAGCTAATCAATATTCCAATATAACCAAAATGATGGAATTGGAAATTTAGTATCTTGATTTAAAGAAAAAATATCGCACAATTCTTAATGTTTTGAGATGTAATGATAGTATAAATATTTTCTGATGTATCCAAAATAGTTTAAGAATTTGTCAAAAGGAATGTACTATAGGAGCATATTATTTTAGAAAAAGTTTTGTAAATGTGAAGTAATACACATTTGACTCAAATCCCTCAAGTTTCATTTCTAAATAAGATAACTGAGATATTAAAAGAAATAAGAAAATAGGGCAGAAGACCAGCAACAAATTGTATGCAGGTAATCCAATAAGAAAAAAAAAATAAAAGATTTCCTAAAAGGGTTTAATACCAAAAAATGATGAGATTTATGAACAAAATAGGATAAATCCCAGAAGGTCATGAAGTACTATATTCAAGGCTAAAAGCTTCATTTCTTTGCTAAGGAAACACATCAATCAAATGTGATGGAAGAATTGAAAGAAAAAGATTCATCAATTTTATTGTCTGCATACCTTTTGTTAGTGAGTACTTGAAGCCATATTCAGAGAGAAAAGGTATATGAAAAAGGAAGAACACATAAAATCTAGGAAATTACAGATCCCACCTAAGTTGAAACAGGGCCTGGAAAATCACTAATGCACCTTGTATCTAAACCTTGGACTGTGGGAATATAGTTTTCAGACAATAGAATAGGAAATGAAAGAGACATATAGTGTAGAACCTGTGATTTACTGGTTACCATGTTAGGGGCCAAGGATGATTGAGGGAATCATACAAGCAACTAGAAATATAAGAGTATCAACTTGATATAAGTATCAAGAGACCTATATAATTCAATGTCAAAGAAAAAAGACAATGTTTTTAATCATTTTGTGATTCATTTTAATCATTTTGTGATCATTTTGTGATTTAATCATTTGTGACGAATTGGGCTACACTTATAGACATGCCTATATTGTCTAAAGCCTACTAAAAAAGTGTTTTGAAAGTAATGATGTAACTGTAGAAGTAACTAAAATTAGCTATGATTCTCATAAGTTAAACATTTTAAAACGCTAATACCTGTTTCCTCTTAATAGAAGAACCACTCTTCCAAGTGTGGCCCAAGGAGCACAACGGTGCATTCCAAATAAAGGGAGAATAACCTCAATGTAGTACTTGTATGCAGACAGAACATTTGGCATTATTATACAAGGGTTCATAAAAGTACTGAGTATTTCTGCTGGGGATAGAATACTATTTGGGGAGTTACGGGAGACAAGCCTTTTAGAGTTACTTACAGAGATTTGGGGTAAAGAGAATGTTGTGAAACATTATTTGGCAAAGGGTGAGGTCTTTGTTATGAATCACTATAGAGTTGTTAGTTTGGGCACTATGAGTCTTGTTTAAGAAACAAGCCAGACAAAGTAAATGTGTGACTCTGAACTAATTTTAGACCTTGAGGGGAAGGAAAAAAAATGAATATAGTTAATGGTGACTATAGCCAATTAGCAGAAACAGAAACAAATTTTCTCTGACATTGAAATATCACATTGAACTCCATTAATAGAGGACTCCAATAATTAGGACATGCTACTCAAAACTCAAATAATCTAATGGGGTAACATTCTTTTTTTTTTTCATCTGGTGACATCTCATAACCAAATAACTCCAAAGGGACTTGGGTTATGACTTGATGACATAACTCACTTGCCCTGTATTCCATCCCATTTATTGAAGATGAGAGAGAGAGAGGAATACAAGAACCAATTCCACACATTAAGAATATAAAAATTACAGAATATATAGATTTTATGACATGTAATCCATGTTACATTTGAAAGAAAATGTTTAAAAAAGGAAAAGACAGTTGCAAGTAATAAGTCATTAAAATAGACTAAAATTATTAAAAAGATCAGACCTGGATGTAAAAATTTTACTTATAGAATAAAATATGATGATAAATTCATGAAATGAAATTCTAGTCATTAGTGAAAATAAACAAACCACAGCTCAATTACCAATATTTCTTCCTTAATTTTTTCTCTATTCTTTCATCTGTTATGCTCACCAGGCTGTGAACTGAAGAAGATAAACAAAAAAATGTGAAGAAACAGAAACAAAAAACATAATGGATTTGTTGGTTTCATTGTATTTGTCAAGACAGAGCTTCCGTGTGTAGCCTTGGCCTTGAATTCACAAAAATCTGCCTGCCTGTACCTAGTGCTAGGATTAAATGTGTGTACCACCACGCCTGGCCCCATAATGGAGTCTAAACTTTGTTAAGCTAGAGGCCTCATGCATAGACACATTGTAAACAATGTTCAGATTACATTAAAGGTGTCACACAAGTAGTAAAGTTTGCCAGGAAATGGAAGTTAGAATAACAGCGGGTTACCACATAGCAGAATCAGGAAAAGAGGGTTTAGGTAAATTGAATAACAATCTATATTTTATACCCAAATAATATTTATTTTAAAAGTAAAATTAAGACAGGTATTGGAGGAACATCATAAATCCCCACTGTAGCTCCCTCCCTACTCTCCTCCCAGTCCCACCCAAGTTCCCTCTTCTCCCTCTATGTCCTTTCCCTAGTCCCCTGATGAGGGAGGTCCTCCTCCCCTTCTATCTGAACCTAGTCTATCAGGTCTCATCAAGGCTGGCTGCATCAGATTACCTGTTACCTGGCAAGTCTGTACCGTCTAGGGAAGGCAATCAAAGAGCACACCACTGAGATCATGTGGAAAATAGTGCCTGCACATCTTAATAGGGAACCCACTTGGAAACTGAGCAGCCTGTGAGCTTCCTCTGAGCAGAGGAACTAGGTCCTCTCCATGCATGGACCTTGGTTGAATTATTGCTCTCTGCATGCCCTACTGAGCCCAGGTTTTTGGGCTCTGTTGGTCTCCTTGTGGAGTTCCTATCTGCTCCAGGTCTTTCTATCACCCTCTTCTTCCATAAGGTTTCCAGCACTCTGCCAAAAGTTTTGCTATGAGTCTCAGTATCTCCTTCAAGACCCTCGTGGGTAGAATCTTTCAGAGGCCTCCTGTGGAAGGCTCCTGTCCTGTTCCAATTCTACTTCTACTTCCAATATCTATCCTGTTTACCCCTTTTTTTTTCTTTTTTTCTTTAGTATTAAGTGGAAACATTAACATGTAAATGATTGCTAAGCATTGTTTACCCTTTTGAAAGAGGATTAAGTACCTTCCCTAGGGTACTCCAAGTTGTTTAGCTACTTTAGAACTATAGATTTCAGTATGTTTAACTTATATGGCTAATATCCACTTATAAGTGAGAGTATAACATATGTGTCTTTCTGCTTCTCGGTTAAAACACTAAGGATGATCTTTTCTAGTTCCCACCATTTGCCTGCAAATTTCATGATTTCCTTGTTTTTAATTGCTGCGTAGTATTCCATTGTGTAAAAGTACCACAATTTCTGTATCCATTCCTCTCTTGAGGCGCATCTAGGTTGTTTCCAGATTCTGGCTATTACAAAAAAACAAACAAACAAAAAAAAAAAAAAAACCTGCTATGAACATAGTTGAGCACATGTCCTTATTAAATGGTTGGGTATATTTTGGGTATATGCCTAAGAGAGGTATAGCTGGATATTGAGGTAGCACTATTCCTAATTGTCTGAGAAAGTGCCAGATTGATTTCCAAAGTGGTTGTACATGTTTACATTCCCACCAGCAATGGAGAAAGGTTTTCCTTTCTCCACATCCTCTCCAGCATGATTCATCCCTTTAATTTTTGATCTTAGCCATACTGGTCGGTGTAAAATGAAATCTCAGGGTCCTTTCAATTTGCATTTCCCTGATGACTAAGGACATTGACAATTTCTTTAACTGTTTTTCTGCATTTAGATATTCCTCTGCTGAGAATTCTCTGTTTAGCTCTGTACCCAATTTTTTAAATGAATTGTTTATTTGTTGGTATTTAACTTCTTGAGTTCTTTGTATATGTTTGATATTATCCCTCTGTCAGATGTAGAGTTGGTGAACATCTTTTTCCAATCTGTATGCTGGGATTTGTTCTGAAGACAATGTCCACTGCTTTACAGGAGCTTTTCAATTTGAGGTCCCATTTATTGATTGTTGATCTTAGAGCTTGTGCTCTTGGTGTCTTCTGTGCCAATGAGTTCAAGGCTCTTCCCTATTTTTTCTTCTAACAGATTTAGTGTGTCTGGTTTTATGCTGAGGTCTTTGATCTACTCGGACATAAGTTGTATGCAGGGTGATTAATATGGATCTATTTGCATTTTTCTACATTTAGACATCCAGTTAGACCAGCACCATTTGTTGAAGATGCTGTCTATTTCCATTGCATGGTTTTGGCTTCTTTGTAAAAATCAAGTATCTTGTAGGTGTGTGCGTTTATTTTGGGGGCTTTGATTTGATTCCATTGATCCCCCAATCTGTTTCTATATTAGAAACATGCAGTTTTATTACTGTTGCTCTATAGTACAGCTTGAGATCTGCGATGGAGACACCACTGGAAGATCTTTTATTTTTACAGTATTTGTTTTTTTTAGCAATTCTGGGTTTTTTGTTTATCCATATAAAATGAGAAGTGTTCTTTCAAAGTCTGTAAAAAATTGTGCTGGTATTTTCATGGGAATTGCATTGACTCTGCAGATTGCTTTTTGTAGTGTAGCCATTTTCACTATGCTAATCCTACCAATCCTAAGAGCATAGGAAATTTTTCCATATTCTGATATCTTCTTCAATTTCTTTCTTCAGAGATTTGAAATGTTTTTGTTTGTTTGTTTGTTTTTGTTTTTTAATAAAGGTTGTTCACTGGCTTGGTTAGAGTCACAGCAAGGTACTTTATGTTATTAGTAGCTACTGTGAAGGGTGTTTTTTCTGTAATTTCTTTCTCAGCCACTATGTCTTCTGTATACAGGAGGGCTTTCGTTTGTTTGTTTTAAGTTAATTTTGTATCTAGCCACATTGCTGAAGATGTTTACAAGCTGAAGGTGTTCCCTGGTTGAATTTTTGGGGTCACTCATATATACTATCATATCATCATATCATCTGCAAATAGTGATACTTTGACTGCTTCCTTTCTGTTTTGTGTCCCTTGATCTGCTTTAGTTGTCTTACTGCTCTAGCTAGGATTTCAAGAATTATGTTGAAGGCATAAGGAGACAGTGGACAGTCTTGCCTTGTCCCTGATTTCAGTGGAATGAAATTAAATTTCTCTCCTTTTAGTTTGATGTTGGAGATAGACTTGCTGTATATTGTCTTTACTATATTTAAGTGTGTGCCTTTTATCCCTGATCTCTCCAAAACTTTAAACATGAATGGGTGTTGAATTTTGTCAAATGCTTTTTTCATATCTATGTAAAGGATAATGTGGACTTTTCTTTCAGTTTGTTTATATGTTGGATTACATTGATGGATTTTCATATGCTGAACTACCTCTTCATGCCACGGATGAAACTTACTTGGTTGTGGTGGATGATATCTTTACTGTTTTTGTTCATTAGGTTTGCATGTATTTTTTTTCTTTTTTCCATAATTTTATTTTTCTCATTAGTTACATTTTGTTAATTCTGTATCCCAGCTGTATCCCTCATTCCCTCCCCAATCCCACCCTCCCTCCCTCATCTCCTCCCTGCCCCTTTCCAAGTCCACTAATAGGGGAGGACCTCCTCCCCTTTCATCTCCTTTTTGTCAGGTATTTTCAAGACTGGCTGCAAAGTCCTCCTCTGTGGCCTAACAGTACCTCCTCCCTTGGGAGGTGGGGAGGTCAAAGAGCCAGTCATTGAGTTCCTGTTAGTAATAGTCTTTGTTCCCCTTACTATGGGAAACCAATTGATTACTGAGCTATCACGGGGCACATCCGAGCAGAGGTTCTAGGTTTTATCCTCTCATGGACTTTGGTTGAGTGTCCATCTCAGAAAAGACCCTGTGCCCAGATATGTTTGGTCCTTGTGGAGCTCCTATCCTTTCCACATCAAACTCCCCTTCTTTCATATTATTCCCTGCACTCTGCCAAAGGTTTGGTTGTGAGTCTTAATATCTATTTTGGAGCACTGCTAGGTAGAGTCTTTCAGATGCTTTCTGCGGTAGACTCCTGTCATACGTTCAATGTATATCCCATTTGTCTTTCTAAATGAGGATAGATCATCATACCCCGTGTCTGCTTTCTTGATTATCTTCTTTAGGTGTATAGATTTCATTATGTTTATCCTATCTTTTAGGTCTATATAAGCGAGTATATTCCATGTTTGTCTTTCTCCTTCTGGGATACTTCACTCAGCATGATCTTTTCTAGATCCCACCATTTGCCTGCAAATTTCATGATTTCCTCCTTTTTGATTGCTGAGTAATATTCCATTGTGTAAAAATACCACAGTTTCTGTATCCATTCCTCCGCTGATGGACATCTGGGTTGTTTCCAGGTTCTGGCTATTACAAATAAAGCTGCTACAAACATGGTTGAGCAAATGTCCTTATTGTGTACTTGAGCAAATTTTGGGTATATGCCTAGCAGTGGTATAGCTGGGTCTTGAGGAAGAGCTATTCCTAATTGTCTGAGAAAGCGCCAGATTGACTTCCAAAGTGGTTATACCAGTTTGCATTCCCATCAGCAATGGAGGAGGGTTCCCCTTTCTCCACAACCTCTCCAACATGTGTTGTCATTTGTGTTTTTCATCTTGGCCATTCTGTTGGGTGTAAGGTGAAATCTTAGGGTCGTTTTGATTTGCATTTCCCTAATGGCTAACGACGTTGACCAGGTTTGCATGTATTTTATTGAGTATTTTAGGATCAATGTTCACAAGCAAGATTGGTAAGAAGTTCCCTTTTTGTAGGGGGGTTATTTGTGTGGTTCAGGTATCCAGATGACTGTGACATCAAAAAATGAGGTTATCAATGTTCCTTGTCTTTCTATTTTGTGGAATATTTTGGTGATATGTCTTCTTTGAAGGTATGGTAGAAGTTTGTGCTGAAAAAGTCTGGCTCCTGGAATTTTCTTTTTTAAGCAGGGAGATTTTTTAATTAATTTATTTTTTTAATTACAGTTTATTCACTTTGAATCTTAACTGTAGCCACCTCCCTTGTCCCCTCCAAATCCCACTCTACCTCCCTCTTCTCCAGCCATGCCCCTTCCAGTCCATTGATAAGGGAGATTCTCCTCCCCTTCCATCTGATCCTAGTCTATAAGGTCTCATGAGGAGTGTCTGCATTGTCTTTCTCTGTGTCCTGGTAAGGCTGCACCCCTCTCACTCGGAGGCAATCAAGGAGCAGGCCATTAAGTCTATCTCAGAGACAGTCTCGATTCTCTTTACTAGGGAAACCACTTGGAAAAAGAGGTGTCAAGGGCTGTATCTGTGCAGGAATTCTAGGTTATGCATAGTCCTTGATTAGAATATCAGTCTCAGAAAAGACCCTTGGAACCAGATTTCTTTTTATGCTCTCATTGAGGAGTCCTGTCCCTTCCAGGTCTTTCTATCTCCACTGTCTTTCATTAAATTCCCTGCACTACGACCAAAGTTTGACTATGAGTCTCAGCCTCTTCTTTGATACCCTGCAGGGTACCCACTTGGACACTAAACTGCCATGGGCTACATCTGTGCAGGGGTTCTAGGTTTTCTCCATGCCTGGTACTTGGTTGGAGCATGAGTCTCTGGGAAGACCCTTGTGTTCAAATTTCTGGTTCTATTGCTCTCCTTGTGAAGTTCCTGTTCACTCCAGATCTTACTATTTCCCACTTCTTACATAAGATTCCATGCACATTGTCCGACAGTTGACCATAATTATGAGCATCTGCTTTGATAGTCTGCAGGGTAGAGCCTTTCAGAGGCCCTCCATAGTGGGTTTCTAGCTTGTTTCCTGTTTTCTTCTTCTTCTGACGTTCTTCCTCTTTGCTTTTGAGATTGGGATTGAGGATTTTAGTCAGGGTCCTCTCTCTTGATTAGTTTCTTTAGATGTACAGATTTTAGTAGGTTTATCTTATATTACAAGTCTGTATGAGTGAGTATATACCATGTGTGTCTTTCTGTTTCTGGGACAGCTCACTCAGGATGATGCTTTCCAGATACCACCATTTACCTGCAAATTTCATGATTTCCTTATTTTTCATTGCTGAGTAATATTCCATTGTGTAGCTGTACCACTGGGAAAGAATCTTCACCAACCCTTTTTCTGGATATTAGCCCTCTGAACAGAACACCAACAGCACAGGCTCTAAGAGCAACAATCAATAAATGGGACCTCATGAAACTCAAAAGCTTCTGCAAAGCAAAGGACACCATCCTGAAAACAAAGCAACTGCCTACAGATTGGAAAAGAATCTTCACCAACCCTTTATCTGATAGAGGACTCACATCCAGTATATATAAAGAACTAAAGAAGCTGAAAAGCAGCAAACCAAGTAATTCACTTAAAAAATGGGGAATAGAGCTAAACAGAGAATTCTCTGTAGAGGAATATAGAATGGCAGAGAAACACTTAAAGAAATGCTCAACCTCATTAGCCATCAGGGAAATGCAAATCAAAATGACCCTGAGATTTCACCTTACACCCATCAGAATGGCTTAGATCAAAAACTCAAGTGGTAACACATGCTGGAGAGGTTGTGGAGAAAGGGGAACTCTCCTCTATTGCTAGTGAAAATGTAACCTTGTACAACTACTTTGGAAATCAATCTGCTGCTTTCTTAGAAAACCTGGAATAGTGCGACCTCAAGACCCGGCCATAACACTCCTGGGCATATATCCAAAATATGCTCTAGTATACAACAAGGACATTTGCTCAATCATGTTCATAGTAACTTTATTCTTAATAGTCATAATCTGGAAACAACCTTGATGTCCCTCATCTGTAGAATGGATACAGAATTTGTGGTGCATTTACACAATGTAATACTACTACTCAGCTGTTAAAAACAAGGGAATCATGAAATTTGCAGGCAAATGGATGGAAATGGAAAGGATCTTCCTGAGTGTGGTATCTCAGAATCTGAGGGACACGCATGGTATATATTCACTTTTAAGAGGCTATTTTCCATATTATATAGGATAAACATAGTAAAATCTACAGACCTAAAGAAACTAAACAGAAAGGAGGACCCTAGGGAAGATGCTTAATTTTCATTCAGAGTGGAAAACAGGATAGACACTGCAGGCAGTAGTAGAGAGAGAAGAGGACTGGAGCCTATGACAGATGTCCCCTAAAATACCCCAACCAGCAGTTGATAGAAGCAGATGCAAAGACTCACAGCCAAACTTTGGACAGAGAACAGTGAGTCTTATTGAAGAAGGAGGATATAAAAGGATCCAGAGTGGACAGGAGCCACACATGGAGAACAAAAGAGCCAAAATAAGGATTGTCCAGGGTGATCTGCGGAGACTGATGCATCATCCAAAGCTCATACATAGAGAAGACCTAAACCATCGGCCCAGTTGTAGCCCAAAGACAGCTCAGTCTCCATGTGGGTTCCCTAGTAAGAGAAGAGACAGTTTCTGATATGAATTAGGTTGCTTGATTCTTGATCACTTCTCTCTTCTGGGGCAAACAAGCTAGCCCAACAGAGGAAGAGGACCTAGGTAGTCATGATGGGACCTGATAGGTTAGGGTCAGACAAAAGGGGAGGAGGTTTTCCCCTATCAGTGGGCTAGAGAAAAGGGATTGGGGAGGAAAAGAGAGGGAGAGTGAAACTGGGAATAAATGAGGGAGGGGGACACTACTGGAATAAAAAGTGAAACCTTGTAAATAATATTAATAATAATTTTATGAGTTTAAAAATAAGTAATAACCGGCATTACAAAATGTTATGGCTATTGCTACGGGTGGTGTGGTATTTGGGGAAGAGAGGTTGAATCTAAATCTTGAAGATGTTCAAGCTCATGACAGGAAAATTTAGAGATATCTTTGTCACAAAATATGATACCATGCTTTTGAGAAGGTGACAAAGCTCAAATTGAAAGTCAGTGAGCAGTTAGACATCATAACTAGTAAATATAAAATGGGGAAGCTGAGAGAACGTCATGCTAAACTTTCAGATGGAGTAGCTATGGCGAAGGTTGGAATGACAAGTGATGCTGAAGTGAATGAGAAGAAAGTCAGAATCATTGAGGCTCCTAATGCTACAAGAGCAGCTGTTGAAGAAGGCATTGTTCTAGGAGGGGGCTGCCCTCTGATTCAGTGCATCCCATCCTTGGTTTCATTAAAGCCTGCTAATGAAGACCTGAAAATAGATATAGAAATTATCAAAAGAGCACTCAAAATTACTGAAATGACTACTACTAAAAATGCAGGTATTGAAGGATCTTTGATAGTTGAGAATATTTTGCAGAGTTCCTCAGAGGTTGATCATGATGCTATGCTTGGAGACTTTGTGAACATGGTGGAAAAATAAATCAATGATCCAAGAAAGGATTCTTTACTGGATGCTGCTGCCTGAGATGGCCTCCTTGCTAACTACATCAGAAGTTGTAGTGACAGAAATTCCTAAAGAAGGGAAAGAACCTGGAATGGGAATAATAGGTAGAATGGGATGGGGTGTGGAAGGTATCATGTTCTAATTCCTAGAATAGTGTTTTGCCCTTATCACTAAACTATGACAGTAAGCTCAAGGCAGGTTTCTCACCAATAACTTCAGAGAAGTCACCTAAAGAATGTCTGAAGAGAAGGGAGAAGGCTGGCTGATTATGTAACCATCTGTTACCAGTTTCCATTGACAATATATTATGTAATGGTTTACTGCTGTCATTGTCCATGTCTAATATAATTTATTTTGTAATTTTGAGTAAAGACATGTGCACATTCCTGATACTGGATGCCAGAGCCATATACCAGTGTCCTGCTTTCAACTGAAATCACTGAGGCATTTCCACTGTTCTGTTGCAGTCAGGATTTTAGTGCTGTGTCACCACATGAAAAGCTCAGAGGCAGCCTTTCCGTATAGAGTGAGAATAATTATACAAAGAAGAGAATATCCAAATATTTGTGTAATAAATTTTTGTTTAAAGATAAAAATGAAACAGATTGCAAATTATTAATAAAGAGACCTAAGAAATATGGGTGTATATAAATCAACACTTCGGCTGGGCTGGCTTTAATCCCATCCCTTGGGAGGCATAGGCAGATAAAGTTCTGTGAGTTTGGCATCATCCTAATCTCCATAGCAAGTTCCAGGCTCAACAGATCTACATAGTGAGACCCTGCCTAGAAGAAAGAAAGAAAGAAAGAAAGAAAGAAAGAAAGAAAGAAAGAAAGAAAGGAAGGAAGGAAGGAAGGAAGGAAGGAAGGAAGGAAGGAAGGAAGAAAGAAAGAAAGAAAGAAAGAAAGAAAGAAAGAAAGAAAGAAAGAAAGAAAGAAAGAAAGAAAAAGAAAGAAGCCAACAGTTGATATCATTAAATTGTTTGGCTGCTTGTTCTATCAAGTAGTACAGTCTTTGCATGCAGAATATATTCCCACATAATATAAATCACTTTTATATTATTTAGACCACACAAGTGTAAATACAACATAAATAATGATTTTATACTCTATCGTTTAAGAAATGACGAGGAAACCCATCTCTCTATTCATTACTAGCTCATTATTATGATTATTTTTGAATGTTCATTTGGTTGAGTGCAGAAGCAGAGCTGGTGGGTAAGGACTGATTGTATAACAACATTATAGATATTCAATTATCTTGCTTACAGGAGAATAGATACTCTCCAGTAAGTGTTACTAAGAACAATTTATTTGTTCATATCCAAAAATATTTAAACCATGAAATTTAGGACAGTCAGTTCAAGAAGCATTGAAACCATTAAAGTGGAATGCAAAACTTCAAAAACTTCAGATGAAAACAAGGAAGAGCCTTTTATGGGATGATGGGGCTTTTATAAGTCAAAACTAGATTAGAACATAAAATCAAATATGTCTGATTGATTTATAGTTAAGAACCACTCTTTTAAAAATTTATGGTTAGTTGATTCTGTAATTTTTCTTATGGTGTCCTTGACCACTCTAGCTCCTACAGTCCTGCCTCCCATTCTTCTGTGTGGTTCCCCTGCTTTGTCTAGTGTTTGTCTGTAGGTCTCTGCACCTGTTTCCTTCAATTGCTGGATGACATCTCTCTGATGACAATTAGGCTAGGCATCAATCTATGAGTATAGCAGAATATCATTAGGTATCATTTCATTGATTTTTTTTTTTCTAGTTGTGCTTTGTTCTACCTTTTGTCTCTGGGACATCCAACTTCTAGATCCTGGCCCTCCAGGTAGTGTTATCCATGGGATTCTTTTTGTGTCATGGACCTCAAGCTGTACCAGTCATTGGTTAGCAACTCCTATAAGTTCTGTGCCACTTTTAAATCAGCACATCTTTAAGGCAGGACAAATTGTAGATTGAAGGTTTTGTGGCTGGGTTAATGTCCCAGTCCTAGTTTTAGGAGCCTTGCCCAGTTATAGAAGATAGCCAGTTTTGTTTGTTTTTGGGAACCTTTTCCTCCTGCTGGGTTGCCTCATCCAGTCTTGGCATGAGGGTTTGTGCCTAGTTTCATTGTAAATTGTTATCCCATGCTCAGCTGATATCTCTGGGACACCTGCTCTGTTTTTGAAGGGAAATGGAAGAAGAGTGGACCTGGGCAAGAGTAGAGGCAGGAAGAGGGCCTGAGAGGAGTAGAGTGAGGGGAAACTGTGGTTTGTGTATAATGTATGAGAGAAAAATAAAAAACTAAAAAATTAAAAATAAAAAAAGTTTGAAAGAAGATGAGAATCAGTAAAAATGTTGTTGGTCTAGTCTGGAAGACTATTAACTAAAATAAATATTTAAAAATTATTGTCATTTGTTTCCCAAAGTAGACTACTCACATTTATTGTTGTTATTAATTATAGTTTATTCACTTTGTATCCCATCTATAGCTCCCTTCCACTTCCTCTCCCAAACTCACTCTCCCTTTCTCTGCCCCACCCATACCCCTCAACCAGTCCACTGATAGGGGAGGTCTTCCTCTCCTTCCTTCTGATCCTAGTCTGTTAGGTCTCATCAGGAGTGTCTGCATTGCCTTCCTCTGTGGCCTGGTAAGGCTGCTCCCTCCTCACGGGGAGGTGATCAAAGAAAGGCCAATCACTTCATGTCAGAAGCAGTCTCTGTTCCCATTACTATGGAACCCACTTGGACACTGAACTGCCATGGGCTACATCTCTGCAGGAGTTTTAGGTTATTTCCATGAATGGTCCTTGGTTGGAGTATCAGTCTCAGAAAATGCCCCAGTGTCCAAATTTTTTGATTCTGTTGCTCTCCTTGTGGAGCTCCTGTCCTTTCCAGGGCTTACTCTTTCCCACTTTCATAAGATTCCCTGCATTCTGGCCAAAGTTTGGCTATAGGTTTCAGCATTTGCTTTGATACCCTGCAGGGTAGGACCTTTAATTGCTGAGTAGTATTCCGTTGTATAAATATACCACAATATCTGTATCCATTTCTTCAACTGAGGGATATTTCGGTTGTTTCCAGCTTCTGGCTATTACAAATAAAGCTGCTACAAACATGGCTAAGCAAATTTCTTTTGAGCATCTTTTGGATATATGCCTAAGAGTGGTATAGCTGGACCTTGAGGTAACACTATTCCTAATTGAGAAAGCACCAGACTGATTTCCAAAGTGAGTGTACAAGTTTACATTCCCACCAGGAGTGGAGGAGGGTTCCCCTATCTCCACATCCTCTCCATCATGTGTTGTTACTTGAGTTTTTTATCTTAGCCATTCTGATAGGTGTAAGGTGAGATCTCAGGGTCATTTTGATTTGCATTTCCCTAAGGCTGTTGAGCATTTCTTTAAGTGTTTCTCTGCCATTCCATATTCCTCAATTAAGAATTCTCTGTTCAGCTCTGTACCCCTTTTTTAATTTCGTTACTTAGTTTGTTGTTGTTTAACTTCTTGAGTGCTTTATATATATTGGCAGAGTGCAGGGAATCTTATGAAAGAAGTGGGAAATAGTAAGATCTGGAGAGGACAGGTACCCCACAAGGAGAGCAACAGAACCAGAAAATTTGAACACAGGGGTCTTCCCAGAGAATTTTTCCCGTGCTGCAAATCTGTCTAAACAATTGTCTAGCTATATTTTAGGTAATTGGACTGAAGAATTCGATACTATGATGGAGCAGCTGAGAGTGGCCATTGTTACGGCAAATTCTACCAGAGTGGACACAGGACAAGCCACAGGATTATCATCATGGATTGCTGCAGCCATGAATCGTCTGAAGGAATGGGCGGGCATGGGAGCGTTAGCAGGCCTTCTGGTGTTGGTCTCCTTGGTTTGCCTGTGGTGTATATGCAAGATTAGAGTCTCACAACAGCGTAATGCAGCCATGATCATTCAGGCTTTTACAGCCATTGAAGCAGGACATTTGCCCCAAGCATGGTTGGCTACCATAAAAAGCTAAAATGTTACGCTCAGGATGCGAGGCTAAGCACTGCACTCAGGGTCAGCCGCTTTGGACCCAGAGAAGAGCATGTCTGATTGCATGCGGGTTGATGCCCCAGGTCCTGCCTCTGAAAAAAAGGTATCGGACTGGTCTGATGCTCTTTGGGTGGATGACACCTAAATAAACATCAGTACAAAGTCCCAATTTATTTCTAATATCAGAGATCAGACCTCTACTCTTGCCTGATGCGTCTAAAACAAAAAGGGGGAACTGTAGAGAGCTGCGTAATGCCGTGCCTTAAAGATGGAGCTGGTTTCTGCCTTCCACCTTCCCGATGGTGAGTGCTCTCTGTCATGAACAACTCCATATTTGGCTAAGGCTGAGGATCTGGCTTGCTTCCATGTATGTGGACCTATCTGCATTGCCCATGTGGCACACTGGGGTTGGCTACCCAGAGGCTATTTAAGCTGTGGGCTGGCTTTCCCCAAGGTCAGAAGATTGTTCAAGGTTCCTGAATAAACTGCATTGAGAAGAACAAAAAGGAAAAAAAAAAGAGCAGAAAGAAGGAGAGGAGGACCTCCCCTATCAGTGGACTTGGGGAGAGGCATGCATGCAGAAAGGGGGGGGAGGGTGAGACCGCGAGGGGAGGAGGGTGGGGCTTATGGGGAGATACAAAAGGAATAAAGTGTAATTAATAAAAGTTAAATAAAAAATTAAAAAAAAAAGAAAAATGTAATTCCAAGAAACAATGGCAGAAAGCTCTAAGGAAATAAGGAGCTGGAATGTAAGAGAAAGACAAGGGTGAGGTGAATTCTCCAGTATAGGAAATTCTGTATAACTGCCACAAGGTCATAAATTTTAATGTAAGCTTTGTAATGCAAAGAGGGACTCATTGATTACATTGGTCTTGATACTCATAAAACTAGCCTTCTGAAGAGAAACAGTTATTACTGGTATTATATATCTATTGTTGGCAGTGAAACTAAATATCTACTTCAAAATTTAACTTACAACAATAAATATATTCCTTGTTTACCAACTTTCAGTGCATACATTTGTCTATTTGTCTGCATAGTGAAACAGTGTATCATTAGGTAGACCCAGGCTACTGAGCTACATACATACAGAAAGAGCATGTATTAAAATTTATTTTAACTAATAACTTTTTAATATATATTAGTGATATATAATATTCAGTTTATCATGCTATTGTTATACTTGTATATAATGTAGTTTTATCAAGCTCATCACTATGCTCTATTCTTATATCCCTCTAACTATTTTGATCTCCTTCCTCTTTGCAACTAGTCTCCCTCTTAATTTTACTTCTTTTCTTTTTTTTTTTCTGGTGACCCAATGAGCTTCAACTGGGTTTCTTACAGTACAGTGGACACTACCCACTGATATAGTACTATCTTCCGTGAATGGCATGGCCATTATATGCCCTTACTCAAAGCAGTATTGAATATATGCACAAGACAAACACATGATAAAGCCTGTCAAATATCACTTCCCAGAGTTAGGAAGAAGACTCACCAAGCCTCACCCCTCCTTGATGATTTATAGCAATTAACAGTTGCCATATAGGAGAGACTTATGAGAGCCTACCCCTTCCCAGTGATCTATAGTCAGCTAATGTTTTCTGGGAACTATATTTTCCTCTGTGGTAAACCTTTCTATCAAGAATCCAGGCTTTCTTGGTAATACGTAGGTCTTTCTGCTCCTCTGAATTAATAATCCAAAATGATAGATGCACCTGGTTAGATGGCTTCAATATATAAATGGTGATGGAATACAGAGGTAACTATACTGTATTTCATATAGAGCTCAGCTAGAGAAAAACTAAAAACTGTGAAGTACAGTAATTAGTTTTATAATCCCTTTGCTTAGAAAGTATTGTCAAAGGCAAAAATGGCAAGGTATGATAAAAATTTGTTTTGTTCAATTGGCCATTTGAACAGTTATTTCCAAAGAAATTCTTTAGGTATAGTTCAATATTATATCATATGCTACACCACATAATGCATGTCATTTCATACTCATAAGTTGCTATTTGATGATGGTCTTTATTTTGTGTAGAATATATGAGGTATATGATCAGAATAAAAATTCTATGTCATGTATGCATTCTCACTGAGATACACATTATTGCTGCTACATGATGTCTATAAACATATGCATTCTAAACCTGTCTCATTTCTCTAATATCTTGTCTTTTCACCCCTGTATGTTCTAAGATCTTACTTCAATATCTTTTGTTCTTCTGTTTAAATTAAACTCTGATTACTGGATAAGCCTCCCCAGTCCTGACCTGGTAACAATCTTTGGTGCAAAGCTTTTTAACCCCGATTCCTGCAAAATTCAGCTCAAGTTTAAACTTTGGTAAAGTCTTCACACCTACGCAATGATTTCTCTACTATTGTTGTTGTTATTACTATCATTATTATTCACCTAAAGGTGTACTGTAAAAGTATAAAATGGTAATAATGCCTCTATTTTCTGTGGAAGAGTTTCCCCAGGATATACTATTAAATTCAGAGAATGGAACTATCTTTATAATGTAATTCATTGTTGCAATATATATTTTGCTTTAAGTTTAACAGATAAACTAGAAATAGAAACCCTAAAAAAATTAGTATGCATAGGAGATACAGGAAAGTCAAGCTTGGACAACAAATCGATATAATCTATAGTTTTGAAACTAACTTATTTTGTGTCTTTGGGTTTAATGGTATGTAAATGATTCTAAATTAAAACTTTAGAATAGACATACTCTTCAAAATATGAAACACATTCAAGAATGTGTTGCGTGCCATGTGGGCAACATAAAAATATAAATTGCCTCAAAAATAGAGTATTTTGACACTACAGCCCTAGTGATGTATGCTCACAGGACAAAAGAATGAAAAATAAATTTCAAACTATATTCAGAAATCTCATAGTTAGAAATATAGATGTTTTTTGATACTATATTCATTTTTTTCCTTATTGAGAATCCCATATACGTATGTAATGTGTTTGAATCAAATCTACTCCTTTTCTCCTTCAAATCTTTCCTTATCCTCCTCCCACTCATTCCTCTCAATTTCATGTGGTGCTTTTTTTTCTTATATTTAACCCTAGTGAGACCACATGATAGTATCTATATGTGCATGCATATAAGATCATATACTAGAGCATTCCTAATAGAATCTCAGGAGGCACATAGCTGAAGAAAACTGACTTTCTTTATTCCTGTAGCCATCAGTTGCCAATAGCTCTTCAGTTATGAGTGGAACTTCGTGAGCCCCTCCCCTATCCATGCTGTGATTTCTGGCTGGGTTGACCTTGTGCAGGCTTTGTGCATGTAATCGCAGGTATATGTATTGATTTTAAAGAAAATATGCATAAATAAAATCATTAGGAACCAATACGTTCATCATAAAAATATATAATGAAATAAAATCCTTATAATGTTAGATGTAAATTTGAAAAATTGCTCAGGATTTCTTCTTCTAAAGGGATGATTTTGAACCTTTCTAATGCTATGACCCTTTAATACAGTTCCTTGTGTTGTGATGACCCCCAACCATAAGAATATTTGTATTGTTACTTCCTAACTGTGATTTTGCTACTTTTGTCTGTTTTAGCGATGGTCTTAGGTGAGCCAGTGAAAGGGCCATTCGATTCCCAAAGGGATTATGACCATGTTTAAAACTTCCCACCTCAGTTTTCTTAAAAACATTGAAGTAATGCTTATCCCTATGGTAAACTCTCATCTTTAAATACCAGTCTATATTAAATGAACTAGGATTCTTTGGAGAATTAGGTGATTTTAGGTTTAAGGAAAGAAATGTATAAGGTATAAGGCAACTAGTGCTCAAATTCTAAGGAATGTGCAATGTTTACTATGGTCCTATTTAAAAACAAACAAACACAAATGAAAATCCAAAATTAAAAATATTTTGGAAAAGTTAGTTTGAGTGTAAAAGGACTCATGGGTATGTTAGTTTCAAGAAGTATAAAATCTTTTCTATTTATTATTTATTACAATTTATTCACTTTGTATCCCAGCTGTAGCCCCTCCCTCTTCTCCTTCCATTCGCACCCTCCCTCCCTCTTCTCCCCCTATGCCCTTTCCCTAGTTCACTGATAAGGGAGGTTCTCTTCCCCTTCCATCTGACCCTAGCCTATCAGGTCTCATCAGGACTGGCTGCATTGTCTTCATCTGTGGCCTGGTTAAGCTGCTCCCCCATCAGGGGGAGATGATCAAAGAGCCACCCACTGAGATCATGTCAGAGACAGTCCCTGTTCCCCTTACTAGAGAACCCACTTGGAGACTGAGCTGCCTATGAGCTACCTATGAGCAGGGGATCTAGGTCCGCCCTACGCACAGTCCTTGGTTGGAATATCAGTCTCTGCAGGGACCCCTGGGCCAAGATTTTTTGGCTCTGTTGGTCTCCTTGTGGAACTGCTGTCCCTTCCAGGTGGATTAGACATATAGGATAAATAGACTAAAATCTGTACTCCTAAAGAGGCTAATCAAGGATGAGGACCCTAGGGAAGAGGCTTAATCCTCATTCAGGATAGACATCAGAAGTGGGAGAAGTCATGTAATAGGACAGGAGCCTACCACAGAAGGCCTGTGAAAGACTCTACTGATCAAGGTATTGCATCAGATGCTGAGACTCATACCCAAACTTTGGGCAGAGTACAGGGAATCATATGGAAGAAGGGGCAGATAGAAGTATACAATCTTAAATCAATCAATGTCAATCATAAAAAAAGTAGCTTATTCC
Source organism: Meriones unguiculatus (assembly GCF_030254825.1). Taxonomy (NCBI): domain Eukaryota; kingdom Metazoa; phylum Chordata; class Mammalia; order Rodentia; family Muridae; genus Meriones; species Meriones unguiculatus. The sequence goes on along the minus strand of NC_083369.1, from coordinate 144,257,597 downwards.
CTGCCTTTTATTTATTTTTTTTTTTGCCTAAACTTAATTTCTGGACACATTGTAAAGGAATATTCATTTTAGGATAACTAATAAAAAAGCATATAAGGTTACAATTAAGCTTGCTAAACATTTTAAATGAAATGTAGGTGAGAAAATGTGGAAACATCTGACCTAATGGTCAATCTTAGCATCACATGTCTTTATAATCTTCACAATGTAATACAACAGGAAGCATTGCTCCACTCTTGAAATAAACTTGCCCCAAAAGCAAGAGGGTGGGCTGCTATACTGGATGACACCTTTACATTTCACTTCTAGTTTACAGGGATAATAAAACATGTTAAATTACAGCATTGTAATCTATAATAGAATTGATCAGATATATAATGTGGTTAAATTTCCAGGAGAAAATAGACCACTTTTCTTGTGAAATTGATTTAATGTGAGAAAAGTGATTTGGGGAAACTGCTAGAAAATACGAAATTTAATAAGTTTAAACTCTAACTGGCAATAATATACTTATCCCCTTGATATTTTGAGATTCTTATTTGAACAGTTAAACTGCAAAATGCCAATTAGGATAGAACTATTATAATTCAAATGTCCAGCAGATAGAAGGTAATATTTTGAAGCGATGGTTATTTTTAATTAAAATACTGATAACCTCTTGGATCTATTAAAACAATCTTAATAGTGTGCAACTTCCTGTATATATGAAATTTTTCTTATCTACTAATCAATTTATGGGCAACCTGGTTGCTTCCATTTTGGGCTATTATAACAATACTGCAATAAATGTAGGAATGATGACATCTTTCATTTCCCAAATTCAATTCTTTTGATGAGATATTGAGAATGGAATTTTTGGATTATTTGGTAGATGTTTAATTTTTTGAGGTACCTCCATTCCTTTATCCAGTGTTCACATCAGTCTACATGCCTGCTAGCAACAATTTCTCTGTATCTTTGCCAGGTTTTATTATGTTTATTTTTTTATTTGGCCATCATAACTGCAATGAGGAAGTATCTCATTTAGTTTTGTCTTAATACTTTTCTGATAATGACCTTTTCAGTTGCTTACTGAATATATTTACATATTTACATCTTCTAATAAAGCCACATTAGATACTTTTATTATTTTTAACTGGGGTTGTTTTCACTTTGCTGTTGGATTATCTTTTAAATATTAACCGATTATACCATATATTTTTTTAAAAAAAACCATTCCATAAATCCAAGAAACACAAACATACAAAAAACCCAGAAAAATAGAAATCAAAATAAACAAGCAAAATACCAAAAAGACAAAAAAATGTACAATTAAAGTAAAATAAGACAAAAAAATTCCCCCCAAAATAACATTGTGCTCATTTAATGTTGGTCAACTCTCCCTTGGCATGGGGCCTGTGCAGAAGAGTGGCTAATATACCCATTGAGATTCCACTGAAGAAAATTGATTTTTCTGTTGGTTCCTGGTATAAATTGCATATAACTTCTTACTTTGGAATGGAAGCAGGTGTCTACTTTGTCCTATCAGTGCTGGTACCCTGTCAGTCTTGAATCTATGAACCTATGAAGGTTTTGTGCAAGGTACCATAGTAACTATGAGTTCATGTGCTTATTATTCCTGTTGTATCTGGAAGACACTGTTTCCTTGTAATCATCCATCACTTCAGGCTTTGACAGTCTCTCAGCCTTTTCTTTCACATAGATCATTGAACCTTGAGGGAGGTACTTTGGTGAAGACATGCCATTTAGGTGTGAGGGAGTCTCACTCTCTACATTTTGTCCAGTTGTATGTCTCTGTATTTCTTCCCATCCACTGTAAGAAGCTTCTCTGATGAGGGATGAGCAAGGCAATGATTTATGGATACAGAAGTATATTTTTTTAGGCATTCTTTATTGTTATGTTCCTTTAGCAGAATAATGCCATTAAGTTTTCTCGTAAGATAATGATCTTATGTAGTCTCAGGTTGTTAGCCACTTTAAAAGTGATGAATATAGGTTCCATCTCTTGGAGTGGGCCCTGAAATCAGTTCAAAAAAGTGATTGGTTACTCATAAAACATTTGTACTTATATTGCAGCAGAATACTTGCCTGGAAGGTCACTGTTATGTTGATGATTGCCTTTTTTCTTTGATAGAGAGTAGTGCAAATGTTGTTTTTAATTCCTTGGAACAGGGGTTGAGATGAGAGCCATATCCAAGCTTTATGAATACACAACATAGGTTGATCCCAGAGCATTTTTCTTTAACTATTCCTAGTCCTAGGCCTGGAAGCTTCTAGCCTCCATACAAGCTAATATTCTGCAAGCCTGTACCTTGAAAGCTTCAGCTTCCAGCTTCCAGCTTCTATCTGCTAACCTAGGCCTACAATTTTTTTAGCCTCTGAAACTTACTGCTGAATGAGCTCACCCTTTCTAGTTCTTTCTGAACTCTGGATGGCTGGTTCAGCTCAGCTGTTCTGGCTTAATTGTCCTCTCCCTGACTTATTCAAATTAGCTTTTCTTTCCTTCTCACTGAATTGCTCTGCTTGGAAAAACTGCCTTTTAACTCCATGAACTGAACTGAATGATCTCAACCATATTCAACTGAACCTCACCAAATTGCACCAAACTGTACTGTACTCCCGAATTTTACTGTACTGTCTCCAAGAACTCTCTGCTTTGTCTCTGCACTGCTCTTTGTCTCTGCACTGCTCTTAAGTAGCTTCTCTTTCCTGTGTACTCTTGTGAAAGTTGGTTGTATCCTATCAAATCCTTCTCTGATAGGTGACTTTGTTTGCCCCTCAATTAGATGTCATTGTTTGGAATTAAAAGTGTGCATTCCAGGCTGATCACACAGGCCTATGTCTTTGGATGTGATCCCTTGCCAGAGCAGCCATGTTGCTGAATGAGAATTCCTCTGCAGAGTACTTTCTGTAAATGCTAGGCTGGTTAGGCACCAATTCAACATTGCCGTGTTCAATGATGTATCTAAGTGTTGTCTTCATCAATAGGGCCTTACTATCAGGTTGTGGAGAACAGCTAACAACAGTGACAATAGCCTGTGATGTTTGAGGTTTTCCTTGTTGCCTCTTTGGACAACATGACAAGTTAAAATTAATTCCTGGCACTGAGGATTTTATTTAGTTTCATAATCTGTCTAATTGGGTCATTGCCTCACCTATTCTTTGGTGACTCCATTTAGATTACTTTTATATATGTATACATTTCAGAAAGCTTCTACAATAGGAGGTTTCTGTATGCTTTTCCAAATGATCTTTAGTGATAATTGTCATTCCCAATTACCTTTCTTTTACACTTATTCTCTGTTTAATCTTCCTATTCTAGTCACCTGTTTATCTCTTAATAATACTATATTCTAGGTTCTGTTCCTTGGAAGATCTCCCCTCCAGCCCATTACTAAGAACTCAACCTCTATGGTTATTAAGATTTTAACACACACATCAAAGACTTAAAAGCTAATATCCACATATAAGAGAAAATATGCAATACTACTCTTGTGGGGTATGGGATACCTCACTTGGGATGACTTATTTTTCTGTCTCCATTTATATACCAGCAAATTTTATAATTTCAATTTTATTTTTAATTTATTTATTTTTTATTAATTACAGCTTATTCACTTTGTATCTCAGCTGTAGCCCCCTCCCTCATCCCTCTCATGCCCCTCCCTTAGTACAACAATAGAGGAGATCCTCCTCTCCTTATTTAGGTGTACAGATTTTAGTGTGATTATCCTATATTATATGTCTAATATCCACTTACAAGTGAGCACATACCATGTGTGTCTTTCTGCTTCTGGGATATCTCACTCAGGATGATCTTTTCTAGTTCCCACCATTTACCTGCTAAGTTCATGATTTCATTGTTTTTAATTGCTGAGTAGCATTCCATTGTGTAAATGTACCACAATTTCTGTGTCCATTCCTCAACTGAGGGACATCTGGGCTGTTTCCAGCTTCTGGCTATTATGCATAAAGCTGCTACGAACATGGTTGAACAAATGTCCTTGTTATATATTTGTATATCTTTTGGATATATGCCTAGGAGTGGTATAGCTGGATCTTGAGGTAGCACTATTCCTAATTGTCTGAGAAAGCATCAAATTGATTTCCAAAATGGTTGTACAAATTTGCATTTCCATGTTCCACATTGTAAATGTACCACATTTTTATTATTCATTCATCACTTGATGGATCACTTCTAGGCTGTTTCTAGTTTATATTATGTAGAACAGCAAAAAAAAGTGGATGTTCAGATATCTCTGCAGTAAAATGTTGAGTCCTTTGAGTATATGCTCAAGAATGATATAGCTGACTCTGAAAGTATATAAATTGGCAACGTCTTAAAGAACCACTGCTGTTATTTACGTACTGGCTATACAAGTGCACTCCTACCAGCAATAAAGTATTCCCCTATCTCATTATCCTAACCATCTTGCATTCTTATTTCTTTTATTGAACCTGACATTTCTGACGGCTGTAAGAAGAAATATCAAAGTAGTTTTGATTTACATTTCCCTGATGACTAAAGATGGTGAACATTTCTTTGCTTCTAAATCACTTTTGAGAACTCTTTGTTTAGTTCTGTTCCTCCATTTTTAAGTAGGCATTTTTTTTGTATTCTTCTTATTGTTTTGTTTTTAATTAATTTATTTTTAGTAATTACATTTTATTCACTTTTTATCTCAGCTGTAGCCCTCTCGCTCGCCCCTCCCAATCCCACCTCCCTGCTCTTCTGCTCCTATGGACCTCCCCTGTCCACTGGTGTTCTTCTTGTTGTTGTTCTTTGTATGTTCTTGATAGTAACTTTACACCAGATGTGTAATTTATATACCTATTTTTTTCATTCTGAAGGTTAAATGATGCTGTTCTTTACTGTACAGAAGGCTTTTCTACCTTCAATTACTTAATTGGTCTTACTGCCTATGCTGTATTCTGTTCAGACAGTCCATTCCTGTGGCAATGAGTTCAAGGATATCCCTTGCTTTCTCATCTATCAGGTAAAGTGTATCTGACCTGTTGTTAAGGTCCTTGATACGTTTAGAGTTCAGTTGGTAGCCAGGCATGGGTATGGATCTTTTTTTATTCATCTGCATATAGTTATCCAGTTGGATCAGCACTATCTGGCTAAGATGGTGTTTTTCCTGTAGTGTTTTCTTCTTTTGGTGTTTTTTGTTTATTTGTTTGTTACAAATCAGGTTTCCATAGGTGTGATATCTTATGTTTGGTTCTTCCATTCAATTCCATTGATTACCTTGTCTGTTTTTATGCCAGTGTTGTACTGCTTTTTTTTCATTTCTTTTTTTTTTTTGCAGATATTTTTAAATTATTTTTACATTAATTACATTTTATTCACTTTGTATCACAGCTGTAGCACCCTCATTCATTTCCTCCTAATCCTTCCCTTCCTCATCTTCTCCAATTCTCCTCTCTAATTCCACTGATAGGGGAGGTCCTCATCCTCTTCCATCTGAGCCTAGCTAATCAGGTTTCATCAGGACTGGCTGCAATGTCCTCCTCTGTGGCATGGCAAGGCTGCTCTTCCCTCGGGGGAGGGGAGGGAGATCAAAGAGCCAGTCACTGAGTTGATGTTAGAGACAGTCCCTGTTCCCTTTACTAGGGAAAAACCCACTTGGATACTGAGCTGCCATGGGCTACTTCCGAGCAGGGCTTCTAGCTTATCTCCATGGATAGTCCTTGGCTGGAGAATCAGTCTCAGAAAAGACCCCTGTGCCCAGATATATTTGGACCTTGTGGACCTCCTGTCCTCTCCAGTTCTTACTAATTCTCCTTCTTTCATATGGTTCCCTGCACTCTGCCCAAGGTTTGGTTATGAGCCTCAGCATCTGCTTTGATACACTGCTAGGTAGAGTCTTTCAGAGGCCCTGTATGGTAGGTTCCTGTCCTGTTTCTTGTTTTCTCCTACTTCCAATGTCTATCCCTTTTGTCTTTCTAAGTGACGATTGATCATCTTACCCAGATCCTCCTTCTTGTTCAGCTTTTTTAGGTATACATATTTTAGTATGTTTATCTTATTTTTTAGGTCTAGTATCCGTTTATAAGTGAGTATATATCGTGTGTGTCTTTCTGTTTCTGAGATACTTCAATCAGGATGATCTTTTCTAGATCCTACCATTTGCCTGCAAATTTCATGATTTCCTTGTTTTTAATTGCTGAGTAGTATTCCATTGTGTAAATGTACCACAATTTCTGTATCCACTCTTTAATCACTATAGCTCTTTCACAAAATTTGAAATGAAAGATGGTGATATCTCGAGAAGTCATTTTGTTATTCAGGCTTGTTTTAGCTATTTTACTGCTCTGTATTTCTGTATAAGGCTGAGTTATTTTGTGTGTGTGTGTGTGTGTGTGTGTGTGAAGAATTGTGCTGGAATATTTATGGGGATTTGCACTGAATCTACAGATTGCTTTTGGTAAGACAGCTGTTATCACAATACTAATTCTACCAATCCATGAGCATGGGCTCTCTTTTCGTCTTCTGGTACTTTCGTCAATATATTTATTCAGTATCTTAGTTTTTTATTATACTAGCCTGGCATTTTCTTAGTTAGAATTATCTCAAGCTATTTCTGAGGATATTGTAAAAGGCACACTTTCCCTGACATCTCTTTCAGTCAGATTGTTATTTACATATGAAAAGCTGCTGATTTATGTGTGTCTATACTGTATCCTGCTACTTTGCTGAAAGTGTCTATCTGCTGTCAATGGCTCCTGGTGGAGTTTTTATAGCTGTAAAAGGTTCCTGGTGGAGTTTCTATAGTCTTTTATGAATAAAATCATACCATCTGGAAACAAAGATACTTTGATTTCTTCCTTTTCCATTTGTACCCCGATCTTCTTCTGTTGTCTTTTTGCTCAGCATACTGTATAAGTATCTAGTTAATATACAATCACATCTCCTTCCTGGTTTTACTGGAAATGCTTTGACTTTCTCTCTATTTAGATTGATATTAGCTGTGGGACTGCTGTAAACTACCTTTATTATGCTGAGGTATGTCCCTTGTATCCTTAGTCTCTCCAGGACTTTTGTCATAAAAGGATGTTGGAATCTTTCAAAGGCATTTTCTTCATCTAGTGAGATCATCATGTGGTTTTTCTCTCTCTTCGTATGTGGTAGGTTATGTTTATTGATTTAAAATGTTGAGCCATCCTGCATCTCTAGAATGAAACCTATTTGATCATGGTGGATGATCTTTTTGATGTATTCTTCAATTCTGTTTACCAGTATTTTCTTGAGAATTTTTGTGTCTGTGTTCATAGGAGATATTGGTCTGTAATTTTCGTTTTTGTTGCATCTCTTCATGGTTTAGATATCAGAGTATCAGAGTAATTGTGATATATTGAAAACAATTGGAAAATGCTCCTTCAGTTTCTATTTGGGAGTAAAATCTGAGAAAAATTGGCCTTAAATTCTTCTTTGGAGAATTAGGGTTCTTCACTGAATCCATGAGGCCCTTGGCTTGTTTTGGTTGGGAAACCTTCAATTACTGCTTCTACTAAAGTTAGTGGGTTTATGGAAATTAATTATTTGATCTTGATTTAGCACTGGTATGTCTTCCATAACAAGTAATTAGTCCACTTCTTTTATCTTTTCCAGTTTGCAGAAGTGCAAATTTAGGGTTTGTTTATTTTTTTTTTCTTTAGATTGCTTTGGTATTTGTTGCAATGTCTCTTTTTTACAGCTCATTTTGTTAATTTGAATATTTTCTCTTCTCTTAGCTAATTTTACTAAGGATGGTGTCCCAGTCTTATTGCTCTTATCATTTCGTTTATTGTTTGTATTGTTTTGTTTCTATTTCATTTATTTTAGCATTTAATATTGTTTCTTGTCATCTATTTTTTTTAAAAAATGCATGTATTTCTTTTTTTCTTTTTTTAAATTTTTTATTTAACTTTTATTAATTACACTTTATTCCTTTTGTATCCCCCCATAAGCCCCTCCCTCCTCCCCTCCCGGCCCCCCTCCCCCCCTTTCTGCATGCATGCCTCTCCCCAAGTCCACTGATAGGGGAGGTCCTCCTCTCCTTCTTCTTTTTTTCTTTTTTTAAATTTTTCATCAATTACACTTTATTCATTCTGCATCCCCCCATAACCCCCTCCCTCCTCCCCTCCCAATCCCACCCTCCCTCCTCCCTCTGCTTGCATGCCACTCCCCAAGTCCACTGATAGGGGAGGTTCTCCTCTCCTTTCTGATCTTAGTCTATCAGTTCACATTTCAAAATTAAGGTGTAGACACTCCCATGATTTCCGAAATCTTAGAGAAATTACTGTCTCCCTCTTATTTTTTAATTTTATTTTATTAATTACACTTTATTCATTTTGTATCCCCCCATAAGCCCCTCCCTCCTACCCTTCCAATCCCACCCTCCCTCCCCTTTCTGCATGCATGCCACTCCCCAAGACCACTGATAGGGGAGGTTCTCCTCTCCTTTATGATCTTAGTCTATCAGTCCACATCAAAAGTGGCTGCATTGTGCTCTACTGTGGCCTGGTAAGGCTGCTCCCTCCTCAGTGGGAGGTGATCAAAGAGCAGGACAATAGATTATGTCAGAAGCAGTCTCTGTTCCCAATACTATGTAACCCACTTGGACACTGAACTGCCATGGGCTACATCTGTGCAGGGGTTCTAGGCTATCTCCATGAATAGTCCTTGGTTGGAGTATGAGTCTCTGGGAAGTACCCTGCATTCAAATTGCTCTCCTTGTGGAGACCCTGTCCTCTCCAGCTCTTAATATTTCCCACTTCTTACATAAAATTCCATTCACTCTGCCCAACAGTTGACCATCAGGCTCAACATCTGCTTTGAAAGTCTGTAGGGCAGAGGATTTCAGAGGCCCTCTGGGGTAGGTTCCTAGTTTTTTTCCTGTTTTCTTCTTCTGGCTTTCAGAAGCCTACTGTAGAAGGTTCCTAGGTTGTTTCCTGTTTTCTTCTTCTTCTAATGTCCATCCTCTTTCAGGATGGGGATTGACTGTTTTAGTTAGGGTCCTCTCCCTTGCTTAGTTTCTTTAGATGCACAGATTTTAGTGGGTTTGTCCTATGTTGTATGTCTATATGAGTGAGTATATACCGTGTGTGTCTTTTTGCTTCTGGGACAGCTCACTCAGGATGATCCTTTCCAGGTCCCACCATTTACCTGCAAATTTCATGATTTCTTTATTTTTCCTTGCTGACTAATACTCCATTGTATAGATATACCACAGTTTCTGCATCCATTCTTCAGTTAAGGGGCACCTGGGCTGTCTCCAGCTTCTGGCTATTACAAATAAAGCTGCTACAAACATGGTTGAGCAAATGTCCTTATTGTGTACTTGAGCCTCTTTTGGATATATGCCTAGGAGTGGTATGGCTGGATCTTGGGGAAGCACTATTCCTAGTTGTCTGAGAAAGTGCCAGATTGATTTCCAGAGTGGTTGTACAAGTTTACATTCCCACCAGCAGTGGAGGAGGTTTCCGCTTTCTCCACAACCTCTCCAGCATGTGTTGTCACTTGAGTTTTTGATCTTGGCCATTCTCATGGGTGTAAGGTGAAATCTCAGGGTTGTTTTGATTTGCATTCCCTAATGGCTAATGAGGTTGAGCATTTCTTTAAGTGCTTCTCTGCCATTCGATATTCCTCTACAGAGAATTCTCTGTTTAGCTCTGTTCCCCATTTTTTAAGTGGATTACTTGGTTTGTTGCTTTTCAGCTTCTTTAGTTCTTTATATATACTGGATGTGAGTCCTCTATCAGATAAAGGGTTGGTGAAGATTCTTTTCCAACCTGTAGGCAGTTGCTTTGTTTTCAGGATGGTGTCCTTTGCTTTGCAGAAGCTTTTGAGTTTCATGAGGTCCCATTTATTGATTGTTGCTCTTAGAGCCTGTGCTGTTGGTGTTCTGTTCAGGAAGTTTTCTCCTGTACCAATGAGTTCTAGGGTATTTCCCACTTTTTTTTCAAGCCGATTTAATGTGTCTGGTTTTATGTTGAGGTCTTTGATCCACTTGGACTTCAGTTTTGTGCAGGGTGATAACTATGGATCTATTTTCACTTTTCTACATGTAGACATCCAGTTGGACCAGCATCATTTGTTGAAGATGCTATCTTTTTTTTCCATTGTATGGTTTTGGCGTCTTTGTCAAAAATCAGGTGTCCATAAATGTGTGGGTTTACTTCTGGGTCCTCTGTTCAGTTCCATTGATCCACCATTCTGTTTCTATGCCAGTACCATGCAGTTTTTAAAACTGTTGCTCTATAGTACAAGTTAAGATCAGGGATGGAGATACCTCCAGAAGATCTTTTATTGTAGAGGATTGTTTTAGCAATTCTGGGTTTCTTGTTATTCCATATGAAGCTGAGAATTTTTCTTTCCAGGTCTGTAAAGAATTGTGTTGGTAATTTGATGGGAATTGCATTGAAACTGTAGATTGCTTTTGGTAAGATGGCCATTTTTACTATGTTAATCCTGCCAAGCCATGAGCATGGGAGATCTTTCCATCTTCTGATATCTTCTTCTAATTCTTTCTTCAGAGACTTGAAATTTTTTTCATACAAGTCTTTGACTGCCTTGGTTAGGGTTACTCCGAGGTACCTTATGTCATTTGTGGCTATTGTGAAGGGTGTTGTTTCCCTAATTTCTTTCTCAGCCCTTTTGTCGTTTGTATATAGGAGGGCTACTGATTTTTTTTTTTTTTTTGAGTTAATTTTGTATCCGGCTACTTTGCTGAAGATGTTTATCAGCTGTAGGAGTTCCCTGGTAGAGTTTTTGGGGTCACTCACATATACTATCATATCATCTGCAAACAGTGAAAATTTGACTTCTTCCTTTCCAATTTGTATCCCCTTGATCTCCTTCAACTGTCTTATTGCTCTAGCAAGGACTTCCAGCACTATTTTGAAGAGATATGGAGAGAGTGGGCAGCCTTGTCTTGTCCCTGATTTCAGTGGGATTGCTTTAAGTTTCTCTCCGTTCAGTTTGATGTTGGCTATAGGTTTGCTGTATATAGCCTTTACTATGTTTAAGTATGTGCTTTGTATCCCTGATCTCTCCAATACATTAAACATGAATGATGTTGGATTTTGTCAAATGCTTTTTCAGCATCTAGGGAGATTATCATGTGGTTTTTTTCCTTCAGTTTGTGAATATGGTGGATCACATTGATGGATTTCTGTATAATGAACCACCCCTGCATACCTGGGATGAAGCCTACTTGGTCATGGTGGATGATATCTTTGATGTGTTCTTATATTCGGTTTGCTAGTATTTTGTTGAGTAGTTTTGCTTCAATGTTCATAAGGGAGACTGGCCTAAAGTTCTCTTTTTTTTGTTGGGTCTTTGTGAGGTTTAGGTACCAAGGTGACTGTGGCTTCATAGAATGATTTTGGTAATGTTCCTTCTGTTTCGATTTTCTGGAATAGTTTGAAGAGAACTGGAGTTAGCTCTTTTTTGAATGTCTGGTAGAATTCTGCGCTGAAACCATCAGGTCCTGGGCTTTTTTTGGATGGGAGACTTTCGCTGACTGCTTCTATTTCCTTGGGGGATATAGGACTATTTAATTGATTTACCTGGTCCTGATTTAGCTTTGGTAAGTGGAATCGATCAAGAAAATTATCCATTTCATTTAAATTTTCAAATTTTGTTGCGTATAGACTTTTGAAGTAAGTCCTAATGATTGTTTGAATTTCCTCAGTGTCTGTAGTTATGTCCCTCTTTTCATTTCTGATTTTGTTTATTTGGATGGTGTCTCTCTGCCTTTTAGTTAGCTTGGCTAAGGGTTTGTCTATTTTGTTGATTTTCTCAAAGAACCAGCTCTTGGTTTCATTGATTCTTTGAATTGTTTTATTTGTTTCTAATTGATTGATTTCAGCCCTGAGTTTGATTATTTCCAGCCATCTACTCCTTTTTGGTGTGTCTGCTTCTTCTTTTTCTAGGGTTTTTAAGTGAGCCATTAAGTTGCTTGAATGCGCTGTCTCAAATTTCTTCTTGAAGGCACTTAGTGCTATGAACTTTCCTCTTAGCACTGCCTTCATTGTGTCCCACAAGTTTGTGTATGTTGTGTCTTCATTTTCATTGAGTTCCAGGAAGAATTTAATTTCTTTCATTATTTCTTCTCTGACCCAGCTTTCTTTTAGTAGCACGTTGTTCAGTTTCCACATATGTGTAGGCTTTTTGCTATTTCTGTTGTTATTGAGGTCCAGGTTTATTCCATGATGATCAGACAGGATACAAGGGATTATTTCAATCTTCTTGTTTGTGTTGAGGCTTGCTTTGTGACCAACTATGTGGTCTATTTTGGAGAAGGTTCCATGAGGTGCTGAGAAGAAGGTAAATTCTTTTGTGTTTTGGTGTAAGGTTCTGTAAATGTCTGTTAGGTCCATTTGATTCATGACCTCTTGTAGAGATATTGTTTCTTTGTTTAATTTCTGTTTAGTTGACCTGTCCTTTGTTGAGAGTGGGGTGTTGAAGTCTCCCACTATTAGTGTGTGGGGATCTATGTGTGGTTTAAGTTTTATCAATGTTTCTTTCACAAATGTGGGTGCCCTTGTATTTGGGGCATAGATGTTCAGGATTGTGATGTCTTCCTGGTGGAATTTTCCCTTGATGTGTATGAAGTGTCCTTCCACATCTCTTCTGATTAATTTTGGTTGAAAGTCTATTTTATCAGATATTAGAATGGTTACTCCTGCTTGCTTCTTGCACCCATTTGCTTGGAAAGCCGTCTTCCATCCCTTTACCCTCAGATAATGTCTATCTTTGTGACTTAGGTGTGTTTCTTGTATACAACAGATTGCTAGGTTTTGTTTATGCATCCATTCTTTTAGTCTGTGTCTTTTTATTGGAGAATTAAATCCATTGATATTGAGAGAGATTAATGACCAGTGGCTGTTAAGTCCTTTGACTTTGATGTTGGCTGTGGTCATAAGGTTGTGTGCTTGGCTGCTTTTTGTTTTACTGTAGTGGGGTTATTTATTTCCTGTGTTTTCCTGAATGTAGCTAGTTTTCTTGTGTTGTATTTTCCCTTCTAGTGTCTTCTGTAATGCTGGATTTGTTTGTAGGTATTGTTGAAATTTGTTTCTGTCATTGAATATCTTGTTTTTTCCATCTATGAGGACTGAGAGTTTTGCTGGGTATAGTAGCCTGGGCTGACATCTGTGTTCTCTTAGGGTCTGCATGATATCTGTCCAGGCCCTTCTGGCTTTCATAGTCTCTGTTGAAAAGTCAGGTGTAATTCTAATGGGTTTGCCATTTTATGTTACTTGGCCTTTTTTTCCCTTGCAGCTTTTAGTATTTTTTCCTTGTTCTGTATGCTTAAGATTTTGATTATTATGTGGTGGGAGGATTTTCTTTTCTGGTCTAATTTATTGGGTGTTCTATAGGCCTCTTGTATTCTTATTGGTCTCTCCTTTAAGTTGGGGAAATTTTCTTCAATGATTTTGTTGAAGATATTTTCTGGGCCTTGGTGCAGGGAATCTTCTTTTTCCTCTATTCCTATTATTCTTAGGTTTTGTCTTTTTATGTTGTCTTGAATTTCTTGGACAGTCTGTGTCAGGAAATTTTAGATTTAACATTTTCTTTGACAGATACATCTATTTCTTCCATTGTATCTTCCACTCCTGAGATTCTTTCTTCCATTTCTTTTAGCCTATTGGTTATGCTAACCTCTGTAGTTCCTGCTTTCTTCCCTAAGTTCTTTCTCTCCACAATTTCTTCCATTTGTGTTTTTTTTTTTTTTTTTTTTTATTTTTCCAATTCTTCTTCAGGTCTTGAACTATTTTGTTGATTTCCTTCACCTGTCTGACTGTATTTTCATGTTTTTCTGTCAATTCCTTCAGCTGTTTGCTTGAACAATCCAGTGTTTCTTTTATTTCATTCAGTGATTTAAGCATTTCCTCTCTAAAGGCCACAGACTGTTTGGCTGCAGCTTCCTCTATTTCTTTTCGTATTTTCTTTGTTTCCTCTGTTATCTTCTTCATGAGCATAGATGTTAGGTCATCTCCTTGAATTTCAATTATGCTGGGGTGTCTAGGGCTATTTGTCCCTGGATAACTGGGTTCTGGAGATGCCTTTTGTTGGTTGAACTTTTATGCTGTCCTCTACATATTGGGCTATTTTAGTTGTTTGAACTTAGTTTCTGGTTGTTCCTAGACTCTGGTAGTGGAGAGAATCCCTTTGGCAGGAAGATGGTTTTTCCTGAAGGAATCCTTCTCAGCTTTTTGGGTATAGTCACTGGATGGCTGGTGTTTTTCAGGAGTTGTTACAGCTCACCTCAGGCATAGAGACCTGGGTGGTAACTGTGGTCCTGATTAGTCAAGAGGGCTCTCCTCTCACTGGGAGAAGTCCTGGAGACAGCTGCCCTCCTTCTGGGTTCCTTGCTGTAAATTTAGTGGTCAGCTGCTGTAACCTGTGTGTCCCGTGGTTTGGTCAGTTTTGTTAGGGATAACTGGTTGCCCCTTGGAGCAGTTTCTGGGGGTTGATCTCAGTGTTCCTGGTCTTTTGTTAGTTTGAGGTTGGGGCTCTGTGCCCCAGAACCCAAGAGGTAATCTGTGGTGGGTGAGTACTGCTCTCCTGGTAAGAGCAGGCTATCTGGGGCACAGCAGTTCCCTGGGTTGGGCCAATCTGTGGGACCTTTTCTGGGGATATACTGTGTTGCTTAAGTTCATCCCCTTTGCTTCGTTCCTTGTTCCTTGTGAGGGTTTCTCCAGACAGTGACTCTAAGACTCTGGTGTCTTGGGGCACACAGTTCTGTCTGTAAGGAGTAGTTGGTACAAAGCAGGCCTCTGGGCTGGCAGAGCATGTGCCAGCCTGCTAGTCTGCAGGATCTGGGTTCCCAATAACTCTGTGCTCCCTGCTTGGGCCCGGATCTGTGATGGCTGGGCATACTCGCCTGTTTGCGATCTGCGGTGTGCTAGACATTCCCCAGGCAAAGCCTAGGTGACCCCAGCAGCACGGCTTCTTCCTTCCCTGTGGTGCCCTCTCTGGACAGGGTTTCCCAGTCCCTGTTGCCCTGGGGCACACAGCTCTTCTGTATGGGCGAGCTGGGTGCACAGCTCTCAGCGCGGCATGAGCTCAGTTGCGATGGAGGCAGGTATGCGTGGTCGGTGAGACCTTCCAGGGAAAGACTGGGTGACCCCTGATCCGACTTGCAACTTTGCTTCCCTGGGGGGTTTTCTTGCGACTGGGACTCCCAGTCTCAGGCACCCTTGTGCCCATGGATCAGCCAGGGAAAATGATCAGGACACGCAGGCTTCTGGCTCTAGCCCAGAGACCCAAAGCCCGCGTTACCCGGGATTTCTTCCTGGTTCTGGCTGGGCAGCCGAGAGTGGACCCGACCGATTCCCACGCCGTGGGAGCCTCCCCTCACCTGGGAAACATGATCGCTGCAGTTTCAGGGCCCAGAGTTCAGTCTCCTGATCGCTGCACGGAGAGTGCTGTCCTGCTTCTCAGACACAGTGCTCTCCCGGCGCCGCCATCTTGGCTCCCCACTTGTCATCTATTATTTTTGAGTATTATTTCTTGTTTTTGCTTTAGATCCTTCATTCATGCCTCTGAGTTGCTAATGTGAGATCTTCTTAAATTTTTTATTAAATTTTAATTTTTTATATTAATTACAGTTTATTCCCTTTGTATCCCAGCTGTAGCCCCTTCCCTCATTCCCTCACAATCCCACCCTTCCTCCTTCATTTCCTCCCATGCCCCTCTCCAAGTCCACTGATAGGGGAGGTCCTCCTCCCCTTCCATCTGACCCTAACTTACCAGGTCTCATCAGGACTGGCTGCATTGTCTTTCTCTATGGCCTGGTAAGGCTGCCCCCCACTCAGGGGGAAGTGATCAAAGAGCCAACCACTGAGTTCATGTCAGAGACAGTCCCTGAATGTAAGCATTCAGTGTTATGAACCTGCCTTTGAGAACTGCCTTCATTGTATTACATAGGTTTTGGTGTGATGTATTTTCATTTTCATTCAATTCTAAACTGTTTTAAACTTTATCCTTAATTTCAGTATTTACTCTTTTCCACTCAGTTTCAAGTTGTTCAGTTCCTATGAGAGTGAATATTTTTGTTGTTGGTGGTGGTGGTATCTAGCTTTAATCCATGGTATTCAGATAGAATTCAGAATGCTATCTCAATTTTCTTTGGACTTGCTTTATGTCCAAAGTAGCTGGTCAATTTTGGAGAAATTTTACGAGCTACTGAGAAGAAAGTATATTCCTTTGGGGTTGGTCCATTTGATTTATAATATTATTTAACCTCACTATTTCTCTGTTTAGTTTTTGAGAAGATGACCTGTGTATTGGCAAGAGTCGGGTATTAAAGTCACTTCCTATTAGTGTGTGAGGGTCAATATGTGATTTTAGTTGTAAGAGAATTGCTTTTATGAACTTGGCTACTCTTGGCTTTGATGTATAAATACTGAGAATTGTAATATCTTCCTGGTGTATTTTTTTCTTTATTGAGTTTTCTGTGTCAATGCAAATTTCTTTTGATCACTTTTCTTTTTACATCTATTTTGTCAGATTTTAAATTGGCTATATATGTTTTTCCTTGGGTCCATTTGCTTAGAATACCCTTTTCATCCTTTTAAAATGAAGTGATGTCTTTTCTTGTTGGTACGGTATGTTTCCTGGTTGAAACACAAATATAGACCCTGTTTTCTACTCCATGTGGTTAGTCTGTGTCTTTGTATTGTTAAATTGAAAACATTAATTCTGAGAGTTTTCAATGAGCAGTGTTTACTCTTGCTATTTAGTTGTTATGGTGTAGGTTTTTCCTCCTCATTTGATTTACTGTTTTCAAGTTATTTATTTCTTATTTTGGTTGCGATTTTCCTCTTCAGACTAAAGTTTTCTCTGAGTGTATTTTGTAGAAATGGATTTGTAGGTAGAAAGCACTTATGTTTGGTTTCAATGTGGAATATTTTTCATATTATTTCAATTATAATTGATAAATTTGCTGGGTAATATAATCTGGGCTGGCATCAATGGTCCCTCAGAGTTTTGTAGAATATCTCTCCTGGCCTTTCTGGATTTCAGATTTTTCACTGTGAAACCAGGTGTTATTCTAATGGGCTTGCCTATAAATAAGACTAGATCTTTTTTCTTGCAGGCTTTAATATCCTTTTTTATTCTTTAAATTTAGTATTCTGATATGTGTCCTTGGGAATTTAATTCCTGGTCCTCTCTATTTGATGTTATGTATTCTTCTTGTACCTTGATAAAGACCAACTCTTTTGATTAAAGAAATCTTTTATGCTTTTGTTTAAAAATACTGTTGTACCTTTGATCTGGATTTCTTCTCTTTTCTCTATATCTGTAATTTTTAAGTTCCTGTGCCATTTAGTTCAAGCACATTTCCCACTCTTTTCTCTATTACATTCAGATATTGGGTCTTTATGTTGAGACCTTTAATCCTTTTGGAGTAGAATTTTGAGCAGGGAGAGAGATAAGAATTATCGTTCTATGAACTTAGTTGAGCACATGACCTTGTTGTATGGTTGAACATCTTTCAGATATATGCTCAGGAGTGGTATAGCTTGCTCAATTATGTTCACAGCAGCTTTATTCATAAGAACGAGAATCTGGAAGCAACCTAGATGTCACTCAACTGAAGAATGGATACAGAATTTGTGGTACATTTACACTAAACAATTAAAACAAAGAAATCATTGTAGGCAAAAGATGGGAACTATAAAAGATCATCCTGAGTGAGGTAACCCAGAAGCAGAAAGACACATATGGTATATACTCACTTATAAGTGGATATTAACCATATAATATAGGATAAACATAAGCAATATATAGTCCTAAAGAAGCTAAACAACAAGGAGAACCCTAGGGAAGAGGCTGAAACCTCACTCAGAAGGGCAAAAAGGATAGACATCAGAAGTTGGAGAAGACAAGGAATAGGACAAGAGCCTTCCACAAGGTGCTTCTGGAAGACTCTACTTGTCAGGGTATAGAAGGAGATGCTGAGACTCATAGCCAAACTTTGGGCAGAGTGCAGAAAACCTTGTGGAAGAAAAGGGAGATAGAAAGACCTGAAGGGGAGAGGAACTTCATAAGGAGAACAACAGAGCCAATGTACCTGGGCCCAGGAGGGGCCTGCAGAGATGATACTCTAACCAAGGTCCATGCATGTAGACCCCCTGCTCAGAGGAAGCCCATAAGCTGCTCAGTTTCCAAGTCGGTTTCCTAGTAAGGGGAGCAGGGGCTGTCTCTGACATGAACTCAGCAGCTGGCTTTTAGAACAACACCCTCACTATGGGGTGCAGCCTTACCAGGCCACAGAGGAACAGGATGCCTACAGCCCTGATGAGACCTGATAGGCTAAGGTCAGATAGAAGAGGAGGAGATTTTCCCCTATCAGTGGACTAGGGAGGGGCATAGGGGAAGAAAAGGGAGGATGGGTCTGACTGGGAGAATACGATGGAAGGGGCTGCAGCTGGGATGCAAAGTGAATAAATTTTAATAAACAAATACGAATTATCATTCTTTTAAATAAGCAGCAATGGTACTGATAGTGAAAATATAAACAATGACACTGAAAAGTAGAAGAGAATAACTTTGACAAGAATAAAAATTAGCTGGTCATAAGTTGAGTAAGACAAAAGGAGAGTGAAACACATGGTTGATTATGGTAGTAACCTGACCCTGAGGAACCATATCAGGCAGCTGATTTGCCAAGAAAGTAGCTGAGTTATAAAATAAATTTACCTAACTGGAAAGAAAATATTCATTGAATCCTAATGATTTCATATGATTGAAGATATCGTACAAAAATATGATATGCTTTTACTGGTATATGTAAAATAATGTGGTGCAGAATAATTAGAGTTCAGTTTCTTTTAAATTACATTTTTATTTTTAATATTAATTACTCTGATATAATCTGATTGGCCTGCTCTTTGATCACCTCCCCCTGAGGGGGAAGCAGCCTTACCAGGCCACAGAAGAGGACAATGCAGACACTCCTGATGTGATCTGATAGACTAAGATCAGAAGGAAGGAGAGAAGGACCACCCCTATCAGTGGACTTAGAGAGGAGCATGCATGAAGAACGGGGAGGGAGGGTGGGATCAGGAGGGGAGGAGGGAGGGACTTATGGGGGGATACAAAGTGAATAAAGTGTAATTAATAAAATAAAATTTAAAAAATATTAATTACAGTTAATTCAGTTTGTATCTAAGCTGTAGCCCCTTACTTCATTCCCTCCTAATCCCACTTTTCCTCCCTCATCTCTTTCTATGCCCCTCTCTAAGTCCACTGATAGGGGAGGACCTCCTTCCCTTCCATCTGAACCTAGTCTATCAGGTCTCATCAGGACTGGCTGCATTGTCTTCCTCTGAGGCCTAGCAAGGCTGCTCCTCCCTCCGGAGAGGGAAGGATATCAAAGAGCCAGCCACTGAGTTCCTGTCAGAAACAGTCCCTGTTCCCATTATTAAGGAAAAACCCACTTGGAGGCTGAGCTGCCATGGGCTACCTCTGTGCAGGGGTTCTAGGTTATCTCCATGCATGGTCCTTGGCTGGAGTATCAGTCTCAAAGACCCTTGTGTCCAGAATTTTTGGTTATGTTGTTCTCCTTGTGAAGTTCCTGTCTTCTCCAGGTCTTACTCTCTCCCCCTTCTTTCATAAGATTCAGTTTCTTTTATATAAAAGCCTCTTGGATCAGGCTACAGTCTCTAAGTTCTGAAAAGCAGTGCTTCTCCTAGAGTAGTAGTTCAATTCAGAATTAAGTAGACAAATATAAAAATGTTCTGACCATTTTCTTATCTCTATGGTTTTATTTTATTGCAATTATGTAGTTTATGAAATTTGCATATAATACTGGCTTATGAATTGTGACCTTTGTGAGAATAGAAGTCTAAAACAATAAGAAATCTTCTGTGGAAGAACAGAAAAGATTCATAGATCACAAAAACTTAGAACTGAGCCTCAACATTGTATGACTAGAGTAATTGAAACCAGAAGAAGAGACACATTCTGTGAAATGAAAGCGTAGAAAGAGAAGCTGGAAAAGATAGAGATTTAGAATTTAAATATTGTCTATCACAAAAAGTTTGCAGTAAGAAGTGAAAATAGGAATAGTGGAAGTGGTAGATATCATATCATGTCATGGAAACCAAAAATTTAAAAGATACAGAAGTGGTAGACAAGTACTTTCTAAAGACCACAGACATTATTAGGGCAGTGTGGAGGAGGGCAGCTCTATAAACTTTGACACTGAAGATGAATATGTATAACTTTCATTAATCAACTTTGTTTTGCTCTGATGTTCTGGAACTTCTGCCTAGTTGCATAATTGTCACTAGATGGTCTAGTAGGTATCCTTCAAGGTTAAGAATACGTATGAATATAGCCCAACAAAAAACTCATTACTTAAAACATTGATTGGTGGGGAGTCAGGGAGGAACTCAACAATGCTGTTTGTTAGTATGAACTTTGTAGATGAGAAGGCCATGTTGCTTGATTGAATAACCAAAGCTAAAGAACTTCCAAAACAAGTGGATAAAATAGTATCTGCTATTTCTTTTCAATTATATGGATACAAACTTGAGTAAAACAATGAGTGAGGCACCCTGAAATAACATCAGTGGCTCCTAAAGAAAATGAACTTAGAAAACAAGATTTTTAAAAAAATTTTATACTTTATTCACTTTACATCCCAATTATAACCCCCTCCCTCTGCTCCTCTTAGTCCCACCCTTCCTCTTTCTTCCTCCTGTTCCCCTCCCCTAGTCCTCAGATAGGGGAAACCCTCCTTTCCTAGCCTATCAAGTCTCATTAGGAATGTCTGCATTCTTTTTCTCTGTGCACAGATTAGAAAGCCCAACTGGGAGGTGATTAAAGGGCTGGCACCAGGGGCCAATGTCAGAGACTGTCCCCGCTTCCCTTATTAGGGAACCCACATGGAGCCTGAGCTGCCTATAGGACACATCTGAGCAGGGGTTCTAAGTCCTCTCCATGCATGGTCCTTGGTTTGTGCATCAGTCTCTAAAGGCTCACCTTGGGCTCAGATTTTTTGGCTTTATAGTGCTCCCTCAAGACTGAAAGATGCTCCACCCTAAAACAAGGACATTTGCTCAACTATTTTCTTAGCAGCTTTATTTGTAATAGCCAGGATCTGGAAATATCCTAGATGTCGCCTATCCAAAGACTGGATACAGAAGTTGTGTTACACAACAGAATACTCTTCAGCTATTAGAAACAAGGAAACCATGAAATTTGCAGTCAAATGGATGGAACTAGAAGAGATCATCCTGAGTGAGGTAACTCAGAACCAGAAGGACACACAGGGTATATACTCACTTAGAAGCAGATATTAGCAGTATAATACAATAAAACCAAATGACAATCCACAGACCTAAAATTGCTAAAACAATTTAAGACTCACAGCCAAACTTTGGGCAGAGTGCTGGGAGTTGAATGGAAAAGTGGGAGGATAGAAGGACCCAGAGGGGACAGGAGCTCCACAAGAAAACAAGATTTAAATTGCTGTAAATAATGTGAATATCCTGTCTTCTGCATCAGCAATCACCAGGGCAGCAATTTGGTCTTAATCTGCAGAAGCAGTCCTTTTACAAAGACTGGATAATTTGGGGCCATAATGCACCAGCAAGCAAAAATTCCTGCTTGATGAAAATATTTGATCTCTGAAGTAAGCCTTCTTTTGCCAAGCAATGCAAAGACTGCACCAGATAGAGACCTTATGTAAAGCTTTAAAGAAATATATTGTTAACAAAAGAATGCCTTGTGTGACCTGGTGAGGGAGGGATGCAGAATAAAAGGGAAGCAGAAGAATGCACCAGATCTCTGAAGCTTTTCCATGATGCAATCATCCCTAGGCTATAATCACCCTGGTGACCCCACACTGAGTTGTGTTTCTCTGCACTCATGAGATTTTTTTTTTTGTTAGCTTCCTCTTATTTAGCAGAGATCACCATTTCTGATACTTTGCAGGGGCCAATTATCATCCATTTATCTGTGCAGACCTGCATTTGCCATCTATTAGTCCAGAAACATAAATGATGCAAATCCTTTTCTATCTGACTCTACTACCTAATTATTCCTCATTTGTTTTTATTCTCTCTCAATTTAGCATCATCTTCAAATTTAGAAATCGTGTTTTCATATCATAATTAGGACTCAAAGAACCTCAGAGAAACTGCGGAGAGAATACACATCCTTTTCTTTTCATTTTGTAAACTTGAAAATGAGAAAATAAGGGCTGAAGACAAAATTGAGAGAAATAAAAGTTTCTAGAACAAAAAAGGCAACAAGGTAAAGCAACACAGGAAGAAAAGCTATCAGCATTGTAGGGCAGATGTCAGACCACTAAAGTTTGTGGGATTGGGATTATTCATGTGGAGGCCAGAGTAAAACATTGTCAAGGAATGCCATCTGCATCCTTTGAGACATGATCTTCCATTGCCCTTGATCCCAGGAAGTAGTAAACTTCATGATCCTGTCTCTGCCTCCCAAGCCTAAAAGCATGTACCATCACAGTTCACATTTTTACTTAGACCTTCATGTTTGTACTAAAGGTACTTTACTTTCTGAGGTGTTTTTATGTCTCTAAGAATATCTTACTTAAGATTTAAATATTTAGCAGAAATTTGGTGCTTCTCCTCCACCCCTACTCCCTTTTATTATATTATCATTCTGTCATGAACCAGGTTTCAGTTTTGTACAATGAGGAAGAGATCATCAGATGCAAAGCATATTATGTACACATACATACACACAACACACCATAACAACCCCACCATACATACACACATATATAAGACAGAATAAAGGTAGGACTTATTCTTCCTCTCTTTTACAGAATTAAACATAGGACACCAAAAACTAAGGAAACAAAAGCAAAAATAAACAAGTGAAATTACATCAAACTAAAGGACTTTTGCAGAATAAATTACAACAAAATATACAAAAGACTGTATTTTATACTATAGTATAGTGTGTACACTATAATTTGAAGAAAGTATTTTCACTTCATGTCTCTTTTTTTAAATTTTTTATTTAACTTTTATTAATTACACTTTATTCCTTTTGTATCCCCCCATAAGCCCCTCCCTCCTCCCCTCCCGGTCTCACCCTCCCCCCCTTTCTGCATGCATGCCTCTCCCCAAGTCCACTGATAGGGGAGGTCCTCCTCTCCTTCTTTCTGATTTTTTTTTTCTTTTGTTCTCAATGCAGTTTATTCAGGAACCTTGAACAATCTTCTGACCCGGGGGAAAGCCAGCCCACAGCTTAAATAGCCTCTGGGTAGCCAACCCCAGAGTGCCTCGTGGACAATGCAGATAGGTCCACATACATGGAAGCAAGCCAGATCCTCAGCCTTAGCCAAATATGGAGTTGTTTGTGACAGAGAGCACTCACCATCAGGAAGGTGGAAGGCGGAAACCAGCTCCATCTTTAAGGCGCGGCATTACGCAGCTCTCTACAGTTCCCCCTTTTTGTTTTAGACGCATCAGGCAAGAGTAGAGGTCTGATCTCTGATATTAGAAATAAATTGGGACTTTGTACCAATGTTCATTTAGGTGTCATCCACTCAAAGAGCATCAGACCCTTCCAATACCTTTTTCTCAGAGAATTTTTCCCATGCTGCAAATCTGTCTAAACAATTGTCTAGCTATATTTTAGGTAGTTGGACTGAAGAATTCTATACTATGATGGAGCAGCTGAGAGTGGCCATTGTTATGGCAAATTCTAACAGAGTGGACGCAGGACTAGCCACAGGATTATCATCATGGATTGCTGTAGCCATGAATCATCTGAAGGAATGGGCGGGCATGGGAGCGTTAGCAGGCCTTCTGGTGTTGGTCTCCTTGGTTTGCCTGTGGTGTATATGCAAGAATAGAGTCTCACAACAGTGTAATGCAGCCATGATCATTCAGGCCTTTACAGCCATTGAAGCAGGACAGCCTCCCCAAGCATGGTTGGCTACCATAAAAAGCTAAAATGTTACGCTCAGGATGCGAGGCTAAGCACTGCACTCAGGGTCAGCCGCTTTCCACTTCATGTCTCTTAAAAGAGGTTGATATACAAATTACCCAGGAAAATCACAAAATTTAATGGCGAGATAATAAAAAGGCATAGTGGCACACTCCTGAAATCCCAGTGGCAGTGGCAGGAAGGATCTCTGTGAGTGCAAGGCAAACCTGTTTGAAAAAACAAACAAACAAACAAACAAACAAAAAACATGTCTAAGACAGCCAAGGCTACAAAGAGAAACTCTGTATCAAAAAGAATGTCTCCAAAGTGCATAAAAATAGTCAACAAGTATATAACAATTGTTCAACGTCATTAATAAGAGAGATGCACATTAATTCTTCAGTGTTCTACAGTGTTATACCTGCTAGAAAAATATTATAAAAAGAAACCAAAAACAATAACCAAACCACAGAAAAATGAGAAAAGTGATGAAGATGTTTGTAAAAATGGGAATCAGAGTAATTGTTGTACACTGTTGGTATACACATAGATTGGTATACTGCTTGTGAAAAACAGCATAAAGATTACTAAGTAGATTTAAACACTGAGCTTCTTTACAAACCCAGAAATCTGTCTTCTGCATACATACTAAAAGGAAATGAGGTCTAAGGTGGCAAGACCAGCACACACAATATTTGAGGGGCACAGAATCTGAAACTTTGAAATGGGTGGGTGAAAGGGCACCTGCAGCCAGAACATCAACATTAAGGCTTCCTGGGCAAGAGGGGACAACCCATGTGCTGGGACATTTCAGATCCAGGTCACCTGTGGACATCCCCGGGTACTGAGAATGGCGAATATTCAATAGCCCTGCATCTCCCCTTGTCCCAGGCACTGGCCTCCCTGCTCAGCAGAGGTGGCAGTGGTTGCCTTAAGCCCAAGACTCCACACTCAGTGACTGGAAAGGCAGATACAGCAGCAGTTTGGGCTTCTCAGGTCTGTGGCTGCAGTGGGCAGAGGTTAGTCTAAGCAAGATCTTCCATGATCAGTGACTGAGACAGCGAGGCTGCTGCCCCTAGTACAGGACTCCCTGCCCAGTGGCCAAACAGTGGACACAAATGAGCTGATAGATTTTCTACAATATCATTTGCCCCTGAAAGCCCAACTCTGAGAGTAGAGAACAGGGGGATCCCCTGTGCTTTCCGAATAGACCTGAAAGCAAGTGAGTGTGTCTTTAAGTGAGTGCTTGCAGATCCCCGGATCCAAGCTCTTGCTATACTAGCAGCCAGACAACAGATCCCTCCTACCCACACCTCCACTGTGGGCAACTTAGGGATCCTTGTGACAGCCTTCTCAACATTGAAGACCCTGTTCTGTGGGTCTACCACTGGAGTCCAGGCAAACAATTCCTGGATCCCAGACAGATCAGAATACCAGGAGGATGGTACGACAGGCCTGTGGGACACTGAGGTATTCAGGGCTCCAGCACATGAGCATTGTGCCTGTGAACAGCCCCAGCATCCCCTGCTACGTTAAGCTCCACCCTTCCAGGCATCTACATACTCTAGAACCCTGCCCTTCAATTCCATGCACACATCCAAGATTGCACACAGGGCCTATAAACTTCTTCTGTCAGCTACAGCTGAAACACCATATCTACTCTGAAACCAGTGGACCTCTCTCATCTTCCAGAAGAATACTCCAGACACCAGAGACAGAGGGACCCAGTCTGGAGTACAGACTCCAGGAACAAACAGAAAAGATTAGGGACAGGCAGATGGCTTGAGGTAGGCTTAAAAACACATCCAACAAAAATCAGGATGATGGCTTCACCAGTAACCACCAAAATCAATGGATATTCTAATTCATTAAAAAAAAACAAACAGGAAAATGCTCTCAAATCTATGTTTATCCAGTTGTTAGAGGCACATAAAGTGGAATCGAATAAAGCTCTCAAAGAAATGTAGGTAAATGCAGCCAAACAAACAAACAAACAAACAAAAGAGCACATGTAGAGGAATATAGAGAAGAAACGAAAAAAAAATTCAAAGATGGAAAAAATTAAATTAAATCATCATCTCTTGAATTCATAGTTTGCTAAGTTGATCATGAGAATGTCACAAGGAAGTCCTGCCATTTTCAACACGGATGAAACTACAATACCATACTTAGTGAAATAAACCAGAAACAGAAGCAAATATTGTGTGATCTCAATCTAGAAATAATAAAATCAAATACACAGAAGAGTACTTACAAGGTGCAAGGTGGGATAACAGGATTTATGTACATACAGCATGAAGACTTTAATAACATGTTGGATAGTGGAACTGTGCCACAATAACAGTTTTTAAATATTCTTATTGCAAAAGGAAGAGAAGAATAGAGGTAACTTTATAAAGTGTGATGCTTAGCTGTAGTAATTGTTTCAATAAGCATATATGTATTAAACATTGTATTGAACATAGTATACCTATGTAAAGAATGAATGAGATATTTTAATAAACTGGATAATATTAGTTTACCTTTGAGTATTACTATATTAAATCTCTTTATTCTGGTCTTTTAAAACTAAAACATTGGAGGTATGGTCCCCCCTCCATTACTCTAAATATCTGGTTATTTGTGCATGTGCTTTTGTTTATTAGGCCTTGATATTTGTTTTTCCAGTCTAACCAACATTTTACCAGCAAATAGGACTACATTTTAGAGAGAGAAATTACTGAGAGTAAAGGGAAGGGGGTAGTGGAGAATTTTTGAATTATTAAAAAAATCACAAATGGAAGCTTAAATAAGAACAAACAAGGCTTATATTTTAAAAACTGAAAATACCTTTAATCAGTAGTGTATACAAATAAAAGAGCACATGGCTATGAAATGAGCAAGACAGCCTACAATTCAATTTTGCTTATTTTATTATGAACACTTCATTCTCCGACAGTTGTTGAATTACTTATTTTTTTCAACTTTATTAAGTCATTCTCATGTTCACTGTACATTTGCTTTAAATATTTAAAACTGTGGTATCAGGAACATTGAATCTTAATTTTGAATCTTTGAAAACACTGGAAATACTGAACACTCAAGTTGAAATAAACAAAAAATCTTTTATTTATCCCTTATTTCCTATAGCTTTATCTTAAACCCTCATCAGGGTCCCAGAACAGGACTGAAAAATGCAGACACAACTGAGTGTCAAGGTTCTGCCTTAATAACTGACTGCACCTGCAAGGTTTACACCTGCCAACAAGCTTGTAGCATATTGAGGACCTACATGTCAGAGCTGATATCTCCCATGGCTTGCACAGACATGGCCTTCAGCTGCCTGTGATAATAAACAACAATGTTGGTCATCAAAAGTGATTTCCACTGAGCAAGCTGTTGCTTTCTCTCTTTTGGAGAGAAGGTGTAAAATAAGCAGCTTGATTTCTAAAGATCTACACTATGAGTTACAGAGAGATAAATGCGTTTTTGAAAAGTACCAAAATATCCATGTCTGAAAAAAGCAAACTAGATATGGAGACATACACAATTTAAAAATATTCTGCCACCTAAACTTTTCCAAACGTTTGCATTTAATCATGGTTTACATAGTTTTCTCTGTTTTGCTTTTATTTTTATTTTTACTGCTTAAGACTTGAACAAAAGGACTAAACTTTTCTCTTTCACTCACTGCTAGTAAAGTATCAGACCATATGAATGTCAAGGTGCTTCTCAATTTGAAAGTTTTGTGTTTTTATGTGCATGGTCAAGTTTTGAGTAATTACTGAGAACTGTATTAATTCTAGAATATCATTGATAAATTCTTGATAGGTAACAGGTTTTTGAAAAGTTTAGTCACTTTGTTCAAGTCTTAAATAGTAAAAAGAAAAAAAAAAAAACTAGGCCCAGGGAGGGGGCCTACAGAGACTGATGCTCCAACAAAGGACCATTCCTGGAGAGGACCTAATACCCCTGCTCATATGTAGCCCATGAGCACCTCAGTCTCCATGTGGCTTTCTTAGTAAGGGGAACAGGGGCTATCTCTAACATGGACTCAATGGCTGGCTTTTGATCACCTCTTCCTGGCAGATTTGCCAGGCCACTTGAAGAAGAGGATACAGCCAGTCCTATGAGACCTGATAGGCTAGGATCAGGTAGTAGGGGAAGAGGACCTCCCATATCAGTGCACTAGCAGGGGTCGGGGGAGGTATAGGGGGAAAATCATTACAAATAAAGCTGCTATGAACATGGTTGAGTAAATGTCCTTGTTGTATACTTGAGTATCTTTTGTATATATGCCTAGGAGTGGTATAGCTAGATCTTGAGAAAGCACTATTCCTAATTGTCTGAGAAAATGCCAGATTGATTTCCGGAGTGGTTGTACAAGTTTACATTCCCACCAGCAGTGGAGGAAGGTTCTTTTTTCTCTACATCCTCTCCAGCATGTGTTGTCACTTGAGTTTTTGATCTTAGCCATTCTGATGGGTGTAAGGTGAAATCTCAGGGTCGTTTTGATTTGCATTTCCCTGATGACTAAGGATGTTGAGCAGTTCTTTAAGTGTTTCTCTGCCATTCAATGTTCCTCTATTGAGAATTCTCTGTTTAGCTCTGTACCCCATTTTAATTAGATTACTTGATTTGTTTCTGTTTAGGACACAGAAATTGTGGTACATTTACACAATGGAATACTACTCAGCAATAAAAACAAAGAAATCATGAAATTTGCAGGCAAATGGTGGGATCTAGAAAAGATCATCCTGAGTGAGATATCCCAGGAGCAGAAAGACACACATGGTATATACTCACTCATAAGTGGATATTAGACATATAATATAGGATAATCATACTAAAATATGTACACCTAAGGAAGCTAATCAAGAAGGAGGACCTTGGTAAGATGCTCAATCTTCATTCAGAAAGGCAAACGAGATGGATATCAGAAGAGGGAGAAAACAGGGAACAGGGTAGGAGCCTACCACAGAGGGCCTCCTCTGAAAGACTCTACCCAGCACGGTATCAAAAAATATGGTGAGATTCATAGCCAACCTTTTTCAGAATGCAGGGAATTTTATGAAAGAAGAGGTAAATAGAAAGACATGGAGGGAACAGGAGTTCCACAAGGAGAGCAACAGAACCAAAAAATCTGGGCACAGGGGGTCTTTTCTGAGACTGAAACTCCAACCAAGGAAAATTCATGGAGATAACTTAGAACCCCTGCACAGAAGTAGCCCATAACAGCTCAGTGTACAAGAGAGTACCCCAATAATAGGAACAGGGACTGTCTCTGACATGAACTCATGGGCTGGCTCTTGGATCACCTCCACCTGAGGGAGCAGCCTTGCCAGTCCACAGAGGAAGACAAAGAAGCCACTTCTAGTGAGACCTGATTGACTAAGTTCAGATGGAAGGGGTGGAGTACCTACCCTATCATTGGACTGGGGGAGGGGCATAGGAGAAGAAGAGGAAGGAAGGGTGGGAATGGGAGGTGATGCAGAGGGGGCTACAGCTGGGAAACAAAATAAATAAACTGCAACTAATAAAAATAAAAAAATTGAAAATATCTTTAACCCCTAGAGTTCTATACAGTATAGCACCAGTAGTTAAGAATATTGGCCTGAAATTCTCTTTCTTTGTTGGGTCTTTGTGAGGTTTGGGTACCAAGGTGACTGTGGCTTCAAAGAATGAGTTTGGGAGTCTTCCTTCTGTTTTTATTTTGTGGAATAGTTTGAAGAGAACTAGAGTTAGCTCTTCTTTTGAGGTCTGGTAGAATTCTGCACTGAAACCATCTGGCCCTAGGCTTTTTTTGGACAGGAGACTTTTGATGACCACTTCTATTTCCTTAGGGGATATAGGAGTGTTTAATTGATTTACCTGGTCTTGATTCAGCTTTGGTAAGTGGAATCTATCAAGAAAGTTGTCCATTTCATTTAGATTTTCAAATTTTGTGGCATATAGGCTTTTAAAGTAAGACCTAATGATTGTTTGGATTTCCTCAGTGTCTGTGATTATGTCCCCCTTTTCATTTCTGATTTTGTTAATTTGGTTAGTGTCTCTCTGCCTTTTAGTTAGTTTGGCTAAGAGTTTGTCTATCTTGTTGATTTTCTCAAAGAACCAGCTCTTGGTTTCATTATTCTTTGAATTGTTTTATTTGTTTCTAATTTATTGATTTCAGCCCTGAGTTTGATTATTTCCAGCTGCCTACTTCTTTTTGGTATGTCTGCTTTTTTTTTTTCTAGAGTTTTTAAGTTGCTTGAATGAGATGTTTCAAATCTCTTCTTGAAGGTACTTAGTGCTATGAACTTTCCTCTTAGCACTGCTTTCATTTTGTTTCATAATTTAGGTATGTTGTGTCTTCATTCATTGAATTCTAGGAAGACTTTAATTTCTTTATTTCTTCCCTGACCCAGCTTGTCATTTAGTAGCGAGGTCTTCAGTTTCCATGTGTATGTATTTGCTATTTTTGTTGCTGTTGAGGTCCAGCTTTAATCCACAGTAATCAGATAGAATACAAGGGATTATTTCAATCTTCATGTATCTGTTGAGGCTTTCTTTGTGACCAACCATATGGTTGATTTTGGAGAAGGTTCCATGAGGTGCTGAGAAGAAGATAAATTCTTTTGTGTTTGGGTGTAAGGTTCTGTAGATCTCTGTTAGGTCCATTTGATTCATGACCTCTGTTAGAGATATTGTTTCTTTGTTGAACAAATGGTGCGGGTCTATCTGGATGTCTACATGTAGAAAAATGCAAATAGATCCATACTTATCACCCTGCACAAAACTAAAGTCCAAGTGGATCAAAGACCTCAATAAACAGCCAGACACACTAAACCTGTTAGAAGAAAAAGTGGGGGAAATCCTTGAAATCAATGGCACAGGAGACAACTTCCTGAACAGAACACCACAGCACAGGCTCTAAGAGCAACAATCAATAAATGAAACTGAAAAGCTTCTGTAAAGCAAAAGACACTGTGGTCAGAACAAAGCGACAGCCTACAGACTGGGAAAGGATCTTCACCAACCCTACATCTGACAGAGGGCTAATATCCAGTATATATAAAGAACTCAAGAAGTTAAACAGCAAGAAATCAAGTAATCTAATTTAAAAAAATGGGGAACAGAGCTAAACAAAGAATTCTCAATAGAGGACTATCAAATGGCAGAAAAACACTTAAAGAAATGTTCAACGTCCTTAGTCATCAGGGAAATGCAAATCAAAACGACCCTGAGATTTAACCATCAGAATGGCTAAGATGAATAACTCAAGTGGCAATGCATGTTGGAGAGGATATGGAGAAAGGGGAACCCTCTTCCACTGCTGGTGGGAATGCAAACTTATACAATCATTTTGGAAATCAACCATCCTACCAGCAAGGAACTGGTCTCGTTGTGTTGCCACAGTTGCACACTGCACATAGCAAGTTGCTATGTTGCTTTTAGATTGGAGAAGGTGTGCCAGGCTCTTGCCCCTCCCCCACTCCTGCAAAACTCCAAGCCCCATGTTCTAAACACCGATTCTCAAAATATTTCTGACCACTAAACCCCTACTTCACAGCTTTTAAAAACCTTTTCTTCCTGATTTCTGTACATTCTGCTCTCTCTCTCTCTCTCTCTCTCTATATATATATATATATATATATATATATATATATATATATATATCAAACCTATTAGCCAGAAAGCATAGTGGTGACTGAAGACAAATAAGATGTGCATTGGACATATGACAGGAGTCTACTGCAGAAGGCATCTGAAAGATCCTACCAAGCAGCGTTTCAAAACAGATACTAAGACTCATAACCAAACCTTCGGCAGAAGGGGAGTTAGTATGACAGGGAAAGGATAGGAGCCCCACAAGAACCAAATATATCTGGGCACAGGGGTTTTTTCTGAAACTGTTTCTCCAACCAAAGACCATGTATGGATATAACCTAGATCCTTTACTCAGACGAAGCTCGTGGTAGCTCAATAACCAATTGGTATCCCCTTGTAGGGGGAACAGGGACTATCTCTGCCAGGAACTCAATGGCAGGCTCTTTGACTCCCCAGCCCCCAAGGGAGGAGCAGTCCTGCTAGGCCACATTAGCAGCCAGCCCTGAAGATACCTGAAATAGGGCTAGACGAAAGCGGAGGAGGTCCTCCCCAGTCAGTGGACTTGGAAAGTGGCAGGGAGAAGCTGAGGGAGGGAGGGTGGCATTGGGAGGGAATGGGGGAGTGGGATGCAGCTGGGATGCAGAGTTGATAAAATGTAAATAATAATAACAAACAATAAAAAATATTCAAAAAAGAAAAAAAATAAATTCAAATGTAATTTTAAAATTGCTTTATACTGTTCTATTATATTGTTGGTTTAAAAATTTATATCTCAGGGGTTATTATCTGCAGATTTTTAATAATACTCTAAATTAAGATCTATTAATTTTAGGGTCATTTATTTATTTATATTAAAACTTAATCATTATGCTATATCTTCATTCTCAAAAGTTTAAAATATGCTTGGTCTTGTTTTCTAAAAATGATAATATTATTAATCTATAGTATAGCCTTAGACTTTTATAAGCTAAAAACTTTTCATATACTAAAACATACAGGAAACTGTTATTCTCTCATTTTAATGGAATGTATTTATGATTTTAAAGCTCCAACTTAACAAGGATAAAACCTAAAGTTCTAATATTAATGGTTAAGAAATGCAAATTAATAGTCAACCATCTCATAGATGATCAAGTCCTTTAACATGTTCAAAAATATATTTAGAGTCCTATAGATACAGACACAGTCTCACTGCCATCTTTAATTAACAGTTGAGGATGGTCCCTGAGTCACCATACTGGAGTTGCTAAAAATAATAAGAGAAGAGTCTTCCCGACAGGCACATCTATAGGGCAAAAGGTATGTTCCATACCTTGGCTGTTGCTCGGAGGCTGTTGGTAACCCTGCATAAAAAAAACAAGAGGTCTGCAATGCCCCATTCTGCTGGGGTACAGCAAACATCAACTCCACCAAGGTAACTCTTTCAAATGAAGACAGGACACTGGTCCCACAGCTGCCTTAACAAACCACACACTGTCTGCCGGCAGACTGGCCTCTGGAAGTCAAAATGTTTTCATGCAGGCTTGTCCTCTGTGCCTAGCCATGGAGGCTCAACCAGCACAAGAGCCACAGACACTTCCAGCCTTTGAGCTCCTTGGCCTGGCAGATGATAAACGGCTCCTTGATTCAGTGACATACAGCACACTCACACAGCCCAGAGTAACACTGTAGGTCTGTTTTGGCCTCACACTGTGGTCCCACAGACATATTGCCAACTTCTGCGTTGGAAGACCTCAGATGCCCTCTCAGTTCTCTTCATATGCAGGAGATTAGGTCTTAAGCCTAAGTCCTAGAGTTGCTATTGTCAGGCCTAGTCACAATATGCCTTGTTTCCAGACTCAAGAAACAAGCCTCAGATGGAACCTTTTACCACCCCTTTAGCTAAAGGACAATTAATGTTCATAGCAGTCTCACATATGGCTCATGGTAAATAACTAGATACTGAAGCCTAAGAAAAATATTGTTTGAGGGTTTAAGGAAGTGTTTTAAGGTTGGTAAACCAAAGTTATAAAGGTTGCAAGGTCTAAGATGATTTAAGGCATCCTAAATAGGTAAAAATGTTTAATAGTTCATCCTGTTGCTATGCTATTGTTATACTGACTGTCCAGAGCCTTGACCTTTGTCAATAGAGCTCTGATTTATTAATCTAACTCTAATACAAAAATATTAAACCACCCACTATCATAGTTCCAAGCTCAAGATTTTAAATCTCCATAATGTGTAATCATACTAAGGGTTAAGATCAAGTGAGCTTTTGTCTCTTCTACTTCATGAAAGGCTTGTGCCTTTTCAGAGCTCTCCGTAAAGAATGCTCATGCTGTTAACACAAATGTGTATGTCTACTGCCTTTTTCCATAATGTATATTTCAGTGCAGATTACAATTGTGGTGCTAACATGTCCAAAGCTTTATCTCTTTTGTGTAACTTAAAAGTAATTCTTGTAAGCTGCAGGAAATCCACCTGAATCCACCTCTCAGGTCAATAGGGCTCTAGATAAGTACTACACCTATAGCCTATCTCAGAGGATGGGATTTCTCCTCTTTTCCTTGTTTTGGGACTTCCGTTTCCTGGCTATTTAATTGCTACATTCCTATATCTAGCACCAGCTGATTGATAAATATTCACTTCTGTTTGGTGCAAACACTTCCTACCACTCTCACCAACCTGCATCCAAACCCTTCATCTAGGACCGTCTTCTCCCTTGGGTAAGATTTTCTTTCTACCAGCACGGTTTCTTTCCTTCCCTCTCTTACTAGTCTATGAAAATCCTAGCATTAGGTAAACCATGTCTGCTACATGCAACTGTGCCCTTGGTCCCTGGCCAACTCTGTTGGAACAGATTGTATCAATCTACTGAGTCAAACCTTGCTCTTGGGATGCCTTGAGGTCACTGACTCCTACCTGCCTAGTGGGAATAGTCAGTTGCTGCAGATTCTCCTCTGGGATTTCTTCTGGAGAGTTTCAGATTTCTACACTTAGTGCCGACTTTAGGGGCCTCTAATCTTGCACACCTCCATAACCAAACTTGGCCTCAATTTCCTTAGATTTAATTACTGTCAGTGATTGGGTAAATGGAGGTTCCCTCAGATAAATGGAGGTTCCTTTGGTCAAGTCTCTTTGATCCAAACCATCCACCTCTGTTCACTCTCCCAAAAGTCTTAAATGTACAGCTAAACAAATTTTTTCATAACCTACTTAACTTTGTGTTCTGCATATATATATATATATATATATATATATATATATATATATATGTTTCCGTATCCTGCCAGAACCAGGTGTTTCCTACATCCACGACAGTACTAAAGCAGCTACCACAGATGTTCCAGCTTGACCTCACTGACTTCTGTCAAGCTGGACCTGCAACTTTCACTCCCAGCCATGGATGTTTTCATAGACCCTGGACAGCATCAAAACAGCCTGTTCTTCCTCGACTTGGCCAGCATTTCAGCCTTTTGACTTCCCTACAGTGGCCTCAGTGTCATCTGGAAGTAACCTGAAGACAATCTATGACTGTTATTCACTTATTATTAACAAAAGTCTGGAATAGTGTGTTTCAGGCTCAGGACAAGTAGCTCTAGGTTCTCGCAGCAGCATTCCTCAGTCCCTACCTGCTGCCTTGCATGGCTGGCAACTCTCTACTGGCAACCCTCTACCCTGAACTTTCCAGGGCAGGGGCTTCCCCTCCTACTCTTGACTATGTAATCTAGACATTTTGTTGATATTTTTTTCTCTCTCTCTTATCCCCTTGCATGGCAACCAAGAGCTGCTTCTAATGAACCTAAATTTATATACTTTAACTTGCCTTACATGAGAAGCAGCCCCAGCTCATCACTTTTTTTAATTATAGAACAAGGGAGGAATGTTATTATTTAGGCAGCCTGCTTCTGGGTTGCTTAGCAACCTATGATGTCATCATGTTTCACCCACCAGGTAGCCACACCTGGCAGGCATGGTTAAGTTGTTTCTTAAAAGGATCAACCCACCACTTTGTCACTCTTTTGCCCTCTTGCCCTCTCTCTCACTCTCCTGCTCTCTCCTTTCTCTGTCAGGAAGTCTCCCTCTTTTCCCCCTCTTATGCCTCATTTTCTCCTTCTCTCTCTCTCTCTCTCTCTCTCTCTCTCTCTCTCTCTCTCCATCTAATAAACCTCTTTCATATAAAATCTCTGTGCATCATCATTTCATTGGTCTTAAGATGCCTAGGTCCAGGTTGTGCATACTTCTTGGTTGATGCTTCTGTCTCAGCAAGCCCCTCTGGGCCCTGGTTAGTTGTTCTCCATTGGTGGTGGTCTATATTTCTTCAAGGGCCTGGAGTTTGGCTTCTGGATGGAAAAAGGGGGTTCAGTTTATCTTGTTCAGTTTCTCTCAGGGGCAGCTGGAGTGCTTTAGTGGGAGGCCTAGGTGCTATGCTGGGAGCTGGAAAATTTTTTCCATGGAGTGTTACAGTTTAGCTCTTTTAGAATGAGATCACCAGTGGCAACGGAAGCTCAGGTGTTCCAAAGTCTATAGTGATACCAAAGTGTTATAGCTCTTGGTTAAGATGCTGTGCTGAGCACCTCAAAGGTGCAGGTGGAAACCCATGCCTACAGGGCTTGCTACTGAGACCCCAGGGCAGGCAGGCCTGAGGGCAGGCCAGGTGAGAGAAAGCCCAATGGAAGATAAATGATAACTCTCAGGCAGCCATTTATTTGAAACCAGGAATTCATAAACCTTGGGCAGTGGGAGGAATTTTGCTTTTGAGGGTGAATGCTTTTGATTCATTGGGATCAGGGGTTCAGAAATACTTGATTTATGTGTAATGGTACAGTGCCTCATTTTCCCTCTGGTAGCATGGTACTATCACAAGAAAGAAAATACAGTACTTAATTAGCCTAGGAGTGAGGGGAAAATCTCCCAGTATAGTTTAAGGTCTAAGACTAAGATCTTAAGTCTAAGATCTCCTTAGTAGGGTGGGGAATTTCTAGGAATAGATAGCTAGCTGAACTGGTTTCCTTATCAGGAAAGAGTACAGTCTGTAATCTGCCTGAGGGCTTTGCAATGCTCCTTCCAAACCTGGGGTCACCCAGATGGGGGAGGGGATAAATTGTAGGGCTTCACTGAGAAAGAGAAGTCGACCATCATAAAGCACAAATAAATGTCTATCCGCAGATGTCAGACTTCAATCTAATCCAGTAAAGCTTGACAGGTAGTTGGCTCTATTATTTTTCTTGTGGAGCTCCTGTCACCTCCAAGTCTTTTTCTCTTTCTTTCCAATTGTCTACAAGACTCTCTAGGCATAACTCAAAGTTTATCTGTGAGTCTCAGTATCTGTTTTGAGGCAGTGCTGGTAGAACCTCTCAGAGGACAACTCTGACAAGGCTCCTCTATTAACAGTTGGAGGAGGGCTATCTCTGACTCTTTTATCTGCTTTTGGGACTCCTTTCCTCCTACAGGGTTGCCTCATTGATGGTGTTACTGAATCTTGTATTCTGATGATATCTGAGGAAGTCTTCCCTTTTCTGAAGGAAAGTGAGGAGTGGATCTAGAGGAGAGGAGAGTTAGGAGCAATTGAGGGAGGGGTGTGTGTTACAATTGTGCAGCAAAGTTACAGGGTGGATTCACAAATCATACCATGTGACTGGTTCCACGTGGGATAAGGGAAGGAGGAGGGGGTCACACAGACAGGTAGGAGAGAGAGAGAGAGAGAGAGAGAGAGAGAGAGAGAGAGAGAGCAAGTGGTTCAAGTTCTCTTATAAGGTGACCCAGAGCATAAAAGCAGGTGGTTTCAGGTAGTCTGAAGGTGGTCTGTAGGTGGCCTCACAAATGCCTGATATCCTGTTTGTCAGGTCCCTTTGGGGCTGTCCATAGAGATGCCTGCTTATGGATCCCAACATTCTTTCCTTTCTGTTTTGTTAAAAAGTCAGGAGCTAGGAAGAGGGTGATGGTGAGGGAGGGTATAGGGGCAACCTTTGCTCTTCAAGCTACTTCTTACTGATTAGGGGCATTGTCATTCTCAGGGTATAGCTGGCCCCCACCATCAGCATTTATTGAAAGGTCATTGTCATCTGGTTCTGTGGGCAGAGGTTGATAATCCTGTAAGAGTAACTGCTTAAAGGTTTGGTTAGAGAACTTTTGCATTTTTGTGTTGGGAGAATGTAGAGAAGAAGTTAATAAAACAGGGTGCAAAAACCAAAAGCAGAAAGATGAGCAGAAAAGGTGTGAGAAAGGGCATAATCTGTATCGATATGGGGTCCTTGAAGGCCCAAGAGCTAGAGGCCTCAAGCTGTTCCCTTCATGTTTGTAGTTTTGTCTGCAGTTGTTGGATTTTTTCTTTGACATAAAAACAGCATTCCTCCTGGAAGAAGATGGAAAGGCCACCTGCTTTAGCTGTGAGGAGATCCAATCCACGTCAGTTTTGAAGTACTACTGCTGCCTGCAAGTCAATCTGTCCTTGGAGTTAGTATTGTCTGGGCCAATTTCTGGAGGTTTTGGATGAACTAGGAAGAAAGCTGATAATACAAAGTTAGTGAGGTGGCTAGTCCTGCTGTCTCAGTCCCAACAGCTGCTGTGATTCCTGCAAGAGCCAAGAGGGACAAGATTTGAATTGCTCTCTTATCCTGCTGGGCAGCTATTGAGTCCACAACCAGGACTGGTAGGGGCTCCTTTTAATTTATTACCCCCAGCTCGGAGAGGAGGAGCACCAGCGTGCCAACTCCTGACCAACCAGCAGGCAGACAATGAATTGTAGACCTGAGTGCTACAAATAATCAAATTACCCTATTATTAGCAATAGGGTATTGGGGTTGAGATGAGGTAGCAAGAATTATAGTTTTATTACAGTCTAAGGAACTTAGCATTCCTACAGAGTGTGTTCTGGATGCCTTGAAATAGTTTGCCATGCCAAAAAAAAAAGGTAGTATGAAAAAGGTAGGGGGTTGTGGCAACATCAGAGTCAGAGCAGTTAGTGAATGGTGAAGTAAAGTTATTTGACATAGTCACTGGAGAAGCTGTCGGAGGTAGTTCTGAGTTGGTCCCAAGTGGTACACACAGCCAGCAAGCTTTAAAATGGCCCAGGTAGGTCACATTAAGGAGCTTACAAGTCAAGAACAGAGTATGAAGTAGGAGATGAAATGATAGGTTTATACTATTTAGGAGGAAGAATGTCAGAGAGGCAATGACCTTAGAGGAGTGTTTACCCTCTCTACTTCTCCCATCCCCAGGGATGGGTAATTGGGACATATTTTCTCTGGATATGGATGGTACTTATTGGTAAATTGGGTGTGTAGCAGAGGTAGAGTTTTCCAATGACACCTGTTTCCCATCTGGGATCCCAAAGTTCTTGGATGTGCAAGTAGAGTCTTTATATACAGGTGAAGGAGCTTTTTCTGTGCTGATGCATGTGTTATGCCAGAATCACAAGACCCTCAGAAACCACCAGGAGATGACTCCATGTAAGAACAAGAGAGCATTATTTTGAGAGTTATCGAACTCGGGATCCAAGTCTCATTGACGCAGCAGTAGAGAAATGGGACCCTGAGCCCTGGGTGAACAGGGTTTTAAAGGGAAAAATCACAAGTAGGGGATTTCCATGACAGCAAGCAGGAGGGTTAATGCCTTCGCATTACAGTATTGGGTAAAAGTCATAGGGGCGAGGTGACCCTCTAGCTGAGGCACATAATCACAATTGCCATTCTTCTAAACTATATCTGGAACCGTGGGGAGAATTTTCCCAACCAATTCTCATTGATTGTTGCCAGGGAGTTTGTCTCTGTTTTATACCAAGTATGTATTCTGCGATATTTCCTGGAAGCTGTTGCTAGGAGAGTTAACTTTGTTTTCTGCCAAGTGCACATTCTGTGATATTTCCTGGTACCTGAGTTCAACCACCAGTCAAGATGGCTTCTCATTTCAAAATGGAGTCGCCCAAGCTAACTTAAACTCTTCACAGGGATTTAGCAAGATCAATATGAGCAGCCTCCATATCTGTCTGGCCATTTTTTTTTTTTGCAATAATCTTTTCTTTCATCAAAGAGAAAACAAACAAAAATTCTAACAAATAAGAGAGGAGGGATAGATGTGGGGGTGATGGCTATTTCAATCAGCTCCTGACACCCTCCCATAGAGCAATTTCCTGACTCTATTGAGAGAGACTGTTTATTGTCAATGATGGTTTCTTAGACCTTGAATCTCCATATGTAGGGATTACCTTGGACAGAAACAGGCAAGAGTGAAAGGAAGAAAAATACACATCCAATCCAGTAGGGTCAAACACAGCTGCTGCCTCATTTCTCTGGAACTGGAGGCAAGGTGGTTGACCTTGGCATCTTCTGGAACTTGAGGGAGCAGAGTCCTGTTGAAGTTGATATGTAAGAGGGGGCATTATCTTGAATAGGGGGAGTAAAAGGCTTTGCGGTGAGATAGATGAATCCAGTGAGGGAAGCCCTCAAGCTTAGCAGCTGTGGGGGTCAAAAAAACACCTTGAAAGCGCCCTGACATTAAAGAGAAAGAGATGAGGGACATTGGCCTGGAGGGTAGAGAAGGACCTGGTTCACAATGTTAATATGAGATGGACAGGTGTTAGTGAGTGGCCATGGTAAACAGTGATCAGTAAAGTTCCATAGAAGAGGACAGAGATGGCAGAGTAAATAGAGGGCCAGGGAGAGGCAAGGATTTAGCTGAAAGACCAGGAATTAGGACCGGTCTTCCATACATGAGCTCAAAGGGAGAGATGGACAGAGGTGTTTTTTTTTTTTGGGGGGGGTAGCCTGAAAAGGGTGAAGGGGGGGAGTTTTACCCAATCTACCTGAAGCTCTTGTGATAGTTTAACGAGTATTTTTTTAATGATTGGTTAATTCGTTCTGTCTTTCCTGAGGACTGGGGATGGTATGGGATATGGAATATTAAGAGCTTTAGATACTATCCTATCACCTGCGAATAGTGACACTTTGACCTCTTCCTTTCCAATTTGTATCCCCTTGATCTCCTTTAGTTGTCTT
This sequence comes from Meriones unguiculatus, assembly GCF_030254825.1. Lineage (NCBI taxonomy): Eukaryota > Metazoa > Chordata > Mammalia > Rodentia > Muridae > Meriones > Meriones unguiculatus. The sequence goes on along the minus strand of NC_083369.1, from coordinate 144,217,130 downwards.
ATTACTCTGGCTAGGACTTCAAGTACTATGTTGAAGAGGTATGGAGACAATGGGCAGCCTTGTGGTATTTTTACACAGTGGAATACGACTCAACAATCAAAAAAGAGGAAATCATGAAATTTGCAGGCAAATGGTGGGATCTAGAAAAGATCATTCTGAGTGAAGTGTCCCAGATGGATAAACACAAACGTGGAAAATACTCAATTATATAGACCTAAAAGATATGATAAACATAATGAAATCTATACACCTAAAGAAGATAATCAAAAAAGCAGACATGGATATAATGATCAATCCTCATTTAGAAAGACAAATGGGATATAAATTGAATGTATGACAGGAGTCTTCGGCAGAAGGCATCTGAAAGACTCTACCTAGCAGTGTTCCAAAGTAGATACTAAGACTCATAACCAAACCTTCGGCGGAGTGCAGGGAATCATATGAAAGAAGGGGAGTTTGATGTGGAAAGGATAGGAGCTCCACATGGACCAAACATATCTGGGCACAGTGTCCATCTCTTTTCTGAGATGGACACTCAACCAAAGACCATGAGTGGATAAAACCTAGAACCTGTGCTCAGATGTGACCAGTGATAGCCCAGTAATCAATTGGTTTCCCATAGTAAGGGGAACAAGGACTATTTCTAACAGGAACTCAGTGACTGGCTCTTTGACCTCCCCATCCCACAAGGGAGGAGCAGTACTGTTAGGCCACAGAGGAGGACTTTGCAGCCAGTCCTGAAAATACCTGACAAAATGGAGTCATATGAAAGGGGAGGAGGTCCTCCCTATCAGTGGACTTGGAAAGGAGCAGGGAGGAGATAAGGGAGGGAGGGTGGGATTGGGGAGGGAATGAGGGAGCGGGATACAGCTGGGATACAGAATTAACAAAATGTAACTAATAAGAAAAATAAAATTTAAAATAAATAAATAAATAAAATCCTGATAATACATGTAAAAATTTTTTTCATTTCTGAAATTTGTCAATTTTAATAACAAATACAATTTCATTTTTAAATTTAAAAAAAAAAAGAGCTTTAGATAAGGTCTGGGAAACCTGAGAAGTGAACTCAGGACCGTCGTCTGACTACAGGGAGATGGGGATTCCAAAACTTGGGATAATCACATGGAAAAGGAGATAAGAAACTGTTTGAGTTCTTTCATTAGTAGTGGTGAAAGCCTCCACCCATCCCAAGAACATGTCCACCAAGACCAAGAGGTACTGGACACATTTGACTGCTGGCATGTGGGTAAAATCAAGTTGCCAGTCAGTCCCAGGAAGAGAGCCTCTAGCCTGGTGAGTAGGGAAAGAGGGGTGGTTACAATATCTTGAGTTAGGATCTGACGTCTGACAAATTTTACAAAACACAGTAAGTCTTTAAGAAACTCAAGTCCTCAGGGATGGGCTGCAGGTGGGTCTTGGCAAAGTTAGACAAGGTTCAACTGTTAGGATGAAAGAGCTGGTGTAGATGGGACAGAATATGACCAGTGTCAGGAGATGATAGGGGAGTTGTGGGTTGTAGTGTAAGGATGTCCTGTAGTGGATGACATGAGTCAAGGCCTTTAAGGGCTGCAGCCTTAGCTGCCTCAACAGCCCTGTTATTTCTTTGGCAAAGATGGCATCATCTATCAGGTGCAACCTGCAGTGGACTATTCAGATGACTGTGGTAAGGTGGGAGGCTTCTAGCATGGCCATAATTTGGCCTGCATTGGTTATAGATCTTCCCTTTGCTGTAAGTGACCCATGTTCTTTCCAGATGGCAGCATGGGAAAGAAGAAAATTAAAGGCATATTTAGAGTCTGTAAATATGTTAAGGGATTGTCCCTGGGCCAATTGGAAAGCAGGGGTAAGAGCTATTAGTTTGGCCTTTTGATTAGTGGTGTGGACAGGGAGGGCTTGTGTCTCAACCACCTCAGTATCTGACACCATGACATAGCCTGTCTTTTGAGCTCCCTCATGTACAAAGGAGCTGCCATCTGTATACCAGGTATAGATGGCCTGAGGCAATGTGCCCGCCTGTATGTGTGATGGGTGTTTCTAAAGTTTCAATACAAGAATGAGATGGGGATTGATCAGGGTTAGGTCAAGGAAGAAGGTTTAAAATAGTAAGAGGTGGGCATGGTTGAAAGTAAAAATAGAGTCTTCTATTAGCGCCACCTAGAGGGAATGAACTCTGGAGGTAGGTAGAATTTGTAAGCCTTTATATGTTAAAAGGCAAGACACATTGTGAGAGGAGAAGACAGTAATAGATGACTCAAAATTTAGTTTTTCTGCACTCTTGAATAAGGAGCTCTGCAGCCGCTAAGTCAGGAATGCAGGGTGCCCATCCTTGGACTGTAAGATCTACTTTTTTTTTAAAGGTATGGTATAGATGTGAAAGAGGGTCCCAGCTGGTGACCCAGGGTTCCAAGGGCATATCCCTCTTTTTCTGTTACACAGAGGGAGAAGGAACAGGTTAAGTGTGGGAGATGTAGGGCTGGGGCTTCAAGAAGAGACTCTTGGAGCCTCTGAGAGGGCTTAGTAATGGTCTTAAAAGGGGGTTCATGCAAGGGGCCTAAGGCTGTCTCATATAAGGGGCATGCAAGAAGGGAAAAGGAAGGGAGCCAGAACCATAAGAAACCAGCCATTACTAGAAACCATAATTTTTTTCTTTAGTAGATGGAACTGCCAGAGACCATATTAGGTCATTTCTATCTAGGATGATGCCCTTGTTCATTGGGGTTATTGTTAGTCCCAGGTAAGTGACTTCAGCGGTGAACAATTGAACCTTGGAGGGTGAAACCCAATAGCCCCTGCTAGATAAGAAACTTAGAAGAGCAGAGGTGTTAGTTTGGCTAACTCGTAGGGATGAGCTGCAGAGGAGAAAGTCATCTACGTATTATATAAGTTTAGATTTAGGGAGAGATAAGGAGAGTAGATCAGAGACTAGGACTTGGCCATACAGGTGTGGGCTGTCCCAGAATCTCTGGGGTAGGACAGTCCAGGTAGGCTGAGTAGAAACAAGGGTGTCAGGGTCAGTCCAGATGAAGGCAAAGATATTTTGTGACTGGGAGTTCAGGGGGATAGAGAAAAAAAATGCATCCTTGAGATCCAGAACTGAGAAATTAGAAGTAACCTGAGGGGATGGTGGAGAGGCGAGTACAGGGGTTAGCTACAACAGGAAGGAAGGGGATAACTGCAGAACTGAGAAGCTGGAGATCTTGAACCAGGTGATAGGTTCCATTGGTCTTTGTAACTGCAAGTATAAGTATAGGGGTATTAAAAGGAGAAGAAGTGGGGCAAAGGAGTTATCCCGGGTGGGATCCTATAGCTGAATAAACACAGGGTAACAGTGCCTAGCGACAGAAAGGTTTTGGACATTCCAGAATTAGGGGTCCACTTGAGAAACTCGTAAAGGAAGCGACATGTCACAACTGATAGTGTAGCTAGGAAAAGAAGGAGACAGGATGCTGGGGAGTTTGGGGTCAGGCAAATGGGTGGAGTAAAGGAGATAGAGGCTCCCACTTTGGCTGAAAAGTCCTTTCCCACTAAGGAAACTGGACAGGTTGGCACCACTAAAAAGGAAGGAGTCAAGGGATCACCCCGAAAATACAATTGAGTCTTGGAGTCCGACAAGGCTAGCAAGGTTGTCCCTATACTCCAACAATAGAGGAACTAGAAGGAGAGATTGGTCCCCAATACTCCTTCAGGACTTAGTAAGTGTCCACAAGGAAGGAGATGGGCTGCCCCAATACCGTGATTATTACCCATGGATTCCTGCTAGTGATGGCAGTCGTAGGGTCAATGTTCCGTAGTCACGCCTAGAATATTAGCTGGAGGGTGATCTGGGAGTGATGCCCCATATCATAGGAGAAACGGTGGCAGTCAACACCCCAATGTCCCTCTTAGTGTTATTTTAAACATGGCCCGGTGGCTTTCAGGGGTGAAGACATAACCTGGCCCAGTGACCTTCTTGACCACATTTGAAACAAGGACCCTGTGCTCCTCATGCCTTAGGAGGCAAGGGAGCCTGGGTAGTCGCTGAGGTCGGGCAGATGGCCTCAGACAGCATTTGGTATTTTTGCTTGCAGGCTTTCTCATCTCTCCCATGGTACATCTTAAAGGTCAGCACTAAGACCTCTGCCTGAGGAGTAAGAGGTCCTCTTTCTAAGCACTTAAACTTAGCCCTGATGTCAGGGTAACTCTGGGAGACAAAAATAGGTCATCAGGAGTTGCCTACCCTCTGTACATTTAGGTTCTAGTTTAGTATGTTGTAAGAGGGCCTTTGTAAGGTGCTCTAGGAATTGAGGCCATTTTCATTCTTGTCCTGAATGACCTCCTGGAGCTTTTCATAATTAACTGGCTTGAGGGCAGCCTTACGGAGACCAGCCAGGAGGCAGGTCCTGAACTGATCTCTAGCTAAAATGCCTTCCGAGGCATTACAATTCCATTGTAGATCCTGGTCTGTCACTGCCTCAGCCCTGACCAGGTGTGCTGTGTTTGTTCGGTGAACCTCATCTGCATGCATTCTACCCTGTTCCCTGCACTCCTCAGGTAATAGATTGCTGTTAAGTATCATATTTCATGGACATATGATGTCCGTGAAATATTGAAATTCTGTAATGAAAGCAGAAGGATTAGAGGCATAGGGTCCTAGTCTCTTTTCTACTTGAGAAAGCTCAGTTAATGTGAAGGGAACATGCACTGTAACTAAGCCATCCACACTGACCACCTCCAGCAAGGGAAGAATTGAGGCTGGGTGTATGGTGAGTAGTAGTAGTAGAAGAAGAAGAAGGAAAAGAAGGAGAAGAAGGGGGCTTTGCTACAGAGTGAGAGTTGGTAACAGGGCAGGCTAATAGCTGTTGGTGAGGCGTAAGTGGGTGGCAAAGTAGGACAACTAGGATGGCCTGTTGCTGGGGGAGGGGGTGAGGATTGCTGGAGTAAGCCAAAGAGGAAGAGGGGGAAGCCAGGGGTTAAGAAGAAGCTGGAGGTAGAGAACAGAGAGTTGGAGGTTCATCTGCAGGGTGATCTAATATAGTTATTTATAATCTAACTATACAATTTATTCACTTTGGATCACACTTTGTAGCTCCACCCTCACCCCCTCCAAAACCTGACCTCTCTCTCTCCCTCATCTCCTCCCATCCCCTTCCCTAGTCCACTGATGAGGACTGTCTGCATTGTCTTCCTCCTTGGCCTTGTAAGACTGCTCTCCCCTCAGGGGGAAGTGATCAAAGAGCCAGCCACTGAATTCATCTCAGAGACAGTCCCTGTTACCCTTACTAGGAAAACCACTTGAAGACTGAACTGCCATGGGCTATATCTGTGCAGGGTTTCTAGGTTATCTCCATGAATGGTCCTGGGTTGGAGTATCAGTCACAGAAAAGACCGCTAGGCCCAGAATTTTTTAGTTCTGTTGTTCTTGTGGAGCTCCAGACCCTTCCAGGTCTTTCTATCTCCCCCTTCTTTCATAAGATTCCCTACATTCTGCCCAAAGTTTGGATATAAGTCTCAGCATCTGCTTTAATACCCTGCTGGATAGAGTCTTTCAGAGGCCTCTGTGGTACAACCACTTTGGAAATCAATCTGGCGCTTTCTCAGAAAATTATACATAGTGATTCCTCAAGATAAAGCTATACCACTACTAGGCATATATCCAAAAGATGCACAGGTATACAACAAGGACATTTGCTCAACCATGTTCATAGCAGCTGTTTTCTTAATAGCCAGAATCTGAAAACAATACAGATGTCCCTCTACTGAGGAATGGGTACAGAAATTGTGGTACATTTATACAATGGAACACTACTAAGCAATTAAAAACAAAAAAAATCATGAAATTTGCAGGCAAATGGTGGGAACTAGAAAAGATCATCCTGAGTGAGGTATCTCAGAAGCAGAAAGACAGACATGGTATATACTCACTTTTTAGTGGATATTAGACATATACTATAGGATAAACATACTAAAATCTGTACACCTAAAGAAGCTAAGCAAGAAGGAAAACCCTGAGTAAGACACTCAATCTTTATTCAGAAAGGCAAAAAGGATAGACATCGGAAGACGGTGAAAACAAGGAACAAAACAGGTACCTAATATTCTTTTTACCAAGTCTGTTCTATCTAGAGTTCCTCTTGCCAGGCTTCTCCCAAAGCTTGTCTTCTACCTCTGAGCTGTATCTCTAAGTCTCATTCTACTTTTTATTTGAGACAGCTTCCACTAAGTTGCCCAGGTTGAACTTTTCTTTTTTCATCGTTCATTTTTTTAATTTTTTTTATTAATTACACTTTATTCACTTTGTATCCCCCCCATAAGCCTCTCCCTCCTCCCCTACCGGTCCCACCCTCTCTCCCCTCTTTTCACGAATGCATGCCCCTCCCCAAGTCCACTGATAGGGGAGGTCCTCCTCTCCTTCCTTCTAATCTTAGACTATCAGATCATATCAGGAGTGGCTGCATTGTCATCTTCTGTGGCCTGGTAAGGATGCTCTCCCCTCAGTGGGAGGTGATCAAAGAGCAGGCCAATCAGATTATGTCAGAGGCAGTCCCTCTTCCCATTACTATGGAACCCACTTAGATACTAAACTGCCATGGACTACATCTGTGCAAGGGTTCTAGGTCATCTCCATGCCTGGTGCTTGGTTGGAGTATGAGTCTCTGGGAAGACCCCTGTGTTCAAATTTTCTGGTTCTGATGCTCTCCTTGTGGGGTTCCTGTCCTCTCCAGATCTTACTATTTCCCACTTCTTACATAAAATTCCATGCACTCTGTCCAACAGTTTGCCATCAGGCTCAGCGTCTGCTTTGATAGTCTGCAGGGCAGAGGCTTTCAGAGGCCCATTGTTGCAGGTTCCTAGATTGTTTCCTGTTTTCTTCTTCATCTGATGTCCATCCTCTTTGCCTTTTGGGATGGGGATTGAGTATTTTAGTCAGGGTCCTCTCTAATGATTAGCCAGGTTGGTATTTAACTCACGGTCTTTAACTTTCAATTCTGCTGCTCCAGCTTCCCAGGTAGCTGAGACCATGTCCGGTTATTCTTTTTTTTTTTTTTTTTTTTTTACTTTTTTTTTTTTATTTTTTTCTTTTAATGCAGTTTATTCAGGAACCTTGAACAATCATCTGACCCTGGGGAAAGCCAGCCCACAGCTTAAATAGCCTCTGGGTAGCCAACCCCTGCGTGCCACGTGGGCAATGCAGATAGGTCCACATACATGGAAGCAAGCCAGATCCTCAGCCTTAGCCAAATGTGGAATTGTTCGTGACAGAGAGCACTCACCATTGGGAAGGTGGAAGGCGGAAACCAGCTCCATCTTTAAGGCATAGCATTCCGCAGCTCTCTACAGTTCCCCCTTTTTGTTTTAGGTGCATCAGGCAAGAGTAGAGGTCTGATCTCTGATATTAGAAATAAATTGGGACTTTGTACTGATGTTCATTTAGGTGTCATCCACCCAAAGAGCATCAGACCCGACCGATACCTTTTTCTCAGAGGCGGGACCTGGGGCATCAACCCGCATGCAATTAGAGTCTCACAACAGCGTAATGCAGCCATGACCATTCAGGCCTTTACAGCCATTGAAGCAGGACAGTCTCCCCAAGCATGGTTGGCTACCATAAAAAGCTAAAATGTTACGCTCAGGATGCGAGGCTAAGCACTGCACTCAGGGTCAGCCGCTTTGGACCCAGAGAAGAGCCGGTTATTCTTAAGTTAGTCTTCTAAGTAAAAGTATTGTGACTTACTGGGTTATCTCTTGGTAAAGTGAAATTTTTCTTTTTCTTGTTATGTTTCTTTGGAAAATTAAAATACAAATGAACAGGAAAACTTCAGTTATTTTACAGTAGTATATGATAAATGTTATTTCCACAAAGTCTAACAAGAAATTTCTGCTTGCAAATTTTAATGGAATAACATCTTGCCTAAAAATGCATTAACCATTTGGTTTCGTTTTTATTTTTATTTTCTATTTATTTTTTATATTAATCACAGGTTATTTACTTTGTATACTAGCCATAGCCCCCTCCCAATCCCAGCCTCCCTTCCTGTACTCCTCCCTGCTCCTTTCTCAGTCCACTGATAGGGAGGAACTCCTCCCCTTCCATCTGACCCTAGCTTATCAGGTCTCTTCAGGACTGGCTGCAATATCCTCTTCTGTGGCCTAGCAAGTCTGCTCCTCCTTTGGGGGGGGAGGGGTCAAAAAGCTCTCCACTGAGTTTCTGTCAGAAATAGTCCCTGTTCCCATTACTAGAGGACCCACTTAGATACTGAGCTAACATGGACTATATCCGAGCAGGGGTTCTAGGTTATATCCATACATGGTCCTTGGTTGGCGCTCCTATCCTCTCCAGATCTTACTAACTCCCCCTTCTTACATATGATTCCCTGCACTCTGCCGAAGGTTTGGTTATGAGTCTTAATATCTGCTTTGATACACTGCTAGGTAGAATCTTTCAGAGGCCCTCTGTGGTAGACTCCTGTCCTGTTACTTGTTTTCTCCTATATCCAATGTCCATCCCATTTGTCTTTCTAAGTGAGGACTGATCATCTTACCCCGGGTTCTCTTTCTCTTTTATCTTCTTTAGGTATATAGATTTCAGTATATTTATCCTATCTTATAGATCTATATCAGTGAGTATATACCGAGTGTGTCTTTCTGCTTTTGGGATACCTCACTCAGGTATCGTTTCTAGGTCCCACCATTTACCTGCAAATTTCATGATTTCCTTGTTTTTAATTGCTGAGCAGTATTCCATTGTGTAAAAGTAGCACAATTTCTGTATCTATTTCCTCCAATGAGGGACATCTGGGTTGTTTCCATGTTCTGACTATCACGAATAAAGCTGCTACAAACATGGTTGAGCAAATGTTCTTGTTGTGTCCTTGAGCATCTTTTGAATATATGCCTAGGAGTGGTATAGCTGGATCTTGAGGAAGCACTATTGCTAGTTGTCTGAGAAAGCGGCCAGATTGGTTTCCACAGTGGTTTTGCAAGTTTACATTCCCACCAGCAATGTAGGAGGGTTCCCCTTTCTCCACAACCTCTCCAGCACGTGTTGTCATTTGAATTTTTGATCTTAGTTATTCTAATTGGAGTAAGGTGAAATCATAAGGTCTTTTGATTTGCATTTCCCTGATGCCTAAGGATGTTGAGCATTTCTTTAAGTGTTTTTCTGCCATTTTACAATCTTCTACAGAGAGTTCTCTGTTTAACTCTGTGTCCCATTTTTTTAATTGGATTACTCAATTTGTTGCTTTATAGCTTCTTGAGTTCTTTATACTGGATATTAGTCCACTATCAGATGTACGGTTAGTGAAGATTCTTTCCCAGTCCATAGTCTGTCCTTTGTTCTGACTACAGTGTCTTTTGCTTTACAGAACCTTTTCATTTTCATGAGGTCCCATTTATTGATTGTTGCTCTTAGAGCCTGTGCTGTCGGTGTTCTGTTCAGGAAGTAGTCTACTGTGGTGATGAGTTCTAGGGTCTTCCTAAATAGTTCATCTAACCGATTTAGTGTGTCTGGTTTTATGTTGAGGTCTTTGATCCACTTGAACTTTAGTTTTGTGCAGGGTGATAAATATGGATGTTTTCTGCATGTAGACACCCAGTTGGACCAGCACCATTTGTTGAAGATGCTCTCTTTTTTCCATTGAATGGTTTTGGATTCTTTGTCAAAAATCAATTATTCATAGATGTGTGGGTTTATTCCTGGGTCTTCTATTCTATTCAGTTCCATTGATCCTCCTTTCTGTTTCTATGCCAATACCATGCAGATTTTTTGTTGTTGTTTTTTACTATTGCTCAGTAATACCACTTGAGATTAGGGATGAAGATACCTTCAGATAGTCTGTTGTTGTACAGGATTGTTTTGAAATTCTGGGTTTTTTTGTTTCTCCATATGAAGTTGAGAATTTTTCTATCAAGGTCTGTAAAGAATTGTGTTGGTATTTTGATGGGAATTGCATTGAATCTATAGATTGCTTTTGGCAGAATGGCCATTTTCACTATGTTAATCCTACCAATTCATGAGCATGGAAGATCTTTCCATCTTCTGATCTCTTCTTTAATTTCTTTCTTTAAAGACTTGAATTTTTTCTCAAAAAGGTCTTTCACTTGCTTGGTTAGAGTCATCCCAAGGTACTTTATGTTATTAGTGGTTATTGTGAAGGTTGTTGTTTCCTTAATTTCTTTCTCAGCCTTTTTGCCTTTGGTATACAGGTGGGCTTCTGATTTTTTTTTTTTTGACTTGAATGTGTATCCAGCCACTTTGCTGAAGGTGTTACTTGAAGGAGTTCTCTGGTTGAATTTTTGGGGTCGTTCATGTATACTATCATATCATCTGCAAATAGTGAAATTTTGACCTCTTCCTTTCTGATTTGTATCCCCTTGCTCTCCTTTAGTTGTCTTATTTCTCTATCTAGGAGTTCAAGTACTATGTTGAAGAGATATGGAGAGAGTGGGCAGGCTTGCCTTGTCCCTGATTTCAGTGGGAATGATTTAAGTTTCTCTCCATTGAGTTTGATGTTGGCTCTACGCTTGCTGTATATCGCCTTTACTATGTTTAAGTATGTGCTTTGTATCCCTGATCTCTCCAATACTTTAAACATGAATGGGTGTTGGACTTTGTCAAATGCTTTTTCGGCGTCCAAGTAGATGATCATGTGGTTTTTCTCCTTCAGTTTGTTTATATGGTGGATGACATTGATGGATTTCTGTATACTGAACCACTCTTGCATGTTTGGGATGAAGCCTATTTGGTCATGGTGGATGATATCTTTTATTTGTTCTTGGATTCGATTTGCAAGTATTTTATTGAGTATTTTTGCATCAATGTTCATACGAGAGCTAGGTCTGAAGTTCTCTTTTTTGTTGGGTCTTTGTGTGCTTTAGGTATCAAGGTGAATGTGGCTTCATAGAATTAGTTTGGTAATGATCTTTCTGTTTCTATTTTGTGGAATAGTTTGAAGAGATTTGGAGTTAACTCTTCTCTGAAAGTCTGGTAGAATTCTGCACTGTAACCATCTGTCTGGCCCTGGGCTTTTTTTTTTTTTTGGAAGGGAGACCTTTGATGACTACTTCTATTTCTTTGGGGGATAAGGGAGTATTCATTCTTTCTACCTGATCTTGACTTAATTTAGGTAGATGAAATCTATAAAGAAAATTGTCCATTTCATTTCGATTTTCAAATTTTGTGGCTTATAGGCTTTTGTAGACCTAATGATTGTTTGCATTTCCTCAGTGTCTGTAGTTATGTCCCCCTTTTCATTTCTGATTTTGCTGATTTAGATAGTTTCTCTCTGCCTTTTTGTTAGTTTGGCTAAGGGCTTGTCTATCTTGTTGATTTTCTCAAAGAACCAGCTGTTGGTTTCATTGTTTCTTTAAGTAGTTTTATTTGTTTGTAATTGATTGATTTTAGCCCTGAGTTTGTTTATTTCCAGCCGAATCTTCCTCTTGGGTTTATCTGCTTCTTTTTTTTCCCTATGGCTTTCAGTTGGACCATTAAGTTTCTTGTATGAGATGTTTCAAATTTCTTCTTGAAGGTACTTAGTGCTATGAGCTTTCCTCTAAGCACTGCCTTCATTGTGTCCTATAAGTTTGGGTATGTTTTGCTTTCATTTTCATTGAATTCTAGGAAGTATTTAATTTCTTTCTTTATTTCTCCCCTAACTAAACTGTCATTGAGTAGTGAGTCTTTCAGTTTCCATGTATGTGCAGGCTGTTTGCTGTTTCTGTTTTTGTTTAGGTCCAGCTTCTGCCATGATGGTCAGATAGGATACAAGGGATTATTTCAGTCTTCTTGTATCTGATGAGGCTTCCTTTGTGACCAACTATTTAGTCTATTTTGGAGAAGGTTCCATGAGGTGCTGAAAAGAAGGTATACTCTTTTGATTTTGGGTGGAAAGTTCTGTAATCATCTATTATGTCCATTTGATTTAGGGCCTCTATAAATGCCCTTGTTTCCCTGTTTTGCTTCTGACTGGATGTCCTGTTCCTTGGTGAGAGTGGAGTGTTGAAGTCTCCCACTATTAAGGTGTTGGGATGAATGTGCGATTTCAGGTGGTCTTGTATTTGGGGCATAGACATTCAAAATTGTGATGTTCTCCTGTTGGAATTTTCCTTTGATGAAAAGGAAGTGTCCCTCCTCATCTCTTTTGATTAATTTTGGTTGAAAGTCTATTTTATTAGATATTAGGATTGCTACCCCATTTTGTTTTCTGGGTCCATTTGCTTGAAAAACATTTTTTCTAGCCCTTTACTCTGAGGTAGTGTTTATCTTTTTTGCATAGGTGTGTTTCTTGGATGCAGCAGAATGTTGGATCCTGTTTCCACAACCATTCTGTTAAGTCTGTTTCTTTTTATTGGAGAGTTGAGTCCATTGATGTTGATAGATGATAGTGTCTAATAAATGTTAGTCCCTTTTATTGTGGAGTTGGTGTTCTTACTATGATTCATTGTTCCTTCTTTTAATTTTTGTTGGGAAATTATCTGTATCCTATATTTTCTTTGGTGTAGTTGTTTTCATTGGATTACAGTTTTCCTTCTAGTGTCTTCTGTAGGGCTGGATTGCTGTGTAGATACTGCTTAAATTAATTTTATCATGGAAAATATGTTGATTGAAAGCTTTGCTGGGTATAGTAGTCTGGGTTCACATCTGTGTGCCCTTAAAGACTGCATGACCTCTGCCCAGGCCCTTCTGGCTTTCATAGTTTCTGATGAGAAGTCCAGTGTGATTCTGATTGGTCCACCTTCATATGTTACTTTACCTTTTTCCCTTTCTGCTTTTAATATTTTTTCTTTGCTTTGTAGGTTTAGTGTTTTGACTAGGATGTGACGTGAGATGTTTCTTTTCTGATCTAGTCTAGGTTTGGTGTTCTGAAGGCTTCTTATATGTTTCTGGATATCTCTTTAAGTTGGGAAAATTTTCTTTTATGAGTCTTCTTTTTCATCTACTCCTATTATTCTTAGGTTTTGTTTTTTCATGGCGTCCTTGATTTCTTGACTGTTTTGTGTTTGGGACTTTTCTGATTTTACTTTTTCTTTGAGGGAGGAATCAATTTCAGCATGTGTGTCTTCAGCACCCAAAATTCTCTCTTCCATCTCTTGTATTCTGTTGGTGATGCTTACCTTTGTGGTTCCTGATCTTTTCTCTAAGTTCTGAAGTTCCACGGTTTTCTCTGTTTGTGTTTTCTTTGTAGATTCTAAGTCTGTTTTCATGCTTTGTACCATTTCTTTCATCCGAATGAATGTGGCTCCTATTTTTTGTTTGTTTCCTCTCTATATGTCTCTAATTGTTCCTGTATGTGGGCAGTTATAGTCTTCTGTATTTCTTTGAGAGCTCTGTTCATTTCCTCTTTTTGTTCCTCTAACAACTGCATAAGCATAGATTTAAAGTCATTTTCCTGTGTTTCGCTGAATTAAAATTTTCATTGATTTTGGGGGTTGATGTTGGGGCCATAGTGCCCTGATTTTTGTTGGGTGTGCTCTTAAGCCTACCTTTGGCCACTTGTTTATATGTGATCTTCACTGTTTTTTCCTTGAGTCTGAACTTCAGACTGGAACTGTCTTTCTCTGTTGTCTGGAGTATTCTTCAGGAAGATCAGGGAAGTCTAGTGTTTTGAGAGTGTATGTTGTTGCTTCAGTTGTACCTGAGCAATAAAAAGCCACTGATGCAGATTCGTTATTGTGGTGAGTAAGCGTGTATGTGTATGCGTGCGAGCGTGCTTGCGCGCTGGCATAAGTGTGTCTTGAAGAGGAGTGCTAGAGAGTGTATGTGCTTGGGATATTGGGGTTGGGAGCAAGCACAGGAGGGGATGTAGATGCTAACACAGTTAGCAAGCGCAGGTTGTGGGCACAAAGCGCCTGCACAGGTTTCCTGAATACTCAGTGGTCTCCAATCTGTGGAGGGCTCTGCAGGCTGGAGTCTGAGGTCTGTGGCTGATGCTGCAGGCAAGACAAGTACTCTGTTGTGGGCTCTGTGTTGCCCACCCTGTGGTCTGTGTTAGAAGCTGTGAGCACAGCAAGCTGGGCTCTGCTTGCTGAGTTGGGAAGCACTATGTGCTTCCTCTGCCACCTCCCCCTCAGGCAAGGTTGGAGATCTGATGTTGTGGGGGAAATGCCGGAAGTTTGAGTGTTCTCAGTCTCAAATCTCAAGGAGGGAGTCCTGTGATTGGAGCAAGCAGCACTGTGTGCAGGCAATCTGTGTGCTCCTTCGGGTGCCTCCTCTGCTTCAGCTGCTAGTTGCGGTACCTCCACTGCTGCCTCCCTGTTGGAGAGGTACCTCCACAGCTTCCTCTGCTGCAAGCTTGGCTACCTCTGCTGCTGCTTCTGCCCATTACACGGAAGTGCCCTGAAATGGATTCCCCAGGAAAAGTCCATGAAGATGTCCGCAGTTGACCTGTGTCCTATTGGACTCAGATCAGGGTTTGTCCCCCTTCTCCCCGGACTCCTTGTACCATGGTTTTGTTTCCACAGCTCCTCAAGTCACCAATTCGGAGCTTCAGCTCCTCTGATTATGGTGCGCGCTGGTCGCAGCCATCTTGAATTTCCATTTGGTTTCTTAAAAGTAGTTTGCTTCAAATTTTAATTGGTTAGAGTAGCAAAAATATGTCTCCTTTCTCAAGAACTTGCTTATCATCTAAATTAAAACATGCTGTAAAATCTATAAAGTTTATTTAAAAATTGTGTCATTTAGGGAAACAGAAATGTTCTAAAGTTTCTTTGAACGGTAAAATTGACACATTCAGGATATATTCCTTAGTACTAGCTATGCAAAGACAGGAATTTTTTTGTCACTTCCTGAAACTTCATTTGTTAAGTAGATCTATCAATAAGGAGGAAATTAGTAACTTCTGGGGGAAACAGTAGCTTAGTGACTTTTTATTAATAATTTTATCTAAAATTCTAAGAAAACCTAATATATGCCCAGCATGCTTTTAAATATTTGATGTACATTGACTCATTTCATAATCACAACACATATATGGAAAAGTATTATTATCACTTTACCTGTTTGACAAGAAAGGGAAACTGAAGCCAAGAGAAATTATATGACTTAGCCCTGTGATATAACTGGTTTAGGATAGGAGCAATTTTTGAACCCAGAAAATCTGGTTTCATAACCAGTGTTCTTAATTATTCCACTTAAGCTGTGTTAGCTCTTTTTCTTTTTTTTTATCATCACTTTCTATCATATTTCAGACACTTTTTAAATCCAACAATTACTTATAAAATGCTTGTACTGGATCTATGTGTAGTGAGCAAAGGCTGTTGCCCACATGATCTCAACTGGGCTTTATTTTATTGAATAATATTTTTTCTTTTATGATCTAAAATAAATTCTTCTTTAAATAATATTTTTATTTGTTCTTTCAGAATTTCGAATGATGTGGGTTTGGGTACACATTTATTTTTGGATGTGTCACCGATTACTGGAGCATGGTTGATCTGCCAGGGGATATGCTCTTAAAGAATAATGAGTCTTACTCTCCTAGCAGCTACTAATTATCTTCCATGGCTAGTGGTGGGCATACATCCCCTCTCCATGTTGGGATTTTGTCTGGTTTTACTGTTACAAGTGTTTTAAGTTGGTATGTACAGCTCCTCTGTTGTGTCTAAAAGACAATTTATTTGTTGTTGTGCTTTTCACCTTCTTACCCTCTTCGCAATAATCTCTCAGCTCTGGGAGAAGGAGGTATGATATAGATGTCCCATTTAGGATTGAGAATTCCACAGTCAGTCATTCTCTGCACCTTGACAAGTTGTAGGTCTCTTTGTTAATTTTTATCTATTGAATACAACACATATGGAGTCATAGAACATAGAAAAATCAAGGTAGTATTGACCTGGAAGCTTTATCCTGGCTAGTTTTCATAGTGTTAGAAACTGCTATGCATATGATCACAAAAGATAAATAATAATCACTCTCATCTAGCTATGAACCCTGCCAGCAGTAATAATTTCTAGCTGGGGAAGACATGCCCACTGGTGAACTAGTGCAGTGGCATAACCATTGGAAAAACGAACCACTTTCTACTTGGCTGAAGGCCTGCTCCACAAGATGAAATCCATAACTGGGACCATTGTCAGCCTAGGAAGGTCATAAGCCCTAGGAAAAAAACATACTATTGTTATTTCACTTAATAGGCATATAGTTAAAGGAGCCCCTAAGGGTTTATTGTTGTATCTATAGGTTGATGTATCTCTTAGCAGAGAAATGTCTATTTGTGGTAGATGGTAGATTACCACAAAGACCCACAATTTATCAAGGTGCATGGAAATTGGACACGTTCATGTGAAGACATTATAATGGCCGTAAGTTGTTGTTATGAGTGTACAATGTCCACAAGCAACAGAATGACAAATTTAGGAGGGTTATTATTAAATTCTTAATAATATTATCATTGAACTTATGTTTAATAAAGGAATTCCCAAGGGAAATTAGATCATCACTATACAAAGGAGATGTGCACTATGTATTCTTTTTGTTCCTTCCTGTTTTCTTCACACAACAGTATTTTAGACACTGCTATTTATAAGAGCAAAATCCTTTTATTTGTATGAGCAATGAAAGGTAGCTTTGTGGTTTCAGTGATGTTTTTAAATGAGCTCCTGTATTTGCATTTAAAACTGACAATGAATAATGTAAAAATAAGTATTTAAATTAAACAATAAAAAGGAGAAATTTAAAATCTTAGTTATGCTTTAGTTAGATTAAAGTTAAGTAGCAAATTATGAACCCCTCCTCACAAGTTGACAGAAAAGCCATCAAAGAAAAATTTGAGAAATGTTTATGTTTTAATACCTTTTATTCAACTTCTCTCTGCCTTTAAGATAAGAGTTCCCGTTTTCATTTTTCGCTGGGCCATGCAAGTTACACCTGGCTCTTCTTAAGCATTGAAAATACTAAAGAACATACTGTGTAAACAAAATCAGAAAACACGTAATTGGATTGAAGAAAAGAGGATGAGGAGAAGTATGTAGAAGAATTTGAAGGGGAAGCAAAAAAGGTGACATCACATTTTCTTATGATGAGTTCTAACATAAAATTAAATATTAAATACTCTATAATTTTAAGTGCAAATAGTCAGAACAGCAAGCAAATAGCAAGGAAATGGTGAACAACCTGGTACCTAAAGTCCTGGATTGATAGGAAGGCTATAATAAGGATGAACTAGAGGCTGGGATAATAGATGGGGAAAAAGGTTGCATTTGATGGAACCTTTAAGATACTAAAGAGCCACTTAAACTACAAGAATAAAACCTCAGCAGTGGGTCCTTTAATAGTGGAAGGTGCATCATTTCATATTTCTTGCCTTTTCCTTAACTGTGGCTATTACCTGGGGTGTTATTTCCTTCCAGTCTCTCCTCAGAAAGGTCTCTTCTCAAGAGGAAAAGGCACAGTTATCCTTTTTTTAAAAATATATATATATTTTTTAAAGTGGGCACATGGACTCATCACTGCACTAACCCATATACTTAAAGTTTTCCACTTTGCTATGGCCCTTGGCATGAGCTTGGTCAAATTATATGAGGCCCTCTGGACAAAAGATAAACATCCCAATATTGAGGTAATTACCCTTGAGAAAAAATACTGTAATGTTTTTTGTACCTTATCTAGCCATCTCTTCTCCTTGTCATTCATGCATAAAAGAAAAGATACTACTCATTCCTCCTTGCTCAACAAGCACAACTCATTTCATGCTGGTGCCTACTACACTGGTAATGTATATTTAGTACATTTTCTGTTTCTTCAGAGTGACAAAAACACACTCTCCAGAGGTCAGTAGCTTTGGGCCATGCACTGTGTTTACATGGACTGGAGCAATGCTCATAAGGAGTGAGTATTTTGTTATGACTTTCAACTTTGTTCTTTCCCAACCCCCTTGGCTCTTGACACAGAGACAATTTGTTTCCAAAGGCAGCTTTAAAAACAGTGAACCCTCTCTAATTTATTTAGCTTTTCTTGTGCCAATATCCTACTAGTTAGACAGAAACTCTCAGTAAGTGGTTGATTACATTCAAGCAAATAAACAGCTGAGCAATTAAATGCATTCACATGCACTTTAGTAGACCTGTGATGGTAAGATTATTACAAAGAAATAATTATGGCTGCTCTAGCCTCTTTTCTTTTTTAATTAATTAATTAATTTTTATTAATTACAGTTTATTGATTTTGTATCCCAGCTGTAGTCCACCTCCTTGTCCTCTCACATTTCTACCCTTCCTCCTTCTCCTCCCTTGCTCCTTCCTAGTCCACTGATAGGGGAGGTCCTCCTCCCCTTCCATCTAACCTTAGCCTATCAGGGCTCATCAGGGCTGTCTTTCCTAGCCTTCCTCTGTGGCCTGGCAAGGCTGCTCTTCTCTCAGGGGTTGGTGATCAAAGAGCCAGCCACTGGGTTCATGTGAGATACAGTTACTGCTCCCCTTACTAGAGAACCCACTGGGAGACTGAGCTACCATGGGCTACATCTGTGCAGGGGTTCTAGGTTATCTCCATGAATGGTCCTTGGTTGGAATAGCAGTCTCAGGAAAGATCCCTGGGCCCAGATTTTTTGGTTCTGTTGCTCTCCTTGTAGAGCTCCTGTCCTCTCCAGGTCTTTCTATCTCCCCTTTCTTTCATAAGATTCCCTGTATTCTTCCCAAAGTTTGGCTATGAGTCTCAGCGTCTGCTTTAATACTCTACTGGGTAGAGTCATTCAGAGGCCCTCTGTGCTAGGCTCCTGTCCTGTTCCCTGTTTTCTCCCTCTTCTGATTTCCATCCCATTTGGCTTTAGCTTGCCTTTCTATGGCATGAGAAACATTGGCTCTTGAAATAGACTTTGCATCAAGTGGGCTGTTGTCTTTTTTCTGACTGGGAACTATTTCGATGTCTATTTTGTTTTGTGTTTTAAATGGCTTAAATTAAATGGCTTACATTACATTAAGTGCCAGACTAATCTTTTGCAGAAGATATGCTATCCAGCTGAGAACCAGGATCCCTATACTCAACATGGACTTGATAAATGATTTGATATATGTGAGTAATATATATTTTAAGTGTCAAAGGATTATCTCCAAGTATTTCTTTGGGAAACATTACAGTTTGTTGGAAAGAGGTGAGAAAGAAAGCAGCAGTTTCAACTCTTCTACTAATTAAATAGGTGACTTAAAGTAAGCTACTCATTCCCCAGTGCTTCCCCCAACCAAGCATCATTGCCTACTTTATAAGTTTGTTTTGAGCTTCCAATGAACAGTATATACACAAGTGTTTTTTTTTTTTTTTTTTTTTTTTAATTTCCAAAGCATCTTTATTGTTTTTTTTTTTTTTTCAATGCAGTTTATTCAGAAACCTTGAACAATCATCTGACCCTGGGGAAAGCCAGCCCACAGCTTAAATAGCCTCTGGGTAGCCAACCCAGGCGTGCCACGTGGGCAATGCAGATAGGTCCACATACATGGGAGCAAGCCAGATCCTCAGCCTTAGCCAAATGTGGAATTGTTCGTGACAGAGAGCACTCACCATCGGGAAGGTGGAAGGCAGAAACCAGCTCCATCTTTAAGGCATAGCATTCTGCAGCTCTCTACAGTTCCCCCTTTTTGTTTTAGATGCATCAGGCAAGAGTAGAGGTCTGATCTCTGATATTAGAAATAAAATGGGACTTTGTACCGATGTTCGTTTAGGTGTCATCCACCCAAAGAGCATCAGACCCGTCCGATACCTTTTTCTCAGAGGCGGGACCTGGGGCATCAACCCGCATGCAACCAGACATGCTCTTCTCTGGGTCCAAAGCAGCTGACCCTGAGTGCAGTGCTTAGCCTCGCATCCTGAGCATAGCATTTTAGCTTTTTATGGTATCCAACCATGCTTGGGGAGAATGTCCTGCTTCAATGGCTGTAAAGGCCTGAATGATCATGGCTGCATCACACTGTTGTGAGACTCTGATCTTGCATATATACCACAGGCAAACCAAGGAGACCAACACCAGAAGGCCTGCTAACGCTCCCATGCCCGCCCATTCCTTCAGATGATTTATGGCTGCAGCAATCCATGATGATAATCCTGTGGCTAGTCCTGCGTCCACTCTGGTAGAATTTACTGTTTTTTTTGGTTTTTCAGGCTGCTAACATTGCAGAAGTTATGTATATACAAACAAACTTAATGAGTTTATGTCTTGACTATTTGATAAGTACTATTACTTCAACATAAACAATTTGTTCACTTGGAGAATTTTGCTCTGTAAGAATGAGATGGGATGAGCCAAGGTCAGGTACTGTAATAACTCTAACTTACATAACAAGAAAACGGGGGCGTGGGAAGGAAGACAACTATTTCCAGAGAATCTGAGTGCCCATCACATGCATTCTTACCTCACTGAAACCCCAGCATGACTCATCAATTTATCTGGGTGAGGAATACCTTGCCCTGAGTTATTATAGGAAAATACAGAAAAGCAGCATATGTTGAAAATAATTTTTTTGTCAGAAGGCAAATGTGGACAGAGAAAGAGAACTACTTTAGTATTAAGTCTATAAGGAGGAGAAATGTGCAATGTGAGTGTTAAACGCTAAAACTTCAAAAACAATATCATCACATTATAAGCAATAATAGTGCTGAACAATAGCAAAAATAGGAAAATTGTGCATGAGATGTAGGTAAATAGAAAAGTGATATTTAAGCAGTTATTAATAAGGTTTGTAAGTTGTGCTTAGGAGATGTATTAGTTTTTTTTTTGTTTGTTTGTTTTTTCTTATCACTGGGACAAAATATCTGACAAGAGAAGAAGAATTTGTATAGGCTTATGGGTTAAGATGTACAGTCCATCACAGTGGAAAACTCCTGTGGCAGGAATGTGAGGGGACTGGTACCAGAGTGCTTATCACATGCATTCTTACCTCACAGATCCCCTGTGGCATGACTCATCACTTCATCCATGTGAGGAATACCCTCCTCTGGGTCCTTACTACATACAGAGTCAGGAAGCAAAGGAAGATATATGTTGGTGTCCTTCTTGTTTCTTCCTTTATCGCCTTTTATTCAGTAGAAAATCCCAGCCAGTGGGATCATGCTGTTCCTGTTCAGATTGAGTCTTACCCCTTCAGTTAAATCTTCTCTCTAGAAACTCCTTCAAGGATGAGAGATTCCAAGAGGTCAACGTTTGTCAACCTGTGTGTTGAGACCAGTGAGGGGGTACGGGATCAAGGGACATTTTCATAGGGGTCGCTTTTCAGATATCCTGCTTATTAGATATTTACATTACAATTCATAACAATAGCAACATTATATTTATGAAGTAGCACTCAAATAAGTTTTTTTTGGTTGGGGATCACCACAACCTGAGGAACAGTATTAAAGGGTTATAACCTTAGGAAGCTTGAGAAACCCTGATCTAGAACTCAGTGGCTGGCTCTTTGATCACCTCCCCCTGGTGGGTGCAGCCTTGCCTGACCACAGAGGAAGACAATGCAGCCAGTCCTGATGAAACATGATAGGCTAGAGTCAGATGGAGGAAGACCTCCCCTATCAGTGGACTGGGGGGGGGGCAAGGGAGAGAAAAGGGAAGGAGGGTGGGAGTGGGAGGGGACTAGGGAGAAGGCTACAGCTAGGATAAAAAGTGAATTGTAATAAATCTAAAAATTAATTAATTGGTTCTGTTGCTCTCCTTGTGGAGTTCCTGTCCTCTCCAGGTATTATTATTTCCTACTTCTTTCATGAAATTCCCTGCACTCTGCCCAAAGGTTGGTTATAAGTCTCAGCATCTGCTTTGATACCCTGCAGGGTAGAGCCTTTCATAGGCCCTCTGTGGCAGGCTCCTGTACCGTTCCCTGTTCCCTCCTTCTTCTGATGTCCATCATCTTTGCCTTTCTGTATGGGGTTTGAGCATTTAGTCAGAGTCCTCCTTTTTTTTTTAATTTTATTTATTTATTATGTATACAATATTCTATCTGCAGGTACACCTGCAGGCCAGAAGATGACACCAGATCTCACTATAGATGGTTATGAGCCACCATGTGGTTGCTGGGAATTGAACTCAAGACCTTTGGAAGAACAACCAGTGCTCTTAACCTCTGAGCCATCTCTCCAGCTCCGTGAGTCATCTTTCTTGATTAGCATCTTTAGGTGTACAGATTTTAGTAGATGTATCCTGTATTATATGTCTAATATCCACTCATGAGTGAGTGTATACCATGTGTGTTTTTTCGCTTCTGAGATAGTTCACTCATGATCATCTTTTCCAGTTCCCACCATTTACCTGCAAATTTCGTGATTTCCTTGTTTTTGCATTGCTGGGTAATATTCCATTGTGTAAATGTACCACAATTTCTGTGTCCATTCTTCCATTGAGAGGCATCTGGGCTGTTTCCAGCTTCTGGCTATTACAAATAAAGCTGCTACAAACATGGTTGAGCAAATGTCCTTGTGTACTTGAGCCTCTTTTGGATATATGCCTAGGAGTGGTATAGCTAGAACTTGAGGAAGAACTATTCCTAATTGTCTGAGAAAGCACCAGATTGATTTACAAAGTGATTGTACAAGTTTACATTCCCACCAACAGAGGTGTGGGAGTTCCTTTTCTCCACAACCTCTCCATCATGTGTTGTCATTTAAGGATTATGTCTCAGTGGTTAAGAAAACCACTGAGGTTAAGAAAACCACCCAGCAGCCACGTTGGGCCACCCATAACCACCTGTAACTCCAGCTCCTAAGATTCCCAACACCCACTTCTGACCTCTGAAGGAATTTGCATACACATACACAGAAACAGTATTTTTAGTTTGTACCTGTTTTTATTTATGGGTATGGGCGTTTCGCCTACACACATATCTGTACACCTTACATGTGTCTGGTGCTCACAGAGGCCAAAAAAGGTCAGATCTACCGAGACTGCAGTTACAGACAACTGTGAACCACTATGTATGTACTAAGAATCATACCTCAGTCTACTAGAAGAGCATCCAGTGCTCTTAACCACTGTGCTATCTTTTCAGGCCCTGACATTAATCTTAAAAAAAAAAAAAAAAAAAGTGAAGGAAAAAAAAAAACAAAGTCATCTGTTACAAGCCTCTCACCTTCAATCAAAGGCATTTCCATAAATCAATTAAAATTAAAAGGAAAAATAATGCAATAGAATAAAAGACAAAGCTGAGCAGATACTTCACTACAGAGATTGCATAAATGACCATACGCTTGGAAAAAGGTTCTCAGCTCCGTTTATAATAACTAAAAGGTATAAATAAAAATCATCCTGCCATATCACAACTATTCACCAAATGACTCTATGGTGACCATATAAAATATGAGATGATGTGAGGCAGCAAGGTAACGCCCTTCTGATATATCAGCTTTTAAAAATACTGGTTAATAATCAACCAAAGTTGAACAAAAGACAAAATAAGTGTCAAGAACAAAGAGCATCAAAGCAGTGGTTTTTACAAAATTCAACATATGGATACCTTTGGGGCCAGTTCTCAACCTGTGAGTCACAACCCTTTCACAGGGATTGAATAGCAGATATCCTGGCATCAAATATTTACATTATGATTAATAACAGTAGCAAAATTGTAGTTATGAAGTGGCAATGAAATAATTTTGTAGTTGGGTGGTCACCACAATATAAAGAACTGTATTAAAGGGTCTCAGCTTTAGAAAGATTGAGAACCTCAGCCTTTGGGATAGAGCAAAGATAAAGGAATCTTTGGGAGCTCCTGGAAATATTGTGGTTTTTTTTTTCATCTTGAGTGCTGTTTTATAGATGTTTACTGTGATATATCACAAAATATGTGGTTTTCCCTTGTGTACTTTTCCAAGCAAAAACATTTAAGCAAAAATTAATAAATGGATGAAAGTTAAAAAAATAATTAATTAATTAAAAAAAGAAACACTGATCTAGGTGATTCCAAAACTAATCAAGTTACAATAAAAATATGCCATTATTGAAATAATGTCACCTTTTGTGTGAGCTATTATATTCTTATTAGTAGACACAGGTTTATAAACTGGGTGTAAATTAATGGTTTAAATAAACTATAAGAATATCAATAAAATATTATATCTCCATGTCTCTATATTAGAACACTGCTCTCTTTTTTTTCTAATTCCTGTATTTACAATTAACTTATGCCATTTATTCAAGGTAGAATCATAGTGCTTTCAAGAACTAGATAGTTTCTGTAAGAATTACATTGCTGCTCCAGAGTGCAAAATAGTGCCCTAACCTTAAAATGCAAGCTCTTTGTCAGATGAGTCTGTGCAGAGAGCAAGAAGACATAATTTCATTAGTCATTCATATTTTCTTTCTCTTAAGAAACTGTTCTTTTATAAACCTAGATGATTGAGGCTAAAGATGTCACTCAGTAGTAGACTAATTACTTGCCTTGTATGCATAAGGCCCTAGGTTCAATCACCAGAAAATGAAAAATTAAATTCATTAAAATAAAATTGCCATTATCTGTCTTCATGCCATATTATCTTTAATGTAATATCTTTGTTAATGCATGAGCAGTAGAACTTTTGTTTGATGTTTAATCAGGTAACATACCAATTGTCTGACATATTATTCATACTCAAACTAGCAACCAAATGGTCATTGTTGCTACTGTTATGAATATGACTATTTTTTTATCTTTTGAAGTCAAATGCATTTTGAAAATTCAACAATTTCTATAATATGCAAGAACTTCTTCTAGTTTTTCATCATTGTTAACTAGGGCAATAAATTGGCCCACTTAAAAAATCTAAAACTTAAACTGACAAGGAATTGCATTGTTTGCATATTTTTTCCTAAGCAATGATTCCAGTTAATGCAGCAACGATGCACTGCATTTCCAATATTATACAGCAGAAAAATATTTTAAGCCTGGTACTACGAAACTCCTGAATGACGGATTATGGCTAAACTCAGATTACCCTTGACTTGGTTTCATTTCCTTAAGGGTACATAGTAAATATATGTAAAGTACAAGATATTAGGTGAAGAAACTGACATTGGCATTGGCTGAGCCTTGCCTTTGCATTCATTTAGTATGAGGAAGGCAAAGTGAGACAAACCCGGAATGATTGCATTTTGCTTGTTTTAAGAGAGATGGAAATGTACATTTACACAATGGAATATTTATTTGCTGTTTAAAAAAGTGGAATGATGAAACTCACAGGTCAACAGATGGAACTAGAAAAAAAAATTCCTGATTAAGGTAACACAGACCCATAGAGAAAAATGTTACAGGAATATATTTGTTTATATGTGGATATTAGCTGTTCCATGTGTATATGTAGCAATAAAATGAATTGCTATAAATTGCAAAAAAAAAGAGAGAGATGGAAAGAGAATGCACAATTTTTTTTTTAATTTTTAATTTTATTTTTTTTCACAATTTATTCATCATATGTCTCAATTGAAGCCCCCTTCCTCAACTTCCCCAAGTCCCACCCTCCCTCCCTCTTCATCCCATTCCATTACCCTAGTCCACTAAAAGGGGGAGTTCTTTACTGTTGCCATCTGCCCATAGCTTGTTCAGTCTCATCAGGACTGCCTGGATCCTCTTCCTTGGTGGCCTGGTCAGGCTGCATCATCAGGAGTGAGTGATCAAAGAGCAGTCAACTGATTTATTTTTAAAAACCCAACACTTTTGATATATAGAATACTGATCTACAGAATTCCACAAACATTTTTCTTGTTTGTAAATGTTTATGGTGTATGTGTATCTTTTTTTTTCTTCTTTTTATTTTATTTTATTTTTTTTATCAGTTACATTTTATTAACTCTGTATCCCAGCCGTGTCCCAATCCCTCATTCCCTCCCTGTCCCTCCCTCCCTCCCTCCCTCATCTCCACCGTGCCCCTTTTGACTGGTTCTTTGGTCTCCCCACCCCCGAAGGGAGGAGCAGTCCTGTTAGGCCACAGAGGAGGGCTTTGCAGCCAGTCCTGAAGATACCTGATAAAACAGGATCAGATGAATGGGGAGGAGGTCCCCCCCATCAGTGGACTTGGAAAGAGAATGCACAATTTTCAAAGATTAGTTGTGTAGCTGTACCTGAGTTATCACGGAGAAAGTTGCATGCAGTACCTAAGTCTGGAATATTCTTATGAATGTCTACTTCTACACTCACTCTGTGATTTTTTTAAATGCTAATTTCGAGTGCAATATATCACAAACAAATATACATGCTGTCAGAATAAAGAGCAAAGTTACTGTGCATGCCCTGTACACCTCATATGCTCATATGTGCTTTAATAAAATTAGCTCCTCTGTGATAGTGCCCACCGATAATGTATCAGATGTCCTTTAGGTCTGACAATGATATTAATAGCTGTTATTAAGAATACTCAAGGTTAACTCATTGATTTACACTATGAATCTCAGCCTAGATGCTTCCTGAGCTCAAGTAGACTTCCAACATTTTCTGTCTTATTCTATCTCATATTCTTACATTCTTCCTGGTTTGGTGAAGGAGGGTAAGAGTAGGGTTGTAGGTATACCTGAAGAAATTCATGAATCAGGTAATACCTGTGGCTTACGGGTTCCAAACAGAGAGAAATCCACTACAATAGAAGTTCCTTAGTATTGCATATAGGAATTTAGAGCATTTTTTTCATGCTAGGGAGGAACAACTGCACAGTTTTTATATATATTTTCTGTGATTCAGAGTCAAAAAGAATCTGATTTTACAAAATGTTGCTGGGTTCAGTGAAGATTTGTTAGCTTAGGAAAACAAGCTGCAGTAGTATGTATAATCACCATCTTTACAAATGTGCCCCGTTGTATTAATATTTAATTTGAATTCTCTGCTTTACAACAAAGTATATAAATGTGAGGTTCCTTTGTTAGAAGAAGACCAGGGAAACACACTCAGCTTTAAAAAGCTGTTTGTTGTGGGTTTGGCTACACAGAGAGTAAATAATGTAAAATGCTTAAGAATTATTCTTGGGATTCACCCCTGTGTAAAGGAGCCAGAAGGAAGCACAGTTGGGTATAACAGAAGAATGAGTTATGTATGCAAGCCTTGTGAGAACCTCACTTGACCAGACACTGGGGATTTCTTTTCTGAATTGTCCTTTCTTACCTAGGCTTTTTTATTTCTATACAGTCAGATTCTGAACATAGGCCACCATGAAGTGACGAGCTGAAACTGATTCATCCTGGTTCTCACAAGCTAACTGCAGGTATCAATTACCATTCTGCAGTCACTGCAATCAGTACTGTGGGCAGCCTAAAGCAAACAATGGAGGGCATGTACATATGAAAATTTGAAACTGCTCAGCAAAGGTTATATATAAACCAGAGTTTCCTTATTTTATTGGCGAGGTAGTTCCTAGATATTTACTGAAACGTCACTGCCATTGTGGAAAGGTGTGTTTGTGAATGAGGCAAATGTATGGAATTGAGGCAATCCTGCAGGAGTTAAAAGTCACATTTCCAGCAGTTGAGGCTACACACAATCGAGCTCAATTAGGGTACCACTGGCTTCTAATTAAAAACAATTGGAGAGGCTAGAGGTCATTTAACTTAACAAACTATGTCATAAGCAGAAAAATAAATAAACAGAGCAAGAAATAATTGATTGAATACGGTAAGCCCACCTTGAACTTAGGGAGCAGCTAGCAATGAAAATAAAATTAATCTCCCTTGCAAAATGGGTTGGAGTTTCAGAGACAGCTAAGTAATATCTTCAGATTTTGGGAGGTTGTGTGAGTACTAGTTCTCAAACTTAGACTCTTTAAGGATGCTTCTGTCATTTTTGTCTCTTTTTATCAAATGTAACAAAAAGGATAGTTTCATGAAGTAATTTGTGAACATTGTACTCAAAGCTAATCAGGTTAAAACTAAAACATAAACTGAGAAGAGTGACTTTAAGAGCTAAAAATGGACTAGATTTTTGACCCTTGGGAAGTAAGCTATCTTTATTCCTGAATAAATATTTTCTCAGCAATGAACATCATGAACTCCCTGGAGAATGAATTAAGGATTCAGACTTTGGGGTTATATATAGATCATTGTACTAGTGTGAATGTTTCTTTGAACAGTCACCCATTTAATTTATTATTTTAGCTATCTGTTTTTGTTAGGAAGAAAAAAAAAAAAAAACAGTGTGAGACTCCTAAGTCTGGACTGACTGTGACTGACATACAGTGAGAAATCACTAAAGAATGGAATCTGAGTTACAGACTGCAGTAAGATGGATACATATCATGCTTCTCAAACTATCTTCAACACAATCTTTTAAGATTGTTACTTGGAATTTAGACTTTAGTGATACTCTGGACAAACAACTGCAACCAGCTCTACATGATAGAAAATTGTTGAGAGTTATTAATATGTATTAATTGATTTATCTTTTAGTTAAACAGTGGTTATTCCTTAACCAGCTATATACCCAAATCACCACACAGAGACTAGGATTTATTTAATTAACGTAGAGCACAATTCTGGACAATAGTTATTCCATCGTAAACCTCCAAGCCTTCATAGTTTTCTCCCATTCAGATTTCCCACATTATACTTGCTTTTAATCATGTGTTAGGTCCGGTTCATCTCTCCTCATGGTTCCAAGTCCTCTCCTACTGATCTCTGCTCTTTGACTCCCCCCATTCGCTTTCTTCTCCTCTTCTTCAGATCAGGATGTCCCACCCTATTCTCTCCATTGCTCAGCACTGGATGGATGTTTAGTTGACAATATAGAGAACAAATGGTGGCATGTTTACACAAACTTGAGACAAGTGATGCTTAGAATATATGTCACAATGCAATGTCCAGATTGAAACCAGATAGTGGGACAGAGAAATCAGCATTTGTATATACAAGGGTAAATTGTATATATTCCACAAGAACATTATACTAATAGAAAATATATTGTAAATTTTAAGTTTAGGTTCCTTATATTTTGATTTGATAACAGTTTGCCTCATAAGTCATTTGTGATATCATCTACTGTATATCTGTTCTAACCTTTTGGGAAATGTACTAAAATCTTTGTAAGTTTAGAGACCTCTGGCTATCAGTATTCTGGTTCCTGGAACCACTTTACTTTCAGAATAATAGAAGGATTTACTAACAGTGTTTTATACTTTTTAGTTTGCAAACTCAGAAATAGAGATTTCCTGACGCTCATGTAGTAATATACTTTTAACTTTTCAAGATATAATAATGTGCTAGTTATACATATTTTGTTTTTCAACTTACTTATTCTTGTTGTCAACTTGACATGACCTACAAGTCACTTTGGAAGAGGATACCACAATTGAAGAACTGCTTTTTATCATATTTGCTTGTGGACATGACTGTAGGGACATTATCTTTATTTGCTAGTTGATATAGGAGAGTTCAACCTTCTGTGGGTGATGCCACCAATAGAGAGGTAATATTGATATAAAAAACCCAGCTCAGCAAGCCAGTAAGCATCATTCTTCTGTGGTCTCTCCTTCAAGCTCCTGCCTTGTGTTCTTGTCCTGACTTCCTTCAGAGATGGAATGTTTCTTGAAAGTATAAGATGATATAATCTCCCTCCTCCCCAAGTTGCTTTCCATTAGACTTTTTACCACAGTAACAGAGATGCAAAATAGAAAAACATCCATGAAGTAGGTATTGAAATTGTTCCCATTTATCTTCAGAGGTTAAGTAATTTGCAGAAGATCACATGACTGAGGAGTGATGTACCTGTGCTTCAGGTCTTTCTTTAGAGTTAATGCTTATCACCAGTCTCTAACTCTATATAAATTTACTTTGAAAGCAATATATGTTCATGCCTCAAGAACCAATTAAAGTGGGTGTCAAAATTTATATAGTAAGATAATAAATTTCTGACACTCACAGCTAAGTTATCTTACCCATATGCTGTTGAAAAAAGGTCATCTGGAAAAAGTAACATGCAGGTTGTAAGTGAAGATTTTGTGTTTGTTTGTTTGTTTGTTTGTTTTTGGCCTTTTCTGTTGAAATATTGCATCTCATTATTCTGTATCCAGTCAAATGTTATTAGTTCTTAAGTTGTCTTAGCTTAAATTGATGTTGGAAGAGGGAGAGAGTATGGAAGGAAATGTTTCAAAAATTTCTATTTAGATATTATGACATTGTTAAAATACCAATTCTGATTCTGTCTATGGGTATAGGGCAGATGTTGTGCATTTCTGCCTAGTAACAAGTTGCTACTTTGATTCTCCAGTGAATTTGTTAAACACCAAAGAAATAGGGTATAATATCTTCCACTAGAAGCCTATGATGTTGCTGGTTAGGAATATGGGAAAGGTCATAGAGTCAACTGCAGAAAAACAGGATAGTAGGAAAAGGCTTTTAGGAAGTTCAAATGGAGAAACATTTTTTTTTTACTTAAATCTGTTCTTTATTCTTGTGATTGTAATATAATTATATCATGTCTCTGTTCCCATTTCTTCCTCAGAAACTTTTCATATACATAGTATGCTGTGAACACCACATGGCAGAACATGAGTGTGAACGTATATGAGAGAAGAGAGGCGAGCGCATCAGACTTGAAAGAATGTGCATTCATTTAATTCTGGCTAATGTAGGTGAGCATACATGTTCTACCGACAACTATAGCTTTACACAATTGTAAGAGTTTCGGTGAGTATTATTTTCTTCACAAGTTCACAAACAGGAAAATGTAACAATTTAGTGTAATCTTCTGCATAGCTATAGTTTATTAATATAGCTTTGGGTAAATGTGCAAAGTAGTACCCTTTATTATACTTTGAGTTTTCTTCTCCCATCATCACTTCATTTTTCTGAAGTGATGAAAGTATTCTGAAATTATAAATTAGTTTTAATATCATCTGAATCAAATAGATATGGACGATAAAAGTGAGTTGTTTCGTTTGATGTGTGTTAAGAACACTTGAATAACCAACTTGGACTTTAAGATATGTCTATGCTGGACTGAATGGAGAAATTTACATATATATTTAATATATGTATGTAACATAGATATACTGTGAATCTTTGAGTAAATTTGACTAAGCCTTGTAAAAATGAACCTTTCGGTCTTTAAGGGTGAAGATTCTCAAAGTTGGCTGTTGTGATGTTATATCCTTTGGAAAATGAATAAATAAGCCTTTTTCTAGAGACACTCCCAGATTTGACTACTTACCTCTATTAGACTTTCATTTAAACTATTAACTGATAAAAAGTATTAACATTTCACCTGTATAAGCTAACATGTTTATTCATTAGTAAGGTTTGAAAAGCATTCTCTATTTTATGGCAGATTTATGCAAATCATAGAAAGCAATGTTTCTGGCCCAGATGTCACTATCAATTATAAGTCAGATTCCTATAAATTGAAGATGAATGTGGAAATTGTTTAGAGGAGAGTTGAAAAAGGAAATAAACCTAAAATTTATATGAAAAGGCTAAGGAAAAGCACTTTAGAGATAACCTAAAACATGTCAGAACAAGCTGAGAGGGAGAGAGGTGAGAAAAATAGGCAAGTAAACCAGGAGGCTGACAGCCTGAATTCCCCGGTGAACTAGCATGAGGTCTACTTAAAGACCAACACTAGTAATCAGTGAAACAGAAGCACTGAAGTATAAGGATAGGAACAGAAGATATGTAAAGGAAAGCTTCCGGAACTCATAGCATAAGTGATATCAAGAACTCTGGAATCAAGACTGGTAAGTCCCTGTTGCTACAATCACAGCTTACAGAACAGCTGTGAGACTATGAAGTGACAACTTCCTTTGGTGCCCCAAGAGACTGAGAAAAGCACTTGAAGAAGGACAATCCAGTCACAACTGATAATAAAGATAAAAACATAACTACTCCTTAAAGTTTAGCTATTGTGTTTTGAATATACAAATATATTGGAAGAAATCATGAAAACGTGTGTCTCCATTTTCCAGGAACCGTATCTATGTACAGAAATGGGTTTTTTTTCCTCATTTTCACTTCAAGGTGATGATGTCTCTGACTTCTGTTTCTGTGTATTTATATTTTTCCATGTCTGTAGTTATATTTCCACATTGCTGTATTTATAAATCCATTAAGTTTACCCTTGAGAGGATCAAAGAATGATCCTATGAGTCTCTAGAGTTAGTACTATTTTATGTTTTTCTGGGGACACTAAATATTTTGCCTACCTTATTAAATATACCTCATAAACACTGTCACTATAGTAAAATCTCTAATTCATTCCCAGGCTATGCTTTAGAACCATTTGAGAAGCCTTTTCCTGGTGCCTTGTCTCAATGTCTCCACTGTACTGTGCACAAACACACACACACACACACATACGCAATCCTGTTATTACTTTGGGACAATGTCATTGTTTTATTCTAAAACTCTTTTCATAAGCTAGACATGGTGGCTCACACCTTTAATCCCAGTGCTCAGGACAAAGAGGAAGGTGGATCTCTGTGTGGTTGAGGCCAGCCTAGTCTACAAAGCAAGTCCAGGATAGCTAGGGCTGCACAGAAAAACCCTGGCTCAAAAACAAAAAGCTGTTTTAGGTGTACTTGGAGGAGTTAAATAATAGTGTAATTTAATATTTATAAAGAAGAAAACTATTAGAGATTCAGATATGAGAGATTCATACCAAGTCAATATAAGTTGCAAAATATCAGAAAGTTCAATGAAAGTAGTAATAATCTCAGTAAGTTGTGTGCTCACAGTGAGCATTCAGCAAGAGGATCAAGGGCTTCATGATTGTATAGGTCTCTCCTGGTGTTTTTTTAAAGACTCCTTTTCATTTAACTAAGGGAAAGGAACTATGAGTTTTCTAGTTAGTTAGTAAACTTCATTAACAGCACAGAGAAAGAAATGAGTATTCCCTATTTAATGCATTGTGATCCCATTCACCTTGTTAGGTATGGTCCTATGAGACTTAGCTTCCAGGCTTTCTTGAACTCTCACATTCTTTGTGGTAAGCAATTCAAAAAAACCCCACTGGGAGCATGAGGCTATTTATATCAGACCATTAAAATTTCAGGGCAAGTAAACAATATATTCACAGGCTCATATATATTGAGGCCACAGGGTGTCTGTTGCCACAGTTCTGTCTTGCTGTTGATATTACAATGAACTGGTTGGCTGTGACCCAATAAATTACTTTCTAAAGTAGGTAGTGGGCCACACTTGACCTATGGGCCATAACTTGCTATCCCGTACTGTCAATAGGTAAGTTTGTTTCATGAGTATGATAAATGGGTAATACATCAAAAATTCTTTTATTAAAAATATAACCATAAAATATAAAATATGAGCTTCAAACATCACAACATAATACAAAACAACATTAAAGATAACTTATCTAGAAGCAACTTATTATGTTGTTTACTCTGACAATTTAATGTCTGTTCTCTTTCAAGTCTAAAGAAAAGTCTACATTTTCATTTTTACTGAAGCACTTTAAAAGAAGTCCATATGCCATAGTGGTGCAAGAAACCATAGTTTGAAGGCTTTTTAGTCCTTTAAAATCCTCAGTTTCTATTTCACCCTTCTTTCTTGTCTCTAACTACCTGCTGACAGTTACCAGAGAGAAGCTATTACTTACCTTTATTAATCCTAAAAATTTTGGATCATTACTTTGACTACCATTTTTTTACTTATACTATGGTAAAATTACCAGGAAAAGCTTACTGAATAAATGTATTATAACTACTTTTCCTACTAAAGATTTTCCTGAAAAGTAACTTTAGGACCTACCTAAGCAAAGTCCCAGTGCCTTCTCCTCTTTGATATTGTTAAGGCAGAAAAGACTGCAGGAATTCTGAACATATTTCATTGGTAGAGCTCCTGTATATGATTAAAGTTGTTTGTTTCATTCTGTTAGTGGAACTCATAGAAATGAAAGCATAGCAGTCCTTGTGGGGAGGAATCTATGCTAAGACTGCATAACAACCAGGGTACTTTTTTTTTTTCTAGGAAAGGTCTAGATACAAGTACTGAGAGACCCCATTGCGGTTTACTAGGCATGAAAGAATGCATAATTTTTTTTCATTATTTCTTCCGAAGTGCATAGATATAACAGATATACAGGGGCTGGGGAGGAAGGAAGAGAGAAACCTACACAGAGAAACATGGAGAGATATAGAAAGAGACATGGTGAAAACCAGAAACACAGTATTCAGCCATCTAATGTGCCCAGCAAGCTGTGGAAAACTCAGAAGAGCAGGAGACAAATCTTCACTGACATGACAGGGTTAAAACTAAGGCTGAAAGTCAGAGGATATGAATTTCACATAAAAAAAAAAAAAACAATAGACAAGAAGAGCTGCCTGATGACAAAATGCTTGTGGCATTTAATGCCTAAAAGCCATGTAAACATTCTCCATACAATCTCCCATATCTGGCTTCCACTTCCTGGAGAAAGAATAGAAGGTGTAAAACTCTAATTTGGTTGAGCAATTTTGAAATACCTCTGGTTTTCTGAAATACAGTATTAAGTTTTTGCTTCTTACTCCAAGGTAAAAAAAAAAAAAATCTCTACATTAGTTAATTATAGAACATGTAATGGTTTGGAAGCTTATGTTTATAAGTATACAGCTTGGTCCTTCTACCTATAACTGGAGAAAGTGGAA
Organism: Meriones unguiculatus; assembly: GCF_030254825.1. Lineage (NCBI taxonomy): Eukaryota > Metazoa > Chordata > Mammalia > Rodentia > Muridae > Meriones > Meriones unguiculatus. The sequence continues at coordinate 144,182,662 of NC_083369.1, read as the reverse complement.
AGATTATCATTCCCAGAAAGGGAACTGATTCATGTGTTGCTGTGGTGTGAGAACAGTCCCAAGTAGTGTTTGTAGTCTGTAATGGGGTGGGAAGAAAAACCTCTCTTGAATGGCACAGTGAGTCCTAGTTTTAAAATCTGTACCATAGCTATAGACTGACAAATTTGCCCAGCAAAGAGCAATTAGAATTTCTGAGACAGAGCTTAGAGCCTCCTCTAAGGCAGAGCTCACAGCAAAAATATCAGCAAATACTATAAGCTCTCTGCGTAGAAGCAAAGCAAAAATATTCTTTTCTTGTAGCAGGGTGGGGCTTCCCGGATTGCTTTGGCCTTTCACCATGGTGATTAGAAACAGAAGCTGCTGATGTAAAAGGTCAGCTGCATGCAGAGCTTGTTTCTACCCTGGTGAGGAGAGATTTCCCTGACTGAAGGAATCTTATTGGTTGCTGATGAGTCACAGATGCTAAAGTTTACGGGCAGAAGCATCTGATTGGCTGTCTCTTCGTTTTAACATTTCCAGTCACGCAAGCCTATGATGAATGGTACACAAGGAGCAAACGCTATGATTTGGATCAATTAATATGATGAGAAGGATTAGGGAGAGAAATCTTTCCCACACTCCTAAACTAATAGCTTTTCCTGCTGTTTCATTTCCTCACTGCTCTATTAAAGAGGCATTTATTTTTAAAAAATTATAGGAGATAAGAAACTTTTAAATGCTGCATAAATATCAACTGTTCTATTGTTTTCTTCTGCTTACATCAGAGAGGCGAGGGTTACAAGTGGGAGGACAAATGCTGCAACAGTAGTGACGAAAAGCTCAAGGAGTATTCTTGCCAAGAGAAAGGCTGCGGGATATGAAATAGAGCCTCTGGGACTCAGTTCTAATCTTAGCCTGGTTTGACGTTTGTCTCAGAAACCTGCAAGAGACATCTACACGACGGATTTTCTTTCTTTCCCTCTAATCGCAATACTTGTTTCCGCAGGGCTTTGAAGCTGGGGATCTAGGACCACACACTGCAGTCTCTCATACATGCACAAAGTCCCAAATGCTTAATTACTAGATCATAAGAAAGGTAATCAATTAGCATGAGGATAAGGCTTAATGTGCAAAGTTCATTTTGTATTCAGAGCAAGACATTAAATAAATGTTATTACCCGAGTTTGGAGTTTGTAACAGGAGAAGTCTGAAAACTCTGAATGGTTAGAAAAGGTACAGAGCAAGTGGAGAAGCCAGTGGGTACCCTAGCAACTGTCCTGATTGTGACACACACAAAAAAGCAGGAACTCCTAATGGTCAGGGAGTCCACCACTCAATTTTAATGTATTGATTCTTTGATAAGGATTTCTTTAGCAAACATTTATTAACCTTCCTGTCCACCAGGCCTAGTGTGAGCTAGAGTTATAAAAATAAGTGCCTGGATTTTAGCCCTGAGATGTTCACATTCTAGTGAGGGAAAGGACCAGTGTTTGGTGTGTGTGTGTGTGTGTGTGTGTGTGTGTGAGAGAGAGAGAGAGAGAGAGAGAGAGAGAGAGAGAGAGAGAGAGAGGGAGAGTTTTCATATGTGTGTCCACCATTTGGCTCTCAGAAATTAAACATCAGGCTTAGCAGCAAATGCCCTAAACCCGCTGAGTCATCTTACGGGCTCAGTTTTCTGTCAGCTTTGTGGATCTCACCATCACCATCTTCATTCAATGTGTTTGGTCCAGTCAGGGAACCTTAACCTGGTGTCTCTCAGCATTTATCATTGATTTCTAATATTCCTAAACACCTCTGTAAATTTAGTATCTTTTATATATATTGTCAGATAGCAACTCTCTGTTTTCTCACTTCTACAAATCTGGACATTGCATGAAACATCAGTCCAACAGAGATTGACATAATAAAATAGCAATGGCTCTTTCTAGACTACATAACATGCAAAGATAGTATATAATTACATTCTTATCATGCAACTATCTGTTTAGAAGAATTCACATTGAAAATTTTACACTAACTGAGTGATCATAAAAAAAAAAAAAAACTATTCAGAGTGCCTGTGCCTCTGAGAAATTTCCCTGTAGAACTTCTGAAAAAACAACCAAATGAACAAACAGAAAAACTAAAGCAAACCAAACACAAACGTGAAGGTCACACCTGGAACTTTAGAACCACTTTCTTTTCATTAAAAAAAATATTAAAGGATTTAACTTACTTTAGAGAAGATAATTAACCCCATGGAAAAATTATGTTAATAAACCATTGAATCAAGATGAATTACCTCAGTGAAAAAAAAATTTCTTTTTCTTCTCAATGCAGTTTATTCAGGAACCTTGAACAATCTTCTGACCCTGGGGAAAGCCAGCCCACAGCTTAAATAGCCTCTGGGTAGCCAACCCCAGCGTGCCTTGTGGGCAATGCAGATAGGTCCACATACACAGAAGCAAGCAAGATCCTCAGCCTTACCCAAATATGGAGTTGTTTGTAACAGAGAGCACTCACCATCGGGAAGGTGGAAGGCGGAAACCAGCTCCATCTTTAAGGCGTGGCATTCCGCAGCTCTCTACAGTTCCCCCTTTTTGTTTTAGATGCATCAGGCAAGAGTAGAGGTCTGATCTCTGATATTAGTGGATGACACCTAATGAAGAAAATTTTAAAAAGGTTAAAGGGTATCTGGCTAGGAATCCTTTTCTAATTCAGCACCACTGAGTCCAAGTCCTGAGTCCAGGTCACTCTCAGGCAGTCTTTCAGGCCTCAAGGGAGTCTTGTAACCCTGATTCCTGGGCTCAGCCAAATCTGGCCACCTAGAGTCTAGCAGCAGAATGATCTAAAGGTAGGGACAAATGCAAAACCCCATAACATAATTTTGAAAGCTCTGTGTGTTTTGACATTTTGTCTTACTCTGATTGAGGATCAAAGTTATACAGTTTTTAAAAAGGATTTATTATTTATACAGTTTTCAGCCTGAATGTATGTTTTCAGGCCATAAGAAAGCACCAGATCTCATTATAGATGGTTGTGACCCACCTTGTGGTTGCCAGGACTTGAACTCATGACCTCTGGAAAAGCAAGCAGTGCTCTTAACCTCTGAGCCATCTCTCCAGCCAAGTTTTTGATTGAGGACTGTTTTTTCATAGTTGTTTGCTTGGTCATTTCATGTGTAAGGCCTTGCTTTGGTTTCTACTAGGTATTCTATCAGAAATCTGCAGTACTTTATCGATGCATTGTTTTTTCATTGTGATTAGGGTTTGTACAACAGACATGCTTCATTGCTGTAACATCACAGGTTGTCATATAGCCTTCCTAAACTAGGCTCAATTCCTTCCTCAGGCTCCTCTATTTTTGCAATTTGACTATTCCTGACTGTACCACAATTGGTTTATTTAGTAATGTGGTCTTAGTTCTTTCCTGTGTAACCTTTTAAATTGCCACATAACTCCCTATTCTGCCTCACAGGAACTAAAATCTGGTAACTAGGCTTTGAAACTATGAACATGATAAAGTACAAAGCAGCTTAGAATAAAATATTATAATAAAAAAGACTAGAATTCACCATATTTGAAAATGAACAAAAGTAAATTAAAGGAATTTAAAGGGTAACTGGAAATAGAGGCAGTTACCTGTAACTTGAGCTTCTGAGAAACGGAAGGAGGAAGATCACAAGTTCAGTGGTAGCCCAGACTAATTACTTAAATAAAGACTTTGGAACCAAGTTGGACTTGCATAGTGAGATCCTGTCGCAACAAAATAACATTTATAGTTCAGCAGCTCCATCTTGAATGAAGAAACTGTGAAAAAATAGGCAAATTAGCACTGGAAATATACATAATGATCAATAACCCCTTTTGGCTTATAAAAAATACTACATTCATTAGTATATTCATTAATAAGCACAGTTCAAGAAGCAAGATGAAGGCAAATTATTATTTCTCCTAAAAGCTTAATGTTATTCCATCCAAAAGACTGATGTGTGTTGACAGTCATGTACACATTCATATGACATTAGCTAAATGGCTTGAGAGTGATTACAGGGTTGAAAACCAAGAAGGATGGACAGAAATCACTGTCAGATGATGCAAGATGAGAACTTGGATGCTGTAAAGAACATCATTTGTTGGCAAGATGATGTATCACTTTCCAAGTAACTAAATAGTCAATGTTAGAAAAGGGAAGATAGTGCCTGTGCCTACATTTTGACAAAAGCAATATTTAAAAGTTGATGGCTCATATCTAATTCTGTAAAAATGAAATTAGGAGAAACAGTAGGCCTCTGAGAAGGGTGGAGTCGACTGAAATTTGTTTAAAAATAATTAATAACAGTTAACAACAGTTGTACACAATAGGAAGCTAGAGAAATGTTTCCGTAGGTTTTTTTTTTTAAAAAAAAAAAGCTTGCTAAACAAGCATGAGGTCCTGACTTTGCTACCCAAGCATCCATGTCAAAATAAAACAACCAACAAAGCAAGCAAGCAAGCAAACAAACAAACAAAAACAGGCCTGATGACACACTTGCAATCCCAGCCCTGGAGAGCAAAGGAAAGCAGATCCCAGGACTTGCTTGCCAACCTGTCCAAGAAATAAGTGATCTCCAAGTTCAGTGATACCTTGTCTCAAAAAAAAAAAAAAGTAATACAGAAATTAGTAAAGGAAGATATCTGACCTGAAGTTGTCCACTAACATTCTCACACACTGGTTCCTGCATGTGTGTGTCTGTGCTTGTCTGTGTGTGTGCACAAAAGGGTGCATGCATGTGCGTACACACACGTGCGTGCGAGCACACACACACACACACACACACACACACACACAAGACAGTCATGGGAAGGGTAGAGAGCAAGAACAAGAACAACAAACAGCACCAAGTAGTCAAAGCATAAAAAACAGATTCTAGAGTATTTACAATGTATACTGTTGGACCTCAAATTCCTTATCTAGAGTAGATTCTTACTTTACATCTAGGAAGTTATCCTTTCTTCAGCATAAGAAAGCCATCATCTGAGCTTTCACTCAAATTGCTGTCTCACCAACACACACACACAAGAATTATTTTCTGATTATTCCTCCCCTCACTTCTATGCCTAATTTCCTCACTCTACTAAGTATGTTCTAACTAGCACAACTTCTTTCTGCCGCTAAGGAAATTATTAACCCTGAGAAATTAATGGACACATGAGTCACCTATTGCATATATTGATTTTCTCAAAGAAGATCATGAGGAAAGGCAGTGCACAATGCCAAGAAGTGACTAGTTTGTGGAAAAAAAAAAGGTATCAGAAACAGATGGTGGGGAAAAGAGATTCTTTTAAAAGCAAGAATTCTCCAAGAGATCATTCTACTTTGGTAGTAGGAAATGCATTTGTCTTTGTTTCTTCTACCATCTATTCAAGAGTACTTAGCCAACACCAGTATTTATACAGTCATTCTAATAGAAACAGTATTGTTTTCCTATTGAATAAATGGTGGCAGAATGGGGGAAAGCATAGAGCTATGAGAGTTGAGTCTTTTTATACCATACAAAAACTATCACTTAATGATATTTAAATTTGACCCTTATAAAATGACAGCATTCATTAATTAACAGTTATTTTTGAAGTTTCCTGACATTATTCCAAGTACAGAGGCCACAAATGAAAGGCACAGACAAAATTTTCTACCCTGATATAGCTTCTACATGAATAAAACAAAGAGATTAGTCAAGAGAAATAAATAAAATACAGAATATGTTAAATATGACAAAAGAAGTGAATCAAGATACCATGTATTGACAGAATGGTGAGTACCATTGGCCATTTTAGCTAGATAAAGGAGACTTCACTGAGATAGTGACTTGTGTAGAAACTTCCCAGATTATTCCATATTGTGTCAGGAATAACATTTGATGTACAAGGAATAGACTGTGAGAAGACATTCTGATTTGCTTAAGAAAGCAATATTTTGGTATGTTTGCTGACAAACATGATCCATGTGCTTGAGGAGGAGCAAGAAAACCACTATCACAGAGAAATGAGTGAGGGTTAAAGATGGGTTTGATGGTCAAAGAACATACGAACACTGTGTTATTTAAAAATACTAAGCTGAATGTTAAAAGAATGTATACCAGTTGAACACAGTTACACCAAGAAAGAAAAACTATTACATGGAGAAGGAACAATAGCTTTTATCATAAATGCTATAGACTTTACATTATGTGCTTTCCCTCCCAAACCTTCTCCATGAACTTCAAAGCTTTGACCTCATCAATTACCTACCCCTGATCATTTAATTCTAACGATCTAATTCCTTGGTTAGTAGAATGCATGATAATTTTTTTTAACCTTGGAACCCGGATTCCTTCTCATCTTTATCTTCCTGCATCTTTCATCTGCAGATGTGTTAGGCTCACATAGCCAAGAGTTCTGATCCCATCTTGTTCTGTAAGGTTGGATAATTACCTGGACAATTACCTCTGCAGTTGATTGTTCTGCATTTCATTTATAGACTATACTTGTGTGGTTCACAAGTGTATTCTGCTCAGGGTGATACCTTGAATATGCTTCCCTTTATGCTGCTCCCATTCTCAATGACAAGACTCACCTCTAAACTCAGCTTCAGAAACTTCGTGCAGATTCCTTCCAAAGTGCTCCACTCCAGGTCTTTTCTCATACCTTCAGACTAGATCTACTATGTTTTGGGTATGGTAGCTTTATAATCCATAATGTGTGAGGTAAGTCGAACAAAATAACAAGAAGCTCTGTTCCAGATATATTTCATCAAATTTGTTCCCTATTCTAGTAAATTACCATTCACTATAGTTTCAGACATCCAAAAATCACCTGAGTTTTCTTCCTCACACTTCAATCCATGCAGTGAGCTAGCCCAGTTCATTCCTTTTCCAATGAACCCTCACTGTTGCAAACACCACTATTAGCATTGAAGTGATTCAGACCTCTTTCTTTGCATTTGGATATTTGCTGAAACTACATAGCATTTCTGATAATCATAGTCTTTTAAAAATCTCAAGATAAATTTCAGGATATCGTTATGGAAACAAAACTAGTCTGTTTATGCTAGATACAATAGGTTTAATGTAAGAAATGTTGCTCTATCACTTTTGGAAGAAATGGAGGAGTAAAGGTTAAAAAAAACCCTGATATTCAAGATTACAAAAGCTCATGCCTAAAAGATTCAGTCTAAAGTATTTAAATCAGTGTCTCCGAGAGGCTCATTAGGACGCTGCTGTAAATGTTCCTTTTCCCTTGAGTCTTACTGCAACAGCTTCAAGAGCATAATAACCTTGCCTGCTTACTCATCCTCAAAATCTCAAATTCCTGTCTTTCATTAGCCAACTGTACTATAAAGTCATAAGTCAAACCCTATCATACCTCTCTCCCCACTTAAACCTCCCTTCTCACTATCCTCCAACTTACCTTCAGCTCGGTGCTGTAAAATATTTTCAGATCATTTTAGAAAAACAAAATACTGCTATGTTAACACTCTCTGGATCAAAATTCTTCAGTGAGCCTTCCTTTATTTTATATTAAAAAGGCTTTAATAAACATTGACAAGATCTTTAGAAATATTGTTCTACCTTATTTGTCTGACTCAGTTGTTTATATTAGCTACCTTCAAATCATCACAGTAAATTTTTAGTGAATGATTTCATGAAAAAATATGATTCCAAAAATAAAATTAATCACAACTATGTGGAGAGATTCAAGTTTACAACCTTGTGATAAAGAGTAGATAAATTGGGTGATAAAATGGTCTTGATAAAATATGTGCAAGGAGAGGATGAATAAATTTGTGATGCACAGATATGTTAATATGACTGATTATATTGTGTCTGAAATGAGAAGGAAACTATTAGGCACATTACATTTGAGGGAATACTGAAAGTTAATTCAGTTATTCACTTGAATAGAGCCTCCAAATAAGTAGCTAGTTATGCTAAAATCATGTAGTTGTCTTTACTTATACCTATTTCTGAATTATCTGCATAATTATATAACTTCATACCAATACTTTGTTCACATAAAACACTCACAGGACTAAAAAAGCTTTATATTACTTTTAGCCAATTCCAATGCATTCTGTTAAGAAGAAGACATTCCCAAAGGGAACATAATTTAAGTTTGATGTTCTCTCTCTTATTTCATGGATTATTCACTCCAAAAATAAGTGTTTTTAAAGATAAAGTAAAATTCACTTGCATTTGTGTGTCACGATTTCCTCTTTTGATTTTTTTTCCATCTTTCAGAGAGATTCTGAGATATCATTTGACATAGAATCAGCAGTTCAAACTTGAAGGTACAAATTAAGAAAACTGGATACCTAACAGACAGAGAGGTTATGATCAAGTGCTAATTATATTTCCAGAGAACATTAAGAAAGTCCATTCAGAAGAGCAAAGCTCTCTTTAAGAGTGGACAAGATTAGATTAATTGTATATTTTAAATATGATAGAACCATTCTTTTGTAATGTGAACTAGAGGGTTTGTATCATGAGGATGTAACACTTTAAGGAATATATGATATTTTAATACCAACTAACCTCTGACCTTCTACATTACATCGGGAGAAAGGAAGCATCTACTGGGACTTCCTAGAAGAAAAGGAGAGGGAATAATTTCTCTTAAAAATATTTCTATATGGCTTTCTGGACCCTTCAATGGATAAGAAAGACAAGTAGTCTGAGGTAATAACTGACTGGTTACAGGTTACAGAGCTTCTGCAAGCATGATATGTTTTTCACATACTCTACTTGGTCTGGGAATGAACCTTCAGTGCTGTACTTGAGCCAGGATGGTGATGTATTAATTTAAATAAGATCTTTGGTTTTAGTGTCAGTTTAAGATATTTGTATTCATATATATGTAAATATTTTATATATTTAAAATAGTTAAATATATGAATAATTTTCCATATATACATATATATGGAAAATGTGTGACCTTGGATATTCTGGACTCGCTTTGTAAACCATGAAGAGATTAAAGACATGTGCCAGTATGCCAGTCTGGATGTTTGTACCTCTAAAGACTCCCTTGTGAATTCCTAGGTATTAGAAGGAGGCACCAGTGATTGAAAACATGATGTAATGCTCTTGCTCATGATAGAGATATTGATATTAAATATGGTAGTCAATACAGAATCTTCTTATTTTATGTTTTTTTTTATTATTATTTCAGCTCTCATGTTAAGATATTGGTAAGAAGTGTGGCGGCACATGCCTGTAATCCCATCCCTTGAAGGAGGCAGAGGCAAGTGGATCTCTGTGAGTTGGAGGCCAGCCTGGTTTACAAATTGAGTTCAGGACAGCCAATGTTACACAGAGAAACTCTGTTTCAAAGATCAAAACACAGAGGGCCTCTGAAAGCCAGAAGAAGAAAACAGGAAAGAAATTAGGAACCTACCACAGAGGGCCTCTGAAAGCCTCTGCCCTGCAGACTATCAAAGCAGATGCTGAGCCTGATGGCCAACTGTTGGGCAGAGTGAATGGAATTTTATGTAAGAACTGGGAAATAGTAAGAGCTGGAGAGGACAGGAACTCCACAAGGAGAGCAACAGAACAAGAAAATTTGAACACAGGTAACTTCCCAGAGACTCATACTCCAACCAAGGACTATTCATGGAGATAACCTAGAACCCCTGCACTGATGTAGCCCATGGCAGTTCAGTGTCCAAGTGGGTTACATAGTAATGTGAAGAGGGACTGCCTCTGACATAATCTGATTACCCTGCTCTTTAGTCACCTCCTCCTGAGGGGGGAGCAGCCTTACCAGGCCACAGTAGAGGACAATGCAGCCACTTTTGATGAGAACTGATAGACTAAGATCAGAAAGGAGAGGAGAACCTCCCCTATCAGTGGACTTGGGGAGGGGCATGCATGCAGAAAGGGGAGGGAGGGTGGGATTGGGAGGGGAGGAGGGAGGGGCTTATGGAGGGATACAAAATGAACAAAGTGTAATTAATAAACAATTAAAAAAACAAGATGGGGAGCAACTGAGAAACAAAATGCATACACACACACACACACACACACACACACACACACACACACGAACCCATACATACCCACATACCTCACGTGTGTACACAACCTCCCCTATCAGTGGACTTGGGGAGGGACATGCATGCAGAAAGGGGAGGGAGGGTGGGATTGGGAGGGGAGGAGGGAGGGGCTTATGGGGGGATACAAAATGAATAAAGTGTAATTAATACATTTTTAAAAAAAGGGCAAAAAAATCAAAACACAAAAAGATATTATTATCAATATCAGTTGTATCAAGTTAGATGATCTTATCCCTTATGGCACCTAGAGCAAAAGTAGTACTTAAACATATGTAATGTGTTGATGCTCAGGCCTATCTCTCCATATTCTGTAGGGTATCTTATCAGCCCAAGGAGTCTAAAACATAATGGTGAAAGCTCCATGCAGATACCAGCTTGATCTTGTAATGTTTGATGGGCTGTGAAATGCAGGGGGAATCTAAGTCAGGAGAGGAAAAGTGGGGGAGGGAGCTGGGAAGAGAGGAAGGGATTATGGTTGGAATGTGTTGTATGAAAGAAGAGTATTTTCAATAAAAATTTAAAAAATAAGATGGTATAACTACAGTATTTTTTTTTACAAAAAGTAAATGATATATCGCCTTTATAAACAAGAGCAAAATTGACAATGCTGATCCAGGGTATAAGCTTGCCAATTCTAACTGTAAGTACATTGACATTGGCAGGACTTTTTTTTTTGTGAATGCCCTTGAAGCTCAATTGAATCTTTATTGAATTTCTAGATTCCTGTTCTTATGTAGGTGTTGCATTCTTTTAAAAATAAGCTTGCTCTTTAGTAAAAACATAAGTATAGACCTATTTATTGATTGCCATTACATTATAAATTATCCAAAGACATGACTGACCTCATTATTTTTTTAAAATAATTGCTCAAAAACATCAATGTAATAGCAATGTATAACCATCACTGGATATTTTTAATATTGAATGTAATACAGTTAATAGAGTAGAGGATAGTATACTATAGTGGCTTTTGTGACTACAGGTCTAAACATCTAAACTTAAGCCCCGGTGCAGTGTCTTCATATGATATAGCAATTGTTCTCTCTCTGGTAACTACCGATATCTCCTCACTCTTACTATGCCAGGGCACAGCATCTATCTGATAGCAGAAGCACCTGCTTAAAGGGGTTGAGAACATACTCTTAGTGCTAGTTTTCATGTAGATCTCAATATAATAAGGGTCAAATTCTGGACTGCTATTGACTCCTGGAAGCAGCTTTCAAGTGAAAAAATATAAAATTTCTAACTTCCTTGTCCTAAGTAAGATAGTATGGGATCTAGACTGGCTCATAGAGTTTCATCTGTAGACTTAAGCTTCAGCCTCTTGCAGAAGAAACTGCACTCCACTGCCTGTTTGTCCTTCTTAATCTCATTTCCAGACATCTTTCTTGACAGCTAGTTGGCTGTAAAAAACCCAATATGGAATATAGTTACTGGTTTAGGAAGGCTGTCTATATAATAAATGACAGAATTTAACAAAATTTTCTTCCAACTATGAAATATTAAGATTAAAATCTTTCTCCTTATATGGATTTTGAGTGAGATATCTGAAACATATTAAACGGAGGAATATTTACTGAAAATAGCAACTAATTGATTATTTTATTATCATATTTCAAAGCTTTAGAAAATGTAGGAAAATCTTTACTTACAAAATTATCCCAAGTGATAGTCTCAGATGACATTCTACTCCAACATTTTGTCTAGTTTTGAGTTTCTACATTGTTTGCCAAAACTATGAGGTCTTAAAAAAACAACAAAAATTAACCTTTCTAGGTATACCATGAAAAAACTCCTTAAAAACTGTTTGTAGAAAACAGAAGAAATATTTCTTCTGTGTCAACTCATCTGCAGACTATATGTATGCTTCCTATCCTTGTATTTCAAGAGACCTTGTCCTTGTAACATGTTTGTAAAGTGTGGAAAACAGAGCTGGATTCTCACAAAAGTGCCTGCATTTTCTTTGTTGGACTTTCTTTCAGTGTTGTGGTGGTTTTAAGAAGAATGTTCTCATTGGCTCTTATACTTGAATGTTTGGTTCCCAGTCAGTGGACTATACTAACTTATAAGTGGCTATTGGCCATATAATATAGGATAAACATACTAAAATCTGCAGACCTAAAGAAGCAAAACAACAAGGAGGACCCTAAGGAAGTTGCTTAATTTTCATTCAGAAGATAAAATAGAATAGAAACCAGAAGCTGTAGAAGAGAGGGAACTGGATGGGAGCCTACCACAGATGTCCTCTGAAAGACTCCAACCAGCAGGGGATCTAAGCAGATACAGAGACTCAAAGCCAATTTTTTGGACAAAGCACAGAAAGCCTTATGAAAGAAGGGGGATATAAAAGACCCAGAGTGGTCAGGAGCCACACAAGACCAACAAAGCCAAAAAGAAGTTGGGCCCAGGGGTACTGCAGAGACTGATTTCAACAACCAAAAATGATGCACAGAAAGGACCCAGACCTCCTGCTCAGATGTAGCCCATAGCCGGCTCAGTCTCCACATGGGTTCCCTAGTAAGGAGAAAAGAGTTGTGACATGAACTTGATTGCCTTTTCCTTGATCACTTTTACCTAGTGGGGCAACCTAGCCAGCCCACAGAGGAAGAGGATCCAGGCAGTCCTGATGGGACCTGATAGGCTAGGGTCAGACAGTAGGGGAAGAGGACTTCCCCTAACAGTGGACTAGAGGAGAGGGATAGGGAAGGAAGAAGGAAGTAGAGTAGGACCAGGAGGAAATGAGGGAGGAAGCTACAGGGATATAAATTAAATTAATTGTAAATAATAATAATAATAATAATAATAATAATAATAAATTAAAAAGGAATAATTCAGAGGTATGGCTTTGTTGGAATGGAGGTGTCACTGGGGATAGGCTTTGAGGTTTCAAAAGCCATAGCCATTTTTAGTCTTGCTATCTATCTGTCTCTCTCTCTCACTCTCTGTATCTGTCCCTGTGTCTGTGTCTGTCTCTCTGTCTCTGTTTGTCTATTTCTTCCCCCTTCCCTCTCTCTGTCTCCTGCCTGCAGATAAAGATGTAATGCTCAGGTACTGCGCCAGCACCATGCCTACTTACCTGTCATCATGCTGTTTAGTACAGTAATCATGGACTCATCCCTGAAAACAGTAAGTAAGGTCCAATTAAATGCTTCTTTTTATAAGAGATTGTATCCAACTAAAATAAAAAGCATCCTTGATATAAAAAATAATGCAATTATTGGTTCTTTTTGCTGTGATAGTTTAACTTCTTTTTTTGTTTTTCTTGTGAAAACAAATCTGATAGGGGAAAGGCAAACACCCACAAATTGATCACCTTAAATGATATTAGAGGTCTGGTGGTGGTGATGGCAGCACAGGCCTTTAATCCCAGCACTCGGGAGTTAGAGGTAGGCAGATCTCTGAGTTGGAGGCCATCCTGGTTTACAGAGTGAGTTGCAAGACAGCCAGGGCTACACAGAGAAATCCTGTCTTGACCCCTTCCCAACAGTAGAAGGGTACAGGATCAAAGGGAACTGTAGTGGAAGTTTTGGTGTCCTTTGTTGGTGTGACCCTAACAGGCCAGAGAGGAAGAGGATCCAGGTAGCCCTGATGAGACTTGATAAGCTAGGGTCAGATGGTAGGGGAGGACAACTTCTTCCCCTCTCAGTGGACTATGAGAGGGTAAGGGGGGAAAGAAAGAGGGATGATGGGATTGGGAGGAAACGAGAGGGGGATACAAAATGAATAAATTGTAAAAAGTAATAAAGAAAGAAATAAAAACTGTTATATTATGAAAAAAAAGTTTTTGTTTTAATCACAAGTGTGGGATATGGGACTGCCTTAGTTTATCTACAGCTAATAAAAGCCTCCTGCAGCTCAGAGAGGGGCGTGGCCTGTGCCAGCTGATAACAGCCTTGTGAGGCACAGGGAGGGGCATGGTCTTTGCCAGTTGGAGTTAGTGGAATTCTGAGGACTCTGGGAGAGTATAGATACCAGAGCCCAGAGAAGGAGAAGAATGCTTCTCTGAGAAGGAAAAAGGCCACAAGGCCACTGCAGCATTTGCTAATTTGCTGGTTTCCTACTGCTGTACTGCTTGATATCCTGATAACTGAGACAGTTGTTTTCCAAAAGAACCCGATGACCCTAACCAACTGGAACTAAATCTAAAGAGGTCTACATCCCCTTTCCCTTCTAACCTTCTTTCTCTCCTACCTAGGGTTGGAGGATTTGAAGGGAGGTAGAGGCATAAGGGACCCAAACTAAAGTAGAGTTTAAAAACAAGTGCCTGCAGGGATAGTGTTGGATACAGAAGATAACAAAGAATAGCATCTTGGCAGATTTGACTGTTTGAGTTGTAAAGAGTCACAGGATACCTGTCCTGAACACATCACAGGAAAGTCATTTGCCTTTCTGAAAGTTTTTCCATTTAGATATGACAGGTCAGGAATACATGTTCTACAGGTACTTTATAGTTCAAAGAAGCTTTGATACAATTTATTATATGCTGCCATAGACATTGCAACAAAACCGAATGGCCAAAATCATTTGGCGCCTGTTTTCTTGAATAGTATCATTAAGAAGCTAAAAGTTGGTAATTAGAGTCTGCGTTTGAGTACCTAATTCATTGAAGAATCTTTAAAGTGAAAAATGGAAAAAGGCAAAGAAGATAATTCACATTCACAAAGTATTTTATGTACAACCCATATAATGGACCCCAAGCAATTTGGTAAAGTATAGACATCTGAAAGGGTCTATCTACTGCTATGAGCCTGGTTTTCTATCAGTGCTAGCCTAGAGGCAGCTGAAAGGCCCTAGGAGATATCTAATCAGAAGGAAACAATACTAGCATACGGAGTTCACTCTCTACTTTGAATGTTTTCCTGTGCCAAGTACTGTGATCACTGCTTATGTTATTTCAAATACAAAACCTGAATTAAAGTTTCCAGTGCTCTTGGCTTATTTGGAATACATAGCAACATGTCTGGGGAGTAGGAACGTGGTCCAAGGACGGAATGGCAAAAGGTTTAAGAGTCCATTATGAGGCCATATACCAGTGCGAGTGCCTGAAGCACAATCAAAAGAGATCCTGAAAACTGTATAAAACATAGGCTTCAGACTTAATACATCTTCCTCAAGGATATGTGGATGAGGAGCAGGGAAGACTGTAAGATACAGAGGTGGTGAATAGCTCCAAAGAAACAGCATTTTCCAGACATAACAGGTATGGTTCACATATGATCTCACAGAGACTATGACAGCATGTACAAGACTTGCAAAACCTCAAACCAGACAAAATTCCAGCATGGAAAGGGGAATTTTGCACAAAGTCCCACGGTTAACAAAGAATCTGTTTGCAATTGATAGCTACAGAAATAGGGAAAAATCATTTTTTTGTTTCTTTGTTTGTTTCTTTGTTTTTTCCCCTCAATGAGAGACAACCACACCCCAGGGAATGCTCAGAAATAGTTCTCCAATAAAAAGTAGACTCTATAGTTTGTTTATTTGTTTTACCTTTTATATGCTGTGTGTGTGTTGCCTTATTTTTTAGAGAAAGAAAGAATACTATATTTGGTGGTGGACAGGGAGGGGGTGATCTGTGGAGAACTAGGAGAGGGAAAGAATAAAACCAAAATATATTGCATGAAACATTAAAAATACATTTAATTTTTCTTCAAAAGATGGTCAGGGGAGCTGAGATAATTGTGCCACAATAGCAGTCTTTGCTGCTCCTATGAGATGTTAATTTTCCAATTACTTCTGATCCCTATATATTGATATAAGTCCTGATAGCCAGAAAGCAAACAACCTTCAGGAAAAGTCAAGTTAGACCAATGTTTATAGGAGTAGTAAATGTAAGGAAATATTGACCAGGCATGAAAAATATCACCACACAAATATCATTTCAAAACTCTGAAATCCATACTATTTCTCTTTTTATCTACATACCAGACAGCTGAGGTCCAGCATCTGTAAAATGTCTTATAAGATGTGGAATTAAATGAACTTAGCTGTCTATGACAAAATAGAGCATATTGTTAAACACAACAACTATGCATGATGTTGAAAGGAAGAAAATATGCCATTTATTGAATTATCACATATGCCCCTCCTCCTATGAATTGCTTTTTGATTTTTTTCATCATTCTTCTTGTGTGTTGCCACAAACCTCTCATGGCCCCATACGACAGTTATTATCCATTACTGTAATTGACTATCTAGATTTGCCATCCTTACTAAGCAGAATCTTTTTGGAAAGTGATAACATTGTTTTTCCATTTTTGTGTCCCCATATAAGAAAAGAATTAACACGTAAATGAATGTCTGTTATGCTGATAAGATGCAAGTACGGGAATCGTTTCTGAAGAGCTTCAAATGGTTCATAATTTATTCCTTAAAGGTAGTAAATAACAACAGAATACCAACTATATGCTAAGCAGAAAAAAAAAAGTTGAAGAGAAGAAATGAAAACAACTCTTGATCTAGAGCACAATTACAAGTGTAAAACACATTTACTCCATTTCCAACATGTCTAGTTGGGCTTCATTACATTTTTCTAAGTCTTTGAGATATTGAAAAGAAAGAGGTATTTTTCTTTTGGATTTTATTTTTTCATCTGTGATGAACATTAAGAAACATGTGATACAATATGTTTCTTTTATGCAAGCTTGGGAAGCATTTGAACATCTGCTTCTAAGACTCTACATTTTGTGTACTATTTGTGGTAGTTAGCCTATCTCAAATATATACTGACTTAGGGTTTCTATTTCTTTAATGAAACACCAGGGCCAAAGCAACTTGGGATGGAAAGTGTTTATTCAGCTTGTACTTCCACATTACTGTTCAGCTACTCACATAGGGCACCTGGACCATCTTTTAAAAATGGCCCCACCCAAAATTACTGTTGAAGCAGGCAGTAATTTTTCACATGTTTCTACCACACAGCAAGCATCAGTTAATTCCCAGGTACATATTGCCTTAATTTCAGTTAGACCAATCATTTTCCAGTAAAGTGCCAGGGTCACTTCTGCCAGGGGCTGTAATTTTGTAAAAGCAGAACTCTGGAAAATGTATGGTAGAGATTAGTAGACAGGCCTGAAATATTTTCTTTCTCACTTTATGCTTGCAAAGCCTGAGGCAAGTTTAGGAAGTGCTTCCATTTGGAGGCATTTGGTCAGTTTTAGGGCTTTGGATGGACTCTAGAGACAGACCCAGATTTTCTTAGGAGTGTAGTCATCAGATCAGGATGGAATCTTACATAGTCCAAAATGATAAGAGAAGACTATACAGAACCCACATTATAACACTTATTTTTGTGTTTCTTTAGAATGTTTTAAAGAATATTGATTCTCAATTTGAGTAGCAATAAAAATGAAGAGTTAGCTCATTCCACACCAGTCAAAACCTCTAATAGAGACCTAGTGAAAAGCAGAAAGTCAGTGATAGTTCTGAGAAAATTAAAGACACATGCACTTACAAAGGACAGTGTCAAGTACTGCCCTAGAACCCAATGGGTTTATGTAACTGCATGCATTACCACAGTGGCATATGCCAGCAAAAGGACAATGTATAATGACACCAGCTGAAAGTGTAAGTGGAATGTCAGAATCCATAGCATACTTACACTGTGTGGTTTATAAATAAGGACATGCCTCAAATACATCCTGACCCAGAATCCAAGTTACCAAGTGAGAAGCACATGTCTCATTTTTCTGATCCTTTGTGGCAGGAAGATGTTAGGGAGACTGGAAGAGGAGACTATGAAGAAAATTTCCATGTCACAGACACATATCAATAAATATGTGTGCTTGTGATGTAGCCTTTCATTATGTTTCACTGTTTAAAATGCATATGCAAGTCCATTGGTGGGTATAGAAAGCAGGAGCTCCACAAGGACCAAATATATCAGGGCCCAGTTTTTTTTTTTTTTTTATGACACTGTTTCTCCAACAAAGGACCATGTATGGATATAACCTAGAACCTCTGCTCAGACATGGCCCATGGCAGCTCAGTCTCCAAGTGGGTACTCTAGTAAGGGGAACAGGGACTGCTTCTGACATGAACTGATTGGCCTTCTCTTTGATCACCTCCCCCTGAGGAGGTAGCAGCCTTACCAGGCCACAGAGGAGGACTTTACAGCCAGTCCTGAAGAGACCTGATAAGCTAGGGTCAGATGGAAGGGGAGGAGGACCTCCCCTAGCAGTGGACTTGGAAAGGGGCAGGGAGGAAATGAGGTATGGAGGAGATGAAGGAGGGAAGGTGGGATTGGGAGGGAAAGAGGGATGGGGCTACAGCTGGGATACAAAGTAAATAACTTCTGATTAATATAAAAAATAAAAATTATTAAAAAAATAAAAAGAACGCAATTTTGTGGTTAGAAATTGTGTATTTATAGAGAATAGAATGAAAGAAAATAAATACAACAGATTGTACCTCATAAAATGAGAGCATTTTATAAAATTTGCTAAAATATGGATGTGTTCATATAGAGTTACAATATGTAAAAATATTCTATACATTATATTAATTAATAGACTAAGATATGATACAGATGTGGGGTTTTTTATTATGGATTACCACAAAAACTACTAAAACGTAGTTTGAAAGCCATTATCCTTCCCACACATAATCTCTACTCTTTAAAACCTTACAGTGCAGTTAAAAATAAGACACATAAAGAGAGAGACCAAAGAATTAAAAATTAGTTTTTTTGGGGGGGATTATTGAATTAAAGTTAAAACCACAAGCCTGAACAAAGGCTAGACAAGTGGAGACATGTCCAGCTACCTGCAGGGAAGAACCAGCCTTACTGCATTATTTCCTGCCCACTAGAGATACAGTTGCTAGGAAACAGGCCGAGATCGGTCCTGCCCTTCTCCCCTAGCAACAGCCAAAGGAAACCAGACCATTAATGGTTTGAGGGCCTCCCCACAGCCAATCAGTTTAAAATGCAACATCGTCTTTTGTTTTTTAATCAATAGACGCTTGCCAGGCTGGAATTCCCCTTCTTTGGGTGCACTGGGAGGTACTGGGATCTATAAATCACTGTCTTACCCTGAGCTCAGGGCTCTACTCTCAACCACTGCATCAGTGAGGGTGTGGGCCCCAAATCGAGCTTGTAATAAAAAGATCCTCATGTGTTTTGCAATGGACTAGACTCCTGATGGTCTTTTGGGGAACTCACACATTGGGAACAACATAAGTAAAAGGAAATAATTTGTTTTAGTCATCACTCACCACAATCAAGGTGCTATAATCCTTATGGAAGAAAAGGAGATAGACCTGGAGGGGACAGGAACTCTATAAGGAGAACAACAGAGCCAAAATACCCGGGCCTAGTGGGGCCTGCAGAGACAAATACTTCAACAAAAGACCATTCATGGAGAAGACATAGAACCCCTGTTCAAAGGAAGCCCATAGGTTACTCAGTTTCCAAGTGGTTTCTCTTGTAAGGGGAACAGGGTCCTGGTCTCCGGCCAAAAGCTGACTATCCATTGGACCAGGTAGGAACCCTCTTGCTCGAGTCACACCTTGCCATTGGGACGCCTCTGGAAGGTCCCTGACTTCTGCCCCCAATGGGAGACACCAAGATGCCTGTCCCTCCGGATAGGATGTCCTCTGGAGAATTTTAAGTTTCTACACTTAGTGCCAGCTGGTACCAGGGCCTCTAAGTTTACACACTTCTGTAAACCTCACCTCAATGACAGATTGAAAACAAAGCCTTCTTTAAATATTGCCAGAGATTGGGTAAATAAAGTCCCCCTCCCCAGGTAGACAGAGGTTCCCATATTCAAGTCTCATCAATCCAAACCTTCTACTTCTGTTTGCTCTCCCAAAAGTTTTCAACGTATACCTAAAGGATTTTCTCCATAACCTACTCAAATTTATCTTTTGCCTATATATGTGTTTCAGTGTCCTGCCAGACACCAATGTTTCCTATAGCCACAACAGCGCCAAAGCAGCTACAGGTGTTCAACTCTGACCTCACGGACTTCCAACAAGCTGCAGGTGTTCAACTCTGACCTCACAGACTTCCAACAAGCTAGACCTGCACCTTCCCTCCCAGCCATGGATCTTCTCACAGACCCTGGACAGCATCAAAACAGCGTATTCTTCCTGGACTTGGGCAACATTTCAGCCTTTTGACCTCCCTACAGCGACCCCGGGGTCAGCAGGAAGTAGCCAGAAGAGAATCTATGCCCGTTATTCACTTGTTAACAAAAAGCTGAAATGACATGCTTCAGGACCAGGACAAGTAGCTCCAGGTTCTCCCAGCGTTCCCCAGTCCCTACCTGCTGCCTTGCATGGCTGGCAACTCTCTCTATTGACAACCCTCTACCCTAAATTTTCCAGGGCAGAGGCTTCCCTTACTCTTGACCTTGCAATCTGACCATTTTGTTGCTATAATTCTTCTCTCTCTCAAACCCTTATATGACAACCAAGAGCTGCTTCCAATGAGCCTAAATTTATATACTTTAACTTACCTTATAAAAAGCAGCCCAAGCTCCCCATTTTTAATTATGGAAAAAGGGAGGAATGTTAGTATTTTGGAACACAACCTGCTCCCAGCAACTGATGATGTCATCATCTGTTGCCAGCCAGGTGGCCACACCTGGAAGACGTGGTTACCTGGCCCCTTAAAAGGACAACCCTGACACGTGGTCTCTCTCTTACTCTCCTCTTGTACTCTCTCTCTCTCTTACTCTTACACTCTCTTACTCTCCTCTCTTACTTTCTCTCTCTCTCTCTCTCTCTCTCTCTCTCTCTCTCTCTCTCTCTCGGGGCACCCCTTCCCTTTTCTCTCTCTTCATGTCCTGCTCCCCCCTCCCTCCATACCCTCCTAATAAGCCTCTTGCAGAGAATATCGGTTGATCACCCTCATGCTTTTTTTAATAACATTACAGGTACAAGGGCTGTCTCTGATGTGAACTCAATGGCCTGCTCTTTGATCACTTCCACTGGGGGAAAGGGGTGCATCCTTGCCAGGTCACAAAGGAAGATGATGCAGCCATCTTTGATGAGACCTAATAAGGTAGGGTCAGATAGAAGGGGAGGAGGACCTACCCTATCAGAGGACTAGGGAAAGGGCATAGGAGGAGAAGAGTAAGAGTGGGTGGGACTGGGAGGAGACAAGGGAGGGAGCTGCAGGGGGATACAAAGTGAATAAATTGTAATAAATACATTAATTAATTAACTTTTTAAAAAGAAGAAGAAAGTAGATTGTCATATCAGGTTCTCATGACAATCTAAGTAATTAGAGTTATTCCTTTCATCATTTTATACAAGAATAAACAAAATAACTTGACCAAGGTGAAGCAGTCTAGCCCAAATTAGTAACGTCTAAATTGACAGCCTGATCTGATGCTTAAAATTATCATTTTTTTTCTGCATAGCTTACCATTTTCCCAATAACTTATCAAATATACATGAAATGGGTAAATTGAACAAGAATTTAGAATTTTAAAGGTCATTATTAGCTTTCAAAGGAGGGAGGAGCCTGTTTTTTTGGAGGAGGTGGGATTTAATTTTAAGCTTCAATGCTGAGGATAGAAAAGGAAATAGGAATGGATTCGAAGTAATAAGAAGTGTGTGGCCATTTTTAGAGTAAGGAATGAAAATGAGAATCACAGGGCCTGGAGAAGTATGCTTCCTAGCTCCAGGGGGAAAAAAATAACTAATTGAATAAGAAAGACTGGATATAAACTAGGCCAGAAAGATTTATTATACACTATTTTTCAGGCACTGTGCTAAGTTAATATACATCATTTTATTTCTCATGAAAATGCTTTCTTGTACTTTGATGTTCATTCTAAAGAGTGGTGAGACTTAAAAGCTCCAAAAGTTCACCTAAGTATTATTATGGTGTTACATTCAAAGGATACATGGCTGAATGCAGCTCTTATGTTGCTGGCTATTTTGCCTTTCTTCTTCTTCTTGGAAATGATTCACAAATAAAGCTTATAATATAGCCTTCCATTACAGGCTTGCACAGCTCCAGTGGTGTTATTCCTATTTCAGTTCACATGAGAAGAGTTTTTGAGCTTTTACCTGTGTCAGGGTCTGCACCGTTATACTATGGTGTCGAGGGGGTGGGGTATGCCTCTTTATTCAGATGATGGAAATCTGAAAGACAGGAAGGGAAAGAAATAATGTGGCAAACTGATGAAATAATTGATTCAACTCATGAACAAAAAGTATTCAAAGATCGTATAGAAGTTTCAAGCTGAGCAAATCCAGTAACATTTGTGAGATCAAGAAATAGAGGTTTGGTGAGATGGTTCTGAAGTTATGTTCACTTACAGTGGACATGGGTTCAATTCCCAGAAACCACATGGTAATTTAACTAATCTACGGCAAATTAACTAATCTAATCCTTTTACTTGGAAGGAACAATCTTTTATGAAACCTTTCATCAAACTGTTAGTAAAACAGTTCAAATACTCCTGTCTTGATTTTATGTTCTAAATGGTTGATATAATTACATTATCTCATTCCAAGTTTCTTGGTAGATGTTGAAAACACCTTCTGGCTTAGGTTAAAGCAGTGTTCCCTAAAGTGCATTTCACAGAATACTAATCTTACAAGTGTTAATTGGTACTGTTCAACCATTCACAACCATTTCTAACACCGGTTCCAGAAGATCCAATGTGTTCTTCTGAATTCTATGAACAACAAACATGTACATGGTACACAGAACGTACATGAAGGAAAAAAATGAAATAAAATGAACACAAAATTTTAAAAGAAATTAAACATTACATTTAAATTACCCTTAGACCAAAAGTATGCTGTGTGAATCCTAAAATCAACAAAGTTTCCATGCTTATTATTTGCTTAAGTATGTCAGCCATAAGACGATGCATGTTAAAGTAATCCATTTTTTTTAATTCTCACAATAACTCAGATTAAGAAACCGAGGACTGGGTTTAGCATCTTCGCATAGGTGACACAGCCTATAAAAGTCAGAACCAGATTTCATATCCAAATGGAGAGTCCCCAACCAAAACTTCTCTTCTAAATTTCAGGCTCATATTCTCAAGCTTCTTCACATTCATATTCAGGTAATATCAGAAATCTCAAACTTCACATTCCTGATCTCTTATTATTCTCATCATCCCACAAAAATAGAACTTTGCTTTTTTTTTTTTTTTTTTTCTTGTCTTAGGTAAAGATAAATGTATCTTTTCAGTTGCTCTTTGAATTTTTGGCATATTCTTGCCCAATTTCTGGGAGCAAAAATCTTGGAATCCTTACCTTAACCCCTCTCTTTTGTTTCCACCCTGACAACTGAACAAGCATAAGTATATCTGATTTTCTTTCAGGTGACATGCAGAATCTGACTAATTTTTATAGTTTCTCGGTCTAAGCCACACATACAAGGATATCCATAGTATTTCAAATAGCATCCCAATGTACGTTACAAAAAAAAAAAAAAATCAAGCAGCACACGAAATTAAACCATGCCCTCATTAGTTCTTGATGCTCAGTGCTTTCTTACGTATAATAATTTTATCTGATGAGCATATTCATTAAAAATCAGCCCACGGCAAATTAACTAATCTAAATCCTTTTACTTGGAAGGAACAATCTTTTATGAAACCTTTCATCAAACTGTTAGTAAAACAGTTCAAATACTCCTGTCTTGATTTTATGTTCTAAATGGTTGATATAATTACATTATCTCATTCCAAGTTTCTTGATAGATGTTGAAAACACCTTCTGGCTTAGGTTAAAGCAGTGTTCCCTAAAGTGCATTTCACAGAATACTAATCTTACAAGTGTTAATTGGTACTGTTCAAGGGACGGATGTTCCAGACAAATGAATGCTAGAAATACATAAGTAAGCCAGAAAAAATGTTTAAAATATCTTTTTAAAATGTATACATTTTATTTTGAGAATTTTATACATTGGTACTGTATTTACAACATTCCCACAGCTCTCCCAACTCAAGCTACTTCTGTGTTCCATCCAACTTTTTATATTATTCATGAACTGTTTTTCTTTAATTAACAAAGAAACACACACATTACATTGTGGTATATATAATATATACACAAGCACACACAGGAAGGGAGCCTGTGCTTCCTACCCTAACCAAATAAGTTCAGAAATCAAATTTCTGTCTGATTTTTCAGAGAGTGGAAAGGGGTGTTCTTTTAGTGAATTCCCCCTGGCAATACATGGTCATGAGAGAAAAGCAGCAGGGTCAGGCCTGCAAAGGAGACCAATGGCTTCCATGCCTGAGATTTTTTTTTTTTTTTTTTTTTTTTTTACTTTTTTAAATAAAGCGTTTATCACCAGCTGGTTGGCTGAGGACCCTCTGGTATCCACTTATTTATCACAGTGGAACATGTAAATGGAAAAATGCCAATGAAAATAATTTGCCAGTTCTTTTTTAATTCTGCCTCATATCTGTTTGGGACTTTCTCACAGAGAACAAACAGGATACCTCAAAACCAGGCAGACACCCATTTCTCCACTTAGAAATACTTTTCAAATCATGGTTTGTTGTCTGATATAGTTCACTTTTAACTTCCCTCCTTCTGTGAATATATACATTTCATATATATCACAATGTAATATGTGTGCATTCATGTGTGCACACATGTGCATGAACCCATTTAATGATGATCCTATGTACGTGTTTAGAGTTAGCCACTTAGGATTAGACAATATACCCAAGAGTTTATCCCTGGAGAAAACTGGTTATCCCTTTCTAAGTAAGTATAAGTAAGTAAGTATGAATTTCCTATAATGCGTCTTTTAGAAGAAGAATCTTATAAATTTTTCCCCATCTATATTTGCATGTCAACCAACCAGTGTTGTCATTGTACTGGTTATATTTAACCCATCATATTGTTGAGATTTCATGGGTTCGGTTTCACTGTCATATCTAAATGACATTATTTAACATAAGGTATCTTGATCCTTTGGTTCATACCTTCTTACCACCTCTCCTTCCATGATTTTCCTGGAGTCTTGGATATAAGGATGTATTGTAGATATATCAATTTGGGCTAGGTAACCCAAGATCCCTTATTCTCCGCATTTTGACCAGTTGTGGATCTCCATAATAGTCTCTATCTGGTGCAAAAAGAAGTGTCTTCAGTGAGGGATGAAAGCTACACTTTTCTGTGAATACAAGTATTTAGAATACACTTGGAACTTATATTTGTTTAGGAATATGGCATTCATAGGTTGTCCTCCTAGTACTATGACCTTTACAGCAACAGGTAGTTGGCTAAGTTTACAGTATCAGGTTGAATTCCCACCCATTGAGCAGTCCAATTAGACATCTGTTGGTTACACCCAAGATAAGAGTTTCACTATTGTGTCACTGTATAGATCTTTCCAGGCCAGTCATTGTTGTAATTTATAGACATTACAAGATTATTGAATGATTTTATGTCCTAGAAGATTGTATAGCACATAGAATACTATGAGAGATAGCCATGGAGGCTTTCATTCAGCAGTAAGAAAAATGAAATTACGAAATTGACAGGGAAGTGAATGGAACTGAAAAATATTATACTGAGTATGGTAACTCAGAGCCAGAAAGACAATGATAGCCTGTTCTCTTATTTGTTATTCCTATCTCTGAATATTTATATTTGATTACACAACCTGATGCAACTGCAGAAGCCAGGAAAGGGCACCACAAGTAGGGAGGAGCTATAGAGAGGAAGAGGGTAAGATAGGGATACAAAGGATAAGGAGGGAGGAGACATAACACAAACATTGTGTGAAAAAGCCATAGGGAAACATTACTTAATAAGCTTACTTAAAGTATGTATAATATGTAATATGTGATGTATGTCCTATATGTGAGTGATCATTTAGTTTGTCATGCGAGATTATATAAAATTAGTTGCTCCTGTGGGTGGGAGGCATGAGACTCTTCCAACAATATAGGCTATAGCAATTACCCCCTGATCTGCTCAGAACTTGAAGTTAAGGCTCTATTGCTGAAGATATCATATACTTTGGACATGGGAATTAGGGAGTCAACCTTTAACATATCTTTTATTGTGAGTCCTTTCCAGACTAGGAACTGGGAATCTTAAGAAAATGAATGAAATCCAGGGATATTTCAATTTGTGTTAACTATACAAATGCTTTCAGTAAAGCACTAGGATCTAAAAGTATTTTCCAGAACACAATATGAGGAACACCGAGTTAAAGCCTCAGCAAGAATAGCACTATTAATAGCCAGAAAATTTCTTCATAGTGTTTAAGGTACCTGGTGTTCAGACATATTGGAATATCTGTTGGGTGTGTATCTAATAATATCCCCAGCTTCATTTTAACATATTTGAATCTCTGTAGGAGAAAAGCACAACCTAGCCATGATAAAATGAAAGAGAGAGTGCAGCAAATACAAAGCATTTTTGTATTCCTACTATTCTTTTTATATTTTTATATTATCATTTATTACAATCTATTCAATTTGTATCTTGCTTGTGGCCCCCTCCATCATAACCTCCCCATCCCACCCTCCCTCCCTCTTCTCCCACTATGCCCCTCCCTTAGTCCACTGATAGGAGAGGTCCTCCTTCCCTTCTATTTGACCCTAGCCTATCAGGTCTCATCAGGACTGGCTGCACTGTCTTCCTCTGTGGCCTGGTAAGGCTGCACCCCCAAGGGGGAGGTAATCAGAAAGCCTGTCACTGAGTTCATGCTAGAGAAAGCCCCTTCTTTCCTTACTAGGGGACCCACTAGGAGACTGAGTCTGTGGGATACATCTGAGCAGGGGTTTTAGAACTTCTCCATGCATTGTCCTTGGTTGGCTCTCTTGTTCTTCTTTTGAAGCTCCTGCCCCTCCATGTCTTTTATCTTCTCCTTCTTTCATAAAATTAGCTGCACTCTGACCAAATTTTGGCTATAAGTCTCAGCGTCTTCTTTGAAACCCTGCTGGGTAGAGTCTTTCAGAGACCCTCTGTGGGAGGCTCCTGTCCTGTTCCCTGTCTTCTCCTGCTTCCAATGTCTATCACATTTCCTCTTATGAATGAGGATTGAGCATCTTCCCTACTGTCTTCCTTGTAGTTTAGCTTCTTTAGGAGTACAGATTTTAGTATGTTTATCCTATATTATATATCTAATAACCACTTAAGAGGGAGTGCATGCCATGTGTGTCTTTCTGTATCTGGGTTACCTCACACAAGATGATTTTTTTTCTAGTCCCCACCATTTTCCTGCAAATTTCATGATTTCCTTGTTTTTAATAGCTGAGTAGTAATCCATTGTTTAAATGTACCACAATTGCTGTATCCATTTCTCTTCTGAGGGACATCTAGGTTATTTCCATCTTCTAGCTATTAACAATAGAGCTGCTATGAACATGATTGAAAAGATGTCCTTGTGTAGTTGAACATATTTTGGATATATGCCTGAGAGGTACAGCTAGATATTGAGGTAGCACTATTCCTAATTGTCTGAGAAAGTGCCAGATTGATTTCCAAAGAGGTTGTATATGTTTAAGTTCCCCCAACAATGGAGGAGGTTTCTCCTTTGTCCACATCCTCTCCAGCATATGTTGTCCTTGAGTTTTTCATCTTATCCATTCTTATGGGTGTAAGGTGAAATCTCAGGGTTGATTTTATTTGCATCTCCCTGATGACTAAGGACACTGAACAATTCTTTAAGTGTTTCTCTGACATTTGATATATTTCTATTGAGAGTTCTCTGTTTAGCTTTCTACCACGTTTTTAATTGGACTATTTGGTTTGTCAGTGTTTAAGTTCTTTTTTTTTGCATTTAAAATTATTTTTTATTATTCATACAAAATAAATTGTTCACTAGTCTTTAAGAAGTGATTTTTTTTTCTAGAGAGGTGACACTTTATTAACACCTGACAGGGTTGAGTAACCCTCTACAGTACTTCAGTAAAGTCCAAAATGGCTCAACAAAGCTTGGCAGTGCTCTGGGAAGGGCTCAGAAGAATTTGGTAGGTCTCTGGTAGGGTTCAGGCCCATCAGGGCTCTGCAATAGTGAACAGTGCTCAGGCAGAGCTCAGCACCACTTGGACACTTTCAAGGGCAGGAATCCAGGCAAATCTGCAGCAGCAGGAGCGCCTAGCTATGCATGCTCCCCTAGGCCCCAATCCCTGAGAGCCAGGCGCTCTGACCATTGTTTTTCTGTTTTTCTCTCATATATATAATTTACTTACTTATTACAATTTATTCATTTTGTATCTAAATTGTAGCCCCCAACCTCTTATCTTCCCCAAACCACCCTCTATCCTCCCATGCTCCTTCTCCAGTCCACTGATATGGGAGGATCTCTGCCCTCCAATCTTACCCTAGCCTATCAGGGCTCATCAGGACTGTCTTTCATAATCTTCCTCTGTGGCTTAATAAGACAGCTCCCTCTTCAGAAGGAGGTGATCAAAGAGCCAGCTACCGAGTTCATGTCAGAGACAGCCCCTGTTCTCCTTACAAGGGAGCACATTTGGAGAATGAGCTACCACTCCTACATATGTGCAGGGGTTCTAGGTTATCACGAAGAATGGACCTTGGTAGAAGTATCAGATTCCTGGGTTCAATTTTTTTGGTTCTGTTTTTCTCCATGTGGAGCTCCGAACACTTGCAAATCGTTCTGTCTCCCTCTTCCTTCATAAGATTCCGTGCACTCTGCACAAAGTTTGGCTATGAGTCTCAGCATCTGCTTTTAATACCCTGATGGGTAAAGAGTCTTTTGAGGACCTCTGTGGTAGGCTCCTGTCTTGTTTCTTGTTTTCACTTTCTTCCGATATATATCCCAATTGCCTTTCTGAATGATCATTGATCATCTTACCCAGGATCCTCCTTCTTGATTAGCTTCTTTAGGAGTATAGATTTTAGTATGTTTATCCTAAATTATATGTCTAATATCCACTTGTAAGTGAGTATATACCGTGTATGTCTTTCTGCTTCTGGTATATCTCACTCAGGATGATCTTTTCTAGTTCCCACCATTTGCCTGAAAATTTTATGATTTCCTTGTTTTTAATTGCTGAGGAGTATTCATTCCGTTGTGTAAATGTACCATAATTTCTGTAGCCATTCCTCAGTTGATGGACATCTGGGTTGTTTCCAGGTTCTGGATATTTCAAATAAAGCTGATAAGAACATGGTTGAGCCAATGTCCTTGTTGTGTACTTGAGCTTCTTTTGAATATATGCCTAGGAGTGGTATTGCTGGATCTTGAGGTAGCACTATTCGTAATTGTCTGAGAAAGCACCAGATTGATTTCCAAAGTGGTTGTACAAGTTTACATTCACAACAATGCAGGAGGGTTCTCCTTTCTCCACATCCTCTCCAGCATGTATTGTCACTTCAGTTTTTGATCTTAGCCATCTAAGGTAAAACCTCAGGGTAATTTTGATTTGCATTTCTCTAATGACTAAGGATGTTGAGCATTTTTTAAAGTTTTTCTCTGCCTTTTGGTATTCCTCTATTGAGAATTCTCTGTTTAGCTCTGTACCCCATTTTTTTAAATTGTATTACTTGATTTGTTGCTTTTTAACTTCTTGAGTTCTTTATATGTTATGGATATTAGCCTTCTGTCAGATATAGGATTAGTGAAGATCCTTTCCCAATCTGTAGGTTGTCCTTTTGTTCTGATGACAGTGTCCTTTGCTTTACAGAAATTTTTCAGTTTTATGAGGTCCCATTTATTTATTGCTGATGTTAGAGCCTGTGTTGTTGGTATTCTGTTCAGGAAGTTGCCTATTGTGCCAATGAGGTCAAAGTTCTTCCCCAATCTTTCTTCTAACAGGCTTAGTGTGTCTGCTTTTATGTTGAGGTCTTTGATCAATTTGTACATTAGATTTTGTACAGGATAATAAGTATGGATCTATTTCCATTTTTCTACATGTAGACATCCAGTTAAACCATCACCATTTGTTGAAGACGCTGCTATTTTTTTTCCATTTTATGATTTTGGCATCTTTGTCAAAAATCAAGTATCCATAGGTGTGTGAATTTATTTCTCCATCTTCTATTTGATTCCATTGGTCCACTAGCCAGTTTCTATGCCAGTACCATGCAGTTTTTACTACTGTTGCTCTATAGTACAGCTTGAGATTAAGGAAGGAGATACCTCCAGAAGATCTCGTAATATGGAGGATTGTTTTAGTGATTCTGGGTTTCTTGTTATTCCATATGAAGTTGAGAATTTTTCTTTCAAAGTCTGTAAAGAATTCTGTTGGTAATTCGATGGGAATTGCATTGAATCTGTAGATTGCTTTTGGTAAGATGGCCAGTTTTACTATGATTACTCTGCCAAGACATTAGCATGGGAGATCTTTCCATCTTCTGATATCTTCTTCAATTTCTTTCTTCAAAGACTTGAAGTATTTTTCATACAAGTCTTTGACTTCCTTGGTTAGTGTCACACAAAGGTACTTTATATTAATTGTGGCTACACTGAAGGTTTTTTTGTTTATTTGTTTGTTTTGTTTTACCTAATTTCTTTCTCAGCACATATTTTTCTTTTGTAGACAGGAGGGGGATTGATTTTTTTTTTTAGTTAAATTTGTATCCAGCCACTTTAAATTTTTTTAGTTAAATTTATCAGCTGTAGGAGTTCTCTAGTAGAAATTTTGGGGTCACTCATGTATACTATCATAGCATCTGCAAATAGTGATACTTTGACTTCTTTCTCAACTGAACCTCCTGATCTATTTTAATTGTCTTATTGCTCTGGCTAGGACTTCAAGAACTATGTTGAAAACTTATGGAGAGAGTGTACAGTCTTGCCCTTATCCCTGATTTCAGTGAGATTGATTTAAGTTTCTCTCTATTTAGATTCATGTTGGCTATAGGCTTGCTGTATATTGCCTTTACTGCATTTAGGTAAGTGTTTCGTATCCCTGATCTTTCCAAGACTTTAAACATGAATGGTTGTAGGATTTTATCAAATGCTTTTTCCGAATCTAAGGAGATTATCATGTGGGTTTTTTTTTTTTTCATTCTATTTGTTTATATGGTAGATTACATTGATGGATTCCCGAATATTGAGCCACACCTGCATGCCTGGGATGAAACCTACTTGGTCATAGTGGATGATATCTTTGATGTGTTATTTGATTGGGTTTGCAAGAATTTTATTGAATACTTTTGCATCAATGTTCATAAGAGAGATTGGCGTGAAATTCTCTTTCTTTGTTAGGTCTGTATGAGGTTTAGGTATCAAGGTGACTGTGGCTTCATAGAATGGTTAGGTAATGTTCCTTCTGTTTCTCTTTTGGGGAAGAGTTTGAAGAGAATTGGAGTTTGTGCTTTTTTGAAGGTCTTATAGAATTCTGCACTGAAACCCGAGCTTTATTTGGATGGGAGACTTTTGATGACTACTTCTATTTCTTTAGGGGATACAGGATTATTTAATTTATTTACCTGCATTGATTCAGCTTTGGTAAGTTGAATTGATCAAGAAAATTGTCCATTTCATTTAGATTTTCAAATTTTATGGCATATAGGCTTTTGAAGTAAGACCAAATGATTGTTTATATTTCTTCAGTGTCTGTTGTTGTGTCTCTCTGTTCATTTCTGATTTTGTTGATTTAGATAGTGTCTTTCTTCCTTTTAGTTAGTTTTGCTAAGGGGTTGTCTATCTTGTTGATTTTCTCAAAGAACCAGCTCTTGGTCTCATTGATTCTTTGAATTGTTTCATTTATTTCTAATTTATTGATTTCAGACTTGAGTTTGATTATTTCCAAATGTCTACTCCTTTTAGGTGTGTCTGCTTCGTTTTTCTCTAGGGTTTTCAGGTGAGCCATTAAGTTGCTTTAATGAAATGTTTTGAATTTCTAATTGAAGGCATTTAGTGCTATGAAATTTCCTTTTAGCACTGCTTTCATTGAGTCCCATAAATTTGGATATGTTGTGCCTTAACTTTAATTGAATTTTAGGACGTCTTTAATTTCTTTCTTTATTTTTTTCCCTGACTCAGCTGTCATTTAGTAGCAAGTTGTTCAGTTTCCATGTGTGTGTTGGCTTTTTGTGATTTCTGTTGTTGTTCAAGTCCAGCTTTTGTCCACACTGGTCAGACTGGATACTAGGGATTATTCTGTATTCTTGTATCTGCTGAGGCTTACTTTGTGACCAATTGTGTGGTCTCTTTTGGAGAAGGTTCCGTGAGGTGCTGAGAAGAAGGTAAATTCTTTTTTGTTTGGGTGAACGGTTCTGTAGATGTCTGTTAGGCCCATTTGATTCATGACCTCTGTTAAAGTCATTGCTTCTTTATTTAATTTCTGTTTTGTTGACCTGTCCTTTGTTGAGAGTGAAGTTTTGAAGTCTCCCACTATTAATGTGGGGGGTCTATGTGTGGTTTAATTTTTATTAATGTTTCTTTTACAGAAGTTGGTGCCCTTGTATTTGGGGCATAGATGTTTAGGATTGTGATGTCTTCTTGGTGGAATTTTCCCTTGATGAGTATGAATTGTCCTGTCCCATCTCTTTTGATTAATTTTGGTTGAAAGTCTCTTTTATTATATATTAGAATGGTTACCCCTGATTGCTTCTTGGGTCCATTTGCTTGGAAAACCGTCTTTCAGCCCTTTACTCTCAGGTAATATCTATCTTGTGACGTAAATGTGTTTCTTTTATGCAATAGATTGTTGGGTCTTGATTACGCATCCATTATGTTACTCTGTGTCTTTTTACTGGATAGTTGAGTCCATTGATGTTGAAAGAGATTAATAACCAGTGGCTGTTAGATCCTTTTATTTTGCTGTTGCTTGTGGTAGTATGTTTGTGTGCTTGTCTATTTTTAGTTATGCTGTAGTGAGGTTATTTATTTCCTGTATTTTCCTGAAACTAGTTAGTTTTATTAGATTCTATGTTTTCCTCCTAGTATCTTCTGTATTGCTGGAGTTTTTGGTAGGTCATTTAAATTTGTTTTTGTCATTGAATATCTTGTTTTCTCCATCTATGATAATTGAGAGTTTTGCTGGGTATAGTAGCCTGGGCTGACATCTGTGTTCTGTCAGGGTCTGCATAATATCTGTCCAGGCCCTCCTGGCTTTCCTAGTCTCTGTTGAGAATCAAGAGTATTTCTGATGGGTTTGCCATTAAATGTTACTTGGCCTTTTCCCTTGACTTTTTTAGTATTTTTTCTTTATTCTGTATACTTGCTGTTTTCAATAGTATGTAGTGAAGGATTTTCTTTTCTGGTCTAATCTATTAGGTGTTCTGTAGGCCTCTTGTATGCTTATAGGCCTTTCCTTCAAATTGGGTAAATGTTCTTCTTTGATTTTGTTGAAAGTTATTTCTGGGCCTTGGAGATGGTAATCTTCGTTTTCCTCTATTCCTCTTATACTTGGATTTTGTCTTTTCATGTTGTCTTTATTTCTTGGATGGTTTGTGTCAGTACCCAAGACATAGTCAGTGACAGGTGAGAGCAGCACTCATGTGTGTGGAGGTGGCTAGAACCTGGAGGCACCATCTTGGATCCTCCTCATGAAATATTTTGTTTTCTCCATCTATGTTGATTAAAATCTTTGCTGGGTATAGTAGTCTGGTGTGACAATTTTGTTCTCTTAGAGTCTGCATGACATATGTCCAGGCCCTTCTGGCTTTCATGGTTTCTGTTGAGAAGTTTGGTGTGATTCTGATAGTATGTTTGTATGTTACTTGGCCTTTTTCCCTTGCTGCTTTTAATATTTTTCTTTGTTCTGTAGATTTAGTGTTTTGACTATTATGTGATGTGAGGAGTTTCTCTTATGGTCTAGTCTATTTGATATACTGTAAGCCTTTTATATGTTTAAAGACATCTCTTTCCTTAAGTTGTGAAAATTTTCTTCTGTGACTTTCTCGAAAATATTTTCTGGACCTTGGAACCTAGAATCTTCTTATTCGTCTATACCTATTATTCTTAGAATTTGTCTTTTCATGGCATCCTTGATTTCTTGGGAGTTTTGTGTTTGAGACATTTCTGATTTTATTTTTTCTTTGAGAGATGTATCAATTTCTGCGAGTGTATCTTCAGTGCCTGTGATTCTCTCTTCCATCTCTTGTATTCTGTTGTTGATGCTTACTTTTGTGGTTCCTGATCTTTTCTCCAAGTTCTCCAGCTCAAGGATTTTCTGTTTGTGTTTTCTTCATTGATTCTAATTCTATTCTCATGTTTTGCAACATTTCCTTCATCTCTTTGAATGAGGAGTCCTGTCTTTCCATGATAGCATCAATTTTTTTATTCATTTCCTCTTTATATGCCTCTATTTGTGTGGTTATATTTGCTTGTATTTCCTCAAGAGTTTTGTTTTTTCCTCTTTATGTGCTTCTAATAAATAACTACATATAGCTTTAAAATCATTTTACTGTGTTTCCAATGAATTAAAATATCCATTGACTTTGGGGGTTGCTTTTGAAGCCATGATGTCCTGATATTAGTTGGATGTGTTCTTACACCTGCTGCTAGCCATCTGATTGTCCATACCTTTACTGTTTGTTCCTGAAGGCTGTACTGCAGACTGGGTCCCTCTGTTTCCAGAGTCTGGAGTATCTTTCAGGAAGGTGAGAGAGGTCCACTGGTTTGAGAGTGGGTGTGGGTGTTGGTGTTTCAGATGCAGTTAATTGAAGAAGGTAGCAGGTGCAAGTGTGCAAGTTCAGGAGTGTTCATGGAGGTGTGCCTGTCCATGGAAGGGTGAAGTGAAAGGGAGAAGTGCAATTGTAGATTGTGGTGCATGGAAGTGTGATTTGTGCAAATGCAGTGCACATGTGCAGGTGTCCTGAATGGCTCAGTGACCCACATACCTGTCTCAGTATTATTCTTCAAGTGCCTATATCTGCCTGACCTGCACCATCTTAGCTCCAGGAATTGTTTGCCTGGACTCTACTGGGAGACCCACAGAACAGGGGATTCAATGTTGAGAAAGCTGTCTCAGAGATCCCTGTGTTGCCCACAGAGGGGGTGTGCACAGGATGGATCTGATATGTGGCTGTGAGAGCAAAGGGACCCTCATCTGGAGCTCTGACACACTCTCTTGCAGAAGAACTCACTCAGAGATGTGTGTGGAAAGCACAGATTGCTCACGTGTTCTCACTTGCAGGTGAGTGTGGAAAGCACAGTGGACCTGTGAACTCACTCGATAGGTTTGTGGTAATCTCAGAAAGCCCACAGCTTTCTACTCTCAGATTTAGTCTCCTGTTTGGCCTTTATAGTAAGGAGGCACCTGTACTTGGGTTTATGCACTTCCTGCTGCTGCTGCAGCACAAAAGTGCAGGGGTTCAATAGTTTGCCACTTTCAAACACTGGAGACATCCATGGGGGCCTGGATCCAATCTGTCCCAGCTCATGAGTTGTCCCCTTTAGCCTGGGAAACCTCAAAGTCGATGCTCTGGCTTCAGCCATCCATGCATTCACCAGTTTTAGAGTTTCATATCTTCTGCCCTTCAGAAATGGTGTGCACTGGTTGCTGTCATCTTGGAGTCCATCTGACTACTCTTAAAAAAAAAAAATCTGAGTTCTGTGTATTTTGTCTTTGTGAGATAAAGGTCATGAATTTTGATGAGGCATATCTTAAAGGTGACCGTTTTTTTTAATAATATTTTCAGGTATAAAATGTCCAAGGCGATTTTTGTGCTTAATTGCCCTGTTACCAAGGTGACCATGTTTCGTGATACATCTGGTATATTCTGAATTTTCACCCTTCACTGTATAATTATTAATAACACACCATTTTAGTCTATTTGGGTTTGACAAACTAAGGAGGCTGCAATAGTATGTTTTCTCTCCTTGCTACTCTTCCAACAAAGATGGAATTTAATTGTTGTCTCCCGGAATCTAGGAGGCCCTATGGCAAACTTGTAAACAATAAAATATATCCCAGGAATATTTCTTAACCAGATGGAAGGCATAAAAGGCAACTCTATTGCATCTTAGCTCAGTGGAAAACTCACCTTGGATCTCTTAGTCACTTGGTTTCCTCACATGGTGAGCTCACACAGAAAGGACTTGGAATGTCTACACATTTTTTTTTCAACTTCAGCCACTTAAGAGGTCATGAGCCAGAAAGATCCAGCTACTAACTCTTTAGAGTACTGACCTAACAGAATCATGACCTAGCAAAATGTCCATTGCTATGGAAAGTCACTACAGTATGAGGTGATTTATTATACAGCCACATTAAGTAGAACAATGAAATTTGAATTAGATATGCAGTTGAAGTTCTTAGGGTCTGCTTTCCTTGTTTTAAATTTGAAATTAGACAGCAGAGAGATAGTTAATGGACTTTCTAAAATTCAGATAAATTTTAGACTCTATTATAGATGGTGTATTGAGGTACCTCCTAATGAAAGATGAATTTATAAAA
The DNA here is from genome assembly GCF_030254825.1 of Meriones unguiculatus. NCBI lineage: Eukaryota > Metazoa > Chordata > Mammalia > Rodentia > Muridae > Meriones > Meriones unguiculatus. The sequence continues at coordinate 144,146,363 of NC_083369.1, read as the reverse complement.
CAACAAAGTTCTCAGAGACAAATTTATGGCTTTTCTATACCTTTAGCTAACAGCTCTACTTTTGCCTTTGTTTTTGTTAAATATGCACACAAAAGGCAATATAAATCATATTAGTCTAGCTAAAAGACTGAGTAAAAGTGAATGCTTGACCAAAATGAGTTTTTTCAACTTGAAAATTGTGTATGCCTAGAGCTTTCAAATTTTCTACCTAATTTCTTTTCATCGTTGCATTTTCATCATTCCCAGAGATAAACATCATGACAAATGAATTCTTTATTCTTTTCTTTCTTCACAGCTCACCTACTACTACAGTTGAGTTGCATCATGATGGAAGGCTTGGTCCTCAGAGTGGCCTTACTCAAAAGTGGTTAAACCTTTGAAATGCGGGACATTTCATTGGGGTCATTGCAGGCACACCCTATGAAATTAGTTCTAGGGCAGCAGTTCTCAAGCTGTGGGTTGTGACCCCTTTGAAGTGCAGAATGACCCTTTTACAGGGGTCACTTATCAGATATCCTGCATATCAGATATTAGCTCATTCATAACACTAGCAAAGTTACAGTTATGAAGTAACAAGAAAAAATAGCCTTATGGTTTGCCATCACCACACCATGAAAAACTATAATAAAAGGTTGCAGCATTAGGAAGGTTGAGAACCACTATTCTATGGAAACACATACTTGTTCTTTGAGAGGGTTGTTATTGATGCCACAAGTATAAGTTTACCTCATACTCTTTGTTTCCTGGCTCAAATTGTGACTCCTCACTCTGAAACACACTTTCTTTATTGTCATATGCCATTGGCTATTGGTTGTGAGACTCTTATGAGATCCAAGCCCATGTAGACATCTTGCTTTTGAGCATCTAAGGAAACCTTTTATGCTGCTTTGTGGATTTTATTATAGTAACAGAAAAGTCAATACATTGCTTACTTTTTCTGAAATAATATATTATTTAAATTTTCTAGGTACTGAACACAGAAACATATAGTAAAATCTTCCCACTTGGTTATATTGCTCAAATTGTGGTTTGTGCTATACAAACAATATCAATATTAATGTGTATGGCTGCAATCTTCTCTTCTTCTGTTACAGAGCTTTTATTTCAGTAAACTAAATTGATTTGAAGTGAATGTTGCCTCAGAAGTTTCCACTGAGTAAAGTGAATTAGCAAGTTAATGAAGGAGGAACAAAAGCAAGAAAATATGAGACTGTCTGAAAAGCATTCATAATCAACAGATAAAGAAAATGATCTATTTATTTTTTTACCACTGAGGGACTTAAGTCAAAATAGTTTGGCCTCTGAGACAAGCTCAGATGAGAAAGCAGCTTAATATTTGCATTGTGTTAACTCAGCTTCAACAGAAATTCCCTGATGGTCTATTATTTTCTCAGCATTATTTTTTTAATAGTGCCATAGGCTGCTGAAATCTTTATCTGTCCCAATTTTTATCTTGGTTTAACAACTAAGTTACTATCATATGACTGATTGACACAAATACAAAGTTAGTGCTTGTGGCTTTTCTATATCTGAGGCCTCAGTATCCATGGTATAACATTAAAATCCATGTTATTTTTTCTCTCTCTTATGTGTATACCAGAGATAGCCATCCTATAAGATGAATAAATCCTAGATCTCACAGTTGTCCTAAAGAAATCTCCCATTTTGCTTGAAGTGTAGCTCAGTAGTAGCATGTTTGTGTAGCATACACAAGGGTCTAGTTTTGATCCTGAGAACCACAAAAAAGAAATCCAATTGGCATTACATACTTGAGAATTATTTGTCACAAGAGTATTATTTTATTGTCTATTTTGATAATTATAAATACCAACAAATATAGAACAACACATGCCTAGAATTTTAGGATATTACATTTGTCTTTTTCTTTATTATTAATTCTGTTTAAATAGGTTACCAGAAAGGTGTGTGTGTGTGTGTGTGCGTGTGTGCATGAAATTGGAAGATTATGAGTAGCAAGTGTAGTCTGTCTGAATTATGGCCCACATGCTTCCTATAACTGCATGCATAGCCTCAGATTAGCTATGAGTACAGCCAAAAATAAAATTGTAAACTTAATTAATCCATTATGAGATTTTGATGCAGCTTTCTCTGAACAGCTCCACTCTGAATCTTAGTCTCTATAGATTGTGTGGTGATGGTCAGAAAGAAGAACAGGGGAATCATGACTGTTTGTGGGGTTCCCTTGTGAGAGTAACTTCATGGTCCATGGAGTCTGCAAAATGATTCCTAAACTCAGTTACACTGATACAAAGTATAAAATCTGTATATGACAATGTCCTGCCTGTCATAATGTCAAAATGCTTGACATGTCCAGAATATTTACTATTTACCTAGCAATATGCTAGTATAAGCAGCCATAGTACTAATAACCACACTGTATGTGGCGTTATTTTAGTCATCAACACTATGTTTGTGAAGAACTTGAAGTCTAATCATGATAAGATCTTAATAAAGATTCTAGAGCAAAAGAGTTTCCAAGTATTGGCTGGAACGCTGACTCTTCTTTAGCAAAGTTATATGCTATGAACAATAGTCCTTAGCTCTCCAGCTTCCAAAATTAAGTCATGTTAATAAAATTTAAGTCCAACAGGAGACAGTCACTGAAAAGACTTGAGTGTTTCCCTGCAATAGTTGCCACATTTTGATACTTGCACTCTACCACAGAGGTCATGGCAGATGGAAAGTTATGAGGTTATGTAGGATGGAAAACACTCATACTGTGACTACTTGCCCATGGATATCTCATTATTGTCACTTCCAGGATAAACTCTGAAGAGTGAACAGATTAAAAAGAAAAAAGGCAAAGGACAAGCTCTTTGATATATATCAAACTGTGCTTGAAATCATTCAGAACAGCTGGCAGTCCAAAGATATATTGAGTTATTTGTGTCTGGGTTGAGTTTCAAAGTGTATGAACATTTTACACATGAGCATTTGAAATGCCTCAGATTGTGTATGTCAGGGCACCATGATCTTTAGTTATTCCAAATTTTGTGGAATTTATATATGATTGTCACTTAATACAATTTGCAGATGGTATGTTTATTGAATATTGATTAATATAAAAATGGGAGATAATGGATAAGTATTCTGAGATTCTGAAATCCATCAACCGCACTTCTGAAATAAAAAGGTCTCTTTTCACTTTAGAAGTGAGATAATTTTATGACGTTTTCTGAGTGTGAATTTATTTTAATGAAACCTTTCATGTACTAAACAGTTCTAACCCTATATGCTATGTAAGGGTAAACAAGGACAATTTTAGAATACTAAAATACAAGGAGAAAAAGCACGAGAGAAAAGGTAAAATGGAATACTGAAAAGGGAAGCAAAATTATAATAAGAAATGGGGCAGGTAATGACATCTGAAACAGGAGAAATAAACAAATGATGAATTTTTAGAAAATAAACATTCAGTTGTAGTGTGTGGGTGTGTATTTTTGCATGTGAGCGTACATACTTGATGGGGCCAGTGACATCTGATAGTTTAGAACTGGAGGTATAGGCAGTTGTGAACTGTTCGATGTGATGTTGAGAATAGAACTATGTATGGGAAACTAGGATCCTCTGTGCTCTTGACTGCCAAGCCATATATTCAGCCTAAGACTATTTTTTAAAGGAGAAAGACCACCACAAACTGGGACTGTCCACATTCCACCACGGAAGGTGTGGGCTCACAAGGCCTGGCCCATCTCTGGGGGATTTTTAAGAAGTTAATACAGGAGCGAGAATTCTTTTTCAGTGGTGTAGTCACTGGTAGGTTACTGATACGCTTGTAAACAACCTCTTAGCCATGATCTTGTATGCAATCCTAATGAAACACATTGGATCAGCACCAAGTGTGAAAACAGACATGATAGTAGATATGAAGAAGGGAATCAGCAAGAGTGGGAGGATGATAAGAGAAGATAATATGGAATTAGTGTGGTTAAAATGCATCTCATACATGAATAAAAATGTCATTATGAAATCCACTGTTATCTATAATTAATATATGCTAATAAAATCTTTGTTATCACAATATTTATAAAGACATACCACAAGTGGTAACTAAAAACATTTTATAACAAAAACTTAATAAAACTCAGTCATTTTTTTTTCTTACTAAGGGAAAATATTTTAAAGAGTTGATAAACCTCAAACCATGTGTTTTATTCCAATCTTGATATATTTAAATGCCTTTTCTACTTACATGTGCGCACACACAAACACACACACCAATGCACAAACACACATGCACATCCACACCCACACCCACACACACACACACACGAATAGCCACAAATACATTTTCTGAACCCTCCCATTCTTACTTACTGTAAACAATGGGTTCGTATGAAAGAATCCACCCCATAGAGACAGATGTTGCATGTTTCTTTGTCGCAGCCCATATCAACAAAGATAAACCACTTAGGAGGAAAGGAATTAATGTGGTTGCTTCATAATTCCCTGGAAGCTATATAGTTTTTTTTTTTTTAAACAATGATGAGATAATGTGCTTACAGTATTGGAATGGTGTTTCTTGTTAGCAGAGGGAGAAGGGAGAGGAGAGGGAAAAAAAAGAAGTCCTTTTAATCTGAACTGCTTTGTGCCTAGAAATTCACAAGTGAAGCTTGGATGGCCTGTTCAGCTGCTACACTGCTGCCCATACCATGCCAAGAGGCAATGCAATAAAATATATTTCTGTCATCTCAGGATACTAGTAAGGAGGGTACTCGTAAGGAGGTTAAAAATGAAGGAAGGAGTACTATGAAGTCTCAGAAAAGATCTCTTCCGCTAAGCTGGCTTTACTACCCTTTATCACCTTTATCCTAACCCCTTGTCTCAGCCTCTTTTCCTTCTTACTGGTCCACCTCAGTGCACACATGAGAGAATTCATAATAATGAAGCTGAATGAGGAAGAGGTGTGTTGAAATTACGGAAGTCATTGGGGTCAATTTCAACGTGTGCACATGCACTGATCCCTAAGCGTCTGTTTTATTGTTTTCCTGAACACATTGTTAGCACATACACATTATTAGTTTTCTTCTTTCCCTATCCTCCTACAGTTCCTCGAGGTGGTTTTCTTAGGTTGTCCTTGGGTAGTAGGTCGAATAAATAAATGGCTACATTTGTGTGTGTGTGTGTGTGTGTGTGTGTGTGTGTGTGTGTAAATAGAGCAAATTACAGTCACCTAAAGATTGAGAACTATAATTTAATAACAAAGTCAGTCCTGTGTTCTTACATTTCACAGTTAAAAATTAAGAGGTTAAAAAAATTCTTTCCTCCTCACCCCATTTCTAGTGAAAAAAACTTTGTTTTGAAAATATCCTACATTATAAATTTCTTGGCTTAGATTTTTCAAGGAGTAAATTGATAACTATTAGTAACAAACAGAAGAATTCCATGCAAAGAAAACCAGCTATTAAGGGCAACTTAGGTAATTATACACATTTCATCATTTTATCATTGCCACAACCTTCATAGAAGGTATTATTATATTTATACCTTCAGAATACAATTAAAGTAACTAAATAAAAACATTGGTTAGGTATAAAAAACAGTTTCATACATATTACCAAACCTTAGTGAAATTTAAACTAATTCTTACTGAAAAGTAATAATTCAAGGATGTAATGTCGCTTTAATCAATGTTGCTTTAATAATCATGAGCTAACTGAAGTTCAGCTGAAACGGAAAATACAGATGACTCATTTAATGATCACCACCTTTTCCTTTTCCTCTCTGTAACTAACACTATCAAGCACTTCCTTATGTTACCATTTAAACTCATCCAAGTAAATTAATTGATGCAAAGATATTGGAGGTTATGTAATTACTTCCTCTGGCTCAGTGGTGTTGCCATCTGACTTCCAGTCAGCAAGACAAATTCTAAATTAAATGCAAATAATTGTTCACAATTAGGAAATGAAATGCCTGGAGAACCCCATGGTATTTTAAACAATCTTATGAACTTGCCATCAATCAACAATTGAGACTTTCTAGCATGTGCTTGGCTAAAGTTCAAATGATTAGAGTGTGCATAGCAGCAAGATATCCTACTACATCAGATATAATTCCCAAAGATGCATACTTCAGGCAGAAGTGGGCATAAAAAGTATTCAAAGTTCAAATTTGTGAGGGTCACCAAAAGGTCAATACCAAGTCATGCAATGATTCGTATTATAAAAGGATCCACTTAATCACCTTGGATGTGTTGGATAAATCTGGCCTTGATGCAGTTAAATGAGTACATTTTGTATTGCTTTGTTTTAGTTACAGGCAAAGAAGCCATTCTTTTTAAAGATGTTTCTCAGAATCTTTGGTAATGACCTTGCTGTCATTGGATTCATCCATACCTACAATGGCTACATTTAAAATAATTTTTAAAAACTTTATTTCTTTAGAACATAGAATGAAAGTATGCCATCTTTCAATAGAGGGAAAAGGAGGAAATATAAAGGGAAAAAAGAAGGCTGAAAGAAGAAAGCATTTCCAGGGGGAAAAAAATGACCTTAAAAGGCTAAAAATTTAGATAGCTAGGAAGGTATTGTTACTGAACACCATTAGCATTCATTTGGTATAGGTAGCAGACAACAACAAAAATAAAAAATAACTTGGAAGTGATCACTAAAAGCACAGAGGTAGGCAAAAAACATAAGTTCTTCTTGAACACAAATCTCAATGTCAATGGAGAGCACAGTTGGAATGTCCTCCTTTCCTGATTAGCAACCATCTAATCAAGGACATTGAGTGCCTGCCAGGTCTATATACATGTCATGCCGAGAAAAAAACAGAAGGGTTCAGGCCATTACAATAGGTGTTTTCAACCTATTGTAATGCAACAGGCTAAGAGTGGTTTTAAAAGTAATTATTTGTGATCATGGGTTTGTTTAACTGAGAGAGTAGTTTTTTTTCTCTACATATTTATGTACAATGAAGAAAAGTTTTTAAATGATTACAAACTCACTGTTTATTTAAACATGGCTAATGCAAGAGCAAATAGAGATGGGGGAATAATAAATGTGTATGTATACATATTTGTGTGTGTTCAAGTACAAATTCATATTCAACCATTATTTATAGAAAGGCTCTTTGGCCTACAGATGCTGAAATGTTATGTAAGATCCTTCAAACAGAACTTTTGTTAAGACTTTCTTACAAGGTTTCTACAGTAAGTCTGTAATGTTTAAACTGAAGCATTAATGTATCAGGCTGCAATGTGAAATAGCATTGTTTAGGACCCCCTCCACTAGTAGATACTTGACTGAGTTCATAGGCAAATGCATTTCCCTACATGGTTTACAAGAAATAAAAGAAAATCACTATATTCAGGGTGCTTTGTGAGTAAGGAATCAGAGCAGGAACAGAAGTGAAGCAAAGATTTCTGACATAAAGCCCCAGCTGGTCCATACATGCATCTGCCAGATGGGCAGAAAATGTAACATATGCTCACCTAGGCATTATCTGTTGTTCAGCATTTGGAAGTACTTGAATAGGACTGGATGTTCAAGGCTCTCTTTATCGGTTTGAATCACATAAAGCACTTCAAGACTCAAAGACAATTTAAACACTGACTTTAAAACAAGGGAATTAGTTGACGGCCTTATGTTCTAATGGAAAGCTATATAAAAAATAATCTTGTTCTGCTCAATAAATCATATCTTGGGCTTCAGTGTAACCTTGCCTATCCATATGTCTTAATACTGTAGCTGTCCTAGGATTTCTATTGTTGTAAAGAGACACCAAAACCACAGTAGTTCTTTTTAAAAATTTTACTAGTTTACTTTACATCTCTCCCCTCCTCCCAGCCCCACCTACTTACTCCCTTTCTCCCTTTCCCCCACCCTTTCCCTCCAGAAAAGGGAAGTCCCCCTCCCTCCGTATCAACCATCTCTAGCATATCAAGTCACATCAGGACTGAGTGTATCTTCATCCCCTGAGGCCAGGCAAGGCAGCCCTGCCAGGGAGACATGATCCAAAAGCAGGCAATAGAGTCCATGGTTAGAAACAGACTCTCCCAACTCTCTACCATAGGGTAGTTTGCAAGTAGGGCCAATTATTGGTTGGACTTCCCCTCATTTTTTGTACCCTCTTTAATCCCTGTACTTCTTGTAGGCAGGGTAATTTTTAAATCAAAGGTTTTGTTGTTGTTGTTGTTTTGTTTTGTTTTGTTTTCCCAGTGGGTTGTTGTTTACCTCCTTCCACTAATCCTACCTGGGAGGACCACAGCAACTCTTACAAAGAAGAAGAAAAAAAAACACTTAATTGAAGCTGGCCTACAGTTTCAGTGGTTTAGTACATTGTCATCATGGTGATAAGCATGGTGGTGTACAAGCAGACACAGTACTGGAAAGGGACCTGAGAGTTCTACATCTTGACCCTCAGACAGCAGAATTGTGAGCCACTAGGCAAGCTTGAGCTCCTGAGACCTCAAAAGCCCACTCCTCTTAATGATGCACTTCTTCCAATAAAGCTAAACCTACTCCAGAAAGGACAGACCTCCTAATAATTCCACTCTCTGTGAGTCAATGGGGGCCATTTTCTTCAAACCACTACAGTAACTTTGCTTATCTGCAATGCATTAATGTAATCTTGCCTAACTGTGCTCTAATCCTTCATGTTCTTTTCTGTGTGACTTAAAAGCTATATTCTGTGCTACAAAATTTGCTTTTAAGAGAAATGCCAGAGTGGTAGTTTTGGTAGACGCGTGGCAAAGGAAAATGTCTTCTCTGTAAAATAAAGAAAATTCTATTTTAGGGAGCTAGTATGCTTCTAAAAGACTTTAGGCTCATTGTTTTTTGTTTGTTTGTTTGTTTTGTTTTGGTTTGGTTTGGTTTTGGGTTTGTTTGTTTTTAATATTGATTTACTCACAAATATATATTAAGGCTAAAATATATAATCTGAATTACTTATCTATTAGATCCTACTTTAGATTCCATTTACTTACCCAAATTATGGTAGTCCTCTTCTCTCTGTAATCTTAGGGCAATCTTTATACAGTCATAACTTTCTCAAGTCAACTTCAAATAGGATAGAAAGTTGAACTTCTAGGTTATATGTCAGTCTCAGAAAAGACCCCTGTGCCCAGATATATTTGGTCCTTGTGGAGCTCCTATCCTTTCCACATCATATAAACTCCCCCTTCTTTTATATGTTTCCCTGCACTCTGCCAAAGGTTTGGTTATGAGTCTTAGTATCTGCTTTGATACACTGCTAGGTAGAGTCTCTACCTGGAACCTCTGCGTGTATGAAGCCCATGGTAGCTCAGTTACCAACTGGTTTCCCATAGTAAGGGGAACAGGGACTATTTCTGACAGGAACTCAATGGCAGGCTCTTTGACCTCCCCACCCCCCAAGGGAGGAGCAGTCCTGCTAGGCCACAGAGGAGGACTTTGCAGCCAGTCCTGAAGATACCTGATAAAACAGGGTCAGATGAAAGGGGAGGAGGTCCTCCCCAACCAGTGGACTTGGAAAGGGGCAGGGAGGAGATGAGGGAGGGAGGGTGGGATTGGGAGGGAATGAGGGAGCAGATACAGCTGGGATACAGAGTTAATAAAATGTAACTAATAATAAAAAAAAAAGAAAAGAAAAGAAAAAGAAAAAAGAAAGTTGAACTTCTGTTAAGCCTTTTAAAAGAACATATAACTAGAAATTACTTTACAAAATAAATTTGTTTCAATTCCCACACTAACACTCAACCTAATTCATGATAAAAAATATATTCTAGGGACTATGGAGCCCGCTGAAGTTCCCTTAAGGCCCTAACGTCCACTCTTTAGTGAATAATGAGTGCCTTCACATTAGTCTAAATGTAATTTATTTCAGGCATCACACTGTCTTTTGAGCTCATAATGCAGCCTAGAAAACACAACTTTGTTGCCAGTTAAACAATGATTTTAGGGTACATTAATTCCTAAGCGTTCTGTTTCTTCCTGAGCACTCCAATACACTGATTTTTCTCAAAAGACTTTTAGGTGGTTACTTACACCCAACAAGGAAAATCTACAGGGTTGTTATTTTTATTTTATTCAAAACATGGTAAACTTTTAGGCCTGCTGGCAAAGGCATACTATAATCCCAGCATTTCAGAGGTAGGAGCAGGAAGATCAGGAGTGAAACCCACCTTAGATGGTAACTCTGAGGTCACTCTAGGCTCTATTTGACCCTGTCTTTACAAAAATGAAATAAAAGCCTCACTCCTGCTTGGGAAGCTTGGGAAAGCTAGCTCCACCTTTTCCCAGATGTAGCTATCAGGAAAGCCAGTCCTGCTTTTTTTCTGGCTGCTACAGGCAGGAGAGCTGGCCCTGGTGACATGGGTGCCGCAGCTGGCTCGAATGGCATTAATTTGGGAGAGCTGGTTGGCCTTGCTCCTCAACTGGGCAAAGCTGAAGACCAAGCTCTGGTAGCATAGGTGAAGGAGAGCTGATGTGCTGACCAACTCAGGTACCACCCAGGTCCAGATCCAGGGCTTTGAGTTGGTCCACCCCAACATCTACCCCATCTATGAACTGCCGCATCAAGTGAAGGGACAAGTCCTTTAAAGTCAAAGTTGCAGGATCTCCAAGACTGCTACAACAGGATATCTGAAAGGAGTCCCAATGAGGATCCAGTATGGATGGTGTGGCAGAAGTCAGAGGCCTTGAACCAGACCTTGAACTCATCATAATGAACATTTACAAATAAGCAGTTTGGGCAAAGGTGTATATTGTGTGCCACAACTGTGGCATAACACAGCTTCCATGGAGAGATTTGTTTTCACCTTTTCTCTTTGTTTTGTTTTGTCTTCCTTTGGTGGGTAGGTTGCAAAGGCAGAGGGTTGGTATGAAAAAAGAGGGAGATGAGTGGGATGGGGATGCAAGATGTGAAGTTCACAAAGACTCAATAAAGCATTAAAAAAATACAGAAGTTGCCTGCAAAAATAAAAAAAAAAAAACAAAAACTTACTCAGTCAATCATTTGATATAGCTAAACATTCTGTGAATTAGACAAACCTGTTTAGAATATTTCTGATATTTTGCAAAATTCTTCAATAGTACATTTCAGATTCTCTTCAAGCAAACAGAATAAACATAGAATGAACTATTATTTATTTTAACCTTTGGAAAAAGAAATTTTGATTACTATACAGGACTGCAGATCTACTTTAATGATTATTTCCTTGTGTCAAATGTCCAATAAAACCAAAGATCCAGATTTTCTTATTTTGTAGATTCATGCATTATTTTATTTTTGCTGTATGAGTATTTTGCCTGCATGTATGTCTGTGCATTATGATGAACAGCTGATACTCTCAAAAGTAGAAGAGGATATCAAATTCCCTGAAACTTAGGCCACAATTTTTTTTTCTGAGCTGTCATGTGGTGACTAGACCTAGGTCCTTTGTAAAAACAACAAATGTTTTTAACTACTACACCATACCGTCAACACCTCATGCATTGTTTCTGCAACTTATTTATAGCAATTTCTGTTCATTTTAAGTGGTTTGAATGTCTTTGTTATTATTCAATCATGCTTGCATGTCCTGACTTCAGTCTTTAAAAAACAAGTCACAAAGTGCCTTTTATTCTAGCTATATCCATTCACATGCATGCACAATGTTTTGTATGTCCAAGAAGTAGCACACAACAAAGGTGCTCAAAGGTGTCTGATGTTTGGTAGTTGTAAACTTCCCTTACAAATATCTTCCTGAAGAGCCCATACATTTTGAAAACAGAAACAAATCAATTTCAAGCAGCTATGTAAATATGTCAAGTAAAAACGAACCTAGTGTTTATTTGTGGAAGCATTATCCATATTTAGATGCAAAGACATTTGACCACTTTTAGTCCTTCAAACTGAATGACAAATTTCTTCCAAAGACCACAAAATGATTACTGTGGGTAATGTTTTCAGTGGATAGTTTTTCAAATGAAAAAGGTCATTAAGAGTGCAGTTTAACTCTTGAGCAAATATTGAGAATCTTTCAAATAATCTGAGTGGGAAGAAAAATTATTCCCCAACATGAATTTATTAGGAGAAAAAAAGACTTCAAATGCTGTTACTGGGTGATACATTAATGGATGAGGGAAAATTAAAAACACAGCAATTAAAGATAAAAAACAGAAACTAAATAATTCCAGCAATATTAGTATCCAAATGGGTACATTGGCTGAAGCAAAGCAGTGTTCAAAATGAATGATTTTGTAATGGGCTAGTCTGTCTGTTTTACAGAACTACACTATAATGGCACAACTATTCTTAGGTTAATTTTAGAAGAAATGAGGGAATTGGTATTTCTCAAAGGAAGTAGGTAAGTATCCTTTGTTCTCATTTCCCTTAAATTATAACTGATCATGGTGATGAGACTAATTGTACTGAATGTTTTCCCAAGCCCATACTGCCAAATTAAAGTTTTTGCAGTCAGATGTATTTATTTGCTTGCTTTTGCTCCCAGTTGGGCCAAAGAACTTTCCTCCAAGCTTCTTCATACATTTTTTTAAAAAAGTCTCCATCATTAAGTTCCCCTTATTTATGACACCATAAACAGTTCCCACAAGGCTTCTACTCTCACTTTCAAATCAAATAATTCTCAGTCCTTTTTCTTAAACAGTTTGTCTTTCTAACAAATAACTGTTTTCAGTTTTACATGTTTTAGTTATTTTAATGTCCCTGTCTATTAAAATGTCAATTTTCACAACTATTATTATAATACTAAAACTCACTAATAGTCAGTATATAAGCACCGCAAATGCAAATATTTTCTAAATTTCTGAATAAAAAAGAAAATATAAACATGAAAAATCTAGAAAGTGAAAAGAAAAATAAAGACATAACAAGAAAACTAAGAAAAACAGATTTTTAAGGGTCTTCACTGATCATGTTCACGTATAAATATTTCTACATTCAACTGCTCACTATATCATTGTAACAGTTTCTTGGGGAAGTGTTTTTATCATTGGGTAAGAAATAAGGAAACAGAGTTTCAAATATTTCAGTGATTGGCTCTAGCGTGCACACTAAAGAGAACAAAGTATGGAATCTGCATTGCATTATACACCAGTGTTCTCTCCAACAATGCCACTATGTTGTTTCATACTAATTCTTTTCCTTCACTCTAGTTTGTGAGAGCACATTTCTCTTCTACTTGTAAAGTGATGTTTGATTATCCATTTTCAAAATACCGGACACCTTTTGCTCAGGCAGATGATGGAACCTCCTTAATTCTAAAAGCTTGTTATACTACTCATCTTTCCTTGAATTAGGATTCACCACCTGCTCTTTGGGTTAGCTTTAAATAGTGAACTTTGAAGCACATCTTCTAATGTACCGCATATCATAGGCATTGACATAATATAAGCAAAGTCTGTTGTCAGGATGTCTTACAATAAACGCTACAAACTATATAAAGAACTCAAGAAGTTAAACACCAACAAATCAAGTAATCCAATTTAAAAATGGAATACAGAGCTAAACAGACGACTCTGAATAGAGGAATATTGAATGGCAGAGAAACACTTAAAGAAATGTTCAACATCCTTAGTCATCAGGGAGATACAAATCAAAACAACCCTGAGGTTTTACCTTACACCCATCAGAATGGCTAAGTTAAAAAAATTCAAGGGACAACACATGCTGGAGAGGTTGTGGAGAAAGAGGAACCCTCCTCCATTGCTGGTGGGAATGTAAACTTATACAACCACTTGGAAATCAATCTGGCACTTTCTCAGACAATTATAAATAGTGCTACCTCAAGATCCAGTTATACCACTCCTGAGCATATATCCAAAATATGCTCAAGTACGCAACAAGCACATTTGTTCAACCATGTTCTTAGCAGCTTTATTCATAATAGCCAGAATCTGGAAACAACCTAGATATCTCTTAACGGAGGAGGAATGGTTACAGAAATTGTGGTACATTTACACAATGGAATACTACTCAGCAATTAAAAACAAGGAAATCATGAAATTTGCAGGTAAATGGCGGGAACTAGAAAAGATCACCTTGAGTGAGGTATCCCAGAAGCAGAAAGACACAAATAGTATATACTCACTTATAAGTGGATATTAGACATATAATATAGGATAAACATACTAAAGAATCTAAGCAAGAAGGAAGACCCTGGGTAATATGTTCAGTCCTCCCTCAGAAAGGCAAATGGGACAGACATTGGAAGAGGGCAAAATCAGGGAACAGGACAGGAGCTTACCACAGAGGGCTTTTGAAAGACTCTACGCAGCACGGTATCAAAGCAGATGCTGAGATTCATAGCCAAACTTTGTGCAGAGTATAGGGAATCTTATGAAAGAAGGGAGAGAAAGAAAGACCTGGAGGGGACAGGAGCTCCACAAGGAGAGCAACAGAACCAAAAAAATGTGGGCCCAGGAATCTTTTCTGAGATTGATACTGCAAAAAAAGGACCATGCATGGAAATAAACTAGAATCCCTGCACAGATGTAGCCCATGGCAGCTCAGTCTCTAAGTGGGTTCCGTAGTAATGGAGAACAGGGACTGTCTCTGACATGAACTCAGTGGCTGGCTCTTTGATCACCTCCCCCTGATGGGGGAGTAGCCTTACCTGGCCACAGAAGAAGACAATGTATCCTGTACTGATTTGATCTGATTGGCTAGGGTTAGAGGCAAGGGTAGGAGGACCCGTCCAATCAGTGGACTTGGAGAGTGGCATGGGAGAAATGCAGGAAGGAGGGCAGGATTGGGGAAGGTGCTACAGCTGAGATACAAGTGAATAAATTGTAATAAATTATATATATATATATATATGGACTGCAGTTAGAATTCTAAAGTGCTGCAGTGTATGCAGTGTAGGTAAGTATTCTTCAATGGTATACCTGTTAAGGGCTATATCCATACTCTATTAAGTTATTGGGAGATGGTAAACTACTTACATAGCTAGCACCAGTTCGAAATCTTTAGGTCATTGGGACCATGCTCAGAAAAGAAACTTGGGATCCTGGTAGATTAATCTTTCCCTATCTTGCTTTCTATCTTAGGAACCATGCAAAACACTCACTTATCTCTGGGACTCCTTTAATAAAGGAACAAATTCCAGTTACATGGTTTTTCCTCCCTATAGATTAATCATTTCTCTAAATCTTAATATTCTCACCATTTAGATAGGCTTTCAAGATACAGATTATCCAAGGTTGGGGTAGGCATTAGGCACAAATATTCAGACCATATCATAGCACTGTGATATTCCCGTATATTAAAGAACTGTATTTTTGTTCATAAGAAATGAACTATCAAACCATAGGAAGATACTTGTTTATATTTTGCATTTTCATTTTTAGGATTTTTTTTAAGTTAAGACATTTTTCAATTTTATTTTTCTTATTAGTTACATTTTGTTAACTCTGTATCCCAGCTGTATCCCGCTCCCTCATTCCCTCCCAATCCCACCCTCCCTCCCTCAACTCCGCCCTACCCCTTTCCAAGTCCACTGTTAGGGAAGGACCTCCTCCCCTTTCATCTGACCCTGTTTTATCAGGTATCTTCAGGACTGGCTGCAATTCCTCCTCTATGGCCTGTATGTATGTATGTATACATGCATGTATGTATGTATGTATGTATTTTAATGATAAAATTTCAAGTTTATAGTTATTTTAAATTTTTATTTTTATTTTTAAATTTTCTTTTTTATTATGATTTGTTCTCTTTGTATCCTCACTGCAGCCCTCTCCCTCATATCCTGACAGTCTCACCCACGCTTCCTCTTCTCCCCCTATGTCCTTGCCATAGTTTGCTGATAGGGGAGGACCTCCTCCCCTTCTATCTGACCCTAGCTCATCAGGTCTTACCAAGGCTGGCTTCATCATCTTTCTCTGTGGCCCAGCAAGGCTGCACCCCCGGGGGAGTGATCAAAGAGCCAGCCACCAAGTTCCTGTCAGAGACAGTCCCTCTTCCCATTTCTAGGGAACCCACTTGGAAACTGAGAAGCCAATGGGCTTCCTTTGAACAGGGGGTCTAAGTCTTCTCCATGGGTTGTCCTTAGTTGGAGTATCAGTCTCTGCAGGCCCTCCTGGGCCCAAGTATTTTGACTCTATTGTTCTAGGGGTGACACAGTGTGCAAGTAAAGGAGGTCAGAGCCTGTACATCATTGTACTATATTATAATAAAGTGTGTAAATCAAGTCTGGCTCCAGAGATTATGTATAGATTTAGCACAATAATAATAGATGACTGTCATTAATCAGACATAATAATTGTGCCACTCTAGTGGTGAATGTTGATAATGGGTATGCCTATGTTTTCATGTGGAATTGGGCTTATATTTTCTTGTAATTTTTCCTGTAAGGCTATGGCTGCTTTTAATAATAAACCTTGTTAAATTTTAACCATTTTGTAAAAGGTAATTTTCCTTTTCACAAATGAAAAATGTCTAAAGGAAAAATAATGAAACTAATATTCTAATTAAATATACTAATTAAAGAACACTTATGTTGTGAGCAAGCATTAAGTTTCTGTTGGGACATTATGTCCCGCTTGGCCACATTTTACAGCCCCCCAAAATCACCAGAAGTAATTCATGATGAGTTATATTAATTTCTTTTTTAAAAGCATTAGAATGTCTTTTTCTCTGGAGCTTCATAATTTTGCACCAAAAACAAAAACCTAAAGATTCACAAATAGATTCCCAATTAGTGCTGAAAGTGACTGTAGGTATGACTGGTTATTAATTCTTGCACCTGAAACTGCTGAAGACATTGTTGACTAATTTAGTACAAATTTGTTATACTTTTCTATAAAGCATAGTCACTGTACCTAATAGGATTAGAAAGAATGCCATAGGCCTTTGCCTTATAGTTAATCCACAACTAGCATTACACCCCTTCCTTGACTGAGTTAGTGAGTTACAAGCAAGGATGCTGACATTTTCTGGGATCTTTCTATACATTTTCAGTCTAGAAATTGTATAGATATAATATTTCTAGTGGCTTAAAAATGATTTGGAGAGATGATGATTCAAAATATGATATTCAGGCTACAAAAAGATCAGGGACATCTAAGGGTATGTAACTCAACTTATCCTGCCTGATCTACAGGCTGCTGGTATCTTTAAGGCTTGCAAACATTTCAGATTTCTTTTGCTGGACAGGGAATAAAAGATCCATCATATCACATTGTTGTCTAGATCAATAGAACCATTTATTTCATGTATGCATGTTCTACTAAATGCTTCATCTGGCTCAGAATAATGAGGACACCTCATGCTTTGTATTTTGCTTTCCAACTTTAAAAGTGGAACAAATTTAAAAATTGTGTAACTTCTCCAAATCTATCAAGAGTGCATTTATTTCTTCTTAACTACTTAAGTTCACTTAATTTCACTATACAAATCCACATTTAGCATTTCTATATGGCTAGATTTTGAGCAACCTTCATTGTATTCTGTGACTACTGTTTTATCACTTTGTTCTGACACAAAGAGACTAACTCTTAATGGCCTCCTGAAAATAGAATGATCATGATGATTCATGTGTAGATCTTATGTATCTTTGTTTGCATCTACTCTGTCTTTGCATAGCATGTTTCAATTCTGTAATTTTTTTTTTTTTTGTAATTTCAATGTGGCAGGTTTGGGTGGAGTAAAAATGAACATTGAGCAAAAGTGCTATCATTGACATTGTAGGGAAATATAATTATTGAAACATTTTCTGTTCACAGGGCTTAAGTTGTAATGTTCAGAAAACAATAGATATGAGGGCAGGAATTTTTGAAAACATGATTTATGCTCTTTTAAAACTGTCACAATAATAGGATGAGAACAATAAACATCTATGGCTCTTTCTCACAATTTCTGAAATTTTACTACAAGTATATGGTTGTCTTGGTAATAATGCCCCTGCTTTTGTTTCACTTGGTGACAACCTGGATTATTTTTCTAGATTTTCATACTTTATTCTCACATATCCCTATAGATTCTAAGAGAGAGGTATAAAGTATTCAAGAAAAATATTTCAGAATAATGTTACTAGCCTATAGGTTTTCTCAACTATATAATTCTCTTTTTTCCATATTTTTATTGTGGCAAACATATGCATGAGTGACCATATTGCATGTGAAATTGAATGTGAAGCATAGATGACCTTGAATATTACCTGATTCTTTATTTCTGTTTTATTCATTGTGATGTTTTTTCATAGTCCTTCTATCAAATAAGTTTATACCTTCAACACCAGAAATATCTCATGAAAAGTGAGGGGAAAAAAAGCTTTAAATAAAAAAGAAAAGAAAAGAAAGGTCTATAGTTAAAACAACAGGGAGCAGAAATCACACTAGAAATAAAAATGTCTGCCATATTGAGACACTGTGGGGGATTCCCATGTTAGCCAGAAATGCTATTAAGTTCACACTGCCTGGTTTTATTTTACACTCTTGGGATTTACAGCAACTGTCACAACCTACTTCATGTTTCTCCACCTATTTTCCATCTTTCCCTTCATATTCTTTTTAAAACAAAAATTTAAAACATTTATTTATTTTATTTTATTTTTCAGATTATAATATAATTACATCATCTCCCTGTTCTATTTCCTCTCTCCAAACTCTCCCATGTCCCCTTAGTCCCTCCCAAATTGATGATATCTTTTTTTATTATTGTTACATATATATGCATAGAAAATGCAACCTGCTGAGTGTAGATGATTTCAGGGCTGACCATTTTGTACTGAATAACCAATTAGGAGGTTCATCTCTAGGAAAGATTATTTCCCTCAGTAGCCACAAATAATCTTTATATACCTCTGGCTGATCTAGAGCTTACAATATATACCAGGCTAATTTTGAACACACAGAAAGCCTCCTGCTTCCCAAATAGTGGTATTACAGGTGTGAAGAAACACAAGTATGTGCCAACACAACAAACATTTTTGGGCTCCCCTGACCAAAATTTGAACACAGGTTGCATCAGTAAGAGCCCTGAATCCTAATCACAATTGCCACCAGAGAGCATCATTAAGTAATATCTTAAGGTCTATTTGTTACAGTGATTCTGGAACAGCAATTAAATCATTCAATAGGAAGATCAGCCTCATGAAAAGAAGATAAAGCATACAAACTTTATATTTCCAAATATATTCAATAAATATACTAAAACAAGAAATACTTTTGGTTAAAATAAAGTTCACTCAAAAAGATGACCAGAAGACATGATAGTAAGAAATGTTGGTGCAGATATTCGCAGTGTCATGAGGGGCCAGAATCTTCCTTTTGGCTCTACCTTCTTGGATACTTTTTCAGTTGTGTCCCCATGATTTGGAATCATGATAGCAAGAATTCTCTGTAACACCAAGTCTACAATTTAAGAAAGGAGAAACTGCTGGTACTGTGGCAACTATTACTTTTTTTCCAGCATTTTTTGATATTGTATTTTTTATTAATTACACTTAATTCACTTTGTATCCCCCTATAATCCCCTCCCTCTTCCCCTCCAAGTCCCACCCTCCCTCCCGCTTCTTCACGAATGGTCCTCCCCAAGTCCACTGATAGGGGAGGTCCTCCTCTCCTTCTTTCTGATCTTAGTCTATCAGATCACATCAGGAGTGGCGGCATTGTCATCTTCTGTGGCCTGGTAAGGTTGATCCCCCTTCAGGGGGAGGTGATCAAAGAGCAGGCCAATCAGATTATGTCAGAGGCAGTCCCTCTTCCCATTACTATGTAACCCATTTGGACACTAAAATGCCATGGACTACATCTGTGCAGGGGTTCTAGGTTATCTCCATGAATAGTCCTTGGTTAGAGTATGAGTCTCTGGGAAGACCCCTGTATTCAAATTTTCTTGTTCTGTTGCTCTCCTTGTGGGGTTCCTGTCCTCTCCAGATCTTATTCTTTCCCACTTCTTATATAAGATTCCATGCACTCTGCCCAGCAGTTGGCCATAAGTCTCAGCATCTGCTTTGATAGTCTGCAGGGCAGAGCTTTTCAGAGGCCCTCTGTGGCAGGTTCCTAGGTTGTTTCCTGTTTTCTTATTCTTTTGATGTCCATCCTCTTTGCTTTTGGGATGGGGATTGAGCAGTTTAATCATGGTCCTCTCTCTTGATTAGTTTCTTTAGATGTACAGATTTTAGTAGGTATACCTATGCTATATGTCTATATGAGTGAGTATATACCATGTGCCTTTCTGTTTCTGGGAAAGCTCACTCAAGATGATCCTTCCAAGGTCCAAACATTTACATGCAAATTTCATGATTTCCATATTTTTCATTGCAGAGTAATATTCCATTGTGTAGATGTACCACAATTTCTGCATCCATTCTTCAGTTGAGGGGCATCTGTGCTGTTTCCAGCTTCTGGCTATTACAAATAAGGCTGCTACAAACATGGTTGAGCAAATGTCCTTATTGTGTACTTGAGCCTCTTTTGGATATATGCCTAGGAGTGGTATGGCTGGATCTTGAGGAAGCACTATTCCTAGTTGTGTGAGAAAGAACCAAATTGATTTCCAGAGTGGTTGTACAAGTTTACATTCTCACCAGCACTGGAGAAGGGTTCCCCTTTCTCCACAACCTCTCCAGCATGTGTTGTCACTTGAGTTTTTCATCTTGGCCATTCTAATGGGTGTAAGGTGAAATCTAGGGGTCCTTTTGATTTGCATTTCTCTAATGGCTAATGACATTGAGCATTTCTTTAAGTGTTTCTCTGCCATTCTATATTCCTCCACAGAGAATTCTCTGTTTAGCTCTGTTCCCCATTTTTTAATTGGATTACTTGGTTTGCTGCTTTTCAGCTTCTTTAGTTCTTTATATATACTGGATATTAGCCCTCTGTCAGATAAAGGTTTGGTGAAGATCCTTTCCCAGTCTGTAGGCAGTCATTTTGTTTTGATGACTGTGTCCTCTGCTTTACAGAAGCTTTTCAGTTTCATGAGGTCCCATTTATTGATTGTTGCTCTTGGAGCCTGTGCTGTTGGTGTTCTGTTCAGGAAGTTGTCTCCTGTACCAATGAGTTCAAGGGTATTCCCCACTTTTTCTTCTAACCTATTTAATGTGCCCGGTTTCATGTTGAGGTCTTTGATCCACTTGGACTTCAGTTTTGTGCAGGATGATAATTATGGCTCTATTTGCATTTTCCTTACATGTAGACATCCAGTTGGACCAGCACCAATTGTTGAAGATGCTATCTTTTTTCCATTTTATGGTTTTGGTATCTTTGTCAAGGATTAGGTTTCCATAAGTGTGTGGGTTTATATCTGGGTCTTCAGTTTGGTTCCATTGATCCACCATCCATTCTGTTTCTATGCCAGTACCATGCAGTTTTTATAACTGTTGCTCTATAGTACAACTTAAGATCAGGGATGGAGATACCTCCTGAAGATCTTTTATTGTAGAGGATTGATTTAGCAATTCTGGGTTTCTTGTTATTCCATATGAAGTTGAGAATTTTTCCTTCAAGGTCTGTAAAGAATTGTGTTGGTAATTTGATGGGAATTGCATTGAAACTGTAGCTTGCTTTTGGTAAGATGGCCATTTTTACTATGTTAATCCTGCCAAGCCATGAGCATGGGAGATCTTTCCATCTTCTGATATCTTCTTCTAATTCTTTCTTCAGAGTCTTGAAATTTTTTTTCATACAAGTCTTTGACTTGCTTGGTTAGGGTTACACAAAGGTACTTTATGTCATTTGTGGCTATTGTGAAGGGTGTTGTTTCCCTAATTTCCTTCTCAACCCTTTTGTCTTTTGTGTACAGGAGGGCTACTGATTTTTTTTTTATTTAATTTTGTATGCGGCCACTTTAATGAAGGTGTTTGTCAGCTGTAGGAGTTCCCTGGTAGAGTTTTTGGGGTCACTCAAGTATACTATCATATAATCTGCACATAGTGATAATTTGAATTTTTCCTTTCCAATTTGTATCCCCTTGATGTCCTTCAATTTTCTTATTGCTCTAGCAAGGACTTCCAGAACTATGTTAAAGAGATATGGAGAGAGTGGGCAGCCTTGTTTTTTTTCCCCTGCTTTCAGTGGGATTGCTTTAAGTTTCTCTCCATTCAGTTTGATGTTGGCTATAGGCTTGCTGTATGTCGCCTTTACTATATTTAGATATGTGCCTTATATCCCTGATCTCTCCAGTACTTTAAACATGAATGGATGTTGGATTTTGTCAAATGCTTTTTCAGCATTTAGGGAGATTATCATTTTTTTTTCTTTCAGTTTGGTAATATGGTGGATCACACTGATGGATTTCTGTATATTGAACCACCCCTGCATACCTGGGATGAAGCCTACTTGGTCATAGTGGATGATATCTTTGATGTGTTCTTGTATTCAGTTTGTACGTATTTTGTTGAGTATTTTTGCATCAATGTTCATAAGGGAGATTGGCATGAAATTCTCTTTTTTTGTTGAGTCTTTGTGAGGTTTAGGTACCAAGGTGACTTTGGCTTCATAGAATGAGTTTGGTAATGCTCCTTCTGTTTCTATTTTGTGGAATAATATGAAGAGAACTGGAGTTAGCTCTTCTTTGAAGGTTTGGTAGAATTCTGCACTGAAACCATCTGGTTCTGGGCTTTTTTTTTCGGATGGGAGACTTGGTCCTGATTCAGCTTTGGTAAGTCAA
The DNA here is from genome assembly GCF_030254825.1 of Meriones unguiculatus. Taxonomy (NCBI): domain Eukaryota; kingdom Metazoa; phylum Chordata; class Mammalia; order Rodentia; family Muridae; genus Meriones; species Meriones unguiculatus. Next base: position 144,123,809 of record NC_083369.1, on the reverse strand, counting down.
ATCGATCAAGAAAATTTTCCATTTCATTTAGATTTTCAAATTTTGTGGCATATAGACTTTTGAAATAAGTCCTAATGATTGTTTGGATTTCCTCAGTGTGTGTATTTATTTCCCCCTTTTCATTTCTGATTTTGTTGATTTGGATGGTGTCTCTCTGCCTTTTAGTTAGCTTGGCTAAGGGTTTGTATATCTTGTTGATCTTCTCAAAGAACCATCTCTTGGTTTCATTGATTCTTTGAACTGTTTTATTTGTTTCTAATTTATTGATTTCAACCTTGAGTTTGTTTATTTCCAGCCATCGATTCCTCTTTGGTGTGTCTGCTTCTTCCCCCCCCCCCCCCCAGGGTTTTTAAGTGAGCCATTAAGTTGCTTGAAGGAGCTGTCTCGAATTTCTTCTTGAAGGCACTTAGTGCTATGAACTTTCCTCTTAGCACTGCTTTCATTGTGTCCCACAAGTTTGGGTATGTTGTGTCTTCATTTTCATTGAGTTCTAGAAAGACTTTTTAATTTCTTTCTTTATTTCTTCCCTGACCCAGCTGTCTTTTAGTAGCAAGTTGTTCAGTTTCCATGTGTGTGTAGGCTTTTTGCTATTTCTCTTGTTATTGAGGTCCAGCTTTATTCCATGGTGATCAGACAGGATACAAGGGATTATTTCAATCTTCTTGTATTTGTTGAGGGTTGCTTTGTGACCAACTATGCGGTCTATTTTGAAGAAGGTTCCATGAGGTGCTGAGAAGAAGGTAAATTCTTTTGTGTTTGGGTGTAAGGTTCTGTAAATGTCTGTTAGGTCCATTTGATTCATGACCTCTGTTAGAGATATTGTTTCTTTGTTTAATTTCTGTTTAGTTGACCTGTCCTTTATTGAGCGTGGGGTGTTGAAGTCTCCCACTATTAATGTGTGGGGATCTATATGTGGTTTAAGTTTTATCAATGTTTCTTTTACAAATGTAGGTGCTCTTGTATTTGGGGCATAGATGTTCAGGATTGTGATGTCTTCCTGGTGGAATTTTCCCTTGATGAGTATGAAGTGTCCTTCCCCATCTCTTTTTATTAATTTTGGTCGAAAGTCTATTTTATCAGATATTAGAATGGCTACTCCTGCTTGCTTCTTGGGCCCATTTACTTGGAAAGCCATCTTCCAACCCTTTACCCTCAGGTAATGTCTATCTTTGTGACTTAGGTGTGTTTCTTATATGCAACAGATTGCTGGGTTTTCTTTATGCATCCATTCTGTTAGTCTGTGTCTTTTTATTAGAGAATTGAGTCCATTGATGTTGAGAGTGATTAATAACCAGTGGCTGTTAGGTCCTTTGATTTTGATGTTGGCTGTGGTCATAATGTTGTTTGCTTGTTTGCTTTTTGTTTTACTGTAGTGAAGTTAATTATTTCCTGTGTTTTCTTGAAAGTAACTAGTTTTCTTAGGTTGTATTTTCCCTTCTATTGTCTTCTGTAATGCTGGATTTGTGTGTAGGTTTTGTTGAAATTTGTTTTTGTCATTGAATGTCTTGTTTTCTCTGTCTATGAAGACTGAGATTTTTGCGGGGTATAGAAGCCTAGACTGACATCTGTGTTCTCTTAGGGTCTGCATGATATCCATCCAGGCCCTTCTGGATTTCATAGTCTCTCTTGAAAAGTCAAGTGTGATTCTAATTGGTTTGCCATTATATGTTCCTTGGCCTTTTTCCCTTGCAGCTTTTAGTATTTTTTCTTTGTTCTGTATACTTACTGTTTTGATTATTATGTGGCGGGAGTATTTTCTTTTTGGTCTAATTTATTGGATGTTCTGTAGGCCTCTTGTATTCTTATTGGCCTCTCTTTTAAGTTGGGGAAATTTTCTTCAATGGTTTTGTTGAAAATATTTTCTGGGCCTTGGAGGAGGGAATCTTCTTTTCCTCTATTCTTATTATTCTTATGCTTTGTCTTTTCATATTGTCTTGGATTTCTTGGATGGTCTGTGACAAGAATTTTTTGGATTTAACATTTTCTTTGATGGATACATCGATTTCTTCCATTGTATCTTCTACACCTGAGATTCTTTCTTCAATATCTTGTAGTCTGTTGGTTATGCTTACCTCCGTAGTTTCTGTTTTCTTCCCTAAATTCTTGCTCTCCATTATTTTCTCCACTTGTGTTTTTTTTTTTAATTTTCCCAATTCTATCTTCAGATATTGAGTTGTTTTGTTTACCTCCTTCACCAGTCCGATTGTATTTTCCTGTTTTTCTTTTATTTCCTTCAATTCTGTTTCTTTTTTTTTCTTTCAGTGTTTTAAATATTTCTTCTCTTAAGGCCACAAACTGTTTGGCTGCATCTTCCCGTATTTCTTCACGGATGGCCATAATCTGCTTGTCTTTAACTTCCTCCATTTCTTTACGGATAGCCATGATCTGTTTGGTTTTATCTACCCCTAATTCTTTACGTATTTTATTTGTTTCCTCTATTATCCTCTTCATTAGCATAGATGTAAGGTCATTGTCTTGATCTTCTATTATGCTGGGGTGTCCAGGGCTGCTCACCCCTGGATGGCTGGGTTCTGGAGATGCCTTATTGCTCTGTCTTTTGTTGCTTGAGCTTTTACACTGACCTCTACCCATTGGGCTGTTTCAGGTGTTGGCTGTTAGTTTCTGGTGCTTCCTGGAGTCCTGAGGTAGGGAGAATCCCCTTGACTGGAAGATGATTTTTCCTGAAGGAGGCCTCCTCTGGTTTTTGGGTATGATCACTGTATGGCCAGTGTTTCTCAGATATTGTCACTGTTCACCTCAGGCATACAGACCTGAGTAGTAGCTGTGGCCTTTGTTAGTCAAGGGGGCTCTCCTCTCACCTGTAGAAGTCCTCAAGACAGCTGCCCTGCTGCTGGGTTTCTCATTCTGAATTTAGTGAGCTGCTGCTGTTGTTACAGTTTTCCAGGCACAGCCCTCTTGAAGAACCTGCTGATTCCCTAGCTGTGGGGTTTTCTCAGGAAACTCACTCTGTTACCCTGGGGCACACAGTTCTGTCTGGGAAGGTGAGAGGAGCGCCCAGCAAGTCTCTGGGCCAAAGACTGAGTGCTCTGCTCTGAGCTGGGAGATTGTGCGCCCAAGTTTGAGATGAAGGCTGGGGGCACCGCTCTGGTCTGGAGGCAGTACACTCCTCTCTAGGCTGGCAACTGAGGGCTCCTCTCTGGTCTGGAGGCTGGGCGCCTCACTCTGGGCCGGAAATTGTGTGTCCCTGTCTGGGTAGGCAGCTGGGGGCGCCTCTCTGATCTGGAGGCTCTGGGCTCTGATCAGGGCTGGCAGAGTGTGTCCCCTTCTGCGCAAGAGGTTGTGCATGCCTCTCTGGGCTGGCAACTAAGAGCTCTGCTCTGGGATGGAGGCTTGGAGCCTCACTCTGGGCTAGAGGTTGTGCCCCCGGTCTGATATGGTGGCTGGGGTGGCCGATCTGGGCCTGAGGTTGTGCCCATACCATTACTTTTATCTGAAAAAAATAAAGAAAAAAATCTAGAAGGGAACTAGTACACAACCTCTTCCATTATCTTGAATAATATGTTCATTTCTAGTTTCAGGATTTTTTTTTCTGCTCTTTTAATTATAATGAGAAAGAAGGAAGATATAGAATCTTGCAATAGTTTATAAGCCAGGAAACCAAGAGTATCTGCATCCCAGTGAATATGTGACTGTAGAAGAGAAATTTATGAAATTGTATTGTGAAAGAAAACTCAGAGCAATTAGTAGAGAAATTTTTACCAAGAGTTAAAATAGATTTAATTATTTATATTTTAGTATAATTAATAATGGCTCCTCTGTCATACTAGCTTTGAATTTTAAATGAGACAGTCTACATGAAGCATTTGAAAATTACCTTTAACTAAGAAGTACTCAAGAAATAAGAAGCTAAATATTAATCTGTCCATATACAAAGAACATTATACCCTAATTGCACTGAGTAATTATAATCATCATGAATGTCATGTAATCAAGTTGTGGAAAGGTTTGTTCCTACTTTTACCATTCATCTCAAACATCACATATTATTAAAAAGCTCTCTTTTTCTCTTTTTCTAAATTATTTTGTTAAGTGATTATTTACTTAAGATTTGATACTTTAAATGCTATCCCCCTCATTTTCTTAAAGATAATACATTTTGAAAAGTATTGGAATTTTTTTAGACTTAAAAATTAGAATTATAAACTGCCAAAACTTTAAGTTAGAACATAAAAGACTACTATTGTCATTGTTAAGAAGAATATGATAGAGATCTGAGAAATTGAGTGGATGTCACTGAAGTCTGTAATCATTATGTTTCTAACGATGATTGTCTGACAAACAATCAAGCTTCAATGGTCTGAATAAATTATTCTCATTCTTTGACTTTGTTACTTATGAGGAATAGTCTTTTTTAATTACAAACTGGATATATTTTGAAATGATGTTGATAATAATTATTGATCATTGCATTGCACAAGATTGTCATATTCAGTTTCATTTGGACAAAGAAATTCAAACAATTGAGCAACTAAATTCACTATAATTAATGGAGCTGCTACAAAATCATCTGGCAATGACATTATGGAATTTAATTTGATGTTGACATATTATGTATTAGTATGAATATCGGCCACAAATTTAGCATCCTGACAGATAATTTGAAATTAGTGAGTTTGGAGATTAGAGTTTAGAGAATGTCACTGTAGGTTATAGAATAAATATAAGTGGGAGTTAAAATTAACTTTCTTAAAATCTTTGAAGAATGAACGATTTGATCAAGATAGTATAACTAGTCAGTTATATCAAGAACTGGCATCAAAGTGCCTTAACTCTTTTATAGTTAACACAGTCCAGTAGTTTTATATAGTTTTATGAACTATGGTAATGACACTATTTTATTTTTTATACATTCTTTAATTTAAAAAGTCACAAAGTATATTTTGTCCATGGCTTCCCTCCCCCCCTAGATTCTTCTCACCTCTAAGTCCCATCCTTTCTTTTTTGCACATTCTCTCTCTTTCTGTGTGTGTGTGTCTGTCTCTCTCAGAAAACAGTCAAACAAGCAAAAGATTGAAGTAAGAAAGAAAACAAGCACAAGAAATACATACATTAAGAAAAATGTAATTAATATTTAAAAAATGATAAAAAATATTTTTCAGACTTTTGACTTTTACATAAGGATGAATTGGGATCTATAATTGGGGTTTACAAACATTCTTTTTCCTGGCAAGGTGGTATATATTTTCAGTTTTGTAATTTTCACAGTGTCTGGCAACAACAACAACAACAAAAATCCAAATTGAACAAGGCCCTGAAGTTCAAATAAAACTTTATTTGTAAAAACAGACAATAGGTGGCACTTGTCTTTCAAGCAGTGGTTTGTCTACTACCGTTCTAGAACTATAGATTCCATTCTCAAATCCACATGTCTGTGATGATGATTGATAGCCAAAGAAACAATAAACATGTTTTTTTTTTTTTTTGTCACTTCTTTAGAGACATCTTTAGAGAAGATTTTCATGGCTATGAGATAGGGGTTAAATGGATAATTTTCCAAAGTATGTATACTCCTGGCACCTGGATTCATATTAGGAAGGGACGTGGCTTTTAGGAATACAGATTTATCAGCTATTTCTGGAAGAAGATGATACCTTTAGTTTTGGGTTTAACAGAAATCAATAAAAACAAAGGGGATGACAAAGTCTTCATTAGAGATGACCATAACCAGAATTAGGAAAGAAAAGTAGAGAAAGAAAGCCTGCGAAAGGAGATGAGCCAGTTACCAGATCTAAGTCCTAAATGATATTTTTTAAAAAAAAAGAAAGAAAAGAAAAATACCTACTACATTGATAAGTTGTGAATAGATACAATATAACATTTCTATTGTCCTAAGAATTTAGTAAATTTGACGCACAAATCAAAATCTTTTATGAATGGGCCTTTAAGGATATATGTGTGGGAGTAGTAAAAATTAAATAAGGAAGCAAGAATCTCGTGTGATCCAATTCTTTTGTGTGTCTGGCATTTAATTAATACAATGTTCAACAGAACAACCATCTGTTTTCTCTATTTTTGTTGTTAAACCTGCCAGTGAAAGTCCTGTTAACAGAGTATGTTTGTCTAGTTATAAATAGAACCTCTAACCTCAAGAAACCAAACTCCTCTAGTCTACAACATCTATTTAAAAACTTCACCATTCTACTTAAAAACCTCAAGCTTTCCCCTCCATCTTTTCACTTATTAGACAAGAACCTGACATTTTAAAAGAAAGAAAAGACATGAGATGTTAAACTCTGTATCCACTCCCCACTACCTAATGTGATCAAGGAATCTTTGCTTTTTATAATACCTGCTTTTCTTACCATGCCTCAATTTGCATATGAATCCTGTCACTTTTAGAGTTTTGTGACCTCTTGTCACTCCCCATTTCAAACTCTTTCATAGAACTGCATCCTTCATATCCAGAGCTTGACTATTTTTTAGTCCCACATCCAACTACCATCTACTATCTTTTTCTCTCATAACAGATCTTCTTAAATGAAATGTTCAGAAATTCATTTCTTAGTCCCACACACACTCCTTAAACCATGCTAATCTGGATCTTTTTCTAATTTGCTTTTATTATTAAATCCAATGAAAAATGAAATCCTTAAGATCCGCTGTAGCACTAGTTAATTGTTAATCCTTCATTTTTTGAAAAACATTATTCCTTGGTTTTCAAGCCATAGACTGCCTTTGTTAGTATTGTAATTTTATTGTTTTGTCTTTTTGTATTGCTGTTGTTTGGTTTCAATATGTGTTTGTGTGTCTCCATCATCCTCACTGACTACCTTTATCACAGTTTCACAGGTCATCACTTGATGACAAGTTTCTACCTTCTGAGTCATCTCACTGTTCCTGGACGTAAAACCATATTCTCTTAATTTACTTAGTTAATGCATACTACTCTTTTGCATAATATAATAGTGGTTGCTTTTTACCTGAAAACTGTTTGCAACATTCTAGAAAATTTTAAATGTACTTATGTTTTTTGTGCAACCATTCTCCCTTCCCATCATAACACATATCTTCATTGATATTCTATTTATTTTTGTCATTATGTTAAAGATGTCTTTTCCTCACAGTAACATACTCTTACTCCTATTTTTTTCTTTGTATTTCACATTATGTTACCCCAAAACAATATATCCTGAGGACGGAGATGCATTTCCATGCTTTAAAGCTCCTGTTGCTCTTAAAGATGACTCAAGTTTAGTCCCCAACACTCACATGATGTCTCATACCCTTCTGCAACCTGAGTTCCAAGGGATCTGAAACCTTCTTCTGACCTCTGTGTATACCAATAACACACATGGTGCACTTATATATGTAAGCAAAATGTGTACCCATAAAATAAACAAGTATTAAAAAAAAACATCAATCAAGCCTCAAAATGATAAATGGATGCATGGTAGTAGGTAGAATACACTGCATGGTAAAATGCCATGCAGAATAACAGAGAGGGTCAAGAGTGGCTATTTCATTATCATCTCTCTATGAATATGTATAAATTTAAGAAATGTCATGGAATTTTTCTAAAATACATAATACTGATGGTTAAAGAAAAGTCTGTAGGCTATAGCTGACATACAAAGTAGAGTAAATCTTATCTAGTACACACAAAGTGTGACTCAAATGTGGAACTAAGAAGAGCTGAAAAAAATGAACTTAGGAGTGATAAGTAGGATTATTAATGATGAATTAAATGGGTTCTAGATTAAAATTTGCAATGATGACAGAGTTTATCTGCTAAATGATTACTGAACTATTTTGTGATTGTGTGCATGTAAGTGTGTGTGTGTGTGTGTGTGTGTGTGTGTATGTGTATTCAGGTAATTCTATTTTGGAAAGGGATAGTTTTAAGTATGTCTCATTGAAAATTGAAGAATTAAGTAGTACATATTACCAAATAATGTGCAATCCCAATTTAAACTGGAGTTATCTCACTGAGAGACATCGTATGTGCTATATTAAGAGCCAGCCATGATGAATAAAGCCTACCTAAACTTGTTTTAATATTTATTTTGAGGGTCTGAGAAGAATCAGTTCAGTCATGAAATATGACGTATTCTATGTATTTGTGCCCTGAGTTTTACAGGCATTAAAGAAAGGTATAATTCCAAGGTATTAATTCAAGTCCTTCATCCATTCTCTGGTAGGCATCCAACGCTCCCTGACTTGGTTCCCCCAATTAATCATCATCTTTTTTTTACTCAGATTGTTCACAGCTATGTTCAAATTCTGGCATAGCTTCTAAGAAGGAGGGGCATACAAGAGCTGTTACTGAGCAAAGAAAAGATGCTGTCAAACATCCTGTGTTTAGTTATAAAAAGTTTGCAAACTTATAGAGTGCTGGTTGTTGGGTGAGTGAAAGAAACTCATTGAAAAGGAAACCCCACTATTTAGATGTTTATCACATTTTTGCCCATGTTTGGGAGTCATACAACTTAGACAGTGAATATCAAGAGAGGATAATCCATTACCATACTAGAGTCAAAGTAAATAAGAGATTATTTCTCGATAGTAAACTATTTTAAAGTTGATGACTTAAAAATTCATAAATATTCAGCTGTCTGAGCTTCAGTGAAGTTGAATATGTTGCCCATTTTATATAGCTAACCTGCAGTTCAAATCTAAGTCAATATACTCTAGGTCTTAGACCTTTAACCAGTCTCTCAATTCCCCTTTTATTTTTTTTCATTTGTTTATAGGACTGACATATGGCATAAAAACAAAACAAGTCATTAGCAAGAATATATATAATGGCTATAGTAACTTTTCTGTTAACATTGCAAAAGGACAGATGTTTTATTTCCTGAAGAGTTTCAGCTGATCCCAAAGTCGTTCTCCAAGGCCCCAAATCCCATAGGATGTTGTTTTATGTCAATGGGTTACTACTTTGAAGTAATAAAAGGATACAAGTTTGCAAGGGCATGAAGTATGGATTTCCATTAAGGGCAGGAGAGCATTCCAATATCCTCAATAATGAAGTGAGAATCAAGTCAATTCTGACCTTTTTAATGCACATCATTAGCTTTTCTCAGTCAAAAACATTTTAAAGGATCCATTGATATTTTAACCAGAGCATAATCTTGATGTTTTCACTGCTTATGAAATACATATTATTAAAATATTGAGAGGCTGTTGGCAATTGGTAGTTGCTGGAAGAGAAAGAATTAAGTTTTCCTTAACAGTATGGTTCCTACTAAGTCAACCACACTACAGTGGATGGCCTGACATTCAAGAATATTTGGAGAGCACAAATTGGACTTGATGATTTTTATTTTAAAAAAAGAAGAGCACAAATTTGGGTCAGTGAGGAGAGGTGTGCACTTGGGATGAGTATTATCAAAAACATTATACAAAATTCTAAAGAGTTAAAAAGATACTTTTTACAAATAAAGCTGCTACAAACATGGTTGAGCAAATGTCCTTATTGTGTACTTAAGCTTCTTTTGGATATATGCCTAGGAGTGGTATGGCTAGATCTTGAGGAAGCGCTATTCCTAACTGTCTGACAAAGTGCCAGATTGATTTCCAGAGTGGTTGTACAAGTTTACATTCCCACCAGCAGTGGAGGAGGGTTCCCCTTTCTCCACAACTTCTCCAGCATGTGTTGTCACTTGAGTTTTTGATCTTGGCCATTCTGATGGGTGTAAGGTGAAATCTCAGGGTTGTTTTCTTTTGCATTTCCCTGATGGCTAATGAGGTTGAGCATTTCTTTAAGTGCTTCTCTGCCATTCCATATTCCTCTACAGAGAGTTCTCTGTTTAGCTCTGTTCCCCATTTTTAAGTGGATTACTTGGTTTGCTGCTTTTCAGCTTCTTTAGTTCTTTATATATACTGGACATGAGTCCTCTGTCAGATATAGGGTTGGTGATGATTCTTTCCCAATCTGTAGGCAGTCGCTTTGTTTTGATGACAGTGTCCTTTGCTTTACAGAAGATTTTCATTTTCATGAGGTCCCATTTATTGATTGTTGCTCTTAGAGCCTGTGCTGTTGGTGTATTTGTAATAGCCAGAAGCTGGAAACAGCACAGATGCCCCTCAACTGAAGAATGGATGCAGAAACTGTGGTACATCTATACAATGGAGTATTACTCTGCAATGAAAAATAAGAAAATCATGAAATTTGCAGGTAAATGGTGGGACCTGGAAAGGATCATCCTGAGTGAGTTGTCCCAGAAGCAAAAAGACACACGGTATATACTCACTCATATAAACATACAACATAGGATAAACCCACCAAAATATGTCCATCTAAAGAAACTAGGCAAAAGAGAGGACCCTAACTAAAATGTTCAATCCCCATCCTGAAAGGCAAACAGGATGGACATCAGAAGAAGAAGAAAACAGGAAACAACCTCAGAACCTGCCACAGAGGTCCTCTGAAACCCTCTGCCCTACAGACTATCAAAGCAGATGCTGAGCCTGATGGGCAACTGTCTGGCAGAGTGAATGGAATTTTTTTTAAGAAGTGGGAAATAGTAAGAGCTGGAGAGGACAGGGTCTCCACAAGGAGAGCAACAGAACAAGAAAATTTGAACACAGGGAACTTCCCAGAGACTCATACTCCAACCAAGGACTATTCATGGAGATAACCTAGAACCCTGACAATGCAGCCACTTTTGATGAGATCTGATAGACTAAGATCAGAAAGAAGGAGAGGAGGACCTCCCCTATCAGTGGACTTGGGGAGGGGCATGCATGCAGAAAGGGGGGGAGGGGGACTGGGAGGGGAGGAGGGAGGGGCTTATGGGGGGATACAAAATGAATAAAGTGTAATTAATAAAAGTTAAATAATTTTTTTAAAAAAAGATACTTTTTAAGAAGTTGATTAAGTAGGCCAACAAAACAGGTCAGTTGGCATAAGCACATGCTACTGTAGACCTGAGTTGATGCTTAGATCCCAAAGTGGAACCAGTGTCTGAAAGTGGACCCCAACATGTTTATCATGGTATGCATACAACCCCACACATTCTACACACATGCACACATGTAATAATAATAATGGTGTTTTAAATTAAAGCTGAACAGAACAGGTAAGGTACAATAATGCCATTTTTATCTAAAAAACAAACAAAAAAAAACATTCCATACTCATGAAATCTAGAGACTAATAACAAAGTCTGGAAAACAGAGAGCTTATTTGTGCTAGAAGTAAATCTAACATGAAAAGGTTCAATATATTTCTAATAGTATCTTGCCAGAAATTAGAAACTTAAATGAAAGGTCTAATATTCAGTCTGTCTTAAAATATTGATCAACAGTGTTGCAAAATCTCCAATGTGCTCTCTTTGGCATTACTTTTCTGAAAAGAAAAATAGAGCAATAAAATAACAAAAAATAAAATGTGTCACCTTTAAAACATAAGTTTGTAGGCAAGGAAGGAAAGGAAGTCTTCAGAGGTAAAAAGTAATATAACACCCAGCCAGATATGGTGGTACACACCTTTAATCCTAGCATCCCTGGAAGCAATGGCAGGCAGATCTTTGAGTTTCAGGTCAGCCTTCAGATCCAGTACAGCCAGAGCCAAACAGAGAAACACTGTCTCTAAAAGCAAAACAAAAACAAAAACTTGGGAAGGGGTATGCATGCAGAGGAAGGGAGGGATTGGGATGGGAAGAGGGAGGGAACCACAGGGGGGATACAAAGCGAATAAAGTGTAATTAATAAAAAATTAAAATAAAAAAGAATACAATCCAGCATTAAGTGAGGAAAGATAAATTATAAACATGACATCTTTGTACTTCAATTTTTTAAATTTAATTAATCATTTGTATGCACACCCTATTATTTTATTTGCCAAAATGAAAACTTTACTGAACTGAAATTGAAGACTGTGAAGAAAGGATTGACAAAACATATTGTGTTGGTGTTGGAAGTCCAAGATTTGATTTAACCATTTCATTGATTAAATGCTTGCATTCTTCATTTTATCAAATCCATTCTGTAACAAATACCCATCTTTCTCTCACCAAACAAATTTCAACTTTTTTTTTCAAGTGACTGTATCATTGTTTTGTTTTATTTTGTTGGGCCTTCAGATTTGGTGGTAGATGAAACAGCATTATTTAGAATATTCCATGTCTGCCAGTCCTGAAGATACCTGATAAACCAGGGTCACACGAAAGGGGAGGAGGTCCTCCTCCATCAGTGAACTTGGAAAGGGGCAGGGAGGAGATGAGGGAGGGAGGGTAGGGTTGGGAAGGAATGGGGGAGCGGGATACAGCTGGGATACAAAGCTAATAAACTGTAAACTAATATTAAAAAATAAAAATTAAAAAAAGAATATTCCATGTGTATGGTTTGGCAGAATTAATATTGTTAAAATGTTAATATTTGTTAATAATTGTTAATATTGTTAATACTTCCAACACCACCTTTACTTTCAATGTAATCTCTATCAAAATACCAGTTATAGTAGAAAATAAAAATTATCTCAAAGCTTAGAGACAAAAAACAAACCCTTTATATAGTCAAATCAATTACTAAGAAAGAGGAGAAAATAAAAAAAAAGAGGAGACTTTATACCACCTTTCTACCAAATATACTATAAAACTTCTGAAATATTCCTCAACCATATTCATAGCAGCTTTATTCGTAATAACCAGAAACTGGAAAACAGCTAGATGTCCTTCAACTGAAGAATGGATACAAATATTGCAGTACATTTACACAATGGAATACGATTCAGCCATTAAAAACATGAAAATCATGAAATTTGCAGGCAAATAGATGGAACTACAAAAGAACATCCTGAGGGAGGTAGCACAGACCCAGAAAGACACATATGGCATGTACTCACTTATAAGCAGATTTTAGTCATTTAGTAGAGGATTGACATACTACAATGTACAGACGCCAAGAAGATAAATCCAACAGACATCTTAGACTTAACGTTGGCCCACTACTTAGGGGAACAGGGTATATCTCTGACACCAACTATGTTGCCTGCTTTCTTTCTTTCTTTCTTTTTTTTTTTTTTTTTTTTTTTTTGGTCTGTCTGAATGCTGTAAGTTTTATTTTTTTTCTTTTAGTAAAGTTAACTGATATTTTTAATTAAAGCCAAAAAAGATGATATTTCATTAATCAGTAAATCAAATTTTCTTTTAATATACACTTTCTTTTTTTGAGAAAATATAAACTTTTAATAGCATTTACTATATGAACCAAATCCATTCTTTTTTTTACTTAATTTATTTTTATTTTTTAATTTTTAATTTTTATTTGTATTAATCACAGGTTATTTACTTTGTATCCCAGCCATAGCAGGGAAGAGATGAGGGAGGGAGGGTGGGATTTGGAGGGAATGAAGGAGGGGGCTACAGCTAGGATACAAAGTAAATAACCTGTTGCCTGCTTTCTTTTTTTTTCTTTATTAATTACACTTTATTCACTTTGTATCCCCCTGTGGTTCCCTCCCTCCCGTCCTAATCCTTCCCTACCTCTGCATGCATGCCCCTCCCCAAGTCCACTGATAGGGGAGGTCTTCTTTTCCTTCTTTCTGATCCTAGTCTATCAGATCTCATCGGTAGTGGCTGCATTGTCATCTTCTGTGGCCTGGTAAGGCTGCTCCTCCCTCTGGGGGAGGTGATCAAAGAGCAGGCCAATCAGTTCATATCAGAGACAGTCCCTGTTCCTATTACAATGGAACCCACTTGGACACTGAACTGCCATGGGCTACATCTGTGCAGGGGTTCTAGGTTATCTCCATGCATAGTCCTTTGTTGGAATATCAGTCTCAGGAAAGACCCCTGTGCTCAGAATTTTTGGTTCTGTTACTCTCCTTGTAGAGTTCCTGTCCTCTCCAGATTTTACTGTTTCCCACTTCTTTCATAAGATTCCCTGCACTCTGCCCAAAGGTTGCCCATAAGTCTCAGCATCTGCACTGATAGTTTGCAGGGCAGAGCTTTTCAGAGGTCCTCTGTGGCAGGCTCCTGACTTGTTCCCTCTTTTCTCCTTCTTCTGATGTCTGTCCTCTTTGCCTTTCTGGATAGGGATTGAACATTTTAGCCAGAGTCCTCTCTCTTGATTAGTTTCTTTAGGTGTACAGATTTCCTCAGCAAGTTTATCTTATATTATATTACCATCTGATTTTTAAAATATGTTTTAAATGAAATAAAATTCCATCGCTTGCCCCCACCCATTCCTACCTGAAGTCCCATTCTGTCTGACTCATCCCATGTTCCTTCTTGGCAGGCTGATAGATGTTTTTTTAGCTTTCATGTACGAAATTTGTGTGTATACCTATATACAAATACAAGTATACAAATACAACCTGCTCGACATTTTTTGTTGTTTGCGTGTGTGTGATTTCAGAGTTGACCTATCACCATTGAACAACCAGTAACAGAGAAAAAGAATTAGCCTCTACCTTCTAATTTATAACAAGGTGCTAATAACATGTATCCTGTGACAGAGCTGTACTATTCCTGGTTGTATATGCTAAGGTTTCTAAATCAGCATACTATGGAGATTTGTGCATCGATGTTTATCTATGCATTATCTAGTATTATAAATAAAATTATGTCACTTTTTAGGAAAACAGATGAATCTGGTGTCATTATATGGGAAATAAGCCAGATTCAGACAAATATCACACATTTTTCCTGATATGTAGAATCTAGATATAAATTTATATATGTGTCTATTGGAAATTAAAGTATAAAGTAAACTGCTAAAATGGAGGAGAAAGTCTAAAGGGTGAGGAAGGAAGACAAGAGAGAGAAATGGAATAGATGTAACATGGAAAGAAAAGAGGGATTATTTGAGGTGAGAAAGGAGAATAGCAAAACAGAGGGTAACACAGTATAGGGGAAATTTTTAGTAGAGGCAAGTAAGAACAAGATATAGAATAAGAAACTTATACTGAAACCCATTACTTTGTGTGATAATGAAATTACTTTTAAAATTAAAATAGAAATTTTCCTAACTTATTTTTTACTTAAAATTTATTTTTATATTAATTACAGTTTATTCACTTCATATCCCAGCTGTACCCCCCCTCATTTTTCCCAATCCTACCCTCCCTCCCTCATCTCCTCCCATGCCCCTCTTGAAGTCCACTGATGGGGAGGTCCTCCTTCCCTTCCATCTGACCCTAGCTTATCAAGTATCATCAGGAGTGGCTGCATTGTCCTTCTCTGTGGCCTGGCAAAGCTGCTACCCCCTCAGGGGGAGGTAGTCAAAGAGCCCACCACTGAGTTCGCGTCAGAGATAGTCCCTGTTCCCCTTCCTAGAGAACCAACTTGGATACTGAGCTGTCATGGGCTACATTTGTGCAGGGGTTCTAGGTTATCTCCATAAATGGTCCTTGGTTGGAGAATCAGTCTCAGAAAGGGCTCCTGTGCCCAGATATTTTGGTTCTGTTGCTCTCCTTGTAGAGCTCTTCAGATATTACTGTCTTAAGATCTTCAGATCTGTCCTCTTCAGATCTTACTATCTCCCCATGACTTATAGTTCAGTATTTCAAGAGAGCAATATGGCAGAAAAAGAAAGACCACATATGTGCCTATCACTCAGCTTAAGAAACTGCTCATTATCAAAACTAGTGAACCTTCCTGTTTGTTATTGTTGCAGACCTCTCTTGTTTTTTTCTAGAATGAACAATAAGCCTGAAGGGAGTATTACTTGTGAAATGTATTGAAATAAACACATTTTGGAATTCAATTTTCTTGAAGATTTTTTTCATATTTGAAGAATATTAAATTTCAACATTTTCATACAGTTTTCAATAACGAATTACCATTGATGCTACCACTTACATCATTCCTGCATCAAACTGAAGTTTTTCAAGATAGAAAAGCAAAATAAAAATGATACTTTGGCAGAACAGTACATAAGATTATTTTGATATAGCTGGAATGATAGAAAGTTTGAATTTTCTGAATTTCATAAAAAAATAAAACATTACATTTTTCCCACCTATTAAGGACAAGTATCATGTTTTATCATTTGTAGTTCCTAAATTTTTTATCTAGATGCATAAAGTCATATATATATGTATATATATATACATATATATACATATATATATATATATATATATATATATATATATGTATATCATGGAAGAAAAACTGCCAGAAGAACAAAGAATATTGACAGGAGGTGGAAAGAATAGGGATGGTAGAAATTATGGACATGCAAATATACAATACAAACTTGTAAGAAAAGTTTTTTAGAAAGGAACATTTCTGAACTAGTCTCCTTTCTAGAAAAGAAATAATTTACCTTCAAACTCTGAAGGAAAATGCTTGTAACACCCAAATCTTTGCATCTACTTTATTTTATAATTGCTTTTAATACTTTAGAAAGTAACATAATGATTCAAAAGAGCAAAAGTGTCACCACCATATTAACCAGCCCATTCATATTTTCCAAACCAAATGTCAGATCATGCCCTTGCTACCACTAAGATGAAACAGCTATGGTTTTTAAAGCTTGATTATCTGAATACCATCAATTATGTACAAAGTGGTCACTGAAACATTCTGAAGGCTCCAATTATGGCACTGTTAGTGATTACTTAATGAGAATGGAGAGATATAAGGTGTGTTCTTAAGCACAAGGTGCCCAATTGCAGACAGATCAATGCACTAGAGTTCCCTTTATAGCCCCCAAATAAAAATTACTTGTGCTTCTTTAATTCTGTTTCTCCAACTTAAAAACATTAATATTCACAAAACAATTTAAAAATTTAAAGGCATATTTTTTTTCTGTTATCTTTGTGAAGCCAGAAAACATTTCCTATGTCAGTCAAGCAATATATGTGACATTTTTGGATTTATAACTTTCAACTTCCTCTGTCTTTATTAGACTCTAAAAATATTTTCAGTATTTTGAGTTACTATGTAAATGCTTAGTATTTCTGGATTATGATATATTAGTTTCTAATGAAAGTTTCTTTATCAGGAAAGAAATAACTGAGTAAATAAATAAAAAGAAATGTGTAAGTCTAAAGTGAAAATGACCTACAGTTACCCCAAAAATGTTCACTTGCAAATAAAACAGTAGGAATGAGAAACTGTCAAAAAATGTATAATCTTCCTTTTAGATAATACCATTGCCAATAGCAATATCCTAATAATAAGCAATATTTATTCAGTACATACTTTCCCAGGATTTTATGTGCATTACCTCATGAAAGCATCGGTAAAGTTCTTCAAAGCATGTGTACAGATTTTTTATTGAACACTTCTTTTTTTTTATTACCACCCTTATAGGTAAATTTTAGTACTTTGCAGAGCTGACTGGAAACAGTGTCTCTCATAACTTTCCCTCTGTATGTTGCTCTCAAACAGTATCTGACACACACACACACACACACACACACACACACACACACCAGACAAACATCGTTGAGATTTGATGTGAAAACAAATGTGAAATTCATAGACTTGCAAGAAGGGCCCTTAAGAGCCTCTCACCCCATGCTGCAGCTTCTATTGTCACTGACATCTTCCAAGAATCCTTTGAGTTACAGAAATTTACAGCTCAGTCCTTAAGAACCACTTGCTTGGTACTTGACCTTAAGATTTTCACTGGGTACTTCCATGAACTTTATTCTCTTAGAACTTCTCTAAGCTTTATATAATCTTCCAATTTTCTATTTTAAACCTTTATACATGTAGAACAACTTCTGTTTTCCTGGCTATATATGGAAAGAACATCTTTTTCTTCCTTCCTTCCTTTTCTCTTTCTTTTATTTCTTTTCTTTTACTTTTATTTTTGAGACAGGATTTCTCTGCATAGCCCTAGCTGTCCTAGAACTCACTCTGTAGACAAGGCTGACCTCAAACACAAGAGATTCAGCTACCTCTGCCACCTAAGAACTGAGATTAAAGGCAAGTACCAGCTTGCCAAGTCTTAGATCTGACATCTTTCAAGGTGCACATGTGTTCAGTGAGTTAAATGAGTCCTATGGGAGTAGTTTAGTCCTCTGGGAAGATGGAGACTGTCCTGGATATTTCATAAAAATATTTCTAAAGGTATGTGGAGCTCAATATTTCCTTCAAGAGCAAACCAATAACTTTTAGTTTTGTTTCTTTTCATTCTACTTTGAGGTTGTCCAGCCATTTGCAAAGGAATAGGAAGAAGCACATGTTTATCAAATCTCAGTAGATAAAAGCCAACTATTTTCTATTGTATAGAGAAGAAATCACCTATGAAGCTTTTACAGAAATAATATTTCTCAACCAGTTACTCTCAAGAAAGGGTCACTCTACTAACCGTAGGGGGCAGCATTTGGAAACAGCATTGGGAACTGATTGTAAGCCACATTGCTTTTTGTGATCTTTCCTCAAAGATCATGCAACTCCTGAACAGCTGATATTCAAGGGAATGGGATATAGATCCTGCTCTCTATAGCAGACATCTCTAAGATTTGTAAGATGCACAGACAGGCTTTTTTTGTACATATGTTGTTTTTATCTTATGTGTGGTTCGCCAGCATGCATATATGTGCAACATGTACATGCCGTGTGCCCGTGGAAGCCGGAAAAGGCTGACAGACCTCCTGGGACTGTAGTTATACATGGCTAGGAGCTGTCGTATGGCTGCTAGGAACTGAACCCGAGTCCTCTAAAGGAGAGATATAGCATCATGACCACTGAACCATCTCTCCAACCTCTGCATACATGTTTTAAAATTTCACACCACTTTTCCAAAATTCCATCTTCAACAGTTTTGCTTTTTCCTGTATTAGATTGTTGCAAAGTACTTACTATAATCTAATATGCCAAGTTTTCATATAGAATATATACACATATAGGTGTGCCTGTGCACACATGCACACAAATACAAACATGCACATACAGTTTGTCTACTGTAAACTCTATGACAGCAGAGATTCTTTGTTTCATTTATAGCACTCACATTATGGGTGGCACATATATGGTCAGTAATCTGTTGAATGAAGAATATAATAGATCTACATTAACTTATACAGTATCTCAGTACTATGCTAATGTTAATTGATAGTGGATTTTGTAGTGCTGTCAGTAAATAGAGAACAAATTAGGGAACTTTGATCCAAATAACCCAGTCATGAACTTAGAATAATTAAAGCAAAAGCGTTCTTTCCTATTAAATTGGGAACTATTGGCTTAATGCTCCAATAAGAACTTCAGCCCTTATTATTTCATATTTACATCATCTAATTATTTCTAAAATTTAATTGAGTTCGACTGCAGTTTAAAAAAACAAACAAACATACATATATCCTCATCTCTCTGTAACCAGAAAAATAAGCACACCTACAAACATTCTAAACAGGTAAGATAGAAGAAGACATGCTTATTGTTTAGTTGAAGCAATGTTGTACTACAAAAAAAAATAATAATAATAATGCAAAGTGCCCTTCAAAAATGAGAAGTGTGGTGTCAGAAAAGTCAATAGAATGGCTTGCCAGAGGTTATTGCCTGTCATTTCAATCAATGTCGTGCTGCTACAAGCATCAACCAAATAGCGACTTAGTTGTACAGTCTGAATGCTTTAATTCAGCCAAGCTAGAACAAATACATTTTCCATTATTGAACAGACATGCACAGACTGAAGAGAATGTGGCAAATTTAGGCAAGTGGGCAAATTTGTAAAATGATTAACACTAGATATGAAGACGCATACATCTGACTTTACTAAGTTTCTGACACTTCTTAACTATAAATTTGTAACGAAGAATCTTACCTCTGTAGGCCTAATTTCTCAGCTGTGAAAAATTCACGCTCCCTTCTCTTTGAATTCTTTAGGGATTAGCTGAATAATGCGCATAAAGCCTGCTTGTGAGCAGTCTAGCAGGTCTTACATGTAAGACATTGTAATTGTCACTCCTAGTGTTAGATGAGTTAAAAAGAAAACATAATAATTTCCCCAAGATATTCAGACATTAAGAAAATTTGTGTTGATAATTTACGTGTTCTACAAATGCCTGCCCTCTTCTTCTTTTCTTGCATTACAGAGAAAATGTTGGGATTTCAAAAATAATGATAATAAGTCTAAGATCCAGGCCTCTCTGAACTAATGTTATCATCACAACCTCAGTTTGCTGCTACTTTGTATTAAGAACAAAAGTATATATGGGAAAATATAAGCCCTCACTATTATGTCATAACCAAGGATATCAGTATCATTCTGTAGATATTTTCAAATTCATTTTTCCCTTCATCATTCTAACCACAGGTGCATTATGAATTATTTCACTGAAAGAAAACTGTAGCTTTATCCTACTGTGAATAGTTATGTTCTTTATAGTGTATGAGAATATGTATAGTCATGGCATTTAAATCTCCCTCAAGTCATTTCTTTGTCTGCTTTGGCATGCTCTGTGCTGACATTTTCCAGCTGCATACTAATGAGCTGAGTGATGAGAGAAGAAGCTTGCCCAGAAAAGACATAATGGCTCAACTCCACAGCTCTGACACTAAAACTGGAATTGATTACCTCTGGCTAATACATTCTTCCCTCCCTGCATAACTAAGTTTTGACACGAACATGTACCTGCATTTAGTCAATTCTCTCCCTCTTTTTAAAAATTAGATATGCAAAGTTAAATCACAATTTGCAGTAAGAAAGCATTTCAGATTAATGCTCAAAATCAAAACGACAAAAGTTGCATTCAATGTTTTAATTCTCACACTTCCCAAAAGTGTATGTTTGAAAATCACAGATTTTGGACTCATGTGTAGCTACCTCTACTGCCTTACAGTATGTTCAGGTTTAAAAGTAACAGGCCTCAAAAGAATAAATCAGGACTTTTGGATACTACAGGTTGAAAGTCACATTGAGTTATCAACTTGATTTTACTCAAGTTACTGTATATAAAAACAGGTTGAAAGTTAAAAAAAAAGAAGCATTTTAAGACTATAAAATCATGTCTATATTTTATCTTGAATGATAGGAAAGCCAACTCTGAATAGAATGTCAAAAGATAGTGTTTTCTCTCTAAAAGTCAAGGGTGAAATGCTTTTCTGAAATGCTTCCTTCTTTGGTATTTATTAATTGTGTTTTCTCTATGGCCATAAGCCATCAAATTCTCAAGGGTTACCATTAGTAATGGCTAGGTGATATTTAAGCATGGATAACCAACAGCTCAAGATGAACAACAGACATTTATCATTTATTCATATTGTAGCTGTTTCTTTAAAAACAGCTCTTTCTGCTTTCATCATACAATGATAACTTCATGCATGCTCTGTAAGGACTCTTACAAGAAAATATTCCGTGAAAAATATTTCAGCCACTCCATCAAATAGACAAGACCATTGCATTTCTGTATACTTCTGTGTTTAATTGAAGTATGATCAGAGTTCTGATTACTGGACCTTCTCAAATGTTTTTGCTATATTCAGCTTTCATATATCTGCAACAGCCATTTGTATGTTTTGATCAACATGAACTTTATTTACTAAATGGATCACCCACCATTTCACATGATAAAGCCTGATTTTGCAGCTACATTACAATATAACTGTAGAAATACATTTCTCCAAAGAAACCTGTTTTCAAGGTTTAACTAAATTTATTTGCTTCCTGCTTCTAGATATGCTTTATTTTTATTCTAAACTCAAATTATACACACAAGTCAGGTACAAAATAAAACTACCTTTTGGTTTTGAAACATTTTATATAGGCAGAATTTCAGGCAGAAAATGAAATCCGGAGACATAATCATTAAACCATTTGAAAAGGTAGGTTTCCCGCCTTCTCCTTGACAAATAAAAGTAACACTTCACCAGGATCAAAAAAAATAAAAATAAAAATAAAAATGCTAGCAAAACTCAGGGGGGCATACATTTGCATAATGCATCTTTTAACAAGGGATTAAGTGAGGGCATACGTGATAATGCTAGCATGATGTTTTCTCCTTCCTGTCAATTATCCTTGAGTCACCCTGCAGTTTAAGGTTTAGGTCAATAAAATGAATTTCAAAGCCGAAGCCTTCAGCACCAGGGGGGAATTAACTCTGTGGGTTTACTTGAAAAAATAGCAATGAATTTTCCTTTGCCTTTTATCTCATGAGATATTTTTACAGCCTTTGTCTTTTATCAGGAGGATCCTTTATTCATATTTAATTTCATTTCTTGATCAAAATTCATTTCTCTAAACAACCATTTGTTTTCATCTGTAATAAGATGAAATTTAAATTGTAATTTTGAAAGTTGGTATTGAATCAAATATTCACAAGTAACTGTTTTGGAGTTAAACATATTTTGGTGTTTCATTCCAATTTTTTGTGCAGTAAAATATGCTGTATACCCATGCCCAAAAATACGGAGTTATCTTCCCATGGATAGAAATCAGGGCTTAAGATGACTCTTCTGTTGTTGAGGGTAATCAGAAACCATCTTTCTTAGGCAAATTATCTTTTAAAAAGTCCTCAGAAAAATATGTGTGAACCATTAGCATTTTCTTTCACCAGAATCATTCTTTTCAATGCTTTTTTTTCACATTTTTTTTTAATTTTTCCTCAATTACACTTTATTCATTCTGCATCCCGCTATAAGCCCCTCCCTCCTCACCTCCCAATCCCACCCTCCCTCCTCCCTCTGCTTGCATGCCACTCCCCAAGTCCACTGATAGGGGAGGTCCTCCTCTCCTACTTTCTGATCTTAGTCTATCAGTTCTCATCAGAAGTGGCTGAATTGTCATCTTCTGTGGCCTGGTAAGGCTGCTCCCCCCTCAGGAGGAGGTGATCCAAGAGCAGGCCAATCAGATTATGTCAGAGGCAGTCCCTCTTCCCATTACTATGGAACCCACTTGGACTCTGAACTGCCCTGGGCTACATCTGTGCAGGGGTTCTGGGTTATCTCTATGAATAGTCTTTGGTTGGAGTATGAGTCTCTGGGAAGTTCCCCGTGTTCAAATTGTCTGGTTCTGTTGCTTTTGAACCGTTGTTTTGCAATGGTTTTAGAGAGGAAGTGCGTGCGGGTACATAGCATTATCTCCTCACAGCAAACAACATTAGCGTAGTACACTTGTTCCAGGAGCAGGGCTCGGAGATGACATATAGGCCCTTACTTTGGATTGTCCAATGTTTTCTTCTGATGTCGACTAGGACTTTGAGAAAATGTGATATTTTTGTCATATGCCATATGTATACACTATCAATATGATTTTTGGTTGACTTTCACTCTTGATCACTATACTGGGCCAGTGTTTCCTAAGTTTCCCTTCTCTAAACTTACTATTTTTTTTTTGTATATTGTTATTTGGGGGATGAAATCAATATTTTTAACTGTACTTTAATTTTGTTTGTCTTATAATAATACAACTTAACTATTTTTTTTTTTAGTATCTCCCAATTCTTCCTAGATCCTCCCTATGTCCATACTCAGGCAACTTTGTCCTGTTTGTTAAGAAAAATTCCCCCAAACAAAAGAAGAAAGTCTAAATAAACAAAATATCTCAATAAGTCAAAAATAACAAAACAAAACAAAAACCATGAAAACACACACAGACACAGACACAGACACACACACACACACACACACACACACACACACACACACACACAGAGTCTCTTTTGTGTTAGCCAGCTAACCCTGAGCGTGGGGCCTGCTCTGAAATCTGGTTGAATGGGGCCTGCTCTAAAATCTGGTTGCTATAATCAATGATACTCTACAATGAAAATGTATTTTACCTTTCCCAGGAGGTATTGCAAATATCTTCTTGGTTAAGGTTGAGACTTTGTGTCTACATTCTCTTCCCCACACTGAAATTTTGTCCAGTTAGGAACCTGCACAGACTGTCACAGTATTTTTGAGCCCATATGTGTTTCAACCTGATTAGGCCTGGAAGATTGCTGTTTCATTGAAGATATCCACAACTTATGGCTATTATAATCTCTCTATCTCCTTTTCTGAATAAATCTCTGAGTCTTGAGTGAAAACACCCTTTTAGGACTGAGTTCTCCAGAGTCTCCCACTCTGCCTATTATGAAGTTATGGTTATCTATATTAATTACTATCTATTGCAAAAAGAAGCTTTTAGGATATTAGTTGAGTGATACTCATCTATGGGCATAGCAGCATATCATTATGAGTCATTTTCATTTTATTGCTGGATTCCTAGTCTCTATTATTCTACTAGAATAATAATAATAATAATAATAATAATAATAATAGATTATATATAATAATAATAATAAATTATTCTAGTAGAATAATAGAGGTAGCCCATGATTTATCTAATCTCAGGTTCTTAGCCACTCTAGCAGTATCAGGATAATGTTCCACCTCATGGAGTGGGACTAAAGTCCAATCAAAAAGTAGTTAGTTTTTCCTATCACATTTGTACCACTATTGTTCAAGTATGTCTTACAGGTAGGTCATGGAAAGAATGAGAAATTGTATAAAGAAAGGCATTATTTCTATCTAGATTATTTTGAATTATGCTACGTAGGTAATTTCTCTTTTCAACATTTAGTTATCGGTTTGACTACCATTATGGCCTTATAAATATTCAAATCATATTCAGATTTGTAATATAATATAAATTTATTACTGATTGGCTTTAATTATTCCAGTTTGGGTCTTTGGAAACCCTTTCACTTGGCTCCTATATTCTTTGGACATACCCAACTTTCTGCACTTTTTTTCTTTACTACTGGTCTTCTATTTGGCATTACACAAAGATTTGGACCTCATTGCTTCTTTTTCCTAAGCAAGTCTTAGATGGGACCATATTACCAAGGAGTTCTAAGTAACAAATATTCTCACTCCTACTTATGTGGCATTATTTCTCTTTGTTTCTCAGAGACAGTAAGTAAATTATGTATACATATAAATATGAATATATTGTGTATGTGTGTGTAAAACATTTTCCATATGCATCTGCATTAGCTTGAACGTGAGTTCATAATGATGTTGGCCTTCTGTAATCAAGTGACAGAAAAATCATTCTAGCCATTTTCTCTGAACCTACCTGCAAAGCCCTACTCTAGAAATGAAAACTATCTCCTTTATAAATTCTTTTTAAATTTTCATCATCATTGTACACCTACAATGATATTGGAATTTGTTTTTATCAATTGTTTAAATATGTCTAACATGTATACAATATATTTTCATCAGATGCACCCTATACATCACCAAACAACTCTTCGTAGATCCTGTCATGCTCCCCTGTGCTGGTCAGTTTTTTGGCATTTTGACACAAACTGGAGACACTTGAGGAATGGTTTCTATCAGAATGGCCTGTGGGCAAGTCTGTGGGTCATTAGCGTGAGGGGGCTGAGCCCACTTTAGAATTTGCCACCTCTGGAAAGGTGGTGTTGGGTTGTATAAAACAAAACAAAAGAAAACAAAAGAAATACCTGGCTGAGTATGAGCAGTTAGAACAAGTCAGTAAGCATCATTTTGCATCATTGACTCTGCTTTAGTTTTTGCATCTAGGTTTCTGAATTGAATATCTTCCTTGGCTTCCCTTCATGATCTACCAGCAAGATAAGAGAATTATCTCCTTCCAAGAAATTTGGTCAATGTTTTATCACAACAATAGTAAACAAATCTAACTTTGTCTTCTTTGTGTATCATAGGTACAGTAGTAAAGTTAATTTACTCACATCATTCTGAATAGTATATTCAGAAGGGTACACTAGTTTTCATTGTTATGAACTTTTTATTCTTTAAAAATTTCATACTCATATACTAAACCTCCTAAGTCCATTTTCCAATGGATATAATATGTAATCATACACACTCCCCATGTTCCCTCCCTAATTTTATCTTTATTCCCTCAACACCTCCACTGCCTAACATTGTGTCTTTTTAAATAAGTCAGTAAGTCTAACCAGTGCTTTCCAGATATTCATTATATTAAGGGAAATATGCCTGTAGGTACATCTTCAAGCAAACAAAAGAGAATAACCTAACTTTCATATGAGCTATCAGGCTACCAATACCTCCTCAGTAAAGCATGGGGCCTGGAAACCATCTCTTCTCTCTATGCTGGAAATTGTTGTCACTGTATTGATGTGGGGTAGACAATCTTCTGTATCTGTGTTGGAAATGTCACTGTATTAATGAGCTGTAGAGCGTCTGTAGATAACCACAGCTGGTGTGAGTTCATGAATGTAATGGCCATACCAAGTACAGAACAAAACATTTCACCACACAGCACTCCTCCACAGCCTCCAGCTTACATGCTTTCTATATCCTCTTAAGCAATGTTCCCCAAGCCTTGTTGGAAAGTAGAGAAAAGGAATAATGATGACCAATTCCGCTCTAAACACCTTGACCAATTATGTGTCTCCTCACTGACTGAGGCCCACTAAAAATGGAAGATTCTATGACCAATGTTGACAGCATCCCAGACCTATCGTATAAATAAATATTTAGAAGAAAAATTGATAACATGATCAATTAATAACATAACAACATGAGGTTCTATCATAAGGCCTGTATGACTTCCTCCAGCCATGAGCTTTTGACTGTGTATTTAGCAGGGGGCATGCAATTCCCTTTTGTGGAGCAATCCTCAGTTCTAATTAAAAACAGGCAGTTAATGCACTACTGTGCATTACTATGACTATACTTGTGCCACTATTCCATCAGTGTGTACACCTTGCCTGGAAGGTTGATATTGGAGCACACAGGCTCTAGCACTGAGTAAGATAATTGTTGTCTCTTCTCTATCAGCAGTCTGAGGAACTCCTCCTGACACTTTGAAAGCTAGCCGTCAGGGATAAAGCTTCCTGGTCAGTTTGAGATCTGTTTCTTTCTATCCTGCGGCTAAAGTTGTACCATCTTAGCAAACAGGAACTACCATACAGAGTTGGAGGGAGGCAGTAACCAAGGGCAACGACAATAGCCTATGCATTTTTGGAGAGTTCTGGAGGCTCCCTGGCCAATAACTCATAAGGTGACATTTCTGAAATTTTTGTTTACTATCTCATGTCTTCATGGGAGCAGTATTATCCATCCATCCAAGGTACTTCAATTTAAACTCCCTCTTTTCTTAAAGTTGTATTTCAAAAATTATCTTACTAACTAGAGAGTTTCCATAGACTTCTTCTTACATTCTTGGTTAGCTTCCCCACTATTGCGTTTTCTTGTCCTCCCAATGCCTAAAACCCACAGACTCCAAAATTACTGCTTCTTAGATGTACATGAATGTGTAATCACACACCAGAGAACGATCAACCACCTGTACTTCCATAGAGAAATGTATCAACTAGAGTTATAATTTTACTTTCTCATGAGTTTTCTTTATTTTTTATTTCATCTGTGTTTTGTTTGTTTTTTTTTTTTGTTTTGTTTTGTTTTGTTTTGTTTTTCCTGAGAATTTTCTGCATGGGTACTGCATTTATAATATTCCCAACTCTCCTTCTTCCACCTGCTCCCATGTTGCCAACTCTCTTTCAAATCAATGAAGCTTTCTTATTTATCATGAATGCATGTGTGCATGCACATGCACACACACACAAATGGACACACATACATCCCTAAGATGTCCAATTAACATTGCTTTTAAGTATGTATTTAAGCAAACTAACCAGTTATAGATTTCTATAATCACCTCCATATACTTCAAAAACCTTTTTTGATGCAGAGCAAGAGCTATACTTACCTTTGGGTATAAGGATATTTTATTAGAATACAGTTGAAAGTTGTACTAGTTAAGAATAAAAAAATTGCAACAATAAGTTCTTTTCTAGGTTCCAGGACCTCACCAACTACTGGTAGTTGACAAGTTTTTTAGTACCAAGCCCAAATTGCCTCCTATTGAACATATCTTCAGTTCAACTAGATGGCTGTTATCCCCGTATGTAAGGGTTATTATTGCATACTTGGTGATATCTTCTGGTGTTGCTCATTATTGTGGTTCATAGGCTTATAACTGAGGCGACCTGTACTCAGAAAGATAAATACGACATGTTTTCTGTTATTTCAGGCGCTTGCCTCCCAATCTTTATATGTGAGCATATAAACAAATATAAGCACAGAGACCAGAAAAACAGAAGGGCTATGGAGAAAAGAGTAAGAGTAAAAACAGAGAAAAACAGTAATATGGTGCTACTATTAAGGAGGGGAGAGAAAATTGTGGGGGTCTTCAGTAGGGGAGTAGATGGCAAGGGTAATACAAAAGGAAATGAAAGGAGAAGGGGAAAATAGCACTAAGGATATTCAAAGACGACAGGGAAATATTTTATATTTACTTAAAATTTGTTTAAGGTAGATAGTTAGATAAACATAAATGTATGTGTACACATTACACATAGTTTAAATAAAAATATGCTTTTGAGGGTGATAATGTATTTATGTCCCACTTTTTTGTTCTTTAATCAGAGTTTATTGTGTCAAAATATTTTATTAAATCTAAAATGTTCAAAGTCATCTCTTTGAATACTTATAGTTCAATACTTATAGTTCTCTTTTCCATAAATAAAATTCTTCTGCAAACTGACCATGTAGATAATCCCTTTCCTGCTTTTCTTCCTCATCACAATTGCTATTTGTGTTAGAGTTTATCCTAATCTTTCAAGACCAAAGTAAATTGCTGAGGAGTTTTTATTAATCAATAAAATGGTTCTTTTCAGCACTGACTACTTACAGTTTACTCTACCAGAAACTTTAAATGTGCAGTGTTTAAAATGTGATCTAAATTTTTGTTAGTAATAGAGTAGTAGAACAAACAGATATGTGCAAATTGGATATTGTGTGAAAAGTTGTCAGGTCTTTGTCTTAGTTTCTCTCTGTTGTGATAACATGCTCTGACACAGAGAAAATTAAGTATGTAATTTTATTCTGGCTCACAGTTAAAGGTATAGGCCATCATATCAGGGAAGTAAAGGCAACAGGATCTTGAAGCAGCTTATCATATTACATCTACAGTTAGAAGACAAGACCAATGAAAACATGCATGCTAGTGCTAGCGAGTTCTTTAGGTCAGGATCCCAAGATCAGACAATGGTCCTGCTCACAGTAGGTAAATCTTCCCACATTCGTTAACATAAAATAATCCTTTGTATATAATCTTACTGAGCTCTTCCCAGGCAATTTTACCTGGGATTTTACCTGATTCAGGTTGGCAATTAAACCATCACAGTCCTGTAAAGAAATATCCTTTACTTCCATCATGCATTTCAGATTTTATAGCTATTATTCTTTTTTACTTCATTTATATACGTGCACAGTTGTCATTTCTACTTTTCAATTCTAATCCAAAATAGTGTCTTCTCTATGGGACAGGGAAGATGTACCAATGAAATCTCAACAGTATAGTAATCTAAACAAGAATTGCATGATGACAGCTGACATGACTATGTGTGTGGAGTCATTCTCAAAAGGTGCCATGCCTAGATGAATCTACTGACAATGGCTGCTGAGAGAGGGAGATTCATTGTTTTCCAGGGACAATACTCCCATAGATTATTAAAACCTAAGTAGCCAGCCTTACACACATATACATACGAAAAAAGCAAATAGACTCAGCATGTTGCATTTACATAAAAATAATAAAGAAGAGGTCACAGATTTGACAAGACATGAGAGGAGTTGGAAAGTAGAGCTGGTAGTGGAAATGATGTAAATACAATTCTCATTCTGAATTTCGCAAAACTTTTAAATAAACTAATATATACAGAAAAGAGTAAGTAAAGGTTAATAGATGTAGGACACATTAGAAAACATGAAATACTTAGAGAGCGTACTCTTTTATTTTTCTTTTTTTTAATATTAGTTACAGTTTATTAACTTTGTAGCCCTGCTGTATCCCACTCGCTCTTTCCCTCCCAATCCCACCCTTCCTCCCTCATCTCCTCCCTGTCCCTTTCCCTTTCCAAGTCCACTGATAGGGGAGGACCTCCTCCCCTTTCATCTGACCCTGTTTTATCAGGCTGCAAAGTCCTCCTCTGTGGCCTGGCAGGGCTGCTCCTCCCTCGGGGAGGTGGGGGGAGGTGTCAAAGGGCCAGAAAGCAGTACTCTTGAAAGACAATAGAAAATGTGTATTGATCAAAATGCTAAGTTATTTTGTGGAGTTATATGGAACAAGATTGATATGTAAATTGGCTACAGATAATGACTAATGATATGACTAAATATCAGGGCATAGAAATGAAAGGGGGGATACTACAGAATAGAATTGAGGAGAGGCAAAGAACTTCCGCTATCCAATTAGGCAAAGGAAAATAATGTTTCCACTCACCATTGGATAATTTATTTAAGTATTGTTGCTGCGATGAAGAAAAAGATGCAACTCTTCTTTTTAATTTTTTTTCTTCACAATTTATTCATTATATATACCAATTGAAGCCCTCTCCCTCAACTCCTCCAGTCTCACCTTCCCTCCCTCTTCCCCTCATCCCTTTCCCTAGTCCACTGAAAGGGTGAGTTCTCCACCATTGCTATCTGTCCATAGCTTGTTAAATCTCATCAGGAATGCCTGAATTCTCTTCCTCCGTGGTTGTTAAGAAGTTATGATTTTTTCTCTCTCTTTTTTTTTGAGAGAGAGAAAGGATGAAGGGAGACAACATAAAGTTGAGTGGGTAGGAAGATCTGAGAGGAGTTGGAGGATAGGAAAGAATATGATCAAAACATTGTATAAAAACTTTTAATATTTTTTCAAAAAAAAAAAAAGAAGATTTTCTAGGCTGGAGAGACAGCTCAGCAGTTAAAAGCACTGACTATTCTTCCAGAAGAGGCAGGTTCAATTTCTAGCACCATATCTGTAACTCCAGGTCAAGGGGGTTACCAGCTTCTTGGAGCCTCTGTAGGTACTAGACCTATATGTGATAAACAAATATATGAGAAGACAAATAACCCACACATATAAAAGAAAAATAACATTTTTATTTTAAAAAGAAGATATTCAGCCATAAAACCCTACAATAAAATATTCTTATTGTAATGTTATTTTACCCATAACGTACAACATTTTTACTACTCATTGGTCAGTTGAAGGGTGTTTAGGTTGTTTCCATTTCCTAGCTATATCCAGTCTCTGAAGTAGAAGATTTAGTCCTTTGGGAATTAAGATAAAGTCCACAGAGTGAAAGAGAATCTTTGTTAACTATATATCTGATATAGAGGATTAATATTCAGAATATACGAAGAACTCAACAACAAAAACCTTCTCTTCAAAAGAAAAAAAAATGTTCCAGTTGAAAAATGAGCTACAGATTTTGCAAATGAAAATTTCTGAAAACAAACAAACAAACAAACAAACAAACTGTGCTTCAGAGACTGTTCAGTACTGTGGAGAGAGTGGATTTTGCAGATCCAAAGGCCAGTGACCCTATCTTGGACCAGGTTTACCCCTACAGAATAGCCATTCTTTGCCACCTCTGTGTTCAAACTCATACCTTGTGACTAATAATAAAAACCCTTGGAATCTATTAATTAAAAAAACTCAGATAGCATCATGGACTTATACATACACTTCCCCCATCTTGTTGTACCTGCCTCTCTGATATGTCCATCAATCTATTTATATTTGCCTTGATTTATGACTTTTCGTTAGGTAAAAGAAGAAAAAAATAAAAATTTTATGAAAATGATTTCATACTGGAATATGAAATTTGGGGTTGTTTGTCCAGGGCATGGTCACTTGAAATGACTCCACAACAAACTATCTTTTATTTCTTTTAAGATGAAAGTTGTGGCTTTTACATTGACAGTTATGGCACCACAATATGGGAATCCTAGAATGATCCACTTTTCAACAGAAGAATCAACAGAATGGAAGTCAGGTACCTGCACAGACCAAGTAAATAAAAAATAAATAAATAAATAAATAAATAAGAAATTAAAAGGAAAGGAAAGGATATGTCTGCTCCTAGGTATGGTGGAAAAGAAAGTTTGTTATAGATAATGTGGGAGAGCATAGCCAGAATCAGACACATCTGGAAGAGTCCATAATAAGCGTGACCAGAAAGGGAGAAGGGCATTGTTACTCAGGGTCATCTTGACCTCCTAACAGAATTATGTCTTTCCCAATAAGAAATCAGGATGCTTAATGGTAGACATGGACTTAATGAAGGTTGTGACCCCACACTCCTCCCTTATCCCACCCCCAGCTTCCCATTAGAAGTGTGTATTTAGTGTGGGAATCTGAGCCTAATCATAGGTGTTAGGTTTGTGCTATCTCCTTTGCCATGGGAGTAAGAGTTTAGTGGCTAGTCAATCCAGGTGAATAAACATTTCATATCCCAGCACCCCAAAATTTTAATATCTGTAGAGGAATTCTAATCTGGCAACATTCCTGTTCTGGCAAGGGATCATATCCAAAGCCCTAGGTCTGTGTGATACAACTGGAATACAGACCTTTAATGTTTCTGGCTAGAATATAGATACACCTTTAGTACACACCTTTAATCCCAAACAATGACATTTAATTGAGGGGAAGACAAACTGACAAATTTGAGAAAGATTTGACAGAATGAGTCAGAGATACTATATGGCCAACTCTCATGAGAACAGACAGGATAGAGAAGCTACTTAGGAGCAGCACAGAGAAAGAGAGCAGAGAGCTCTTCCAGACAGTATAGTAGAGATAAGGAATACATTACAGTTCAGTTCATTTTGGTGCAGTTCAGTTGCGTATAGTTAAATTCATGCAGTTCAGTTTGTGGAGTTCAGAGGCAGATTTTTCAAGCAGAGAAAATCATTGATAAGCAGAGAGAAGGCAGTTTGAATCAGTCAGTTGAAGAGTTTTGAGCCAGAACAGCTGAGTTGAACCAGCCATCCAGAGTTAGAAAAAACTAGAAAGGTTGACTCTGTTCAGCAGTACATCTCGGGGGCTGAAAACATTCTAGGCCTAGGTCAGTAGACAGGGCTGAAAGCTGAAGGTCCTTCAAGGTCCAGGCTTACAGAAGATTAGATTGTATGGAGGCAAGACACTTCCTGGCCTAGCCCTAGGGATAGTTAGATAGAAGTGCTCTGAGCTCAGTTTAAGCTATGTAGTCACAAAGCTCAGATATGCTCTCATTCTCATTCCCTCTTCTGAAGAAATAAAAACAACATTTACACTTATCTCTAACAAGCCTGGTTAGCACACTACTTATCTTTGGGGTATTTTGGAGGCAGTGCTCCTTTAGCTAAATTCCACTTGTGTGACTTAATGTCTCCTAAACAAATCTATTAGTAAGTCCTTTATAATACTATCACTTTGAGTTTCTATGACACCAGTCCTCCTCTCTTGGAAGCTATTCAAAACCTCTTATAAAGCTTCGATTTAAATTTCTTTATCATAAGGAACTGAATACTCAGGGTATTCTTGTTTTATTACCTGATATACTGGCTCAGACGTCAGAAATATATATAGCTTCATGGTCTCTCTGCAGTTCAGAATGCATGGTCCAAATCATAGGCCCAATAACACCAGAAAAAGAGGCTCCATTTAGGGACACTTGGTTGACTTTCCAATCCCAGTAGCCATTCCAAGAATACCAAAAGACTCTCTAGGATTTCCCTTGTGTGGGATATGTTTTCCTTTCTTTGTAGTACCATGTTTCCAAGTATTCCTATTTCTTGGTATAATGACATCACTCTTTATTCAGGTAGATACATAATATATCTGGCCCTTTCTTTTTTATTTTTATTTTTATTTTTTGTTTAGGCAATTCCAGCTGAAAGATTAGGCAACTGCTATGCTATTTTCTATAATTATAAGCTTGGTTTTCCTAATATTTTGCAAAAATGCATCTTATTTATAAAAGATCTTATTCATAAAATATATTCTAATTACTTTTTCCCATTTTCCAACCCAACCATATTTTTTCTTCCCACCCATACAAATCCACTTCTTTTCTAATTTTTTAATTCTGTATTAATTACACTTTATTCACTTTGTATCTCCCCTATAAGCCCCTCCATCCTCCCCTCCCAGTCCCTCCCTCCCTCCTCCTTCTTCAGGAATGCCCCTCCCCAAGTCCACTAATAGGGGAGGTCCTCCTCTCCTTCCTTCTGATCATAGTCTATCAGATCACATCGGTAGTGGCTGCATTGTCATCTTCTGTGGCCTGGTAAGGCTGCTCCTCCCTCAGGAGGAGGTAATTAAAGAGCAGTTCATGATCAGTTCAGTTCATGTCAGAGACAGTCCCTGTTCCTGTTACAATGGAACCCACTTGGATACTGAACTGCCATGGGCTACATCTGTGCAGGGGTCTTAGGTTATCTCTATGCATAGTCCTTGGTTGGAGTATTAGTCTCAGGAAAGACCCCTGTGTTCAAATTTTTTGGTTCTGTTGCTCTCCTTGTGGAGTTCCTGTCCTCTCCAGGTCTTACTGTTTCCCACTTCTTTCCTAAGATT
Organism: Meriones unguiculatus; assembly: GCF_030254825.1. Lineage (NCBI taxonomy): Eukaryota > Metazoa > Chordata > Mammalia > Rodentia > Muridae > Meriones > Meriones unguiculatus. The sequence goes on along the minus strand of NC_083369.1, from coordinate 144,089,558 downwards.
CCCTGCACTCTGCCCAAAAGTTGCCCATAAGTCTCAGCATCTGCATTGATAGTCTGCAGGGCAGAGCCTTTCGTAAGTCGTCTGTGGTAGGCTCCTGACTTGTTCCCTCTTTTTTCCTTTTTCTGATGTCCATCCTCTTTGCCTTTCTGGACAGGAATTGAGCATTTTAGCAAGAGTCCTTCTTGATTAGCTTTTTTAGGTGTACAGATTTTAGGAGGTTTATCCTATATTATGTGTCTATATGTGTGAGTATATACAGTGTGCATCTTTCTGCTTCTGGGATAGCTCACTCAGGATGATCTTTTCCAGATCTCACCATTTACCTGCAAATTTCATGATTTCCTTGGTTTTTATTGCTGAGTAATATTGCATTGTGTAGATATACCACAATTTGTGGTATCTGGCCCTTTCTTAGCAGTCAGTATATTTAGGCTCTTTAAGAGTTAAAAGGCTCTATTATTTTCAGGAAATTACTTACATCATCTACAAGGATCAATGTTACTTATATGCATAGTAAGGCATAACTCATTAAGTAAATCAAATAATTATTTTACAAACCTTTATTTTCATGTATAACAGAGCAGTTAGAGTTCTGGTTGTCAGAGCCCAGTCCTTGGGAGTCATTGTGGCTAGTCCTATAGGAAACCTTATGCCCAATATTACCATGAGCTCAAAGACAGGAAGTGGCTTCTTGATCCTTATCTCCACATATCCCTTGTATTTGGTAAGCTTCTGCCATTTACTAACACGTTGGCTTCCAGGCTGATCTGGGTGGATTTTCAGAGTCTAGGTCTCCTTCTCCTCAGGCAGTCTGGCTATCTTTATCCAGGCATGATGGATACCTAGGATTGCCCCTGAAAAATAGTGTTTAAAGAATGTCCATAGATCAGCCTACTAGGCTGACTTTCCCTGTAGCAGTCTCTGTCTTATATTATCTAAAACATTGGGGACTTCTTGCAGAATTGAGTGATAAACTCACAGCCCTGGAATTACCTTTTGCTTAGAAGAGAATTCAACAAGGTGTGGCTAACTGAACTAGCAGGAAGGTCCAATGAGATGGCAGGCTTAGGTACAAAGTTCCCCTGTTCACAGCATCCTTATATATCAGTACCAAAGACTTTGAGTGCAGCATAATTGCTACCTACTTCTCTGTTGTCTGAGAACTTAGCTACTTTATAGGTCAAACCTCATATATATATATATATATATATATATATTATTTTTTTTCATTTTAAGCTTATAAGTAACTGTATCCTAATAAACAAACAGCCATTAAAAAAAACTAGACATATCAGGGGACTCAGATACATTGACATTAATTTGTTTTTATAACTGGAAAGTAAAAACAAAAGCAAGAGTGTCCAGGCTTGATTGGGCAGAAACAAATACAGACCACAGGCATAAGGCAAAGAAGTCCCAAGAATAGAAAGACTATTCTATCTCAGTTAGAGAAAACAGGTTTGGAGACTCAGTAGAAAGAGCAAGCAAACATCTGGACCCAGTGTAGCTTCTATCTACAGTCTTCCTTAAGCTGCACAGAAAAACTGGCTTGACAGCCTTGGCCATACTCTGAAGTGTGGTCCCTGAACTCCTTGGCTGATAAGGGGTTTCTACAACATACAAAGAACCCACTGTCAGACATCTATCTTTTTCTGCTTTCCATTTTTAATTTGGCTCTTTTAATTGTCTTGTGGAGTCATGACCAAACCTGAACTGGGACAATGGCTGTGGCCACATTACCTGCTATAAAGTATCCTGGAACAAAATAACACACAGCTTCCCCATTATCTACTTAAAGGCAGTGGGGGGCAGGGAAAAAAGAGAAGGGAAGGGGGAGGGGAAAGTTGAGAGGAGGGGTTAGAGGGGTAGATTACCTCATGTCTATATGAAAAACTTCACCTTTTTATTTTTTGTGTGTTATTATGATTTCCTGGTATCATAAAGAAATAAGAAACTTTCTACTTTTTTCCTAAAATGAGAGCTCCTAATTTTGTATAATTGTGTCCTGTGTCTATGATAAATACTTTCTGTATATTTTTAGTTGCTTTCATATGTTGATTGTGTCAAAAGATTTTTAACCAACTGGCCACTTCAGTTCTCCTTGTAAATTCATTTTTTTTGTTATATGCTAAAATTATTTTTTGGTATGCATAATTAAAATGCACATGGCAGATTCAAATTTTATTATGGTAATCCTATATTAAGGCTTGATAAGTACATTCTACGTTATAAATTCGAGTAGTCAGTGCTCCATTCCCAGCCAACACCTTGGCCTGTATGCCCAGAGGCCTACTGCCACCCAAAACAGACAGGTGAGCCCCCTACACTACTGTCCCCTGCATGCTAGTTCCCCCCTGAGGGGGCAAGCCCAGCAGCTGTAAGCTACACCCTGTCACTGTGTACTTCATCACCCAGCGCATAACTCAATCTGCATTTCCAGAGGCCTGCTGTCTTCACAGGGTACCAGGTGAGGACTTTCCCCCAAATTCCCTGCTATCCGGTCCCGATAAAACATTTCCAAAAGAGGTAAACTGTACCTGCTCCCTGGCAGACCATTTTCTAGGCCCACACCTCAACCTTTATTGATGGATATCTGCTAACACCAGAGACAGCCAGATGGCTTAAAGGCCAGTGTAAGAACACAACAGCAAGATGGTAGAGGGAGGCATTTAAGAAAATGAATAAATATTTTAGGTAATTGGACTGGAGAATTCGATACTACGATGGAGCAGCTGAGAGTGGCCATTGTCACGGTAAATTCTACCAGAGTGGACGCAGGACTAGCCACAGGATTATCATCATGGATTGCTGCAGCCATGAATCATCTGAAGGAATGGGCGGGCATGGGAGCGTTAGCAGGCCTTCTGGTATTGGTCTCCTTGGTTTGCCTGTGGTGTATATGCAAGATTAGAGTCTCACAACAGTGTAATGCAGCCATGATCATTCAGGCCTTTACAGCCATTGAAGCAGGACAGTCTCCCCAAGCATGGTTGGCTACCATAAAAAGCTAAAATGTTATGCTCAGGATGCGAGGCTAAGCACTGCACTCAGGGTCAGCGGCTTTGGACCCAGAGAAGAGCATGTCTGATTGCATGCGGGTTGATGCCCCAGGTCCCGCCTCTGTGAAAAAGGTATCGGACGGGTCTGATGCTCTTTGGGTGGATGACACCTAAATGAACATCGGTATAAAGTCCCAATTTATTTCTAATATCAGAGATCACACCTCTACTCTTGCCTGATGTATCTAAAACAAGTCTGAACCTCTCACATCATCTGAGAGCACATTGATAATTCACCTGTACAAGGAATATTCTGGATGATATGCATCATTAAATTAAGTAACAATGGAATACCCAAAGTATCTATACATTTATCTCATTGTTTTTTAACTGCTTTGGCCATTAGATTTTTAACATGATGTTTAGTATATTTAATGTTCTACCTGGTATATTTATAAATGATAAAATAATGTTAAAATTGTTTTAATAAAGTTACAAATGAAGATAGCATGTACATCCTTTTGAATATACCATTTTGTTATACTGTTTGCTTACCTTAAAAACCCATACCTTAGTCAAAACTAAAATGTAAAAAGAAATGTTTTTACATTATTTTTATAACTACACACATATTTATTATTCTTATTGTTCAGTATAATTTGAAATAATAAAAAATATATAGTTTTAATTAAAGTTCAATACTATTCCCCCTAGCTAAAGATACATAATGATTTGGTTTGATTATTATCCAAATTATACAAAAGGTGTCTATCAACAACATCCATGATAATTTATAACTTGAGTACTGTTTTAATATCACAGAAATAGAGTTGTTATACAAAGGGAAATACAGTAGGATTATTGATTATTTCTAACTAAACATTTCTTATTGATCTTTTCATTCTACACGTTTGTTGTAAGTTCAAAGCAATAGTTCTTTATGTTATAGGTTAACAATGCTTAAGGCTAACATAGTTTAAGGACTCACAACAAGATAACTGTTTGCATGCATGTTTTTCCTTTAAGGCTCACAACTAACTAAATATTCCTTATCTGTCTCTTAGTTCCACAAATTTACTATAAGTTAAAAATAACATTTTCCTTCTCTCATTCTACAAGCTCATTATAAGGTTAGAGCAATGATTTTTTATTTTTTTTAAATTTTTTTATTAATTACACTTTATTCATTTTGTATCCCCCTATAAGCCTCTCCCTCCTCCCCTCCCAGTCCCTCCCTCCCTTACCCTTCTTCATGCATGCCCCTCCCCAAGTCCACTGATAGGGGAGGTCTTCCTCTCCTTCTTTCTGATCCTAGTCTATAAGATCTCATCGGTAGTGGTTGCATTGTCATCTTCTGTGGCCTGGTAAGGCTGCTCCTCCCTCAGGGGCAGGTGATGAAAGAGCAGGCCAATCAGTTCATGTCAGAGACAGTCCCTGTTTCTATTACAATGGAACCCACTTGGATACTGAACTGCCATGGGCTATATCTCTGCAGAGGTCTGAAGATATCTCCATGCATAGTCCTTGGTTGGAGTATCAGTCTCAGGAAAGACCCCTGTGCTCAGATTTTTTTGGTTCTGTTGCTCTCCTTGTGGAGTTCCTGTCCTCTCCAGATCTTACTGTTTCCCACTTCTTTCATAAAATTCCCTGCACTCTGCCCAAAGATTGCCCATAAGTCTCAGCATCTGCATTGATAGTCTGTAGGGCAGAGCCTTTCAGAGGTCCTCTGTGTCAGGCTCCTGACTTGTTCCCTCTTTTCTCCTTCTTCTGATGTCCATCCTCTTTGCCTTTCTGGATAGGAATTGAGCATTTTAGCAAGAGTCCTCCTTCTTGATTAGTTTCTTTAGGTGTACAGATTTTAATAGGTTTATCCTATATTATATGTCTATATGAGTGACTATATACCATGTGCATCTTTCTGCTTCTGGGATAGCTCACTCAGGATGATCTTTTCCAGATCCCACCATTTATCTACAATTTTCATGATTTCCTTGGTTTTTATTGCTGAGTAATATTCCATCGTGCATCCATTCCTCCACTGAAGGGCATCTGGGCTGTTTCCAGCTTCTGGCTATTACAAACTGTGGGCATTTTTTTTTTAAATCTCATAGGTTGACACAGTTTTTACCAAGAAACTAGTCATCTATCTTATGCCTCATTTTTCTTTTTATTCTTATTCTTACAATAATTTATTACAAAAATTTATAATTTATTTGCTTTGAATCCCAGCTATAGCCCCCTCCCTCATCTCCACCCTATCCCACCTTCCCTCCTTCTTCCTCCCCTGCCCCTCTCCCCTAGTTCACTGACAGGAGAAATGCTCTTGCCCTACTGTCTGATCCAAGCCTATCAGGTCCTATTTGAACTGCCTGGATCCTCTTCCTCTGTGGGCTGTCTAGGTCACCCCACCAGGGAAAAGTTATCAAGAATCAGGCAATGAAGTTCGTGTCAGAGACTGTTTCTTCTCCTCTTACTAGGGAACCCACATCGAGACTGAGCTGTAGATGGGCTACATCTGAGCAGGGGTCTATGTCCTCTTTATGTATAGTCGTTGGCTGAAGCATCAGTCTCTGCAGTCTCTCTTGGACCTTGCTTTTTTTTTTTATCCTTTGGTGATCTCCTTATGTAGCTCCTGCCCCCTCTGGGTCCTTATGTCTTATTTTTAAGACCTTGTATAACTTAAAATAGTTGTTGTGCATAAGAAGACCCAACTTTCATCTCTGGGCCTAACTTAGAGTGAATGCCTTCCTACATCATAAATTTGCCTCAAGCCTATTTTTCTTCCTAGTGTAATACATGTGCTTGTGACATAGGAAGGTTCACAGAACTTCCTCATGCAGCCTTTGGTATTAGGTGTTGGGGAGGCAGGGAGCTTAAAGTAACTTGAATCAAATCAGATCTTCAATAAAATTATTATCAGGGATTATAAAATCATCAATTCATCTAAACCACATTATTTCATGAAAGTACATTTTCATATTGACACTTCAGGGAAATCTGTCCAAAAGATTGGTAAACATCCAGGGAGCAATCACACCAGAGCATAGGCAGTGAGGATTTCCTCACTTACAGCCACATCATGCTAGATACATGAGGAATACACAATAACAAAAATGGAAATGCATATCAGCAGCAAGAAGCAATCCAGAGACAAAAATCCCTGGGGTCCATGCCTCACCAGGGCACACCAATCATCATCTGTGCAAAATGGTGGCCTGCCTTCAAGAAGGCTCACTTGCTTGCTGTTGTCTTTTCTGCATGGCCTGTACCAGAGTTCTTTGTTAGATCATGAAAACTTTCATTTGTTCAGAGTACAAGTTGTGGCCATCAGTTTTTCACTGTTGACAAATACATGAGAGAAACCCTTTAAATGAGGAAAGCTTTATTTTGGCACCCAAGATTCAAACCAAAGTAGCTGGCTGATTTTGATGGGTGTGAGGCAAGGCAAAATATCATGGTGGCTGGCACATGTAGCAGAGGCTATTCATCTTATAACAATCAGCAAGGATGGAAAAAAAAATAGGAAGAGCCCAGGGACAAGATAAAGCTTTCTACCCACACTTCCTCCAACTGGGCACAATTTCCACTCAAAGCCATCAGATCAGAGAACTCAGGGCCCAGACACTTTCCACAAACTCATCAGCTGTCAGTCCCTCCTACACAGGAATTTTTCTGTGCAGGAAGAGACACCTCTTATCCAAAACATAACAAGAGATAATCTCCAAAATCTTTGTAATTTAGAGCTAAAACTAAAATTATTCACCAATTTTTCTTACAAAGGCTATGCAGTATATATTTTCATCTTTGCTATAATATAATATCTGTTTCTACTGTTCAATTCAATTGTCATGCCAAAACAATCAGAGACATTATATAAATGAATTAGTATGGTGATTTTCAGTAAAGCAGTATTTAAAAAGACAAAAAAAAAATGGATATGGCCTGTAGGCCATGTTTTTCTGGCATTTGTTACAAAACACAAATAGGAAACTATGTGGGCTTAGAGGTTTAGGTTGGAGTAGCTATTACCCAGCATTGTGCTCTAGGTTAATTAAATAAAACACAAATTAAAAAAAAAGAAAATCTTAAAAGCCCCAAATCAAATCACAATCTAATTTATTAAATGGAAAAATAACCAAACAAACTAGTCTACAGTTAAAACGTTTGCAAGAGACTTGATGATCCCATCAATAAGTGTGTCTGTTATAACTATCAAGTATTTTTAGATATGTCTATGGTTTTAATAATTTTATAAATTTCTGCTGCTACAACCTTAACCACAGGAGTTACTGTATATGTGTCCACATTTGAAAAAATGGGTAAGAAGTCACATAGTTTTTTGGTATTACTTTTATTCTTTATTTTGCAAAATGATAACTTGTTTTAAATAATGCAAAGCAAACAATGAGCTGTTTTCCTTAATCACAGCTCAAAAAAATCATTTCCAATAACTTTCATAAGAAGTATAACAGCACCACAAGCACTTGAGATTCAAAAATTGTACCCTTTTAACAATTAGAAGACAAGTCTGATTTATATCCAACCTCTCCACCCAGCCAAATTTCCATAACCTTTTCAAGGCTCTAACCTGGTGAGCATAACTGAACTTTCCCATGTCTTTCTCTTCCCCAGCCCACATGACTAGACCAATAACAAATAAGGAGATTGAAATAGTAATAAAAGGCATTCCAGATAATAACAAAAAAAATAATCAGACAGATTCACAGCAGAATTATAGCATACTTTCAAAGAAGATCTACAACCAAACCTTCTTAAAATATCAGAAAACAGAAACAGAAGGAACACTACCAAACTACTTCTCTGCAGCCACTATAACACTAACACCAAAATCAGGTAAAGGTACAACAACAATAAAGAAAAGTGCAGGTTAATATCCCTGGTGAACATACTAAAAAATGTTCAATAAAATATTTACAAACAAGATATTGACTTACATCAAAAAGACAAGTCAGCAGTTCTGCCACACATCTTTAATCCCAGCACTTCAGGAGGCAGAAGCAGGGGGATCTCAGCATTTAAGGTCAGGCTGGTCTATCAAGTGAGTTCTAGGACAGTAAGGGTTATAGAGAGAAACTTAGTCTAAAAAAAAGAAAAAAAAAAAGAAAGAAAACGAGAAGGAAATAAAGGCTGACAGAATCAATTGACAGGAACTCATGGAGGCTCATAGAGATCAGAGAGCCCATAGGGGTCTGATGTGAGAATACGCATCTGGTCTTACTATAGCTTGCAATGCTGCAATGGGTTGATGTTCCTGGGAGGTCTGCTTCTTTTTGAGATGAGGCAGAAGGAGGGGGGTGATCTGGGGGAGAGGAGAGATAGGAAAAGAGACTGGAGGGAGGAGATACTGCTGTTGATATGTAATATATGAGAGAAAAATAAATTTAAAAACAAATAAGACATGCATGTCAGAGAAGCATAAAATACAATAACAGTAAAGCATAAATAAGGGTTTTTTGTATATAAGGAAAACAGCATTCTGTTTGAAGCTTAACTAAAATATAAACATCATGCTTTTTTCTTATTTAAAAGAATTAATGAAACAAATTCACATGAGAATTTGCATCTAACATTGATACTGTGTGAAATATGATTTATTTAAACTTTGATGAGTTTCTGTTAAAGAAAGAATAATTCTAATGACAGTGGATTGTACAGAAGTTAACTGAAATCTGTTTGCTTGTACTCTCTGTAAGTTTATATCTCAAATAAGTGTAATAAGATTTAAATTGATATTTTGGGATTTTTCCTTCGTTCATTGAAAATGTCATATATGTATATGATGTGCTTTGATCCAGTCTGTCTTTCATTTTCTTCACCCCAAAATTTCTCCTGTAAATGTTGTTTTTATTTCCTCAGATGAGGGCACAAAATGAGAGCTATATACAAGTTTTATGAATACATGGCTTGATAGGAGTTCAGAGCATTTCTACCTAACTATCCCTAGGCTTAGACCTGGAAACTTCTAGCCTCCTTACAATCTAATCATTTGCAAGCCCAAACCTGGAAGGCCTCAACTTCTAGCCTTTTCCATTTGCTGACCTAGGCCTAGAATGTTTCCAGCCTCCATGACTTACTATTAAATAAACTCTCCCTTTCTAGTTCTTTCTGAAGTCCTACTGGCTAGTTCAACTCAGCTGTCCTGGCTCAAAAGTCCTTTTCAAGCTGATTCAAACTGGGTTCTCTCTGCTTCTCACTGAATTGCTCTGCTTGGAAAAACTGACTTTGATCTTCACAAACTGAACTGCATGAACTCAACTAAACTGCACCAAACTGCACTGAACTGTACTGTACCATCTCCGGAAACTCTGTTCTCTCTGTGTGTGCTACTCTTTTGCAGCTTCTCTTTCTTGTCTGTTCTCACGAAAATTGGACCTTTCCTACCTCTGACTCATTCTGTCAAATCTTTCTCACATTTATCACTTAGTCTGTCCCTCTGTTAGATGTCATTGTTTAGGATTAAACGTGTGTACTAAATCCCAGCCAGATGGATTAAAATTCTGTATTCCAACCAGAGGGATTAAAAATGTGTACTTAAGGCATGTCTGTATTAGAGATAGATCACACAGACCTAGGTCTTTGGAAATGATCCCTTGCCAGAACAACCATGTTGCTTGATTAAAATTCCTATACATTACCCTATCATCCTCCACCACTTTTTCCTCCCAACTTAAAAACAAAAAAAAACTCTCTTAAAATTACATTCTTAAAAAACAAAAACAAAAAAATTACCTGATTCTAAATATATATATATATATATATATTACAATTATAAAATATGACCATATTGTCTTTAACCCTGTAATACAGAGAAGTTTCTATGTATTCAAATCAATAAACGACATAAATAAACTTAAAGACAAAAATCACATGGCCATCTCAATAAATTCAGTGAATGCCTTTGACAAAAATATAACATGTGCATGGGCATATTTTAATCCTGGCACTTGGGAGGTGGAGGCAGGTGAAGGTCTGTGAGTTCAAGGGCAGCCTGGTCTGCAGAGCATGATCCTGTCTTGCCAAACAAACAAACAAACAAACAAAAACAATAAAATAAAAAATACAACATGCCTTCATGATGAAAGTTCTAGAGAATGTAGAACTAGAGAGAACAAACCTCAAAATAAAAGTATATATGAAAAAACCACCACAAGCGTCATCCTAAATGTAGAAAAGCTGGAAGCAATTTCACTAAATGCAGGAACTAAGAAAGATGTCTACTGTCACCTCTCCTTTTCATGATTGTGTTCCAAGTACTAGCTGGAAAGATAAGTCAAGAAGATACTGAAGAGTTTGGGGGAGGAAAACAAAGGGGGAATGATACAATTATATTATAATCTTAAAAATAAATCAACATCTTTACACAATAAGAGCTCTTCACTGATTTAAAGAGTTAAAGCTTTGTTGTACAAGAAGATAAACACATTAGCATTTCTCCTCATAAATTAAATTATTTGAAAAGATTTTACACAAATAAAATAAAATTTTAGCAGACTACAATATATGTTTTAAGAATGAGATTATCGAGTTATAATTTTCACTACATATATTACAATTATTTAATGCATATCTTAAAAACATACTTTATGAAATCATCCATAGAACAACTTTTGTAAATACTCAAAATGTGAGAATGTTTCACTGTGAAATACATGAAACGTTCACAGTTTGCTTTCGATATCCTTACCTCCCTTAAAATTGCAAATTGCAAACACACAAAACTGAGCTCCTCTGTTGAGTAGTACTTAATGAAAATATTTTATGTATGCAATGAATTTGCTCTCATCCAACTTCTCAGACCTGGATTCCACTTTGATTTATTGTTCTCTAACTTCTAGGAGCTAATCTATCTCTCCTGACATTACTTCAATCCTGTATTACTTATTCATTCCTTCAACAATTAGTTTTAGTTGTTAAAATATATAAAGGCAGATGACAAGTGCTATATTGGCAAATCTGTCTAGTTGAGGCAGGATGATTTACTTCAATGACTATTGTCACTTTTTATTCGTTTTAACATAAAGAAGAGAGATGCACAAATAATAGCAATAATAGTTTGAAAACTCAGTATATAAAAGATCTTGCTTACTGGTAAGAAAATGATAGTTATTTAAGTTCCTGCTGAACAAGCATGAATGCCTTAATTCAAATGCATAGCACCCAAATAAGAAAGACAGAAACAGCCAAACACATTATTGCACATACATAATCTTAGTGCTGCTGGTTACATTGAAGATATGGAAGGTGTGGACACAGGCAGATTCTTGGAGTTCACTGGCCGGCCAACCTAGCCAAATTAATAAGCTCCGGGGTCAGTAAAAGACTCTAGCATAAAGAAAAATAAGGCAGGGGATGATAGAGGATGATGCAAAATGTGGACCTCTGTCCTTCACATGCACACATGTACATTTTCACACCTATGAACATGTGTACATAGCACACACAGAGCAAAAAGTGAGATCGATTTGCTTCTCATTTTGATGTGATTGAAAATTTGACTTTGTAGTATTGAACATTATTGTTAAGCACAATGATGATATAAATAAATTATGTCACCTTATTTATTAGCACAAATGTGTTGTACTTTTACTCTATATGCTATGATTATTTATGTCTCTATGTAGGTAAGGTTCCAAATGTTTATTCAGAAGTCTCTTTTCAATAATAACAGCTTCTATTATTTTTGCATTATATTCTCAGTAGACAATCATTATTTAATAACAGAGGGATGTGCAAAGTATGCATGAAATTACAAGGGATGAATTTGGAGACCGTGTTGGATCCATAACAGATACATTTGAATATGTAAGTTTATCTCCCTGGTCATGGTTGATTCTACAGATACTGGACACATGCTGAGTCAGCTAGTCTTTATCCTAGGAATTTAGAATCAGAACTGGAAAAAAGTAAAATATCTGCAGGGGTATAACATTGTATAATATGTAAACCAAAGAGCATTATTGTAGTTCTTTCAAAATAATATTGTGGATAGTAGATTAAGGTAGACTCACATGGTGATAAAGAGGAAAAATAGCTCTATTTTATATTATTATTATTATTATTATTACTGAAAATATATTTTTCTCTTTTACAAACCAACCACATTTTCCCCTCCCTAAACTCCTCCCAGCTTCCAACCTACATTCCCTCTCCCCTGGTTTCTTTCTTCCTCCATTTTTCCTTCAGAAAAGAGCAAGCCTCCACGAGATAATATTGAAACAGGACAAAACACAATACAATAACACAAGACAAAACCCCTCATATCAAGCAGGACAAGACAACCCAATAGGATGGAAAGAGGCCCAAGAACAGGCAAGAGTCATGATGTGCCCCAAAGAGTCAGAGACACACCCACTCCAATTGTTAGGAGTCCCACAAAATACCTAGCGACAACCAGCCACTTCAGTCTCTATGAGCCCATATGAGCCTTGCTTAGTTGATTCGGTGGGCCAGTTTCTTCTGGTGTCCTCCATCCCCTCCAACTCATACAACCTCCTCTCCCTCTCTTCTATAGGGTTCCCTGATCTCTGAGGGTAGGGATGCAGAAGAGACCTCCAGTTTAGACTTTTTTTTTTTTAATTTTTATTTTTTGCATAAGGTCTGGCTGTGGGTCTCTGCATCTGCTTCCATTTGCTGCTGGGGGAAGTCTCTCTGGTAATGACTGGACAAGGCACCCACCTATGAGTATAGAAGAACATCATTAGGAATCACTTCACTGATTTTTTTTTTTACCAGTCCTGTTTGGTTTTACCATCCACTGGGATGGTAACTATTTAATAAGTAACCGATATTGGTGAAATATAGAAAAATTAGAATTCTCTGTATTATTTATCTGAATGTAAAATAGCGCAGTTGTTTTAGAACATAAATATGGTGATTACCCATAAAAAAGGTGAAAATTTTCAACTGAGAAGTTCCATTTAGGGATGTATATCTAGCTGATTTAAAGCAAACCCTTGAAATGTGCATTATCATGTTCATAGTAGCATTGTTCATAAAAGGTAAGTAAGACCAACTCAAACTTTTACTTATGGGTAAAAAAATACATATACATACAACGGGATATTATTCCCTCTTAAACAAGGAGGAAATTCTGACACAGTTTGTAAGACAGATGAGTCTTAATGACATTCTACTAAGTGGAAAAAGCCAGACACAAAACGAGTAATATTATGTTCCAATTTCTATGAGGCACACAGAGTAGTCAAATTTACAAACAGAATATAGACTAGAGGCAGTTAACAGCTGAGGGAAAAAGGATTCTGTAAGTTGTTGGATAGATATAAAATTTCAGTTTGTCAAGATTAAAATTCTTCTGGAGATGACAATAACACAAATATACCTAATAATAAACTGTACATTTAAAATCAGCGTGAGGGATAAAAGAGAAACTAGATATTCATCTTTTGCCTTACATTACATAATGCTCACAAGCCTTGCATTAGCACTTCATTTACATAACTTTAGTCAGTAGTTTAAACACTTTAAATGGGAGCAATTCTTTATTTTTTTTTTACAAATTCCATGCATAAAGTGTTCACTTTCAGAGTATGAGTAATTTTCCCATGTGCTCATGAGTAATTGATTTTTAAAATTAACTTTTAATTTACCATACAAGAAAATGAACTCCATTTTTTTCTTATATATTTTAATTTTTTTCTTTTTGATATTATAATTACATTTTCCTTTTCCTCCCTCCAAACCTTCTCATATATCCCTCTTCTCTCTCCTTCAAAGTCATGTCCTCTTTTTTCTCTAGTTGTTGTTGCAAGTATATATGTGTGTGTGTATTTACATGTAAGTTCCTAAATATAACCTGCTCAGACCACACATTGTCAGTTTTATGTATCATTTCATAGCTCTTTGGTTGCCCTTTCTCACTGTCCTCCCCCAAATCCCTGCCTTCTCTTGCTGGTCCCATCTTCCCCCTAGTAACCACATTCTGCTTTCATTGCATGTGCATTCCATCACCCTCTCCATCCTCCCACTTTCCTTTACATATCTTTCTTCCCCTTTGCAGTCCCCATTCTTTTTTCATTACCTACCTACCTACTTTCCTACCTACCTACCTGCTTACCTACCCACACACACACACACACACACACACACACACACAAGCGTGCGCACGTGCGCGCAGAGGCAGAGAGAGAGAAAGACAGACAGAGAGAGAAAGGGGGACTGACCAGATTGATTTATACTTTAAAAAATCTTCACTGAAAAGAATCTTCAGAAAAAGTACTTATAGAAACAATATTATAATTAGAATACTATAATTTTAAATATAATATTATAATTATAATTATAATATTATAATACTTCCATGCTGCCATGCTTTATTAGAAGCATACACGTAAAAACAGAGCCACAAATTATTGCAGAAAGAATAATGGTTGTTTCATTTTCTGTACGGTTTTCAGCATAGTAAGTTGTAGGATAAACATTATAATGTAGTCTGTACTTGTTACATGAAATCATACATTTAAGTTTGGTTCTCTGGATGCCATTTAGCACAGCATGATTCTGTTATCCTGTGCTTTCTAAATAAATTAGAGGAGAGAATGATGACACAGAAAGAAGGCTCACTAATGGTAGGGAGTAGTCTTGTTCCACCTACCATCTCAATTAATTTGCCTCAATACAAAAGACAGTCCCATGGAGAATGATACAAACGAGTATAAATTTCTAAGAATCCAGAAATGGTACGTAAGCTAAATGCTGGTCTGTGAGGCTTAGAGGACCTTATATAATCTGAAAAACAATTCTGAATTTTGAAACTTCCACTTTGATCACATAGTCAAAAAGGAAACAAGAATTCCCTTATAACTGTACTGTTTCCACTTGCCTGCTTCTAGCTCCTCAAATAATTTCTCAGTACCTTTGCCCTCTCTGTAACTGGGGTCATTCTCATAAGAACCTTTTTGTAGCCACCCTGAATTGTAATGAATAGAAATGAGGTATAAATATAAAATGGTGTATAAATCTTTTAGTACCAGAGACTTGGTATGTTTTTAAATACACAAAGGACAGGTTAATAAGACTATCAATCCTGTATCCAATGTGTAGACATTTTCAGAGTATGATCCCTTCTATCTCTGACTTTTTTTTTTCATTTCTTAGCATTTATATAACAAAACAGCACAAACAAGAAGTATTTAAAAAGCAGAAATAGATTCTCTTGAGCTGTACAGACTAGAAACTGGAAATAGATGTAGCAAGGGGACTAGACTGCCCCAGTGCCTAATAATGACAGTCTTTCTTGTTCTTCAAGCTGTGCTAGGCCAGGTGTCATGTTAAAGCCTCAGTTTAAAAAAAAAAATCTCAGAGCCTGTTCTGTTGGTGTTCTGTTCAGGAAATTGTCTCCTGTGACAATGAGTTCAAGGATTTTCTCCACTTTTTCTTTTAACAGGTTTAGTGTGTTTGGTTTTATGTTGAGGTCTTTGATCCACTTGGTCTTTAGTTTTGTTGCAGGATGATAAATATGGATCTATTTGCATTTTTCTACATGTAGTCATCTAGTTAAACCAGCACCATTTGTTGAAGATGCTGTCTTTTTTTTTCCCTCTATTGTATGGTTTTGGTATCTTCATCAAAAATCAAGTATCTGTAGGTGTGTGGGTTTATTTCTGGGTCTTTTGTTTGATTCCATTGATCCACCATTCTGTTTCTGTGCCAATATCATGAAGTTTTTATTACTATTGCTCTGTAGTACATCTTGAGATCAGGGATGGGGATACCTCCAGACGATCTGTTGTACAGGATCGTTTTGGCAGTTCTGGGTTTTTTGTTGTTGTTGTTGTTTTTCCATATGAATTTGAGAATTGGTCTTTCAAGGACTGTAAATAATTGTGTTGGTATTTTGATGGGAATTGCATTGAATCTGTAGATTGCTTTTGGCAAGATGGTCATTTTCACTATGTTAATCTTACCAATCCATGAGCATGAGAGATATTTCTATCTTCTGATATCTACTTCAATTTCTTTATTCAGAGACTTGAAGGACTTTTCAAAAAGGTCTTTCATTTGCTTGGTTAGAGTTACACCAAGGTACTTAATAACATATGTTATATGTTACTGTTAAGGGTGTAGTTTCCCTAATTTTTTACATCTGTTTTATCTTTTGCATACAGGAGAACTACTGATTTTTCTTGAGTTAATTTTTTATCCAGCCACTTTACTGAAGGTGTTTATCAGCTGATTGAGTTCTCTGATTGAGTTTTTGGATCACTCATGTATACTATCATATCATCTGCAAATAGTGATACTTTGACTTCTTCTTTTCTGATTTGCATCCCTTCGATCTCCTTTACTTGTCTTAATGCTCTAGCAAGGACTTCAAGTACTATGTTGAAGAGGTATGGAGAGAGTGGGCAGCCTGGCCTTGTCCCTGATTTCAGTGGGATTGAGTTAAGTTTCTCTCCGTTTAGTTTGATGTTGGCTATAGGTTTGCTGTATATTGTCTTTACTATATTTAGGTATGTGCCTTGTATCACTGATCTCTCCAAGATTTAATCATTCTGTCAAATGATTTCCGTCAATATAGAGAAGTGTGATCCTTTGCCTTTCTTTGTTGGGATAATTAATATTTTTTTATATATGTGCCAAGACCATGTCAGATAGTTTTACATCTTATCTCCAATGAAGCTGTGAACTCATTAAGGACTGCTTTCTTAATTCAGGGGATTTGGTTCTCTGCTTCTTTGATAACACCTGGATAAATTATTGCCATCATGGTGAGGGAATGTTGATGATGCAGTTGTCCAAATATTATAGTATCTAAAATGTTAAAAATAAATAAGCTAATATATTAAAATAAACATAATCCAAATTTAAAACAATCAAAACTGACAACTTGAAAATCTTCAGAAACACTATTTCCAATTGTACTAAATGTGAATACTGAATAACTTGGTTTTCACTAAGGTCCCAACATTTTTTTAATCATTGAAAATTTTTTCATATAATATATTCCAGTTTCCCCTCCTTTTTTTCCTGAAGATCCTCCCCAAGTCCCTAGCCATTCGACTTTTCTCTGTTTCTTTCTCTCTTTCTTTAGAAAGACAAAAACAAAAAAGTAAACAAAGAAACACACACAATCCCACAAAAATGCAACAACAGAAACTCTAACATACAAACAAAACACCAGTAAGACAAAATGTGACAAAAGCAATAGGAGACTAAAAGTCTACAAACAATACTAAGTTTATATTTTGTTGGCCATTTACTTCTGGGAATGAGGTCTATCCTTAAATGGGGTTATAAACTCAGTGAGACTCCATCAGAGAAAATTAATTTTTCCTTTGCAACCAGTTGTTAGTTGCAGATAGCTTCATGCTTAGGGATGGAAACTCATGTCCACTTTCCCCTCTCCACTCAGTGACCTTAGATAGCTTGGATCTGTGCAGGTCCCGTGCTTGCTGACACCATCTCAGTGAGTTTATCTGTGCAGCAATCTATTGTGTCTTGAGTGATCCATCACCTCTGCCTCTTAAAAATTCTTTCTTCCTTCTCTTTAGCATAACTCCTTTATCCCTAAGGAAAGCAGGTAGATGAATAAACCCCATTTAAAATTAAGTTATTTCATGCATGGTACTTGGTTGGAGTATGAGTCTCAGGAAAGACCCCTGTGCTCAAATTTTTTGGTTCTGTTGCTCTCCTTGTGGAGTTCCTGTCCTCTCCAGCTCTTACTATTATTTCCCACTTCTTTCATAAGATTCCCTGCATTCTGCCCAAAGTTTGGCCATAAGTCTCAACATCTGCTTTGATAGTCTGCTGGGCAGAGCCTTTCAGAGGCCCTCTGTGGGAGGCTCCTAACTTATTTCCTGTTTTCTTCTCTTTCTGGTGTCCATCCTCTTTGCCTTTCACAGTGGGGATTGAGCATTTTAGCCAGAGTCCTCCCTCTTGATTAGTTTCTTTAGATGTACAGATTTTAGTAGGTTTATCCTATATTATATATCTATATGAGTGAGTATATACTGTGTGTGTCTTTCTGCTTCTGTGATAGCTCACTCAGGATGAGATAACCTAGAACCCCTGCACAGATGTAATCCATAGCAGTTCAGTGTCAAAGTTGGTTCCATAGTAATGAGGACAGGGGCTGTCTCTGACAAGAACTGATTGGCCTGCTCTTTGATCACCTGCCCCTGAGGGGGAAGCAGCATTACCAAGCCACAGAGGAAGACAGTGCAGCCACTCCTGATGAGACCTGATAGACTAGGATCAGAAGGAAGAAAAAGAAACCCTACCCTACCAGTGGACTTGGGGAGGGGAGTATGTGGAGAAGGGGGAGGAAGGGAGAGATTGGGAGGGGAGGAGGGAGGGAACTAGAAGGGGGATTAAAAGTAAATAAAGTATAATTAAAAATAAAAAAGAGGAAAAAAATTAAGTTATTTCAAAAATCCCTCACACTCTGCACATTCATTGCTTAGTTGTGGGTCTTTATGTTATTTCCCATTTACTGCAAGAGGAAGTTTCTCTGATGACTGCTGAATATAGCAAGGATCCATGGATATAGCAGAATGTTAGGAATGATTTTATTGCTATGTTCCTTTAGAAGAAATTAGTATTTGATTTTCTCCTAGGCCGATGTGTTAAAATGCCATATTCATCAGATCTCTGATAAGCTTGAGGGCCAGCATATCTGAGTTACTCTTTGTTTTTATCATCTGTTTTAAACTGTGTCCTATAAAATAGAATGCTATTTAATCTAGTTCTAGCATATTTGAGATGCATGTTTTAGAACTATATATTTTAAGATAAATAAGCAAACTTTATAGTTATCTATCCTAGGCTTAACCTTAAAAAAACCTATACAAAGACACTAGGTAAAGCTCAACACCTTAACCAACTGCAGTCATTAGCGTAGCTTTGAGTCTGTTCTTTTTGAACTAAAATTAAAGCAAACATTTTAATCAGATACAGTTTATAGAGGGGCTAGTAAATCTTGCTGATCCTACCACTTTGTATGAAAATTGAATAGTAAAAAGCTTTGCACTTAACACTAACTAGAGGACTGAACATAACTGAGACCTAAACAAAATGGTGGTAAACTCATGCCTCCACCCTCTTTATCTCTGGACCAGCATGGTGGCTGGCTACGTATAACTGAACTCAGCTGGAAGCCCTAAACAAATATGGCAGCAAAACTACAGCTTCACATGCTCTCTATCCCTGAACCATCAGGGCAGCTAGCCATGTGTTAGCACAGGCTGTGACTGACAATACCAAACATAGCCATTAGGTGCTGTTGATGACACAGCAAACACTGTGGAGCATCCATAATCCCCCACAACCAAAAGTTTTAACATAGTGATCAAATAAGTTTTAGAACCAACTGCATAACAGAACAGTACAGAACACTTTTAAACTGTATGAAGTATTTTAGCCATACAAAACCTATCAGCCAGAATTTTTTCCCCTTAAAAGAGCATAAAAATTTTGCAATGAAGAATCACCAGCCTTTTAAATGAATTATAACATATTTTTTCTCAAATCATATTAACTCTCTGGCTTTTTATAATATATCCACTAACCTTCTGCAACATCCTATATACCTTTAGGTTCCTAGCTTTCTTTTTCTGGCTTAACCGACATTTTTGTTTTAGACAAGCTATTTTTTTTTTATTATCTCTTGCTCACTCTCTCTTTTCAGACAACAGAAAAACTCCCATTAATTTTTTTTTTCCCCAAGGGTTGGGAAACTGTTTTAAGTTCGTTGTTAGACTGCCCAAGAGTTATTGCTTAAAAAAATCTGATAAACTGTAAATGTTTTATCCTCTTAAACATCTAAACAATTTTTAAAACTCGTCCCTGCAATATCAAAGCAAAGTATCTTCTTTAGGAGTGAATTTACAAAGCATAACCATAATTTTAAAAGTCGAAACCAGATTTTAAGACCAAAATTTATCAGTGAAAACAACCCAATCTTCAGAACCAATATCAACTTAGAATAAGACTTTCTTCTTATCCTAAAAGGAAATAAAATCATTTTGACTCAGAGATTTTGCAACCTTTGTTCTTTTCCTGAGCCACACCATGTGGCAATTTACATTGTTGTTATTTAAACATATGCATTTATAGACCCTACAAACACATAGGCACATATACGTGTTTAAAACAAGAATTTGAATTTAACCTTAAAACATACCCAATTATTTTTTTATCATATCAACCATTTAAGACCAGTTGAAAACAATCGTATAATGGCCATATATTTAAACAGACAGACTCAGCTGCAATTCTAAACATTACAGCAAGTGCAGTTTTTTTCCTAAATTACTGTTTGATCTGTAAGTTGCAAGTCCCCTAGGTGGGAGGAGGGAAGAGAGGAGCAAGAGGGCGTGGTGAGCTCTTGCTGCCTCACTTCCCTGATGAGTTGGCATGAAGGCAAGGGGGAGGAGTTTTTCCTCACTCTTAGCAGCCAGAGCAGGTCCTGTCGTGGAGCAGCTACGGTGCCAATCCCCACCTAGCCATGTCTAAGGATTTCCACCTAGCAAGCCCATAAGCCTTGCCTGCTCCCTTGGCTCCCTTGTGAGCTTTACTCTAGCTTACCTCCCCCGCAGGTCCTGAACCTGCTTCCTGGCTGGGCCTCTCCCCTCCCCCATGCTCTTTGGCTGTCCATCGCAACAAGGGGCCGCATCAAGCCCATGCCCTGCTGGGTGTGCATTGTTATTTCACAGCCGCTCAAGTGCCTGAGCACCGCCTGCCCAAGCTCCAGCCCCAGCTCCACGCGTCTCCCCAGCTACCTGAAAGCATTCCCTCCTTGGCTCCCTCGGGAGGGAGAGCACACTGCTTGGTGCCCTGCCATGCAGCCATGTGCACTCCCGGGCCAAGTTCTAATTTTAACTATCCTCTGTCTGAATTTTCATCAGTCCAAGTCTACAAAGAAACAGGCACAGAAAAATACATACATACATGAGAAACACGGGATTTAAATTGCTGGGGGAGCAGAATCTCTCTGCTCCTCCTTGTTCACAGAAAGGGGCAAGCTGAGTGTCCTACAGGATGTCCCATGGACTTGGCATTAATGACATGTCTGTCTGCCTTAATGAAACCGTTCCAGGCAAGTGGCCTCGAACCACTCAGGGGACTCGAACCCCTTCTACAGATGCTCTCGAGCTAGACCATCTCCCTGTCAAAGGAGTCAGAGAGGCAACAACAACAGAAACACAAAGAATCAGGCAAGTAATCAAACAAGGACACCCTTGTACCACAGTGCTCTGATAGAACGGCTGCCTGGTGGCGGTCGTTCTCTACGAAAATCAGATGGGAGGAGGACTGTTTCAGATCCAACCTCCCAAACGGAAACTTGGGGTGTCCCCCAGTTCCCAGTCAAGCGATATTCTGACACGTCTGTCAATCGCAATGACTGATCAGATGACCAGAAAGGTCCAGATAGGCGCCTAAACTGAAACAGATTGGTACCACAGAAATCTAAATGAGAGGCTGCCTCATGGCAGCCATCTCTGACAAGAAACAGATTGGTAAGACAGAAACAGACTAACCTGTTCTGAGCTCGACCTCTGAGTTCAGTCTGATGAGGGTTGGGGAAGGGGCACGCCTTTTCCCGGCCAAATGCACCAAAAATGTAAGACCTGGGGTCTCACAGCTCAGGAGTTCAATCGCGCCCTTCCCAGAAACTCCCCCAGACCAAGACTCATTGAAAAAGCAAGAGGTTTATTAACCATTGTACAACGGGGTCACCCCTGCTGGTCAGCAAAGAGTGGCACTGGGAGACAAAGGCCTTTAGGTTTTTAAAAGAAAAATTGCGGGAGATTTGAAGTTCTAGTTTTGGCAATTTAGGATTGGATGAGGAAGCTATAAAGTAAGATAATTGGTTAGTCTTAGGTGCTCAAGCTTGGCCAGTCCTGCCCAAGTGTGGATGCAGCTGCAATTGAAGGTGGGGGTGGTTAGCTCATCCTTGAAGATTAGAGCTGCAGGCTCTTGGCTGGAGGTCAAAAGCTACTCAGAAGAAGTCTAGGTTCGTTGCTAAGAAACGCTATCTCAAGGACAAGGGTCTGGTCCTTCTTTTGCTGAGTGAAGGTCATTGCTTGCTTGCCCTTTTTTTATATCTGTCCTCACAGATAGGGTAACATTCCTTCACTCTCTGGAAAGGTACTAAGAGGCTTTAGCTTAACCTGGAACTAAAACTCAAAACTATAGGCTTTAGAAGACATATTAGCCTAACCCTTTCAGATGGACTATTTAACATTAGGACCTTGACTACTAAGCAATGTCAGACACATGTACCATCTTATTGAACAGGCCTTAAATCTAATCGGAGAGTGGCATGTTATTCCCAAAATGTGTGTGCTACTATTGCACCAGCATACACTGTAGGTCAGTAATGTTTGTAGCTCTGTTAATGATTATTATCTTTCTCCTCTGTAGCATGTAGAATACCTTTAAGTAACATGAATACTAGTCAGTAAGAGTGAAGCTTCTAAGTAGGCACCAACTTGATTTCTTGGTGTTCAGTGAGATCTATAAATGATGTATTCAGCAATTGGGCCTTACCATCAGGTTGTGCTGAGCAACCAATAGTCTTGGAGTTGGCCTGAAATGTTAGGAGTTTCCAAAGAGTCTCTTTGGCCAACAATTCAACTAGCTATAAAACATTCCTTCCACTAAAGGTTTCATTTGACCGTGAAAGATATCTAGTTGGGACATCATCTCCCCTATTAATTGGTGGCTTCAGTTTGATGTATTTTACATATGTATAATTAGAAACTTTCAACAGTTCCTAAACAGTAGAAAGTTTCCATAAGACTCCTCAAATGCCTTCTCTCTCTTGTCCCTCCCCATTCAATCTTCCCACTCCAGTTTTCTCCAGTATCCCCATTACTATATTTTTCCCTTTCTTGAGAGAGTCTTTCTTCCCCAGTAATCCTACATTGGACCTAACTTCAGTGCATATATAGTTTATTGATATATTCACATAGAAGGTTAAAAGCTAACATTCACAAATAATAGAAAACAAAAATATTTGTCTCTTAGGATCTGAATTACCTCACTCAGGATCACTTTATTTTAGCTCCATCCATTTAGATGCAAATTTCATTTTTAAGAGCTGAAATAATATCCCATTGTATAAATGTATCACATTTTCAGTATCCATTCTTCAGCTCATTGACGAACATATTGCTTCCGATTTATGGCTACTACGAACAGAGTAGCAATGAACATGAAAGAACAAATAACTCTGTAATGAAATAAAAATTTCTTTTGGTATATGTCCAAGAGAAGTATTACTGAATCTTGAGGTTCATCAATTCCCATATACCTGAGGAACTTCTATACTGATTTCTACAGTAGCTGTACAATTTTATATTCCCATCAGCAATGAATGAGTGTTCCCCTTCCCCCCCATCTTTGCCAACATGTGCTGTAGTTTATTTTATTGAAGTTGGTCATTTTGACTATTATAATATGAAATCTCAAATTTTGGTTTGCTTCAACTAAGGATGTTGAGCACTTCTATAAGTGTTTCTCAGCCATTTGTGTTTTATCTTTTGAAAACTCCCTGTTTAGTTCTATACCCCATTTTAATTATATTGATTGTTTTCTTAAGGTGCAGATTTTTTTTTAGTTCTTTATATATTTTAAATTTTAAGTTCTTATTAGATGCACAAATGGTATGGCAGATCATGAGGTACATGATGGTAGGACCCAATATTTTTAATCACATTCATCTGTGTGTCATTAAAATAACAGTTTGGTATGTTTTGAAATAATAAGTAAAACTCAACTTTGTCCAACTCTGTGCACGCAATACAAAAAAAAAAACAACAACAATATATAGGCAATTAACTTTTTAATACGTTATGCATGAGAAATTTTTGTAAAGAATGCTTTTACTTTCATGTAGAACCTTCTGGCACAGGATAATATATTAAAATAAAGAATTTGACAAGACAACCTAAAATGAAAAGTGCTTGATCTCATCAACTGTATCATTACCACGATGATTCAGTCAATGCATTAGTGATCAGTTCTCAAATGTTCAACATGAGCTTTTGAGGAAATATAGCCCTGTAAGTTTAGACCCTGTAGTAAAGTCAGTGTCATTCACTCTAAATGGATCTTCTTTGCAATCTTTCTTCCTTTTTTCTTCCTTTTTCTTTTCTTTTCCTTTCTTTCATTCCTTTCTTCCTTTCTTCCTTCTTTCTGTCCTTCTTTTGAGATTATACTACAATACAACATTACACCAAACACCCTGATCATCTGGCTCTTACACCCTCCACCCCACTACTTCTGTTATTTTCTTTGATCCTTAAGTTCCTGAGTACTTTGTAGATGTATGTATTGGGACTGGGTTCTATTGCAAAGAGAAGTGTCCTCAATTAGGGGTGAAGACTACTACCACTTAAGTAACAAGAACCTGGAGGAGAAAGAGGTTGGAAATCTGGATGTACTATCCAGTCTCCCTTTCTTAATCTTTTATTTTCAAGTATTTTTAATTAAATTTTTATTTTTTAATATTGATTACAGTTTATTAATTTTGTATCCCAGCTGTATCCTACTCCCTCACTCCCTCCCAATCTCACCCTCTCTCCCTCATCTCCTCCCTGCCCCTTTCCAAATCCACTGGTAGGGGAGGTCCTCCTCCCCTTCCATCTGACCTTAGTTTATCAGGTATCTTCAGGACTGGCTGCAAAGTCCTCCTCTGTGGCCAAGCAAGGCTGCTCCTCCCTCAGGGGGTGGGGAGAGCAAAGAGCCTGCCATTGAGTTCATGTCAGAGACAGTCCCTGTTCCACTTACTAAGGAAAACCCACTTGGATACTGAGCTACCATAACGGAACAGGGGTTCTAGGTTATATCCATACATGGTCCTTGGTTGGAGAATCAGTCTCAGAAAAGACCCCTGTACCCAGATATATTTGGACCTGTGGAGCTCCCTGTCCTCTCCAGATCTTCCTAACTCCCCTTCTTTCATATGATTTCCTGCACTCTGCCCAAGGTTTGGTTATGAGTCTCAGCATCTGTTTTGATACACTGCTAGGTAGAGTCTTTCAGAGGCCCTCTGTGGTAGGCTCCTGTCCTGTTTCCTGTTTTCTCCTACTTCCAATGTCCATCCCATTTGTCTTTATAAGTGAAGATAATCTTGTCAGGAAGCCTAAGAAAAGATTGTTTTGGTGGCTTATTAAGAAGATATCTATGCAGGGTTTTTTTTTCTTTACATTTCTCTTTATGGGCCTGAAAAACAATATTCTATATATTCTTGTTAGATGTAGAAAGAATATAATAAGGTGTCATTCATTCATTCACTCATTCATTCATTCATTCCCCACCCCCACCCCACAAATCAAAATAGTTAACAAGTGTGATTTTAAAAGGAATAAGCTACTCTTGACATCTACTTTTTCTGTACCAGGTTCTTACTCCTTCCTGGTTCATGTAACTAGCATACTTAACAGAAAATATGTATAAAGATATACAGTATACATCACTAAGTGTAATTGAGTTTCAGAGATTAGAGAGGCCATCATTGTAAAGGTCAGTCTTCTTCTGAGAACGAGTTGAGCCACCTTCTCAGTTAGTTCCAACCTATTCACAATCAGACCCAATACAAATCTCAGAAGAATTAACTGTAAACATTGTACTTACGTTTTCCTCCAGCATTACAGAAAATATAACTTTTCATGAAAAGTATCAGAGGCCATTCGGAAAGAAATATATCTGGTTGTCCTTCCTCCTTTCAGCATCACCACCCAGGGAGGTGGAATGACCTCATCCCAGCTGATTCACCTCAGTACCATTTAAAAGCAAAAGAGTCTTTTTAAATGTTAGCTACTTCATTCTGTAGCTGCATTAGATGGGAGACCATATCAAGCAAACTCTGACCTTTAGATCTGACTGAAGATTTTACATGATCCTTATAAAAAATATTTTCAACTTCCTAATGATTAAAAATAAACTTGGTGTCTGCAAATTATCATTGTCATTTCTTGTTAAGATCTTTTTCTCGAGTAATTCTCAACAGAAATGTCATCAACAGAAATGTTCAGACACACATATTAAGAAATTTCACTTGAAGGCTGATATGTGTTCCACAGACATTTCTGGATAAACCTAAGATATTTTTTCTTTTTAAAATACAAAAAAAAATCATCCTGAAACTTGAATTTCAGCTTACCAAGGGTTACTTCATTCTCTTCTAGACTAATTAAAACTTGTCGGTACCAGCTACAAGGGCTCATTACATTCACTTTTACGAAGAACTTGTCCCCTATATTTATAAATTTGAAATGTTCTTAAGAATTCATATACTGGTCCTGAAGGAGATCTGTTGAGGAGCAGTAAGGTATAATTCAGAGCCAAAAACAATTTCTCCTTCTAAAACTAAAGTCTTTGTGTTATCCCACAGAAACCTGGCTCTTTCCCACAACAGTTTTTGGTCAGTGAAAACTGAATTATTCAATGACCTGAGCTTAGGAATGCTTCCCTGTCATTACAGGGAGGGAAAAATGCCAGGACCACAAGTTGTTCCATTTGAAAGGTTACACATGACATGTTTTTCATAAGAGTTGGATAATGTTGTAGGGTATAAATGCCAGAAGTTTTGTTCTGTCTCATTTGTGATTTCACCATGTTTTAAAAACCATTTTTCTTTTTCATTTAATGTCTTTAAAACAGTCATTCCCCTGAGTCATCCAAGAGAGAAAAAAAAAGTGTGTGAGCTCTAAGATACACCTATGATTCTCCCTCCTCTGATTGGAGGTAGGCTCTCAAAGAGCCTTAAAAGTTCAACCTTTACTTTCACTCACACCGTACCCCTGCTTGTAATGAAAGCAAACAATACTGCAGCCTTTGGAAATGACCTCAGTGTTTATTTGTAGTAATAGCCAAAATTATGCTGTTCAGATTTTGGAAACTATAAAAATTATTTTGAAGCAATGTTTTACTCCCTACACCCTTTACTCTGCTACAGATAATAATTAGGGACTATTACATAATACATAATAATTAGGGAATTTGAAATAAAACAAATAGGTGCAAAAGAACTGGATTCCTTCATTTGATTTCATGCAACTTATTATGTAGTTCAAATTAAACTTTCCTTATCAAATATAGTGAAGCCCCCTCATCTCTACCCATACCCCTATTAGCCCTTCCCATTTCAGTAACCAGCCAACTGTCAACTTTTGCCAGTCTTGGACTCTTTGGCAGTTCAATTTAACAATATACAGGAGCTCAAAACTACCAAAATTAATGCCTTCTACAATAGTCTTTGAGCAATGACTGAGAGAATTTGGTATATATAAGCACCCTTGTCATTAGCATGCAATAACCTACTCTGGTATACCTCGTGGAGTAGAGCTTCAGTGCTAATGTTTACATGACTTTTATTTGCTGAATGCCCTTCATAATTTCCCTACTTTATTCTTATCCTTGGATCTCCTTAGGCAGCACCCTATATTGACCTTAAATCAGTGTTTATGGGTCTATTTTATAGACACACTATTTTGTTATTTAAGACAAAATAATGGGAATTTTTGCTTAATTGAGCTCACAAACATAGACTCCATCCATTTCTCTACACCCCTTCCTTAATCACTTTATTAACTCTACCCTACCCACAGATTTAGCCACACTCTCCTGAACACATACATACATACATACACACACACACACACACACACACACAGAGAGAGAGAGAGAGAGAGAGAGAGAGAGAGAGAGAGAGAGAGAGAGATTGGTTTAAGAGAGAGAGAGAGAAAGCTTTAAGATTTTTATGCTATACACTCCTTTGGAATCCTGTGAACATGTATCAGAAAGCTTTTAAATTCACAAAATAAAGTATGGAGGATCTCCAAGAAAAACAGCTGCAATGAGATATAATTGGACACATGGATTCCATATAAGAATATATTGCTATATACTTGCATAAAGACTCAATAAAGCTCTATTTTTACCACTTTACTTTCCCCAGAAGGCAGTGAGATTTTTAAGTAAATCGTGATTTTACCCAACTGCAGATGTCCAGGGTTCGCCAAGCTTCTCAGTACCAAAATAAGAGTAAAGATTGGGTGTCCCATAGGGTGAATCATTATAGGATTCATAGGTGATTTCTTTTATGTATTCTTTCATTTCACCTATTTTGTACCTAGAAATGTCCTCCTCAATATTGTACCTACACTGTGGAAGTGCTCAGTTGTATTTCTTGGAAAAACATGGGATTGCTGCTTTCCTTGTTACTGTGTTCTCAAACTTTTTCAATATTTTCTCCGGTCTTCCTCATTACACTTCTAGCCCCACTGGCTAAGGCCCTACTTCTTTATGAGCACAATATCTTTAATAATGTCTTTAATATTTTTCTTACACTGATATATATTCATTCTGAATAGTATTGAGCTTTATAATGACAGTGTCTCAAGTTTATCTTTTACTTTGACCACATTTGTCTTCTATATCCTCCCCTTTTCACCCCATTCCTCTTGCTTGTTCCTTCTCCCTTTTCTTCAAACCATATGTGTATAGATATGTATCTATGCATATATACACATTCATATATATATGCATATAATTGTATAGAGCTATAGGTTTCACAAATAAGGAAATTGTGGGCTTTTGTCTTTATGGACTGGCTTAATTTTGTTAATATGATATCTCCAGCTGTATCATCAGTCTTATAGAAAATAGTGTAATTCCCTGTTTCTTTATAGGTTAATAAAACTCACATGTGCATATGCACCACATTTTCTTTATCCATTCCTCTGTTGATGGATACTTAAACTGATTCCATAAAATTAGCTATTTTAATAGTTTTGCATAATACATGGATATGCAGGTATTTTCACAGCATGTTTACTTTGAATATTTAAAGTTTAGTAGTATATACCAAAAAGTGTTATACCCTAAAGTGTTATAGCTGGACCATAGTAGTTTTACTTTTCATTTCTTAAAGGATCTCATTACTGTTAACTTAAGAAACAATATCAAGAAATGAAAAAAAAATAAACTCAACCAATCAATCAATAAATTGGTCAATGGAATAAATAGATGGTTCTCAAATGATGAAGTATAAATGTCTAATAAGCATATGAAAGAAAAAGTTCAACATTATTAGTCACCAGGAAAATACAAACTAAAAATACATTGAAATTAATTCATTTACAAAAGCCTTCAACAAAGACTACATGACACAAATGTATTCATTTTTCTCAAGCATTAGGAAAAAACAGTCACTGTAATCAGAAACTCATATACAAGGAGCGATGAAAAACAAATAATAAGAAAAGCCACTCTGGAAATGATATCTACATATATCTTTACTATCTTTCTCTTCCATCAACAGTAAAACCTTGCTAATTAATATAATTAATAGAAATGAATCGATGTTTATGAAATTGTAGCTTAATAATCAGGATATAAAATGTTAGAAGTGGCTGTTAGTCTGTGACATTAGTAGTTTTCAAAATGTGTTTGTTGGCTAAGGTACCTAAAAGGCACAACCAATATTTAAATAAATAAAATGGGAACCTATAACAAGCTTTTCATATCTTCCATTAGGTTTTATACGTTCTGTTTAACTGTTAATCGAAAACACAGCTGTACTGAATATACTTTATCAAATTTCTATAGAAGGTGGTTTGTCAAAGTTTACCACTACAGTAATAACATTATGCTTGCTTCAAATAAACATTTTATGTAAGTACCAGCAAAGACAGATTCCTGTTCTTTGGAATCACATTGTTTTTCTTGTTTGCTTGCTAATAAACTTCTGTATGTTTAGCAAGACTTAGTTTTTATTGTAATAAAGTTGTAGGGGCTGTGCCAACCTTGCATATCACTGAAATTCATGTTCACTGTGAGCATATGAACTATGACAATCAGATTGCCTTATGCCTCCTCAACCTCCTCTTTAATCACAGATCTTTAGTTACAGAATAGTAGAGACTTCCACAAGACCATCATGTTGAATAGCCTAATGTCTCCAACTTTTGTTTTGATAACTGGATTGTTTGATCCTCTTCATTTGTCTTCTCTGGTCTCCATCTTTGTTATAAGGTGAATCTGTCATACCCTTCATTTTGCCTTCAATAATAAGTTTTGCCCTTGTGATGGCTGGTTACTAATTATTACTGGTCGTAGATTCATTCATTCATTCATTCATCCAACAATAAATAAACACCTTTTATATGCCATATGGTATTCTCAACATAGGGGATTGGTTTACCCACATTGCTCTGTGGTATCTACCATACTGTGAGTAAAAATAAGTAAAAGAGTGAAATGTTTCATAAAATAATTTCATACAATACTAAGTCCCATGAAATGTATAGTGACTAGATGTGGAATTACAGCAGAAAACCAGCTACTTTGGAAATGATGGTTAAAGAAAACCCTTGGAGGATAAGAAGCAGACTAAGGAGAGACCAAACAGTGCTCTCCACTGAGCCTTCGGTTGTTTTATTGTGATTAGTAACCAGTGTGATTTACAATAAAGCTGGCTCCAAAGGCCTTACAGGTTCATACTGAAGCCTTTATAGCAGCCAGTTCCTCATCAGTTCTATACTTCATCTTTTTAATCAAAAGTGGCCTAATCAAAATGTGAAAGAATCCCTAAGAAAACAAGATCTGATTACCTTTCTTGAAGCAGTATAATGTACAAATGGCATTTCAGCTTTTTGTTGTTTTTGTTGTTGAATTGATCAGTTGGATTGGTTTGTATAAAATGATTAGTTTAGCATTTTGTAGTCATCACAAATTGACCAAAAATTCAATCAAAAGCCAGCTTAATTTAATTAGTATTGATAGAGGACAGAGGATCATAAAATCTGGAATTCAGAAAGACTTTTAAAAAATCGACAATCACATACCCAGAAAGTAAACAAGTTCTACAAAATTAACCTCAAAATGCTCATGCTCTGTTTTCTCGCTCTTCTGATGTCCATCCTCTTTACCTTTCTGAAAGGCGAGTGAGCGTCTTAGCCAGAGTCCTCCTTTTTGATTAGTTTCTTTAGGTGTACAGATTTTAGTATATTTATCCTATATTATATATTTAATATTCCCTTATGAGTGAGTATATAACCTGTGTGTCTTTCTGCTTCTGGGACACCTCAGTCAGTATGATCTTTTCCAGTTCCCACCATTTGCCTGTAAATTTCATGATTTCCTTGTTTTTTTATTGCGGGGTAATATTCCATTGTGTAGATGTACCACAATTTTTGTAACAGGACAGGAACCTACCACAGAGGGCCTCTGAAAGGCTCTACTCTGCAGTGTATCAGAGCAGATGCTGAGACTTATAGCCAAACTTTGGGCAGAGTGTAGGGAATCTTATGAAAGGAGGGGGAGATAGTAAGATCTGGATAGGACAGGAGCTCCACAAGGAGAGCAACAGAACCAAAATATATTGGCACAGGAGTCTTTTCTGAGACTGATAGTCCAACCAAGGACTATTCATGGAGATAATCTAGAACCCCTGCACAGATGTAGACCATAGCAGTTCAGTGTCCAAGTCGGTTCCATAGTAATGGGAACAGGGACTCTCTGACATGAACTGAGTGGCCTGCTCCTTGATCACCTCCCCCTGAGAGGGGAGCAGCCTTGCCAGACCACAGAGGAAGACAATACAGCCACTCCTGATGAGACCTAACAGACTAGGATCAGAAGGAAGGGGAGGAGGACCTCCCCCATCAGTGGACTTGGGGGAGACATGGGTGGAGAAGGGGGATAGAGGGTGGGATTTGGAGAGGAGGAGGGAAGGAGCTACAGGAAGGCTACAAAGTGAATAAACTGTAATTAATAAAAATTAAAAAAATTAAAAATTGCTCATGCTCACTTTGAATATTCAAAGTCCTTCTTTTTATACTATTACCTAGCTATAAACATTCTATAAGATGGTTTGTTATAAACTATTCTAAAATATAAATAAATATGAATATAAGAACCATTAATAGTAAAAATATGCAAATCATTTTTATTTATCTCTCACTTCTGGCACCTCAAAATATTTACTTGTTTTAGACCACGAAGTTTATAGATTGTATTGTTTTTCCTTTGTGGCATTTTCATTTGTTAGCATGCAAATAAAGTATTTCATTTTAACATTTTTCAAGTAAAATTTTTATGTCTTATTTTTCTTTTCCCTCTTTTCCCATATCTTGTGCCCTCTCACCATCAGGAGCCTCCTTTCAGCCTTCATGTCCCATGTGTCCTTATTGTCCTGTTCCTTTTAAAAGCACCTATTATTCTTCTTCCATAGTGTTCTATCTAGTTTTATAGACCCCCTCTCTCTCTCTCTCTCTCTCTCTCTCTCTATATATATATATATATATATATATATATATGTATGTGTGTGTGTGTATGGAGGAGGTGTGGGGGTGTATGTGCGTATGCATATACATGCACACAAACCTACATACGTTTTGTTGCAGTACCAGAATATCTTTGTCACTATAGCTCTGCAGCATAATTTGGTAAATATATGTAAATTATAAGGTAACATGTGCATATCAGAGAAAAGGAGACTTTGTATCTTTTTGAATTTGAATCACCTAACTTAATACTTTACATCTTTATTCATTTTCCTGAAATTTTTATGATTTCATTTTTTTTTCTTTACAGCTGAGTAAAGTTTCATTGTTCACACATGCCACATTTAAAATTTTCTTTTCCTTGTGAATAATGCAGCAGTACACATGGATGCACAAATACTCTGCAGCAAGACTTACGTGTCCTTTGGGTGCATGCTCAGGAAGCATAGATTTGGGCCAAATGGTCGTACAGTGACTTTATTGAAACAGCTACCAGTAGTGACTAGAGGTTCCTTCTGAAATTTTTTATTACTATTTTTATTTATTACAATTTATTCACTTTGTATCCTGGATGTTGCCCTCTCATCTCTTCCCTGTCTCATTCTCCCTATATCTCCTCTCCTCCCACCCCCGGTTCCCCCCTTGTCCACTGATAGTAAGATCTCTCCTACCATCTGACTCCAGGCTATCAGGTCTCATCAGAACTGTCTGGATCCTTTTTCTCTGTGGCCTAGTAAGGATACCTTGAGAGGTGGTGATCAGAGAACAGGCAACCAAGTTCATACCAGTGACTGCCCCTGTTCCCCTTACAAAGGAACTCCTATGGACACTGAGCTGTTCATGGTCTACATCTGAACAGGGAGTCTAGGTCTTCTCTATATGGTCTTTGGTTGATTCATCAGTCTCTGCAACAGCCCCTGGACCCAGATTTTTGGCTCTGTTGGTCTCATTGTGAAGCAATTTTCCTCTCCAGGTCTTTCAGTCTCCCCATTCTTCTATAAGATGCCCTGCACTCTGCCCAAAGTTTGGCTACTAGTTTCAGCATCTGATTCTGTCATGTACTGGGTGAAGTCTTTTAGAGGTCCTCTGTGGTATGTTCCACATACCTACAGATACTTGATTTTTGACAAAGAAGCCAAAACCATACAATGGAAAAAAAAAAAAAAAAAAAAAAAAAACAGCTTCAACAAATGGTGCTGGTCTAACTGGATGTCTACATGTAAAAAATGCAAAAAAACTAAAGTCCAAGTGGATCGAAGACATCAACATAAAACCAGACACATTAAATCTGGTAGAAGAGAAAGTGGGGAACAGCCTTGATCTCATTGGCACAGGAGACAACTTCCTGAACAGAACACCAACAGCACAGGCACTAAGACCAACAATTAATGAATGGGACTTCATGAAAGTGAAAAGCTTCTGTAAAGCAAAGGACACTGTCAACATAACAAAATGACAGTCTACAGACTGGGAAAAGATCTTCACCATTTTTTTTTTTTTTTTGTCATTTGTTTTCCTGATCATAGCCATTCTTATTGTGGTAAGAAAGAAACATAAAGCGGGTTTAATTTGCATCCCATAATGACTAAGGATGTTGACCATCAAAATATATATATATTGGTCATTTGTATTTCTCTTTTGGAGAACAATCAGTTCTCCAACAGACTGTTTGGGGAGCTCCAAGATGGCCGTGACCAGTGTGCCAACAGTGGTGAGGGGCAGAGAATCAGAAACTCCAAAACTGGTGAGTGGATGGGCGGGAGAAGCCAGAGCATCCACTTTGAGGCTTCCTGGGTAAAAGGGGACAATTTGTGAGCTGGGAAAGATTGGATCCAGGTGCACTGGAGGTCTCCTGGGTCTGAGAGTAGTGAGCTATTGACTGCCTTCACTTTCCTTGCTCTGGCCCCTTAGGAGCAGGGTCTCAGTACTCTAGCAGCCAAACAGGGAACCCAAATCTGAGAGTAGAAAACCTTGGGCCCTCTGAGATTTCCACATATACCTTCAGTGAGCCCACCTGCCAGTGAGTGCCTAAAGAGCCCAGATCCAGGGTCCTTCTCCACTAGCCTCCAAATACACGTACACTGTGGGAAACATAGGGATCCCTGTGACAGTTTCCACAGCATGAAGCCCCTGTTCTGTGGGGTTCCCAGGGGAGTCCAGGCAAACAATCCCTGAAGCCAAGATGGTAGAGTCAATGGACTAACAGAATGGTTGAGGAAACAGGATCCAACAATCTAATGCATTCAAGAAACATACCTCTGAAACAAACAGGGACACAACCTCAGAGTAAAGGGCTGC
Source organism: Meriones unguiculatus (assembly GCF_030254825.1). Classification (NCBI taxonomy): domain Eukaryota; kingdom Metazoa; phylum Chordata; class Mammalia; order Rodentia; family Muridae; genus Meriones; species Meriones unguiculatus. The sequence continues at coordinate 144,054,985 of NC_083369.1, read as the reverse complement.
AAATAATAATAATAATAATAATAATAATAATAATAATAATAATAAATAATTCTAAGCAAACAGATCCAGAAATCAAGCTGCAACAGCCATCATGATATCTAATAAAATAGACTTTCAATAAAAGTTAATTAAGAGATGGGGAGGGATGCTTAATTCTCATCAAAGAAAAAAATCCACCATGAGAATATCACAATCCTGAACATCTAAGACCCAAATACAAGGGCACCTGCATTCATAAAAGAAACATTATTGAAGCTTAAATCACATATTGGTCACAACACATTAATATTGGGAAACATTAACACCTCACTCTCATCAAGGGATTAACTATTGAGACATAAGCTACATACAGAAGTATTGATACTTACAGGGGTACTAAATCCATTGGAATAAATAGATGTCTACAGAACTTTTCACCAAAACACCAAAGAACACATCTTCTCAGCACCTCACAGAATGACCTACAAAACTGACCATATAGTCCAGCACAAAGCAAGCCTTGACAGATACAAGAAAACTGAAATTTCTTGTATCCTGTAGAGACCAACATGTTAAAAACTAAACTTAAACAACAACAGAAATAATAAAAAGCCTACACTTACATGGAAACTTAACAACTATCTACTCAACAACAGCTGGGTCAGGGAAGAAATGAAAAAAGAAATTAGAGACTTCCTAAAATTCAATGAAAATGAAGAAATGAAGGCACAACTTAACCAAAATTATGGGACACAGTGAAAGCAGTACTAAGAGGAAAGTTCTTAGTAATAAGTGCCTTCAGAAAGAAGTTTGAGACATCTCATACAGGCAACTTAATAGCTCATACGAAAGACCGGGGCAGGGGGGTAGAGATACAGACACATGAAAGAGGGGTAGAGCTCGGGAAATTATCAAATTTTCAGAGCTGAAATCAATGAATTAGAAACAAAGAAAACAAGTCAAAGAATCAATGAGACCAAGAGCTGGTTCTTTGAAAAAAAAATCAAGAAGATAGACAAACCCTTAGCCAAACTAAAAGGAAAAAGATAAACTATCCAAATCAGCAAAATCAGAAACAAAAAGGGGAACATAACAGCTGCCACTGAGGAAATTCAAACAAATGTTAGGTCTTACTACAAAAAAATATGACACAAAATTGGAAAATTTAAATGAAATGGACAACTTTCCTGATAGATTCCATTTACCAAAATTAAATCAAGATTAGGAAATAGATTAAATAGTCCTATATCCCCCAAGGAAATAGAAGCAATCATCAAAATTATCAATTCCAAATGAAGCCCAGAGCCAGATGGTTTCAGCACAGAATTCTACCAGACCTTCAGAGAAGAGCTAACTCCAATTCTCTTCAAACTATTCCACAAAAGAGAAACAGAAGGAACATTATCAAAATCATTCTATGAGCCCGAAATCACATTGATCCCTAAACCACACAAAGACCCAACAAAAAAAAGAGATATTCAGACCTATCTCTCTTATAAACCTTGATGCAAAAATACTCAATAAAATACTCGCATTCCGAATTAAAAAACAGATAAAATATCCACCATGACTAAGTAGGCTTCACCCCAGGCATGCAGGGGTGGTTCAACATACACAAATCCAGCAATGTAGTCCACCATATAAATAAACTGAAGGAGAACACCCATATGGCCATCTCCTTAGATGCCAAAAAGCATTTGAAGACATACAACACTCATTCATTTTAAAGTCTTGGAAAGATCAGGGATACAAGGCACATATGTAAACATACTAAAGGCAATATACAGGGAGCCTATAGCCAACATCAAACTCAATGGAGAGAAACTTAAATCAATCCCACTTCAATCAGGGACAAGACAAGGCTGCCCATTGTCTCCATATCTCTTCAACATAGTACTTGAAGTCCTAGCCAGAGCAATAAGACAACTAAAGGAGATCAAGGGGATACAAATCAGAAAGGAAGAAGTCAAAGTATCACTAATTTCAGATGATAAGATAGTATATATGAGTAACACCAAAAATTCTACCAGAGAGCTCCTTCAGCTGATAAACACCTTCAGCAAAGTGGTTGGATACAAAATTAACTGAAAAAAAAAAAAATCCAAAGCCCTCCAGTATACAAAAGACAAACCGGCTGAGAAAGAAATTAAGGAAACAACACCCTTCACAATAGCCACTAATAACATAAAATACCATGTTGTTACTCTAACCAAGCAAGTGGAAGACCTGTATGAAAAAGATAAAAAAACAAAAAAACAAAACAAACAAACAAAAAAACCTTCAAGTCTCTGAAGAAAGAAATTGAAGACTATATCAGAAGATGAAAAGATCTCCCATGCTCATCGATTGGTAGGATTAACATAGTGAAAATAGCCATCCCACCAAAAGCAATCTACAGAGTCAATGCAATTCCCATCAAAATACCAACAACATTCTTTTCAAACCTTGAAAGAATGACTCTCAATTTATATGGAAAAACAAAACACCAAGAATTGTTAAAAAACAAACGACAACAACAAAAAAGCCTGTACAATAAACGATCTTGTGGAAGCATATCTGTCCCTGATCTCTGGCTGTACTGTAGAGCAATAGTAATAAAAACTGCATGGTTCTGGCCTATAAACAGATTGGTGGATTTGTGGAATTGCATAAAAAAATTAAAAAAATAAAAATAAAAACAAGAAATAAACCCATACTCCTAATGATACTTGATTTTTTACAACGAAACCAAAACAATACAATGGATAAAAAGATAGCAACTTCAACAAATGGTGCTGGTCTAACTGGATCTCCACATGTAGAAAAATGCCAATAGATCCATACTTATCACTGCAGAAAACTGAAGTTCAAGTGGATCAAAGACTTCAACATAAAACCAGACACACTAAACCTCTTAGAAGAAAAAATTGGGAAAAGCCTGGAACTCATTGGCACAGGAGACAACTTTGTGAACAAAACACCAACAGCACAGGCTCTAAGATCAACAATCAATAATTGGGATCTCATGAAAACTGGGGTACAGAGCTAAACAGAAAATTCTCAACGGGAATGAAGAATGGCAGAGAAACACTTAAAGAGTTGCTCAAGGTCCTTAAGTCATCAAGGAGATGCAAATCAAAATGACCCTGAGATTTCACCTTACACCCATCAGAATGGCTAATTTCAAAAACTCAAGTGACAAAACATGCTGGAGAGGATGTGGAGAAAGGGGAGCCCTCCTGCACTGCTGGTGGGAATGTAAACTTGTACAACCACTTTGGAAATCAATCTGGGAATTTTTCAGACAATCAGGAATAGTGCTTCCCCAAGATCCAGCTATACCACTCCAAGGCATATATCTGAAATATGCTCAACTATAGAACAAGAACATTTGTTCAACTATGTTCGTAGAAGCTTTATTAGTAATAGCCAAAATCTGGAAACAACCCAGATGTCCCTCAACTGAGGAATGGACACAGAAATTGTAGTATATTTATACAATGGAATTCTACTCGGCAATTAAAAACAAGAAAATGAAAATCATGAAATTTTCAAGCAAATGGATTACACTAGAAAAGATCATCCTGAATGAGATATCCTAGAAGCAGAAAGACACACATGGTATACACTCATTTATAAGTAGATATTAGATATATAATATAGGATAAACATACTAAAATCTATATTCCTAAAGAAGCTAAACAAGAAGGAGGACCCTAGTTAAGATGCTCAATCCTCATTCAAAAAGGCAAATGGGATAGACTTGGAAGGGGGAGGAGACAGGGAACAGGACAGGAGTCTACCACAGAGGGTCTCTGAAAGACTTTACTGATGGGGTATTAAAGCAGATGTTGAGACTCATAGCCAAACTTTGGGCAGAGTGCAGGGAATCTTATGAATGAAGGAAGAGGCAGAAAGACCTGGAGGATACAGGAGATCCAACAGAGCCAAAAACACACAGAGCCAAAAAATCTGGGCCAGAGGGACCTGCAGCAACTAATAACGCAACTAAGGACCATGCATGAAGAGTACCTAAAACCTCAGATGTAACCCATGGCAGCTCAGTTCCCAAGTAAGTTCCCTAGCAATGGGAGTAGGGATTATCTCTGACATGAACTCATTGGCTGGCTCTTTGATGATCACCACACACTGGGATTGGGGGTGGTGGTGAAATGCAGTCTTGCCAGGCCCAGAGGAAGAAGATGCAACCAGTCCTGATGAGACCTGATAGGTTAGGGTTAGATAGAATGGTTGGAAGACCTCCCCTATAAGTGTAATAGGGGAGGAACACAGTGGGAGAAGAGTAAGGAAGGGTGAGACTGGGAAGAGATGAGGGAGGAGGCAACAACTTGGATACAAAGTGAAGAATTTGTAATAAATAATAAACAAACAACAATATTTGTTGTTTTTCAGGGCTTTGGAGGTGGGTGGTTATTTACATTTACTATTCCTAATATGTTCTACTCATTAAACCCCTAATGGCAGCTATAGCTGACAAAGATTATCACACATTCTGTCTGTTTACTCTGCTAATGGTGACCCTTGCTGTGCAGAAACATTTAAATTGCATGTAACTCCATGTGTTGATTCTGGAGATTGTTTCTTGTGCACTTCTAATCCTGTTTAGAAAGCCCTTGCCTATACCTATAGCTTGAAATATATTCTCTATGTTATAGCAATTGTAGGGATTCAAATTTTTAATGAAAGGTGTTTGATTTTATTTTGTGCAGGAGAAGAGATGGATCTAAGTTCATTATCCTGAAATTCTGCCAGCACTATTTATTGAGTAGGCTGAGTTGTTTCCAGTGCATGTTTTTGATGCCTTTACCAAAAATTAGGTCACTGTTACTATGTGAGTATATCTCTCATTCTTCTCTTTTGTTTAGTTTTCACTCCATTGATTCTACCAATCCAAGAGCATGGAAGGTCTGTCTATAATATGTACATTTTTAAATTTTTCTTTTTTGGTGTCATAACATCTTCATTCTAGAGCTCTTTCATATCCTTGATGGTAATATAAACATCTTTCCCTAATTCCCCCAAGACTTTTGTCGTAAAGGCACGTTGAACTTGTCAAATGCCACAGATACAGATCTATGGGGATAATTTTGTGATTTCTATCCTTCTATTTATAGGGTTGATTACCTCTATTGATTTGCAAGTGTTGAAGCTAGGTTACATGGCTCAAAATCAGGCTACTTCATTTAGTATATGATCTTTTTCTCGTTTTCATTAGTTATGTAAAGATTTTCTACAATATACTTCAATCGTGGTCATTTCCTTTTCACTCTGTCAGATCTATCGCCCTGCTCAACCCTATCCTCCTTTGTCCACTGCTTATTTTTCAAAACCCTATCAAGTTTTAATGGTGTTGCCTGTATACTCTTGTATGTGTAGCTTTCTCTGTAGAGTAGTCAACCAACCAGGGACCACACCTTTAAAAAAATGACTCTCCTTCTTCCAATATTTGTGAATTGCCAATAGATTCTTATCATGGGGTGAAATTTCATGTCTACCTTCCTTCAATATACTGGAATATTTGTCTGTCTTAAACTTTTCCAGGTCTTGTGCATGATATCTCAACTGTTGTAAATTCCCATGTAAAATTTTTTGATGTGTCCAGAAAATACTGTTTGTTTATATCCATCCATCATCTCTGGCTCTTAGAATCTTTCTGCTGCCTCTTCCACAATGATTGTTGTGCTACAGGAAGAGAGAGTTAGGTATAGAGGTTTAGTTTAAGGATCAGAATTCCTAGGCTCTAATTCTCTGAAACATGACTAGTTGTAGATCTCTTGGTTAATCACCATTGAGTTCAATAAGGAAGCTTCTCTGATAAGGGCTGAGAGATATGCTAATCTATGGGTATAACAATGAGTCACTTTAGTCAGTTTAATACTATAGCCATTTATCAAGCATAATAGCAGTAGGTCTTCCTTAAGGACATTGATCTACCTAGAGCCACAAGTTTACAGTCCTTATAACATTGTCAAATATGGGTTTTATCTTCTGAAGCAGAACTTAAATTCAATTAGAGAGTGATTGGTTCTGCTCATCATACCTGTACATCTATTGTACCAGTAGGCATACTTTGCCAGGTTGGAAGTTATTGTAGCTCCCAGGGTTTACAATTGAGTAAGACATATGATTACCTTTCTCCTCATGTAGTGTATAAAATATCTGCTAGCTCTATGAGAGCTAGCCAATAGGGATGAAACTTCCCTGTGAATATCAGTTTGATTTTTCCATGTTCTGTGAAGCAGGTATGTACTGACTTCAACATTAGGATCTTGCTATCAAGTACTAAAGGATAAACAAGAGCATTTGAAATTGCCTCTAATGTCTGGTGATTTATAGAAACTTATAGACCAATAAGTCCAAAAGAGACATTCCTGGTACTGGGCTTTTTATTTGTTTACCTGTCATGTCTAGTAGAGGCAATGTTGGACCATTATAGGGTGACTCCATTTAATCTCTCTCTATATATGTGCATATGAAAATGTATACATTTTAGGAAGCTTTTACAGCAGAAAATTCCCACATTGTTTATTTGAAAATTCTTTAGTATTGGTTATTCCTCCTAATATTCACATCCCTTTATTTCCATCCCAAACCACCTTTATTAATTCTTCTTGTTCATTTTTAACTTGTAATCCTTTATACTACTGAATTCAATCAATTTTAATATATTAATACTACCTGAGAATATGCACAATGACCTTCTCAAATATTGACCAAATAGTAAGACACAAATGAAGCCTCAAAAGATACAAGAAGATCGAAATTATCCCTTGTATCCTATCAGACTAATATCACCTAAAACTAGGCCTCAACAACAACAGAAATAACAAAAAGCCTACATACACATGGAAACTAAATAACTCACTGCTCAATGACAGCTTGGTAGGGGAAGAAATCAAAATAGAAATTAGAGACTTCCCAAAATTCAATGAAAATGAATGCACAACTTACCTAAAATTATGGGACACAATGAAAGTAGTAATAAGAAGAAAGTTCATAGCAATAAAGGCCTCCATAAAGAATTTTGAGATATCTCATACAAGCAACATAATAGCACACCTAGAAGTCCTAGAACAAAAGAAGCAGACACACAAAGAGAAGTAAATGATTGGACATAATCAAACTTGGAGCTGAAATCAATTAATTAGAAACAAAGAAAAAAAGTCAAAGAATCAGTCACTAAGACTAAGAGCTGGTTCTTTGAAAAAAGAAATCAACAAGATAGACAAAACCTTAGCCAAGTTAACTAAATGGAAAAGAGAAACTATCCAAATTAGCAAAATCAGAAACAAAAAGGGGAACATAACAACTGCCACTGAGGAAATCCGGACAAACATTAGGTCTTACTACAAAAGCTTATATGACACAAAATTGGAAAATTTAAATGGAATGGACAACTTTTCTGATAAATTTCATTTACCAAAATTAAATCAAGATCAGGGAAATAGATTAAATAGTCCTATATCCCCCAAGGAAATAGAAGCAATCATCAAAATTCCCCCTTCCAAATGAAGCCCAGGGCCAGATGGTTTCAGCACAGAATTCTCCCAGACCTTCAAAGAAGAGCTAACTCCAATTCTCTTCAAACTATTCCACAAAGGAGAAACAGAAGGAACTTACCAAACTCATTCTATGAAGCCACAGTCACCTTGATACCTAAATCACACAAAGACCCAACAATAAAAGAGAACTTCAGAACTATCTCTCTTAAGAACATTAATGCAAAAATACTCAATAAAATACTTGCAAACAGAATCCAAGAACACAGAAAATATATCATCCGCCATGACCAAGTAAGTTTCATCCCAGGCATGCAGGGGTGGTTCAATATATGAAAATCCATCAATGTAATCCACCATATAAATAAACTGAAGGAGAAAAACCACATGATCATCTCCTTAGATGCCGAAAAAGCATTTGATAAAATCCAACACCCATTGATGTTTAAAGTCTTGAAGAAATCAGTGATACAAGGCCCATACCTAAACGTAGTAAAGGCAATATACAGTAAGCCTATAACCAACATCAAACCAAACGAAGAGAAATTTAAATCAATCCCTCTGAAATCAGGGACAAGGCAAGCTGCCCACTCTCTCCATATGTCTTTAACATAGTCCTTGAAGTCCTAGATAGGGCTGTAAGACAACTAAAGGATATCAAGGGGATAAATATCAGAAAGGAAGAAGTCAAAGTACCACTATTTTCAGATGATATGATAGTATACATGAGCGACCTCAAATTTTCAACCAGAGAACTCCTTCAGCTGATACACACTTTCAGCAAAGGGGCTGGATACAAAATTAACTCAAAATAATCAGTAGCCTTCCTGTATACAAAAGACAAAAGGGCTCAAAAAGAAATTAGGGAAACTACACCCTTCACAATATCCACTAATAACATAAAATACCATGCTGTAACTCTAAAAAAGCAAGTCAGTCTGAGACATTTCTGCAGCAAAGATTTTCCTAGAAACCTTTTTATTTCCTTTCAAACAGATTATAAAAAATTATTTGTGTATCTTTTCCTTTATTACTATGTATATATCTCCTGTCCTTAGTAAGTCAGCATCTTTTCAATTGTTTTGATAAAAGATCAGTATAATTCATTTTTAAATTTTTGTGTGTAGCAATGTGTTCCAATTTATTAAAGGCGGTGTATTCATTTATTTACGTTTTTTGAGTCAGAGTCTTATTGTGTAGCTCTGGCTGGTCTCAACTTAGGTCAATATATTTACACTGTTTCTTGTAGGATCTGTTGTATCTTCAATAATCTCTGCATATTAACTATGGCAAATAGAACATTTAACATCAATTTAATTAATCAATTTATAATCAGTTTAATTAATCAATTCAATTATACGGTTCGACTGAAGCCTATATCTTCCTATTTTTGCTACATCTATTATTTTTTCTTCCCTTCTTTGAATTGGTTGAACAATTTCAGTGCACCCTACATCCTTTTTAAGATTATTATCCTTCAAATATTTTCTTATTTTGGTAATTGCTTTGGGTTTATATTTCAGGCTTTTAATATATCTCTGTTTATCTTCAGCTGAATACTATATCACATTTAATATACAATACTTACTAAAATATATTTATCTCTCTTTTTCTCTGTGTATGTGTGCTTGCATGCTCCCATGCACATGCTGTTCCAATACATTGTTAATACATTTGATAGTTTTTATATTTTATTCTGAAAAATGTACAAATACGCAGTTTATCATCTTAATCCTGGTCATTGTACTTTATAATAAAATTAAGCATATTCACAATTTTGAGCTACTCTCATATATCTCCAAAATGTTTTTCTTTCAAAACTCTGTGTCCATTAAAGAATAATTTCTATTTCTTTCCTCCTTAGCTTCCACTTCTGTCTTTATGAATTTCTTTATGAGTTCTCATGTACTTCATCAAATCAGAACATCCATCATTTTTGTTTTATGCCTGACTTATTCCTCTAAACATACAGTTTCCAAGGTTCTTATGCTTTAACATGTATTACAGTTCAATATTTTTCTTCTCTCATATAGTACACCCTGACAGTAGTTTCTCCTCCCTCTTCTCCTCCCAGTCCCTCCCCCACCTTCTCTCTTCCCAAGATCCACTCCTCCTTCAGTTTCCTTCAGAAAAGAGCAGGCCTCCCAGAGATAGCAACCAAACATGAATATCAAGTTGCAATAAGACTAAGCACATGTCTTTATATTACAGCTTGACAGGGCAATGCAATAAGAGGAAAAGAGTCCCAAAAGCAAGCAAAATAGTCAGAGACAGCCCTGGTCCCCACTGTTAAAAGTAGCATGCACAAAAAAAAAAACCTACACAACACAACAACATACACAAATTATCTAAGTCAGGACCAAGAAGGCTCCTTGATTGCTAGCTCCTAAGATCCCTGGTTAGTTGATTCTGTGGCTCATTTTCTTGTGGTGCCCTTTCTCCATTCCTTCCTCCCCTTTTTGACAGTATTCCTTGAGCTTCACATAATGTGTGGATGTGGGTCACTGCATCCCCTTCCTGAACACCACAGTTACCACACAGGTCCATACAACTGAAGTGAACTGTGACAATTCCTGAGAAGAACCACCATTCAGTGGACCATACCCAAAAAGCAGAGGAGAAACTCAGAACCCTGCCAAGTGGATTCTCCACACCCCAGGACACAACAGGCACCAGATATTAACAGACAACATCTGAGACAGAGAGATGGGTAGAGGCCAGCGAAAAAGCACAACCAACAAAAGGCAAAGCAATATGGCATCCCCAGAAACCAGTTATCCAGGGACAAGTAGCCCTGGACACCCTAAAATAAGTGAAATTCAAGAAGATGACCTTACATCTATGCTTATGAAGAGGTTAATGGAGGAAGCAAATGAAATGCGTAAAGAATTAGAAGAAGATATAATAGAACAAATTATGGTCATCCATAAAGAAACGCAGTAAGATGCAGCCAAACAGTTTGTTGCATTCAGAGAGGAAATGATTAAATCACTGAGAGAAATAAAACAAACAGCTGAAGAAATTGAAGGAAAATACAGTCAAGTGAAGGAAATCAACAAAACGGTTCAAGATCTGAAGATAGAATTGGAAAAATTAAATAAAACACAAATGAAAGAAATCATGGAGAGGGAGAACTTAGGTAAAAAAATAGGAACTTACAGAGGTAAGCATAACCAACAGACTACAAGAGATGGTAGAAAGAATCTCAGGTGTGGAATATACAATGGAAGAAATCCATGCATCCGTCAAAGAAAATAATAAATATAAAAAATTCCTGACACAAACCATGAAAGAAATCCAAGACAACATAAAAAGACAAAACCTAAGAATAATAAGAATAGAGGAAAAAGAAGATTCCCTCCTCCAAGGCCTAGAAAATATTTTCAACGAAATCATTGAAGAAAATTTCCCCAACTTAAAGGGGAGGCCTATAAGAACACAAGAGGCCAACAGAACACCTAATAAATTAGACAAGAAAAGAAAATCCGCCTGTTACATAATAATCAAAACAGTAAGTATACAGAACAAAGAAAAGATACTAAAAGCTGCAAGGGAAAAAGGCCAAGTAACATATAATGGCAAACCCATCAGAATCACACCTGACTTCTCAAGAGAAACTAGGAAAGCCAGAAGAGCCTGGACAGATATCATGCAGGCCTTAAGAGAACACAGATGTCAGCCTAGGCTACTGTACCCAGCAAAATTCTCAGTCCTCATAGACAGAGAAAACAAGACATCCAATGACAAAAACAAATTTCAACAATACCTACACACAAACCCAGCGTTACAAAAGATACTAGAAGAAAAAATACAACCCAAGAAAATTAACTACTTTCAAGAAAATACAGGAAATAAATTAGCTCACTGCAGCAAAAGAAAAAGTAGCCAAACACAAACACACTACCATAGCCAACATCAATATCAAAGGATCTAACAGCCACTGGTCATTAATCTCCCTCAACATCAATGGAATCAATTCTCCAATAAAAAGACACAGACTAATATAATGGATGCGTAAACAAGACCCAACAATCTCTTGCATACAAGAAACACACCTAAATCACAAAGATAGACATTATCTGAGAGAAAAGGGCTGGAAGACGGTTTTCCAAGCAAATGGACCCAAGAAGCAAGCAGGAGCAGCCATTCTAATATCTAATTAAATAGATTTTCAACCAAAATTAATCAAAAGAGATAGAGAAGGACACTTCATTCTCATCAAGGGAAAAATCCACCAGGAAGATATCACAATCCTGAACATCTATGCCCCAAATTCAAGGGAAACCACATTAGTAAAAGAAACTTTAATAAAACTTAAACCACACATAGACCCCCAAACATTAATAGTGGGAGACTTCAACACCCCACTCTCAACAAAGGATAGGTCAACAAAACAGAAATTAAACAAAGAAACAATAACTCTGACAGAGGTAATGAATCAAATGGACCTCACGGACATCTACAGAACCTTTCACCCAAACACAAAAGAATTTACCTTCTTCTCAGTACCTCATGGAGCCTTCTCAAAAACAGACCATACAGTTGGTCACAAAGCAAGACTCAACAGATGCAAGAAGATTGAAATAATGCCTTGTATCCTATCTGATCACCATGGATGAAAGCTGGACCTCAATGACAAAAATAGCAAAAGGCGTACACACACATGGAAACTGAACAACTTGCTACTAAATGACAGGTGGGTCAGAGAAGAAATAAAGGAAGAAATTAAAGACTTCCTAGAATTCAATGAAAACGAAGGCACAACATACACAAACTTGTGGGACACATTGAAAGCAGTGCTAAGAGGAAAGTTCATAGCACTAAGTGCCTTCAAGAAGAAATTTGAGACAGCGCATTCAAGCAACTTAATGGCTCACTTAAAAGCCCTAGGGGGAAAAAAAAGAAGCAGACACACCAAAGAGGAGTAGACGGCTGGAAATAATCAAACTCAAGGCTGAAATCAATAAATTAGAAACAAATAAAACAATTCAAAGAATCAATGATACCAAGAGTTTGCTCTGTGAGAAAAACAACAAAATAGACAAACCCTTAGCCAAACTAACTAAATGGCAGAGAGAAACTATCCAAATCAACAAAATCAGAAACGAAAAGGGGGACATAACCACAGACACTGAAGAAATACAAACATTAATTAGGTCTTACTTTCAAAGTCTATATGCCACAAAATTTGAAAATCTAAATGAAATGGACAATTTTCTTGAACAATTCTACATGCCAAAGCTGACTCAAGACCAGGTAAACCAATTAAATAGTCCTATATCCCCTAAGGAAATAGAAGCTGTCATCAAAAGTCTACCAAGAAAAAAAAAAAGCCCAGGGCCAGATGGTTTCAGCACATAATTCTACCAGACTTTCAAAGAAGAGCTAACACCAATACTCTTCAAACTATTCCACAAAATAAAAACAGAAGGAACACTACCAAATTCATTCTATGAAGCTACAGTCACCTTGGTACCTAAACCACACAAAGACGCAACAAATAAAAGAGAATTTCAGGCCAATCTCCCTCATGAACATCAATGCAAAATTACTCAACAAAATACTTGCAAACAGAATCCAAAAACACATCAAAGATATCATCCACTACGACCAAGTAGACTTCATCACAGGCATGCAGGAGTGGTTCAATATATGGAAATACATTGATGTGATCCATCACATAAACAAACTGAAGGAGAAAAACCACATGATCATCTCCTTAGATGCTGAAAAGGCATTTGAGAAAATCCAACACCCATTCATGTTTGAAGTCTTGAAGATATCAGGGATATATGGCACATACATGAACATAGTAAAGGCAATATACAGCAAGCATATAGCCAATATCAAACTCAATGGAGAGAAACTTAAATCATTCCTACTGAAATCAGGAACAAGGCAAGGCTGACCCCACTCTCCACATCTCTTCAACATTGTTCTTGAAGTCCTTGCTAGAGCAATAAGACAATTGAAGGAGATCAAGGGGATACAAATTTGAAAGGAAAGATTCAAAGTAACACTATTTGCAGATGATATGATAGTATATCTGAGTGACCCCAAAAATTCTACTAGGGTACTCCTACAGCTGATTAACACCTTCAGTGGCCAGATACAAAATTAAGTCAAAAAAATCAGTAGCCTTCCTGTATAGAAAAGACAAAAGGGTTGAGAAAGAAATTAGGGAAACAACACCCTTCACAATAGCCACAGAGGACATAAAGTACCTTGGTGTGAACCTAACCAAGCAAGTCAAAGACTTGTATGAAAAAAATTTCCAGTCTCTGAAGAAAGAATTAGAAGAAGATATCAGAAGATGGAAAGAACTCCCATGCTCATGGCTTGACAGGATTAATACAGTAAAAATGGCCATCTTACCAAAAGCAAGCTACAGATTCAATGCAATTCCCATCAAATTGCCAAAAGAATTCTTACAGACCCTGAAAGAAAACTTCTCATCTTCATATGGAACAAGAATCCCGAATTGCTAAAACAATTTTCTACAGTAAAAGATCTTCAGGAGGTCTTCGCCATCCCTGATCTCAAGCTGTACTATAAAACAACAATACTAAAAACTGCATGGTACTGGCATAGAAATAGACTGGTGGATAAATGGAATCGAATGGAAGACACTGACAGAAATCTACACACTTATGGACACCTGATTTTTGAAAAAGATGCCAAAAACATTCAATGGAAAAAAAAAGAGCATCTTCAACAAATGGTGCTGGTCTAACTGGATGTCTACATGTAGAAAAATGCAAATAGATCCATACTTATCACCCTGCACAAAACTGAAGTCCAATTGGATCAAAGACCTCAACAAAAAACCAGACACACTAAACCACTTAGAAGAAAAAGTGGGGAAGAGCCTTGACCTCATTGACACAGGAGACAACTTCCTGAACAGAACACCAACAGCACAGGCTCTAAGAGCAACAATCAATAAATGGGACCTCATGAAACTGAAAAGCTTCAGTGAAGCAGAGGACACTGTCGTCAGAACAAAACGATAGCCTACAGATTGGGAAAAAATCTTCACCAACCCTTTATCTGACAGAGGACTAATATCCAGTATATATAAATAATTAAAGAAGTTAAACAGCAAAAAATCAAGTAATCCAATTAAAAATGGAGTACAGAGCTAAAAAGAAAATTCTCAATAGAGGAATATTGAATGGCAGAGAAACACTTAAAGAAATTCTCAACCTCATTAGCCATCAGGGAAATGCAAATAAAAACGACCCTAAGATTTCACCTTACACACATCAGAATGGCTAAGATAAAAAACTCAAGAGACGGAACATGCTGGAGAGGTTGTGGATAAAGGGGAACCCTCCTCCACTGCTGGTGGGAATATAACCTTGTACAACCACTCTGGAAAGCAATCTGGTGCTTTCTCAGACAAGTAGGAAGAGTGCTTCCTCAAGATCCAGCTATACCACTTCTAGGCATATATCCAAAAATGTCTCAAGTACAGAATAAGGACATTTGCTCAACCACGTTTGTAGCAGCCTTATTTGTAATAGACAGAAGCTGGAAACAGCCCAGATGCCCCTCAGTGGAGGAATGGATGCACAAATTGTGGTATATCTACACAATGGAATAGTACTCAGCAATAAAAAACAAGGAAATCATGAAATTTGCAGGTAAATGCTGGGATATGAAAAGGATTATCCTGAGTGAGCTATACCAGAAGCAGAAAGATGCACATGGTATATACTCACTCATATAGACATATAATATAGGATAAACCTACTAAAATCTGTACACCTAAAGAAACTAATCAAGAGCGAGGACTCTTGCTAAAATGCCCAATTCATATCCAGAAAGGCAAAGAGGATGGACATTAGAAGAAGGAGAAAAGAGGGAACAAGTCAGGAGCCTACCACAGAGGACCTCTGAAAGGTTCTGCCCTGCAGACTATCAATGCAGATGCTGAGACATATGAGCAACCTTTGGGCAGAGTGCAGGGAATCTTAGGAAAGAAGTGGGAAACAGTAAGATCTGGAGAGGACAGGAACTCCACAAGGAGAGCGACAGAACCAAAAAATTTGAGCACAGGGATCTTTCCTGAGACTGCTATTCCAACCAAGGACTGTGCATGGAGGTAACCTAAGAGCCCTGCACAGATGCAGCCCATGGCAGTTCAGTATCCAAGAGGGTTCCATTGTGATAGGAGTAGGGACTGTCTCTGACATGAACTGATTGGCCTACTCTTTAATTACCTCCCCTTGATGGGGAAGCAACATTACCAGGCCACAGAAGATGACAATGCAGCCACTCCTGATGAGAACTAATTGACTAGGATCAGAATGAAGGAAAAGACCTCTCCTATCAGTGGACTTGGGGAAGGGCATGCATGAAGAGGGGGAGGAAGGGAGGGATTGGGAAGAGAAGAGGGAGGGAACCACAGGGGGGATACAAAGTGAATAAAGTGTAATTAATAAAGAATTACAAAAAAAGAAATTTCCCACCGCACAGCTGGACAATATTTTGTTATATGAAAGATACTACATATTTACGCATTCATCTCTTAGTGTACATTTTGGTTTTTTTCTCATTTTGGCTATTGTGAATTATGCTGTGATGAACATTAGTAAGCTAATATCTGTGAAACTTTGTGCTTTCAACACCTTCCAACATACAGTTTATGAAGTTGCTGGACTATGCAAACCTTATATGACAAACATTTATGTACATTTGAAAAAGATTTAAATAAAAATTGGGTTGCTATATGTGTTCTATTTCTACTTATAATTTCTTCTGGAGCTTGGCATTCATTTGTGAAGATTCATATTTCCAAAGTGTATTTATAAAGGTTAACTATTTGTTCTTACAGCTGACCTTTAGAATAAAATTGTCAATTTCCAGAAAAGTCATTTGAGATTATGAATTGAATTTCAGGTCATATAAAGCATAACTCAGAGAGAAAAAGCAGAAAATATTCCGTCTTTCTATCTTATAATAGATAACAGTTTTACATTTCAATGCAGCAAGAAAATTTTTATGATTTATATGTTCTGCTTCTAATATTTATTTCTTTGATTACATTTATTTCTCATGTGTATGTATGTGTATGTATTTTCCCTTTCACATATGTAGAGATCAGAGGACAATTTAGAGTTGTTTTGTCCCTTCTACTATGTGGATTTCAGACCTTGAACATGAGTCATCAAGCTAAGCAATGAATGAACTGGATGACCAAGGAAATCTCCTGGACATATTTATTTTAATACAATTTCTCAAATTTTCTTTCATTTTCTTTGCTTGTCCTATTCTTTCATTCTTGTTCTTAAGGGTATTTTATTTCTATCATGAATGAATAGAATACTCTTGATTTCTGGTGTTTATCATTGTCTATTGCCATAAATAAACTTTCTTTTTAATTCTTTTCGTTATTTATTATAATTTGTCAACTTGATATCCAGGTATAGCCACCTCCCTCATCCCCTCCCAGTCCTGCCCTCATTTCCTGTTCTCTCCTTATCCCCTAGGCCTAGTCCACTGATAGAGGAAATCTTCCTCCCCTGCTATCTGACCCTATCCTTTCAGGTCTCATCAGTACTGTCTGCATCCTTTTCCTCTGTGGCCTGGCAAGGGCCACACCTCCCAGGGGGAGGTGATAAAAAGCCAGCCACTGAATACATGTCAGAGACAGACTCTGGTCCACTTACTAGAAAATACATATGTACAGTGAACTGCCTATGGCAGAAGGGTCTATGTCATTCTCCATGCATGGTCCTTGGTTAGAGAATCACTCTCTAAAGGCCCCCCTGGTCCCAAATATTTTCTCTCTGTCCCTCTCCTTGGGGAGCTCCTGTTCCCTCCATGTCTTTCTATCTCCCCCTTCTTTCATAAGATTCTCTGAACTCTGCCCAAAGTTTGATTATGAGCTTTGTATCTGCTGTGATACCCGGCTGGTTAGAGTCTTTCAGAGGCCCTCTTTGGTGAGCTCCTGTCCTGTTTCCTGTTTTCCCCTCTTCCAATTTCTGTACTATTTGACTTTCTGAGTGAGGATTGTTCATATTACACGGGGTCCTCCTTCTTGCTTAGCTTCTTTAGGTTTACTGATTTTAGTATGTTTATCCTATATTATATGTCTAATATCCACTTATAAGTGAGTCTATACCATGTGTGTCTTTCTGCTTCTGGGACAGCTCACTCAGGATGATCTTTTCTAGTTCCCACCATTTGCCTGCAAATTTCATGATTTCCTTATTTTTCATTGCTGAGTAATATTCCATTGTGTAGATGTACCACACTTTCTGTATCCATTCCTCAGTTGAGGGACATCTAGGTTGTTTCCAGCTTCTGGCTATTACAAATAAAGCTGTTACAAACATGGTTGAGCAAATGTCCATGTTGTGTACTTGAGCCTCTTTTGGATACATGCCTAGGAGTGGTATAGTTCGGTCTCGAGGTAGTGCTATTCCTATTTGTCTGAGAAAGCATCAGACTGATTTCCAAAGTGGTTGTACAAGTTTGCATTCCCACCAGCAGTGGAGGAGGTTTCCTTTTCTCTACATCCTGTCCAGCATGTGTTGTCACTTGAGATTTTTATTTTAAGCATTCTGATGGGTGTAAGGTGAAATCTCAGGGTCATTTTGATTTGCGTTTCCCTAATGAATAAGGATGCTGAGCATTTCTTTAAGTGTTTCTCTGCCATTAGATATTCCTCTATTGAGAATTCTCTGTTTAGCTCTGCATTCAATTTTTAATTGGATTACTTGATTTGTTGCTTTTTAACTTCTTGAGTTCTTAAAATATTCTGGATATTAGCCCTCTGCTAGATTTAGGGTTGGTGAAGATCCTTTCCCAGTCTGTAGTCTGCCATTTTTTTTCTGTTGACAGTGTCTTTTGCTTTACAGAAACTTTTCAGTTTCATGAGGTCCAATTTTTTGATTGCCCATACTGTTTTGAGAGTGTCATGGGTTACTCTACCAAAAAAAGAAAAAGGACATTTTTCGAGTTTGGTGCTAGGTGGTATGTTAAATAGTCTATGGCTCTTGTGAAAACATTGCCAGCACAAGTGGTACAACTTTCTGGTGCACACACATTATGTGTGCATGTAAGTACCTGTGTTTGATTATAGATAAATATAAAATGATTTGATTTCTTGAGTTTGACTAGATTACAATCCTCCTTCCAGAAGACATGGGTTATTAAGTAATATTCTCAGTGCTCAGCATAGTTAATTTTGCTGTGTGTCATTTTGGTCATAGTAGCCCCAGAGGCACACACAACAATCAAATTTATTGCCATTGCCTTTAGTTGCCTATAATAATTACATGATAATACCCTATTGATAAAGATACCACACACTCACTATGCTTGAGGCACAAAAATAGTGATCTTAATTTTAATAAGAGAATTGTATTCCATTCTGTAAATGGGCCACAGTTTCTTGTTTTAATTTTTTATTTATTTCAATATATTCACATTGTATCCCAGCTGTAGCCCCCTCTCTCCTCCTCTCCTAATCTTTCCTTCTGTCCCTCTTCTCCTTCCATGCCTCTTCCCCAGTCCACAGATAGGGGAGGTCCTCCTATCCTTTCTTCTGACCCTAGCCTATCAGGTCTAACCAAAATTGTCTGCATTGTCTACCTCTGTGACTTGCTAAGGCTGCTCCCAGCTCAAGGGAGGTGATCAAAAAGCCTGCCACTGAATTCATGTCAAAGACCACCTCTGTTCCCCTTCCTAGAGAGCCTATTTGGAGACTGAGCTGCCATGGGTTATATGAGGGCCACAGTTTCTTTATCCATTCTTTGGTTGATGAACATCTAGGTTGTTTCTAGATTCTGGCTATTGTGAATAAAGTTTCTATGAACATAGTTGATCAACTGTCCTTGTTGTATGGTGAAGCATCTTTTGGTTATATACCCAGGAGAGGTACCACTGGGTTATGAGGTAAAGTTATTTGCAATTTTCTGAGAAAACACCATATTGATTTGCAAAGTGGTTGTAGAAGTTTACATTCTCACCAGCAATTAAGAAGTGTTCCTATTTCTCCACACTCTTGCCAGCATGTACTGTCACTAGCGATTTTGATCTTAGCCATTCTAATGGGTGTGAGATGGGATCTCAGAGTCGTTTATATTTGCATTTTTCTCTGATGACTAAAGAAATTGAGCATTTAAGTACGTCTCAACTATTCAAGATCCCTCTATTGATAAGGCTCTGTTTAGATCTGTGCCCCATTTTAATTGGGTTATTTTGTTTACTGGTGTTTGATTTCTTGAGTTCATTATATATTTTGGATATTAGCGCTTTTACAAATGTAGGATTGGCAAATTTTTTTTCCTAATCTGTAGATTATCATTTCATTCTTTTGACAGTGTCCTTTGCTTTACAGATACTTTTCAGTTTCAAGAAGTCCCATTCATTAATTGTTGATCTTAGAGCCTGAGCTGCTGGTGTTCTGTTCAGCAATTTGATTCTGGGCCATTGGGTTTGAGGTTGTTTCCCACTTCTAATAGGTTCAACATAGCTGCTGTTATATTGAGATCCACTTGGATTTGAGTTTTGTGCAGAAAGATAAATATGGATTTATTTGCATTTTTCTACATGAAGACATCCAGTAGGTAGCACCATATTCACCTATTAAAAACAAAGATATCATGAAATCTGCAGGCAAATGGATGGAACTAGAAAAGATCATCCTGAGTGAAGTAACCCAGACCCAGAAAGACACACACAATATATACTCACTTATAAGTAGATTTTAGCCATATAGTAGAGAAAAAGCATACAATGAGATGCAGACACAAAGAACATAAATAGCATAGGGTATCCAAGGAAGGATACATTGAGAGATAGAATAGACAAAGAAAGTGGCTGAAGAAAGATACCAAGGTAGAAGAGGAGTTGAAGAGATTAAGAGGCTGGAGATCAGACCTGAGGAGAGTGAGTAGAAGAAAACAGAGGCTGTAAAGAAAAGACAAACAGGGTGGGGTGTCTCTGTGTCAAGCTGAAGAACTAAGTCAGGGTAGGCTCTTGGGAGTATATGAGGGGGACTCAAGCAGAGACTCCTAGTAGCAGAGACCATAGAGATTGAAGAGGACACCCACTAACTTGACTAGTCTCCTAGCAAAAGGAGGGAAACAGAAACCTATTCACAAAAATGTTGATCCCAAATTTACCCTGCCTACAAGGTGTGCAGAAATAAAGATAGAACCGATAGAGCAGAGATTGAGGGAATGTCCAACCAATGCCTGCATCAACAAAGACCCACCCTATCAGAGAGTGCCAACCCCTAAAACTATTAGTGCTACTCTGCTAAGCTTGCAGACAGGAGCCTGACAGAGTTGTCTTCTGAGAGGCTCTCTCCAGCAGTGCCTCAAAGTAGATGCTGAGACTCACAGCCAAACATTGGGTGATGTATAGGGTGTCTTGTAGAAAAGTTAGAAGGAAAAAAAAAGACCTGGAGGTGACAGGAGCTCCATAAGAAGACAACAGAGCCAACTAACCAGGACCTAGAGGGTCTCTCAGGGACTGAAGCATCAACCAAGGACCATGCATGAACAGGACCTAAGCCCCCTACAAAGATGTAGCAGATGGGCAGCTTAGGCCTCATGTAGGTCCTTTAGTAAGGCAAGTGGGGTCTGCACTGGACACGGACTCACTTGCTAAAGCTAGTAAAAGGAGAAAAGACATCAATAGTCTTAACCAGCACTGAGCCTTCCATGCTACAGTGCCAATCAGGCATGATGTTCTCACTGGTGCAATAGTAGCAAGACTGTAACCAAATGTTCTCTTGACTGGATTTAAAGGCTGCTCCACAGGAATGAACACATGCTTGTACTGTAAACATTGTGAAATCCCATTACTACATTCTGAAGACCTTAGAATAGAACCCACTGTTGTAGATTTTTTTAGGGGGCCATATTTTCAAATTGTTCTCAAGTTTAGTCAGAGAAGATTATTATTTTGCAATGGGTAGTGGTTAAGCAGAAATAATGTATACTGTCCAAGGTGATGAAATAGACTGTGAGTGTTCAGCCATAGACGGGACATCTATATCAACAACCAGCTCCCTTGGGAACCATAACAGAGAAAAGGGTGGAAAGAATGTAAAAACTGGAGGATGAGAAAGACTATCATGAAATTCTGTCTTCTAGACATGACATGGCTGCTGCCCCCGTGACTCATAGAAATCATGGTTGCCTACACAAAATCTTTACTAAAAGTTAAGTTTAAAATTTGAATGTGGCTCCATTTCTAGCTGAAAAACTGTTGGCATTTGGTTGGCTGCTGAAGGACGGAGAGTTAATTTTCATTGGGAATGTGGACACTGGAAAGTTCCTGATGCCTACATCCATGCACACATGAACTTGGTGAGTCAAAACCAATGAATTAATTCAATAAAATGGATGAACAAATAAATAAATAAGGTTGGCATGATCAAGATACCTTGCCTGTCTGTGTGTGTTGTCTGTGTATATATATTGCAAAGAATAACTGAATATTTTTTCAAAAATTTCAAAATGCAACCATATAAAAACAGTGAATATATATTTTCTATTTATGAATTTACAATAAAAACGTAAAAGATTAGATATTAACTATAATGGTAACAGGATTATTATTAAAACATATGTATACATATTTGTTTTACATATGTAGAAAACTTCTACTTATTTTTAAAATTCCATTGAATATTCAGTTTTAGCAAATGTGTTTTTGCAACTACTGTATTTTCCACATAATTACATGAGTATATTTCTTTGTACTTTATCATTCCTGTGTTTATAAGAGAAGCCCAGCTTTACTGTAGTAGGTTATTCTTGAATTATACTGTTATACTCTGTTAGGATCTTATTTAAGGTCTTAATGTGTGTGTGTGTGTGTGGTAGGAATCAAAAAGCAAGAAAATGTGTGATGTTTCACAAATCGTAATAAGGAACAAAAGCTATAATAAAGGAACAGTAGCCTTATTAAATATTTGAGAAAGAGATATTCTTTGTAAGATTTTTCTCACTGTAAGTTTTAAGGGCTATATTCCTTAAAATTTTGATAACTGACACACAACAGCAAATAGACGATCCAGTATAAAACTTGGGAGACCATGTACAATTCTAAAGATATAGCATTAAATTAACCTGTTAGATATTAATAGGATCCTCTTCAGTAGTCACACTGATCTGTCTAGACACTCTGGATAGAATGGGAAGTACTGTCAAGACATTGCTTTAAACCTTCAGGCTCTGTGATCTCTCAAATCCGTAAGTCATAAAAACAACTTCATTGAGAAGTTATTCTCCAATTGCAAAGCTCTAAACAATCAGATTCTATAATGAACTACCATATGGTGCACTTTTTCCATTTCCCATTCATTTCTAAAGCTTTATGGCATTTTCTGAAAAACAGGTTTGTGTGTGTGTGTGTGTGTGTGTGTGTGTGTGTGTGATCCTCATAACCCTGGGGCTAGGAACATATTAAGCATTCTATAAATACCTGAATAAATTAAGAGAGCAATTCAGTCCTAATAAGTGGTTACTAGAAATAGCAAAATAAGACTTGTGACAAGGCAGCAATAGAAACCACTGGAAAACAATTTGTTTTGCCCTACAAAATAAAAAATGTTACTATTTTCTGTTCTGTAATCTTAATTTACCCATGTATGCTTCACTTATCCAGTGCTTGTGTCTATTTTTATGCTGCTAATTTAGGAATACCTTTTGATAATTGAAATGCACTCCCTTTGGCAATGAAAGTTCCAAGGATAATACATCTTTGTTGACATACACTGTGGGAAGTTTGCTTGCATGGTTTCATTATGTGATTACAGTTGTGACTAAAGTAATCTTTTAGATGAGCACATTTTTCTAAAACACTCTAATTTTTTAGATCCATTTTAGGCTCACAGTAAATCTGAGAAAAAAAATTGCAGATAATTCCTATATACCTCCTGCTGCTAGACATGCATAGAGTCACCCATATCAATATCCCAACTCAGTAGTACATTTATTTTAAATGATAGACTGAATAGGCAAATCATTATCAGCAGACTTCCATAATTTACATGAGTGTTCACTGTTGGTGGTATGCATTCTTCATTTGTGTAAGTGTTTAATGACATTTATTCACCATTACAGCATCATAAAGAGTAGTTTCACTGTCTTGAAATCTCCTTAGTCATTCCTCTTTTTCTAACCACTGACCATTTTGCTGCCTTACAGATTTTGCCTTTTGATGAATCTCATTTGGTTGGAAGGATCCAATCTGCAGCTTCTTGAGACTGACCCTTTTACTCAATGACAAGTATTTAAGTCTCCCCCATGTCTTTTCATTACTTGAAAACAGAATGAGCACTGTGGAAGACTGATAACTCACAGGCTAAGCCCAGAATTAAAGAAAATAATTTGCAAAATTATTTGTTAGCCTTGCACTTTCTATGCTGGGTTTAGTTTCCTCTTTTCCAAAAATACTTCACCTATTTTCTCATTAGGCAAGAAAATATATTGGAATTGACTTTAGTTCCACACATAAAGAGGATGCAGCTAGTACCACTTTGCCAGGTGGTTTGTGAATGAACAATAGTGTTATTTAACCTATTTTTCTACTAAGATCCATGACACAACAGCGAGTTTTGTCCTATAAAATTATCTTAAAGGAATTCTGAATTTAGCTTGTAAAAATCACCCTTTTCAACATATCTTTAAAAGATTGCTGTTTTAATGAAAAATAAGGAAATCGTGAAATTTGCAGGTAAATGGTGGGACCTGGAAAAGATCATCCTGAGTGAGTTGTCCCAGAAGCAAAAAGACACACACAGTATATATTCACTCATATAGACATACAACATAGGATAAACCCACTAAAATCTGTATATCTAAACAAACTAAGCAAAAGAGAGGACCCTAACTAAAATGCTCAATCCCCATCCTGAAAGGCAAAGAGGATGGACATCAGAAGAAGAAAACAGGGAACAACCTAGGAACCTGCCACAGAGGGCCTCTGAAAGCCTCTGCCCTGCAGACTATCAAAGCAGATGCTGAGCCTGATGGCCAACTGTCGGGCAGAATGAATGGAATTTTATGTAAGAAGTGGGAAATAGCAAGAGCTGGAGAGGACAGGAACTCCACAAGGAGAGCAACAGAACAAGAAAATTTGAACACAGGGAACTTCCCAGAGACTCATACTCCAACCAAGGACTATTCATAGAGATAACCCAGAACCCCTGCACAGATGTAGCCCATGGCAGTTTAGTGTCCAAGTGGGTTACATAGTAATGTGAAGAGGGACTGCCTCTGACATAAACTGATTGGCCTGCTCTTTGATCACCTCCCCCTGAGGGGGGAGCAGCCTTACCAGGCCACAGAAGAAGACAATGCAGCCATTCCTGATGTGATCTGATAGATTAAGATCAGAAGGAAGGAGAGGAGGACCTCCCCTATCAGTGGACTTGGGGAGGAGCATGCATGCAGAAAGGGAAGGAAGGGTGGGATCGGGAGGGGAGGAGGGAGGGGCTTATGGAGGGATACAAAATGAATAAAGTGTAATTAATAAAAATAATAATAATAAAGTAAAAAAAGATTGCTGTTTTGCACTTAGTAGGTAGGATTACTTAGTTTTGAAGTTTGTGCCAGTTACCCATCAGCCCACATTTTTTTTTTGCTTTGATTTAAAACACTATCTAAAAAAATCTTCATCATAGTGACCTTGGAAATTATTCCATATCAAACAAATGTATTTTATTTTACTTTTTATTGAGATAATCACATAACATAAAATTAATATTTTTGAGATATGGTCTTGCTATGTAGCTCAATATGAACTGTAAATTATTATATCACCCAGGTTAGCCTTGATCCATAATCGTGTTTCAAATTTTCACATGCTAATATCACAGGTGTGTGCCACCACATCTAATTTAACCATGTTAAATTATATAACTGACTTTGTTTCTTTTTTATTAGTCAAAATGTTAGCAAGAATCATTTTTAAAGAATTTTATACCTTCAAATTTCCTATTGTCTTCATTTCCTAGTAACCACTAATGCACTTTCTTTCTAAAGAAATTTGCCTATTTTAGACTTTAGTATGAATCAAATCACACAAGTGTCCTTTTACCTCTGGTTTTCTTTAATTACATGGGAGTTCTAAAGTTTATGCATGCCATATATATCAGGTTGTCATTCTTTTTATGACCAGAAGTTTATTTACTTATTCACCAGTCATTTCCATTTAGATGATGTGTTAGCAGCTTTTCATAACTATAAAGAGATTCTTGATATACAGTATTCAGAAAGAGAAAGAAATTTATTTGACTTATCATCGAGGTAACTGGAAGTCAAAATGGCATATTGCAGGCTCCGTTGTAAAAATAAATTTTATTCTTCTGAGGTAGTTGTCTGCTTGGAGACTTACTGCAAAAATAAGCTCATCTTTTCTAGTTATTTCTGAACTGTGGCTGGCTGGGTCAACTCAGTTGTTCTGGCTCAAACACTTCTCCAAGCTGACTGATACAATTTGGCTTCTCTCAGCTTTTCTTGGACCGCTCTGCTTGGAAAACTGCCCTGGAACTCCAGGAACTGAACTGCAACAAACTTAACTCCACTCAATTGAACTGACTGAATTGATCTTAACTGCCACTGAACCGCCTCTCAACTGATACCCCACTGACTTTCAACTGACTGACCTCAACAGAACTGCCTCTTCCTGCACGCTCTTCAATTGGCTTCTCTTTCCTTTGCTGCTCTCGTGAGAGGTGGACACATCCTATTCTGACAAATCTTTCTTTAATTTGTCATTTGGTCTGCCCCTCAATTAGAGATCACTTTAAAACATTCCTGTTTCCTTCTATATTTTCATCGTTTAGGATTCAAGGTGTGTACTAAGGGGGTGTCTGTATTCCAGCCAGATCAGATAGACCTAGAAGGTCTTTGGAAGTGATCAGAGCAACCATGTTGCTAGATTACATTCCTCGACATTGTGTGGCAGCAACTGTCTTTTGAGTGTATCACCTCATGACATGGTAAGCAAAGGAGGCTGTTGATATTCTTATGCTCGATGGGCCAACATTACTTTGGTTAAACAAATAGAAAAGAAAGGTAAAGGAAAGTGCTCTTGTTTCCCCAGAAGGCAAGATATGTGTTCAAAACCAGGAGCTGGAACACTCTCTGTCCAGAAGAAACAAGATGCCTAAGTAATAACCAAAGGGTGCCAAGATTCTTCTAAGTGTCAATCAATCCGTGTCCTTCAAAATAGTAATTTCCTGTCTATAGAATAGGCTAAGGCTCATAACAGCCCCTATGATGCAGTTCCAAGACAAAGCATCCCAAAAGAGAAGCATATTTAATGCATATAATCCAAATATACTTCTTGTCTACAATGCAGAAATCATACACTGGCTAAGAGGATTCTCCTTAACAAAACAAAATAACTAGGTGGTTATGTGAAAGGGTACCAGAATCCTAAAGGACAAGCAAATAAGAGACCCTAAGAGCTCTTAAGTAACTCCAATTCTAAAGGAAGAGGGCTAAAAGTAGCCTCTGATCACTCAGTAATCAAGAAGGCAGAGCCTGGTATAACCGGGGTCATATCACATGAGTGAGATGATGCTCAGAGGGCCCCTATGAGAAACTAACATGATGACTTTCTGTAAACAAAAGTTTATGGTTCTAAGGATCCCAGCAGTCCCATAAGATGGACAGTTTAACCATATGAGCCACTCAGGAACCAGCATCATGATGTTAAGAAGACCTAAGGGGATCTGGGTTCAAAAGAAAAGAAGACTAGAAGGGATTAGTACAAGGGCATGACCATAAAATAAACCATCTATATTTCTACACTCCATAGTTCAATTTATGGCACAAAGTATTCCATAAAAGCTAGAGGGGAGACAGCATTGATAAGTTTACAGAAGCCAGCCCCCTTTGCAAGTATTAACTATATATCACATTACACCTCATGAATATGTGCCTATTAATATATATTATTTATATATTATATGAAATACATTCAATACACATGATAGATAGATAGATAGATAGATAGATAGATAGATAGATAGATAGATAGATAGATAGATAGATGAGTAAACCAGCCATGGAGTTGACATGCAGAAAAGTTTTCAGGATTCTTGAACTTAATATAAAAAAAAGTGGAGCAAAGAGTTCAGTACAATTTCTACTACTCTCCCACAAAAATTAAACAGTAATGCTCAGATGCTATCTATCAGAGTGTAGACTGCAAAGAAAAAAGTCATGAAATCATCAACCAACTAACTCAAGGGTACTTTTCATCAGTATTATACTGAGATTATTGTGGCTAGTATTGACACTCCTCTTTAGACTAGAGTTCATGTTGTTGATTCACACTGAAGTACTAAAGGATGGAACAGATTTTCACTACGTTGGCCCACTGTCTTTAAAGTCCTTCAAAAGTTAAATGGAGACATCTTTAGTACTTAATTTTTTAACATTTCTTTTATTTTTGAGACCATAATATAATTTTCCCCTTCACTTTCTTTCTTCCAACATTCCCATATATCATTTCTTGCTTTCTTTTAAATTCACAGACACATTTTACACTAATTGTTATTTACATATATATGAGTATATATAGTTACTGTACATATATATATAACTAAATACAACCTGCTCAGTCTATATAATGTTATGTGTATGTTTCTTCAGGGCTAACCTTTTAGTATTGGAAAACATACTTTTCAACAGATGAATTTGTTGTTTTATTGGTTCTTTGTATATTTGCCATTTCCATTTCATTAAGTCATTTATTTGAGTCTCTCAGATTATTTTCATACAGAACTTAGCTAGTGCTGGCACAGTGCCTTTCCTGAGGCAGACTTTTCATTCTGTTTTACTGTATCTCCTTAATAGGTAGAACAATGGAATAGAATCAAAGACCCAGAAATAAATCCACACATCTAAGGACACTTGATTTTTTTTTTACAATAAAGTCAAAACCGTACAGTGGAAGAAAGAAAGCATCTTCATCTTTGCTGGTCTAACTGGATCTCTGCGTGTAGAAGAATGCAAATAGATCCATATCCATCCCCCTGCACAAAACTCAAGTCCAAGTGGATCAAAGACCTCAACATAAAATCAGATACACTAAATCTAATAGAAAAGAAAGGGGGGACAGCTTTGAGCACATTGACACAGAAGATGACTTTCTGAACAAAACACCTACAGCTTAGGCCCTAATATCAACAATTAATAAACTGGACCCCATGAAACTGAAAAACTTCTCTAAAGCAAAGGATAGTATAAGTAGAACAAAATGGCAGCCTGTAAATTGGGAAAAAGATCTTCACCAACCCTACATCTGATAGAAGTCTAATATCCAAAATACATAAATAACTCGAGAAAATTTTAAATTTTAAATCTATTCAGTGGAAATGGAGTAGCTTTCTCAGTACCCTACCAATATGTTGGGCTTGATATTATTGGTTGAATAAGTGTGCTCTGCGTATTATAGGGTATTTAGCAGCATCCTGGTCTCCACCTACTAGATGACCATAGAAGGTTTTCCCAATATGACAACCAAACATTTCTCCAAGTATTACCTATATCCTGGGCACCAAAATCACCCCAACTTGTTCCACTGAGATGAAGATATAGTTTTTAACCCAAATTCTCTTTTTTCCCCTTGTTGAAAAATATCTCAGTAATTTGAAGAATTAAATAACTGTATGCCAGTACTAGCTAAGGGCTAGTAGAGAGGAAACCAGGTAGGAGAGGATATAGGAAGGGAAACTAGTGGAAGGATCAGGTGTGTGGAGAGTGAGGAGGAGATGTGAGAGGGCTTGGAGAGAAAAAGGAAACCAAAGGCCCTGAAGGCATCATTGAGACAAGTTGGAGACTTTTGACAGGGTAAGCTATAGGGAGGATATGGGGATGTCTCTAACTGAGCCTCCTAGCAATGGATAACATGGAGACTAAGGAGACTACCTTCTAGCCAGGCAGAACTTATAGTGGTGGGTGGGGAAGAACAATCCAACCTACAAAACCTTCAACCCAAAATTTACCCTGCCAACAGGATGTGTAGATATAGATAGAGGGAATGCCTAACCAATGCCAGAATCAACCTGAGACCCATCCCATTGGACAGAGCCATACCTGACACCATACTCTGCTATATTTACAGACAGGAGTCTACAGACTCCTACAGACAGGAGTTTTATTTTTTTTTAATTTTTCATCAATTACACTTTATTCATTCTGCATCCCCCCATAAGCCCCTCCCTCCTCCCCTCCCAATCCCACCCTCCCTCCTCCCTCTGCTTGCATGCTACTCCCCAAGTCTACTAATAGGGGAGGTTCTCCTCTCCTTTCTGATCTTAGTCTGTCAGTTCACATCAAAAGTGGCTGCATTGTCCTCTACTATGGCCTGGTAAGGCTGCTCCCCCCCAGAGGGAGGTGATCAAAGAGCAGGCCAATCAGATTATGTCAGAGGCAGTCCCTCTTCCCATTACTATGTAACCCAATTGGACTCTGAACTGCCCTGGGCTACATCTGTTCAGGGGTTCTGGGTTATCTCCGTGAATAGTCCTTGGTTGGAGTATGAGTCTCTGGGAAGTTCCCTGTGTTCAAATTTTCTTGTTCTGTTGCTCTCCTTGTGGAGACCCTGTCCTCTCCAGCTCTTACTATTTCCCAGTTCTTACCTAAAATTCCATTCACTCTGCCCAACAGTTGCCCATCAGGCTCAGCATCTGCTTTGATAGTCTGAAGGGCAGAGGCTTTCAGAGGCCCTCTGTGGTAGGTTCCTAGGTTGTTTCCTGTTTTCTTCTTCTTCTGATGTCCATCCTCTTTGCCTTTCTGGATGGGGATTGGACATTTTAGTTAGGGTCCTCTCTCTTGCTTAGTTTCTTTAGATGCACAGGTTTTAGTGGGTTTGTCCTATGTTGTATGTCTATATGAGTGAGTATATACCATGTGTGTCTTTTTGCTTCTGGGAAAACTCACTCAGGATGATCCTTTCCAGATCCCACCATTTACCTGCGAATTTCATGATTTCCTTATTTTTCATTGCTGAGTAATATTCCATTGTGTAGATGTACCACAATTTCTGCATCCATTCTTCAGTTGAGGGGCATCTGGGTTGTTTCCAGCTTCTGGCTATTACAAATAAAGCTGCTACAAACATGGTTGAGCAAATGTCCTTTTTGTGTACTTGAGCCTCTTTTGGATATATGCCCAGTAGTGGTATGGCTGGATCTTGAGGAAGCGCTATTCCTAGTTGTCTGAGAAAGCGCCGGATTGATTTCCAGAGTGGTTGTACAAGTTTACATTCCCACCAGCAGTGGAGAAGGGTTCCCCTTTCTCCACAACCTCTCCAGCATGTGTTGTCACTTGAGTTTTTGATCGTGGCCATTCTCATGGGTGTAAGGTGAAATCTCAGGGTTGTTTTGATTTGCATTTCCCTAATGGCTAGTGAGGTTGAGCATTTCTTTAAGTGCTTCTCTGCCATTCGGTATTCCTCTACAGAGAATTCTCTGTTTAGCTCTGTTCCCCATTTTTTAAGTGGATTACTTGGTTTGCTGCTTTTCAGCTTCTTTAGTTCTTTATATATACTGGATATGAGTCCTCTGTCAGATAAAGGGTTGGTGAAGATTCTTTCCCAATCTGTAGGTGGTCGCTTTGTTTTGATGACGGTGTCCTTTGCTTTGCAGAAGCTTTTCAGTTTCATGAGGTCCCATTTATTGACTGTTGCTCTTAGAGCCTGTGCTGTTGGTGTTCTGTTCAGGAAGTTTTCCCAGACAGGAGTTTTAAATTTTGACTGATATTGACTTAAATCTTAGCATCCCTTAGTAATTAGCTACATACTGGTTTGCCTCCAAAAAATTCATGTGCCCTTTATTTTGGTTTCAGAGACACAACTTGGCTTAATTGTTTAATTTATCAATAGTAATCTTCAGTATTTTAACTGAAGAGAGTGCTAACAACAAAAGAGAATAGGACATATTCACTTGCTGTGCAAGATGTAACAAATTATGTTAAATCAATTTTATGATATCTCTGCTATTAATATAATATATAAGTGATTTCAAACAGATTTAACAAAATAAAAGAACTAAGTTTTGAAAATTTCTATGTGTTGTACAAAAGAAAATAGCTCATGTTGCTTGTTGGTGGGTTTGTTTGCAAACAATTTGCCCAACTTGGCTTCAAAATAATAGTACCCCTGTGACCTTAGATTCAACAAGTATTATGAGTACTAGAGTGTGCCTCCACCCCTGGTTCGGTTTTCTAATTCTTCATGAGAACTTTATTAACTATCCAAATCTTCACTATGCCATCTTTTAGGTGCTGGTAATACAATATATGTATAAAACACATATTACTCTTGTCATGTTAATGTCCTATTCTCCTATTCTTTTTTTAGAAGTATGTAGATTTTATTTAATTATATGACATTTCTTTCTTTTTTATGTTTTTTTTATTATTTATTACAATTAATTCACTTTGTAGCCCTGCTGTGGCCTCCTTCCTCATTCCCTCCCCATCTCACCTGCCCTCCCTCATCTCCTCCCATGCCCCACCCCTAGTCCACTGATAGGGGAGGTCCTCCTCCGCTTCCACCTAACCATAGCCTATCAGGACTCATCAGGACTGGCCTTCTGAGAGCCCCCCCCCCCCCCAATCAAATCAGATGCTAAACCAATAGCCAAACATTAGGTGGAGTGAGTTTGTGGAGTCCTATGGAAGAGTGAGGGAGAAAGGATAGAAGAACTTGAAAGGGACAAGAATGCCACAGGAAGACCAACAGAGTCAACTAACCCATGAAGGAATACTGAGACAGAAGCAATACCCAAAGAACATGGATATACTGGACCAAGGACCCCTACACACAGTTGATGGACAGTTTGATCTTCATGTGGGTTGCTCTAGTAATTTGATTAGGTGTTGTCTCTGCTATGGACACTGTTTCCTGCTTTTTGATCACTTCCCCCTTGCCTGAGGCTGCCTTGCCTGGCCTCAGTCGATGAGGATATATTTAGTCCTGGTGAGACTTGATGTACTGGAGTGGGATGGTGTGGAGGATTCCCCTTTTCTGAGGACAAGGGGAGGACGGATAGGGAGAAAAGGGTGGAAAGGAGGAACTAATAATAGAGGAGAGAGTGGACTAGGACTGGGGCATAAAGTAAGTATATAAATTAAAAATAAATTTTAAGAAAAGATTGAATTAAAACCCCTGTAATCCTAACTGCAAAAAAAATTATAAGCATCCATTATCAAATGGATATAGAATACAGCTATGTTATAACTTCAAAGAAAAAAAATATTGAACCAATACTACTTAAGGGATTTCATAAAACAGAAGTGGAAGAAGACCAAACATTTCTTTTATGAATCCAATAATATCCATGATACTAAAACCAGATAAAAATGCATACCAGTCTCCCTGAACTTATGTACCTGTGGCTACATTTAGATTTATATAATTAAATTTAAATAAAGTTGAAATTTGATTCTTCAGTATTACTAGTTACATTGTCAATACTCAGTAGTCACATATGGCATGTAATTCTAGTTCTACAGAATTTGGTTAATTTCTACTTTCACAGATACTTCTATAAGGGATAAATGACCAGATATTGAATAATTCAAAAAGTGTGTGAATATTAGCTCCATGGGGCAATATGAATGGCATATGATTACAACATAAGTAATGACCAGTGTGGAGATTCTAGAAGTAAGCTTTGCACATTGGAAGTTAGTGAGATTGTTACTAAAATTTACTTTTGACCTTTACAAATTTTGCAGTTCTCAGGGAGTTTCTTAAACTTTCCAGGCTTTGTTTTACTAAATGTGAAAATATCAATCACAAAATAGATGTGAGGTATATATGAGAAAATAACTGTAGTGTTAGGATCTTTCCCAGGCCTCATCACATTGTCCTTCATATTATCAGGATCATCTGGTGTATACTGGAGCCTTACTCACTTTGAAATGTATTTGAAATAATGGCAGTATGAGTCACCTAACCAATTCTTCCCCCAATTATCCTTAATTTGAACCATTTACTAAATTTCCCATCATAATGGTAAAATCCCGGAACTGATGTGGAAGACCTTGAAAGCCTAGCCAAAAGGTCATTTTCCACTAGATAAGCAATACAAAAATGAAGAATATTTTGAACACATTAATATAAACTATGGGACATTTTTGGAAAGTTTAGTGGGAGCTTTTAGTGTAAGTTAGTTGTAATACAATTCAGTAGGAAGATAAAAATAAAGGCAGTTGAGGATATTAATGGAAAGCCTTACCTGCCTTTGTTAAAAAGCTTGTACTTTATCCTATGAGGCATGAAGAAAGATCAATGTGCTCCTACTAAGGCCATAACAATAACCTAGTAATCAAGTGGAGGAAGATTTGATGGAAATGAGATTGGAAACCAGAAAGCTTCTTGGAGAGTTGTTATGGTTTGAACCTGAAATATTACAAACACATTTAATATTGATCCCTAGCTGGTCCCCTAGTTTGAGGATGTTGTGGAACCACTGAGACTGTGCACTAGCCAGTAGAAGTGGGTCACTTTCAGGTTAATATGGGCCTTAAATGACGACATCTGTCTCTGGTTCTGTTCCAAGCTCTCTTTGCTTTCTGACCTGTCAAGATGGGAACAAGCCATGCTTCAAGCTTTCTCTACCAAGGATGGAGCCACCACATCCCCCAAACTTCTCCAGTCTGGTGGACTGATACCCTTGCATACCATGAGCTAAAATAAATCCTTTCTGCCTTAAGTTGTTTCTATCAGCTAGTCTGTTACAGCGATCAGGAAAGTAACAACACTTATTTGCATTAATCAAGAAAAGGAAATTCGAAATGGGAACAGCAGTAGTAGGTCATTATGGAATTGAAAGAGAAATCTGAATAAATTATTATGAGGCAAAACTAACAGGTTCTAGTGAGGAAACAATACAGGAAAATGAGAGAAGGCTAGAATGTAAATCAAGTGCTGAATGAAACACTATAGAAGAAAGAGGTTTAGAGATAAGTTTGAAAATTTTTAATTTGAAATACATGTGAATTATTCAGATAGTTTGCTACAGGTGGCATTTTCATGAGAGTGAGTGAACAGCTACTATGATTAGCGGGAAATGCAAAACTGGAAATCATTGAACAGAGTTTGCCTGCATTTGCTGCTTTAGAAAGATTGGCATAGAAATAATGATGAAACTTGAAGGATGTGTAACACAAAAATTATATGAATATAGCACTGAAGAAAATATTTTACAAAGGTAAGCAATGAGTCCTGCATCAGCCAAGATAAGACAAGTTTGAGCACCAAAGGTAAATACATTTCAATAATTTAAAATAAGAATCACACAAAGTCCCCTGCAGTTTCTGTCATTCTCATAGTTTTCTTTGGGGTCTCTGATGCTTCAGAGAATCAGAGTATTATTCCATGTGATAGCTAATAAATATAATTCTGTGAATTCCAGGGAAAAAATGTTGAATACTAAGAGAAGTGGTTATAAGCCCAACATTCATTTAAATAAACTATCCTAAGAAGTAAACTATGCGAAGGTAGTTTTGTAGTAGAAGAAGATATAGTAGTAGACATGACAAGGTAGAAGTAGTAAAAAAAGAAAGAAACTATTGATAAAATGCTATAAGGATATGAGCAAATAGTTTACAATTGTTTTTGGTTGTATTTGTTTCTTTGCATTGGGTTTAGGAATTTTTTTTTTCGTATGTAGATTGAATCCAGAACCTTGAGTGTACTATGTAAGCCCTCTGTCTACCAACTCAGATTTGAGTCCAGATTCCAAAAATATTTTCTTTCCTTTTCTGATTATACTGTAAGAGAGGAGTAGCAGGTACTCCCAGTGTTACTAAAGCTAACCCACTGTTCATTGTTTTATGATTTTCCAAACCTCTCACAAAGCCTTAGAAACACAGGTATTTTTCCCCCTAAACTCTCTTAAGTCTCTAGGGCTCAGAGTACCAGCTGTTCCCTGACACCATTGAGGCAGATATAAACACTCCAATGCACTAAAAGCTTTGCATCCTTGATTCATTATCATTCTTACTTTGTCAGTTCCTATGGTAGATATTCCTGGGTTTACTTGTTCAAAGGATACCGTCATCAAAACAAAGTGACCACCTACAGATTGGGAAAGAATCTTCACCAACCCTTTATCTGACAGAGGACTCATATCCAGTATATATAAAGAACTAAAGAAGCTGAAAAGCAGCAAACCAAGTAATCCACTTAAAAAATGGGGAACAGAGCTAAACAGAGAATTCTCTGTAGAGGAATACCGAATGGCAGAGAAGCACTTAAAGAAATGCTCAACCTCACTAGCCATTAGGGAAATGCAAATCAAAACAACCCTGAGATTTCACCTTACACCCATGAGAATGGCCAAGATCAAAAACTCAAGTGACAACACATGCTGGAAAGGTTGTGGAGAAAGCGGAAACCTCCTCCACTGCTGGTGGGAATGTAAACTTGTACAACCACTCTGGAAATCAATCTGGCGCTTTCTCAGACAACTAGGAATAGCGCTTCCTCAAGATCCAGCCATACCACTACTGGGCATATATCCAAAAGAGGCTCAAGTACACAAAAAGGACATTTGCTCAACCATGTTTGTAGCAGCTTTATTTGTAATAGCCAGAAGCTGGAAACAACCCAGATGCCCCTCAACTGAAGAATGGATGCAGAAATTGTGGTACATCTACACAATGGAATATTACTCAGCAATGAAAAATAAGGAAATCATGAAATTCGCAGGTAAATGGTGGGATCTGGAAAGGATCATCCTGAGTGAGTTTTCCCAGAAGCAAAAAGACACACATGGTATATACTCACTCATATAGACATACAACATAGGACAAACCCACTAAAACCTGTGCATCTAAAGAAACTAAGCAAGAGAGAGGACCCTAACTAAAATGTCCAATCCCCATCCGGAAAGGCAAAGAGGATGGACATCAGAAGAAGAAGAAAACAGGAAACAACCTAGGAACCTACCACAGAGGGCCTCTGAAAGCCTCTGTCCTTCAGACTATCAAAGCAGATGCTGAGCCTGATGGGCAACTGTTGGGCAGAGTGAATGGAATTTTAGGTAAGAACTGGGAAATAGTAAGAGCTGGAGAGGACAGGGTCTCCACAAGGAGAGCAACAGAACAAGAAAAT
Source organism: Meriones unguiculatus (assembly GCF_030254825.1). NCBI lineage: Eukaryota > Metazoa > Chordata > Mammalia > Rodentia > Muridae > Meriones > Meriones unguiculatus. The sequence goes on along the minus strand of NC_083369.1, from coordinate 144,018,389 downwards.
TTGAACACAGGGAACTTCCCAGAGACTCATACTCCAAACAAGGACTATTCATGGAGATAACCCAGAACCCCTGCACAGATGTAGCCCAGGGCAGTTCAGAGTCCAATTGGGTTACATAGTAATGTGAAGAGGGACTGCCTCTGACATAATCTGATTGGCCTGCTCTTCGATCACCTCCCTCTGGGGGGGGGGGGGAGCAGCCTTACCAGGCCATAGTAGAGGACAATGCAGCCACTTTTGATGTGAACTGACAGACTAAGATCAGAAAGGAGAGGAGAACCTCTCCTATTAGTGGACTTGGGGAGTGGCATGCAAGCAGAGGGAGGAGGGAGGGTGGGATTTGGAGGGGAGGAGGGAGGGGCTTATGGGGGGATGCAGAATGAATAAAGTGTAATTGATGAAAAATTTAAAAATAAAATAAAATAAAATAAAGTTATTTTAATACAGTCTTTTGATCATGGTCTTTCCTCCCTCATTTTCCCCTGATCCACCCAACCCTTCCAACTCCATGCTTTCTTTTTCCTCTCTCCTTCTCTCTCTCTTAAGCAAACAAACAGGCAAATAAAAAAGCAAACAACCAAGGATAAAATAAAATGAACAAACTAACAAAAATAGAAAAAACTATGAATGAGCACAATAAATGCATGTACATGGACATGACACACACACACTCAAACACAAAATCTTAAAAACTCAAATCAGAATTGCTCAAGAAATTACATACAGAAAATCGCTAAAAATACTTTTGAGTTCATTTCTTGTTAGCCATCTACCAATTGGCATGGAACTGCTCTTAAGTATGGTTTGTGTATTCAGTGAGACTCCCTTGGAGAAACTAGAAACTAGAAACTATTCCTCTGCAAGCAATTGTCAGTTGAAGATAGCTTTTTAATAGGGTATAGGAGCTCATCTCTACTTTTCCATTTCAGTACTGGAATTCTATCTGGTTTGGATCCATGCAGCCTCTTAGGTCGCATCAGTCCTGCTGTATTTGGAAGGCACTGTTTCTTTAGTATCATTCATTCCTTCCAGTTATTACCATCTTTTTGCCACCTTTTCAGCATACTTCCCTGAAACCTGAAGGTAAAGATTTGTTGAAGACATCCCTTTTAGTATTCACTGTTTCAAGGTATCTCACTCTTTCCCCACAATACATTTTTGGGTCTCAGTATTAGTTCCTGTCTACTGCAGGAGGAAGAATCTCTGATGACAGTTGAGCAACACACTGACTTATTTGTATTGCAGAATGTCATTAGGAAGCATTTTATTGCTATGTTCCTTTAGTGTAACAATAGCATTTGGTTTCTCCCATGGGTCTCAGGTTTTTGACCACCTGATCAATGACAGACAGTTAGGGTTTTATCTCCCCCATTATTTGATGATTCTATTTATAATTATTTCATATACATATATGTTTTTAAACCTCTTTTGTAGTAGGTGTCCATATGTTGGTCCATATTATTTGATCAATAAATTTGGTAAATGTAAGGTCATGGACAATGTCTAAGAGAATTGAACCCACAGATGATACAATTCAAACTTAAAGACTCTATCTCACTTTTGTAGCCAAATGGATATCTCTATTCTTGTGTTTTCTGCCTTGTAGCCCCTCAAACAGGAATGAGGGGATGGATCAAGGATCAGAAAAACTGTTTAGAACATCTTCAATTAAAAAAAAGTTGTTGTGAATCTTCTATAAAAGACAAACTTATATGAAAAATAATGTAACATGTACATGAGAGCTAAATTCAGTTGGTAGTCATGATTTTTTCTGTAAAAATATTCATCTGCCTTATATTTCCAGGATGAATGTTATATCCATTATTTATTATTGTTATATAACAATTACAGTATTGCAGCTTGAAAGAACACATATGTAACATCTCATTGTTTGTTTCTTTGGGAAGGTCAAGATTGAGGTTATTCATTTCTCATTTCTGTGGTCAATGACTAAAATCTCTAGGCCTTATCTCTTAGCAGAAATCCACCTTTAAAATCCCAGATTGTTGGCAAAATTTACTGTTTGTATCTGTAAGTCAATAAACTTCAGCTCATAGTTTACAATTATTTTCTCTGTGAAAAATAATATAGTTTACATAGTAGGTTACATTTGCTTCTTTAGGGTGAAAAATGAGAGGGAGAAGGAGGAAAGAATTAAGAAGGGAGAAAGAGATAGAGATACAGCTAGCAAGATGTGATCTTATAGACAATGATGTAATCATAAGATTTACATTTCTATCAGCTTTACAATAATCTATTAGATAGAAGCAGGTGTCAAGTTCCACCCACACTCAAAGGGAGAGGATCATTTAAAGGCATGAACACCAGAAAACAAAACTTAGTGAAGGTTACCTTAAGATTTCTCTACCACTGGGATTGACAAGGTGAGAACGGTGGAAATCAGAGCTACAAGAAAACAGTGCAATGCAGAATTTTTATCAGTCAGTTATGGTGCTGGCAGGAAATGGATGACACTCTGAATCCTTGTGACTTGAAGGGAGTTAAACAAAAAGAAGTACCTTGTGCAGAGTTTGGGGAAGTCAAAGAGTGAAGCACTAACAACTCTTGGAGCAGCCGTTAACTCCTGTTGCAGTCTAATCACAAAAGGAGAGGATTACAGGAATATGAAGAGGATATATATTAGTGCCTTTTAGGCGATCCAGGAACACAACTAACCTCTGGCGACCAGACATAAATGGGGCAGGGGGGATTTAGATAAGCTTCTCATAGCAATGGGAGAAAAACAGAGACGGTTAAGAAATGGGTTTATTGAGGAGAATAGAAACCCTTAAGGCACCCTCGAGTACTTGCAGAAATATTTTAACAAGTTACCACATTAAAAAAAAAAATGAGTTCGGGTGAAAAAAGGAGAAAGACAAGGAATGGGGATCAAAATGAAAACAGGAAGCAATTCAGATTCAAATAAAAGAAAGGGGGCCTCCTGAACAATGAATAAATTTCCAAAGAAGGTTTCCGAGGGGGGGGACTTTATGCAATTTCGTGTTGAGAGAATTAAAAAAATCAAGAATTTATGAGTGATGACCAGGACTGTGTATCTGTACAAGGACTAAAGAGAAATTAAGTCAACTTAAATGTAAATGCAGACACTGAGTATTTGAGAAGGTAGGTGAAATGGACTTATTTAAAAAACAACCAAAGACACTCAACCAAGGACCATCTATGGATATAACATAGAACTTCTGCTCGGATGTGGCCCGTGGTAGCTCAGTAACCAAGTAGTTTTCCAAAGTAAGGGGAACAAGGACTATTTCTAACAGGATCTCAGGCTCTTTGACCTCCCCCACCCCACCCCAGGGGAGGAGCAGTCCTGTTAGGCCACAGAGGAGGACTTTGCAGCCAGCCTTGAAGATACCTGATAAAACAGGGTCAAATGAAAGGGGAGGAGGTCCTCCCCTATCAGTGGACTTGGAAAGGGGCAGGGAGGAGACCAGGGAGGGAGTTGGTGAGGGGGAGGGAATGAGGGAGCAGGATACAGCTGGGACACAGAGTTAACAAATTGTAACTAAAAAGAAAAATTAAAATTAAAAAAAAAAAACAACAACCAAAGAAAACAACAACAACAAAACAATTGTCAAGGAAAGAACTTCAGGATGTTTCTTAGGTTAGCCTTTCTACAGGTGAATGTCAAGCACTATATAAACTGAGCTACTGGATTTTTTTTTTTCTAAGACGTTATGCCATCATTAGTGCTGTGTGTGTTTCTTAGCTATTATAAGGAAATTTTCCCTGCATTAGTTTTCTCAGTTACAGGAAATACGTTCACATTGAGTGAGGAAAGATAGATATTAATGGTGCTACTGGGGTGTGTATTAACAAAGTTGACGTCTAAATATTTTTACATGGATTATCTGCCAGTAGGAGAAATGACAGCAGTTATTTCATTCCTTGAAGCCATTTCCCTTCTCCCTGAGCTTTTTCATTCCTTCAGTATTGTCATTAAGTTTACTCCCTCCCCATAACTGAGCAATGCCCTAAATTTGCACAGACTTGGAAGGAGTACCATTGAGAAGAAAATATAAAACTATAAATATTTTTAAATGGACCAAACACAAAACACAAAAGTAAGGCATCAGATGCTAGACAGAATTATCTATTTCACCTTTCTTCTGTTACTTAAAGGTGAGAGCAATTATTTCATTTCTGCCTATTGTTGTAACCTGCTTAAATTCTATAGCCCTTCTGCTGAGACTTAAGTTATTTCTTAGCATAACTATGACTCCTCTGTTAACACCTGCTGTAGGCTTTAGCATATCAGAAGCCATTTTTGCCTCCAAATATCCATTTTGATTATGGCTCTATGGTTTCATTTCTCAAACTTTGTATACTTTGTTACCTGGACACTCTATGAAGTTCCCCAACTGCAAAACCTATCAAATTAAAGGACAATTAGAAACACTTTGTCTAGGTAACCAAAATGATGTCAAGTTGTTTCCTACACCTGGATAACTGGTTGCATTTTTGTTACCTGGTTGTTACCTAGTCGCAGATTGTTTCCTACACCTGCTTACAGTTTTGTTACCTAGTTGCTACTTGGTTATGGTTTTTTACATTGAAAAAAGCTGCCTTCGGGACAGACCAATGTTACAGTCTGGCTCTGGAGTCCAGATTATGGCTCTGGCCTGTCAGTTCTTGTTTAGTATTCGATAAACATCTGTGGAGCTCAGTCTGGTGTCTGGGTAAGTGAATATTCCTGAATCTGTAACACTATTTTAGCCTCTTTTTAAATCTTCCTTTCTTCCTGATTTCCAGGCAGAACCATATGATGATGCAATATACTTTACCATTTAAAAGAATACAAAGAAATACAGCATCTCTGACTGTCAAATGGCAGAGGGAGAAAAGTTATATGAAAATAAATCACTATTGTTTTAAGGGTTACATTATTGCCTCAGTTTTCAATTAAATAACTCTTGGATTTAGGACAATATGGGTGCCAGAATTTGAACGCAAATATATTAATATCAAACTGCTGGCTTGTAGGAGTTTTCTAAATAGCAAAAGAAATTTCCAGCATTTTAGCTTTCAACTTTATATTTTCAAAGTTTATTTCCAGCTTCTCCCAAACACTTAACTGTTGAAGACATCCGCTGAATTATTAATAACAGATACATTTTTGTGAATTCTAGTTGCATTTCTTGCAGTACTGAAGGAATCTTGGCCTTCCTTGTATTCAGCAGCAAATGAAAAGAAATTGAAAATTATACTTCCTCCTGGCTTCCTATACACAAAAAAGTACTCAGTGGAGAGTAACATCTGTAAACTAATTCTCAAGTTGTAATGGCAAGATTCAGGGCAATCAGTATGTGTTTTAAAGTTTGTAGTTTATGACTTCCCCATTCATCTGTAAGTGCTTTGTGGCATAGCAGTGTGTTCTCTCTGGAGGTTTTCTGACAAGTCTTTACTTCCATTGCATTAACTCACCTATGGAAAATTTTGAGATGGTGCAAGATTAACTTCCAAATCCTAAACAGATATGTGAGGCACAATTTGTTGGAAAATCATATTGTATCTTCCACTCCCAGAATTCTTTATAAACCCCCTCATTCTTGAGTAGGTAATATATATATATATATATATATATATATATATATATATATAATGTATGTATACCACATATGTATATATACTAAAAGGTTTCTAAAGGAAGAATCTTATACAAACTTTGCAAAATTTATTAGCTGGCAAATATTGTCCATTGCTCAAAAAGTATCCTGAAACATTTCCACTCAATGCCTCAAAGGCACAATTAATTGCAGTAAAATGGAGAGATAAAATAGGTTAGAATATGGAAGGTTTTGGTGTTTTGTTACTGTGCTTTTGAGATATAATATAGTATACATATTAGGAAGGAACCATGCAGTGGTTTGATGTACTTATATATTTCATGATGCTTAAATCAGTTGAAACATTTTTCTTCTCATAGACTTAGCATGTACAATGGAACTTTCATTTACAACATGTTTCAACTTTTTGAAATCTACAGTATATGTATATATATAAATATATATTAAATATATATATTAAATATATATATTAAATCTATAGTCAACCTATTATGCACCACACCAAGACTCAATAACCACTGTTTTACTCTCAGTTTTAGTGGGAACAGCTGTTTTAGATTCTGCATGTGCGATCCAGTATACTTGCCTTACTGTGCTTGACTTAGTTTACCAACCATGACCACTGTGACAAATAATTAGGATTTTGTTACACACACACACACACACACACACACACACACATCATATTGCATTGTCTTTTTCTTCTCATCAGCCATCTATTTCTTGGCTTTCAGGAATAGTGTTGCATTGAACATAGGAGTGCAGAAATTTCTTCAGCATAATAATTGTACTTCCTAGGAGTAGGACTGATAAATCATCTAGTAGTTTCACTTGTACTTTCTCCAGGAACCTCTGCAGTCTTTCTTATAATGGCTGGACTAATTTACATCCCTACTTACAAAGTGCAAAGGATACTTCTTTACATTCTTGACAGGACTCATTTTTTGTAATCTCTTTCATATGAATGGCCTTTCTAACTAGAGTGAGGTGATATCTCATTGTCTATTTGATTTATCTTTGAATAATGATTAGTAATGTTAATCTTATTTCATATATGTATTGGCTATTTCTATGTCTTCTTTTGTAGTTGTCTATTAACATCTATTTCCAATTTTAATTCAGGTTATTGGTGTTTCTGTAATTGAGTTTTGGTTACTGTTCTAGACAGTAACCCCTCATCAAATGTATGTTACAAATATTTTCTCGCATTCCTTGGGTGGTCTGTATGCTCTTGAATTTTTTCCTGCAGAGATGCATTCTAGTTGGAAAAAATATCATTAAGATTTTGCTTTTATTTCCTGTGATTTGAAAATCTTCTAAAAGACATCCTTATATACCATAATCCCTAAAAGGTTTCCTGTAACTTTTTTTTCTAAAGGTTTTAAATAATTTTGATTTAATTTTATAACTTTTGAGAGGTTGAATGTCTAGCTTCATTCAGCATCATGTGGATATGTCATTTTCCCAACATGATTTATTGAAGACTGTCCTTTCTGCAATATGTATTCTTGTAAAAATATAGTTTGATACAGATGGTTGGTTTTACTTTTAGTATCTCTAGTGTGCTTTATTAGTCTATGTAGTAGTTTCCTTTTTTTAATTATATTTTCACTTTCTATGCTTTTCTAACTGAAATACACTTTTCTTTTTTCTTTTTTTAATATTAGTTACAGTTTGTTAACTTTGTATCCCTGCTGTATCCCACTCCCTCTTTTCCTCCCAATCCCACCCTCCCACCCTTATCTCCTCCCTGCCCCTTTCCAAGTCCACTGATAAGGGAGAACCTCCTACCCTTACATCTGATACTGGTTTATCAGGTGTCTTCAGGACTGGCTGCTACCAAGGTCCACATCTGAGCAGGGGCTATAGGCTGCATCCATACATGGTCCTTGTTTGGAGAAACAGTCTCATAAAATACCCCTGTGCCCAAACTTGTACAACCACTTTGGAAATCAATCTGGCACTTTCTCAGACAATTAGGAATAGTGATTCTTCAAGATCCAGCTATAACACTCCTAGGCATATATCCAAAAGAGGCTCAAGTACATAACATGGACATTTGCTCAACCATGTTTGTAGCAGCTTTATTCGTAATAGACAGAACCGGGAAACAACCCAGATGTCCCTCATTTGAGGGATGGATACAGAAATTGTGGTACTTTTGCACAATGGAATACTACTCAGCAATTAAAAAAAATGAGGAAATCATGAAATTTGCAGGCAAATGGTGGGACCTATAAATGATCATCCTGAGTGAGGTATCCCAAAAGCAGAAAGACACACATGATATATACTCACTTATATAGAGCTATAAGATAGGATAAATATACTGAAATCTATCCACCTAAAGAAGATAAACAAGAAAGAGGACCCAGGGTACAATGATCAATCCTAACTTAGAAAGACAAATGGGATGGACATTGGATATAGGAGCAAACAGGTAACAGGAAAGGAGCCTACCACAGAGGGCCTCTGAAAGACTCTACCTAGCAATATATCAAAAACAGATATTAAGACTCATAACCAAACCTCTGAGAGAATGCAGGGAACCAAAAAAAAAGTAGGGGGAGGGGAGTTAATATGACCTAGAGAGAACAGGAGTTCCACAAGGACCAAATATATCTGTGTAGTAGTTTCTAGGCCAGCATCATGAATATTACTGCAAATTTTTGCTGTACAGTGAAGAAAGGTAATATAATGACTATGATCTTGTGGGGTTTTTATACAGAATGCCTTAGCTATTGAAGGTTTTGTAGTTTAATGTATTTTTTAGGATTTTTCTAGTTCTGTGAAGAACATGTATAATATTTTCAAGCCACTTGCATTGACTTTGTAAATCGCTTTGCATATTATTGACATTTTTAGAAATATTTGTTTTCTGTCCATGAATACAGGATGTGTTTCTACATCTTCATCATCATAGATTTATAGTTTTGAAATTTTTATGTATTTGTTTCCATTTGTTTCTAGGTATGTTTTTGGTAACTGTGGTAAATGGTATTACTTTCTTTTGTTTCTTTTTTTTTTTTATTTAAAGTACATTCCTCTCTAATATAATACATCCAGACTACAGATGACCCTCCTTTGATTTCTCCCAGATAGCCCCCATCTCTCCTCTCCCTCAGACCATCTCCAGCTCTGTTTTCTCTTCAGGAAAAAGCAGGCTCCAAGAGAAGACAATTGAACATGACACAAAAGGATACAGTATGACAAGGCAAAAATTCTTCCTATTGAAGCTTTGCAAGGCAACCAATAGGACAAAAAGAGTTACAGGAGCAGGCCAAAGAGTCTCTCACTGTTAGGAGTTCTACAAAAACACCAAGTAATTGCTGTAACACATGTATAGAGAACCTGATGCCAGACTCATACAGGCCCTTTACCACTTCAGTCTCTGTGAGCCCCTATGAGCCCTGCTTAGCTGATTTTGTGGGCCATGTTCTCCTGTGATCCTCCATCCCCCCTGACTCCTATGATTCTTTCTCCTCCTCTTTCATGGAGTTCCCCAGTCTCCTAGAAAAGGAACCCGTGGAGACCTCAAAGATTTTTCTTGATTTCTATTTTAAATCATTTTATACAACAGATCATAATGTATTCACTTTGTATATTTATTGCATTTTTATTTGTTAATTTTAATTGAATGGAGTACTTGCAGTTGTCCACGTATAAGATCGTGTCATCTGAATAGAGTGAAGAATTGGCAATTTCTTCTCCAGTTTAAGTTTCCTTTATTTTTATTACCTAAGGACTCTGGCTAAGTCTTCTACAACCAGACTGATAAAAGTAAAAATTAGTATTCTATATTTTATTCTGATTATTATTTTTATAATTTTTTTCACTTTGTATCCCAGTTGTAGCCCCTTCCCTTCCCAGTCCAGTCCTACCACCTTCTTTCTCCTCTATCCCTGTCTTCTAATCCATTGATAAGGCAAGTACTCCTGTCCTACTGTCTGACCCTAGTCTATCAGGTCCCATTTGAACTGCCTGGATCCTCTTCCTCTGTGGGCTGGGTAGGTGTCACCCCATCAGGGAAAAGTGATCAAGGAGCAGGCAACTGAGTCCATGTCAGAGACTGTCTTTTCTACCCTTACTCGGCAACCCACATAGAGACTGAGCTGCCTATGGGCTACATCTGCAAGGGGGTCTAGATCCTCTCTATACATGATCTTTGGTTGATGCATCAGTGTCTGTAGTCCCCTTTGGACTCTACTTTTTTTTTCTTCGTTGGTCTCCTGTATGTGGCTCCTGTACCCTCTGGGTCCTTATGGCTAATTTTTAAGGCCTTGTATAGCTTAAATTAGTTATCATGGTGCATAACAAGACCTAACTTTCATCTCTGGACCTAACTTAGAGTGAATACCTTCCTACATCATAAATTTGCCTCAAGCTTGTTTTTCTTCCTAGTGTCTGAATCCTCTTCCTCTGTAGACTGGCTGGCTAGGTCATCCCACCAGGGAGAAGTGATCAAGGAGCAGGCAATTGGGTTCATGTCAGAGAGACTGTCTCTTCTCCCTTTACTAGGGAATCCACATGGAGATTGAGCTGTCTATGGGCTACATCTGAGCAGGGGGGTCTATGTCCTCTCTATGCATAGCCTTTTGTTGATGTATCAGTCTCTGCAGTCCCTGCTAGGCTGAGCTGTTTTGCCTTTATTGGTCTCCTTGTCGGGTTCCTGTCCTCTCTGGGTCAATCTCCCCCTTCTTGCATAATACTCCCTGTGCTCTGTCCAAAGTTTGGCTGTGAGTTTCTCTCTGCATCTGCTTAGATACCCTGCTGGGTGCAGTCTTTTAGAGGACCTCTGTGGTAGGCTCCTTCCTGTTCCCTCTCTTCTACAGCTTCCAGTGTCTTTGCTATTTTCCCTCCTGAATGAGAATTAAGCATCATCCCTAGGTTCCTCCTTGTTGTTTAGCTTCTTTAGGTCTGTAGATTTGAATATGATTATCCTATATTATACGGCTAATATCCACTTATGGGTCAGTATTTGCCATGCATATCTTTTTGCTTCAAGGTTACTTCACTCAGGATGATCTTTTCTAGTTCCATCCATTTGTTTTGTTTTTTTCTATTATTATTATTTTTTTATATTAAGCATGGATTATTTACTTTGTATCCTAGCCGTAGCCCCCTCCCTTATTCCCTCCCTCATCTCCTCCCTGCCCCTTTCCAAGTCCACTGCTAGGGGAGGTCCTCCTCCCCTTTCATCTGATCCTAGCTTATCAGGTATCTTCAGGACTAGCTGCCACAGGACCCTCTATGAGACTGTTTCTCCACCCAAGGGATATAACCTAGAACCCCTGCTCAGGTGTAGCCCATGGTAGCTCAGTAACCAAGTGGGTTAACCTAGTAAGGGGAACAGGAACTCTTTCTGACATAAACTCAATGACTGGCTCCTTTACCTTGCCCCCCCCGCCCCCGAGGGAGGAACAGTTTTGCTAGGCCATTTGCTTTGTTTTTAATAGCTAAGTAGCATTCCATTGTATAAATGTGTCATAATTTCTGTATCCATTCCTCCGTTGAGGGACATTTAGATTGTTTCCATATTCTGGTCATTATTAGTAAAGCTGCTATGAACATAGTTGAGCAAAAAGATGGTCTAGCATCTTTCAGATAAATGCTCAGGAGTGGAATAGCTGGGTCTTGAGGTAACACTACTCCTAGTTTTCTGAGAAAGTGCCAGACTGATTTCCAAAATGGTTGTACAAGTTTGCATTCCCACCATCAATAGAGTACTGTTCCCCTTTCTCTACCTCCTCTCTAGCATGCTTTGCCACTCTAGTTTTTTATCTTAGCTATTCTTATGGGTGTAAGGTGCAATCTCAGGTCATTTTGATTTGCATTTCCTTGATGGCTAAGGACATTGAACACTTATTTAAGTCTTTCTCTACCATTTGATATTCCTCTGTTGAGAGTTCTTTGTTTAGCTCTGTACCCCCTTTTTTTTTTTAGCTTCTAAACTCTTTTTTTTTTTCAATGCAGTTTATTCAGGAACCTTGAACAATCATCTGACCCTGGGGAAAGCCAGCCCACAGCTTAAATAGCCTCTGGGTAGCCAACCCAGGCGTGCCACGTGGGCAATGCAGATAGGTCCACATACATGAAAGCAAGCCAGATCCTCAGCCTTAGCCAAATGTGGAATTGTTCGTGACAGAGAGCACTCACCATCGGGAAGGTGGAAGGCGGAAACCAGCTTCATCTTTAAGGCACAGCATTCCGCAGCTCTCAACAGTTCCCCCTTTTTGTTTTAGACGCATCAGGCAAGAGTAGAGGTCTGATCTCTGATATTAGAAATAAATTGGGACTTTGTACCGATGTTCATTTAGGTGTCATCCACCCAAAGATCATAAGACCCGTCCGATACCTTTTTCTCAGAGGCGGGACCTGGGGCATCAACCCGCATGCAATCAGACATGCTCTTCTCTGGGTCCAAAGCGGCTGACCCTGAGTGCAGTGCTTAGCCTCGCATCCTGAGAGTAACATTTTAGCTTTTTATGGTATCCAACCATGCTTGGGGCGAATGTCCTGCTTCAATGGCTGTAAAGGCCTGAATGATCATGGCTGCATCACACTGTTGTGAGACTCTAATCTTGCTTATATACCACAGGCAAACCAAGGAGACCAACACCAGAAGGCCTGCTAACGCTCCTATGCCCGCCCATTCCTTCAGATGATTAATGGCTGCAGCAATCCAAGATGATGATCCTGGGAACCGAACAGAGGACCCAGAAATAAACCCACACACTTATGGACACCTGATCTTTGACAAAGACACCAAAACCATACAATGGAAAAAAGATAGCATCTTCAACAAATGGTGCTGGTCTAACTGGATGTCTACATGTAGAAAAATGAAAATAGATCCATACTTGTCACCCTGCACAAAACTGAAGTCCAAGTGGATCAAAGACCTCAACATAAAACCAGACACATTAAATCGGCTTGAAAAAAAAAGTGGGAAATACCCTAGAACTCATTGGTATAGGGGAAAACTTCCTGAACAGAACACCAACAGCACAGGCTCTAAGAGCAACAGTCAATAAATGGGACCTCATGAAACTGAAAAGCTTCTGTAAAGCAAAGGACACTGTCATCAAAACAAAGCGACCACCTACAGATTGGGAAAGAATCTTCACCAACCCTTTATCTGACAGAGGACTTATATCCAGTATATATAAAGAAGTAAAGAAGCTGAAAAGCAGCAAACCAAGTAATCCACTTAAAAAATGGGGAACAGAGCTAAACAGAGAATTCTCTGTAGAGGAATACCGATTGGCAGAGAAGCACTTAAAGAAATGCTCAACCTCACTAGCCATTAGGGAAATGCAAATCAAAACAACCCTGAGATTTCACCTTACACCCATGAGAATGGCCAAGATAAAAAACTCAAGTGACAACACATGCTGGAGAGGTTGTGGAGAAAGGGGAACCCTTCTCCACTGCTGGTGGGAATGTAAACTTGTACAACCACTCTGTACCCCATTTTTTAATTGGATTATTTGGTTTGTTGGTGTTTACTTTCCTGGGTTTTTTATATATTCTTGATATTAGCCCTCTGTCAGATATAGGGTTGGTGAAGAGTCTGTCCCAAACTGTAGGGTGTCGTTTTGTTCTGATGATAATGTCCTTTGCTTTACAGAAGCTTTTCAGTTTCGTGAGGTCCCATCTATTGACTGTTGATCTTAGAGCCTGAGCTCTGCTGTTTTGTTCACAAAATTGCTTCCTGTGTCAATGAGTTAAAAAAGTTGGGAAAATTAGTATTCTTGCTTTGTTGCAATGCTTACAAAGAAACATTTGCTTTTCCATATTCAGTATATGCTTAACTATTTAAATTGCCTTTATTATCTTGAGAAATATTTTCAAAATTGAATTTGCCCTTTTTTCATGAAAAGATGTTGAATTTATCAAATGCCTTTTTTATGTCTCCTGAGTTGATCATATATATGGCTTATATTTTTTGTTCTCATTATGTAGGTTATCACATTTTTTACCCACCTTAGCATCCCTGGGAAGAATCAGTCTTAGTCATGAATAATCTTTAAATGTGCTGTTGTACTCATTTTGTATCTATCTTATTGAAGATTTTTATATCTAATTTTATCCATAATACTGGGCTCTATTCTTCTATGAAAACCATGTTATTAAGTTTGTATATAAATATAAATCTGGCCTCATTGTACATTTTCATTTTTAATTTTAATTTTTCTTTTTATATTAATTACAATTTATTTGTATCCCAGCTGTACCTGCTTCCTTCATTCCCTCCCAATCCCACCTTCCATCCCTCATATCCTCCCATCCCCCTCTCAAAGTCCACTGATAGCTGAGGTCCTCCTCTCCTTCCATCTGACCCTAGCCTATCAGGTCTCATCAGGACTGGCTGCATTGTCTTCCTCTGTGACCTGGTAAGGCTGCCCTCCTCAGGGGGAAGTCATCAAAGAGCCAGCCATTGAGCTGATATCAGAGACAGTCCCTGTTCTTCTTACTGGGGAACCCACTTGGATACTGGGCTACCATGGGCTATATCTGTTCAGAGGTTCTAAGTTATCTCAATGCATGGTCCTTGGTTGGAGTATCAATCTCAGAAAAGACCCCTGGGCCCAGAATTTTTGGTTCTGTTGCTCTCCTTGTAAAGCTCCTATCCTCTCCAGTTCTTTCTATCTCCCCTTTCTTTCATGAGATTCCCTGCACTCTGCCCAAAGTTTGGTTATGAGTCTCAGCATCTGCTTAGATACCCTACTGGGTAAAGTCTTTCAGAGGCGCTCTGTGTTAGGCTCCTGTCCTGTTTCCTGTTTTCTCCCTCTTCCAGTTTCCATCCCGTTTGCTTTTCTGAGTGACGATTGTTCATATTACCCAGTGTCCTCCTTCTTGCTTAGCTTCATGAAATTTGCAGGCAAATGGTGGGATCTATAAAAGATCATCCTGAGTGAAGTATCCCTGAATCAGAAAGACACACATGGCATATGCTTACATATAAGTGGATATTAAACATATAATATAGGCTAAACATACTAAAATCTGTATACCTATAGTTTCTTTTGAAACATAGAGCTCTCATTTTTTTAATCTGTTAGAAACTAACTGTAAGGTAGACTTTGTTGTGTTCAATTTGGCTGATAATCCTTGACCCACATTTTCATATCCTTCTTTAGGTTTGGGAAGTTTTGCTATTTCTTTTAATAAGTTTCTACCTCTTTGCTGTCCTCAATTCCTCATATTTGCTCTTCAGTAGCCCATAATTCTTAATTTTATTCATGCCTTTTCAGTTTTTTTCTTATTCTCCTCTATTTTTTTCAAATAGATACACAGCCTGTCTCTGAACTCACTGATTCTTTATCTATTCTGTTTTTGATGCCTTCCTTTTTGTTTTTAGTTTAACTCAGTATCTTTCAAGTTGGCAATTTTTCATGCTTTTCTTTGTTACATTTTTGTGTTAAATTATTGAAATATTTCTTTGCCTTTGACTCAAGAGTATTGGGTTTTTTTTTCCTCAAAAGAGGTATTTAAAATCCTTTTTGAGTTCTTTTGTAGTCATCACTATCACATAAATTCCTATCCCTTATTTTGAGTACTAGGTGAGGTCTACTACTATGGTTTCCTAAAACCTCTTGCTGCTTGTTGATATACAATATGGATAGTGGAGAAATTGTTATTTATTGTAATCCTCTTAATCTAACTTTTAAATGCACAACTTTTTCAGAAATTATTAAAAAATATTCTATGGTATGATTTTTTTTCTGAGACTACAGTCACTTTCATTATTTCAATAAAGAATGATATTCAGAGCCAAATTATCCATAATTCCCATTGTTCATGCACTGTCACTGCTTCAGTACCATAGGAAAGTTTTAGCCCATACATCATTGGCATATTGTCCAGAAAGAAACAAGAAAGTACATAGATATTGTTGTCTATCCCTATAAGCCTATGTCTGAGGTCTATTTCATGGCCACAAATGCCATCAAACTGTGTTATAACTGGAGTCTAGAGCCTAAAGATACAAGCAAAACACTGGAGCATTAATGAGGCCTACATTTTCATAAGCTACCTAGTGCTGAAGTGGTCTCAGTAGAAGCATTGACAGTTAATGCTAGCTAGAATAAGTTCACCTTTTACCTGGCAATGGAGCTGTTATAGTAACAGGAAGGTTGGACATCAGAATGTGATCAGTATTTGGATTTGCCACCATGACGCTTAGTTCTATGGAAGAAAATGGTGCCTGTTAGTACCCATTTTGAAGCATAGTGAAAATGATGTTGTGTGATCCTATGCACTCCATGTTGGAGTATTCCTGATGGAGGTTTTTCCTTGACCACAGATGATGATGCTATGCTGGGTCACACAATATCAAAAACTTATGCAGGGTTGGGTCCACTAAGACCTGTGCTGGAGTGGTGTTTATGGAGGCCAAACTACAACTTTGTGCCACCGGTACACTTGTCTCTGTCTAGTGCAAGAGCAGTTCTGTAGCTCTGTCCAAGATTGTAATGATAATAGCTGTGCTTCTGGAGGGTAATAGCATGGGTGGCAGTTACAATCCTTGCATGGGTGGCAGTTACAATCCTTCAGTTGATTTTCTCAAAGAACCAGCTCTTGGTTTCATTGATTCTTTGAATTGTTTTATTTGTTTCCAATTGATTGATTTCAGCCCTGAGTTTGATTATTTCCAGCCGTCTACTCCTTCTTGGTGTGTCTGCTTCTTCTTTTTCTAGGGTTTTTAAGTGAGCCATTAGGGTGCTTGAATGAGCTGTCTCGAATTTCTTCTTGAAGGCACTTAGTGCTATGAACTTTCCTCTTAGCACTGCTTTCATTGTGTCCCACAGGTTCGGGTATGTTGTGTCTTCATTTTCATTGATTTCTAGAAAGACTTTAATTTCTTTCTTTATTTCTTCCCTGACCCAGCTGTCATTTAGTAACAAGTTGTTCAGTTTCCATGTGTGTGTAGGCTTTTTGTTATTTCTGTTATTGCTGAGGTCCAGCTTTATTCCATGGTGATCAGACAAGATACAAGGGATTATTTCAATCTTCTTGTATCTGTTGAGGCTCGCTTTGTGACCCACTATATGGTCTATTTTGGAGAAGGTTCCATGAGGTGCTGAGAAGAAGGTAAATTCTTTTGTGTTTGGGTGTAAAGTTCTGTAAATGTCTGTTAGGTCCATTTGATTCATGACCTCTGTCAGAGACCTTGTTTCTTTGTTTAATTTCTGTTTTGTTGACCTGTTCTTTGTTGAGAGTGGGGTGTTGAAGTCTCCCACTATTAATGTGTGGGGATCTATATGTGCTTTAAATTTTATCAATGTTTCTTTCACAAATGTGGGTGCCCTTGTATTTGGGGCATAGATGTTCAGGATTGTGATGTCTTCCTGGTGGAATTTTCCCTTGATGAGTATAAAGTGTCCTTCCCCATCTCTTTTGATTAATTTTGGTTGAAAGTCTATTTTATCAGATATTAGAATGGCTACTCCTGCTTGCTTCTTGGGTCCGTTTGCTTGGAAAGTCGTCTTCCAAACCTTTACCCTCAGGTAATGTCTATCTTTGTGTCTTAGGTGTGTTTCTTGTATGCAACAGATTGCTGGGTTTTGTTTACGTAGCCATTCTTTTAATCTGTGTCTTTTTATTGGAGAGTTGAGTCCATTGATGTTGAGAGAGATTAATGACCAGTGGCTGTTAGATCTCTTGATTTTGATGTTGGCTGTGGTCATCAGGTTGTGTGCTTGGTTGCTTTTTGTTTTACTGAAGTGAGGTTATTTATTTCGTGTGTTTTCTTGAATGTAGCTAGCTTTCTTGGGTTGTATTTTCCCTTCCAGTGTCTTCCGTAATGCTGGATTTGTTTGTAGGTATTGTTGAAATTTGTTTTTGTCATTGAATATCTTGTTTTCTCCATCTATAAGGACTGAGAGTTTTGCGGGGTACAGTAGCCTGGGCTGGCATCTGTGTTCTCTTAGGGTCTACATGATATCCGTCCAGGCCCTTTTGGCTTTCATAGTCTCTGTTGAAAAGTCAGGTGTGATTCTTATGGGTTTGCCATTATATGTTACTTGGCCTTTTTCCCTTGCAGCTTTTAGTATTTTTTCTTTGTTCTGTATACTTACTGTTTTGATTATTATGTGGCGGGAGGATTTTCTTTTCTGGTCAAATTTGTTGGGTGTTCTGTAGGCCTCATGTATTCTAATTGGCCTCTCCTTTAGCTTGGGGAAATTTTCTTCAATGATTTTGTTGAAAATATTTTCTGGGCCTTGGAGAAGGGAGTCTTCTTTTTCCTCTATACCTATTATTCTTAGGTTTTGTCTTTTCATATTGTCTTGCATTTCTTGGATGGTCTGTGTCAGGAATTTTTCGGATTTAACATTTTCTTTGACAGATACATCGATTTCTTCCATTGTATCTTCTACACCTGAGATTCTTTCTTCCATCTCTTGTAGTCTGTTGGTTATGCTTACCTCTGTAGTTCCTGTTTTCTTCCCTAGATTCTTCCTTTCCATTATTTCTTCCATTTGTGTTTTCTTTAATTTTTCCAATTCTATCTTCAGGTCTTGAGTTGTTTTGTTTACTTCCTTTACCTGTCTGATTGTACTTTCCTGTTTTTCTTTTAGTTCCTTCAACTCTGTTTCTATCATTTCATTCAGTGTTTTAAGCATTTCCTTTCTAAAGGCCATAAACTGTTTGGCTGCAGCTTCCTCTATTTCTTTACGGATGGCAATATTCTGTTTGAGTTTATCTTCCTCTATGTCTTTACGAATCTTATTTGTTTCCTCTGTTATCATCTTCATGAGCATACTTGTTAGGTCATCTTCTTGGATTTCAGTTATGGTGGGGTGTCCAGGGCTACTTGCCCCTGGGTAACTGGGTTCTGGAGATGCCATATTGCTCTGTCTTTTGTTGCTTGAGCTTTTACGCTGGCCTCTACCCATTGTGTTATCTTAGGTGTTTGGGTTATTTTCTGGTGGTTCCTGGGGATCCTGTGGTGGAGAGAATCCCCTTTGCAGAAAGCTGGTTTTTCCTGAAGGATGTCTTCTCAGCTTTTTGGGTATAGTCCCTGGATGGCTGGTGTTTTTTCAGGAGTTGCTCACCTCAGGGATATAGACCTGAGTGGTAACTGTGGTCTTTGTTAGTCAAGAGGGTTCTCCTCTCACCCAGGGAAGTCCTAAGGGCAGCTGCCCTGTTTCTGGGTTTCTTGTTGTAAATTTAATGATCAGCTGCTGTGACCCAGTTGGACATCAGGTGCGCCTCAACTGTTTGTGCCTGTGTCTGGAGCACAGCTGAGTGCTGGTGCCTCGGCCCCACTAGACTGCTAGACTTTTTCTAGGGAAGGATTGGGTGATTTAGGTCAGTACAGTTTCCTTCTTTCCCTGTGGATTCTCTGGAGACACGGACTCCCAGTGTCTTTTTTTTTTTTTTTTTGTGCCCTGGTGCACACTGCTCAGTGTCTGCCAGCTGGCTGGCCGCAGAAGCTGCCTGTGCCTGGAGCACAGCTGTGTGATGGCGGCTCAGTCTCTGCCAGCTGTCTGGTGCGCAGAAACTGCCTGTGTCTGCCTTTGCAGCTTTTGGGAGCCTGAGTGCCTCCCTAAGCTGGGTAATTTTCCAGGGACCTTTTCAGGTTGGGGGTGAGTTGAGTGCTCTGAGATCAGACCCGCCGTTTCTATTTCTGGCGGCGAATCAGGCGCGTAGGCAGGCAGGGCTCTGTGTCGGAACCTGGGTCCTCGGCTCTGGCTCCAGGCTGGCTCCTGGGGTGCCCGTGGAACCCGCCCGAGTCTTTTACAGGGGATGTCTGGGTGACCTAAGGCCGGTCCCAATTGTTTCCTGTACCCTGGGGTTATCTCTCGACTAAAAATTTCAGTCTCTGATAGTGTGGTGCACACGGTTCAGTCTGGGACCATGACCAGAGACACTGGCTTGTGGCTCTGGGCTGGGGCTGGGGCTTGCGGCCGGCAGCCAAGCGTCTGGCGGAACCGGGATCTCTTCCGTGGTTTAGCCGGGTGAGTTAAAAGCTGATTGAATCCCCCACCGTGGGGTATCCTCTCACCTGGGAAACACAATGACTGTGTTTTATGGCCGAGAGTTCTGATTGCTGGTCACTGTGCTGATCCTGCTGTGCTGCTGCTCAGAATGAGAGTCCTCCCGGCGCCGCCATCTTGCCGCCCCCACAATCCTTCAGTTATAAAGTCTGGTAGTAAGTCATGCTTGAGCCTCACAGGCATTGAAGCTTACAAACTTTCAGTAAAATGACATGTCAGCTTCACCCACTCCCAAGCCAATACTCTGTCCTGCTCATTTACAGATCTCCATCTGATAACAGTAAAAATCTAAAGGCTCTGTGAGGTAAGGCCTTTGTCTGGGAACTTCATATTTGGTAATTCTTACTGCAATGATCCTGGAATTATATTGCAAGACAAAACCCTATGCTAGTTTTTCAGATGTGCTCTCCAGTGAGTGGATTTCTTCTCCTGAGAGGACAACATGTATTTGAAAGAGCGGTTGTGGTCATATTGATACCCGGACTAATATTCCAATGGCTCAATTTAGAAGTACTGTCTTCATGTGATTTCTTCTGAAACTTTTCACCAAGGTAGAGAGTTTCAAGTCTAACACCTGGAGTTAATTCTCTTTTCTCCCATAAGTGGAAGAGTTCAAGCTTTATAATGGTCTGCTTCAATTTAGGGGAAAGGTAATATGGACAATTCTCTCCTTCCTGCCTTTTTTGGTATTTTCTTTTGTTTTGTTTTGTTTTGTTTATACTAAATGCAGATAATATAGCTTCTCAGCTATTTCCATGAATTCATCTTGATGTATTATGTGATATCAAGGAAGCTTATACTCCTTATACCATACCATTTTAAGAAGCTCTTGGCCATCATGTTGTTCTACCCTCATTGATTAATTAACTAAGAATTGCCTCTCTGTAACCTAAATTCCTTTGAATTGTTTTCTAGTTTTTTTTTCCTTGTAAGCCCTGAAGGATCTGTACTAGATACTTGAGCTCTTCTACAAAGGAACATTTTTATTTTCTTTATCTTCCTCTTTAATGAGTTCAGAAAGATCTTAACTAAGACTGGTTCCATAACAACAAACATATCCAGATTTTACATGTCAAACTTTCAAAGAATAAAATGCAGGCAAAACATTAGAGGCTGGAAATGTCACATCAGAAGTATATAAAATGTTCCTGCAGAGCTTTTTCACTGTTGAGGTCTAGATTTGAAAATGATTAATTTACTATTAATAATTCTCATTGCTAGGAAGACTCTGTTCACCTGCTGCAGGAAGAGTTTGTTCTTTAGACAACCATTGCTTTAAGTGACCTGTCAAATTGATTCAGGTATTCAAGACAGTAAAAAGTTTAATTAAAAGCATTTCAATAGACTCCTAAGCACTCACCTGCCACTATAGATAGGTATAATTTGAGAGGTTCTAAAATTTCATTACTTTTTTCTTTAAAACAACTTTAAACGATATTTAATGCCCCAAATGCTTACCAACTCATAACAGAAATTTCGGTACAGAAATCTGTATGTTTCTCCATTAGATGAATAAGCTGGACTCACTTCAAATAAGCAAACTAGACAGACAGAATTTTTTTTCACACTCAAATTATATGGCATGTATTGTTCCTTCATATTTTGGATAGCAATAACAATGATTTGGTAAGCTGTCAAGGTAAGCAATTATAGTTTACCCACCCTGCAGCCCCATTAAAATTAATGGAAATGTTAGCTTTAACTTCTGGGTGTGAGGTGAAAAGGAATTATGTCTCAGAAAGGGATTCACTCAGGTAATATTTGATTAATTTGGTGCTCTATCTTTTTTTTAATTTATTTTTTTATAAATTATAGTTTATTCACTTTGTATCCTAGCTATAGCCCCCTCACTCATCTCCTCCCATGCCCCTCCCCAAGTCCACTCATAGGGGAGGTCCTCCTCCCCTTCTATTCGATCCTAGCCTATCATCAGGACTGGCTGTATTGTCTTCCTCTGTGGACTGTTAAGGCTGATCCCACTTCAGGGGGAGGTGCTCAAAGAGCCAGCCACAGAGTTCATGTCATTACTAGGGAACCCACAAGGAGACTGAGCTGCCATGGGCTACATCTGATCAGGGTTTCTAGGTTATCTCCATGCATGGTCCTTGATTGGAGTAACATTCTCAGAAAAGATCCCTGGGCCCAGATTTTTTGTTTCTGTTGCTCTCCTTTGGAGAGTTCCTGTTCCCTCCAGGTCTTTCTACCTCCCCTTACTTTCAAAAGATTTCCTGCACTCTGCCCAGAGTTTGGTTATGAATCTCAGCAGCTGCTTTTATACCGTGCTAGGTAGAGTCTTTCAAAGGTCCTCTCTGATAAGCTCCAGGTTTGTTGCCCATTTTCTCCCTCTTCCAATGTCAGCCCCATTTGCCTTTCTGAGTGAGGATTGAGCAGCCTTCCCTAGGGTCCTCCTCCTTGTTTAGCTTCTTTAAGTATACATATTTTAATATGTTTATCCTATATCATATGTCTAATATCCACTTATAAGTGAGTGTATATCATGTGTGTCTTTCTGCTTCCAGGATATCTCACTCAGGATGATCTTTTCTAGTTCCCACCATTTGCATGCAAATTTCATGATTTCCTTGTTTTTAATGGCTGAGTAGTATTCCATTGTGTAAATGTACCACACTTTCGGTATCTGTTCCTCAGTTGAGGGACATCTGCATTGTTTCCAGATTCTGGCTGTTACAAATAAAGCTGCTATAAACATAGTTGAGCAAATGTCCTTGTTGT
Source organism: Meriones unguiculatus (assembly GCF_030254825.1). Taxonomy (NCBI): domain Eukaryota; kingdom Metazoa; phylum Chordata; class Mammalia; order Rodentia; family Muridae; genus Meriones; species Meriones unguiculatus. The sequence goes on along the minus strand of NC_083369.1, from coordinate 143,996,065 downwards.
ATACTTGAGCATCTTTTGGGTATATGCCTAGGAGTGGTATAGCAGGATCTAGAGGAAGCACCATTCCTAATTGTCTGAGAAAGTGCCAGATTGATTTCCAAAGTGGATGTAAAAGTTTACATTCTCACCAGCACTAGAGGAGGGTTCCCCTTTCTCCACATCCTCTCCAGCATGTGTTGTCACTTGAGTTTTTTATCTTAACATCTTAACCATTCTTATGGGTGTAAGGTGAAATCTCAGGGTTGTTTTGATTGGTAGCTGCCTGATTACTAAGGAGGTTGAACATTTCTATACATTCATTTTCTGCCATTTGATATTCTTCTATTGAGAATTCTATTTAGCTCTGTATCCCATTTTAATTTGATTACTTGGTTTGTTGGTGTTTAACTTCTTGAGTTCTTTATATATTCCAGATATTAGCCCTCTGTCAGATATAAGTTTGGTGAAGATCCTTTCCCAGTCTGGAGGCTGTCATTTTGTTCTGATGACAATGTCCTTTGCTTTACAGAAGCTTTTCAGTTTCATGAGGTCCCATTTATTGATTGTTGATCTTAGAGCCTGTGCTGTTTATGTTCTGTTCAGGAAGTTGTCTCCTGTGCCAATGAGAGTCCTGTTTTTAGATCCCCTTACTTGTCTGCTATAACTTTACAAAACTCCTCTAGACAAATAATGTTTCCTCTTAATTTTTCCTTTTTTTATATTTTGCTTGCCATAGCCATGCCTTTCTGCAGTTCTGCCCTATTTGTTTGACCTTCTTACTCCATCTAAGACAGAATAAAGTCCAGGACTACGTGGCTCAATGATAATATATGAGAAAGAACGAACTAATCACAGATTAACATCACATGACAACCTAACTTGCATTGTGTATACCCCTATTAAAAACATAAATGCTAATATGTCAGCATTAGACCACACTAATTACCACATTTATAAAGGGATGACACAGAAAAAAACATGCTGTTTTATAAAGTATTTCAGGCCTATTCTCCTGAAATTAGCAATTCTACCATGAAGGGGAGTGGGGCAATGGCCTGTTGAATTATGTACAAAAGCTTTCCTACCATAAATGGAAGTGTCATAAAGTGCCACCATTGCCCTCAAATAAAGAATTCTCTATTTTTCAACTCCTCCAGGAATTCTGTAGAGTTCTTTCAGCACCTGTGTCCTTAAAGTGTTTCCTGAGATTGCTACTGAAATACAGCATTTATCACCAAAAGCTAATAATGACACTTTAAAAAAACTACTCTACCAAGTGGTAGAAGGGAAACTTTTGTTTCTGTAAGTAGAATGTACTGAGTGGTTCCAGTGTGGCATATTGGGGTAGTAACAAAAAAAAGTGTAAAAGGTAGATAAAATGGCTTTAGCATCTTCTAATCGAATTAAAGTATATATTATAAACTTCCATTGCTGGCCTCACATCTTTCTTTCTGTGACAAATAGCTCTCACAAACATGATGAAAGTTCCTAAGATCCACTGGACATTCTACTTGAAATGTGGCAAGCACCAACCGCACAAAGTGTCACAGTACCCGAAGGGCAAATATTTTTTTGTATGCCCAGGGAAGTGTCATTATGACAAGAAACAGAATGGCAATGGTGGGCCAACTAAGCTTATTTTCCACAAAAATGTTAAAAGTAAAAAAAAAAAAAAGACTGTGCTGAGACTTGAGTGTGTTGAGCTTAACTAATTCCAAGTCTAAGGAATTGCTGTCTAATAAGTGAAGTGAGCATTTTGAACTGGGAGGCAATTAGGATAGAAAGGGTCAAGAGATCCAGTTCTAAGCTGATTTTGTTATGAAGACCAAAAGAAAAAAAATAAGAATCATAGGCTTTTACTCATCTCAAACAAAAAAGAAAAAGAAAAAATAAAGTAAAAAATAGACAGATGGAAAGCAAGCAATACTTTCCAAAGCAGCAAATGAAGTAACACATGTAAATAAATACTGTATTAGAAAACTATTGTTACCAACAATCACAAAAGCTCAATGGCTTACAGTAAAAAAAAAAAAAAAAAAAAAAACACCTCTGTGATTCAGCTGGATTCTGGCTGACAGACTAAAACTACCTGGGCATGTTTTTACTCAAATTGGAAGAGGTCAGTATCTCCCACAGCACAGAGAATACTATGCAATCCTAAAAGCTACTCTTGATTTTGAAATGGTGCAGATACACCGGCATATTATTGCCTAAGATCCCCTGGCTAAGTCTTTCATCACGGGGATGTGCAATCATACTCCCTCTATAAGAAGAGCAAGTCCGTATTTACAAAACAATAACCCAAACAAGAGTATTTGGCTTCACTGAAAAGATAACACAATACTGGAACACTAAACATAATTACTAGATTTAAACAGGATTTCTCAGGCATTTAGGATACTTTCTTGATGGTTGCAGTTATAAACGATGGCTCAAAGCCCATTTATTTTTTTTTAACTTTTATTAATTACACTTTATTCACTTTGTATCCCCCCCATAAACCCTTCCCTTCTCCCCTCCTAATTCCACCTTCCCTCCTCCTTCTTCACGAATGCCCCTCCCCAAATCCACTGATAGGGGAGGTCCCCCTCTCCTTCCTTCTGATCTTAATCTATCAGATCTCATCAGGAGTGGCTGCATTGTCATCTTCTGTGGCCTGGTAAGGGTGCTCCCTCCTCAGGGGGAGGTGAGCAAAGAGCAGGCCAATCAGTTTATGTCAGAGGCAGTCCCTCTTCCCATTACTATGTAACCCACTTGGACACTGAACTGCCATGGGCTACATCTGTGCAGGGGTTCTAGGTTATCTCCATGCATGGTTGTTGGTTGAAATATGAGTCTCTGGAAAGACCCCTGTGTTCAAATTTTCTGGTTCTGTTGTTCTCCTTGTGGAGTTCCTGTCCTCTCCAGATCTTACTATTTCCCACTTCTTTCATAAGATTCCATGCACACTGCCCAACAGTTGGCCATAAGTCTCAGTGTCTGCTTTGATAGTCTGTAGGGCAGAGGCTTTCAGAGGCCCTCTGTGGCAGGTTCCTAATGTGTTTCCTGTTTTCTTCTTCTCCTGATGCCCATCCTCTTTGCCTTTCAGGATAGGGATTGAGCATTTTAGTCAGGGTCCTCTCCCTTGATTAGTTTCTTTAGGTGTACAGATTTTAGTAGGTTTGTCCTATGTTGTATGTCTATATGAGTGAGTATATACCACGTGTGTCTTTCTGCTTCTGGGGCAGCTCACTTAGGATGATCCATTCCAGATCCTACCATTTACCTGCAAATTTCATGATTTCCTTATTTTTTATTGCTGAGTAATATTCCATTGTGTAGATGTACCACAATTTCTGCTTCTAGTCTTCAAAAGAACTAAAGAAGCTGAAAAGCAACAAACCAAGTAACCCAATTATAAAATGGGGAACAGAGCTAAACAGAGAATTCTCGATTGAGGAATGTTGAATTTGTCAACTGTGAAGAGCTACACTTCAGCTAGTTGATAAGTTAATACAGTGGTTCTCAAATCTTCCTAATGCTGCAATACAATTTGCCATGCTGTGGTAGCCCCCAGCAATAAACTTCTTTGGTTGCTACTTCACAATTGTAATTTTGCTACTGTTACAAACTGTAATGTAAATATCTGATATAGGACAAGGATATCTTGCAAGCAGCACCAGTGAAAGGGTTGTTTCACACACACACACACACACACACACATACACACACACACACACACACAGCACAGCACACAAAGCACACAAAGCACACAAAGGGGTCCTAACAGGCTGACAGCCACTGATTTAAACTACTCATGGAGGCCTCTGAATCAGTTAAAACTTATGGCACTTCGTTTCTATACTAGACCTCTAAGTCAGCACTCCCTAAAATCTGTTGTCAACTTGATACAGTTTTAATAACATATCAGTGAAAGGGTGTGGAGGGGAATTCTCTGACAATCTCATATATTTAACTCACATATTTATTTCAACTTGCTACTTTGTTTGAACAGTGTTTCATAAGTCTCTAGAATACTGTTCCGAATGTGTATATGGGGAAAAAAAAGAAAGTAATTTCTCTCCCTTTAAATAGCTATAATTGGAATAATTCATTCAGACAACAAAAATTTATTAGTAGAAGGGCTAAATATAAACTTGAAAAATCATTTTGAAATTTCATTCACTGTGCCATGTACTTATATATGACTGAGAAAGACACTTTCTGGGGCCTCTTCTCTCACTAAAATAAAGGTTCAACATGAGCTTTGTTTCAAAAATATATAATGGTTGAGGATATGTTCAACATATAATATGTATATATAGCAAACCTTAAAAAAATCAACCTGGGAAGTTATCTCAGTTGGTAAAATGTTTGTCATATAAGCATGAAACCTTGAGTTTTGTTCCCATAACCTCTGCAAAAAATAAAAATAAAACCAAGAACCAGGAATGGCGATGTGTGGTGGTAAATTTAAAATTGGAAAGAGGAGAACCCCTCAGAGTCACTGGTATGGCTTACCAGCCTTCTTGGTGGATTCTAAGCCAGTAAGAGACCCTGACTCAAAAAATAAATAAAATAAAAAGAAAAGAAGAAAGATAAGAAAAAAAAAGAGTTGATATAACCCGAGAAATGATACCCATGATGGTCCCCTGCTTTGCACACACACACATACACACAGAGGTGAGGCACTATGTATATTTAAAATTTTTAGTGCTAATATTCTTGGCCTTCCAAACAATATCATTTCATATTCTATATGTCAGATTAGCATACACACTGTTGAGCAGGGACTACAAGATAAAATAAATGGAAAAGGAAAAAGTAGGTCTCAATTGTTGAAGACAGAAGCACAACATATAGAAAAAACATTAAGAGAAGTAGAATCAAACATACAGGATCAAATTTGTAGGTAAGGAGCAAGGGCCACTAGGTGCAGATCTGTTTAGCATGGCCTTATGCTATGCTCACTCCTAGAACATTTACTTTAGTGTCACAGACAGAAAGATGGTGATTAGCAGGCTTTTGTAGATGAAATTATTTACCTTCCTCACTGGTAATTCACAGACTTAGGTGATTCTTTAAGTCCTTGGCTATATATATCATACAATATTTCTTTTCATCTACTAGAAAGGGTTTTTTTTATTCCTTTGCTATAAAATTTACCATCTTTGACTCTACAGAGCTATGAATTTTGTAAAGAAAGAAGCCATCCGATAGGTTCTACTAATTCTTGAAATGGCTTGGGAAATAGTTCTCATATGGGAAATTCTTTCTTGGATTTTTTTAAATAGAAAAGACCTACATTTACTTTACGGTCATTTATATTTAAATTATTAAAGTTCAGAAATTTTATGCCACTATTTTCCTACAGGATAACACAGGACATGCATAGTATACAGTGGTGTAGATTTCTAAAAAGTTATGATGAGTCACCATTAATTTTGATATTTGTAAAACATTGGTTAAGGTTTTTGTTTTGTTTTGTTTGTTTGTTTTATCTAGAAATGTGATGATGACCTAATGCTGAAACTTCTTCTGGATTCCTTATGCAATGATAGGAGAAAAGGAATGACCAAAGATTTATAAAAACACATGTAAGTAGATTTATTCAACTAGAATTATCTTTCTTTTTCCTCATGAAAACATTTACCTAAGACTCCCACATATTAAAGCAACAATTAATTTAGAAACTAATAATGTTAAGGCAGTTTCAGAAAAAAATATTTCACACATTTGATTTATATTGTCTAATTGAATGGGCAAAATTTATATCATTGTGTAAATTAAATAAACATGACTTCACATCAGTTAGGGATGTGAGAAAAGAGAAGTCAGTGAGCAGGTAAAATTAAGTAAGATGAGAGAAACTTGGAAATTTTCAAATACTTTCAATATTATGTGTTATTGAATTGTACCAATGTGGCCTTCATCTCATATAAAATAAGGATCATAAATTATGAAAAGGGGTAAAACCACACACTGTGGTTTTGAATTTGAAGTGAATACAATTAGCAGTGGATTTCCTCCTGCCATCATTTTTGTTCTAACTAATCAATGATGCAATCTATGAACAAACCACAATTGGTCAACCCTTGAAATCATTATTGTAATGAAGCCATTTTCTTATACTTTCTGTTGGTTTGACTAGATCTATAATGACAGACCTACTTTGCTGTTCTTTCAAACAGGATAACCTAGAAGGCATTAGACTGAATAGAAGGCTTAGACTTGTTTGGTTTGGTTTGGTTGGTGTAGGGACTCACTATGTATCCTTGACTTACCTGGAAATCACAGAGATCTGATCTGAGTGCTGGGATCAGAAAGAATCACCACCACATCCAGCCAAAAAGCTTAGATTTTGAAAAATAGAGTCTTAAGATTTTCTCCACATCTTTTCCATAAGGTACACACAAAATGAAATAGAGAAATTAAATTAATCTTGGGACTTTACAGCACATTGAATTGTTTTAGTGTATGTGTACAAAATGAGATATACTCACTAAAGAGTGGTTAGCACTTGGGTTAGAGGATTTTGGGTACTTCCAGGAAAACTTCACATCACAATGACTCAGTGTTCCTGCTCTCTACCAACATTCCAAAGAAGCAAAAGCTCTTAGAATTAGCATTAAGAGCAACAGGGATAGGAAGAAAGCTCAGAGAGCTCATGTATGAAATGACAGTGTAACAGAGACCAAAGTGTGGCTGTGAAATGGTGAATTATGTTATTACTTTTTAAAAAAGTTATTTTACTTCATGTGCATTTGTGTTTTGCCTGCATGTATGTCTGTGTGAGGTTGTCAGATCCTCTGGAACTGGAGTTAGAGACAGTTGTGAGCTGCCTTAGGGTTACTGGGAATTGAACCGGGATCCTCTGGAAGAACAGCCAGTGCTTTCAACTGCTGAGATATCTCTCCATGCCCTTGAATAATACTATTATAGTATTGTGATATACATATATCATTACATATTATACTATACTATATATTATACTATATCATATATAGTAAACATGATTAGGGGTGTTTCCTTTTATTCTGCATACTCCCATCCAGTGACATAAAGCCCTAAATGCCCAGTTTCCAAGAGGACACTGTTAAAATCATGTCTCAGTCAAACCTAGACATGTCGACAAACAAATAATTTCAGTTACATCTTTTGTTTTAATGTACACTTACATAGTCATAGAAGTTACAAGGCCTAACCATTTTTGGTTTGGATGTGTTTCCTTCTATGTTGAACATGCAGTCTAAATTTTGAGAAATTTAAATGACACTGAAACCTATACTCTCACTTCTTATTTTAAGATTTTATTTAGGTGTATCTGCATAAGTGCTTTGCATGAATGGTCACATACATGTACGTACAGAGGCAAGAAGAAAGTGATGAATCCCTCAGAAATGGAGTTACAATTTTTAGCAGGACTTCTAGGTTGTTATATGGTTTCTTGGATCTAAAATCTGATCATTGAAAATCCTCATCAAATGCTCTTAACCTCTAAGCCTCCTCTCCATTCCCTACCTTAATTTTTGATATTTTTTTTAAATATGTTTCACTTGTATACAAAAGAAGCTTTCAAACCTATGTGTGTTAAGGCTGTGCATTAAGTTACACAGCAGGTTCACAAATCATGCCACACAATTGGTTCCATTTAAGAGGCTTTATTAAGGGAAGGGGGGTCACAGAGACTTTCTCTGGACAGGGTAGGAAAGGGAGAGAGAGAAAAAATCGAGGAGAGAGAGAGGAAGTGACTGAGTTCTCTTATAAGGTGACCCAGAACATGTGCAAGTGGTTTCAGGTGGTCCATAAGTGGCCTCACAGATGCTGATATCCCATTTGTCAGGTCCCTTGGGGCTGGCCATAGAGATGCCTGCTTATGGATCCCAACATTCGTCCCTTTTTTAAAATTTAAAAGTGGGAAGCTAAGAAAGGGTGATGGTGGGGAGAGCATAGGGGAGACCTTTACTCCCCAAGCTACTTCCTACCAATTAGGGGCATTGTCATTCTCAGGGTATAGTTGGCCCCCACCATCAGGATTGATTGGAAGGTCATTGTCATCTGGTTCTGTGGTCAGAGGTTGATAATCCTGTAAAAGTAACTAATTAATGGTTTAGTTAGAGAATTTTTCCCTTTGTTGTTGGAGGAATGTAGTGAAGAAATTAATAAAGCGGAGTGCAAAAACCAAAAGCAGAAGAGGTGTGAGGAAGGGCAGAATCCATTTCCATATGAGGTTCTTGAAGGTCCAAGAGCTGTTCCCTTCACTTTTGTAGATTCGTAAGGAGTTGCTGGATTTTGTCTTTTACTATACCTGACTGGTTGACATAAAAACAGCATTCCTCCTGGAGGAAGATGCAAAGGCCACCTTCTTTAGCTGTGAGGAGATCCAATGCACGTCAGTTTTGAAGTACTACTGCTGCCAGCAAGCCGATCTGTCCTTAGAGAATTAGTATTGTCTGAGCGACTTGCAGCAGTTCCTGGATGAACTGGGAAGAAAGCTGATAATCCAAAATTAGTTAAGTCCTGCTTTCTAGGCCCTGACAGCAGCTGTGATTCCTGTAACAGCCAGGAGGGGCAAGATTTGAAATGCCCTCTTATCCTGCTGGGCAGCTATTGAATCCATAACCAGGATTGGTAGGGCTCCTTTTCATTTATCACCCCCAGCTCAAGGAAGAGGAGCACCAGTGGGCAAAATCCTGACCAACCAGCAGGCAGACAATGGTAGACCTGAGTGCCACAAAGACTTAAGTCTGCTGAGGCTCTTGAGAGGAAGTAGGTATTGAGTTTGGGTGACATACTGGATGGGATCCTATAGCTGAATGACTACAGAGCAATAGTGCCTAGGGACAGAGGGGTTTTGGACATCCCAGACATGGGGGTCCGCTTGAGAGGCTGATAAAGGATGTGACATGTCACAACTGGTAGGTAGGTTAGCTAGGAGAAGGAGGAGAGAGGATGCTGATGAGCTTGGGGTCAGGAGAATGGGTGGAGTAAAGGAGATAGAGGCTCCAACTTTAGGTAAAAAGTCCCTTCCCAGTAAGAGAACTGAACAGGTTGGCATCACTAAAAAGCAATGAGTCAAGCGAACATCCCTGAAAATGAAATTGAGTGGTGGAGTCCAGCAAGGATGGCAAGGCTGTCCTACTACCCCAACAACAGAGGAACTAAAAGGAGAGGTTGGTCCCCAGTACTCCTTTAAGACTGAGTAAGGGTCCACAAGGAAGGAGATGAACCACCAGGATACCATGATAATTACCCATGGCTCCCTGCTAGTGATGGCAGTGGTCGAATCAAGGGAACCTGGGCACCTTCAGTCATCTGTAGATAGGCCTAGGATATCAGCTGGAGGGTGATCTGGGAGTGATACCCCCATATCATAGGAGAAACAGTCAGTGGCAGTCAACACCCCAATGGCCCTCTTGGTGGCATTTTGGACATGGCCCTGGTGGCTTGCAGGAGTTAGGACAAAACTGACCTTCCGAACCACATTTGAAACAGGGACCCCATGGTCCTCATGCCTTAGGAGGCAAGGGAGCCTGGGTAGTTGTTGATACTTGTCAGATGGCCTTGGCCAGCATTTGGTATATTTGCTTGCAGGCTTTCTCATCTCTCCCATGGTACACCTTAAAAACCAGCACTAAGACTTCTGCCTGTGGGGTGAGAGGTCTTTTCTCCAAGCACTTAAGCTTAGCCCTTATGTCAGGGTAACTCTGGGAGAAAAAAATAGGTCATCAGGAGTTGCCTACCCTCTGTACTTTGGGGGTCTAGATTAGAATGTTGTAAGAGGGCCTTTGTAAGGTGCTCTAGGAATTGAGCCAGTTTTCATTCTTGTCCTGAATGACTTCCTGGAGCTTCTCATAATTAACTGGCTTGAGGGCAGCCTTGTGGAGACCAGCCAGGAGGCAGGTTGTGAACTGACCTCCAGCTAAAATGTCCTCTGGGGTATTATAACTCCATTGTGGATCCTGGTCTGGCACCACCTCAGCCCCAATCAGGTGTGCTGTGTTTGTTTGGTGAACCTCATCTGCATGCATTCTAGTCTGTTCCCAAACTCACCTATGCTCCTCAGGTAATAGCTTGTTGGTAAGAATCATGTGTATGTGTGTGTGTGTGTGTGTGTGTGTGTGTGTGTGTGTGTGTGTGTGTCTTTTCCAAGATCAGGAACTTTTTTATTTATCTCCTTACCTTAGAGTATTTCAAACATGCACATATATGTTCATGTAATAGTGATCACAAGATCACATACTCTCTCTTTATTATTTAACAGGGTTTCTTTCTTTTTCTTTCTTCAAACAGGATATCTTGAAAGACGCGTTTTCAAGTTCACAAATCCATTCTTTTATAAAAATCATTTTCTTTATTTTTGAGTTGAAAATATAATTACATCATTTCCCCTTTCCTTTCCTTCCTCCAAGCCTCCCATATATCCTTCCTTGCTCTTTAAGATTCATTGCCTCTCTTTTTTCATCAATTATATTTCTATGCACATATCTTTCTTCTACTTATCTACTGTGGAACTGAGGCTTTCAATTGCATTTATAAGGCTTATTGCACTCTTCATTTGTACAATTTGCTTGATTCTTTTTCAGAATTCTTCTATGAAGAATTTTTCATTCATAACCTGTACTTACTATACTAAGTTTAACTCACTTAAGAATGATATAATCAATCATTAGACTAGACCCATCAGTAAATGTCCAATACAAAATGAATTCAATGGTGTCTTTCTTTGGAGGTTCTTTATCTCGTAAGGTTTTGATGGGTTTCTTTTTTATATAAATTTATGTATGTATTTACTTATTTACCTTTCAGGTCTCTTGCAAATATATTTTCAATTTTTCCTTAACACTTCATCTATTTTTGTTACTTCACATTATGTTGATAAAGCTGTGTCCTTTTGGAGATATTATATTACTTTGGTTTTTCCTTTTCACATTTACTGTGTGTCCACATTCAGATTTGAATGTTTTGTGAAGTGGGTACCACTGCTACTTTTAGGGGATAGTCTTTCTTTGTTGTTGTTTTTTTTTTCCTTCTTCTGGGGATTTGTATTGTGGTGTCACTTTGGTGTGCATGCAATGTTAACCTTAGTTAGTCTTCTTATAATTAGTTACCAAGTTTGAGTACAGGCATACAAAGTAAGAGTCATTCACAGATATCTGCAGGGCATCCAAGGGTGGGGATCCTCTTTCCCTTCAAGCAAGGTATGCTATGGAGAGCAGAAGGGGATAGTCACTATGTGGTATCTCCTACAATCAAAGTGGTGATGGAGGTTTCCCTTTGCACTAAGGATGGGAGCCTTGCTGTAAGAGTTAGCAGCTTTAACAGTTTTAAAGCATCAGTGATGTGAGTTAGATGTTACCTGGCAAGAATTAGAACCCAGAGCTGTAGCACCATGCCAACACACAATCTCAATAATAGTGCAGAGATAGCCAGCAACAGCAGAAAATGTAGTTTATCTGTACTATTACTATGATTATACCCTCCCTATAGTAAGCTGTTGGCCAAAATAGTGCAAAGGTGTCCTTGTCAAAAGCTATAGATATTTGGGCATCAAAAGTCAGCCATAGCTTTGTTCATCGTCCCCTCAGCCTGCTCCTGTGGCTAAGACAGCTGCAGGAAACATGTGTTTCTTGTCTGTCCTTTCAGTAAAAGATGTATGTGAATATAGACCAGGAACCCAGGGTAATAGAAACTCCATGTGTATCTGCCTTCAGTCCTTGGAGTGGTATAAGTCTGTGTATGTCTGACCACATCCTTAGTCTCAGAGGGCAAACTCCCTGAGCCCCCAGTTTTCAATGACAGTGCTAGTTATCCCCGTCTGTGTTATATACCACTCATCCCCTACTGAACTTGAGTCAGAATCACTCTACTGCTTCATCCAGCCACTGCAGTGCAATGCCTGTGGAGGAGCAGAGATGGAAATAAATACTCTTAGCTAACTCCAGGGTATCCCAAATTCATCCAGTAGCTAAATTCCCTTTGTAAACAGCTCCTGGCTATAGACTTGAATGTTTACTGGCCTTTTTCAAAGGCCTACTGTGGATTTCAGGTTATTTTATTTAAGTAGACTAAAAACTGGTGAGGATTATGAAGCTTACACTTACTAGAAGTTGTGCTGACAGTTTGCTGGGAGTCTCTTTCACATTTGACCTATGAGGAGATGTCCCCAGATCTGGAGTTGATGGGGCAGATACTAGGATATTCTCTTTCTCTTCCTATGCTCTTGTCCCATGGTTGTAGGTCTTATCTAGATTCCACTACTTCTTCTGCTAATTTTCAATATTCTTTCTTGTTTCTTTGAGTCTTCTGGGTGAATCAAGTGGTGAGTACAGGCATTTCTTTTTGTTTTTTAAAGATTTATTTATTTATCATTTATACAATGTTCTACCTGCATGCCAGAAGAAGGCACCAGATCTCATTATAGATGGTTGTGAGCCACCATGTGGTTGCTGGGAATTGAACTCAGGACCTTTTGGAAGAACAGCCAGTGCTCTTAACCTCTGAGCCATCTCTACAGGCCGAGTACAGGCATGTCTATTCAGTCGTACTGTACTCTCCTATCAACTATTTTTCATGATTCATGTACATGAGAAATATGAGAGATTCTATAGCAACGAAGAATTCCAATATAAATCATTATATTGAAGACCTATGTTGTAAGGCAATGCATCATAAAAAGTTTCTGGGAACATATGTAAATTTGCAAAAAACTTCTTAGGAAAGATGTATCATCATTAAAGGAAACATTCAGTTTTTACTAACTGTTTTTTTGTGTGTGTGATTCATAAGCAATCAAAAAAATGACTGTGAAGATATTAATGTGGCCAAATTGAAAACAATTTAAAAAGAGGAAGAATGCATAGGAAATCATCTCTTAACCTTGAACTTATGCAAAACATTGAATTTGAATTTGACCTCAAAAGAACATATTTCTGCTGGTTATTAGATTGTGTATACTTAAAATAATTCTTCCTTTATAGTCTAAACTTTCTAAGTGTTCTTTTCATAGAGTTATACACATATGTGGAAAATCTGCAATGTGTCTTATTCTAACAGGAAAGTGCATATACTAACACTTACACATTTCCTAAGAGTTTGTGTAATAAAAAGTAGAAAAATGGAAACGATGAGTTTGTATAAAATATGAAATTTGGGGGCATTGAAAGCTACATAAAGATGTCAAGAGGGAGTTTTATTACATTTTATCCAGAGAGTAGGACCAGAACTATATGGTGGCATGTTCCAACATGAATAACTTCTTTATAGACATTTTGAGAGCATAGCATCTCAGCACTTAAAAAGCGAACAAGGAAAGAGAAAGCAAGTTTAAAAACTAAGACTAGAAAAACCAATTACTGGATAATTGTAAATTGGGTTTTAGTCCTTTTTCTATTTTCTACTAGCCAGCAATCTAACTCTTCCATTTCATGGGTGACTCACTGAATTTTCTCTCTCAACTCATACTTTTTTTTTAATCATTTTTAAAACCAAAAACAGATCTTTGGAACATTTTAAGAAATGGTACCACTTCGGTGCATAAAGTAAATTCTTTCTCCACATGTAGCTCAGTAAATTTTACCAACTATTTGTGCTTTCAAGCCTATGCTTGTTGTTTCAATATCAGCTCAAAAATTGTATCATTACAGATCACCCAGTTACTAATGCAATCAATAAACAAAGAAGAAAGATTTGAGATATAAGTCTTGTCAAAGCCAACAGAACTATTCAGAGATGTAAAATTTAAAAAAAAAAAAACTCTACTTCACTGATATAAGTAACTTGACTAATTTTAATTATGACTCTCAACATTGAAATCTTGAAATACAAGTTCATTGGCGTATAGTACCTGTGCTAGGGCATATGCATATGTGATATGGGGTTCAGAATTCTGTTCAAGGGCTGAACAGATGTTCAGCATGCTCTTGCAGAGGACTTGAGTTGGTTCCCAGCACTCATATCAGGTGGCTCACAAGTACCTACAGCTCCTCGTCTAGGAGGACCTGACATCCCTGGCTTCTGCAAGTACCTGCAGTCACAAGTAGCTTTCAGTGTAAGGTAGGTGCTTAATATAATATCATAATGTGGGTCTTCCAACTGTATTATTTGAGAGTTGAAGATTTTTAAAAAGATTAAAAATACATATAATTTAAAAGATAAAATAAACCTTAAAAAAGAATTATTCTCATATCGCTTTGAAATTCACAGTTCCTATGCTGAAAATTAGCTTCAAAGATTGGAGGGGGGACGTGGTCATATGACTGGCCAGAGAACAAGACTGGTTGGTATGCTGGCTAGTTTTATGTCAGCTTGACAAAAGCTAGAGTCATTTGAGAACAGGGAACTTCAGCTGAGTAAACTTCCCCCACCAAATCGGTCTGTGGGTAAGCCAGCATTACACTGAATTTTCTTGATAGATTATTTATGTGGGGTGGACTAAATCACTGTGTGGAATGCTACTCCTGGGCTAGTGGTCCTTGGAGCTACAATAAAGTGTACTGAGTAGGCCCTATTGAACAAGCCAGTAAGCAATATTCCTGCATGGTTCCTGCCTGGAGCTCCTCCTTTGAGTTCCATGCATGATGGACTAAAAGTTGTAAGACTAACTAAATCATTGTCTCCCAAAGGGCTTTGGTCATGGTGTTTTATCAGAACACTGAAACCCTAAGACAGTTAGGAGCACTATGAAATTTACATTTACCAATAGGTTAACTAAGCTGTACCAAAATTTGTATAACTACTTGTTATTTACAAGTTATTCGCTTTGTATCCCAGTTGTAGACCCCTCCCTCATATCCTCCTGGTCCAACCCTTCCTCCCCTAGCCCACTGATAGGGGAAGTCTTCCTCCTCTACTGTCTGACCCTAGCCTATTAGGTCCCATCAGGACTGGATCTTCTTCCTCTGTGGGCTGGCTAGGTTGCCCCACCAGGGAGAAGTGATCAAGGAGCAGGCAATACAGTTCATGTTAGAGACTGTCTCTTCTTCCCTTACTAGAGAACCTACATGGAGACAGAGCAGCCTCTGGGCTACATCTGAGCAGGGGGTTTAGGTCTCTCTATGCATGGTCTTTAGTTGATGTATCAGTCTCTGCAGTCACTTTTGGGCCCAGCTACTTTTGGCTATGATGGTATCCTTGTGTGGCTCCTGTCCCCTCCACATCCTTTTATATCCCTCTTCTTCCATAAGACTTCCTGTGTTTTGTCCAAAGTTTGGCTATGAGTCTCTGCATCTGCTTTGATCCCCTACTGGGTAGAGTCTTTTAGAGGACCTCTGTGGTAGGCTCTATCCTGTTTTCTCTCTTCTGTGGCTTCTGGTGTCTATCCTGTTTTCCCTTCTGAATGAGAATTAAGCATCTTCTGTAGGTTCCTCTTTGTTGTTTAGCTTCTTTAGGACTGTAGAATTTAGTATGTTTATCTTATATCATATGGCTAATATCTACTTATAAGTGAATATATACCATATGAGTCTTAAATAAATGGGACCTCATGAAACTGAAAATCTTGTTAAACAAGGGATACTGTTGACCGAACAAAATGACAGTGTACAGACTTGGAAAAGAACTTCACCATCCCTGTATCTGACAGAGGGCTAATATCCAGAATTTATAAAGTACTCAAGAAATGAGACACCAACAAGCCAAATAATCCAATTAAAAATGTGGTACAGAGAAAACAAAGAATTCTCAACACAGCAAAATAGAATGGTGGAGAAATACTTGCTTCCACTTATTAACACTCTGTATGGGATTCTTTTGCTGTTTCTTCCCGTTATTCAATTTATCAGCCCTTACTTCATAAATGTCTGCTAATGATCTCAAATCTGAAATTTTTAGTCCTAGAAATCTCAGTGGATATTCTCTACATAAAGAAGCCCTGTTTGGGCAATGTTGTCTGAACAGATATTGAACTCAGTAGATGATGACCTGAGAGGCAATTCCATCTAAGCTCTTTTGTTTGATTTTGTTTGTTTGTTTGGAAGTTATCAATTGTGTTTGTAACTAGATGGATTATCTTTATAGGATATATCCTCTCTCCTTCTGCCAACTGACTTTGTCATGTTTTTTCTATTTTATTCTGTTCTTAAGCCCAAATCACAGGAAATGTATGCTTGGCTGGACTAGGTAACAGATATACAAAAACAAAATATTTCTCTTTAATTTCTTATTATAAGCATCTAACTCCCTAAACTGTGAGTTTTCTCTCAGCATCATGATATAATAATCGCTATGTTCTCTCAGCAAAGTCACAAAAGGATCCTTTAAGCAATTCAGTGTTTTACTCTCATAGACTAACTTTGCAATTTTATGGCTTCATCTTTCTTAGAAAATCTCAAGTTTTCTACTCTATCCCTTCTTTTAAATCTACCTTGTTCTAAGATCAAAAACTCAAGTGACAACACATGCTGGAGAGGACGTGGAGAAAGGAGAATCCTCATCCATTGCTGGTGGGAAAATAAATTTGTACAACCACTTTGGAAATCAATCTGGCAATTTTGAGAAAATTAGGAATAGTGCTACCTCAAGATATAGCTATACCATTCCTAGGCATATAACCAAAATATGCTCAAGTATACAACTAGGATATTTGCTCAAGCATATTCATAGCAGCTTTATTCATAATAGCCAGAATCTGGAAACAACCCAGATGTCACTCAACGGAGGAATGGATGCAGAAATTGTGGTACTTTCAAATAATGGAATATTACTCAATTAAAAACAAGAAAATCATGATATTTGCAGGCTAATGGTGGGAACTAGAAAAGATCATCCTGAGTGAGGTATCCCAGAAACTGAAAGACACATATGGTCTATACTCACTTATAAGTGGATATTAGGCATATAATATAGGATAAACATACTAAAATCTGTATACCTAAAGAAGCTAAGCAAGAAGGAGGACCCTAGAAAAGATAATCAATCCTTACTCAGAAAGGCAAACGGGAAGGACATTGGAAGAGGAAGAGGGCAGGGAACAGGACAGGAGCCTACCACAGAGGGCCTCTGAAAGACTCTACCCAGCAGTGTATCAAAGCAGATGCTGAGAGTCATAGCCAAACTTTGGGCAGAGTGCAGGGAATCTTATGAAAGAAGGGGGAGATAGAAAGACCTGTAGGGGACAGGAGCTACACAAGGAGAGCAACAGAACCAAAAAAATATGGGCACAAGGATCTTTTGTGAGACTGACTCTCCAAACAAGGACAATGCATGGGGATAACCTAGAACTCTTGCACAGATGTAGCCCATGGCAGCTCAGTATCCAAGAGGGACCCTAGTAATGGGAACAGGGGCTGTCTTTGACATGAACTCAGTGACTGACTCTTTGATCACCTCCCCCCTGAAGTGGGAGCAGCCTAGCCAGTCCACAGAGGAAGACAATGCAGCCAGCCTTGATGAGACCTGATAGGCTAGAGTCAGATGGAAGGGGAAGAGGAACTCCACTATCAGTGGATGGGGGCATGGGACGAGAAGAGGAAGGAAGTGTCAGATTGGGAGGAGTCTAGGGAAGGGGCTACAGTTGGGATACAAAATTAATTAACTGTAATTAATAAAAATAAATTAATTTTTAAAAATGCAAAAATATCTCTACCTTGTTTACATATTACCACTTCATTCTATCATTTATTCTACTTCAAGAATATTTTTGAAGATTATAAATTGATTCTTTAGCTTCCTGAATCACCTCTCTGCTTTGCAAATCCTCTGTCTGTTTGTCTCTCTCTTTCTTTTTCTTCCTTTCTCACGTGTGTGTGTTTCCTCAGTTCTAATAAATGTCTTCTCCACAATTAAAAAAGGCATGGAATAAATTGCTCTTGCTTCTCTGGTTCATGACCACTCATGCAGAAATGCCATTGTCCACACTAATTAACCCATTATCATTTAGTATTGGTGAGCCATATTCAGTTTTATAATACAAGGAAACATTTCAAAGTGTTTTACAAAGTATACCTGAGTCAAAGCCTGTTCCCTTTTACTTATGCCATCATTCCCATGCACTACTTCACAAATGCAGCTTAAGTAAGAATGGGAAAGAATGGTAGTACTATTTCAATCATCTTATGAAATAATGGTACACACTTCACATGGAAATTTCTAAGTGAAAACAGAAAACTTGGTAAGTGTATACGATAGCTCCATAAATAAAATGCACACCTTTAAGGTCATATCATGAAATTGCTTTGAGGTTTAAATAGCTGAGAACATTTCTACAACCCTCACAGACAGCCATCTCTAATTAAACATTGGTACTACTTAGCACATACTCATCAACTCTGAAGAAAAGAAAAGTCACTCCCATGAATCTCAAATTATGGGATATTAAAGGTGTGTTTCTATATCAGTTCCTAGAAAAAAATTTGTACGAACATCTAATCTAAAGTAACTTATTAGGTTTTATTGGGAAAGGGAGGAGACAAGAAAGGATAATGTAGGTCATAAGTGACCAAAACATATTTTTATGAAATTACCTAATAATTACTTTAATTATAATTATTATTATATCATAACTTCTGTTATAGTTAAATCCATGTCCCAAGACATGACTTATCCAGGTAATATAAACAACCTACTAATTTTCTTTTTATTAAAAGCAAAGGAATTAGGCTTTAATGATTAAAGTGCCATTTAAACAAACATGTTTAGGTTTTAAGGAACATTAATGAATAATTACACAATAAAATGAATACCAATCAATATTTTACAAACACTTAGAATATTCTGTCCCAATTCACATTTTTACTCCATTCACTTCTCCCTTGTATTACTCTGATTGGTTGTTAAAAAATAACTCCTAAATGTAAATCCACTTCTAAGTTGCTCTGTGAAACTCACTGAAATTGTCTTAGAATTTGCTGTCTTTGTTTTCTATTTACCTTTGCAAACTACCATTGTGGTATACATACAGACATAGACAGTAAAAGCATGACTGTGTGCCAGTAAAACTATTTGCAAAAATAGCCAGCAGGTATATATGGTCAAGTTGTATAGTCTGTTGACTCCTGAGCTAGGTTTTCAAATCCTTTCTGAAATATTAGGCTAGTAACAATTTAATTAATTCCATTAATTTTAACTATATTTTTGTTGAGCAGTACAGATAAAAATAGTGCTCCTTTCCTGGAGACAACAAATCCCCAAATAAAATAAAGTAGATATACCAATATTAGAAACAGAACATTAGTTGTTCAGGAAGTAGACAATAGGGAGACTCTGGTATATACCATCAATTGTACATCAAATGGAAATGTTATCAGAGAACTTAATTAATTTTGGTAATAGTTGTTATTCCTTGTCAGTACTAAAATACAGTATGGTAACTTAATCAACTTGATCTCTTTTTTAGTTTTAGAAAAAGGAGACAGGGAGGAAGGGGGAAGGAGAGAAATTTGTTTTTTTAAGATTTGTTTATTTTTATTGTATTTGTAGAGTGTTTTGTCTTCATGTATGTATGTGCATTGTATATATGCCTCCTGCCCACAGAGTTCAGGAGAGATCACTGGAACTTACCTGGAACTAGAGCTATGGATGGTTGTGAGCCACCATGTGGGTGATGGAAACCACACCTGGGGTCTCTGTAAGAGCAGCAGGTACTTTAAATCTCTAAATTACCTCTTTAACCTTGAGAGATTGTTTTATGTTTTCTTTACGTTTTCCTTTTTTTATTAATTACAGTTTATTCACTTTGTATCCCACCTGTTGATCCCTCCCTCTTCTTCTCCCAAGCTCACCCTCCCTCCCTCTGCCCCACCCATGCCCCTCCCCCAGTCCACTGATAGGGGAGGTCTTCCTGAGAGATTTATTTTTAATTGTAAACAAACAAAAAAAAACTTTCTTTAGGAAAAATAGAAAGTAAACCAAAGAATTTATGTAATCTCTTCAGTTCAGAAAAGTAGGACCATGTGTGGGTTATAAATTAGGAAATGTAGTAGGGATCAAACTCAGGGGCTTGTGTAGCTCTCACTGAGCTACACTGAGACTAGAGGGTGTAGATTGCTTTATTTTCTCTGTTTGTATCGTTCTATGGAGGCAATGAACTTTGTAAATGGTGACTCCTAGAGTCAACATGTAGCAATTCTTGCTGGATAATAGATGGGGTCACCTCAAAGCTACTCCTTAGTCTTAGGCAATTTCTCCTGTGTGAGGGAGAAGCCAAAAGAGGGACAAGACTGTTCTCTCTCTCGTTCTTCTCCAACTATTATTTTGAGCCTGAAATTGCCAAACCTTATTAGCAAAACCGAACTAATTTTTGTGTAGACAGGTAAGTTACTTTCATATAATAGCTCTTGAAAAAAAAAAACTGCATAAAGGTCTGATGAAAAGAAGATGAATGAATGATAGTACACAGACAATCCATGGTAAAGTCAGTTGTTCAACTAAGCTAGGTTAATTGAAATCCTCATTAATTCACTCATTCTCCTGGCTCTCACATCTGTCTTGGTGATGGCTCAAGTTGAAAGCTTGACAGGTTTTCCAGCTATTTCTGTTAAATCCAGGGTGCCCCTTGCTCTTTAACATATCTTTGTGATTATCTTGGCAGGCCATTAAAGACATTTCATTACAAGCTTCAATAGGCTCCTGAAAAAACAAAACAAACAATAGAACAGAATTAAGGTTGCCTAATTTCTAATTTGCTCACATCTGCAACAATTTTTAAGTTTTCATATTTCTCACTAGAAGAAACATTTTAAACAGAATATAAAATGTTCATTCATTGTTTTTTTTCTTTCACCAATGAACTTTTAAGTGAAAAAATTGTATATAATATTGCCCAGCCCAAAATAAGTCTCTGATGTTTCAAATTTACATCTTTAAGAAGACAATCTCTTTAGCACAAAACACTAAATAAAAATATAAACTGTAGGGAAAGCTCTCTTCCTCAACTCCCCTCCCCCACATCTAAACTACTTTAATAGAGCTTTGCAGCCATGTGTATCTAAATAAGACAGGCACAATGAATAGAAATGGAAGACTATGAACATGCCTTTAAGCAAAACAGTTTATTTGACTCCAGAATTCTAGTTCTTCCTGTACTAGGAATATGTAAGAAAATGTGAGGCAGTCTCTATTTTAAATATGCTAAGTAGATCTAAAATACCTTCATAAGGTATGCCAGCCTTCACACCTTGCATTAAAAGAGAGATCTATCTTAAATCATTTTCAAGGAACTGACTAACTGAAGTACTGAAATGATATGACTACTGCCATGTATAAAAACACTGTCAGGGATAAAAATGCAGCTTGAGATCTGCAAAAAGACAACCTGAGTTCCAGCACTGCACCATCATTAGATATGCACTTTCTCCCTTTGACATTTTACTAAACATCTACCCTTTTGTCATGCTGAGTTAAATATGCTCCTTAGTGCTCTTACTGAAAATTTTGTCCCCATTTTCTTTTCTTACTCTTGAGAATGCAAGGACCAGCTATCTAGGAAAACATCTTCAGAGCTGTTCATCACCTTTATGCTGTGACAGATGCAGCATAAAACCTGAGTGGCATATTCAAACACATCATCTCTGCTGGCTGCAATGTGCTTCAGCAACTTAAAAAGCACATTAAAATTATAATGATTTTTTTATCAAGCCCAGAAATGATAATGCTTACCAAAGAAATATGTGGTTTACCACTGACAAAAGATTCTTAGTTTGTTCTTCCCTGTGTGATACACTGGGGAGTTTTTCTTATAAGCTGAGTGAAAGAGCTGCCAGACATCATCTTCTGGAAATGCCTGGAAGAGGCATGAGCTATGAGGAAAACAGCAGACTTTAAAAGAGAGATCTGCCAGCCTGCATCAAATCAACTATCCCCAGCCTGGCTCCTCACACTGACTCTGTAAGTTTAGTCTACTGGCATTTCATGCACCATAATTAACTGTCCTTAATTCAGATGAACATTTTATGGGCCTATGGGGTCTGGAGAGAAAACCCTTAGCTTCACGGACTAATTTTCAGTTAATCAGCAACAGTTCATTCAACAGAACACTAATAGGGCAGCCTTGATTAGAAGTATATGGATATGATATTAATTGGCTTCTCCTCAGATATGAGGATGCTAAATGACAAAGACCGTGTGTAGCTGAAGAAAAGAAACACTTGACAAGCACTTTTGAAGGTAAAGCATAAGATAAGAGTAGGTTTTCATTTTCCAGTTTAATCTACAAAATACTTTTATATTTATTTTGTCATTACTAATTTGATTGTTCATTTCAAAGGCAGAAACTTCTTTTCAAAACCTTTGATTTAAAGAATATGCTGATAAGTAAATGATTCGTTAAGTAGATGATAGATAGCTTGGTCAATATGTGGGTCCCCTAGAATGTGAAGAGGGGGTTGTCTCTGATGTGGACTATGTTGCCTGGTTTTCTTTTTTATATTTTTATAACGTTATTTATCAAAATGTATAGAATTAGCATATTTTGGACTTTTCATTTTTTAATTTTATATTAGTTAATTTACTTTACATCCAAGGGTGCCCCTCCCCTCATCGTCCTAGTACCCTCCACGCCCCCTCTTTCCCCTTTCTCCTCTCTCTTTCTTCCCAGAAAAGGGGAGCCCCCGTCCCTTCATATCAACCTTCCGCAGCTCATCATGTCATGTCAGGACTGAACATATATTCACCTACTAAAGCCAGAGTCCATGTTATGAACAGCCCCCTTGGACCCCTTCACTTGCCAGGTAACCCACATGAAGACCAAGCCACCTGTCAGCTACATGTGTGCAGCAGAGCTTAGGTCCAAACCATGCATGATCCTTAATTGATGTTTCAGTCTCTGAAAGCCCCCATGGAACTGGGTTAGTTGTCTCTGTTGGTCTTCTTGTAGGGTTCCTGTCCCCTCCAGTTTCTTCCATCTTTCCCCCAACACTTCCAAAGGACACCCACAGTTCTGTCCCACACTTAGCTGTAAGTCCCAGCATCTGTCTCAATCTACTGCTGGTTGGAGCCTCCCAGATGACAGCCAAGTTAGGCTCCTGTCTGAAAGCATAGCAAAGCATCATTAATAGTGTCAGGGGCTAGCTCTCTACCATGGGGTGTGTCTCATGTTGGGTCAATTATTGTTTGGACGTTCCCTCAAACTTTGTTCCCTTGTTATTCCTGGAATGGGGAGGGAAAAAAGTGGGGATCAGATGTGGGAAGAACAAGGGTAGGAGTTGAGAGGGCTAGGAACAAGAACAGAAACTTGGTCAAGCTGGAGGCCTGTGACAGGATAGGCTCCTGGGAGGATATGGGTGTGACTCTAACGGAGACTCCTAACAGGGTGGGACAAGAAGACTGAAGTGACCACTTCTTAGCCAGGCAGGTCTAGTGGAAGGATGAGGACAACCCTCTGGCAAAACCTGTGATCCAAATATTACCCTACCTACCAGAAGTGTTGCCTGCTTTTCAGTCACTTCCATCTGGCAGGCCAGTGTCACCAGGCCACAGGAGAAGATGTGCTAAGTCATCAAAAGTCAGGCAATAGAGTTCATGATAGAGGCAGCCTCTGTTCCCCTCACTCAGAGATTCCCATAGAAACTGAGCTGCCAATCGGCTACATCTGAGGAGGTAGTCTAGGTCTTCTCTGTGCATGGTCCTTGGTTGGTGCATCAGTCTCTGCAGAAACCCCTGAGCTCAGACATTTTAGTTTTGTTGGTCTTCCTGTGAGGCTCCTGTCTCCTCCATGTCCTTCTATCCCCACCCCCTCTTCTTCCGTAAGACTCCCTATGCTCTGCCCAAAGTTTGGCTGTGTGTGTGTGTGTGTTTAAAATATAGAATCTACTTATGACAGAAAAGGTAGTATTTGCATTCTGAATATGGCTTATTTCATTTAACAATTTCCATTTCCATCCTTTTTCCTGCAGGTAGAATGACTTCGTTTTACTATATAGCTGAATAAAGTTCTCTTGTGTATATAACCATATTTTTATTAACTATCCATCAGTTGATTGGTATTTAGACTTATTCTTGTTCTTTACTTATCGTAAATGGAACAGAAATGAACAAAGATGTACAAGTATTTCTGTGGTATGACTTAAAAGTTCCTTATGAGTATATAAAAAAAAGGCACAAAATCATAGGACAGTTCTACTTTTAGCTCTTTTGTGGAGTTACCACCTTGATTTATATAATGGTTGCTATAGTTTTCACTCTCACTAGCAGCCCATGGGGACTGTTTATTTTAAAGGTGTTGCGCCTCCTTAGTTGAGTTTATTACTATGCATTTTAGTCTTTCTGAGGTCATGGTTAATGGGCATTTTTTTTGTTACTTTCTCCACAGGTATATTATTGGTATGTAGAATAGCTGCTGATTTGGGGTGTTTGTTTAGTATCATACAACTTTGCTGAAAGTATTCATCTGATATTTTTTTTTTGGCAGAGTCACTAAAGACTTTTAAATATAGAATCATGACATCTATAAACAGGGATAAATTTGACTTCTTTTCCTATTTGTATCACTGTATTTTTTTCTTTTGTCATACTGTTAAAGCTAAGACTTTAAGTACTATATTAAGATTAGAGGAAGTAGACAGGCAAACTTGTCTCATTCCACATCTTACAGGAAAAGCTGTTTTGGAATTTAGTAAAATGTTGGTGACAGGTTTATTAATCTATCTATCTATCTATCTATCTATCTATCTATCTATCTCCCTTTATTGTTTTGAAATACATTCCCTCTATTTCTTGTACAACATTTTTAATTTAAGTTGACTTTTTAATAATTTATTCACTTTACATCCCCATTTACTTGCACAACTTTTACCATAAAAGCATGTTGAACTTTCTCATGTGTCTTTCTGAATCTATTGAGATGATCCTTAAGTCTAATTACATGCTTTGTTTGTTGAATACACCTCCCACTGGGATGTAACTAACTTGGGCATGATATGTGTTCTTAATGTGTTCATAAATTCAGTTTACTAGTATTTTCTTGAGAGATGTTGTGTCTATGTCTATCAGGAAACTTGCTTTATCATTTTCTTTCCTGTTATTGTTGTGTCCTTGTTTGCTTTTCGTATCATGGTAAAACTGGTTTTCCAAGAAAACAAAAGAACAATAATGTTTCTTCCTTTTCTATTCTCTGGGATAGTTTGAAATATATTGTTGTTGACTCTACTTTTTTTCTCATGAAGAAAAACATTTAATTGTGGGTGGCTTACAGCTCAGAGGTTTAGTCAATTATGCTAATAGTAGGAAGCATGGTGGCACACAGTAAGACATGATGCTGGTAGCTGAGACTTCTACAGCAGACAGTAGGAAGGCATTGTAATGCTAGCCCTAGCTTGAGCATCTAAAACTTCAAAGCTCACCCTGCCCTCCCCCCACCCTGTGACACACTTCCTCCAACAAGCCACACGTACTCCACTCCAACAAGGCCACAGCTAATTGTGCCACTCCCTATGAGCTCATGAGGCCATTTTCTTTTTTCAGAAGTGCAACACTTTTTTTTAATTCACTTTACATCCTTGTTGTAGCCCCATCCCTCCTTCCTTCCCATTCCCAACCTCCCTTCCCTCCCTTCTCCTTTTCCTCAGAAACATTGGTCTTTCTGTTCAGAACCCTGCATGAGTTTACTTCCCCAGCATCAGAGAGAGTATTTGGGGACAAGTAGGAACTACATCCTACCAGCAGAAGCCCAGGAGTGCCTACAACCACCCATAGGACTCTCTTCCAACATTTGCCTCTGTATCTGAAGGAAATACCTTTTGACTATTTTAAAAGTTTGGTAGAATTCAGCCAGGAAACTCTCTGATCCCAGGCTTTTCTTTGTGAGGACACTTAATTGTTGCTTTGATCTCATTGATTGTCTGTCATAGGTAGTTGTTTAGTTAATTTAGTTTTGGTAGGTCATATGTGTTTAGGATTGTAACCCTTTCTTCTAGCGTCTCTCCATTCTCACAGATTGTCTGATTCAGTTGTATCTCTGTGCAAGATGCATCTAATTCCTGGTTACATTTACAGCAGCTTAGTCATTCTCTCTCCAGTTTATTTTTTCAAAGGTACCTGTGTACCATCTATAAAGAACATCTGTATGGCAGCTACTGCTGAACAAGGCTCAGTGTAATCATGAGGTCATGGCTGGTTCATAGCCAATCTTGGAAGCTTCTCTTATAAGCATATATCTTATCTCTTTTGTTTTTACCTCTCTGTTTTATAAAAATAGAGTCTATTGATATTTTATTCAGACAAATTATCTTTGACCATTTGGCTAAAAGGTTGCATCCATCTACCATCTTACCCACAATTCTAGAAGGGTCTTTAAAATATTACAAACAGCTTAAATTAGTGACACAAACCTGTAATTTCATCACCTGAGATGCAGAGGCAAGAATTTTCTATTTAACAAAAAAAAGTGGTGTGTATTTTATTTACTCAAGTTAAATCTCAACTAACCAATACTAGTGGAGGATTTACTTCATTTGTTTTTTCTACTAGTTAAAATTTAAATCAAGTATTCATTTATTATAACTCTTTTTGATAGGTATTGTTTCTTACTCTAGTGAGTAGAGGAGTTATAACTGAATGTCTGGTCACTTGGGATTTTCACTAAAATGAATCACAAGATCAGCTTTCTCACCAGAATAGAAGAGCAATATAAAAACAATGTTCTTAAATGAGTTCCCATTTTGCTTTACTTCTAGAACTATATGTACTTCTTCACTTGCACTTCAACCTCATCTCTTAAATAAATCTCTTGAATAAAGCTAATTTGTTTTCTTCTTCCTTCTTCCTTCCAGCTTCTGTGAGTGGATTGTCATATTTTCTTTGGAAAGATTTTATATTTATAAAATAGTAATTTTTTTTCACCCCTAAGAAAAGCATATCTTTTTTTAAAAATGCCTCCATTAAAACAAGTTAGTTTGTATCCTTTGAGGGGATCAGTTCAATTGGGATGTATAGTTGCGTGCCACTTGACGGAGATATGTACCAAGAAATATGTTGTTCTGTTACTTCATCTTTTCTATGACTACCACAATGCCTATTGACACAGACTAAGATGTCTATGAAGTTACTAAGAAATAGGATTTTTCTGGGATTACTGTCATACTTATATATGGTCTATCACTGACTAAAATGGAAAATAGTCATTTGTATGCTCTTCCTAAAAGTAAAAACCAGGGCCCAGGGTCAAGTACATACATTTTCCCCCTTTGGTCAAATATAATTCATAATCGCCGATGAGCTTTCATTTCTGTATCTTATTCAGGAGTAACTGATTTCATCTTAGTGGTCTGATTCAGTCCTAGAGCACTTACTTAGCTTTGATTTCGTAACATAGCATTGAGTTAATATTCATCTCTAAAGAAAAACACATAGAAAGTTTGACTAGCAAGATAAATCTACAAACACATGAGAATATTTAACATAACTACCAGAAACTAGCAAATCATAATAAGTTGAAAAAGCAGAACAGTTGATCTAAAATACATGTGAGACAATGCATTAAATAAACAGAGGCTATAAAATTGTTTTCAATTACAGAAAGAATCTAAAAATCCCTCTCTAATTCATTTAAAGTTAAATTAACAATTAATTGGTAATCATGAAAGATACTCATGTTTGGAAAGTGAAATATAATATAATATGTGCTTCTCAAAATTTGAGACTCAGATAATAATAGGTACGTAACTTATTATCAGACTAACATTCTCTTCAGTGATAATGAAGTTTTCAGTTACAGTTTTAATTTGAAGAGAAACTATTTCATATTTTGCAAACACACGCAAAATAAAAATGAATACATATTTAATAGTTTTTATGAAGCTGGTATGAAACCAAACCAGGTAACTGCAGTACAATCTAATAAAATGATAAGCAAATCTAATTTATAAATATAATTTTAAAATAATTATGGGGCTATCAAGATGGGCCCATGGGTAACAGCACTGGACACAAAACCTGAGGACCTGAATTATGTCCACAGGACTCACATGGTTGAAAGAGAAAACCAATTTTTGCAAGTTACTCTGTGATTGTCATACATGTTCCATGGCACATACATTATCACACACATACATAAAGCATAATTTTTACTCAGAGGCAGGACCTGGGGCATCAACCCGCATGCAATCAGACATGCTCTTCTCTGGGTCCAAAGCGGCTGACCCTGAGTGCAGTGCTTAGCCTCGCATCCTGAGCGTAACATTTTAGGTTTTTATGGTAGCCAACCATGCTTGGGGAGACTGTCCTGATTCAATGGCTGTAAAGGCCTGAATGATCATGGCTGCATTACGCTGTTGTGAGACTCTAATCTTGCATATACACCACAGGCAAACCAAGGAGACCAACACCTCTGATGCTCTTTGGGTGGATGACACCTAAATGAACATCGGTACAAAGTCCCAATTTATTTCTAATATCAGAGATCAGACCTCTACTCTTGCCTGATGCGTCTAAAACAAAAAGGGGGAACTGTAGAGAGCTGCGGAATGCTATGCCTTAAAGATGGAGCTGGTTTCTGCCTTCCACCTTCCCGATGGTGAGTGCTCTCTGTCACAAACAATTCCACATTTGGCTAAGGCTGAGGATCTGGCTTGCTTCCGTGTATGTGGACCTATCTGCATTGCCCACGTGGCACGCTGGGGTTGGCTACCCAGAGGCTATTTAAGCTGTGGGCTGGCTTTCCCCAGGGTCAGATGATTGTTCAAGGTTCCTGAATAAACTGCATTGAAAAAAAAATAAGAATGTTGCAAGGAAGACGACCAGAGAGACTAGAAATTTTATATTGCTGGCCAGTGGCTGCAGGAGAAACTTGCTCAAATCATGCAGCACAATCCTTGCCATTTATGCACAAAAAAAAGTGTCCTGATTGTCATCCTTCAGTTAGAAAGAGCAGTTAATGAGAAGCAAAACTACAGAAGCTAAAAGCAAGGTTAGCAGACTAAGACT
Organism: Meriones unguiculatus; assembly: GCF_030254825.1. Classification (NCBI taxonomy): domain Eukaryota; kingdom Metazoa; phylum Chordata; class Mammalia; order Rodentia; family Muridae; genus Meriones; species Meriones unguiculatus. The sequence continues at coordinate 143,967,253 of NC_083369.1, read as the reverse complement.
TCTCTGGATCCTGGAACTATGTACTAGATTAGGTCTTTGTTCCTGTTTTGGCAGGTGTTAGGGCCTACATGCCGCATTCTAAGCTTAGGATGATGCCTTCAATATGGTGTCAGTTGTGCTAAGGTCTGGGAGCCTTAAACAACCTTAAATTTTATTTATAATGTATCTGATAAATATGCTCAGCCAAAATTATCACACCACTTACAAATTCAAAGTACAGTATTACAAACAGCCCATATTTTTAAATGTACGTACAGTAAGACTTACTCTTTAAGGTACTGAACTCTAAGAACTGTGAAAAATACATCAAGTCACATTATCTACTGTAAAAAAAAAATCATAGAAAACAATTGTTCTGTTTCACCAGATTTCTTCATACTCTCCTTATCCGCATGAGTCACTGCTTGGGTCTTAACTCTGGAATTTACTTTTATAAAATGTGATGCATAGAGAACTATGGCATATGGTCTGAGATTGGCTTTTTTCACTTAGCAATTTTAAATTTAAACGTATTGTTTATATCAATCCATCTTGTTCCTTTAAGTTTTTTATTTATTTTAAAATTATGCATATGTACATGTGTCTGTGGGAGTAAGTGTACCTGTATACGCAGATACCTGCAGAGTCTAGAAGAAGGTATTAGATTCTCTGGAGCTAGAGTTACAGGTGGTTAACGGCCTAATGTGGGTGCTGGACTGGGGTCCTCTGCAAGAGTGGGAAGTGCTCTTAACAACTGAGACATCTCTCTAAGCCCAATTCTACTTTTTAATGGACAATTAGTAGCCCGTTGTACACCATGTTTCTTTATGAATAAAATGTTATGAATATTTGCAAAAAAAAGCATAATTTTTAAAAATTCTAAAATACATGAGGCAGAATTTAAATTGTATTCTCAAAAATTCAAGTTCACTATTAAAAATCTGAAATAATGGAATAGGCTATATCGAAATATAAAAATAGGAAAAATGATAATCTTTGTAAATGAAGGGAAAATTCAACAATACTAAAAGCTATTTGTGAAAAACTATTTATAAACTCTTACAGTAAATATATTTTGCGTTAAAATTGTGAATGGATTGTATCAAAATTGTAAAATTATAGAAGTGTCAAGTAGGTTTTACTTACTCTTATCTTTCATACTTTCATACATTGTAATAGAGAACTGTGAAGGCGCTTTAAATATGTTTTATAAATGCTGGAAATAAAGCACACAGTTTTCGTTTCTCACAGATACAATTTGGTATATTCAAAATGCAAACACTTTATAAAAATTCTGTAGCATTCTTATTGTTCATTAATAATAAAATAAAAATGAGTGCCTTGTCTCATATTTTCTCTTTTTTTGGACTTATTGTTCTTTTTATTTTATTTTATTCCACTTAGTTATTTAATCACTTTACAGCTTAATCTTAGCCCTTTGCCTCCAGTCCCACCTTCATGTCCACCTCCCCTCATTCCCCCCTCTCTTTCTCAGTGAAAGGGAGAACCCCAACTGGTACTAACCCACCCTGGCACCACAAGTCATAGCAGAACAAAGTGCATCCACACCAACTGAAGACAGACAAGGCAGCCCAGCTAGAGGAAGGGGATCTAGAAGAAGGCAACAAGGTCAGAGACATCCCTACTCTCATTGTTAAGGGATGGTGAGCATGCTACACTTCTACTATATATGTGTAGGGGGTCTAGGTCCAGCCCATGCATGTTCTTTTGTTGATTCAATCTCTGTGAGCCCAGTGGACCCAAAGATTACTCTGTAGGTCTTTTTTTTGAGGGGGGGGGCTTGTCCTTGACCATTTTGGCTCTCTCACTCTTTCCTCTCAGTTTTCCACAAATCTCCTTAAGCTCAGCCTATAGTTTGGCTGTGGGTATCTGCATGTATTTTGTTCCCCTGCTGGGTGGAGCGTCTCAGAAGACAGTTATGGTTAGGCTTCTGTCTGCAAGCATAGCAAAATACGATTAATGGTGTCAGGAGTTGGCTCGCTCCCATGGGGCAGGTCTGAAGTTGGGCCAGCTATCAGTTTTCCATTCCTTCAACCTCTGCTCCATCTTTATCCCTACAATTCTGTAGGCAAGACAAATTTTGGGTCGAAGTTTTATGGGTGGGTTGATGTCCTCCTCCCTTCACAGGAAGTCCTACATGGGTAGTAATCTCAGCTAGGGTCACTCCCATAGAGTCACTCCCAGGAGCCTCCATTGTTCCAGAGATACTCCCACTGATTTATGTTCTATCTCCCACAGTCCTCCCCCAACCCGGCTCTCCTCACCCCTGATCCCAACCTTTGTTATCCTCCCCAATTCCTCTTCCACCCAGTTCTTTCCCTCCAACTACTTCATTTCCCTTTTGAGTGAGCTGCAAGCATCCTCCCTTGGACCCTCTTTGACTTCTGTGGGTCTGTGGATTGTAGTAGGTGGATTGCTATCCTTATGGCTAATATCCACTTATAAGTGAGTACATACCATGTATGTCTTTTTGCCTCTGGGTTTCCTCACCCAGAATGATATTTTCTAGTTCCATCCATTTGCCTGAAAATTACATGTCTTTGTTCTTAATATCTGAGTAGTATTCCATTGTGTAAATGTAGTACATTTTGTTCATCCAATCTTCAGTTCATGGACATCTAGGTAGTTGGCACAGAAGACAACTTCCTGAACAAAACACCAACAGTTCAGGTAGTAAGATAAACAATTAATAAATGGGACCTCATGAAACTGAAATGCTTCTGCAAAGCAAAGGACAGTTTCAATAGGACAAAATGGCAGCCTACAGAATGGGAAAATTTCTTCAGGAACTCTACATCCAACAGAGGACTAATATACAAAATATATAAAGAACTTAAGAAATTAAACATCAATGAACCAATTAAAAATGGGGTACAGAGCTAAATAAAGAATTCTCAAGAAATAAATCTCTAATGGCTGGGAAGCATTTAAAGACATGTTAAAAGTCCTTAGTCATCAGGTAAATGCATATCAAAATGACTGACACTTCTGTCAGAATGACTAATACAAAAAACTCAAGTGACAGCACATGCTGGTGAGGATGTGGAGAAAGTGGAACACGCCTCCATTGATGGTGGGAGTGCAAACTTGTACAACCACTTTGGAAATCAATCTGGAGGTTTCTCAAAAACTTGGAAAGAGTTCTAACTCAAGGTCCAGCTATACCACTCCTGGGCATATACCCAACATGTACATCATCATACCTCTAGGGCACTTGCTCAGCTATACTCATAGAAGGTTTATTTGTAATAGCCATAAACTGGAAACAGCTTAGATGTCCCTCAACCAAAGAATGGATAAAGAAAATGTAGTACATTGTCTAATATTTTCTAACAGATAAGATTGTAAATTAAGAAACAACTCTAGCAAATTTTGTATAGTAGGCTCTCTAGATTCTTTAAAATTGAGTTCAAAGATTTAAAAGATGATATGACTAGAAACCCATACCATATTATGAGATGATAAAAGTCAATAGTGAAAGATGTCCATTTATCTCAGCTGAATCTATACATTTAATACAGTGACAGAGTCCTGATAATTTGGATAAAAAAAAAATCGCAAGTTAGTTGAAGTATATCTAGGAGAGTAAAGAATCCAAAAATCAATTTAGAAAAATAAAAGAACAGAATAAGATCAGATTCTCTTCTCCAATGCCATCTATCAAGGATGATTAAATACACAGATATTAATCAAAACCCTTTGACAGTAGTGAAATGATAAACCAAGAGCTAATGGAATAGAATAAAAAGGCTACATCCACATGCCAAGAAAACTGATGTTTCACAAAGATAAGATTTAAAGGTTTTCCTGCTTACAATTTGCTTTCATGTCTACAGGAAGTATATTCAGGTCACTACAACATATGTTTTAAAATAAAACTCATTATTGTAATAAAACCCTTAATCAAGAAAGGCAAAATAACATGGCACAATAATTAATAATTTAATAAAAGCATAAAATGCTATGGCCTAAAGGAAAATCTTGGATAAACAATTTTTGACTTTAAAAAATTTTAAGCACTAAAGAAGCCACAAATAAATAAAATTACCATGAGATACTTGACACACATATAACTAATAATATATCTTTAAGATCATACTATTAAAATAACTAGATATAAATATGGAAAGGCTTTTTAAAAAACACAATAAAAACTGAAAAACTAACAAGAGGAAAATTACTTAACTAATCAACTAATATATAAAAATTGTGATTAATCTCACTCACCATCAGGGAATTTTTAGCAATCATAAAGAAGGTTTAACAGCTGAATTACCACACAGATAGTTATGAGGAAGAATCTAACAATACCAAGCATCTGAGAAGATGTGTAGATTACTAATACCCTGACAGAGAAAGTTTAAAGTGCTAAGCAACTTTGGAAAATATTGGAATACCTACCTAATGAGTAAGATGTACCTATATACTTGACATACTTCAAGAGTTCATAAAAGGAAAGCTTCAACACCGAAAGAGAATACATATTAGCATATTTATTAATCTAATTAGGAACCTAGGCATATATATTAAAATGAGCAAGACACAAATCATTACAATTCCAAAAGTTTTCAGATACTGAAATTATTAACTGCAGACTACTGAATGTAATATTTAATGAAAATTAAAGACAAAAATAAGAAATATTTATGACACACAAGCTTATAAGAAAAACTTGGGCCAATATGGCAAAGGTCCTAAAACAATTTTTGAAATAAAATATAAAATAAAGAATATTGAATACAACATAGACTCAGGCAATTGCTTTCAAATATGCTCTAAAAACAAAACTGGAAAATATGAAAATACAAAAGTAAATCGAAGAATGAAAATTATGAATGAGAGCTTTTATCATTTATGTACAAGGAAGCAGTAAATAGATAATGTAAATATTTAACAACACAATGATTGAATGTTTGCAAACATATTTAAAGAATTCCAAGTCTCTGACAGCCCAATGAGGAGTCTCCTCAGAGCATGTAAAATTTGAACACACACCTACCCATGCTTTAGAGAAGATAAAAGACTAAAAATTAGATCTTAAAATCAGTCAAATATAAAAAGTAGATGTCCTTACATGGCTAGTATACCACTTCAGTAGCCACAGAATTAGCTCAAGCTACTTGGAGAAATACTGTCAACATGGTAACAACCAACAGCTCTACCAAGTAAGTGTCTATTTCAGAAACGATGTCAAACAAAACACTTTTGAAACATAACTGAAAAGGACTTTCTTAAGAAGTCCCTTCAATCCTGAGTGTAACATTTTAGCTTTTTATGGTATCCAACCATGCTTGGGGAGACTGTCCTGCTTCAATGGCTGTAAAGGCCTGAATGATCATGGCTGCATTACACTGTTGCGAGACTCTAATCTTGCATATACACCACAGGCAAACCAAGGCGACCAACACCAGAAGGCCTGCTAACGCTCCCATGCCCGCCCATTCCTTCAGATGATTCATGGCTGCAGCAATCCATGATGATAATCCTGTGGCTAGTCCTGCGTCCACTCTGGTAGAATTTGCCGTAACAATGGCCACTCTTAGCTGCTCCATCATAGTATCGAAATCTTCAGTCCAATTACCTAAAATATAGCTAGACAATTGTTTAGACAGATTTGCAGCATAGGAAAAATTCTCATTTTGTATGCTAGTGACACAAAGTCCAGCATACTTCCATTGACAGCCAAGTTCAGGATGCGAGGCTAAGCACTGCACTCAGGGTCAGCCGCTTTCAACCCAGAGAAGAGCATGTCTGATTGCATGCGGGTTGATGCCCCAGGTCCCGCCTCTGAGAAAAAGGTATCCGACGGGTCTGATGCTCTTTGGGTGGATGACACCTAAATGAACATCGGTACAAAGTCCCAATTTATTTCTAATATCAGAGATCAGACCTCTACTCTTGCCTGATGCGTCTAAAACAAAAAGGGGGAACTGTAGAGAGCTGCGGAATGCCGCACCTTAAAGATGGAGCTGGTTTCCCCCTTCCACCTTCCTGATGGTGAGTGCTCTCTGTCACAAACAACTCCATATTTGGCTAGGGCTGAGGATCTGGCTTGCTTCCATGTATGTGGACCTATCTGCATTGCCCACATGGCACGCTAGGGTTGGCTACCCAGAGGCTATTTAAGCTGTGGGCTGGCTTTCCCCAGGGTCAGATGATTGTTCAAGGTTCCTGAATAAACTGCATTGAAAAAAAAAAAAAAAAAAGAAAGAAAAAAGGATCAGAAAGAAGGAGAGGAGGACCTCCCCTATCAGTGGACTTGGGGAGAGGCATGCATGCAGAAAGGGGGGGAGGGTGGGACCAGGAGGGGAGGAGGGAGGGGCTTATGGGGGGATACAAAAGGAATAAAGTGTAATTAATAAAAGTTAAATAAAAAATTTAAAAAAAAGAAAAAAAAAAGAAGTCCCTTCAAGGGCTGGAGAGATGGCTCAGAGGTTAGGAATATTGGCCATTCTTCCAAAGGTCCTGAGCTCAGTTCCCAGCAACCACATGGTAGCTCATAACCACCTACTGTGATCTGGTATCTTGTTCTGGTGTATAGGCACACATGTAGGCAAAATGCTGTGTAAATAAATAAATAAATAAAAAGACTTCATTAAAAAAAAAAGTCCCATCAAAACAAAATCCAAACTCTGCACTTCAGAAAATACTAGCATACTTTGTAAAGAATAATCACTCTGTAAGGTGATTTCTTGGAATTCAGCAATATTAATTGACAATAATAACATATTTTCTCCTGCAATTAGAAAGAGATAGGAAAGTTAGCTACTACCTCCTTAACTTTCCACTGGAGTAGAGGTTTCTAAGCTGTGGGTTGCAACCCAAGCTGGGGTTCTGGAACTGAATGTGGGAATATTGAAAACACTGGTAAGAATGGACAGGTTCCTGAATGTACACCAACCACTGAACACCAAGATGTGTTGTCTGAAGCAACACAGTTCACATTTGATACCATTTATTTTATGGACTGTGGTATTTTTACTGTACCTATAACATTTCTGCATTTCTATAAATATAATGCTTTAATGGTTTCAAGCTGATACATTTATTATTTTCTTACCATCAGTGCTTACTATTTAAGTAACAAATTAGCATATCTTTGAGTTGGACTATTTTGCAATTATTTTATTCTAAAAATTCTGCCTGTGTCACTGAATCAAGTTTTAAAAAAAGAATGATCAATGAATTTTGGCTTGGGATCAGGAAGCAATTTCCAACGTCTGAAGTGTCCCTAAAAATAATTTTGCTATTTTGTACTATAAATTTGTGTGAAACATTGTTCTCAACATTGATAAAAATAAAATCAAAATATTGATCAACTTCGGCCAAATTTGGCAGATTATGTTCTGAAATATTAAATAAATGGTATATATTAAATAAATACTAAATACTATTTTTGAAATACTTATTTCTACTTTTTTGTACATGAGAGTTTTGCCTGCATGTATGTCTGTGTATCCCATGCATTCCAGATTATTAAAAGCAAGCACTCAATAGAGTTATTTGAATAATGAGTTCTTATAATAAAATTGTGTAACATTTTGGTGTAACTTGATATTGCTTTGACATTTGCTTCCAGCTTGGAATGGCAAAACCTTTTACCTAAGAATTGAAAAGTAATAATTTTGTTAGAAAATACAGCAAAATAAACATAATAACTTAGATAACTTAGAACTATTCAAGGGGTTGCTGCAGTGATTTTTTTCATCCTTCTGTGTTCATTTTCATACAAAAAGTCTTTTTTGTGGTCTATATGTTAAAGCTGTAAAAGTGGTCCTCAAAGTGCTCCACCTAAGAATCTTATTGGTAGGGCTTGGAGAAATGGCACAGTAGTTAAGACAGAATACTGTTCTTGCAGAAGACTTGAATTCAATTCCCAACACTCACCTAATGCAGTTTGCCACCACTGTTAACTCTCACTTCAGTGGATTCAATACCCTCTAATGGGCACAGGCATTCACATGTACATACCACACCAAAACACACATGCACATACACACAGACACCAGAAAGTAACATTTAGAAAAAGAGTCTTATTTGTGATGCTAGTACCCTCCTTTGAAAGACCATTAGTAATGCACCTACAGATTAACAAAATTGACATTTGATGGCTTTTTGTGGCTAGAAAGAAATTAAATTATAGAAATTTAAGAGTTACCTCAGAAGGGCTATCTGGATATACTTGCTATAGAATATGTTGGTTTGGGGCATAGGTTCAAAAAGGAGTGATATTCCTATAGATTGGAAGATTTTCAAATATGGATAAATTAGATTATCATAGTCTTACTTTTCCCTAAAGGATGAATTGAAGTTAATAGAAAATGCCAATTTATTTTAAAATATAACTTGATATAAAAAATAAAGATATCTTCATACAATAGATGTGTAACATAGCTAAATGAAGATTTGGGATGGAAAAGCATGAGATTTTTTCTCTGTGGTTACATGATGGAAAGCACTTAGAATGAGTCTATGTGATATAATTGAAGTTATGTTCTTTATGATTATCTTGAAGTATAAAAAGTCTCCAGGCCATCATGCACTGGTATCTATTTTTATGGACATGAATTAAATGCCTTGTCACAAGCAATTAATATATTTTATTGTATATAAATATCTCATATATGAATATTTTTCAAGCATATAACAATAGTAATATAGCAGATACTCTTATGATCCTACCTATTTATATGCATTTTCTGTTGATTATAGATTATTTGCTCCATAGCACTTAATTTTATTGGTTGCTACATATGATGCTAAGTGCGTGCACACACACACACACACACACACACACACATTGAATAGATGTATGTATACTTTGAATTCAATAATTCCTGAAGGGGCACTTTGTAATCATAGACTTCATCATTAGTGTTGTTATCTTCATTCGATCCTAGCTTTCAATTCCACTAATGTTTTCATTTTAATTATTAATACTCTCAGTTTTGCCTGATTCTTATGAATTTATCTTGCAAACATTTGTTTGTTCGCCTTACAGTGAGTAGGGATATATATTTCAATTATCAATATTCTTGATGTCTAAGTTTTCAATAACTAGATGTGTACGCATTGACATTCTTATGAGTCATTCCTCATTTCCTAAACAGCTGTATTCTTAAACTTCAAAAGTATACAAGGAATCTCAAAATGCATTAAAAAGCTCATATTTTTCTGTAAAGTTAATGTGACTCATATGTCCCCAATAACAATTTTACTAAAATTTATTTCTTTATATTCCTTGCTTATCATAGAATTCTTCTTTCATTTGGAAAATGGAAGCAAGCAGTTTAATCAGGAGAAGCACCTACACATTGCAAGTTATTTTGCTGACACTAAATGGCTCTCATCTTCCCCCTTGGACTCTTGTGGGTATGACCTTTTCTGGCAATGGTAACACCAACAACAGGTCTTTTTGTAAAGATGTAGACTTGGAACTGATAGACTACCTCACTCTACTGGCTGAAGCAAGTCAGGTGGCCAAAACCAAATTATAGCAATAAGAAAAGATAATGTGAGTCTAAAGGTAAGGAGTAGCAAATTTACTTCACAAAGAGCATGAATAGAAAGAAATAACTTCCTAATTACCAAACTTTATCTTCAATCCATTCACTTTACATAAAATGTATTCACAGGGTGTTATTTTCCTTTAAAATAAACCTCTCAGAAGAAAAATTTTAAAAAATAGTTTCAAGGGTTTGGCCATGCCTTTAGAACAAAATTAAAAATACAACAGGCCTCTCAAAGCTACTGAAAAAGTCACTGAATTTACAGTTCCAGCAGAACTCATACTTTGCCGCGAAGAAAATATTGATTTTCTGTATTTTCAACCATGACCTTGCATGTGTGGTAACCATAGAAACAGCCTAAGCTTTGGTAAAGCCAACATGGTGAATTCATATTAAAGTAGCTAAAGCAAATAGACAAGAAGGTTGTAATAATTACTATGTTTGAACAATGTAGGAGAGGAGGCACAGAGAGTGAGGAGGGTGGAAATCAGACCTGAGGAGAACAAGGGCGAGAGGATAGAAGGCCTGTAGAGAAAAGAGAAACTGAAGGTGGGGCATCTCTGTGAAAAGGTGGGAGACTTAAGCCAGGGTAGGCTCCTGGGAGGATATGAGGGGGACTCAAGCAGAGACTCCTAGTAGCAGAGACCATAGAAACTGAAAATTACACCTTCTAACTCGACTAGTCCTCTGGTAAAGGGAGGGGAACACCAACCCATCCACAAAACTTGGACCAAAAATTTATCCCACCTACAAGATGTGCAGAGATAAAGATAGAGCAGATAGAACAGATATTGAGGGCCAACCAAAGACCCAGCCTATTAGAGAGTGCCAACCCCTAACACTATGAATCATACTCTGCTAAGGTTTCAGAAAGGATCCTGTCAGAGTTGTACTCTGAGAAGACAGAGCCTCAAAACAGATGCTGAGACTCAAAACCAAACAATGGGTGATGACTTATGGAGTCTTGGGGAATAGTGAGAGGAAAGAAATAATGACCGGAAGTGACTGGAGCTCCACAAGGAAAACAGCAGAGACAACTAACCAGGACCCGGAGGGTTTTGCTGAGACAGAAGCATCAACCAAAGACTATGCATGAACTGGACCTAGGCTCCCTACAAAGATGTAGCAGATGGGCATCTTAGGCTTCATATGGGTCCTCTAGTAAGGGAAGTGGGGACTGCATCAGACATGGATTCACTTGCTAGCATCTATATCACTTTCCCCTGGCGGGACTGCCTTGACAGTCCACAGGGTATAAGAGGACATGTTCAGTCCTGATGCAAATTGATAAGCTGTGGTGTTCAGTTCTGATGCAACTTGATGGTAAAAAGAGCAGAGAAGAGGGAAGAGGAAAGGGAGAGGGAGAGGGAATAGTACTGGGAGAGGAGGAGGAAAGGAGTTACAGGGATGTAAAGTGAACACAATAAATAAATGAGAAAAAAGAAAAAGAAATAAAAGCCCTAATATAAGAGTAAATAAAAATAATTACTGTGCCCTATGACTAGTGTTTAATAATCTGAAACCTTCCTTAACATCTTTAATCTAAAAGTTCTCAAACTTAATTGCATATTAGAATTTCTTGGGAATTTTTGTCATATTAGTGTCAATAGCAATAAATCAACTTCTGTTTTATTAGCATGTAATTGTATAACATAATGTATTTAATTCTGAAATTTTCATGCATGCATATAATATACTTCATAATATTTCTCCCTGCTTCTCCCTTTTCTTTTCCTAATTAGTTTCACTTCTATGTTCATGCTTTTTAAAATTTAAGTTCAGAATATAAGAAAATATGTAATAATTTTAAAATCTGGCTTACTTAGTATGATGATATACAGTTCCATTTAACTTTTTTAAAAAATGTTTTGTTTCTACTTATTGATGATTAAAATTGTATCATGGTTTTTATTACCCCTCAACTGTTAATAGATATCTAGGCTACTCCATAGCATAGCTACAATGATTATTGCCATACCAAAAACAATGTGCAGGTATCTCAACTGTATGCTGAATCATATTCCTTCTGATAAGACACGAAGGAGTGATAAAGCTGATGATATGATAAGCCAAATCTAGTTTGAACTATTTTAAAGAATCTCCATTCTGATTTCCACACCAGCTGGGCTGACTTACAGTTACTGTAGAAATTTTTAAATGCCAGTGCCTAAGTACATAAATACGATCCCCTCTGTGCATATAATGCTACTTGTATGTATTTAATTTCAAAGTTGACAACTTGGTTTGGATAATCAATTAGGATATGTATATGAAACAACAATTAAGAAAAAAAGTTAGAAGCCATAAATTTGAGAAAGAACAAAAATGGCACATGGGAAGAGTTGGAGAAATAAAGGGGAAGGAGAAGTGATGTAATTATATTTTAATTTCAAAAATTATTTATTATTTTCTTAATATTTTGTGTTTAGAAAAAATGTGGTTCACTATATCCAGAGAATCTAAATGTATTATTCTAAACTTATCAGTACTTGTTAACTATAATAGTTTAACAGCACTCATTAATTCTAATAACTTATATTGACTTTTATGGATTGCTGCATACACAACTGAACCACTTTAAATAACAGCACTTTAAGTATTTAATCTCTAATCCTTTTACATTTTTTCCTTGCCTGACAAGAGTAGCTGGAAATGCTGGTAAAACTATGAGTAACATGAGGAGATTGAGCATCTTTGTCTCATTGCTAATCCAAGAAAGAAAATATTCAAGATTCACTGGATCAGAATTAATATAAAATGTGGTCAAATACTTTTTTCTATGGATAATAATCTGATTCTGTGTACTAAACTAAAAAACAAAATGTTTACATGCCAAGAGCACATCTTAAGAGATATTTGATTCAGTTTGAAATAGATCTAGTATTATTTTTAAAGATATGCTTATTTTTATTTCACATTGCATGATATTTTGCTTGCATGTGTTTCTGTGTACCACTTCCATGCCTGGTGTCTATGGGCACCACTATAGATCATTAATAGCCACCATTTGAATCCTGGTAACTGAAAACAGGTCCTTTGTGAGAGCAAGTACTCTTTATCACTGAACTCTCTCTTTCTCTCTCTGTCTCTCTCTCTCTCTCTGAAGCAAAAATATCAGAATTGTTTAATTACTCCATAATATGGAGCAAAAAATTGAGATCATCGCTCTGACCAAATATATACCTACTCATTTCTAATATTCTCCATACAATCCAAAGTTAATTCTAAGGCTGTCTTAACTAAATGTACACATGTTACTATAAAAGCTAACTCATTTTGAAATAGATACCTCAAAAGAGACAAACCAGTGCAGGCAGTATCTTTTTCTAGGAGAATTTAACTAGGTATAGGATCTTTGGCTCTAATTCTAACTCAGACACAACTAACTCTGCGAGTTTGGACCAACCACTGCCCTTCCTTGGAATCATTTACCTCATCTACAAAAAAAAAAAAAAAAAAAAAAAAAAGGATTTTATTCACTGATACAGAATTCCCTTCAAGATTATTGAATCTCCTTCATCTCTATAATCTTATGGTTTCTAAACAACAGGAAGATTAAGCATGCTATGTTCTCTCTCTCTCTCTCTCTCTCTCACACACACACACACACACACTCACACACACACACACATATTAAAATTGAAAGTTTCTGGTGTAGTATGTGGATTCAAAATGCTCCCAAGCAATTCCATATTCAGCCCTGGATGCAAACGTTGAACTTCAAGAATCTTTTGTGCTATTATTTTATGTGTTTTGAAAAAAGAAAAAAAAAGTTTAAAGTTTGCTATAAAATGGAGAGAAAAAAATCAGTAATGTTTTATAGATAATTAAAATTTTATTACCTTTTTCCATTTTTTGCATCTTCTATTTTGACTATATTCTTATGTCATGGTACAGCATCTGATCTCCCTATTCTCCTTAAACCTGTCTTACATTTCATTGCCAATTGATATTTCATTTCTAAAATTGGTAAAGTGATCAAAAGCAGTAGTACTTGGGAAACAGAATTCTTAAGACCTACTGCTATAAAAGGACACCACCAAAACTATAATGGAACATATTCTATTTTTATTTTGCAGCCATGAGAATGTATGTTTGCAGAAGTAGATATTAGTCATAATTCTTTACAAATTTTCTAGTATCTGTAAGGAAAGAGGAGGAGATGAAGGAGGGAGTGGGAGAGAAAGGATACTGAATAAAAACACAGAAAAATGAGCTGAACTTACTTAGATGTAGAGGCAAACTTTTATTATATAAGGCTGTTGAAAGAATGGTAATCATTTGAACAAAGAAGTGCACACGTGACCAGGGTCTGTCAAGCAAAGAAAAAATTTAAAGATACTTTTGCAGAAGCATTAATTTATTCTAACACTTTCCAAATATTTTCTGTAATTCTTCTACTCATTTCTTTCATTGTCCAACTTGATTAAAGTGACAGTTCTGAGAGTTCTCCTCCCAAAATTACATCTCTCGGAATTCTTAAATACAGTTCTAATGCCCTAAACAATAGTCATATCCCCATTTACTCCTATAAGTTTAAACTAAAACTTGGATTTTATGTCTTTTGTTATAATTTTTATACATAACCACAGGTGCTATTGACTTCTATATTAGACATTTCAGGACATCTCCATCATCACAAACTGTCGTATTGAATAAGGATTCTCTAGGACTTAACAGTGTAAAAGCCAAATATCTTTGCTATCCAGAGGTAATTAAGTCTTCTTTACAACCCTATAAAACAATGAGATTAGGTTTCTGTGATTCTATCTTCTTATCATAAAAAAATGGATATAAAATGAGGGAGGGGCTACAGCTGGGATACAAAGTGAATAAATTGTAATAAATTAAAAAAATAAAAATAAAAAATCACTGGCTCCAAAAGCCATGTGATAGATATATGTTTATTTCCTAGGAAGCATAATTATGACTGAGACTGCCTATACAAGGACAGTAACTGTTATAACTCACAATCTGGAGGAATCAGAGTCATACTAGGTGGGATTGCCAGTGATTCTCAAAATATGACTCTTGCCTCACTAGCATTACTTATTTTAAATGCATATTTCTCTGCCCAGTTTTCAGTAATATTGGGTCAGAAAATCTGGAGTATAATCCATTTCAGGGTGTTTTGATAAACTCAGTGATGATACTTATATGTACTATCTGGAAAAAATATTTTCTAGCCCTTTCCCGCATTTTTTCCTTCCTGGCTACACTTTGATTTGACGAATTTAATTTATCGCTCCTTTGAAACTTTGGTATTGTGCAAACCTGTTTGGTGAGATTGTAACCATGATCTTCCAGGGACTGTTAGATTGTAGCATATTCACACTTACTTTCTTTGGCTATTTAGTTTCACTAATGTTATCTATCTATCTGTCTGTCTGTCTATCTATCTATCTATCTATCATCTATCTATTTATTCATTATTACAATTTATTCACTTTTTATTCCAGCTGTAGCCACCCCCATCTCCCCCCAGTCCCACTGTCCCTCTTCTCCCCCTATGTCCTTTCCCTAGTCCCCTGATAAGGGAGGACCTTTTCCCCTTCTAGCTGAACCTAGCCATCAGTACTCATCAGGGCTGGCTGCTTTGTCTTCCTCCTGTGGCCTGGCAAGGCTGCTCCCTCACCCCCAGGGAGAGGTGATCAAAGAGCCAGCCACTAAGTTCATGTCAGAGACAGTCCCTGATCCCCTCATAGGCTGCTCAGTTTTCACTAATGTTATTTAGAATAACCTGCACAGATTGCTCATGTAAGGCTAGCCAAGTGATTACCTAAGAAATATTTTGCACAGTTTCCGAAAGAAGCTATTACAATTGAAAACAGCAGGAAAACACAGCCATTAAAAGAAAGAGAATGCCTATGTTTTTACAACAAAATAATTAGAAGCTATTACTGACGCTGTTTAGATTTAGTGCCCCAACTATCTTCCTTTCAATTAGAAACACTATGCCTGAATAGAAAAAGTCTGGATAAATGCAAGTGTATTTCTACTGCATGGCTTAATAACATATGACTCCCATCAGTAATATAAAATGTGTCAGATTTTCCTAAAGTACAGCTTTTGTGATATGATAATACATTGTTAGGTAAAGAAATGGGCTTCAATTTCAACAATTTATATCATTTATCCACTGTGATAAAAAATCTCAGAGATGAAAATTTTAAAACTAAGTCCAAATTCTACCCAATGTCTGAATGTCTTGCATAGCTTTCACAGTAATTGTCCCTCCTCTATTTGAACTTCTAAAAAGTGAGATTATTTCTTCCAAAGGAAGATTTTCTCATTTTAGAGTAGTCCTAGCTTATTCCAACTCTGTCTGTTAGCATTATTTCTGCCTTCTTGGATGACAAAAGAGTAAACCTAATGCCTCTTTATGTGACAACTTTTCCCATCATAGAAAATTACTAGGATGTTCCTCTTGTCATCTCCATACTAGGTTCAGAGACATTTCTTTTAATTAACATATTCTGGCTTTCATCTAATGGTGATGAAAATAGAACAAATTATTATAAATTTCTTCTACTTCAAAACACTTAATTTAGAGAGTTAAGATTTGACAATTCATAGTTGCTAATTTGAAGAGACAACCTAGCAAAGCACAGATTTTCGTGATTACTGAAGGTTTTTAAGGAATTATACATATCCATTTCACCTTAACTCTATCAGTCTAAACTTAATCTTCCCCATGGAACTGTAAACTTGACTTGGTAATTCAGTATAACAGAAACTCCTCAGCTTACAATGATGTCATCCCCACATACCCATTTTAACTTGAAAATTCTACAGGTTGAAAATGCATATATTCATTTTTCCAATGAAGACTCAAAACATCACATTGTACTTCAAAATACAGTTTAGGGGTGTCTGTGTATGTGTGTGTGTGTGTGTATGAGAGAGAGAGAGAGAGAGAGAGTTTTCTTCAGAACTTGTATTTTTTTTATGTGACACACCTAATCAATCTGGTCTACCTTAGCTTGAAAAAACAGGTAAAAATCCAAGTGCAATTCCTATTGAATAGGTATAGCTTTCACATCATCATGTAGTTGAAAAATATTGAGTTGAACCTTAAATAGACAGAGACACAGCCATCTATACTTATTAATAAGAATCTGCTACAAATAGGGACTTACTTGTGTAGTTTAATTCTAGGGAATAAAATTCACAGATACTTACATAAATCAAAACTCAATAATTTTCTCTTTAACGTATTAGTACTCCTTAGGGGAAATGGCCAATTCAAGCAGCAGAGTATTAGACTAGTTGTCAGAAAAAAGTCTAGTTTGTCAGTATCAGATGCCTCATATACCTGAATGGGCTTCATGTTTTAGTTTGTTCACTGAAAGGATTTGTTGAATTCTAATGTGTTGAGATCCAGTTTGTTAAAGGCTTTCTTATGAAGAGAGAATACACAGAGTACTAAATACAGACACTCCCCATCTGTCGCATTGCCTTACACTTTATGCATTACTCCTGAAACATTCTATCCTTAAGTATTTCTAAATTTAAAAAAAGATAGAATTTTTTACTAGTAAGTTAGAGAAAGTATAATATTTTAAACAACAGTAATTTTGACTTAATGAAATTATAAGTTCAAACATCTGATTAAAAAAGTAATACTTTAAGAAAAACAAAAATTAGTTGCACCAGGTCCATAGTTACGTCAATTATAATTTGATATTTCTTGGTTTTGTTTGTTTGTTTTTCTTTTTCTTTTTTATTAATTACAATTTATTCATTTTGTATCTCAGCTATAGCCCCTTCTTAGTCCCTTACCAATCTCACTCTCCATCATCTCCTCCCATGTTCCTCCCCTAGTCCACTGATAGGGGAGGTCCTCCTCCCTTTCCATCTGACCCTACCTTATCAGGTTTGTTGTTGTTTCTTTATTTTATCATTTTTAGTTTATTTTTAAAATTTATTCACTTTGTATCCCAGCTTTAGCCCCCTTTCTCATCCTCTTCCAATCTCACCTTCCCTCCCTCTTCTCCTCCCATGCCCCTCCCCAAGTCCACTGATACAGGAGGCCCTGCTCACCTTCCATCTGACCCATGCCTATCAGGTCTCATCAGTACTGGATGCATTGTCTTCCTCTGTGGCTTGGAAAGGCTGCTCCCCCGTCAGGGGAAGGGGGTCAAAGAGCAGGCCATTGAGTTCATGTCAGAGACACTAAGACATTATTTGTGAGAATAAAAATCTATCAGTTTAAGAATTGGATAAGTTGTGCTGTCTCTATTTATGATACATGTAAGTTGTAATTCAGACAACTAGGTCATGACATTTGAAAACTCCAAGATGGGACTTGAAAATGTTAGTCTGAAAAGAAATAAAAGAACCAATTTAATGATGAAGAAACATGGCACTGTAAAATTATGAATACCTGTGCAATGTACATATAAACAAGAAAAGCTGCTTATTGAGAAAAGCATATGGACAGTGAAGATGACATCATTTGCATACTTTTTTGTCTAAACTCTTTTTTAATTTATTTTTATTTTTTATATTACTTACAGTTTATTTACTTTGTATCCCAGCTGTAGCCCCCTCCCTCATTCCCTTCCAATCCCACCCTCCCTCCCTCATCTCCTTCTTGCCCCTCTCTAAGTCCACTATGACCTGGAGAGGAAAGGAGCTCCACAAGGACCAAATATATCTGGGCACAGGGGTCTTTTTTAAATTATTATTGGTTACATTTTATTAACTCTGTATCCCAGTTGTATCCTGCTCCCTCATTCCCTCCCAATTCCACCCTCCCTCCCTCATCTCCTCCCTGTCCCTTTCCAAGTCCACTGATAGGGGAGGACCTCCTCCCTTTTCATCTGACCCTGTTTTATCAGGTATCTTCAGGACTGGCTGCAATGTCCTCCTCTGTGGCCTAGCAGGGTTGCTTCTCTCTTGGAGGATGGGGAGGTCAAAGAGCCCACCATTGAGTTCCTGTCAGAAATAGTCTCTGTTCCCCTTACTAGGGTACCCACTTGGTTACTGAGTACCACGGGCTACATTGAGTAGAGGTTCTAGGTAATATCCATACATGGTCCTTGGTTGGAAAAACATTCTCATATAAGACCCCTGTGCCCAGATATATTTGGTCCAGGTGGAGCTCCTATTCTTTCCATGTCATATTAACTCCTGCTTCTTTCATATGATGCCCTGCACTCTGCCAAAGGTTTGGTTATGAGTCTTAGTATCTGATTTGATACACTGCTAGGTAGTCTTTCAGAGGCCCTTGGTGAAACAACCCAGATGTCCATCAAAGGAGGAATGGATACAGAAAATTGTGGTATTTTTACACAATGGAATACTACTCAGCAATCAAAAAAGAGGAAATAATGAAATTTGCAAGCAGGTAGTGGGATCTAGAAGAGATCATTCTGAGTGAGGTATCCCAGAAGGAGAAAGACATACATGGTATATACTCACTTATTTAGACCTATAAGATATGATAAACATAATGAAATCTATACACCTAAAGAACATAAACAAGAAACCAAGATCAAAAACTCAAGTGACAACACATGCTGGAGAGGTTGTGGAGAAAGGGGAACTCTCCTCCACTGCTGGTGGGAATGTAAACTTGTACAACCACTCTGGAAATCAATCTGGTGCTTCCTCAAGACCCAGCCATACCACTCCTAGGTATATATCCAAAAGAGGCTCAAGTACACAATAAGGACATTTGCTCAACCATGTTTGTAGCAGCTTTATTTGTAATAGCCAGAAGCTGGAAACAGCCCAGATGCCCCTCAACTGAAGAATGGATGCAAAAATTGTGGTACATCTATACAATGGAGTATTACTCAGCAATGAAAAATAAGGAAATCATGAAATTTGCAGGTAAATGGTGGGACCTGGAAAGGATCATCATGAGTGAGTTGTCCCAGAAGCAAAACGACACACATGGTATATACTCACTCATATAGACATACAACATAGGATAAACCCACTAAAATCTGTACATGTAAAGAAACTAAGCAAGAGAGAGGACCCTGACTAAACCACTTAATCCCCATCCCAAAAGCAAAGAGGATGGACATTAGAAGAAGAAGAAAACAGGAAACAACCTAGGAACCTGCCACAGAGGACCTCTGAAAGCCTCTGCCCTATAGACTATCAAAGCAGATGCTGAGCCTGATGGCCAACTGTTGGGCAGAGTGAATGGAATCTTATGTAAGAAGTGGGAAATAGTAAGAGCTGGAGAGGACAGGAACTCCACAAGGAAAGCAACAGAACAAGAAAATTTGAACACAGGGAACTTCCCAGGGACTCATACTCTAACCAAGGACTATTCATGGAGATAACCTAGAACTCCTGCACAGATGTAGCCCATGGCAGTTCAGTGTCCAAGTGGGTTACATAGCAATGGGAAGAGGGACTGCCTCTGACATAATCTGATTGGCCTGCTCTTTGATCACCTCCCCCTAAGGGCGGAGCAGCCTTACCAGGCCACAGAAGATGACAATGCAGCCACTTCTGATGAGAACTGATAGACTAAGATCAGAAAGTAGGAGAGGAGGACCTCTCCTATCAGTGGACTTGGGGAGGGGCATGCGTGAAGAAGGAGGAGGGAGGATGGGATCAGGAGGGGAGGAGGGAGGGGCTTATGGGGGGATACAAAGTGAATAAAGTGTAATTAATAAAAGTTAAATAAAAAATTTTAAAAAAAGAAAGAAGACCGGGGATAAGATGATCAATCCTCACTTAGAAAGACAAATGGGATGTGTATTGGATGTAGGAGAAAACAGGGGTCTTTTATGAGACTGTTTCTCCAACCAAGGATCATGTATGGATATAACCTAGAACCTCTGCTTGGAGTAGTCCCTGGTAGCTCAGTATCCAAGTGGGTACCCTAGTAAGTGGAACAGGGACTATTTCTGACATGAACTCAAGGACTGGCTCTTTACCTCTCCCTGCCCCTGAGGGAGGAGCAGTACTGTTAGACCACAGAGGAGAACTTTGCAGCCAGTCCTGAAGGCACCTGATAAAACAGGGTCAGATGAAAGTAGAGGAGATCCCCCCCAATCAGTAGACTTGGAAAGGGACAGGGAGGAGATGAGGGAGGGAGGGTGGCATTGTGAGGGAATAAGGGAACAGGACCCAGATGGGATACAAAGTTAATAAACTGCAATGAATATTAAAAAATTTAAAAAAAATATCCACTGATGGGGGAGGTCCTACTCCCTTTCCATGTGATTCTAGTTTATCAGGCATATACTCTCTTACAAGTGGGTACTAGACCTATAAGATAGGATAAACATACTAAAATCTGTACACCTCAAGAAGATAAACAAGAGAGGACCCCGGGGTATGATGATCAATCCTCACTTAGAAAGACAAATGGGATGGACATTGGAAGTAGGAGAAAACAAGTAACAGGGCAGGAGCCTACCACAGAGGGCCTTTGAAAGACTCTACCTAGCAGTGTATCAAAGCACATGCTGCGACTCATAACCAAACCTTGGGCAGAGTGCAGGGAACCATATGAAAGAAGGGGGAGATAGTAAGACCTAGAGAGGATAGGAGCTCCACAAGGACCAAATATATCTGGGCACAGGGGTCTTTTATGAGACTGTTTCTCCAAGAAGGACCATGAATAGATATAACCTAGAACCCCTGCCTAGATATAGATCATTGATCACCGCTCAGTATCCAAGTGGGTTCCCTAGGTAGGGGAACAGGGACTGTCTCAGACATGAACTCAATAGCTGGCTCTTTGACCTACACCTCTGACCCCACCCAAGGGAGGAGCAGCCTTGCTAGGCCACAGAAAAGGACACTGTAGCCATCCCTGAAGATACCTGATAAGCCAGGTTTCATAAGGGTTGGCTGCATAGTCTATCTCTGTGGCCTGGTGAGGGTGTTACTCCCTCAGGGGGAAGTATTATTCTACCTGTGATATAAGGAAACATGAAAAAGCAACAGGATAGGTATTCAATTTAGAGTGACTTCTATCATATTTCATACAACTATTTCCAGTTGTTTTGCTTTTTAATATTCAAAGAAAATTTTATGCTCAATGTCAAATCTACTTTCTACTTTTGTAGAAGCTAAAGCTAATGATTATATTGTCCTTTTTAAAGCTTTACTGGTATTTTGAGGGTTTTTGTTTGTTTTGTTTTGTTTTTACAATAATAAGCTCTTGTGAATTTTTATGGCATTTGCCAAAATGATAAAGTAACTGAATTTATGGCCTGAGCTCAGGAAACTTGTTTTCTCTTTGACATTTTACCTCCTACTATTTTAAAATTAGCTGATGAAACATGAATATCAGAAGGGAAAAAAGACCTTTTGAGATAATCGTTTGATTGCTTTCTGTACCAGTTCTCTTCGTCCAGAAATGTACTTTATATGGTTGAGTTAGTTGATTTTCACATGTCCCACATGTTGTTAGATCTGGAAGTTCCTTGGCATCATATTTCAGACTAATAATCTTAATAACTTTAATATTCTGCAATGTGTTTAATCTAGTATTATTTTTTATACAGGTTAAATTTTTCCAAAGGCCACTCATCATTTTAGCAAAAGGAATTTTTAATGGTTTTGTGGCTTTTTAATAGCTCAACTTCAACTCTTTATTACTGGCATTTAAAGCAAAAAGAAGTTTTAAAGAAGTATTTTAGTTTGCCCTATAGAGGCTCCCAGTGATTATATTGGGATTATTCCTACCATGTCTGGCTGTTTTTCAAAAGAAAGAAAGAAAGAAAGAAAGAAAGAAAGAAAGAAAGAAAGAAAGAAAGAAAGAAAGAAAGAAAGAAAGAAAGAAGAGAGAGAGAGAGAGAGAGAGAGAGAGAGAGAGAGAGAGAGAAAGAAAGAAAGAAAGAAAGAAAGAAAGAAAGAAAGAAAGAAAGAAAGAAAGGAGAAAAGAAAGAATTTCTTCTCATTTCTTTCCAGAAAAAAAAATAGCCTCTTTAGATAGTCTTATAGAATTACTATAAAATACAAGCTACAGAGGACTTCATGTTTACCAAATTCCAAGTGGTGACTATATATTTCAACCTGGGTCTCACAACCTTACTACATAGCTGCTGTGTATACTAAAGAATATTGATTAGCATCCTTGGCATCAAACAATTATGTTCCAGTAGGACTCACCCTTCCCCAAGTTGTGACCAAGAAAAATGTTCCCAGACATTGTTAAGTGCTCCCAGAAGGGACAAAATTACTTATCTACAACCCACAAGCTTTCATTATCAATTACATTATCAATTTTAATCCTTGCTATATCCCAGATTTGTAGATGGAAAAGACAACTAAAAGAGGATAAGTAATTAGTCACAACTAGCAAAAGAAGGGCCCAAAATTTATATTCCTCTATTGAATTTAAAGCTATTTTTATGGTTAACATAGTCATTTCAATAGCAATATATTTAGAGTCCTTGTTTTACTTATATATTTTATCATTTCTCACTTTCATGATATTCTAGACAGTAATGTGGCTACAGAAAGATCCAGGCTCCCCCATCACCTAGAGACAAGTATATCAGGACAAACATTGAAATGCCACCAAGTCAAATCTGAATCCAACTCTAGTTCACATAAACAGACAACATGTGACTGAGACATTCACATTAAATGCATACATAAATCAGCTACAGTGCCAAATGCTTTCAGAATAAAAGAAAGGCAGAATTTATGTTTGTCTTATTTTCCATGTTTAGTCCATCTTTTAAATCTAGCATTCCAAGCTACACTGTAAAAGTAACACTCAAACAACAAAAATTGGAATCAGTCTCAGCTCTACCTCTGGTTGTCACAGTCAACCTTTCTAAGGTCAACAGACCAGTCTCCAACACAATGAGGGTTAAAGGGTTTGAAAAATGTCAAAATGTCAAAAGAACAAAACTATACATATCAAGTCCAAACTACTGAAGGACATCTATTGAGTTGCTTTGAAATTATAAGGGCTTAAAAAAAAGTCTAATATTTCTATTCTTTGAAAGTTTTCATACTTAAGTATGATCAGATAATGTTTATGCAGTAGGATTTGCTAAGTTAAATGTAATATGTACAAATGAATATGGAATAAGGTTCATCTAAATAGTGGAGGTTAGATACATTGAATGAGTTTTGTCATGTTAATGATTTGATTAATAGCAAAACCATAGTAGTATAAATGGCCTATTAATTGATTGAACATTGCCTGTTTTTTTGTCATCTGATTTCTATCTGTAGGAGTATTCAATTTTGTAAATGAATGCTATGGATTAAATCGACACATTTCCCTATTGCACCCAGAAAATCAGGACAAATTTACAGAATGAAAGAACTAGCTTGATTTCAGCCTTTAAAGGATTTTGTTGACTAATTTTTGAATTCTTAAAAGACTCGAGGATTTTAAGGAAAAACCCTTGTAAAAATTACTTGAAAATAATAATTGTCAATATTAGAAACAACATGGTCAATGTGTATTTGACATAGAAATATTATAATTCCCCTTAGCGGGCTTTATTTTCTATTTTCAACTGTAAATTGTCATGGAGACATTGGCTTGAGCAATATACAGAATCCAGTGAACTAATTATGTTTCTAGTCAATCTCTTATGGTGTGTTGATATGAAGTATCTCCCAAACAGGCTCTTGTGTTCAATTGGTTTCATTATTGAGAGGTGATTGGATCATGATGGTACCGACTTTATCAATGGTTTAATCCATAGCTAACTTCATATCAAATGTGTCATTAGGAGGTGGGGCCTGGTTAAAGTAAGTATGTCACTGGGGTATTCCTTTCTAGGAATGTATCTTGCCTCTAAACCCATTTTTGCTAGTCCATCTTCCTGGCCATCATGAAGTAAATAGCTCTGCTGTACTGTGTACTTTCTACTGCGTTGTTATCTTTTACCACAGGCTTATGGCAATAAGGACAGCTACCTTTGAAATAAAACATCTGAAATCATAAGCTAAAATTATGCATTGTTTTCATTAAAATTCTGCAATGGTTCATATGTTAAGGGCTTCATTTTCAAGAATACAATATTGGAGTATTCCACAGACATTAAGAGGTGAAGCCTAGTAGGAGATCTTTAAATCCCTGCAATAATACTTCTTAAAGGGATATTAGCAGTCTAGCAAAACTTGCTCCTTTCTGCTCCCTTGTTCACAATGTAAAGTGGTTTACTCTGCCAAGTATTCAAGCTGTGATTGTCTGTCCTGCCAGAGGCTCAACATATTGGGACCACTGGATCCTAGAGAGAAGTTTCAAATACCAGGGACTGAACCATCATTTTCTTTTAAGTTAATTGTCTCTAGTATTTATTATTATTATACATGAAAGCTGATTATCACACTAGCTACTTCTGGAACATTACTATGACTTTATTACAATAATGCAATGTCACTGATGTGACAGTCCTGTATATTTGTTCAGCTACTGACAAATTTTGCATATTATACTGGGGTTCCAGTTAAGGAAGTTAATCAGATAATTCAATAAAATCACACATTCCCTATTTACAGAAAAGGGCTGGATCTGGATCAGGAGGAAGGTTGGAAGAAACTGGGGAAGTAGAAGCAGAGGAAACCATAATCAGAAGATAATTATGTGAGAAAATAAGCTATTTTCAATAAAAGAACAAAAAGAAAATGTTTTAAATTTTTTCAGTCCTGACCACAAGTAGAACGTTAAGAGTAGATATACTGAAGAAGAGTCATCTATACGAGTAACAAACATTCCAATGGGAAAAGGGAAGTCTGGCCCTCCTTGGCATTTCTCAGAACTCTTATAGAATCAAACTCTGATTTTTCAAGAAAAGTTTTGATTGCTTTACAGGCCTTTGGCTAAGATCAAGTGTAGTATCTGTTTTTATGAGCTAAAAAGAGAAAAGCTTTGAGTCCCCAAGGGAATGAGAGGTAGATAGCTGACAGGCTGATCTGCTCAGATACCTCTCAGGCCCAGATCCAGGGTTTGAGTTGGCCCACTCCATCTGTAAACTGCTGGAGTGCATGAAGGGTTGTACAGATCCCAAAGTACAGAATCTCTACGACACAAGACAACAACAGGATATCCAAGAGTCCAAGTGAGGTTCCAGAAGACAGAGGCCTCATACCAGGCCAATGGTTCATTGCAATAAATATTTGGAAGCAAAGGAGTGCGGTCACACTGTGACACACTAAGGCTCACACAACATTGTTTTTTTTCTATGTTGATGGGGACAGGTTGCAAGGGTAGAAAGCAGGTATGAATGAAGGGGGAGTTTGATGGAATTGGAGTGCATGATATGAAATTAACAAAAAAATAATAAAAAGTTTGTTTGTTTTAAAGCTTTAAGCCAGGCGTGGTGGCACATGGCCTTAATTCCAGCACTCAGGGAAGCAGAGGCAGGCAAATGGCTGTGAATTCAAGGCTAAACAGTCTACAAAGCCATTCTTAGATAGCCAAGTCTTGAAAAACAAAAACAGAGGGATCCAAGACGGTGGCACTGACCACCAAGGGCATGTGAATGGCAGCTCAGCAGGGAGAGCAGGGTGACCAGCAGGCTGTACTTTGGACCCCCAAAACCCTGACGTCTATGTTTCTCAGGTGAGAGGAGAATCCATGAGGATACTTAAAGGTCTGTCTTTAGGTAACCCAGCTAATGCCTGGAAAAATTCCCAACCGGCACTGCCACAACCCAAGACCACCAGCACAATCCCACCATTTGTGGATATCTTCTGGGAACCTGGTGCAGCTCTCTGGGGTCTGACACTGCACACCTAAGCCACTCGTCCAAACTCACTAACTGGGGATATATTCCTGGGACTGGCCAGTCCCAGCAGCAGCTTGCTCAGCTCTGACCCTGCAGCAGTAGGCCGCCCATCAGAATGTACCACCAGTGGATACTTTCCTGAGACCAGTAGCATGCAAGCAGGGCTCCTGGGATACAAAGTGAATAAACTGTAACTAATAATAAAAAAAGGAACACACCTCTGCAAAAAAGATACTACCTCAGAGTAAAGGTCTGGAAAAAGGTTTTCCAAGCAAACAGAAACAAAAAGCAAGCAGGAGTAGCCATCCTAATATGCAATAAAATACACTTTCAACCAATATTAATCAAAAGAGATGGAGAGGGACACTTCATCCTCATTTTCCACCAGGAGGACATCACAATCCTGAACATGTATGCACCAAACAAAAGGGGTCCTGTATTTGTTAAATAAATATTTTTTTAATTTTTCATCAATTACACTTTATTCATTCTGCATCCCCCCATAAGCCCCTCCCTCCTCCCCTCCCAATTCCACCCTCCCTCCTCCTTCTGCTTGCATGCCACTCCCCAAGTCCACTGATAGGGGAGGTTCTCCTCTCCTTTCTGATCTTAGTCTGTCAGTTCACATCAAAAGTGGCTGCATTGTCCTCTACTATGGCCTGGTAAGGCTGCTCCCCCCCAGAGGGAGGTGATCAAAGAGCAGGCCAATCAGATTATGTCAGAGGCAGTCCCTCTTCCCATTACTATGTAACCCAATTGGACTCTGAACTGCCCTGGGCTACATCTGTGCAGGGGTTCTGGGTTATCTCCATGAATAGTCCTTGGTTGGAGTATGAGTCTCTGGGAAGTTCCCTGTGTTCAAATTTTCTTGTTCTGTTGCTCTCCTTGTGGAGACCCTGTCCTCTCCAGCTCTTACTATTTCCCAGTTCTTACCTAAAATTCCATTCACTCTGCCCAACAGTTGCCCATCAGGCTCAGCATCTGCTTTGATAGTCTGAAGGGCAGAGGCTTTCAGAGGCCCTCTGTGGTAGGTTCCTAGGTTGTTTCCTGTTTTCTTCTTCTTCTGATGTCCATCCTCTTTGTGCTCAAATCAAACATTGATCCCAACACATTCATAGTGGGAAATGTCAACACCCCACTCTCACCAAGGGACAGACCATTAAGACAGAAGCTAAACAGAGAAATAATGACATTTACAGAGGTCTTAAATCAAATGGACCTAATAGATGTCTACAGAACCTTTCACCCAAACGCAAAAGAGTATACCTTCTTCTCAGCACCTCAAGGAACCTTTTCCAAAATTGACCATATAGTTGGGCACAAAGCAAGCATCAACAGATACAGAAAGATTTAAATGATCCCTTGTATCATATCAGACCACCATGGTCTAAAATTAGACCTCAACAACAACAGAAAAAACAAAAAGCCTACATACACATGGAAACTAAACAACTCTCTACTCAGTGATACCTGGGTCAGAAGAAAACAAAGAATAATTAAAGACTTCCTACAACTTAATGAAAATGAAGGTACAATTTACCTAACTTATGGGACACAATGAAAGCAGAGCTAAGAGGAAAGTTCATAGCACTAAGCGCTTTCATAAAGAAATTTGAAGAATCTCATACAAGCAAATTAATGGCACACCTGAACGCATTAAGAAGAAGAAGAAGAAGAAGAAGAAGAAGAAGAAGAAGAAGAAGAAGAAGAAGAAGAAGAAGAAGAAGACATACCAAAGAGGAGTAGACCTCTAGAAATAATCAAACTTAGGACTGAAATCAATACATTAGAAACAAAAAGAAGAATGCAAAGAATCAACACAACCAAGAGCTGGTGTTTTCAGAAAATCAACAAGATAGACAAACTCTTAGCCAAATTAAATAAAAGGCATAGGGACAGTGTTCAAAATAACAAAATCAAAAATGAAAAGGGGGACATAACAACAGATACTGAGGAAATCCAAGGATCATTAGGTCTTACTTCAAAAACCTATATGCAACAAAATTTAAATATGTAAATGAAATGGCAAATTTTCCTGATAGATTTCATTTACCAAAGCTGAGTCAAGGTCAGGCAAATAAATTAAATTGTTCTATATTTCCTAAGGAAATATAAGTTGTCATCAAAAGTCTCCCATCCAAAAAAAATCCCAGGGCCAGATGGTTTCAGCACAGAATTCTACCATACTTTCAAAGAAGAGCTAACACCAATACTCTTCAAACTATTCCACAAAATAGAAACAGAAGGAACACTACCAAACTCAGTTTATGAGGCCACACACTAAACCTCACAAAGACCCAACAAAGAAAGAAAAATTCAGATCAATCTCACTTATGAACATTGACACAAAAATACTCAATAAAACACTCGCAAACCGAATCCAAGAACACATTAAATATATCATGCACCACAACCAAGGAGGCTTCATCCCAGGCATGCAGGGGTGGTTGAACATATAAAAATCCATCAATGTAATCCACCATATAAGCAAACTAAATTTAAAAACAAACAAACAAACAAACAAAAACAGAAAAAAAACACATGATCATCTCCTTAGATTCCAAAAAGCATTTGAAAAAATTCAACACCCATTCATATTTAAAGTTTTGGAGAGATCTGGGATACAAGGCACATACTTTTTAAACACAGTAAAAGCAATACACAGCAAGCCTATAGCCAATATCAAACTAAATGAAGAGAAACTTTAAATCAATCCCACTGAAATCAGGTACAAGGCAAGGCTGCCCACTCTCCTCATCTCTTCAACATAGTTCTTGAAGTCCTAGCTAGAGCAATAAGACTACTAAAAGATATCAACGGGATATAAACCAGAAACGAAGATGTCAAAGTATCACTATTTGAAGATGATATGATAGTATACATGAATGACCCCAAAAATTCAATCAGAGAACTCCTTCAGCTGATAAACACCTTCAGTAAAGTGGCTGTAAACAAAATTAAATAAAAAAAAAAATTCTTAAGCCCTCCTGTATACAAAAGACAAAGGGGCTGAAATAGAAATTAGGGAAACAATACCCTTCACAATAGCCACAAATAACATAAAATACCTTGGTGTAACTCTAACCAAGCAACTGAATGAACTATATGAAAAAAAAAATTCAAGTCTCTGAAGAAAGAAATTTAAGAAGATATCAGAAGATGGAAAGATCTCCTATGCTCATGGATCAGTAGGATTAACACAGTGAAACTGGCTATTTTACCAAAAGTAATATACAATTTCAATGCAATTCACCTCAAAATACCAACACAATATTTTTACAGATATTGAAAGAACTAGTCTCAATTTCATATGGAAAACAAACAAACAAAAAAATAGCTGAAAAATCATGTTAAATAAAAGACCTTCTGGAGGTATCTCCATCCCAGATCTCAAGCTGTACTATAGAGCAACAGTAATAAAAACAGCATGGTACTGGCATAGAAACAGACTGATGGATCAATGGAATAAAATAGAAGACCCAGAAATAAACCCACACATCTATGGAAACTTAAACCAAATCCATACAATGGAAAAAAAGATGGCATCTTCAACAAATGGTGCTGGTTTAACTGGATGTCTACATGTAGAAAAATACAAATAGACCCATACTTATCACCCTGCACAAAACTAAAGTCCAAGTGTATCAAAGACCTCAACATAAAACCAGACATACTAAATCTGTTAGAAGAAAAATTGTGGAAGAGCCTGGAACTCTTTGACACAGGAGACAACTTCCTGAACAGAACACCAACAGCACAGGCTCAAAGATAAACAATTAATAAATGGTACCCCATGAAACTGCAAAGCTTCTGTAAAGCAAAGGTCACTGTCATTAGAACAAAACGACTGCCTACAGACTGGGAAAGGATCTTCACCAACCCTCCATGTGATAGAGGGCTAATATCAAGAATATATAAAGAACTTAAGAAGTTAAACACCAACAAGCCAAGTAATCCAATTAAAGAATGGGGTACAGAGCTATGAACTATGTTCATAACAGCTTTACTTGTAATAGCCAGAATCTTGAATCAACCCAGATGTCCCTCAAAGGAGAAATGGATACACAAAGTGTGGTACATTTACACAGAGGAATACTACTCAGCAATTAAAAACAAGGAAATCATGAAATGTACAGGCTAATGGTGGGAACTAGGAAAGATCATCCTGAGTGAGGTATCCCAGAAGCCGAAAGACACACGGTATATGCTCACTTATAAGTGGATATTAGCCATATGCTATAAGATAAACATACTAAAATCTTTAGTCCTAAAGAAGCTAAACAAGTTGGCGGACCCTAGGGAAAATGCTTAATCCTCACTC
Source organism: Meriones unguiculatus (assembly GCF_030254825.1). Lineage (NCBI taxonomy): Eukaryota > Metazoa > Chordata > Mammalia > Rodentia > Muridae > Meriones > Meriones unguiculatus. Next base: position 143,936,738 of record NC_083369.1, on the reverse strand, counting down.
AGAAGGCCAAACAGGATACACATCAGAAGTAGGAGAACACAAGGAACAGGACAGGAGCCTCCCAGGAGTATTGAAGGAGATACTGAGACTCACAGCTAAAATTTGGTCAGAGTACCGGAATCCCTATGGAAGAAGAGGGAGATAAAAAAGACCTGAAGGGAACTGGAACTCCACAAGAACAACAGAGTCAAAATACCTGGGGGGGGGGGGCATGCAGAGACTAATACTCCAACCAAGGTCCATGCATGAAGAGAACGTAGGCCCCTGTTCAAAGGAAGGTTATAGGCTGCTCAGTTTCCAAGTGGTTTTCCTAGTAAGGGGGCAGAATTTTTCTCTGACATGAACTCAGTGGCTGCCTCTTTGATGACCTCCCCCTGGATGGTGCAGCCTTGCCAGGCCACAGAGGAATTTAATGCAGCTGATGAGACCTGATAGGCTAGGGTCAGATAGAAGAGGAGAAGGATCTCTGCTATCAGGGAACTAGGGGAGGATCATAGGTGGAGAAGAAAACGGGTGGTTAGGACTGGGAGGAGAGGAGAGAGGGAGTTGCAGAGGGAATAAAAAGTGAATAAATTGTAATAAATAAATTAATTTAATTAAATTAAAACTAAAACAAACAATTTTTTAAAAAGCTTTAATTAAGGGTCTCATGAAAGCCAGCTTGGCTTCAGAAAATGAAGGGTGGTAAGACAACCTAGAATCTCCTAGAAAAAATAAAGCACTTGCCATGGTGCTTGTGGTGGATTATTAGTTGCCAAAAACAAACTAACAAAGCACAACCTAACTGCCCCCCCCCCCAAAAAGAACTCTGTCATTCTGCCTGTGGTGCTGAAAACAGCTGAGAAAATCTGAACTCCTTGGACAGAGTCTCCAGCTGTGCCTGTTGTATGCCAACTCAGTATAAAGATAAACCCTCACTGGTTCTGACTTGCTTTCCAAGAATTTCCTGATGCCTGAGGTGCTTTATTTACACGTGCACTTTGTAACTGAAAGACTAGTCCTCAGAGAAGAATCAAAGCAATCATTTTAATTAGCAGCAACTTGAAGGCTGTTCTTCCCCAACCCCCAGTAACCCTCAAGAACCAAGAGCAAAATGTGTAAAATTTTGCCCCAAAGGCTCCTCAACTGGCAGCTGATCAAACTGTGCATAGGCAATAAATCCAGAAAATTGTTTCATACTTGAGCGAAATTTTCAACTGTTAATTTCACCCTACTAAGAGGCAAAGGAGGTCCAAAAACCACTAAAATTATTTCTAAGTTCTTATCAACAGCACTGTGTGCTCTTCCCTGAAACTACAGTCAAAAAAAAAAAAAATCTATGTGATTTAAGAGGACAAACTTCCTAAAAATGTAATTTATAGTGAAGAATGTAGCTCTTCAAAACTAGACATAACATTAAGAATTGAAGTTACATATGTAACTTTAAAAAAAAATTGAACAGAAGCAGCATTAAAATCACGAAGCCCAGGCAAGCAAGATGAAATGGTAAAAAATACATTCACCCCCATCTGTATACCTTTGAAATCAGGTTTTCATTTTAGATGATGGATCTTCATTTCGCTTTATTTTGCTCCCTCCAGATGGTGGAGTTTGACCCTAGTCTATCAGGTCTCATTAGAAGTGGCTGCAATGTCTTCCTCTGTGGCCTGGTAAGGATGATCCCACTTCAGGGGGGAGGTGATCAAAGAGTCAGCCCCTGAGTTCATGTCAGAGACAGTCCGTGTTCCTATTACTAGGGAATGCATTTGGACACTGGGCTACATCTGTGCAGGGGTTCTAGGTTATCTCCATGCATGATCCTTTTTAAGGACTTAAACACCTGTACCCTGGCTGGAGCAGAACCAGCAGGAGGTGATAAAGCTTCAGATGGTGAAAGCCAAACAGTAACAACTGAGCTCTTTTCTCTAGAATAAGGTTTTCACGTGAGTTTATCATCTTTTTGTTTCCCAGAAACTAGTTTTCAGTTGCTATTTTCTCACTAACTAGTATCATTTTAAAGACGGTCTTTATTCTTGCAAGTCAGATGGAACATATTCAATCTCCTTTTGTAAAAATCTATCAAATATGTTATATAAATTCAGAACGTGTACAATACTATCTGCAATTTAATTGAATAAAAATACATCTGAGAGTTAGTGTCTATACAATTCCATAACAACCCATGAACTATGAAACATTCAGGCAGTTATGCAAGTTGTCCCAGCTCCACTAACCCAAGAATGTAGCATACAGATAAACCATTGAAATGCTTCATTATACTGTTTTTGCACTTGCTCTGGTGACATTCTTTCTTAGCAGTAATACCCTTAAACCCTCTGATTCTTTCAAAATGTTGCATGTATTTCTGAGTAACAGCAATCTCTTCAAATTGTCTTTCCTACAGCTTCAGGTTGATTGGCATAGACCTTGACTATGTCACATGTTTCAGTTAATTGAGCATTGGGAAAGTAGCAGCTATGAAAGAAACAGGAAACAATATTTGCAACAAAACTTGGTAACTATTATAAAGTGATATTAAAACATGCAAAACCCTGTAGACCTTGACTTTTCTGAAAATACAAAATTCTCATTGTTTTCAGAAAATAATTTAGAAAACTTTTTGGACCATTTACTGATGAGATGTAACTCCAGAGACATGATATTCTGTACTCTTGAAGAAGTTGGATGATTTTTCTTTTTCTTGTCCACTCCAGTTCCCTTTAAGTGTTTCAGGTCTGCATGGATTTCTTTGGCATCTCAGCATGTAGCTTTTCCAAGACAATGGTCTGATGATACTGCTGTGAAATGTGATTAGGGTATTTGGAGAGAAGGAAGTTGGCTGAAGGTCATTACCAATTAGATGAAAATTCAGATGCAAACTAAAGGCTACTGAGCTACTCAAATAATGAATAATTGTCCAAACTTTTAAAAAGACATTTAAAATGTAATTTCACTGTAGATTTTCATTAAATGTAAAAAAAAAAATGGCAGAAGTAGCAAGTCTATCCAGATAATGAAAGATTAGAGACTCGGCTAAGATTGGAATAGGATTACAGTAATATTTATGCCATCTTCAGAATTTAAGAGATGTTCATGCCAAAGTAAGTTTCATTAACTACTAGTCCTAGAAGTATTACATGCCTAAAATGATGGAGAGGATTTCTCCACATTCTCATACTTAAATATGGAAAATAACAGACTATCCATCTCCTGAGATCAGCATTTTTCTCAACCTAATGAGGGGAGATTAGACTTTTTGCTTTTTTTTTTAATAGGCTGTTATAAAACACTAATTTCCCCAGCTTAAATTGTATTGCAAATATTCCCTGTGAGTATATAAGCGTATAACAACAATTTAATTGTTTTGAAGGGCAAAAGGCAGAATAAACAACTATCCACAAAACTAGAACCTGTTCTCATGTGTTGCTTTAATTATAGTCATTTTAACAGCTTACCAACTGCATGCCCTATTATTGTTAGAGGCAATATAATTGCATATAACTAATTGAAACAAAGATGTAACATGAAGGTCTAGAAATATTCAAAGGATTCCAGTGAGTCCAGAATGAAAACTATTTACCATTGCATATGAAAACTAAAGGTTAAAATATAGTGACATGTTTCAACATTCAAAAGGAAATTTCTTCACCCTGAAAAAATCATAAGCAATAGAATAATAGTAAGAAATTTTTTGAAAAAAAAAATCCCCCATCAGAAATTGGAAATGTGACAATATTTAGTGATTGAGCTCAAATCACATACAGGAACTTACTAAGAATTATTTGTAATTCTTTATTTTTTATATTAATTATAGTTTATTTACTTTCTATCCCAACTGTTGCCCCCTCTGTTCTCCCCTCCCAACCCCACCCTCCCTCCTTCATCTCCTCCTATGCTCCTCTTCAAGTCCATGGATAGGGGAGGTCCTCCTCCCCTTCCATCTGACCCTAGCTGTTTGTATCTCAGTCAAAAATGCATTGAAGTACACAAACACATCTAGGCTGTAATGAAATTGCAGCAGTCAGATACACCTGTAGAAAATGAGAAACTATTATCACACTTATTCAGTGAAAGAAACAATTCAGCAGCTGCAAATCAGTAACAACAAATTAGTTCTGTGCTTAAGTCCATGAAGATTGAAGCCAACATTCTCTATGATTTTTATCAAGAAAGGAGGTGGATTTTGTCAAAGTGTGTTTTTTTTAATCTATTGAGATGATCAGGTGATTTTTGTCTTTAGTCTATGGTTTATTACAATTATTGACTTGGATCTGTTGAACCATCTCTGTATTTCAGAGATAAAGCCAATGTGGTCATGGTAGATAATCTTTTTTAATTAATTTATTTTTATTGATTACAGTTTATTTATTTTGTATCCCAGCTATAGCACCCTCCCTCATCTCCTCCAATGCCCTTCCCTAAGTCTACTGATGGGGAGGTCCTCCTCCCCTTCCCTCTGACCCTAGCTTATCAGGTCTCATTAGGACTGGCTGTATTGTCTTCCTCTGTGGCCTGGCAAGGCTGCTCCCCGAGTTTAGTCTCCAAGTAGGTTTCCTAGTAATGGGAACAGGGACTGCTCTGACCTGAACTCAGTGGCTGATTCTTTGATAATCCTTTTGATATACGTGTGCATTCTGTTTGTTACTGTTGTATTGACTATCTTTAAATTTATGTTCATTGGGGATATTGGTCTGTAGTTTTGGGTATTAGAGTGATACTGGCTTCGTAGAAGGGAGTTGGGAATGCTCCTTCTGTTTCTACATTTATTATTATTATTATTATTATTATTATTATTATTTATATTTAAAAAAATATTGTAAGAAGGAGTAGTTGTAGATTTTCTTTGAAAGTCTAGTAGAATTCTTCTGTGACCCCATCTGGCCCTGAATGTTTTTTGTTTGTTTGTTTGTTTCCGTTTTTGTATTTTAGTTTTCTTTTAAGCTAGAAGGCTTTTTGTTATCATTTCACTCTGGATCTCTTTCAATAGTTGATTTCTTCTTCGTTTAATTTTGAAGGTTTGGCTATATCAGAAAAACTTTACATTTCTTTCAGATTTTCAAACTTAATGGAGTACAGGTGTTTAATGTATTTTCTTAATAGCATTCTGAATTTCTTTTGTGTCCGTTGTAACATTAATTCTGTTAAATTGAGTCCTCTCTTCCTTTCTTTTGTTAAGGTGGTCCAAGGGTCTGTCAACCTTATTTTCTCAAAGAATGAGCTTTTTCCAATGATTTCTTTGTTTTTAGTTCATATAGTTCTGATTTTTTATGTAAAAATGTTTACAAATGTGTCCTAATTGGATAAAAATTTTAAAAAATGTCCAAGGATATGGTTTATTTTAGAAAAGCTTCCATGTGTTGCTTAGTAGATTGTGTATTCTTTGGTTTTTTGAGTGGAATATTCTGTAGATGTCTCTTAAGTCTATTTGATGTACAGTATCAATTAATTCTGATGTGTCTTTGTTTGCTTTCTGTCAAGATGACCTGTTTATTGAAGAAAGTAGAATATTATAATCACCTACACCTTTTTAGGCAGTTAGAAATCAAATAAGAATAGTAAATACAAAGAGGAAGATATTATTGATAAACAAAATATTAATAAATTAGAAAATAAATATGAACTAAAGAAAGTAATAAAATAAATACCTTTCCCTTAATAATTTATACACTTTCTTCTTTTAATCCAATCTTATTAAACACTGAATTATTTTTTAATTTTTATTAAAAAACATCATTTGTTCACGTGTGTGCAGTTTTCTTTCTGGACTGAACTGGCTTATTCAATTTTTTATATGTATTTTCATTCTAGACAGTTGGCCAAGTTGTATTGTTTTAATAAGTCTTGAAATTGAATTTTAGCACCTCAACTTGGCTCTTTTTGAAAATCTTTTTGCCAATTTGGGATCTTTTAGCTTTTTCAAAAGACCTTTATGATCATCTTGCCAATTTGTTTAAAAGTGCACATTGGAATTTTCTTTGGGATTAAGTTACATTTATAAAGTAATCAGGGGGAATGTCATAAGTTTTATGGCCCATAAAGACATAGTATCTTTCAATTTATTTAGCTCTCTCATTTTACTCTAGAATTATTTTTTTTAGTTTTCTTTATGTAGCTCTTTCACATATTGAGTTAAATTAATATTGAAGTAGTTTATATTTTATGGTATTTTATTATAATCTGATACCTCTTAGTTAATCTATCATATTATTTTTATATGCCACACACTTTGAGTCTCCCATGGGCTTGCAAGTAATTCTAAATACTCAATGATTCTCCAAGCTAGAGTTGGATGGAGTTGATTCTTTGATCTGATAATATTCTCTCTATTGGTATAAGTAAACTTTTCTTCACATCTTCCCAGGAAGTCATTTCTGTGAGTACATTTTTCATTATCTTCCCCAAACCTATAATGATATCATCTGTATATTCCTATTTTTTATATTGTCCATGATTCACTTTGAATATTATTTTCTGTTCTATAGTCCAGTTAAATACTTATCTATTTACATTCAATTTTATATTGTAATAATTCATTGGCTTTTTGGGGGGGCATACTAAGGATTGAATCTAAGGCCTCCCACATGCTACTCAAGTGTTCTAACACTGAGCTACATCCTCAGTCACTAAATTTTGTGGAAAAAGTTCAAAATGTGATTAAAATAAGCATATGTAATGAAATTAATCTTAAATCACACATTTTCAGTTACCATGACACCTCTTTTATTTAAAATAAAATAAATTTATTTTAAATAAATTTAAAATAAGTCTATACTCCTTTGTTTTTCTTCTTCCATAGCCATTTTTAAGTGACATACTGGAATTCGTAAATAATGATTTCACTATACATCTCTGAAAATAAAAGAACTTTTGCTTTATATTTTAAAAAGCTTAATTAAATATTGCATGCTGATGAAAACCGCCACCATGTTCAGAGCAGTTTTATTAGTAATAGCCATAAACTGGAAACAACCTAGATGTCTCCCTCAACAGAAGAATGGATAAAAAATACTGTGGTACATGTATACAATGGAATACTACTCAGCTATTAAAAACAAGAAAATCATGAAAATTGCAGGCAAATGAATGAAACTGGTAAAGATCATCCTGAGTCAGGTAACACAGTCCCAGAAAGAAACACATGGTATGTATTCACTTATAAGCAGATTTTAGTCATTATATACAGAATAGACATACTATAATGCATAGACCCCAAGAATATAAGTAACAAGGAGGACCCAAGAGAGGATACATAAATCTTACTCAGATGGGGAAATAGTATAGACAGAATAGTGGTTGAAGAGTAGGAACAAAGTAGAAGAGAGAGTGCAGAGAAAACTAAGAATGGAGAAGACAGGTCTGCAGAGAGAGAAGAAATGGTGGGTGGGGTGGGGGCATCTCTTTGACAACCTGCAGACCTGCATCAGGCCTCTGGAAGGATATAAGGGGACTCTAGCTAAGACTCCTAGTAGCAGGGGACATGGAGACTGAAGATGGCACCTTTTATCTAAACAAGACTTTAGTGGATGGAAGAAATCACCAACCCACCCACAAAAAAATAAAAAAAATAAATAAATAAAAAAACACTTAATCAAAAACTTACTCTACCTACAAGACCTGCAGGGACAAAGACAGAATAGGTAGAACAGGTAGAATGTCCAACCAATGCTGGGCCCAACCCCATGGAAGAAAACCAACTCCTATCATGTTTAACTGTACTTTGATATGCTTTCAGACAGGAGCCTACCAGAGTTGTCCTCTTAAAGGCTCCACCCAGCCCAGGTTTGAAAGAGATACTCGCAAACATTGGGTGAAGTATAGAGAGTCTACTGGAGTAAAGGTGGGAAGGATAAATGGACCTAGAGGTGACAAAAGCTCCACAAGGAGACCATCAGAGCCAATGAACTAGGTTCCAGAGGGGACAACCTATGTCTTCTCCATATAAGTAGCCTATGAGTAGCTTAGGATTCATATGGGCTAACTAGTAAGGGGAGCAGTAGATATCTCTGACATAGACTACATTGTCTGCTTTTTGATCACTTCCTCCTGATGGGACTTACCTACCAGGCCTTAGCAGAAGAAAATGGACTCAGTCCACATGCAACTAGATGAGCTGTATGTGTAGGTAGGGGGATCCCCTATTCTGAGGATTAGAGGAAGGGGGAAGGAGAGAATGAATCTACTCACAAATACAACTACTAACACAAGCAACAACTCCACAGACATAAAGTTACATGAAATGAGATAAACTATGAAGTGTATTTTCTACTCATCCCAATTTCATAAGCCAAATCAATCCATAGCTGACAATTCTAAATAATAAAATAAGACAATTCTGAGATTGTGTACTGACTGAGAGGGAATCTTCCAGAATGCCAAAATATTTCTTATCTTTATGTGAATGGGTGGATCCCTTATCATTATATGAACTTGTATGGATCACACAGATAAATTCAAGGATAAAACTCATGTTGTTTTACCTTTTACTTTTTTGTTTTGTTGTTGTTTTAGATTTCTAGTATTACTTTCATTTTATTTCTTTAAGTATTTCTCTGCTATTCGATATTCCACTGTGTTCAATGTCCTTAGTCATCAGGGAAATACAAATATAAATGACTCTGATATTCCATCTCACACCCATCAGAATGGCTAAGATCAAAAACTCAAGTGACAGCACATGTGGAGAAAGGGAAACCCTCCTCCATTGCTGGTGGGAGGGCAAACTTCTACAAACACTTTGGAAATCAATTTTGGTCTTTCTTAGAAAATTGGGAATAGTGCTGCCTCAAGACCTAGGTATACCACTCCTAAGCATATACCCTAAAAGATTCTCCACCATACAATCCAGTCATTTGCTCAATTCTCATGCTTAATTCTCATTCAGAAGGGAAAACAACATAGACACCAGAAGCAGCAGAAGAGAGAAAACAGGATTGGAGCTTACCACAGATCTCCTCTAAAAAACTCCACCCAGCAGGGGATTGAAGCAGATGCAGAGACTCACAGCCAAACTTTGGACAGAGCACAGGGACTCTTCTGGAAGAAGGGGGAGATGGACCTGGATGGGACAGGAACCCTACAAGGAGACCAATAAAAGCAAAAAAGCTCAGTCTAGGGGGCACTGCAGAGACTGATACATCAACAAAAGACCATGCATAGAAAAGACAAAGACCACCCCCTCTGCTCAGATGTAGCCTGTAGACAGCTCAGTCTCCATTGGGATTCTCTAGTAAGGGGAGAAGAGACAATCTCTCTGAGATGAACTCAATTACCTGCTCCTTGATCACTTCTCCTTGGTGGGATGACCTAGCCAGCCAGCCTACAGAGGAAGAGGATTCAGACACTAGAAAGAAAAACAAGCTTGAAGCAAATTTATGATGTAGGAAGGTATTCACTCTAAGTTAGGTCCAGAGATGAAAGTTAGGTCTTGTTATGCACCATGATAACTAATTTAAGCTATACAAGGCCTTAAAAATAAGACATAAGGACCCAGAGGGTACAGGAGCCACATACAGGAGACCAACGAAGAAAAAAAAGTAGAGTCCAAAGGGGACTACAGACACTGATGCATCAACTAAAGATCATGTATAGCGAGGATCTAGACCCCCTTGCAGATGTAGCCCATAGGCAGCTCAGTCTCTATGTGGGTTGCCGAGTAAGGGTAGAAAAGACAGTCTCTGACATGGACTCAGTTGCCTGCTCCTTGATCACTTTTCCCTGATGGGGTGACACCTACCCAGCCCACAGAGGAAGAGGATCCAGGCAGTTCAAATGGGACCTGATAGACTAGGGTCAGACAGTAGGACAGGAGCACTTCCCCTATCAATGGATTAGGAGAGAGGGATGGGGAAGAAGAGTGAGGTAGGGTGGGACGAGGGAGGGGACTACAGCAGGGATATAAAGTGAGTATATTGTAAAAATTATAATTAAAAAAGAGAAAGAAAGAAAAAGAAAAAGGAAGAAAGCCCTAATGCCATATGACATAAAATAGAAAGGAAAACAAACAAACAAACAAACAAAAGAAATAGTTGAACATCTCTGTTTACTTTTCAGAAACAGACTGATAATAAAACAGTACCTCCATGAATTCTCTACTCAGGTCCTGGCCTCATTCATGTTGCAAACTGAATAGGGAAAGGAAGATAAGGAGAAAGAAACACAAAAGCTGGTCCCTTAGATTCATAAATCGCCATGCAATTGGAGAGTTGTGTTCTTAAATGCACTCATAAGCATTTATGGACGAATCTCAGCATTACTTCAGAATTGGTTCACATTTTCTCACCAATGGAGGAATGTCTTATTTCTGTTGTGGGGTGCCCACCAGGGAAAAATACTCACAAACAGATTTAAGCCAATATAAATCTTTACTAGCTGGCTGGCAACTACACTGCATGTTCAGTATCCCAGTGTACTCCCAAGCCTTTCTCAGGGTGAGCTTTTAAGGACAAAAAAATATGTCCTCGGTTGACATACTTCAGTTAACAAGAACAATTAGTCATAAGTGAAGATACAGAAGCCAAAGAGAAAGGTTAATACATTTAGACACTTTCCCAGAACTACAGACTTTGATAGATTAGGTCGTTGTTTCATTTTGCTGGTGATGCTATCTATATGATGAGTTTTACAGCCTGAATGGTACTTCTGCCACAGAGTCAGTTGTGCCAAGGCCTGAGGACCTACTATAATTTCACCATCCGTGGAGAAGCTGACCACATAGAAACCATGCCAGGTGGCCCATGTCTGTAACCTCAGAACCCAGGAAGTAAAGGCAAGAAGATCATTATGAGGTCAAGGTCAGCCTAGGTTGCATAGTAAATTCCAGGTCAGTCAGGGCTACAGAGCAAGACTATTTCTCAGCTTCTCCCTGCTCCCCCTTACCCCCCGCAAAAAAATGGAAGGCAGAAAGGAAGAAGGAAGGAAGAAAAAAAAAAGGGACCACATGGATGTCCCTGATGTTCTTACACTCTTTTATTTCTCCATCTTGGGAGGATTTGTGCATGCTCTTTTTCTGTCATCACCCCGATTCTTTAATTATATAGCACTTTACGTTTTCTGCAACTCACCATCATACCTCACCTGTATACGTTCATATTCTTCTCAGTTTCTTTATATCGTATGATCCAATATCAATCTCACTGAGGGAAAACAATTATTGTGAATTTTCACATGAATGCATTTTCTCTCTCTTTTTTTCATTATTTATTTACTTTACGTCCCAATCGAACCATCCCCTCTTCCTCTCCTTCCAATCCCTTCCTCTGCCTTCCCCTATGCCCCCCACTTCCTTTAATCTCAGAGAAGGGGCGTCCTCCCAGGGATATAAACCTTGGCATATCAAGTTGTAGTAGGATTGGGCACACCTTCTTCTATTGAGGATAGACAAGGCCACACAGATAGGGGAACTGTATCCAAAGGCAGACAACAACAAAGTCAGAGACAGACCCTGCTTCTGCTGTTAGAGATTCCATATGAAGACCAATCTGTACATCTGTTATGTATTGGTAACATGTATGCTCTCCAGTTGGTGGTTCTGTCTCTGTGAGTCCCTATGGGCCTAGGTTAGTTGATTCTATAGGTTTTGTGGTGGTGTCCTTGACCTCTCTGTCTCTTTCATTTCCCCCTCTAGCTACCTCTTCTACAGAATTCCCCAAGCTCTTCCTAATGTTTGGCTGTGGGTCTCTCCATCTGTTTCCATCAGCTGCTGGGTGAAGTCACTCAGATGACAGTTATGCTAGCCTCCTGTCTGCAAACGTAGCAGAATATTATTAATAGTGACAGGGGTGTGATCTTCCTCATTGTGTGGGACTCAAGTTGGGCCAGTCATTAGTTGGCTATTATCTCACTTTCTGCTCCCTCTTTATCTCTGCACCTCTCCTAGGCAGTGAAATTGTGAGTCGAAGGTTTTGTGGCTGGATTGGTATCTGCATCCCTCCATTGAAAGTCTTACCTGCAGAAAGGCAAAGAGAATGGACATCGAATAAGGAGAAAACAGGGAACAAGTCAGGAGCCGGCCACACATGGTCTCTGAAAGGTTCTATCCTACAGGGTATCAAAGCAGATACTGAGACTTGTGGGCAACCTTTGGGCAGAGTGCATGGAATCTTATGAAAGAAGTGGGAAACAGTAAGACCTGGAGAGAACAAGAACTCCACAAGGAAAACAACAGGACCAAAAAATCTGACACGGGGTCTTTTCTGAGACTGATACTCCAACAAAGGACCATGCATGGAGATAACCTAGAATCCCTGCACAGATGTAGCCCATGTTAGTTCAGTATCTAAGTGGGTTCCATAACAATGGGGACAGGGACTGTCTCTGACATGAACTGATTGGCCTTCTTTTTAATCACCTCCCCCTGAAGGGGGAGCAGCCTTACCAGGCCACAGAGGAAGACAATGCAGCCAGTCCTGATGAGACCTGATAGACTAGGATCAGAAGGAAGGGAAGGAAGAGCTCCCCTATCAGTGAACTTGGGGAGGGGCATGCATGGAGAAGAGGGAGGGAGGGAGGAAGGGATTGGGAAGGGAGGAAGGAGGGAGCTACAGGGGAGATATAAAGTGAATAAAGTATAATTAATAAAAATTAAAAAAATAAAGCAAAAGAAATAATAACAATAATAAAAGAAAGAAAGTCTTACTTGGTGTCAAGAGGTGACTGTTTCATGTTCCATATCACTTGCTAGGAGTCTTAGCTAGGGTCACCCTCATATATTTCAGTGAGTTTCCATTGTCTTAGATGGCTAGCTTGTTACAGAGATACCTCCATCTGATTCCAGTTTCAGTTCTCTCTCACCATCTGCCCCACACTTGATCCCACCTTTTCCCCTTGAGCAAGTGTCCTTGTTATATGGTGGAGTATCTTTTGGGTATATACCCCAGAGTGGTATAGCTGGGTCTTGAGGTAGGACTATTCCCAATTTTCTAAGAACCTACCAATTTGATTTCCAAAGTGCTGGGACAAGTTTGCACTCTCACCAGCAAACTTGTTGGTGTTTCCATTGCTCTACATCCTCTCCAGCATGAGCTGTTGCTTGAGTTTTTTACCTTAGCCGTTCTGATAGGTGTAAGATGGAATCTCAGAGTCATTTTGATTTTCATTTCCCTGATGACTAAGGATGTGGAAGATTTCTTTAAGTGTTTTCAGCTATTAAAGATTCCTCTGCTGAGAATTCCGTTTAGCTCTGTACCTCATTTTTAATTGGGTTGTTTGGTTTGTTGCTGTCTAATTTCTTGAGTTCTTTATACATTTTGCATATCAACCCTCTGTCAGATATAGGCTTGGTGAAGACCTTTCCCTATTCTGTAGGCTGCAATTTTGTCCTATTGATGGAGCCCTTTGTCTTTTGAAAGCTTTTCAGTTTTATCAGTTTCTATTTATTAATTAATGATCTTAGTGCCTGAGCTGTTGGTATTCTGTTCAGAAAGTTGTCTCCTGTGTTAATGTGTTGAATGCTATTCCCAAATTTTTATTCTATTAGATATAGTGTATCTGGTTTTATGTTGAGGTCTTTGAGACACTTGGATTTGAGTTTAGTGGAGGTTGGTATTTCTGGATCTATTTGCATTCTTCTACATGCAGACATTCAGTTAGCGCCATTTATTAAGGATGTTTTCTTTTCTTTTTTTTTTTCCATTGCATAATTTTGGCTTCTTTGTCAAAAATCAAGTGTCCATAGTTGTGTGGGTTTACTTCTGGGTGTTCAGTTCAATTCCAATGATCAGCCTATCTGGTCTCATGCCAATATCATCTGGTTTTTATTACTATTGCTTTGTAGTAGAGTTTGAAATCCAAGATGGTGATATGTCTAGAATTTCTTTTGTTTTACAGGATTGTTTTAGCTACCCTGTGTTATTTGTTTTTCTATATAAAGTTGAGAATTGTTCTTTTCAGATCTGTAAAGAATTGTTAGAATTTTGATGAGAATTTCATTGAATTTGTAGACTGCTTTTGGTAAGATAGCCACTTTTTCTATGCTAATTCTACTGATCCAAGAGTGTAGAAGACCTTTTCATCTTCTAATATCTTCTTCAAACACTTGAAATTCTTGTCATACTGGTCTTTCACTTGCCTTTATAAATTTTTTATATTATTTATGGCTATTAGGAAGGTTGTTGTTTCTCTAATTTCTTCTTCAGCCTGTTTGTCATTTGTATAAAGGAGAGCTACTGATATTTTGAGTTAATGTTGTTGAAGGTGATTGTAACTATAGGAGTTCTATGGTAAAATTTTAGGGGTCACTTTTGTATACTATCATATAATAAGCAAACAGTGATATTTTGACTTCTTTCTTCCCAATTTGTACTGCTTTTATCTCCTTTAGTTTTCTTATTATTCTAGCTAGAACATCGAGTACTGTATTGAATAGATGCAGAAAGAGTGGGTAGCCTTTTCTTGTCCCTGATTTTAGTGGAATTGTTTTAAAGTTTCTCTCCACTTGATTTGATGTTGGCTATTGACTTGCTGTATATTGCCTTGATTGTATTTAGGTGTGCACCTTGTATCCCTGATTTTTCCAAGACTTATTATGAAAGAGTATAGTATATACTTCACCAAAAGCATTTTCTGTTAGTGGTTGTTTTAAAATTGTGTTGCACTTTGTCTTTTAAGGAGGCTATCATCTAAATAACTGAGGCTGGACTATTCGTTTGACAAACTTTATGACACAAGAACTGAGCAGTATTAATCTATTTTAACCCTGTAAGCTAATCTGGCTCCCTCCCAGCCTAAATCTCCGAGATATACTTGCTTTTATGGCTTTCTCTACTCCAGCTGCTCTCTCCTGCTATCCCCTGGACCTCTCTTCATGGCTGAATCCCAAATTTTTTTTCTGCTCTCCTGGCTTCCAGGAAGTTCAACCCTATTCTCTCCCTTGCTAAGTCACTGGCTGTTAAGCTTCATTATTGACATATTAGAGAACAATTGGAAAGCAATGTTCACACAAAATTCAGACTGGAGATTCTCAGAACAAGGATCACAAGCAGATATAAGGGCACCAAAATCAGCATTTGACTCTTTACCCAGTACACAAAAACATTATGCCTATCTAATGAGATGAGATTATGCATCTAATGACATGATCATGTGTTTTATTTTCTTTCAGTTTGTTTATATATTGGATTATATTGATGAAGTTTTGTATGTTCAACCATCCATGTATCCCTGGGACCATACTTGATCATAGTGGATGACGTTTTTGATGTGTTCTTGGATTCAGTTTGTGAGTATGTTATTGAGTATTTTTTTGCATCAATGTTTATAAGGGAAATTGGCCTGAAATTTTTTCTTTGTGTTTTCAGTATCAAGGTGACTATGGCTTCCTAGAACGTATTCAGCAATAATCTTTTTGTTTCCAGTTTGTGGAATGGTTTGAGGGGTACTGGTAATAGCTCTTCTTTGAAGTTATGGTAGAATTCTGTGGTTAAAACATCTGGTCTTGCCTCTGAGAAAAAGGTATCCGACGGGTCTGATGCTCTTTGGGTGGATGACACCTAAATGAACATCGGTACAAAGTCCCAATTTATTTCTAATATCAGAGATCAGACCTCTACTCTTGCCTGATGCGTCTAAAACAAAAAGGGGGAACCGTAGAGAGCTGCGGAATGCTATGCCTTAAAGATGGAGCTGGTTTCTGCCTTCCACCTTCCCGATGGTGAGTGCTCTCTGTTACGAACAATTCCACATTTGGCTAAGGCTGAGGATCTGGCTTGCTTCCATGTATGTGGACCTATCTGCATTGCCCACGTGGCACGCCTGTGTTGGCTACCCAGAGGCTATTTAAGCTGTGGGCTGGCTTTCCCCAGGGTCCGAGGATTGTTCAAGGTTCCTGAATAAACTGCATTGAAAAAAAAAATCTGGTCTTGTTGTTAGTTGGGAGACTTTTAATCACTGCTTCTATTTCTGTAGGTGTTATAGGTCTATTGAAATTTTTTACTTAATCTTGATTTAAATCTGGTAGGTGGCTTCTATCAAGATAATCACCTATTTTATTTAGATTTTCCAATTTTGTGGTGTACAGGTTTTTGAAGTAAGACCTAATGATTCTTTGTATTTCCTTGGTTTTTGTTGTTATGTCCCCCTTTTCATTTCTGAATTTGGTAATTTGAATATTTTCTCTGTCTCTTAGTTAATTTGGCTAAGGATTTATATATCTTGTTGATTTTTCCAAAAGAACCAACTCTTGGTTTCATTGATTCTTTGGATTCTTTTTGTTTCTCATTTATTGATTGCAGCCTAGAATTTATAATTATTTCCTGCCATCTACTCTTCTTGCATATGTTTGAGTTTTTTTGCTCTAGAGCTTTCAGGTGTTTCATTAAATTTCTAGTGTATTGTTTCCCTGGGTTCATTATGAAGGCACTTAGTGCTATGAACTTTCTTCTTAGCACTGCTTTCATTGTGTTGCATAATTTTGGGTATACTGTACATTCATTTTCATTCAATTCTAGAAAGTCTTTAATTTCTTCATTTCTTTCTTGACCTAGTCAGTTTGTAGGCTTTCTGTTGTTTCTGTTATTGCTGAAGTCCATATTTAATCCATTGTGGTTTAATAAGATACAGGGGGTTAATTCAATTTTTTTGTATTTGTTGAGGCTTACTTTGTGTCAAACTATGTGATCAATTTTGGAGAAGTTTCCATGAGGTGCTGAGAAGAAAGTATTTTGTGTGTGTGTGTGTGTGTGTGTGTGTGTGTGTGTGTGTGTGTGTGTGTTGGTGAAATATTCTGTACATATTTCTTAACTCCATTTGATGCATAAAATCTGTTCGTTTCATTATTTCTCTGTTGAGTTTCTGTCTGGATGACCTGTCCTTTGTTGAAAGTGGGGTGGTGAAGTCTCGAATATTAATGTGTGTGGTTCAGTGTGTGAGTTAAGCTTCAGTAATCTTTCTTTTGTGAATGTGGGTACCCTTGCAATTGGGACATAGATATTCAGAACTGAGATGTCATTTTGGTGGATTTTTTTTTCCTTTGATGAGTATGAAGTGTCCTTCTCCATCTCTTTTGATTAATTTTGGTTGAAAGTTTATTTCATTAGATATTAAAATGGCTATTCCAGCTTTCTTCATGTTTCTGTTTGCTTGGAAAATCTCTTCCCAGCCCTTTACCCTGAGGTAAAGTCTATCTTGCTGCTGATGTATCTTTCTTGTATGTGGAAGAATGATGGACTGTTCTTATTTTCTCATTCATTTTGTTAGTTTGTGTCTTTTTATTGAGGAATTGAGTTTATTGGTATTGAGAGATATAAATGAGCAATGATTATCAATTCCTATTATTTTTGATGTTGTGGTCATCGTGTGTGTGTGTGCACATGCACTTCCTTTGATTTTGTTAGTGTGAAATTTATTTATTTATTGTGTTTTCTTGGGTGTACTTAACTTCGTTGGGTTGGGATTTTATTTCTATTATCTTCTGTAGGCCTGGAATTATGGAAAGATATTGTTTAATTTGTTTTTATCATAGAATATTGTGTTTTCTCCACTTATAATGATTGAAAGTTTTGCTGGGTAAAGTAAAGTAGTCTTGGTTCTTATAGGTTGCAAGACATCTGCCCAGGGCTTCTGGCTTTTAGAGACTTTGTTTAGAAGTGGGGTGTAGGGTGGCTTACCAGCAGGGGTTCATGGTGGTCTCTGGAGGTGCTGGGAGTAGCAAAGGCATGGGCAGCCATGGGCTATGCTTTCCTGGGCTCCGGGTTAGTTCAGGGGTCAGATCGGTGTGTAAGGCAGCAGAGAAGGATTATGTGACTGACCTGAGATGCTCTGCTGGCATGTCACTTCTGACTAGCTGGGGTTTAGCATTTATAAAAGAAAAGAAAAAAAGAAGTGGAATGTAATTCTGATAGGTCTCCCTTTAATGTGGTATTTGGTATTTTTTCTTTAAGGCTTTTAATATTCTTTTCTTTTGTTCTGTATATTTAGTTTTGATTATTATGTGGCAGGAGGGTTTTCTTTTCTGGTCTAATCTATTGGTGTTCTTTAAGCTTCTTATATGTTTATAGCCATTTTTTAAGTCAAGGAAATTTTCTCTTATTATTTTGTTGAAAATGCTTTCTGGTCCACAGCTCAGCTTCCATCTGCAAAGGCCTACTGACACCCAGGACTGACAAGTGATACCCATACTTCCCAACCCACTACCTACTAGGTCCCCCTGGGCAAGCCTAGCAATGGTAAGCTAAGACCTGTTCCCTGTGCACTCCGTTTTACAGACTACAGCCCGACCTGCATTCCCAGAGATGTCTGGCCATCAGGGACCACAGTATGATACTCCTACAGCCACAGTTCGCAGCCTGCCTTGTTTTGCTGGCACACCCAGCAGTGGTGAGCCCCACCCTGTCCCCTGTGCACCTCATTTCCATTCTATAGTTCAGCCTGCAACCCTTGGAGGCCTACTGCCACATGAGAGAGACAGGTGAGACCCCTACACCCCACCACCCTGCCTGCTGTGTACCTCTGGGCAAGCACAGCAGTGGTGAGATACACATCCTATCCCCTGCACATGCCATCTCCAAGACCACATCCCTACCTGTATTCCCAGAGGCCTGTGGCCATCAGGAACCACATCGCTTCCCCACCTTAGAAGACTCACTCCCCGACTCCCTGCCCTCTGTTTCCCCTAAAACACTACCAAGAGAAGTAAACTATACCTGCTCACTGCATTCTATTTTCTGGCCCATAACTTAGCCTGCATTACCAGAGAAAAAAACAGATGGCTAAAGGCCAGTGTAAGAACACAATCAATGATAAGGGGAGGTCCTCCTCCCCTACTATCTGACCCTAGCCAATCAGGTCTCATCAGGACTGTCTGCATCCTCTTTCTCTGTGGCTTAGTTAGGCCACCTATCCAGGAGTTGGGGAGGAAGAAAGATGGAGGGTAGAATAGGGAGGAGATGATGGAGAGGGCTATAGCTGGGATACAAAGTGAATAACTTGTAATAAGTAATAAAGAAAAAAATTTAAAAAATAATATCTAATACATATAACAAAGTTACTAATAGATTAGCTCTCAAGTGGCTCACCTTAAAATGATAGTTAAATAAGATGAAGAATATGAATTATCTGTATCTAATCATGTTACGTTGTATGCATACACTAAAATATCCCATTATACCTCATGCATCTATATGTATATATATATATATATGTATATATATATATATATAAAACTATGATCAATAAATCACAACTATATTAAAAAGAACACAATTAATAACAGCCAGGGCAATATGACCCCACCAGAACCCAACTATCATACTACAGCAAGAACAGGATATGTGAACACAGCAGAAGCACAAGAAAATGACTTTAAATCCAATCTTGTGATGATGATATAGAGTCCCCACTCCCTGGACTCCCCTTTCTAGCTTATAACTAGGCCTGCCTTTCTGAAGGTCTACCAACACTAAGGACCATAGGTGCACTGGTATTTGAGACTCCTATGACAAGGGTAGCAGAGACCACACAGGTCATAAAAACCTCAGGGAGATACCCTACTTGACCTGAAGACTAGCTAATCATCAGAACTCTAGGTCATACAGGCCTGTAAATAGAGAGAAAACAGAAATCAAGGAGAAAACATCTCCAGAACCCACCCATCCAACAAAGATAAATGCAGAAATCAGCATCTAAACTTATAATAACTGCAAAAACCCAGAAGGCAGAAGGCCAGAATAAGAACACAATCAATGAGTTAAAGCAATATGGCATCACCAGAGTCCAGCTATTCTATTACAGCAATTCCTGAATGTCCTAATATAGGTGAAGCACAAGAAGATGACCTTAAGTCCAATTTTGTGAAGATGATAGAGGCCATAAAAAGGAAATTAATTAACCCCTTAAAGAATTACAAAAATACAATCAAACAGGTGAGGGGAAATGAATAAAATGATTCAAGACCTGAAATGGAAATAGAAGCAAAAATGAAAGCAGAAAATGAGGAAATTCAGGAGATGGAAAACCTAAAGAAGAGAACAGGAAATACAGACACTAGCATCACCAACAGAATACAAGATATGGAAGAGAGAGACTCAGAAGTAGACGCTATGATAAAAGAAATGAATATCTTCTTCTTGATCAAGCCTCACTTAGAAAGACAAAAGGGGTTGGACACTGTAAGTAGGAGAAAACAAGTAACAGGACAAGATCCTACCACAGAGGGCCTCTGAAAGACTCTACCTAGCAGTGTATCAAAGCAGATGCTGAGAGTCATAACCAAACCTTCGGCAGAGTGCAGGGAAACTTATGAAAAAGGGGGGAGTTATTATGACCTGGAGAGAATAGGAACTCCACAAGGACCAAATATATCTGGGCACAGGGGTCTTCTAGGAGGCTGTTTCTCCAACCAAGGACCATGTACGGAGATAATCCAGAACCCCTGCTCAGATGCAAACCATTGTAGCACAGTATTCAGGTGGATTCCCTAGTAAGAGGAACGGGGATTGTTTCTGAAATGAGCTCCATAACTGGCTCTTGAACCCCCCACACACAAGGGAGAAACAGCCTTACTAGGCCACAGATTAGGACATGGCAGCCAGTCCTGAGGATACCTGATGAGCTGGGGTCAGATAGAAGGGGAGGAGGACCTCCCCTATCAGTGGACTTGAAATGGGGCAAGGAGTAGATGAGGGAGGACGGGATTGGGAGAGAAAGAGGGAGGGGACTACAGCTGGAATACAAAGTGAATGACCTGTGATTAATATGAAAAATAAAATATATTAAAAAAAGAAATGAATACATTGGTCAAAGAAAATGTCAAATATAAAATGTTTCTAACATGAAACATCAGATCATTTGAGACACTGTGGAAATACCCAACTTAAGAATAATAGGAATATAAGAAGTAGAAGAATGCTAGTTCCAAAGCCCCGAAAATATTTTCAAAAAAATCATAGAAGAAAATTTTTCTAACTTAAAAAACGAGATCCCTATAAATATACAAGAAGCTTACATAACACCAAATATATTGGACCATAAAAGAAAATCCTCCCACCACATAATAATCAAGACACTACATTTATAGAACAAAGTAAGAATATTAAAAGCCATAAAGAAAAATGATCAAGTACCATATAAAGTCAGACCTACCAGAATTACACTCCACTTCTAAACACAGACTCTAAAAGCCAGAAATGCCTGGACAGGTGTCTTGCAGTCTCTAAGAGACCACAGATATGAGGAGAGTGGACATGGGGGGAAGACAGCTGGGGTAGAGAATGGAAATCAGTGGGGGAGTCATCTCTGAGAAGTGGGGATGCTCCTGGGAATCTGTGGGGTTGACTTCAGCTGAGACTCCTAGCAGCAGGAGATATGTGTCCTCAAGTGGCCACCTCTTGTAGCCAGATGGGACTTTCAGCAGAGTAAGGGGAATGCCAACCAACCCACAAAACCTTTGACCCAAATTTGTCCTGCCTGCAAGAAATATAGTGATAAAAGTGGAGCAGAGATTAAAGAAATGGGCAACCAATGACTGGCCAAAATTAGAATCTAACACATGGAAAAACCCAACTCCTGATACTATTAATGATACTCTGCTTTTTGTACAGATAGGAGTCTACCATAACTGTCTCCTGAGAGGTTTCATCCGCATCTGATGGAAACATATGCAAAGACCCATAGCCAAACAATAGGTGGGCGCTTGGGAAGTTTTGTGAAAGATTGGAAGGGGAAGCTGGAGGAGTCAAGGATACCACAAGAAGACCTACACGGGAAAATAATCTAGGCCCATGGGGGCTTCCAGAGACTGAACCACCAAACCAAAGAGCATGCATGGGCTCCACCTATGTGCTCTACACACGTGTGGCAGATGTGCAGCTAAAATATGAGCAGAGACTATGACTCTGTTGCCTGCCTTTAGATCCCTTTTTCAAATGAAAATAGATCCATATTTATCACCCTGCACAAAACTAAAGTCAAAGTGGATCAAGGACCTCAACATAAAACCAGACACACTAAATCAATTGGAAAAAAAAAGTGGGGAACAGCCTAGAACTCATTGGCACAGGAGACAACTTCCTGAACACCAACATCACAGGCTCTAAGAGCAACAATCAATAAATGGGACATCAACAAACGGAAAAGTTTCTGTAAAGCAAAGGATACCGTCATCAAAACAAAACGACTGCCTACAGATTGGGAAAGAATCTTCACCAACCCTGTATCTGACAGAGGACTAATATCCAGTATATACAAAGAACTAAAGAAGCTGAAAAGCAACAATCCAAGTAATCCAATTAAAAAATGGGGAACAGAGCTAAACAGAGAATTCTCGACAGAGGAATATCGAATGGCAGAAAAACACTTAAAGAAATGCTCATCCTCATTAGCCATCAGGGAAATGCAAATCAAAACGACCCTGAGATTTCACCTTACACCCATCAGAATGGCCAAGATGAAAAACTCAAGCGATAACACATGCTGGAGAGGTTGTGGAGAAAGGGGAACCCTGCTCCACTGCTGGTGGGAATGTAAACTGGTACAACCACTCTGGAAAGCTATCTGGCGCTTTCTAAGACAAATAGGAATAGTGCTTCCTCCAGACCCAGCTATACCACTGCTAGGTATATACCCAAAGTTTGTTCAAGTACACAAAAAGGACACTTGCTCAACGATGTTTATAGCAGCTCTATTTGTAATAGCCAGAACCTGGAAACAACCCAGATGTCCATCAACGGTGGAATGGGTACAGAAATTGTGGTATTTTTATACAATGGAATACTACTCAGCAATCAAAAAGGAGGAAATCATGAAATTTGCAGGCAAATGGTGGGATCTAGAAAAGATCATTCTGAGTGAAATATCCCAAAAGGAGAAAGACAAACATGGGATATACTCACTTATATAGACCTATAAGATATGGTAAACATAATGAAATCTATACACCTAAAAAAGATAATCAATTGAGCGGACATGGGGTAAGATGATCAATCCTCATTTAGAAAGACAGATGGGATGAGCATTGAACGTAAGACAGAAGTCTACTGAGCGCATCTGAAAGACTCTAACTAGCAGTGTTTTCAAAGCAAAGACTCATGACCAAACCTTTGGCAGAGTACAGGGAATCATAAGAAAGAAGGGGAGTTAGTCTGATGGGGAAAGGATAGGAGCTCCACAAGGACCAAATATATCTGGGCACAGGGTCTTTTTTGAGACTGACATTCAACCAAGGACCATGCATGGATATAACCTAGAACCTCCACTCAGATGTAGCCTGTGGTAGCTCAGTAACCAATTGATTTCCCAAAGTGAGGGGAACAGGGACTACTTCTAACAGGAACTCAATGACTGGCTCTTTGGTCTCCCCACCCCCGAAGGGAGGAGCAGTCCTGTTAGGCCACAGAGGAGGGCTTTGCAGCCAGTCCTGAAGATACCTGATAAAACAGGATCAGATGAATGGGGAGGAGGTCCCCCCTATCAGTGGACTTGGAAAGGGGCACGGTGGAGATGAGGGAGGGAGGGAGGGACTGGGAGGGAATGAGGGATCGGGACATGGCTGGGATACAGAGTTAATAAAATGTAACTGATAAAAAAAAATAAAAAATAAAAAATAAAAGATCCCTTTTTTCATATCTGGGCTCCTTTGCCGGGCCTTAGTGGGAGAGAAAGTAGTTAGTCCTGCTATAACTTGATGTGCCAAGGTAGCTTGGTACCCTTCTCTGAGGAGAAAGAGAGGAGAATGGGAGGAGGAGCGTCTGAGAGCGGGACTGGGAGGAGAGAAGGGAAGGGTCTGCAATCAGGTGTCTGCAATATTACATGATAGTTGGTGACACTGATCAATATCAGAAATGTATACTGTTATATTTATAATATAATCTGCTGTCCAAGAAAGTTATGCAGTCTATAATCAGGGCTATGAAGTGATTAAGTATATAGACTAATGAAGAAGGAAAAAATAGCAAAACAAAAAAGAATATCTGTGAATTTAGATTGTGGAGACGTCAAAGCACTAAGGAGTCCTTAGCGGTCAGAATAGAGGCTAGTGATACCTGTTATTTCTGGTCATACGCTATATTAGTCACCTGTGTGTGAAATTTGCATAACAATTTAATAATCTCAATGGTTCTATTTTACATGAGGAGGCTTAGCACTTACTTATCTTTCCTTACTGATGAATGTCATAGGTACTATGCCTATGTCATCAACCTTTGTTTGCACTCAGCCTGATTTCTTCAATGGGGAGAAAAGATTTTACAAGCAGAAGAATTTTATAGAACAGATCTTTATCTCTTAGGATGATCCATATGCTTCCTAGCGCTCATCTACAAAGTTATAAAGCAATGTGCTTGAATTTTTTTTTTTTATATTTTGCTTTCATCTCACATTTCTTTTGTTCTCTTTAGATAGTTAAGTTGTAGAAACATTGAACTTTTCACGAGTTTTGTAAGAGATGGAAGTGTTTAAAAAGAATTTTTCTGATTAGATATTTGATATTTAAGAAACAAAAACAAAAACAAAACATGCCAACCCCAAACACATAAGGAATGTGTACCATGAACATAAAGGTCAGAATTCAAGTATTTTTAGCCACCTAAAACCAAAAGAAAACTGACATTCACCAGTAAAAATTAGTTTCAGTCTTTCTATACTTGTTACGAAGGATTTTAAAAGCTAATATTATATAGTGGTGGGTGACACTGAACAAATATACTTTGGATATAGTAATCTGGATAATTTTTACATGCTGCTAAAATTTAAATTCTGTGTGTAAAACACTAAAAGAGTCAAGAATTAAATAAAACTTTCTTTTGGGAGTTCACAGCCTTGAGGGAGAGATGGCTTTCAAGGATAGACCCTCTCTTTGACCATTGTGCTCCTTTCTGTAATCTACTCCCTTCAGACATAGAGATGGCAATCTCTGTAAGCAGTACTTAATTCATAAATTGCTTAATGATACTTAGCTTCCTTCAAGTAAGTTTCTTTTTTTTTTCTTCCTTATATAATGGCAATTAACTCCTGCCTATATCTAAGGAGACATTTGAATAGTAGCTGTCAGTTTTGATTTTAACTTTTTGGCTTACAAAACTCAGCTACCCATTAAATTCAACTATTTGTCTTTCTTTGATTTCAGCATTGCTTGTATTTGTGGTGATTTGAATGAGAATGTCCCAACATAGGCTCACAGACTTCAATACTTGGTCCCCATTTGATGGAACTGTTTGGGAAGGATTATGAAATATGGTCTTGTTAGAGGAGGTATATCACTGGAGGTAGGCTTTGAGATATCAAAATCCCATGTCATTACCAGCTCTCTCTTTCTCTCTCTCTCTCTCTCTCTCTCTCTCTCTCTCTCTCTCTGTGTGTGTGTGTGTGTGTGTGTGTGTGTGTGTGTGCCTATTCATGCTTGTGAATAAGATCTAAGTTCTCCAAAACAACAACAGCCTACGAACTGGGAAAGGATTTCACCAACCCTATATCTGAAAGAAGAATAATATCCAGAATATATAAAGAACCCAAGAAGTTAAAAAACAATAAATCAAGTAATCCAATTAAAAAAGGGGGGTACAGAGTTAAACAGAGCATTCTCTATAGAAGAATATAGAATGGCAGAGAATGAATGTAAAGAAATAGTCAACATCCTTGGTAATCAGGGAGATGCAAATCAAAACAACCCTGAGATTTCACCTTACACCCATCAAAATGGCTAAGATAAAAAACTCAAGTGACAATACATGTGAGAAAGGATGTGGATAAAGGGGAACCCTCCTCCATTGCTGGTGGGAATGCAAACTTATACAACCACTTTGGAAATCAATCTGGCGCTTTCTCAGACAATTAGGAATAGTACTACTTCAAGATACAGTTATACCACTCCTGGGAATATATCTAAAATATGCTCAAGTACACAATAAGGACATTTGTTCAACCATGTTTGTAGCAGCTTTATTCATAATAGCCAGAACCTGGAAACAACCCAGATGTCCGTCAATGGAGCAATGGCTACAGAAATTGTGGTACATTTACACAATGGACTACTACTCAGCAATTAAAAACGATGAAATCATGAACTTTGCAGGCAAATGGTGGGATCTAGAAAAGATCATCCTGAATGAAGTATTCCAGAAACAGAAAGACACACATGATATATACTCACTTATACATGGATCCTAGAAATATAATATAGGATAAACCTACACAAATCTGTACACCTAAAGAAGCAAGAAGGAGGACCCTGGGTAAGAGTATCAATCCTCACTCAGAAAGACAAACAGGATGGACATTGAAAGAAGGAGAAAACAGGAAACAGAACAGGAGCCTACCACAGAGGGCCTCTAAAAGACTCTACCCAGCAGTGTATCAAAGCAGATGCTCTGAGACTCATAACCAAACTTTGGGCAGAGTGCAGGAAATCTTATGAAAGAAGTGGGAGATAGAAAGACCTGGAGAGGACAGGACCTCCACAAGGAGAGCAACAGTACCAAAATATCTGGGCCCAGGGGTCTTTTCTGATACTCCAAACAAGGACCATTCATGGATATAACCTGGAACCCCTGCTCAGATGGAGCCCATGGCAGCTCAGTATCCAAGTGAGATCCCTAGTAAGGGGAACAGGGGCTGTCTCTGACATGAACTCTGTGGCCACCTCCCCTTGAGGGAGGAGCAGTCTTGCCAAGCCACAGAGGAGGACAATGCAGCCATTCCTGATGAGTCCTGGTAAGCTAGGTTCAGATGGAAGGGGAAGACGATCTCCCCTATCAGTGGACATGAAGAGGGGCTTTGGAGGAGATGAGGGAAGAAGAGTGGGATTGGGAGGGAATAAGGAAGGGGGCTACAACTGGGATACAAAGTGAATAAACTGTGATTAATATAAAACATTGAAAACAAGATCTAAGTTCTCAGTTTTGGCACCAGAGCCATACTTGCCTACTTTTTGTCATGCTCGCAACCATTATGGTCATGGGCTCACCCTCTGGAAGTGTAAGCCCCAATAAACTCTTCTGTAAATTTGTCACAGTGTTGTTGTTTGTTTTTTTGTTGTTTGTTTGTTTGTTTGTTTTGTTTTTACAGCAGTAGAAAAGTAATCAAGACAACCTTCAAAGAAAAGAATTGTTCATAAGTTCTATTCCCAAAGGACCATATAATTCTGCTTTTCAACTGGAATGGAAGAAAGTTCTATAGGACTGTTCTGATATAGATAATCTAATAGAGATGAATAACTGCAACAAGGGCATAGAAGGACCAAATTTCCATGTGTGGATACTGGTAACAGACTGAAGTTATTTCTATCTTTAGACAATAAATACTCTCTATTTAAATAGAGAAAATATGAAAATATTGATGCTTTGTAGCCTGTGTTACCAAATTCAAACATAGAGCAAGTTTTCCTTTTTATAGCATACAAAAAGAATTTGAAATCTCATAGTCTATAGTTTTTTTGATTTGCTGTTCCACTGGTAACTTTATAAATTAATATTTTAAATATTTGAAGTCCTACTAACATAACCTTTCATTATATGACTATTCTTGTGCCTCAACCTCTGGAAATTTTTACATCTAAAAGTTATTTCTTTTTTCTCTGATAAAAACAACCTATTTTTTCATTAGGGTAAGCAGAGCAGTGGAGCGAGTAAACAGAGCTACCAAAAGGCTAGCAACAGTGAGGTGTTCTCTTTGTAGGACTACACCAAGTCAAGCTGGAAAATCAATAAATCTGCGGGAAAGTACAATATTATTGCAGCATCATTCATGCTCAGAAGCCAACAAAAATCACAAGAATAAAACTCACTCAACTTTGCTCATGCAGAAAAACTACAGGGGATGAGGTTATTTTCTCAGTTGTTCAGAAGAGAGTACCCAATCCTACATTTACCTTTAACTGCTGCCACTAAAATTAAAGACACATAATTAATATACCCATGGCTTAGGAAAAGCTTGGTCATGTTTGTCTTTTAAATAAGACTTTCTTTGAAAGGAGAATTAATGCAGTACTTTTTTCCTTGCTTTCTTAATACAAAATCTCGAGTGCCATGAAATTCAGGAAAGAGAATTGCATCATCGAAACTAAAAATAGACTGTTAAAATGAAGGGATCTATTCCACTGCCTTGTTCAGTGAGCTGTGAGCTTTTTGTTACACAAATCCTAAAACTCTGAAGGTGTCCTTACTATGACTATTACTGAAAAAAAAGAAAACTATGCCTTGAGGGCAAATAATCTCCATCTTCTCTACTTAATAGTAAACGTAAAAAAGAAGGAGCTCCAACGAATTATAGAGCTTAGCTCAAAACCTAAAAAGTCCTCAAAGAAAGCATACCTACTTCTGATGTTGTCCCTTATGCTACTAAGCTATGATATGATAATGATGAGTAACAAATTAATTAAAAAGGATGTGACATAAAACAAATCTACAAACGGACTATTCTTAAGCTTAGGAAGGGTGGACTCCAGACACTATGTTTTGTTTTCCAGATTGGTTTTAGATATGCTGAAATATATTTGCATTTTTCTTGAGACAGAGAGACCTGGGCTATAATCATATGAGTATGATTGTCAAATCCAGCCATGAAAGCAAGTTTAAAACCTCTGTTTCTGTCACTGTTATACACTTAATTGGCTAAAACAAATTACATATTTAAATCCAAGGTCAAGAGCTGAGGAAATATGAAACCAGACAACTAAATGAATATATAATTAAGTAAATTAAGTGCCACAGTAAGTGCTTCAATCTACTTTACCATCCAAATGAGAGGGATGTTTTTGCTGTAACTATAAATTTAATATATTAATAAGGAGTATTTCTCCTTGACCCCTTCAGAAGAATGTATCCAGTTGCCCACCTGATTATTCTCATTACATTTATTAAAGCAGACGAGTATTGTTTTGATAGGCCGTCAGAAAATTCAGGAAAGGTAAAAAGTAAAAGGTTTCTTTTGTGGCTTCTAGTAAGCTCAGAGTTATGCTGTTCACTACGGTAGCTATTTAAATTTAAGTTAATTAGAATATAAAATTTTGTTCTTTAATCTATTAACTCCACTTAAAATATTCAATAGCCTGTGTTGTCAGAACAATTAAAGGCATTGAAATTTCAAAAGAAATTAAGTTGTTCCTCTTTGCAGATAGCATAATTGTGAAATATAGAAATATAGTTACTCTACAAAACAAACATTAGAACCAGTTAGTGAATTTTGTACTGCTCCAACATATAAAAACCAGTAAGCATACCCACATAATAGTAGCAAACAACTGAAAAACAAAGAAAATAATCTACTATCCAATATCTGAAACAATAAAATACTTAAGAATACATTTAAGGAGGTAAAATTTCTCTCTACTAAACACTATAAGTCATAGGCAAAAAAAAATGAAGATATGAAAATGCAGAGAGATGACCCTGATCATGGACCAGAAGATTAATATTGTTAAAATGTCCATACAGTTCAAAGTGATTTTCAGGTTCTGTACAATCTTTATCAAAATACTAATAGCCCATTTCATAGAAATAGGATAAAGAATCTCCAAATTTGTGTGGAATCAGAAAACACCCTGAATAGCTTAGATAACCTTCAGCGAAAGAAATGGAGTCATCAGTGCCTGACTTCAAAAATGGTCTACAGAGCAGTAGTAAGCAGAACAGCCTGATACTGAAATAAACACAAAATTGCAAATCAAAATCACAGAGAAGATAACCCAGGAATAAACCCACCCATTCAAAGCTGTATTAATTCATTGTCTCCTACCAGAATGCTAGATCAAAATATCTAATGCTTGATATTTTGTAATGAGACATTTACTTGGCTCAGTTTTTCAGGTTCAACAGTTTGGTTGACATTGTCTTCAGCTTCATAGTCAGTGGTATCACAGTGGTGGGAGTATTAATTTATATACAGCAAGACAACAAAAGCTACTCTATGTATTTCCTGAGGGAAACTCTTTAGATGGTTTCATAATTTCTCACTAAGCCCATGTCTTAAAGATCCTACCACTTCTCAGTACTATCACAACTGCGCGAGGGAGACAAACAATATCCAAGCAAGAAACATGTAACTGAGTTTCTACGTAATTAACCAGACCACATAATTACAGAAATCCAAACTTTTTAACAAAGGGAATTTGGAAAAGTAGATAACCACATGCAAAAGGGTGAAGATAGTTCGTATGGAAAATGTCAGTTACCGAACTATTTGAAGATGAAGACTTAATTTCAAAGTTGAAATTTGTGAAACTACTGCGCAAATATCTAGGAAAATTAAAAAAAAAAAATCTCCACAAATGTGGCATAGCTAATGGTTAATTTTAATAAGGCCCCAGAAGCATAGACATTAAAGTCAAAAAGAGATGAATGAAATTACTCCAAACTAGAAATTTTCTGTATAGCAAACAGTCAACAGAGTAATGAGATGGTATGAAATTGAGAGAAAATATCTACAAACCCTCCACCTGTTATAAGACTAGCATTTCAAATACATAAGGAAGTATCCCATACAAATAAACAGCAAGAAAACACTAGCCAAAGTTATAAAACTGGGCAAAAGGCCCAAATAGCCAGAAAACACCCACAAAAAGCACTCAGCATTACTAATTATCAAAATAAAGCAAATAAAAGACACAGTGAGATGTTACATGACATCTGCTCAATTGGCAATTATCCAAATGTCATAAAATAATTAACTATTGCTGAGACTATGGAGAAAAAAACGAGCCCTTGCACTTTGTTGTTGGAATATAAATTAATACAGTCATTGTGGAAAATAGTACACAGGTTCCTCAAAAAAAAATTTAAATTATTACTACCACATTATCTAGCAATCTGGATCCTGGGTAACATGTACAAAGGAAATGAAATCAATACATAAAAGACATAACTGAATGCTTGTGTTCATTGTAACATAGTTATTAAGACATGAAAACAATCTAAGCACTCATCAAGTGAAGAAAGAAAAGGAAATGCTATAGGCATAGATCAGTGCCTAGCCCAATCATCACCATCAGGGAGGCCTCATCCAACAACTAATGGTAGGAAGCAGATGCAGAGACCCACAAAGAAACACAAGAAGGAGCCAGGGGAACCTCACTGAAGAGGGGGAGGAAGAAAGGTAGGGGAAAGAGAGGTCAAGAACACCACAAAGACATAGCTCGCAAAATAAATTAAGCACTGCTCATAGGTGCTCACAGAGACTGAAGTGGTAAACACGGGCCTGCAGAGATCTGATGTTGCTCCTCTGCATATATGTTATGGGTGTGGCTTGGTGTTCTTGTGCGATTCCCAAGAGTGGGTGTGGGAGCTGTTTCTGACTTTTTGTTGTTGTTGTTGCCTCCTTTTGGGACCCTTTTCCTCCTACTGGGTTGCCTCATCCAGCCTTGATATTAGGGGCTATGCTTATTCTTTCTGCAACTTGTTACACTGTGTTGGGTTGATACCCCTGGGAAGCCTGCTCTTTTCTGAAGAGAAATGAAGGAGGATTGAATCTGGGGAAGAAAGAAGGTTGAGGGAGGGACTGAGATGAGTGGAAGGAGGAGAAACTGATATCACAATACAATATGTGAGAGATAGATAAGTAAGTAAGTAAATAAATAAAATCAGAATGGACAGAAATAGATGGTTTATAGCTGAACATTCAATCACTTACTGATTCTCAGTACCTGGAATGTCCATGAGTCTTAGTTTTGTCACATTTTCTGGTAGTTCTCCCAAGAGGATATAGAAGCTGGATGCTGGCCTCAGTACACTAGCCCATTTCCATTCTTAGACGTATGTTCCCTCTTTTTATGTGTTTAATTCTATTCTATAACTTATCTTGAAAAACATAGGATCCTTTTTCTTGATCTCTTTTCCTGATGGCTGCTGGATTTTCACCTAGCCTATATTATGTTTTTCTCTTAATAAAATTTCCTGGAGGAAAAATAAAGGGAGGGAAGGATGGAGAAAGAGAGTTAGAGAATGAAAGAAGAGAAGGAGGCGGGAAGGAATGAAAGAAGGAAAGAAAAGAAAAGAGAAAGGAACACAGAAATTCTGTTTCTTAAAGTTTCTATTCCAACTAGCTTTCAAATAAAAGATATATGACCTCAGAGAAACTAAGGACACTCTCTGCTTGAAGAAGAACAAGAACAAGTTTCATTCATCTTACATAAAATTGGCTAGTCCTAAAAAGGAGCTAGAGCTTTACAGAAACTCATTCCATAGATCCTTAGGAAAGTGGCATTAGCTCTATTCTAAGCATCTCAGCTTTTGGTTGTACTCACAACATATTGTAACAAGACATAGAAGTGGCAAAAGCAAAATAATTCAAGTACAGAATATTATGAGTTTCAGAGTACCATATAAGTTTCTAATCTGTCTCTTAAAATCGATGGGAGTTAAAACTATTTTAACTCCACCTTATTAAAGGAATACCTTAAATATAAAAATGAGAAAAGATAAAATATTAATTAAGAAGAGACATGGTAAAGATGTTACCATGTGTTACCATTGTTGGGATTTTCAGCATTGGTGTGCCAAAGTTACATACCTTCAAAACTAAGATAATTCATTTAAGGATTTGGTTTACTATTTCAGTTTTATAAATTATTGCATAAAGAGAAGAGTTTAATAATTCAATCCACTGTGCTAGCTGACATCATCAGTTAAATGAAGAAGATACTAGGATTGGTAGCATGTTAATCAACCACAGACATTTATTTTTATACAGATAATGCATATTAAGTAATCTATCCATGTTATCACCCCTCCATGCTGTATTAAAAGAGTCATAATTTAGGGACAAATTAAGAGATAATGTTGCATAATTCTATGATATAGAAGAGTGGGAAAAACACACCTGCCTTTGTTTTCAAAAGTAGTCTCCCAGAAATTTCTATAGCTATATTATATATGAACTTATTTTATATGTAAAATAGCAGCTGGAATGATGAATGCAAAAAAACAATGTTTTTAATTTTATAATTTAAAGCCAAGCATGAATATTACATTACATTTTCTTTTATTTTTTTAAAGACTAGTTTACCTTATTGATAACATCTCATAAATCTAATTCTATTTACATTTTATTTTTAATTTAATTTAATAAATTCACTTTAGAGCCTGATCGGATCCCCTCCTACCTCTCCTCCAAGTCCCACCCTCACACGTCCTCCCCCATTCTTCCATACCCCTATCCTCAAAGAAAGAGAGGCCACCCATGGATGCCAACCCACCCTGGTGCGTTGAGTTATAGCAGGACTAGGCAAATCCCCTCCCACTGAGGCCAGACAAGGCAGCCCAGCTATGTGAAAGAGATCCCAATGCAGGGAACAGGCCTCACATGAAAGCTGCTCATCTGCTACATAGGTGTAAAGGGTCTAAGTCCAAAAACCATGCATGCTCTTTGGTGGGTGGTTCAGTCTCTGTGAGACCCATGGGCCTAGGTTAGTTTCCTCTGTAGGTCTTCTAAAAGTGTTCTTGATCCCTCTGGCTCCCTCAATCTTTTCCCCCTCAGTCTTCCACAAGACTCCTGAGCTCAGCCTACGTTTGGCTATGATTCTCTGTATCTGTTTCCATCAGCTGCTGTATGAAGTCTCTCAGAAGAGAGTTATGCTAAGCCCCTATTGTAAGCATAGCATCGTATCACTGATAGTATTAGGGGTTGGCTTAGGGCTTGGTTCTAATTTTTGTAAAAATTATAAATTTCCTTGTGCTTTGTATATATAATGTTAACAGAAAGATTCTTTTGATAGGTGTATTACAATTTATAGAATTTTATAATTGGAAACAAGTTGTATGGGATTTTTGTTGTTTTAGGGTTTTTGTTTGTTTGTTTGCTTTTCTTTCTTTTTTTTTTCGTGAAGCTGTATAAATACCTTTGCTTTTAAGTGACCTTTGGATAGCAGCTCTTGGCAGCAGTAGACAGAAGGATACAAAATGATAATAATTAACTCCCAAACTCTTTGGGAAAACATCTTTAAAATATTGCCACTTGAACACCAGTGAAAGTTTAAAAAATACAAACTTAATATAGTCATTCATTTCTTTTGTTTTTATTATAATATAACAGAATTTTCTAACTTAGATTTTTCAAATCTCAACCTTCATTACATAATCTTAGAAAAGCATATCAGGATTGTTGGAGGAGTGTGCAAATTATAGGTTTAGTTTAGATAGTCAGACTTTAGAGTAGGCATCTACCTACATGCTATTTGGGCAAAAAAAATATATTTATTGTTTTGCATTAGCAGAGACAGGCAATAACATAGGAGTCAAGTGGATGGCCATGAGTAAGAAAGTTTCATTATGATTTCAGTTTCTTAAACAAATCTATTTGGGACACATCTCTAGGGAAGTCCTACAGAAAATGAATTCCTTTCTCCTCTAAGCCTCAAGGACATAAATTTATAAAACTGCAAACTGAATTTGGCCGTTAGCTCTTTAGGCAGCCTCAGTAAGAGATGTGAAAGGGAAAAGGCAAACCTTCACCATCATACACAATGCAATGCTCTCTCTCTCCCTGGGCAATTTGAATTGAAGAAGGTATACATTGCAGATGATTGGATCACTATGCATTATGATTCCAAACTATGGTTCCTATGAATTTGCATAAATACAGATAACTTTCTGGGAAAGATAACTCCTCTGCAATATGCTGTCATAACCTTACTATGTTTGCTTGCTTAGCATCCTATCACATGTGTCTAATACAAATCCTGGTTTGAAGAAGACTCCAAATACTTGTGAAATAAAAAAGAAATATTAAAGACAACAAGGTGAAGACAATCAGGATATCATTCACATGAACTTAGAATAAAAATCATGAAAGAATGCCCTGAAATTGGAGAAAAACCAACTCCAGGTGCCTAACACACACACACACACACACACACACACACTGAAATTATTAAAAGTATCTTTTATTTCACCAAGTAATCCACATAATCCTTCTTACCTCCATCACTTGAAAAGTAAGGATCTTTGAGTTCCAGAACTCTGCGATTCTAATTTTCCTTCTCTAATCCTTGAAGCCATGTCTGTAGACCAAAGCTTATTTAAATCAAGCATATACTTTCTGTCAGTTTATACTTCCCGATTCAAGCTTCTGCACTGGAATTTAGAAGATCACTTACAGGATCTCTTTTTACGATTCTTTCACATATAGAAAATAAAAAGCTCATCTGCGTTATCCTAACCTGGTTACAGGATAAATGCTTAAGTTGGCTTCACCCTCTTTTTTTTCCTTTCTGCCTTATCTTAGCCTGTTTTCCATATGAATAAAGCATCTTTTCAAGGAGACTTTCCAGTACTGAGTCTGTAGTAATGTTTAGAATAAACTATCAGAGGTTTTAAATTTATATCACTGCTCTCAGTAACATGCTTAGATAGATAGATAGATAGATAGATAGATAGATAGATAGATAGATGAATGAATAAATAAATAAATCTGCAACATTAATCAGTAGTTTAAACAAACCAATTCTAAAATAGCCTTTAAGGTGATTGCATCATTTCAATCCCCAAGACTCAAATAGAATAAATTTTCTAAATCTCATAGGACAGACTATTGGCCTCTTAAAGCTAAGCCTGGGGTATATGCTGTCCTATTTGTGAATATCATCATGCCGAAAATCTATCAGTGTTAAATGCATTTATTACCTTCCAGGGATGAATAATATATATATATATATATATATATATATATGCTATTTATGCTTCCTTATCTATAAGTTTTCCTCTCCCTCATTTGCTTTTATAATTCTTTTTTCTCACACACATACAAATTTGGATAGTATGTGAAAGAACTCACTCTGACAGCTCCTGTAAGAAAAATAGAAGCAGAGAATGTACCATATAAAAATTGAAATTTTATACAAATAAAATACTATGAATAATCCCAACGCTAGTGGCAACATTTGTTCAAAATATAATTACTCAAGAAGATCTTGACAAAGATAGAGACAATAAGAGATGAGTGGAATAAATTACCAATTACCACAATTCTTCTGGAACTGAATCTACCAAATAATTTATGTTTCTGACTATCAATTAGAATTTTGCTGCTTCTTTAAGGTTAAATGATAATCATCCAGAAAGGTAAGCCAAATGTTAGGATTATACCAGTTTCACAAATCACAAAATGGGAGCCTACAGAATCCTTCCGTAGATGATTTTATACCGAAGAACTAGTTTAAAATTTAGATATTCTAACTGAAAATTATCTGATGGACCAAGCACCCTATTAAAGAGCTGGTGATATAACTCATTTGGTACAGTGTTGGCTAGCATATCTGAAGTCTGATATTCAAATCTCTGTATATATCTCTGTTTGCCTATATGGCATACACCTATACTCCTAGCAATCTTGAAATAGTGGGAGGAGACTCAGAAGCTACTTGTTGAGTTTCAATTCAACTTTGAGCTACACATATTTATGAATTTCACCTCCCCAAGGCCCAATGAACATCACAAAAAAAATGGAAGAAAAAGAATGTAAAACCTAGAATATAAAGAGTATTATAAAATGATATCCTCTGGACAGCAATTCACAGCAGCAGTGGCTACATGCACAAGATTAACCATCCATCGTGGATGGAGGAAGGGGTTCATAAGACTCTACTGCCTCACATGTGTTATAAACAGATGGTTTCAGTACAATGGGGGAGCTGTAGTCTTCAATGGGATGGCCACTAGCACATTGCCTCTACTCAAATGAATAACTCTCCCAATTCATGTTCATATAGGAAGCCCTAATTAAATGGACTGGATTACAAAAAGAAACACATGTGCACATATGAAAGTACGAGCAGGATTTAGGAAGACAAGGGAATTTGTTGAGAAAGGAAAATGGAAAAGAGAACATAATTGGGGGAACATTAATGAGAGAATATTGTCTGTCATTATAAATGAATTAATTTAAAAATCTACTGAAAATCATTCTAAAGCATAGTTGTAAAACTGCCTTTTGGATATAGTAGGATTACTGCACTCTTGAACTCACGGTATGTGCAGTTGCCTGCACATAACATCCCAATCAACAAGTTCCCTAATATTTCCAAGCCCAACTTTCTTCAGCTATAAGTTGCACATAATATTATAAATCTTATCAGATTATTCAGATAATTTGTATATATAACCAATATAACACAATCAATACAAATTTGTCCATAATAAAGGTAACAAATAGTGTTTGTAACCTTTTTTTATCCTTTCAAAACTCAAAGAAGAAATGAAGGAAGGAAGGAAGTAGAAAGGGTTATAAGTGACTATTTCTAAGAATCATAACACAGGATTTATGTACAAGGTAGGTCCTAAACCTAATTTTCAAATTTCTAGATTTGAATCTTATGCCCCATTTTTTCCTTGCTAAATAATGCATTCCTCCAATATCCTACTTCTCAATTCCCAAGAAGTATCCCTCTGCAGAGTACCAATGTTGGAGTTATATTTCAACATGCATTTGTCTAAAAATTAAGATCAGTTTGTTGGACATTGCAGCCAGTCCTGAAGATACCTGATAAAACAGGGTCAGATGAAAGGGGAGGAGGTCCTCCCCTATCAGTGGACTTGGAAAGGGGCAGGGAGGAGATGAGGGAGGGAGGGTGAGATTGGGGAAGGAATGAGGGAGCGGGATACAGCTGGGATACGGAGTTAACAAAATGAAACTAATAAGAAAAATAAAATTAAGAAAATAAAAAAATAAAAAAGATCAGTTTGTTGAAATCTCTGCTATAGTTGTAGTACTAATTTGTCCATAACTCAAATGGTCTCAATTCACATGAATCTAAATAGATTCATTTAGTATCCTTCTCCTGTGAAAAACAGGTGAGCCATGAAGGAAATGAGACTACTGACATTTCTTTCTTTCTTTTTTTTTTTTTTTTGCTTTTTTAAAAATTATTTTTATTTTTTTTCAATTTTTTATTAATTACACTTTATTCATTTTGTATGGCATTTCTTTTAATCAAGTAAACAACTAAAAAGATCTCTGAGTTATCCTCTTTTTTCCACATCAAAAAAAAAAAACTATTCTGCTTCCACCTAAATTTTAATGAACAGAAGGAAATGGGCAAAGAAACAAAACAAAACAAAACAAAACATTTGTCTATATTAAGATAGAACTACCTAACCTCTTTCGTCTGACAGATATGCTGAACCTATAGCCCAGGATAACTATGAATGACGCCAAACACAAAATTGTAAACTTACTTAAAATTTAAGAGGTATTGTGATTTTTAAACTCAATTGTGCAGTTCTCAAACGCGAACATTGTAGATGACAGCATCATGTCAGAATGTCAAGAAGTTGAACACATTTAGAATAAAAAATAAATCTGCTTTCTTGGTTCAATTTGAGATGTATGAATGTACTAACCAAAGAAAATAATGACTTCTCAGCATACAGGCACAAGATAAATTAGGTATGTGAGAAAGTAGCAAGAGATGAAATTTCTACTTAGTCCTTTCATAAATATCACATGAACAGTTCTCTAAATGAGTAACTTTGAATGCTCGATACAAAAGGAAACCTTACTCTCATGAGAGTACACAACCTTAGCAAATAGAAATGAATAAGTTTATTTTGAAAATATCTCTAGAAGAATCAACCAACTGGCTTTTAAAGAGTGTTTCCAATAACAAATCATTTCAAAATTGAACTCACAGTGCCTTCAATAGATGCTCAAAATATGATCTTGATATCTCTTCTAACAGAGCCAACTACCACAGGGCTGTGTCTTCTTGTATTTTTGTTCCTATACTTCTATCCTGGGATCTCTTTGATGCATTGGCCATAGCCTGGTATACAGATTGGTATAGAGGTGAATTTTTATGTCCCATTAAAGTCTATTAAAGTCTACTTTTCCTTCATTAATGAGGAGAACTTGACATTCTCTGAAACAGTTAAAAAATGTCTGGCAATCCATTCTGAGCTACAAGCTGTCCCGCATTCTCATTGTTATCAATGTTAGAGAACATCATCCCATCTTAATGCTCTTATTTTTAGAATATAATGTCATTCCTCATAATAGAGATACACATCATTAGCCTTTACATGGGCTGAAAATTCAGATGTTCAGAGTTTTTATTCTTGTTGAGTAGATTCAGTGTCTTCCATTGAAGTTCCCTGCTGAGTGCACTAAATATATTGCCCAACTTGTTTCTTACATTCTAACACTATATTAAAATCATTTGCAAAGATTAACTGCTATAAAGCAGTAAGAAAACTTATATTTATTCACAATAACATATACAAATTGTAAATATAAAATAATCCAGTGTGAGTTTTCACACCCAGCTTTTTGGAAGTTGAAGCAAGAGAATTCAAGGTCACTCTGTTGTTCATACTGAACTACATCCAAGCTAGGATTGTGTAGCAAGACCTTGTCTCAAGAAAACCATTACAAATGAATGAAGAAATCTTAATCTCAAACAATAAATGTGACATGATTGTATTTATTTGAAATTTGAATACAGGGGAAACAAATTTAACATGCAGAATTACAAGTGATCCCACTGGTCATGTTTATGGAATAGGTGGTGAATAAACAAAACTGAACATAGAGGGACCACCTGGGCCTGGATGCTGAGCTACTTGTAGTGTTTCTTGTGACAACTCATTGAGCTCAGTGCTTATTTGTGTACTTTCCTGTATTTGTATTTGTTTTGTGGCAGTCTCCTCCAAGGTTAAAATTCTCCATCTTGGAAGGAAACTTCTGTTTTTGTTTTGTCTTTGTCCTTGTTTTTTTTTTTTGTTTGTTTGTTTTGTTTTGTTTTGTTTTCCAAGACAAGTAATTCTGGTTGTCGTATAACTTGCTTTGTAGACCAGGCTGGCCTTCAACTCACAGAAGTCCTCCTGCTCCTGCCTTTCAAGTGCTGGGTTTACAGACATACAACACCACTGCCTGGCTAAAAAGAAATGTCTTAAGGCACAGAATCTAAAAAGAAAGGTGAAACACCAGGCTATCTTAAGATAGGGAGTTTGCAGGGAGGTGAACCAGTCCATTCTGCATGAAAGCTCTTTAAAACAGGAAGCAAATAACTCAAAATAGCTTAGGGAAGTGTCTGAAACTGATCAAAATTAATGAAACCGCATTCCAAACATATATTAGAAGTAAGAACTGCTCATAACCAACATCAGATAAGGTCAGTTTCCTGGAAGAAGCAGAAACCAGCTGAGAAGCCTGGAAGAGGGTTAGACCAGCTGAGGCACCTGAAAAGGGCACTCTTCAACCTGTTGTGTTGCCTGCAGGCTGTACAGTACTCTCCAGGTTCCCAGCTTTTATGGGCCGTCACTCATGCTGGAGTGTGCTGTGGTAATACAGCTGCTTTTCAGTCATTTCTGCTTCTGTAAGTAACCCCTCACTCATATTCCTATTAGTATCTCAAACAAAACTCATTGACTCACAAAGTTAAACTTGTGTAATATCTGTACTTTGGTCTGGTTTTGGTTCTCTTTCTTGAATGAGTAGATGCTTGTCTACATCTCCCCAGGAAGAGCATCACACCACAGTACTATATTTCAGTACATGTTTGTAGCAGCTTTATTCATAATAGCCAGAAGCTGGAAACAACCCAGATGCCCCTCAGTTGAGAAATGGATGCACAAATTGTGGTACATCTACACAATGGAATACTATTCAGCAATGAAAAATAAGGAAATTATGAAATTTGCATGTAAATGGTGGGACCTGGAAAGGATCATCCTGAGTGAGATATCCTAGAAGCAGAAAGACACACATGGTATATGCTCACCTACAAGTGATTATTAGACATAGGCGATAAGCACACTACAATCCATACTCCCAAAGAAGCTAAACAAGAAGAACCTTAGGGAAAATGCTAAGTCTTCATTCAGAAGAGCAAATGTGATAAACATCAGAAGCAGGAGAAGACAGGGAGCAGGACAGGAGCCTACCACAGAAGGCCTCTGAAAGACTCCACTGATCGAGGTATGAAAGCAGAGGCTGAGACTCACAGCCAAACTTTGGGCAGAGTGAAGAAATTTTATGAAAGAAGGGACAGATAGAAAGACCAGGAGGAGACAGGAGCTCCACAAAGAGACCAAGAGAACCAAAAACAACAACAACAAAACTGGGACCTTGGGTCCCTGCAGAGACTGATAGCCCAACCAAGGACTGTGCATAGAGAGGACCTAAAACCCCTGCTAAGATGTAGCCCATAGATTCATAGACTCGGTCTCCATGTGGGTTCCCTAGTAAGGGGACATGAACTCAGTGGCTGGCTCTTTGATCATCTCCCCCTGGGGGGTGCTGCCTTGTCAGGCCACAGAGGAAGACAATGCAGCCAGTCCTGATGAGACCTGATAGACTAGGGTCAGATAGAAGGGAAGGAAGACCTCCCCTATCAGTGGACTAGAGGAGGGGCATAGGGGGAGAAGACAGAGGGAGGGAGGGATTAGGAGGAGATGAGGAAAGGGGCCACAGCTCAGATACAAAGTGAATAAATTGTAATAAATAATAAATAAAAAAATTAAATGTACTGACACAATATAACCAAAGAAATGAAAATTGAAAAATTTCTACCAAAAGAAAAAGTATTTTGGATGACATAATATTAAATATTAATATATTAACAAACCATAAATAACAAGCATGTTCTTTCAAAATTAAAATGGTAAAAGGATTTGTACCCAAAAAGAAAACAATAGGGTAAAAAGAGTGGTAAATAATTAGGAAAAGGGTAAGTTTTAAAACGATGAAATTTAGGCAAGAGAATAATTACAAAATAGAAGTGTGTTACCTTTACCTGTAAATGTTTTATTGTTCAAAATTCAGTTTGGGTTCACAGACATAATCAGTTTCTTTGAAATGCTCCAAGAATATCAATTATCCATATTACTATCAGGCTTTCAGAGTCCTTCATTTACACTTCCAGCCCACAGTTCCTTGTTTCTGTATTAAAATGTGAATCTTTTTTTTTCTTGTTTCTTAAGATTTATTTTTTTCTTTATTAATTACACTTTATTCACTTTATGTCCCCTGTGAATCTTTATGTCATATTGCAGGTATTTTTGAATCCCTACTTCTAGCGTAGTAGCTGACACTTTCTAGCTAATTAATACATATTTACCACAGGCTGAATGCAGATTTTTCTTTTTTTAACCTCATTTAGAACACATTTGTTATGATTTGTTTACACCTAGGACTCAATACTACTCCACCAGCCCCCAGTGGATAATCCAATCCAATGGTCACCCTCATTAAACGAATGAATCACATGACAAAACCGAAAGTCATGAATCTGAGAAAAGGACAGTTTTGGAGGAGAGAGGTTGACAGGAGTAATAGGGCAATAATAGCAGTTTGGGAGAATAACCAAGAATGTATGATATGCATGCATGAAATTGTCAAAATAACTAAATAAAAATGGAATTTTATCTCTCATCCAACCATTTTACTAATAAGAAGCTCAAAACAGGGAAAACTGCTTGTTTAAGCTGACAAATTCTCAGGGACACTGAGGAAAAATATAACCCAAAACCTCGTCATAGTTTCTTTGTAGAAGATCAAGAGTGTTCTCTGAAATAAAAGATCCATCCAAACAGTACATTAGGGTGAAAATAGATGGTTCATCTGTGATTTGCATACTCGAGGGCTCCAGCTTCCAGGGATGTTACAGTACTGCTTCCCAAAGGTTTCAAGGATTCATGAGGAGGCAATGGAAGCAACAATGGCTTTCATGATGATCACTGTAAAAAAAATAATAAAATAAAAATAAAAAGATTCCTAGGTGAACTAGAATAGCAACTCTGGAAACAGCTGTTCCCAATGACAGACTGGCTTTATTTTTAGTGGCCTGGCACCTCTCTAGATCACTAGTAGCAGTGAAAGCAAAGAATAATTTCATGTTTTAGATTCAGGTTTCATACCTTTTATTTGTTTATAAATAGAGTGTGCTTTTCTGTAGGCCAAACGCCTAACTGCAAAGGACTCCTCAGGAGAATAATCCTGCAAGAACAGGAAATGTAGTAAATATAAGAAGTCATTTTCATTCTCTCTGTTTCCTAAGCAATGACAGGCACTAGGGAATTCAAACATATGAGATTGTGTACCGAAGAGAGTTCTCAATGAACATAAGCTACAGAGGTAGGAAGACTAATTTAGAAGGCAGAGTCAACAGAAATGAGGTGACAAATGGTAGTAAAAAAATGATACTTTAAAAAAGGCAATGTAAAATCTCTCCAGTCAGTGAAGAGGGAAAGGCACTGACTGTAGTTTTCAGCAAGTATCATGAAACATTAGGTCATGCCACCAAATGTTCTGAACAACTGTAAAATGCTGAAAAGAAGAAAATCTTGACAGTTACTGGTGGAAAAAGTAGTGGTGTGTTGAAAGAAAATGGCCTACATAGGCTGCAGGTGCTAGGACTATTAGGAGGTAAGGTGTTGTTGGATTAGGTATGGTGTTGGAAGAAGCGTGTCTCTTTCTCTTCCTGCTCCCTGTCAGTCCAGATGTAGAACTCTCAGCTCCCTCTTTAGCATCCTGTCTACTTCTGCACTGCCATGTTTCCCACCATGATGATAATAGACTCAACCACTGAACTGTGAGCCACCCCCAATTAGATGTTTTCCTTTTAAAGAGTTGCTGTGGTCATGGTGTCTGTTCACATCAACAAAAGACTAAGGCAAAAGTATAAATAAATAAAAGCTCCTATCAACATCTGTCTCTTGAATCTCAGTCTCACTCATTACCCGCTTTACAGACTTATTGAGTTTTTCCACAGAGTACATCTAGGTCCTATAATGAACATTGTTTTCAAAGCACCAGATCTCGAAAACCTATTTGCTATGATTATGGAGCTGCACATGATGGCTGTCTGCCACTTCGCTGCTTAGAGACTAATGACTGTAGCTGAGTATTCATTGTAAAATGTCAGTGTGCTAAATCCATGACTTTGGGCACCTGTTCTTTCAGAGGTTTGTCACAGGTTAAACACTGTGCAGAATAAGAGTTCACTAAAGGTAACAGGCATCAGAGTTGGAAAGCAAACACTTCTAAGGGAATTAGGTACCTATCCAAAATGCACAAACAATTGGGTGTTGGTTTGGGAAAAAGAACCCCTCCAGGTTGGGAGGCCAATGTCTGAGAGTGTATAAAACCTGGGGCTTAAGAAAAAAGTAGGTCACATGCCTGAGTAAGTTGCAGCTTCGAAGTACCAGTCAGTCTTGTATATACTGTGGACATTCCCAGAAGTCCTGCCTGCAAGTAGGTCTGAGATTCTTTACACAAACTCTTGATAAACTGCAAGGCTGTGATCTTTCTAAAAGTGTTCCAGGCAGATAAATGTCTAAATGCCTGATCTTTCTCCACTGTCACCCTATCCCAGCATAGCACCTAGAATGTTGGCATATGGAGAGTGAGTTCTTATTTTGTCATTAACAATCTTTCAAAGAGTGTGAGGGAGCCAAAACTGTAATTACCATGAAGCCATAAATATACTAACAAATAATTCCATACAAACTTCACCTTATAATAATCTGATAAAACTCCATTGCACTAATGTATACAAGCGTGGATCTATGCATACTCATAACCAATGGTAATTCACTGATTTGGTTATTATGATATCAACACT
Organism: Meriones unguiculatus; assembly: GCF_030254825.1. Classification (NCBI taxonomy): domain Eukaryota; kingdom Metazoa; phylum Chordata; class Mammalia; order Rodentia; family Muridae; genus Meriones; species Meriones unguiculatus. The sequence continues at coordinate 143,892,289 of NC_083369.1, read as the reverse complement.
GCAATATGATAGCTACAATACATAATGTAATTCTTCTCTTCCCTGAACTCACCCTCTTGGACAGCCTTTCTCTCGAAACAAAATCAAAAGCAATAAACACACCACCTGGAAACCATGCTTCATTCTTCCCCTATCAGTATGGCCTTCATCCAAGACATTATATCATCTGGCCTCCTTCCAAAATTTCTGTCCTCCCATTGTGTCATTGCATCACTCTTAGAATGCTATTTGCTTTCACAGGGGACCCTGGCTCTCAGCTGCCAGCTTGTGCTGTTTCCAGTGCTTTCCAAATAATATGAATATTGAGATTAGAGAGACAACTGGAGGGAAAATAAAAGATGAGAGTCTGCTATAAAAAGACTTAATTGATGAAGCTCATGTCAATGAAGCCAAATGGAACCACATCTCAGAATTCAGTATGTATATGTCTGCACATGGGATACCTGAAATGTCAGTTTTGTCACTTACTCTTCACTACCATAGAGAAATTTTGTCAACTACATTGCTACAGTTCTATCTTAATTTTTCTAATTCCCAAACAGAAGTGCTGTACACTATCCAGGACACTAAAAATGCTTGGTTCATTTTTCTTATTCCTCAATATTTATCTTAAATACCATCCATACAAAATGCTTTGTTTTGTGTAGAATCTATCACAAAGTGTCTGTGTATGCCTTTCTTTCTAAGCCAGTTCTCTCTTTGTCACTATTCTTGAAGTTCTTGCATAAGCATCTCTAACTCTAGACAGAGTCAAGTCCTCGGCTTATGCTATGAATTTTTATCAAGGTCTTTACAAAAATCTTGAGACCCTCAGTTCTCTAATCTTCTCTGGAAAGACATTTGGTAAATTAAGAGCAAGATTCCTTCAAATTCTGAAAATAGTCCAAAGTTGCTGGAAAACAGAATAAAGAAAAAAGACATAGTCAGTTTATATGTCTTATATGTAACTAAAAACAATGTCATCCCCCTTTTTCTACTTTCTTAAGATTTTCTTTGTAATCAAAATCTCAGACCCTACCTATTTCTCTGAAAAAAAAATGAACAAGCAAACAAACAAACTACAAAGAAGGTATTACCCACAATTGGCCTGCACAATAAACACTTTCAAATCATAGATAGTCTTTGTATTTTCATTGTCTGGAACCTAATGCAAATCCTATCAATGATTCTTTTTTTATTGTTTTTTAATTAATTTTTTAATTTTTATATTAATTACAGTTGATTTACTTTGTAGCCCCCTCCCTTATTCCCTCCCAATCCCCCCATCCTTCCCTCATTTCCTCCCTGCCCTTCTCTAAGTCCACTGATAAGGGAGGTCCTCCTCCCCTTCCATCTGACCTGAGCTTATCAGGTCTCTTCTGGACTGGCTGCAATGTCCTCCTCTGTGGTCTATCAAGGATCCTCCTCCCTCAGGGGTAGGGGGGTCAAAGAGCCTGTCACTGAGTTCAAGTCAGAGACAGTCCCTTTTCCCCTTACTAGGGTACACACTTGGATACTGAGCTGTCAATAGAACAAAAAAAAAAAAAAAAAAACAGCATCTTAAACAAATGGTGATAGTCCAATTGGATGTCTACATGCAGAAAAATGCAAATAAATCCATATTTATCACCCTGCACAAAACTAAAACCCAAGTGGATCAAAGACCTCAAAATAAAACCAGACACACTAAATCGGTTAGAAGAAAAAGTGGGGAAGAGCCAGGAGACAGGAGACAACTTCCTGAACACCAACAGCACAGGCTCTAAGAGTAACAATCAATAAACTGGACCTCATGAAACTGAAAAACTTCTATAAAACAAAGGACACTGTCATTGGAACAAAACAATAGCCTACAGACTGGGAAAGGATTTTCACCAATTCTGTATCTTATGTAAGGCGAATATCCAGAATCTATAAAGAACACAGGAAGTTAAAAAGCAACAAATCTAGTAAACCAATTAAAAAATATGGTACAGAGCTAAACAGAGAATTCTCAAAAGAATGGCATGGAAATACTTAAAAAAAATGTTCAGTGTCCTTTGTCATCAAAGATATGCAAATCAAAATGACCCTGAGAGTTCACATTACACCCATCAGAATGGCTAAGATCAAAGAACACATGCTGGAGAGGTTGTGGAGAAAAGGGAACCCTCCTCCATTGCTGGTCTGAATGTAAACTTGTACAACCACTTTGGAAATCAATCTGACACTTTCTCAGACAATTAGGAACAGTACTACCTCGAGATACAGCTATGCCACTCCTAGGCATGTATCCAAAATATGCTCAAGTATACACCATGGACATTTGTCCAACCATGTTTGTAGTAGTTTTATTCATAATAGCCAGAATCTCGAAACAACCCTGATGTCCCTCGTTTGAGGAATGTATACAGAAATTGTGGTACATTTACACAATGGAATACTACTCAGCAATTAAAAACAAGGAGATCATGAAATTTACAGGCAAATGGTGGGAACTGGAAAAGATGATCCTGAGTGAGTTATCCCAGCATCAGAAAGACACACATGGTATATACTCACTTATAAGTGGATACTAGACCTATAATAAAGGATAAAAATACTAAAATCTGTACACCTAAAGAAGCTAAACAAGAAGGAGGACTCTGAGTAGGATGATCAATCTTCACTGAGAAGGGCTAATGGGATGGTCATTGGAAGGGAAAGAAAACAGGGAACAGGATATGAGCCTACCAAAGAGGGCCTCTGAAAGATTCTGCCCAGCAGGGTATCAATGCAGATGCTGAGACTCATAGCCAACTTTGGGCAAAGTGCAGGGAAGCTTATGAAAGAAAGGGGAGATAGAAATACCCGGAGGGGACAGGAACTTAACAAGAAGAGCAACAAAACCAAGAAATCTAGGCCAAAGAGTCTTTTCTGAGACTGACACTCCAACCAAGGACCATGGAGATAACCTAGAACCCCTTAATAGATGCCATGGTAGCTCAGTGTCCAAGTTTATACTCTAGTAAGGGGAACATGGACTCTCTCTGTCATGAACTCAGTGGCTGGCTCTTTGATCATCTCTCTCTGTGGGGGGTGCAACTTCACCAGGCCATAGAGGAAGACAATGCTGCCACTCCTCATGAGACTTGATAGAGTAGAGTCAGATGGAAGGGGAGGAAGATCTTCCCTATCTTTGGACTTGGAGAAGGGCATGGGAGGATTTGAGAGTGGGAGGTAATGGGAGAGAATGAGGGAAGGGCTACAGCTGGGATACAAAGTGAATAAACTGTAATCAATAAAAAAAATTAAAATCATAAAAAAACAATAGAATCAGTACAGCCAGAAGAAAGTCAGAGCTTGAAAGAAATCCACCATTTATAGACAAATATGGCATGTCATATATAAATTTCACAAGACAATCAACACTGAAGGGAAAGAGAAGCATGAAGTTAATTACCAAGACTAAAAGTAATACATGGGAATATAATCCTAAAGGGAGACTTGGGTACAGATATTGGAGGTCTATCTTGTCTTACATCGATTTGCTAAGTGCTTGTATGCATCAATAGTAAAGTCTAAATGTATTTCTTACCTATAAGATTATATATATATATAAAACCATATGCCCACTGAAGAAATATTCCCCTTTTTCATTATTATTATTATTAATTACATTTTATTCGCTTTGTGCCACAGTTGTAATCCCCTATCTCATCTCCTCCCAGTCCCACCTTCCTTCCCTTTTCCTCCCCTATCTTCCCTAGTCCACTAATAGGGGAAGTCTTCTACCCCTACTGTCTAACCCTAGTCTATCAGGTCTCATCAGGACCACCTGGATCTTCTTCCTCTGTGGGCTGAAAGAGACTGTATTTGAAATACTCACTTTTTGTTTAATACACTTTAGATTTCACGTAGACAATCTGTGAAAATATCAACTCTGGAAGAGCCAAATAAAAAATCTCAGGGTTTACCTTTTTGATCACTTCCCCCTGATGGGGACTGCCTTGCCAAGCCACAGGGGAAGAGGACACACTCTGTCCTGATGAGCAACTTGATGAGCTGGGTAGATGAGAAAAGGAGCTCCCCTATTCTGAGAAAAAAAGAGAGGGGAGAGGGAGAGGGAAAGGGAGAAGGAGAGGGAGGGGAAGATGGGCAAAGTAGGGTAGGAGGGATTTGCCTACAAAAAGCATATGACAGCTATGAAATTCTGTCATTTAGATACAGCATGGTCATTGTACTCATGAGCTCACAGCAACTGTGCTTAGCAAGATATTAAGCCAATCAAAATTCCTGATATATATATATATATACACATATATACAAAATATATAATGTTTTAATATATATTAAATATGTATTTACTACATATTATTTATTATTAATAATATGTTAAATATATATTTATACTTAAATATATATTAAAATAAAGAAACTCAGGGCTCTCGTTTCTAATAACTAGTGTCATACCAGCAAAAAAGAGTTTCTATCTAGGTTACTAATATCAAGACAGACTACATCAACAAACCTTCCTGCAAACATGTAGCAGAAGGTGAGTTACATGAAACAGCTGCTAATTTCTTGTCACTGGGCAGGAGACACAGGGCTCCTTCCCAGGACTTGCTTCCTCTCTGTTCTTTGCCAACCTTTTTCATTCTTCATAGAAAACCAATATGTGCTTGCATCTTCCTTTTGACTGTAGTATTCCCTGTTTTATGCATCTGCCTCAAGCTTATTTAAACTTCACCAAGCTTATACTGACGTTATACTAACCCTTTCAAATTGTACTTGTTAAATCACACCAAGATAAAACCATTAAAGTTAAATTGTGATGTAATGCTTTATAAAACATGTAACATGTACTAGAAAATAACACATTGTACTTTCATTCTCCAAATTCCTTGCTTTGTCGCTGATAAAGTATCTCCAGGTAATAACTAAATTTGAAATCACATGCATACATTTCAACAGTTTTTTACATATTCTTCTTCAGCTACTCCTACAGCAACGTTATGAGAGTTTGGCAGAGCAGGCACTCATGGTCAATAGAAATAAGGAAGCTCAACTAGTCCAGTACAGCTATCAAATAAGTTTCACCTAATACAAAAATGGATATGGCTAGGAAGGAAAGTGGGGAAGAACTTGAAGTATTAGCAGAGGAGAAACGTTAATGATAATGTATTGTGTGAAAAAAATCTATTTCAATAAAAGAAAAAAAAAGAAAAGATGATCAGTTTTTCGGACCAGCCTATAGAATCTTATGAAGGTCAAAAACAAGTGAATAGAAACACAGATTTAGAGGCCTTACTCTGAACCCCAAATCGATTCCATTAAAAAGAAATGAAAAAATGCTATCAAATGTCTAAAGTACAATCTTTACTTTGTGACTCCATTTAACAGGGATTCTAACTATGTTTTTTCCAGTTGATGAAACACTAGAACAAGATCTGGTTATGCATTCCTAGCACCCAGAACCATGTGGAATATGTGAAAATTCTGTGACCTGAAATGGATTCCCAGAAGCAAACCTTTAGGTGATAGTAACATGAAAATGAACTATTAAGCACATTCTCAGGATGTCAGTGGGGAACTAGGAAATTGGAACTAGGTAGAATAAGGAAAGGTAGGGATAGAATATTAAATTCCAAGCATGGGGACTGCAATTCAGTTCCACAGAAGAGTTCTACAGAATTTTCCCTGTAAATACTCACAATAACTAAAAGATGTATTTGTTCCAATGTATTTTTTTAAAGGATGCTGTCAGGTGTGAAGGGACAAATTAGTAAATCCCAGGTACATTGAGCTCTATAAGCAAAATGGATTTTGACAACCAGACGGCAAACCTTTAACAATACAACAGGTATGCTGGCTTCTGCACAAAAATGGTAACAGGATCCAAGAATATGGACTAGTCACAAATGGCATGTGGTACAGTGTTCATGATCATGGACACTTGTAATTCAAATTCCGAGGAGATATGGATAGGCAAATCCTCAGGGCTCACAGGCCAGCCAGTCTAGCTAGCCCACTTTACAAGCTGTGGGTTAATGAGAGACCCTGTCCAAAAAAAAAAAAAAAAAAAATCCAAGGTAGGATATTACAGGATATTTAATCACACTGTGAACCCCAGATTCTGTTGGTTCCTAGAAAATGCTGTTTTTAGTTGTGATGTGGCTCAGCCCTAGCATACACTTATTATTTTAAGAACTTTCTACTTGAAAAGGATTAAATAAAATAAACCATAGGTCAAGAGGTGGAGCACATAACCGGTTGACAGGGACAAACAGAAAAAAAGATAGAGAGTAAAAGAAAGTCAGGAGGATGGATAGAGAGACGAACAGAAGAAGGGAGGGACGTTGAGTTTGAAGGGATTTGTAGATTGCCTGAAGAAAGTTTCTTTTTCCTTCTGGGATGTCACTTGAGGAGGAAGGTCAGCTGGGTGCTTTCTCTGCCTCTTTGAGCTAGCAGGCTTTCACCCCAGCATCTGGCTCCCAAGTCTGCATTGGTAAAATTGGCAGAATATTGGTTAAAATGATTGAAATTTTGTTAAAAATAACAGTAGGCCAATAAGAATGTAAGAACTGGAGGATGGGGAGGAGTGCTGTGAAATGCTGTTATTTAGACATAGCATGGTCATTGCACTCATGAGCTTACAGCAACTTGTTCTTAATGGCACAAAATTAAGCCAATCAAAATTCCAGCATGGATGAAAGGGGCTCATGAAATCTCATCTGTACCTGAATATCTATTGCCAGTAAAATTTCCTTTGAGTGTGTGGCCACTGTTAGCTTGTTCATGCTCCTGTGGATGGCTTCATACCTGTGTGCATATGAGCAGCACCAACTGGACCCTATGAGTCATATTTTCAAAAGAAAGGAAGAAAAAGGGAAGGATATGAAGTTGAGAGGGGTATATGGGTCCCAGGAGTAAGGAAAGGGAGTAATAGGGAGCAGATCTATCATCTAAATTCATTGTATATATATTTAAAATTACTGATGAATAAATTTTTGAAAGGATATCAAGTTGGGAGGGAGACAGATTGAGGGGAATCTGTGAGAAGTTAGGGAAAGTGGGGCATAGATGAAATCTAAGTACACAGTATAGATGTTTGAACTTTTCAAAGAATATATAAGCTACACACACACAAAAAAAAAATAAAACAAACAAACAGGATTAGAGTTGCTTCAGATCCCTAACACAAGGGCTGACCTTTGCCTTTCATATGGGCACATATACACATGCATATATAAGCATACATCCAAGTGCATCTAAGTCTGCAAATATATGAGCAGGTACAGTTTCTCAAAAATTAAAGAAATGAAAAAATAAATGGCTAGATTAAATCAAGAGTAGAGGGAAAAGGAAAAAGGAGAGAAAGAAATACAATGTCCCAACTATTCAATATTCCAGAAATAATGGTAGCTAAATGCCTTCTCTGACCTACTAAGAAGGGAACTAAAACTTGTGATGTTTAAGCCATTTGCTTAAAGTCACACAACCCATAGTTCACCCCAGATTTAATCAGGTCTGCCTTACTGCAAAGCCTTATGCTTTGTACTACTCTTCCCTAGCACACATTGATTTACTTGTTCCTGCGGTCCATGCAATGTGCCTGGACATTTCAATCCACAAATAGTGAGCCTTTCGGTACTCATCATTTGGCTCACCTTGCACCAGCCTTGGTCCCACGCACACAGCATTTCTTGTGCATTTGCAACAGAATTAGAAGAGCAGAGCTGGACAAAGAGTTCATTGGGTAAAGTCTGCTGACTCTGCTCTGAAGGCAAAAACAATTAAAGATCCTAGGATGTCTTTCCAGAGTCCAGTCTCCATTAATCTGGTATTTTCAGCTGATCGCAGTTTTCGGAGAATTGCCTGTGTTTTTCATAGCATATCAGCTCAGCTGTATGAGCCAAAACTTCCTAGGTATTTGTCATCACTTGTTTATATTGTGCCTGAATCTACTCAAATGAGTTTATTACAAATAGAATTGAATGATGGGTTTGGTTTTTTTCTCTTGAATTGAGGCTTACATTTATTTTAAATATCGATTCCAGCACCAGAATAACTCCAAATGGCATTTAAACTGATTACACTATTAGCAGGTAAAAGGTGCAAAAGTTTTAAGGGATTCGAATATAACTGATTCTAATATAATTTAAGGGATTTAATATAACTATGAAACTAAATTGCAATCAGACAAGTTTGGTAGGAGGTATTAAGAAACAGCTGATCTCTTTCTCCTGTATAAAACCCAAGGCCATCTCATTACACACATAATTTCCCTTCAAAAGTTGAGAAAAGGAAGTAGAATTATACCACAGCTTAGTACGGTATTAGCTAGCCTCCCCTTTCCTCCAGGACTCTGCTTCACTTTAAAGACTCAATCTCATCTATCCAATTTGTAACATTGGACATTCTAACCAACTTTTTAACTTGAATTCCAAAAATGCTGACACCAGTGATTTGGACATATTGAGTATGAAAACAATGAAATCATATAGAATTTCATCTTCAGCTTGCTTTCTTATGTCCCCTTAACATTTCAGTGACGACCTCTTATACTGGCATTGTTCACACCCTGAAAGAGTAATGCTTGATAATTAGTGAACTTGCCTGCAGCCATCCCACCCTGAATGTGCCAGATCTCATCTGATAATCAGTTAACTTCCATAAATATCTGAAAGATACTACCTTTGGAAAATGACCGACAAAAAAAAAAAAAAAATGAGGCTTCCTGTATCTTCTCAAAGCAAACCATATAGACAACGATCTATTTTACAGATGGGTATTTAAACAAAAGCACTATTGGTTTGTACCTCAAGCTCAGGTTTCCTTACCCTTCTAAATTCTGGGTTATAAGCATGAGAAAAACATACCCAACTACATCTTCTTTTAATGAGAAATGTAACCATACCCATTAACTTGTCTGACTTATGTAATGAAATTTATTCTTTCCCATTGGAAAAATATAGCCCTAGTATAGAGAATTATAAATCTGCTCATCATCTCTCTACTGGGTATAAGGAGAATTTCAAATTTGTCTTAGCAAATGCATACCTCATAATGGAAGCATATATGCTACAGAGCCCAGATTAGTTCAGTAAGTCATCCACGCATCATGTACATTTATTAGTAGTAAAAATGGCTTATAGTTTAAGCCACTGAATTTTATAGTGAATTATTTTTGAAAAAAGAAAAGACATGAGCTTGAGAGAGTATGTAGGGATGCCAGATAGCAGGAATAGTGGGGAATGAACATACTCTACATGCATTGCTTTTACCCAATTGATACAGCACTAGCACTGTTCCTCATTTTAAGGAAATGACTTTTAAAAGCCATGAATCATCTGAAGGAATGGGCGGGCATGGGAGTGTTAGCAGGCCTTCTGGTGTTGGTCTCCTTGGTTTGCCTGTGGTATATATGCAAGATTAGAGTCTCACAACAGTGTGATGCAGCCATGATCATTCAGGCCTTTACAGCCATTGAAGCAGGACATTCTCCCCAAGCATGGTTGGATACCATAAAAAGCTAAAATGATACGCTCAGGATGCGAGGCTAAGCACTGCACTCAGGGTCAGCCGCTTTGGACCCAGAGAAGAGCATGTCTGATTGCATGCGGGTTGATGCCCCAGGTCCCGCCTCTGAGAAAAAGGTATCGGACGGGTCTGATGCTCTTTGGGTGGATGACACCTAAATGAACATCTGTACAAAGTCCCAATTTATTTCTAATATCAGAGATCAGACCTCTACTCTTGCCTGATGCGTCTAAAACAAAAAGGGGGAACTGTAGAGAGCTGCGTAATGCTATGCCTTAAAGATGGAGCTGGTTTCCGCCTTCCACCTTCCTGATGGTGAGTGCTCTCTGTCACGAACAACTCCACATTTGGCTAAGGCCGAGGATCTGGCTTGCTTCCCTGTATGTGGACCTATCTGCATTGCCCCCGTGGCACGCCTGGGTTGGCTACCCAGAGGCTATTTAAGCTGTGGGCTGGCTTTCCCCGGGGTCCGAGGATTGTTCAATGTTCCTGAATAAACTGCATTGAAAAAAAAAAAGAATTAGAAACAAAAAGATGTTTTTATACAAATAACTATGAAATAATACACATTTGCAGGCATACACACACACACACACACACACACACACACATACAAACACATACCATATAACCCTCTGTATGGTCATCTACTACTTGATATGTCAAGCATGAAAACGATGCAATTGGATACAATTCATGATATACAATGTGTCAATTAGTTTTTGTTTTGTTTTGTTTTCAGTTTGATGCAGCCTACAGTGATTAGGAGGAGGAGAAACTCAATTGAAAAAAAAAATGTCTCTGTATTAGTCAGGGTTTTCTAGAGACATAGAATATATGGAATGATGCAATGAATATATATTATACACTGCATATAATATATATATATATAGATATATAGATAGATATATAGATAGATAGATAGATAGATAGATAGATAGATAGATAGATAGATAGATAGATAGATATAGTGGTGGTTTGAACAAGTATGGCCCCATAAGCTCATGTGTTTGAATGCTTGGCCCATAAGGCGGGACACTATTAGGAGTTGTGGCCTTGCTGGAATAAGTTTGTCCTTGTTGGAGGAAGTGTGTCACTGTGGAAGCAGTTTTTGAGATCCCCTATGCTCAAGCTATACCCAAGTGTGGCACACAGTCTCTTTCTGCTGCCTTTGGATCAAGAAGTAGAACTCTTAGCTTTTCCAGCACCATGTCTGCCTGCATGCTGCCATGTTTTCCACCATGATGATAATGGACTAAACCTCTGAAACTGTAACTGAGGCCCAATTAAATGTTTTCCTTTATGAGTTGCCATGGTCATGTTGTCTCTTCACAGCAACAAAAACTCTAAGATATAGCTAATATATATCATATACATGTATGTGTAGATATATATGTATGTGTATATATGAAGATAAACTAATATATATATACATATATATGTAAACTAAGATATACACATGCATGTATATATAGATATACATCCATGTGTGTGTATATATATATATATATATATATATAGAGAGAGAGAGAGAGAGAGAGAGAGAAAGATGTAGATGTATATAGGCTGCAGTCCAACTAATCCAAAAATGGCTATCTGTGAGTGAAAAATCCAAGAATCTAATAGTTTCTCATTCCCACAAGGCTAGGTGTCTTACCTGGTCTTCTCTACATGCTGAAATCCCAAAGAATTAGGCTTCAATACAAGTAAAGGAATGGATGTGGTAGCAAGGTGAGGGCAAGCAAGCAAAGAGCAAAATCTTCCTTCTTCCATGTCCTTACATACACTTCAAGCAGGTGTGGCCCAGATTAAAAGGTGTGTCTTCCCACCTCAGGATCTAGATCCAAAAACAATGTGTCATCTCATCTCTAGATCTGGATCAAAAACTTATGTCTTCTGGACTCAAGATCTGGATCAAAGGCATCTTGTCTTCCCACCTCAAGATCTGGATCGCAGCTGTGTCTTTTATTTCTGGGTTGTAATTAATTCCACATATAGTCAAGTTGATTACCAAGAATAGCCATCACAACTTGGCACATAATTATATTTCCTTATGTCATGAGTAATTTTCAAATGAAAATAATAACTAGATCATAATAACATCTAAACATAATATAACCAACACACAATCACAAACACATTATATAAATAACCAGGTCATATATATGTCTAACATGAACTATCCCTTGTGCAACCACAAACATATTATAAATTTACAATAGATGACATTATTCCTTGGGAGACATCATATCTCAAACGTAAATATGATAACTATTGATATTCTCAGAATTGATGTTACAACATATGAGAAAGAATTGAAAGAGGACCTCGCCCAACCTTTCTCCTGCCTGAAGGGGGACACAGCTAGCAGAGGTGAGCTGCATACTGCCCTCCTCCCATCCAGCTCCATAACTTTCTTTCTGGCGGAAGCCTGCTGGCCTCAGGGACATCCAAGCCTGTGGGTCCTCAGGAACACCTAGTCAGCCTAAGTGAGCAGCCTCCTATTTCCTGAGTTCAACTACCAGGCCAAAGGCTCTGCCTGCTTCTCTGTGGAGTCCTTTCAGCATCAGCAACATCCAGCAAAGATCAGGGTCAACCAGATGGCTAAAAGCCACTGTAAGAACACAATAAACAAGAGCCACAATAATGTGGCATCGCCAGAACTGAACTACCCCAATACTGCAAGCCCTGAACACCCTGACACAACTGAAGCAAATAAAGAAAGCCCCAAATCCAACCGTATAAAGATGATAGAGGCCTCAGAAGAGTATGTGAATAACTCCCTTAAAGAAATGCAGGAACATACAAACAAACAGGTGAAGGAAATGAATAAATCTCTTAATGAAATACAGGGAAATATAATTAAACGAGTAAAGGAAATGAAAAGAAAAAACTGTCCAAGACCTGAAAATAGACATAAAAACAATGAAGAAAACAGAAAATGAGGCAATCCTGGAGATGGAAAATCTAGGGAAGAGAACAGGAACTACAGACACAAGTAGCACCAGCATAATTAAAAAAATAGAGGAGACAATCTCAGGTATAGAACATACAACTGAAGAAATCGATATATCAGTCAAAGAGAATGTTAAATCTAAAAAGTTCCTGACACAAAACATCCAAGAAATCTGAGACACCATGAAAAGACCAAGCCTAAGAATAATAGGAGTAGAAGAAGCAGAATCTCAGCTCCAAAGCCGAGAATTCTTTTTCATCTTTTATGTTTTATAATTTATCCATTTTTTTATCGACATTGTAGCACCCTCTGTCATCTTCTCCAGTTCCCACCCTCCTTCTCTTCCTCCCATCTGCTTCCCCTAGTCCACTGAAAGGGGGAGTCCTCCTCCTCTGCCATCTGACCCTCCCTTATCAAGTCTCATCATGACTGCCTGGATCCTCTTCCTTTGTGGCTTGGCAAGGCTGCATCATCAGAGGGTAAGTGTTTATAACAAAATCATAGAAGAAAACTTCCCCAACTTAAAGAGAGAGATGCCTGTAATCATACAAGAAGCTTTCAGAACACAAAATAGATTGGACCAGAGAAGAAAATCCTCCTGCCACACAATAATAAAAACACTAAGTATACAGAACAACAACAACCAAAAAAAAAAAAAAAAAAGGTAAAATTGCAAAAAAGAAAAACAGGGCCAAGTCACATATAAGGGCAGGCTTATCCTAATTACACCTGACTTCTCAGCAAAGACTCTAAAAGCAAGAAGAGCCTGAGCAGATATGGTATAGACACTAAGACCTCAGATGTCAGCCCATACTACTATATGCAGCAAAACAAAGACATTATGAAATCTGCAGGCAAATGGATGGAACTAGAAAAGATCATTCTGAGGACACACATGGTATGTACTCACAAGTGGATATTAGCCATTATAGCACAGTTTAACTAGCCTACAGCCCACAAACCTAAAGAAGCTAAGTTACAAGGAAAGTTCAAGGGAAGATGCTTGAATCCCACTAAGAAAGGGAAATAAAATGGGCATCTCAGACATAGGAAGTGGAGGATGAAAGGGAACTGTGTGAGAAAGGGAGTGGAGAGGGGAATGGTGGGAGAGATCAGGTATTGGGAAAGTGGGAATGGGGGTGAGAGGCTGAGAAAGAGAAGAGAAATTGGTGCAGGGAGATCTCTGGGACAAACCGGAGACCTGGAATGATGGAGGCTCCTGCAAAGACTTTTAGCAGCAAGGGATACTGAGATTGATATGGCCACATCCTGTAGCCTGGCAGGACTTCCAATGGATGGAGGGGGATACCAATCTACCCACGAAACCCTAACCCAAAATTTGCCCTGCCTACAAGTTTTTTAGGGATATAGGATGGAACAGAGACTGAAGGAAAGACCAACCAATGACTGGCCCAACTTGAGACCCACCCCCATGAGAGAGAAAGACCCAACACTTGAGGCTATTAATGATACTCTGGCTATGCTTGCAGAAAAGAGCCTAGCATAACAGTCATCTGAGAGCCTTTATCCAGCAGATAATGGAAATAGATGCAGCAACCCATAGCCATAGTCAAACATTAGGCAAAACTCAGGGGTTCTTGTGAAAGAGTTAGTGGAAAGGTTGAGGGAGTTGGAGGGGTCAAGGACAACACAAGAAGATTTACATAGCCAACTAACCTGGGCCCATGGGGGTTCATAGAGACAGAACCACCAACCAAAGAACATGCATGGACTGGTCCTAGGCCCCTACACATATGAAGGCTGTTTGGTCCTCAGGTGGGTCCTCTAACAATTGGAGTGTGGGCTTTCTCTAACTTGGACTCCATTGCTTTCTTCTGGATCTTGTTTCTCTAACAGGGATACCTTGTTGCCTCAGTGAAAGAGGAGGCACTTAGTCCTGATGTGATTTGATGTGCCATGGTGGGTTGGTACCCAGGATGGGGTATGGAGAATTAGGTGGGAGGGTGGGACTGGGAGAAGAGGGAGTTGGGTCACAATTGGGATATGAAATGAACAAATACGTTAATGAAAAATATGATCAACAAGTTAAAAAATAAATTTAAAGAAAACATAAATATCCATACAAATGCATTCTTAAATAAAACAGAACATTCCTGTCAATTGTAATCCCTGTTTCTTCAACTAATCATGTGGCCTTAGATGGTGTTAATAACTACCTTCCTCTACTACCTGTTCTTTATTTGCTTCACCCTTTGCAAACTTCTCACAGGTCTTGGTTCTTTTCCTGGAGGAATGACCCATTCCTGATGTGTCTGTGCCCTTTGTCATCCTGCCTTGATTAGACTGTTGTAGTTTTCCATTGATTTTAATCACAGGACACAGTAGCGCCAAGCAGTGCCCTAAAGTATCTCCTGCACTCTAGACATAATTTTTCTTACCTCCATTTTGGAGAAGCAATCTAATTTCCCCTATGGTAATATGGATCAATCACCTCTCCTAACACTGTTATTCCTTTCTTTGCCTGTTGGTTTAAGGACATTAAAAGCCCAAAGTGACCAGGGGGAAGTCTGTGCTTCCAGTTCAATAGAATATTTGTTGTAGCTCCTGGCAGGAGTGCTCCCCACTCTGGAACCAAACTTCTAGGCAAGCAGAACTTAGGGTGGCAGAAACAGGAAACAAAAATTTTCTTAGTGGTTCACTATGTTTGTTAGTGAGTGGAGCTATTCACTTTTTAACCTCTTGATTCCTGGACCCATGAATCCTGGCTATGGAAGAAATGGTACCATATATTGGACATTGATTCAAAGTATATTCTGCCTTCTGGACAACCCTGCCACAGACCTCTATGTTGCTGCTACCTTATTGGTATGTAACTGTGATAAAGAGACCATTCCATCTTTCTGTCAGGCTAGTTGCTTCAGAATAATGGGAAATATGGTAAGATCAATGGACTCCATGATCATGGGCTCACTGTCACACTTTTGTTCTTTTGTCAGAAGCATACTATGTAGAATACCATGACGGTGGATAAGGCATTCTATAAGTCCATGGATGGTGTTTTTGGCAGAAACATTACATAAAGGAAAGGTAAATCCATGATCAGAATAAGTATCTACTCCAGTATGGACAAAATGTTGCCCTTTCCATGGAGGAAGTGGCTCAATATAGTCAACCTGCCACCAAGTTGTTGGATGGTCACCCCAAGATGACAAGACATGGTGTCATATTTGGGGTTCAGTGTTGGCTTATGCTGTTGGCAGATCTGACACACAGCAGCAGCAGTATCCAAGTCAGCCTTGGTGAATGGTCAACCTATGCATAACCCACATCTCTGCCACCATGGCCACTTTGTTCATGTACCCATTGGGCATTGACAGAAATGGTTAGGGAAAGAGGCTGACTGTCCACAGCATGGGTCATCCTATCTACATGATTATTGAATTCTTCCCCAGTTAAAAGCACCTTTTGATGAGCATTTACATGGAACACAAATATCTTCACATCCTTTGCCCATTTGGAGAAATCTGTTTACATACTTTTGCCCCAGATATCTTTCTCACCCATTTTCCAGTCATACTCCTTCCAATTCCCTGACCATCCACCCAATCCAGTGTCTATGATACATGAATTAGTGAACAATCAAACATCTGGCCATTTCTTTTCCAAACAAACTCTGACTCCATATCGGGCCATCCCGATATTCTGCCCACTGTGAAGATTTCCCTTTGCCAGTATCACTCAGGGTTGTTCCAGAAAGGGGTTCTCATGCTGTAGCTATCTACTTCTGAGTGTGCGTACATAATGTGCAGAGCCATCTGTAAACAAGGCTTCTTTTCCTCAGTCAGCCAATCATAGAGAATACTACATGAGGATATAAGTGCATGTTTGGCAGCAGATGGCATTGTATCAGAAACCAAAGGCATTTGGGCAACATCTTCATTTGTAGCTTGCTTGTGCTGTCAAGACCTACCCATCCCCCATCACATATATACTTCTTCTATTTGATAATACATCGTTATTGTGCACACACATCTTACTTTATGACTTGGTGGGTCTAATAACAAACAACTCATGATGGTCTCATGGTAATGTAATGTAATGGCTCATTGCAAACATTCGGTTTTCACTCAGACCCAAAAGCAGGCCAGAACTGTCTTTCAAAGAAAAAGTAGTTGTCTGTAGATGATGGTAGAGCCTTGCTCCAAAACCCTAATGGTTTCTTCTGTGATTCACCTATAGAGGTCTGCCAAAGGCACCAAACAACATTCTTTTCTGCCACTGACACCTCAAGAATGATCAGGTCTGCTGGACCATATGGTTCAAGTGGTAGAGCAAAGTGCACAGCAGCCTGGACCTATTGAAGAGCTTTCTCTCCTGTTCTCAGCCCCAAGCATTTTTCCAATTTACTTGATATATGAGCTGGAGTAACACACACAAGTGGGGAATGTACTGTTTTCAGAATCCAAATATGCTCACTAGACACCATGCTTCTTCCTGGTGGTGAGAGGGACCATGTGCAAAAACGTATCCTTCACCTTAAAAGTAATATCTTTACATGCCCCACACCACTGGACTCCAAAGAATATCACTGAGGCAGAAGGTCCTTGCATTTTGGTTGGACTTATTTCCCATCCTCTAATATGTATAAAGTGTTATCAGTGAGTTCAACATGGTTGCTACCTACTGCTCACTTGATTCAATTGCATAATGTCATCAGTATCGTGATTTTTTTTTGTGGAAAAGACAGATGATCAAGGTCCTCCTAACTAGGTTATGACACCAGGCTGGAGCGTTAATGCATCCTCGAGGTAAAAACTGTAAAAGTATACTGCTGGTTTTGCCAACTGAATGCAAATTGCTTCTGTTGATCCTTAGGGACAGGTACCAAGAAAAGTGGATTTGATAGATCAATAGCTGCATGCCCTGTACCAGAAGATGTGTTAATTTTCTCAAGAAAGGACACCACATCTGGTAGAGCACCCGTAGTTAAGAGTTACTACCTGATTGAATTTTCAATAGTCAGCAGTCATTCTCCACAATCTATCTGTCTTCTGAACTGGCCAGATAGGAAAGTTAAAAGGAAATGTGGTTGGAACCACCAACCCTCCATCTTTCAAGTCCTTAACGGCACTAATTTTTATAGTTCCTCCCAGGATGAAATACCTTTTTTTATTCACTATTTTCTTTGGCAGAGGCTACTCTAAAGGCTTCCAATTAGCCTTTCAACCACAATAGCCCTCACTCCAGAGGTCAGGGTACCAGTATGAGAATTCTGCCAACTTCTAAGATCTCTCTCCAAATTATACATTCTGAAAGGGGGGAAATACCCACAAGATGAATTCAGGGACCTATTGAACCTACTGTGAGTCAGACATCGGCTAAAATTCCATTAATGTTCTGGCTTCCATAAGCCCCTACTTTAACTGGAGGGTGACAATGTTTCTTGCGTTCTCCTGGAATCAAGATCAATTTATAACCAGTATTCAATAGACCCCAGAAGGTCAGATTATTTTCTTTTCCCTAGTGTACATTTACCCTTGTACCTTGTACATTGTACCTTGTAGGTCTCACTGGGGATGGGCTGGAGAAAGGCTCAAAATAAAACTTCTACATGTTTTATCAAGGTCCTTTCTCAGGGGAGCCTGGCAATCCCTTTATTTAAGGCTCAAGTCTGGAAATTGATTCACTGGCTGACATTGTCCTTTCGCCACAATCCAATGCAGATTTTCTTTCATTTGTTTGAAATTTTTTCCACTCACAGGGATTAAACAAAAATGCAGTAGGCTTCTTATCTATTTCATGTCTGAAGACACCATGATTGACTGGCCAGTACCAAAGGTCTCTACAAGTCTTGTCACTATAAAATTCACTTTGTCCCTTTTGACCATTGGGTGTTAGGCCATTATGGACATTGCTTTGTCTATGCTGCCCATCGTGGTAACTACAATCACCTTGCCTTTGGTGATTCAATGCTGGCTCCTGGACCCTGTTTCCTCAGGGCCCAATTAAACCTGTTGCATTTAATTCATTCAGCTGAGCAGCACCATGTCCAACCCTAAGGTCCAGCACAAGAAAAAGGGTGACAACAAAACTCTCCAAATGTGTAGCACTCTTTTTTTTAAAACTGTATTTCATTTGGAGTTCCCTAAAGCCTCTCCCTTGCAACTCCCCAAACCTAAGTAGGATAGCAAAGGTTAGTGGGGAGAAGGGGGTACAGACCTTTTTTCATCTCCTGGTTGTTTAGGGTTGATGGTTTCTTTTAAGCCTAACCCAATCTCTGTCAGCAGCAGATGGTGCCCCAAAGCATCTCTAACCAATTCTCTGCTCTCTCCAAACTGCAACTCGCCACACCCCACCACCACCTGACCCACCTGACTCTCTCTCTTTCTGGGAAATCGTATTTCTATCCTCAGAGCCCTAGACCACTCCCCTCTGTATGCTGCACAAGGCAGGCCGTTAACAGTTGACAAAGACCATGCCCAGCACAAGGCAATATCAGCTGTGGACAAACTAAAGCCTAAACTAAAATTTCACACTTGGGATTAAAACAAAAACATATTTACATAACATAGCTGAGCTCACAAAGAAACCAAAAGTTCCATTACACAAATGTGCTGTGCCACTCTCACTATTTTGCATATTATAGTGATAGTGAAGGACATGTTTTCTAGGTCTTCCCATTGTGGACGATTGGGTTTTAGGCAGCATATCCACTCTAACACTGCAATTTTCCTGAGCCTTAAAATCACTTTGTTAACACTAACCCAAGGAATATGAGGCATCTCCAAATACTTTTCTTTTTCTGGCCATTTTTGATAAAAGCTACAGCCAATCATTCAAACAAACTTTTGGCACATTTTTAAGTGAGTGAGCTTCCGTATTAAACCTACAATCCCCACTCAGAAGGCCAGTATCAACAAACTCTTCCTGATCTAGTTTTATGTTCCTTCCAACATTATCCTACACCCTTAAGATCCATTCCCACACATATTCCTCAGACTTCTGTTTGAATGATTTAGCAAGATCATTAAGCTCTTTACCAGTGTGATGCAACTCCTCATGGGCTACACTTTCTACTTCCTCTCAGAGCTTGCTTTGTCTTGCGTCTGACTATAAGTCTAGAGGCAACTATTGATGAACCCTGTGGGAAATCAGTATTGTTTTGCCTGGCACTTCCTTCAGAGAAAGTCATGGCTGGTTTAGCAAGCAACAAAGGATTTAATTTCCTCACTCAAAGGTGAAAAGAGCAACATTTCAAGGTGTGGAGTGAAGGCAATACTTCCTCAGGTGAGATAAACCTTTAAGAAGAAGGTTCAAAGTTCTCAGTTCAAATGTGTCCTCCCAAACATCATGATCCCAAGTTATAAGATCTTAGTAGAATACCAAATCAATGCCCTTACTTTAACTGTTGACACCTTCTGAGGCTGGAACTTGAATTATTGTTGTAATTCAGCCAACCTTATAATTAGGGATTTGGTTTGTTTTTCTACAACTTTCTCTGTGGCTGCTGCAGAGAAGATTCTCTTCCAGTGAACACTTAGAAGCCTTTAGACTATTTATGCACATCTGCAGCTGGTGTATTTTATCACTAAATTCTTTGTTGTCCTTCACGGTACTCTGAGATGCTGGAAGTTGGTTAATTTTATCACAGAGATTATTCCTATCCTTTAGCAATTTATCTAGAGATGCTAAGAGCAACCAACCAGCAGCATCATTTTCCTTATTTTTCCCCAAACTGTCAAAAGTTTCATATGCAAGGTCACCAAATCCATTGCAACTCACAACTGATGAATCATGATAGTCAAATGCATTTATCTCCTTAAGTTTGTAATGTAGTTAACACCATGAGCATTCGGTACTCTGAGCTTCCAGGAGAGGGAGTGACTAGAAAGCCTTCAGTAGCTGAAGGTGCTGGTGAATTTGAAGTTGCTGGTGAATTTGAAGTTGCTGGTGAATTAAAAACTCATTTCCAGATACTTAAAAAATTCATCTTTATTTTTCTGTTTCTCTAAAAGCACTCCTAGTACCACCATCTGTATAAGTCAGAATTCTCTAGAGTCAGAGAACTTATAGAATGAAACTTTCTCTCACATATACATATATATGGAATTTATTGGAATTAATTACAAGCTGCAGTCCAAGTAAACCAACAATGGCTTGCTGTGATTCCAACAATGGCTAGTCCAAGAATCTAGTAGTTGCTCAATCCCACAAGGCTAGATGTCTCAGTTGGTCTTCTATATAAGCTGGAACCCCAAAATAGGCTTGGGGAATACTAGCAAAGGAATGGATGTACTAGCAAGATGAAAGCAAGCAAGCAAAGAGCAAAATGTTTCTTCTTTCACATCCTTATATAGGCTTCCAGCAGAAGGTGGCCCACATTAAAGTTGTATGGTTCTACATCAAGATCTATATTAAAGACATGATTGCCACCTTAAGCCTGAGATCATAGGTGTGTCTTCCACTTCTGGATGTAGTTCATTCCAGATATAGTCACATTGACAATCAAAAATAACCATCAAAGTTTATATCAGATAGATATATAGGCAAGTCTAATGTTCATTTTTGTGATTAATGAGTGATACAGGTGGGCACAGCATACAGAGGGCAGTGCCACCCCATGGCAGGTGGGCCTGAGGCATGTAAGAAAAGTAGATAATTACAAGCCTGGAGATCAAGTTCATAAGCAGCATTCCTCCATGGCTTCTGCTTTATTAGTTCCCGACTCCAAATTCCTTCTTTAGCTCCTGCCCTGATTTACTTCAATAAAAACTGTGACATGGCCAAACTTTGGGCAGAATGCAGGGAATCTTATGAAAGAAGTGGGAAATAGTAAGATCTGGAGATCAACAGGACCAAAAATTTGAACACAGGGGTCTTTCCTGGGACTCATACTCCAATCAAGTACCATGCATGGAGATAACCTAGAACCCCTGTACAGATGTAGCCCATGGCAGTTTAGTGTCCAAGTGGGTTCCCTAGTAATGGGAACAGGGACTGCTTCTGACATGAACTTATTGGCCTGCTCTTTGATCACCTCCCCCTGAGGGGGGAGCAGCCTTACAGGCCACAGAGGAAAACAATGCAGCCACTCCTGATGAGACCTAACAGACTAAGATCAGAAGGAAGAAAAAGAAACCCTCCCCTACCAGTGGACTTGGGGAAGGGCATGCATGGAGAAGGGGGAGGAAGGGAAGGTTTGGGAGGGGAGAAGGGAGGAAACTAGAGGGGAGGATAAAAAGTGAATAAAGTGTAATTAAAATAAAATTTAAAAAATTAAAAAAATGTGACATGGAAATATAAAATGAAATAATCTTTTCCTCCTCAATTTTTCTGTGGTCATTGTGTTTATCACAGCAACTCAAAAAACTAATATACCACTATCTAGGTAGTTCCAGATCCTGTCAAGCTGATAGTCAAGGGCAACCACCACAGTATTTTACTTTCCCAATAGACTAGTCCTTATCTGCTATCCTTAGGGGTATTATTTATATATGTCTTGGAAATAATCCTAGCCTACCATCTGCAAGTGCTCAAGTGATTTTAAATCTCATTTGGCCTTCAGATTGAAAATCAGAAAAATCCAATTAGCTTGCCCAGGGTCATACTTTATAATTACATTACAAAGATTTATTTCATCACAAATCCTTACTTACTTTATAAGGCTAACTTTAAATGTTACTCCTTCTGCGAAGCCTCCACGACTCTGCAGACAGAGTTGGAGAATTCACTGTCAATGCTCCTAAGACTCTTTATGATATTAGCATGTGTTTTAGTCATTGAATAAGATGACCCAGGCTAGGCGATAATTTTCCAAACATGAGAAATGCATCTTCTTCTTTTGATCATCAGTGTTCATCATACTACAGTAGGCTCTTCATTGTATACAGACACATTAAGTTGTTTTCCTTGATGATAACTATATTCACTACAAATTGCATAAATATCCTCTGGAGGTAGTTTAGGGAAGAATAAACATTACAGTGTCTATAAAAGAGAAAAAAGTTACATGAAATGCTGTCTCTAATACTTCTTAAATGAATCATATGGGATTCACCTTACTGAGTATTCATTTCCTTAGTTGTTTAGGATTTCTTCTAAAAATGACATGTTTAAGTATAGTTTCTAGAATATTATGGCACTGTAGTCAGAAAATTAATTAAGAAATATTTTTAAAGAGGCAAATAAAAATAAATAGTAAAATAAAAAGATCTAATGTACTTAAACTATCCTTCACTGAATATGTAGTTACATTTCTAACTTAATCATTCAGAGTACAAGTTCCATACTCCTATGATAAATATATCATATTGGACTCTGGTCATATGGTTGAATGAGTAGATACTCTTTCTAGTCTGCAATGAATATTCCATGTTTTGTTACTAACAGAAAATTAGTAATGAAGGCCAATTTCTAGTAACAATACAAGCTCAAACTTGACCAAGATTCCCCACCTTTGGTGGTGGTAGTCATATAAATAAACATACATTCCTATATACAACTAAGCTGCTATTTGCCCAACCTTCTACCTCACACACATATCACCTGATAAGCAAAGATCTAAACAAATTCAGTTTAGATTCAAACAAATCAGATGGAAAGACCTTCCCAAGTTGGTGGTTTATACTCTTGGAGCAGCAGGATGCTGACCACACCCTGGGAACATAGGCAAATAACCCACTTCTACACTTCAAGTGAGGTATTAGAAAGTTTTGATATGACTGTCATTTCCCCTACTGGCAGAAAACGATAAATGAAACATATGTTCCTATTATCTGTTCACCTTTCAAAGTGATGGATTGCCTGAATGGGAAGGGATATTGCTCCTGGGCTTCGGAGAATTATAGAGATCTCTTCATGAATGTTAATATCAAGTGGTAAGGTAAAAATGCCATAGAAGAAGCAAGAACTGTTTGTAATTCTTTCTCTCTTTATTTTGTGTTCCACAAATAAGCAATGTCTTTTGCTTTCTGTCACTTTTTCATATATATTTTACTTTAGAAAGTAATAACAGCATTATCCCTTTCCTCATTAGTAAGTTATGTCATTGGCCATACTTTCAGGCTGAAAAGCAGGATATTGTGTTTCAAATAGTGCTTCTAGGCATCTGAACATTAACACTCTACTAAGACTTAATGTTGATAACAATTTGCCAGTAAAAGGTTACTTCATCTGTAAGCTTTTGTAGAAAAAGCCTATGGTCATTAACACTAATAACAGGACTCTAATTGCCTAAAATGCTCTGGCAACTGGGAGCTTCCAGAAGGCAATTAAAGACTTACCTGAAATTTCACTTTACCACTTGCAGTTCAAAATCTGAAAACTTTTTAGCCTTAATAAATATGTTGCTTTTCATCAGCTTAAGGCTGTAAAAATGCTGTGAAATCATCATAGCAAAAGGGACTATTCTCCAAATGAAGATGGAGAGTAATATGTGAGTAATTAGTTTTAATGGATCTGACCCAGGACAATTCCCTGATGTTGTTTCATTAGCTAAATCCCTTACTGCCAATTGGTTTCCTGGCCATTGGCCTCTCAATCTTCTAAGTCATGGCCAAAGCAATTCCCAGCATAATGGTTCACTATGCTAGGGTTTATGGTAGAAGGACATAATGCTGCTTTGAGAGCAAGATGTAGAATCCAATCTTTTAGGGAGAAAAAGTATGGAATTTGAGAGCAGTAGTTTATGTTTTTTCAGTGCTAGAGAACTGAATATACAAAAGCTCTGAGCCATTGAGTCACGCTTCCCCACATTCTACAGAAAAGAGACTTTTGAAGGGAGATATGGGGGAGATGTTTATAATAGATATCTGTACCACATCCCCTTGATTTCTGCCCACCCACACTTCACCTCAGCTAACACGAGTGGCTATGAATTTTGAGTCATCAAGACACATTTTGCTATACACCTGAAACTCAGCTGAGATCATTAAGACTACAAACCAGATCAGCTACCTCCCCCACCATGCTTAAAGTCTGAACCCAGAGTTCCAATGAACTGGGCAACACTCAGAGAAGAAGAATCTTTGGAGTGTTCATCCCTAAATGGGATACGACACCCTTCCCCTCAAGGCTCAGGAATTTAGTGGAAGAGCTGGATGGAAAAAAAATCATAAGAGCTAGATGTGGTGGATGATTTCTAGGAAACAGATTTCTAGACACATTAGAGAAGATGCCCATTTTCACCCACAGAAACTCTGACAGCAAACCAGACAAAATCCCAGCATAAAGCCCCACTCCCAAGCAAAAAGTTATTCATAACTGAAAGCTTCTGGGTGAGAGAAAAATCTGTTTTCTCCAATTGAGTGACAGTGGCTATATCAATCACACTCTATGTCAGGCCCCATGTTCAGGAGTAGCTGGCAAACACAAATGTGTTTTTGTTTGTTTGTTTGTTTTGAGAAAAAGAAAGAACATGGAATTAGATGGATAGGGGTCTAGTGGAGGTTCTGGGAGGCATTAGGAGAGGGGAAAGCATATGATAAAAAATATATGGTATAGAGTCTCAAAGAACAACAAAAACATTCTTTTAAAAGAAGAGGGAGGGAGAGTGGAATTGGGAGAGGATGGGGGAGGGGCTGCAGCAGGGATACAAAGTGAATAAACTGTAATTAATAAAAATAAAATAAAAGAATAAAAACTGCTATATCTGACTAGCATGGTGTTTTTGTGGGTATCCTAACGGTGGAAGTGGAGGTTACACCTGACTCTTTTGCCTACTTGTGGGACACTTTTCCTCCTACTGGGTTGCTTCATCCAGCCTCGATGTGATACTATATGCCTGGTCTTATAGCAGCTTGTTATGCCATGTTTGGTTGGTATCCATGGGAGGCCTGCTCTTTTCTGGCGTGAAGCAGAGGGGAGAAAAAGGATTTGGTGAAAGAGACTGGTGAAAGGGAAGAGGACGGAAACTGTGGTAGGGAGGTAATACATGAGAGAAGAATTTTACAAAAAGAAAGGCTATCTAGGAGCTCCTATAATAACAATAGATAAGTATATACTCAATTCACATATTTTGTTTTCAGTGTATGTTACATAGAACAATATTGTTTTTTAATTTTAATTTTTCTTTTTTATATTAATTAGTTTATTCACATTGTATCCCAGCTGTAGTTCCTTCCCTCATTCTCTCCCAATCCCACCTTCCATCCCTCATCTCCTCCCATGCTCCTCTCCAAGTTCACTGATAGGGGAGGTCCTCCTCCCCTTCCCTCTGACCCTAGCCTATCAGGTCTCACCAGGACTGGCTGCATTGTCTTCCTCTGTGGCCTGGTAAGGCTGACCGCTCAGGGAGTAGTAATAAAAGAGCAGACCCCTGAATTAATGTCAGAGATAGTACCTGTCCCCATTACTAGGGAACACACTTGGAAACTGAGCTGCATTGTTTTGGGCTACATCAGTGCAGGGGTTCTAGGTTATCTCCATGCATGGTCCTTAGTTGGAGTGTCAGTCTCACAAAAGACCCTTGTGCCCAGATTTTTTGTTTTTGTTGTTCTCCTTGTGGGGCTCCAGTCTCCTCCAGGTGTTTCTATCTCCTCCTTCTTTCATAAGATTCCCTGCACTCTGCCCACAGTTTGCCTATGAGTCTCAGCATCTGCTTTAATACAGGGCTGGATTGACTCTTTCAGAGGCCCCCTGTGGTAGGCCCCTGTCCTGTTCCCTGTCTTCTCTCTCTTCTGATATCTGTCCCATATGTCTTTCTGAGTGAGGATTGATTATCTTACCCTGGGTCCTCCTTCTTGCTTAGCTTCTTTAGGTGTACAGATTTTAGTGTGTTTATCCTATATTGTATGTCTAATAATCACTTATAAGTGAGTATATACCATGTATGGTTTCTGCAGAGAAAAAAAAAAACTTTTTTGCTCACTGTTTGTACAAAATTAACATACAAGCCATAATTTCATCATCTGTATACTAAAAATAAAACAAAAAATAATGAGTATTTAACATTGAATTAGTGGTATGTAGAATACAGGAATAAATGCTTAGTTTTAAACACTTCTTTAATTAGGCAGTTTGTTATAGAGTGGAAATTGAGTACCTGCTTTTGAAATTCTAAAACTAACAACATCCAATAAATTGGGCATTGTGTTGTAGACTCACCAAGTTGCTTAGATTTTATGTATTGTTGTATAGTTGCAGGTAGCTAGGAGTATAACTGATGTACTAGAATTTTCAAAGAAACAACAGAACTAAAGAACAAAGGTAGCTCTTTTAGGATGTCTATCCATCTCTCTAATAAAATATACTTAGTATAGAATAATGAGAATACAAGAAGTCAAACATTTATGCCCTAATGAATTCACTTCTAAATCTGTTTTAATGTTAGACATCTTTATGAATATTTATGATCTTAAACATAAGTACCTAGAGAAAAGAATCTTCGGCATTCTCCTCCCCACTCCTCCCACTCTTCATGGCTCCTATGCCCTTTTTAAGGACGTTTTCTATCAGTGAGAAAGTGCACTGACAAGCTTAAAGTTATTGCTCAGCATTAAGCAAATATAACAAAATAGGCCACATTTAGGAGATTTCACATGACTAAGACTTCTGAAGCTTTACCTCTTAACATTAGTCAGGAGATTGTAAAATGAGATCACAGATTTTTAGATAGAAAAAGTCTGCAATTTCACTAACTAACTAAAATTTACTTCTCTGAAGGTAGCCATAACTGCTAAAATACTCTCTATTATATCCTAGCTGTGGATTCACACACTGTTTAAAGACATGTTTTCTGAGTAGCTACCTATATTACTTGTTACAATATGTGTTAGAGTCCAGAGATCCTGGTTATGCTAATTATTAAATGTTAGAATTGGCCCAGAGGCCTCTGAACTGGAACTATTCAGAATGTCTTTTCCTTGAGGACTAGTTTTAATGGTACCAGAAGGTGCCATACTAGCTTCCAAATGAGGAAAACAACCAAAACATAAATACAGCTGGGAAGCCTATGACAACAACAGTAACCAACATGGCATCACAACCCAAATAGTGCAGTAGTGACGCATAAACCATGGAAGTAACCAACAATTCTATCATTGGCCTTAAGGAAAACTTAACAAGACAGAAGCCAGACCTAGTACCTAGTATCTAACCTAGCCAAATTCCCAAGGCTAGTAAAATCATGGATCTTGGAGGAAAGACTACAACCGTGCTTTACTAAAAATACATAAAAGTCATAACATTTGTCTTTATGCCCACAGATAAATGTGGTCCTCATCCCTTGTCAAGGAAATTTCTTTTTGCAATAGATGGAGACCATTACAGAAGACCACATGCAATCAAAATGCCAAGGACGTAGTCCTAATGGATACATCTACAAAACACTCCCACACCTAAGGATCAGAGGAAATTGTAGAAGAGTGTTTGGAGGGTGGATGATAAGAGTAAGATCAGGGAGTTTTCTGAGACTTGTCTACTACTGATGTCAGAAGCTACACCCGTAAAGTCACATAAACATAACTGCCTAAACATAATATGAACAAAGACAAAAACAAAAGGTCTTGCCAAAGTGGACAAACAAAAGACCATGAGGCCTGAACACTACCTAAAGAACTACAGGCAACTAAGGATAGCTGAGAACAGGAAAATGGTCATCCCCAAGAAAGAGGACACTAATTGGTTGTCCGATGTCAAAAGGTAAGCCCTGAAAATATGTATATGAGTAACATTATACAGAGAGAGCAAGTTATATTTAGAAATATATGTATATATACACATGTTCGTGGAACAATTAATTAAAGGTCACGAATTTGAAAGAGAGAAAGAAGGAGTGGGCATGTGGGAGGATTTGGGCAGAGGGAAAAGAAGGAGGAAATGACGTAATTATATTATAATTCGAAAAGTAAAAGAAAGCTTTCCTAAACCTGAAATTTCTTTCTATAAAATAGAAACAATGATAGGAAACACATCATAAGATTATTGTAAAGATAAAATGAATTGACTCAAAGAATGAAATTCTAGTACAGTACCAATAAAGAAGATAATACTCAAAGAATCTTTTCATTATTGGGGAAAGTAAAAAGCAAGACCCAGATCTCTGAATTGAAAGTTTTAGTGGAAGAAAAAGGTAAATAAATAATTTATATGATGTTGTAAAAAATTAGTGATGTCCTTTTAGGAGGAAACCTGAAGAAAAAAAAAAAACAGTCATGAAAAAGTTGTATTGATCATCAACATCTACTTTTAATTTTTTTCTTCTGTTCCAAATGTTTCTAACCATATCAGGAAAGCATCGAATACATTGATGATATCAATGACAGATTTTCCTTCAACACACCAATTATGTTCTTTAGCAGGCTTGGCTTCAGTTGCTTTCTCATTGCTTAGTGCCGCATAAAACAGCCATTTCCTGTATCATATTGAGAGATACTTTTCATTTTGGAGGTACTGGGTGGGGAGAAAAGAAATGGACAAACTGAACAATACAACAATAAGTTGTTTTTTTTTCTGGGTGAGAAGACAACTCAACAAACCCACTAAAATGTTCATGTCCAAATGTTTCAGATATTGTCATCAAAAACAAAAAGTGAGATTTAAAGACACCCAATGTAATAGAATACGTGTGCAATACAAACATGCACCAATAAAGTCATACCCAGTATGGTCTTACATTCCCTTTTAATTATCTCTTGCAATTTTGAGATAATAACATGATTTTCTCTTTTATTTTCCTCCCTCCAAACCCTACCATATATCCTCCTTCCTCTACTTCAAATTCATGACTTCTTTTTCATTACTTGTTGCTCTATGCATACATGCACACACATTTGCATACATATTCCTAAATATGATCTGCTCAGCCAGGAAACATTTTGGCAAAAGGTGCAGAAAGATAGTAAGAGCCACATGATCAGGGAGTATACTGTGAGATAGTGTCTTCTAGTAATCTCATTAGCTACGCTCATGAAGTCTCACCAACATGACTGCCCAAACATGAGCTAACAAGGACAACAACAATAGACATGCCAAAACAGACAGGAAAAAAAATCATGAGGTCTCAGCCCTACAAAAAGAATAACAGGCAACTAAACTATGCTGAACGGAAGGCATAGTCTTCTCTAGTACATGCACAGCAATTGTTTATCTAACACCAGATGGTCATCCCTGAAAAAAAAATACAAGAAACATACAGAGGGACCTATATAGCATATATACTCTATGTTGGCACATACAATTTAAATTGTTTTAATAAATGCTTAAATATTCATTAGAATTTTGTCTAAAATGTACCAGTTCCTATGTTAGGTCTTAAGAGTCAAGACTTTAAAACAACTCAGATATTTTCTCTATTTTCTATAATTTGCTGTTTTCTCATTGGTACATTACCCTTTTGTGCTATATTACATTACCACAATCTTACTGGGCTAAACAGCATTTGTATAGTAGCTTATGGATTCTGGGAGTCAGGAGTCCAGGCCTAAGTTAGTGGGACTGTTACTGTTGTTTATTGTATCAAAACCCTGTAATGAAAGTGTTGGCTAGGGATGGATTCTCATATGGAGGCCCAAATGAAAAAGGGAGAAGTTCCAAGATCATTGAAGTGAGTAATAAGCAGAATTCCTTTCCTGGTAGCTACTGTCTACTTCAAATCTATGAAAAGTCCCTAGAGAGAGTTTGGTAGTCATCTAATGTAGCATAACATAAGAGTGGCAATCCATGTTTTTCACATTCCATAGGTTAGAAGAAGTCACAAATATGATAGAAGAGATGAAAATTTTAAGTGTGTAAATATTCTGTGGTGGACATCATGAGGGCCATATTAAAGTCTCTGCCACCATTTTAGATAAATACAAAAGTTAATTAGAAAATAGTATGGAAAATGCTGAATGGGTCTCTTATAAGGCCATTTGTACATTACTAGGTAGTTCAAGACGTTGAAGAATAAGAGCCGTTAGCTGAGATAGAGAAGACACATAAATGTAAGTCAGATCTGTGCTTCACACTGGGAATTTGATTGAATTAAAATCATCCTATAGGAACATGTTCAAATGTTCAAATCATGTTTCATTTTGTTTGTATTATGTGAATTGTTGGAACCTAAGCAAGAGAAAAATCTCTATCACAAGCTCAGCACAACATTCAATAAGTTTACATACTTTATTAAATATTTAAATGGAAAAGTATTTTAAAATTATGCTCCTTGCTTTTAGAGAAAAGTGTTTTCAATGCATATTTAAAAAAAAAAAAACATTACTGTGTTCCCATCACTACTTCACACAGTGATCTCCTAAGATCTTGGTATATCCTTGGTCCCGAATGATTCCCAGCTCAGATCTGAATACTTCGTCAGTCTCTGAAGTAATTATCTTTTGCAAAGAAAAGCCTCATGGGTGGGAAAGCACCAGCTGTCGCAAGCTCACTACTACATGCCAAGAGAACAGCCAATTGCCCAAGTAAAATAGGTATTGAGGCCAGGTGGAATTGCTTATTCTAATGTGCTCTCTCAATCTGGAATGGGGCCAGTTAGCTCTTTAAAACATGCTTGCAAAACAATAAACTGTTATTGACTGCAACAAAACCCTCTTATGACGTATACAGAAACTTTACTTCAAGAAGACCCCTGTGACATAAAGACTGTAATTCAAAGCTGTGTATTTTATTTGGGATTTCTACGGAAAGAGTATATTACCACTGTTCTTATATAAAATAGAAGAAGGTAGTGAGATGATAGCTAATTTCATCGTATTTTTTCTAGTAACTATCTTACCACCTATATTTACCTAATCATATATGGACAGCTCAAATACAAACATATTTTTTTCTTTTTGTTTAATTTGTATTTTTATTTTTTAAGTTAAGCACAGGTTATTTACATTGTATCCCAGCTGTAGCCCCCTACCTCATTCACTCCCAATCCCACCCTCCCTCCCTCATCTCCTCCCTGCCCCTTTCCAAGTCCACTGATAAGGGAGGATCTCCTCCCCTTCCATCTGGCCCTAGCTTATCAGGTATCTTCAGGACTGACTGCAATGTCCTCTTCTGTGGCCTAGCAAGGCTGCTCCTCCCTCGGGGGGGGGGGGGGTGTCGAAGAGCTCGCCATTGAGTTCCTGTCAGAAATAGTCCGTGTTCCCCTTACTAGGGAACCCACTTGGATACTGTGCTACCATGAGCTATATCCAGGCAGGGGTTTTAGGTTATATCCGTACATGGTCTTTGGTTGGAGAAACAGTCTCATGAAACACCCCTGACTTACAAACATTTTTAAAGGCCATTTCTGGACTTTGTCCCTTGCAAAGTAACTAAAGTTTGTTAGCTTTCTCAGCCATTACTGACAATAATTGTAGAAAAGTAAAAATGGAACTTAAGACTGTATTAAAATAACATAGTCAACAAATAATTTTAAACAATATTTATGAGTTTATCCATATGATACCTTGTAATAAGAGAAAAACATATCTTCATATAAAAGAAAACTAAAACACTGAAAATAATTTGGTGAACTGAGTACTCCAGAGACAGTATTTTTTTCTCACAAATATATCATGTATCCTGCTTTAGTACTCTTCTCAATTCTAGGCAATTTTCTTTTATTTTTATTAATTACAGATTATTCACTTTGTTTCCCAGTTGTAGTCCACTGCCACATCTCCTCCCAATCCCACCCTCCCTACCACTTCTTCTCCTACGCCCCTCCTCCAGTCCACTGATAGGGGAGGTCCTTCTCCCCTTTCATCTGACCCTAGCCTGTCAGGTCTCATCAGGAATGGCTGCATTGTCTTCCTCTGTGGACTGATAAGGCTGCCCCCACTCAGGGGGAGGTGATCAAAGAGCCAGCCACTGAGTTCATGTCAGAGACAGCCCCTGTTCCCATTACTAGGGTCCCTCTTGGACACTAAGCTGCCATGGGCTACATCTGTCCAGGGGTTCTAGGTTATCTCCATGCATGGCCCTTGTTTGGAGTGTCAGTCTCACAAAA
This sequence comes from Meriones unguiculatus, assembly GCF_030254825.1. NCBI lineage: Eukaryota > Metazoa > Chordata > Mammalia > Rodentia > Muridae > Meriones > Meriones unguiculatus. Next base: position 143,859,974 of record NC_083369.1, on the reverse strand, counting down.
GATCCCTGTGCCCATATTTTTTTTTTGGTTCTGTTGTTCTCCTTGTGGAGCTCCTGTCCCCTACAGGTCTTTCTATCTCCCCCTTCTTTCATAAGATTCCCTGCACTTTGCCCAACGTTTGACTATGAGTCTCAGCATCTGTTTTGATATCCTGCTGGGTAGAGTCTTTCAGAGACCCTCTGTGGTAGGTTTCTGTCCTGTTCCTTGAATGTTCTTTATCAAAAAAATTATTATTTATTATGTATACAATATTCTATCTGCAGGTACACCTACACTCCAGAAGAGGGCACCAGATCTCATTATAGATGGTTGTGAAACACTATGTGGTTGCTGGGAATTGAACTCAGGACCTTTGGAAGAGCAGCCAGTGCTCTTAATCACTAAGCCATCTCTATCTCTCCATCCCATAAGCAATTTTCTTAACACTGACCTCCCCCCTTTTCCAGGCTGGTTCCAAAACATGATTTCAAACATGGTTTTAGTCAGAGTTCCACACTTGTCTGTTTACATCTGAGAGGCTGCTTCCTTCAACTGTACAGCAAAAGCCCTACCTAATAAGATAAAAATACCACATTTGAACTAATATCTTTGACCATTTGTTAATGTATTTAATCCTGTGATTTTGCAACTAAGTATAGATCTATTTCTCCACTGGTATGAATCTTAGTATGGGGAACTGGTATCCAACTTCCATGTTCCTTCAACAATTGAACATATATTTATAGCAATTACATGATAAGGGTGGAGGAATGACCATATCCAACTAGAAGTTTAAAAAATAATCTTGAAATTTTACTTGATCCTGCCATTTCAAGATCCTCTTTCACAATATTCTTCTGCCCCTAAAATTTTCCAGGCCTTCACATCTCTCTCAAGATATCATGATACTCTTAGGAGCCAAACAAGTTATACATAATGCATTTTATGTTTTTAAATTTAAAAAAGTGACTTTATATCTGTGAAAGATGTTAAAAATTACATAGGCTATGCAAGTATTTTTATTTGTTCAAATGTTCCTAGTTTTCTTTCAGAGAACTACATATATAGTTTTCTTTCAGAGAACTATATATTCCTAAAGAGAGCCAGCTTGTAATGTATGGGTAAGGGGAATTTTAAAAACGTGTCTATATTTCCTGAGGACCCAAATAACCAGCTTTTATTTTATTTTATTTTATTTTATTTTATTTTATTTTATTTTATTTTATTTTTCAGAATAACAAACCAGAAGCTGTGTAGATCTCTTTTTACTTAGTTCTAATTATCATTCATCGAGTTCAGGTCATGATGACATAGAAATTTCAGTGTAAACCATTGATTTGAGAAGGATTTTCAGAAAACACCAGTAAAAGAAGATAGATGGGGAAAAATAGCAGCCAATTTAGGTGTGCTGTCTGTGACTAGGTGTCTACCATGGGTTTTTATTTAACTGTCCTGCACTTACTGGGGATGTGTATATAATAATTATCCATGTTTAATCCATCTGTCAATCAAGAATCTGGGATTTTACTCTTCAAAACCCTTCCATCATTGTTCAGGAGACTGTCCACAAGGGGGCATTAACTCCTGAATATTTCTCCCATCCCAATGAAAAGGCCAAGGAAAAGTCCACAAGCTGATTTATGAGTGCCCACAGAGCCAAAATATCTAGGCCCAGGAGGGCCTGCAGAGACCGATGAATCAACCATGGACCATGCATGGAGAGAACCTAGACCCCCTGCTCTGATGTAGTCCATGGGCAGCTCAGTCTCCTTGGGGGTTTCTTAGTAAGGGGAGCAGGGGCAGTCTCCTACATGAACTCAGTTTCCTGCTCTTTGATCACCTCCTCCTGGCGATGTGGCCTTACTCGGCCACAGAAAAAGAGGATCCAGACAGTCCTGATGAGACCTGATAGGCTAGGGTCAGATAGTAGGGGAGGAGGACCTCCTCTAACAGTGGACTAAGAAAGGAGCTGAGCGGGAGGGAAGAAGGGAGGAAGGGTAGGACTGGGAAGAGACGAGGGAGGAGGCTACAGCCAGGATACCAAGTGAATAAATTGTAATGAATAATAAAAAATAAAATAAAATAAATTGTATGGTATTTAAAAAATGCCTACAGAATGAAGCAGATGGCATGCAGTGCTCCAGTAAGCAAAGGGAATACAGACAGGGCTCACAACATATTTTCAGCAATGACTAAAGGGAAAATGTATGCACTGCCTGATAGCCACCATAATTATCACTATTTGGTTTCAGTTGTTACCGTAAAAGAGTATTTCAGTCAATATAACTCCAGTTCTTTGGAGTTTACTAAAGTCATTTTGCACAGTAAAGCATGACAGTAGACTAAAAATAGCCCTAATTTGGAATAGACATAGATGAATCTTGTCCCAGACTCTGTGACCTTATCTCCAACATTTTATAGCTCTGAACCTCAGTTTCTTCAATATAATTGTCTCTTATGCTAATAATACTGCACACACATACACAAAGCATATCACACATACGTTTTATACACACACACACACACACACACACACACACACACACACACACACACATATATATATATATATATATATATATATATATATATATATATATACAGGCACATTTGAGTTCCTTCACAAATATTTGTTCACATATCTCTCATGACTTTTCATGACATGAAAACTATTATTATTTCCATTTTATAAAGATAAACATGAGTTATATGGTGATTATAAGCTACTTGAAAGAGGTCCTACAGGTAATAGAAAAGGAACCCAAGTAGTATGGCTCTGAAATGATGAGCTTTTATCACCACCAAGCTTGTTAATAAAGTTGTGGCTTGAATATATGGATAGTGTTCTATAACATCCATCTGTTAAAACCTTTTTCCTAGAAAGGCACTCTTAGGAGGTGGTGTATCCTTTAAGAACAACAGCATAATGGAGTTCCTTGGTCATTGGACATAGAACTTCCTAGGGGATCAATTATAGGACTCCAGTACCTTCTTATGTCATAATACAAGCAGTATGGTAAACCAGATGCCCTCCATTATGTACTATGCTTACCTAAGGCTCAAAACAACCAAACAACGGTATTTTGGACTGGAAGCTCTAGAAACAAGAACAGTATCCCTTTATTAGTAACCTAGTTATCATATTGTATTAAGACAACATTGACTCATATACACAGCACTCTCTAGCCCCTTCATTACTAATGATTAGACTCCTGATGATATCAAATAGGAGAATGCCACATTGTTCTGTAATGTGTTTCAACTTCTGTTGTTTGACACAGCCCAACTTATGCCATTCTCCTTTTGGAGTAATTTAAAATGTGTTTATACAAGCTAGATATATGCTATAGTATCATGTATCTAGTAGGTCTTAATATATCCCTCTAGAAAAGGCAATCCATGTCTGTACCAGAAAAAAAAGTGACTATGACTTCTTTTTGTTAAGAAAATGAGTGCTATGTGTTTTCAATATTCTTTCAAATATTTCACCAGCTGTGGAAGCTTTAGACCATCAAAAGCCAATCTGTTATCAGTTGTATTACTTAAGTACATACCTTCCACATTTAAACTATATTTCTTCAAGTAAGATGCCATCATGTGTATCAGGGGAGAATTTTCTACTGAAAGGTGGAATATGTCAGCTTAAGGTAATCATTAGAGGCCATTTTTATCTTCTGAACTATGGTCTAAATATAACTCAAACTATCACTTTCTGGTGCCCGAAAGTTTCCTTTAAAATCATATTATTATGATGAAATGTATTTAATTCATCTATTAAATGTGCTAATTTCAGATCTAGGGATCTGCCCTTTAATATGCTTAAAATATAAGTAAGACAAAATCTAGATTGTGAGATTTTTGTCCTCATGGAGCTTAGTTTATTCTGATTGTTTATAAATGTATTAACATCTATTCTTTTCTAGACATGTTTCTGTAATCCATTTCCAGAAGCTGATTATAATCCCTTATATGCATACCCTGATTATCTCTGCCTCACTCTCTTTCTTACTCAAGAAAGAGATTATCCCCAAGGTCAAGGAGGATTTTATTTGGGTGCTTTATATTCCTTTATCTTTAAAATTTATCAGAAACTCTTTTCCAGTTCCCACAATTTTCTGAGACTGATAGTCCAACCAAGGACCATTGATGGAGATAACCTAGAACCTCTGCACAGATGTAGCGCATGGCAGTTCAGTATCCAAGTAGGTTCCCTAGTAAGGGGAACAGGGACTGCCTCTGACATGAACTGATTGGCCTGCTCTTTGATCACCCCCCACCCCTGAGGGGCAGCAACCTTACCAGGTCACAGAGGAAGACAGTGCAGCTACTCCTGATGAGTAGAATAGACTCATAACCTGATAGACTAGAATCAGAAGGAAGGAGAGGAAGTCCTCCCCTATCTGTGGACTTGGGAAGGGGCATGTGTGAAGAAGGGAGAGGGAGGGTAGAATTGGGAGGGGAGGAGGGAGGAGGCCACGGGGGGGGGGGATACAAAGTGAATAAAATGTAATTAATAAAAATTAAAATAAAAAATGGAAAGAAAAAAATCTTCAGAAACAATGAAAATGGGGCAGAGAAAGGGATCAGAGCCAAGTAAAGAGTGTACTAATTGCGGAATTTTCCATGCATTGAAGGATGAGATTAAAAGAAATTTGATGAGGAATCATCAATAAATATCAGAGAAAATAACTGAATCTACCTTACCTGGTTTCTCTAAGGTCACATCCTCCTTTGAACCTTTGAAGACAAATTTGTCAGTAGACCTGTTTTTTCCCCATCTCTCTTAAGTAAAAAAGAAAGACGGGGTTGGGGGAGGTGGAGGGTAGTTCTAGTGAAGGAAAGAGTGAGAAAAAAAAGTGCCAATAGTGCTATAAAATGCAAACGAGTTCCTTTCTAAATAGTAACAGTATTATAAAATGACTTTGGCATTCTCGAAAACTTTTTGACAAACCCTTTACCCTTGTAAGTAAGAATCCAGTTGGTTCTATACTAACTTTACACTCGATTTCTCACCATGTTCAACAACTGAAAATATGACTCTTGCTGTGATAGTGTATGATTCAACCATGCATCTTGGCGTGTTCTTTGGACTCTTATTGGAAGAACTGACTTTGACAGCCTTGTTGGTTTCTGAACAATTCACAGGATAAAGTTTAATTGTAGCAGATCTTAATTCTTTTTATCCCCAAAGGCTTTTTAATGCAACAGTCTTAGAATGACCCAGACCTGAAATTTTTCACATTTCTCTCATTTCTTAGATCACTTTTCTTGTTTCTTTTAATGTTACTTAAAAATATTTTCACCTTAGGACCACAATAGAACTGAAATATGCTATGTGCATATGGGTAGCAATAATGGGATTCAGTAGGATGAATAAGAACTGAAATCCTCATTTACATTGTGACCTGTTCCTCTAGTTCTTCCAATACTCCTTTTTTCCCCCTAAATTCCTGTTGAACATCAGAATTCTTTTCATAATAATCACATAAGGTCCCACTCATCTTAACTACAGTTATAGTAGTCATTTTCTTTTTGAAGTTTATTTCATTATTTTGTTTGTACAGGTGGTTTGCCCTCATATATGTTGGTCCAGCACATGTGTGTACTGCCCTCAGAGGCCAGATGAGGGATTTAGATCCCTTAGACCTGGAGTTACAGACATCTATCTAGCCATGAGCTGTTATGTGGGTGTTCAAGCTGGACCCTAGGATTTCTGGAGGAATAGGCAATTCTCTTAAGTACTGAAACATCATACCAGACTAATTATTTTTTATAACTGCAGATATTTCTTTAAATTCAACATGTGTTGCTTTTCACAGCTCAGAATCTGATGTGGCTTGAGAAGAACTGAACCATTTATTGATTACATATATTTCCAAGACATTGCCTACAACTGATGTTTTATAAATTCCATAAGAGTAGATTGTAGGCCCAATGTTGGGAGATAATGCCTCAGGGAGCAGTCCTCAATTAATGAAGGATGAAGGTTGACAGCTATGTGTACAAGAAGAGAAGAGGCAATGCAGACAAAGAGAATAGCATTGACATAGCCTAGGATACCTATTATCAACCTCTAACAACTTTAACACCTAACACACACACACACACACACACACACACACACACACACACACCACACACACACATATACATACACACTCATTAGAAATTTTTGGTATTGGGATATAGAATACACTGTGAAGAAAATGAAATTATATTAAAATCTGGAAGGAATCTCTTGATTGATAAGTAGTTTTCCAGTGGCCTCAAATGCACTTTGTCCCAAACAAGTATTATTCATGCCAGTGTTCAATCTGATCTACTCTAATGACTCCTTTATAGCCAATAAAATAATAAAATGTCCCATAAGTGATCTGTACAGCTTATAGGCTCAGTTTAAGGTAAAGTAGCTGTTTGTCTCTCTTTTTTTTTTTTTTTTTTTTTTTTTTGGTCCTTAAATACCATAAAGGAACTTTCAGCAACTGGTGGATATTTCATATGGACAGGTTGAGAGCTGGGCAAGAATATGAATGACTTGGATATTCCAAGCTGATATCTGATTTGATAGACCCATAGAGAAGCTAACAGAAGAAACATTCATACTACATAAAGATGAGAAATATTATTAAAAGGTTCCCACCTAAATCCAATGAATTTGGGAATTGTTTTGCAGCAATAGAGATTAAAAGCAGCTGGGGATGTAGCTCGGTGGGTAGAATGCTGTGCTAGAAGCTCTGCGTTCAGTCCATAGCACCACATAAACTATAGTGGTAGCACGCATAGGCCCATAATCCTAGAACTCCAGAGAACCAAAGCAGTTGTTAAAAGGCAAAGATATTGCCCTCTGCTTCAGGTGATAGGCTGTTATAAAATGTTGATAGCTGTGTACTAAAAGATTAAAAGTAAATAATCAGTGCCCTATCTAGTTTTATGCCTACATGACACAAGTTAGAGTCATCTGAAAGAAGGGAACCTCAATTGAGAAGTTGCTTTCATATGATCCAGCTGTAAATCATTCTCAATTAGTGATCATGAAAGAGATCCCAGCCCATGAGTGGTGCCATCCCTGGGCAGGTGGTCCTGGGTTCTATCTGAAAGCAGGCTAAGCAAGCCAGGTGAAGCAAGCTTCCACGGCCTCTCCATCAGCTTTTATCCTGTTTGACCTCCTGCCCTGACTTCTTTCAGTACTGAACAGTGTTGTGAACCTGTAAGCCAAATAATCCCTTTCTTCCACAAGTTTCTTGGCCATGGTGTTTTATTCCAGCAACTAACTAAGACACTCAGGTACAAAGTTACTATTTCTACATAGAAGTAATTAAGATGAATATGGTGGTATTACTGGGTTGGTTTTTCATTCATTCCTGCACAATTGACGATAATAAAGAAGATACAGAAAAATAAATTCTAAAACTGTTTTAAATTAAAACTGTTTTAAGTTAAATCAGTTTTAAATCACATTCCAGGTATCAGAGCAGAGGTAGCCTTAACATAAGACCTAAGATTTCTCACATTAGTGCTAGGAGATCTTACCACAAGAATCACTGGAAGAATACTGTCTCCTTCATTGTTCAAAAGACCTATTTTTAAAAAGTCTGAGAAGTGAAAAGGAAGAGTTCAGCAAAACATTTTTAAGAAATATGGCAACACCATAAAATAGTATATTAATACCATTTGTCAAAGCTAAAACATAAAAAAAGATATAAAACTGGATAGTTCACAAGAAAAAAAAAAAAACAATATCCACACACTCATTCATTCTGAAGCACCAGAGATGGGTTAGAGAATATTCCTGTGAGGACTCTGTATACTCAGAGCAAAGAAATCAACCAAAGGTCCTTCCATAATTAGTAACCCAACTTGTAGTATGTGTGTGTGTGTGTGTGTGTGTGACAGAGAGATTAAATAAAATGCTTTAAAATTAACAGAAGGAAACATAAAAGTACCATTCAACATATAAAATTTACAATAAAATTACATCTATCTTTAATGTAAAAGCAATTAATAAATGAGAAAAATATATAAGTCAACTTTTAAGTAAAAAACAGGAAAAAAATAAAAGAAGATTGTGTTGTGGAAGAAGAAAGAAAGAAAGAAAGAAAGAAAGAAAGAAAGAAAGAAAGAAAGAAAGAAATTGAAGGATAAGAGCTAAAAAATAAAATACAAGCATAAGTAGACATATAGAAAGAATCAAAATGGCTCATTACTGGGGCTGCAAAAATAGCTCAGCAGTTAGGAGCAGTGTTCATACTTTCAGAGGATCCTAGTTCCATTCTTAACACATGGCAGCTCACAACTATATTTTTTTTGTTTTGTTTTATGGGAATATTTGAAAACAAAAATATTATCATCACAGTAAAAACAAAAATATCCTAAGGGTAAAAAATTTCTTTTCCTAAAGAGACAGGGGAAATTAGGGAAAGTCAGTCTAGATGGAAGGTCATTCCCTCAGTGAGAGAACTGCCTTTGGTCGGCTGGCTTCTGGCTGATGTGTTTAAAGATCTTGGACTTCTCCACTTTCTTTGTTTTCTGGTACCTGAAGCCACCACCATCTCCTCTCTTTTTAAGCTTGCCTTCATGGCTGCTCACGTTCTATCTTTAACTACAGTTGCAAGAGATCTGAAACCCACCATGGACATCAGGTGTGCAAGTGCTGTCCATTCATCCATGCAGCCAAAACATCATGCATGCAAAACAAAGAAATCTACAAAGGGTTTTGAGTGGTCATTATGCATGTGCAACAAATCAGACCAAAATGTGACGGAAGGCCTCAATAATCATTTATTTTGTGCTTGAGTCTATAAACTGGGAAGGTTTCAGGAAGAACAGCTTATTACTATTCATTGTCAATTTGGGAAGTTTGATGTTTGATGACTCTTTAGATAGAGGCTGGAACCACTGAAGCCTTGTGTGCTCAAATGCCTTGTAGTTGAATCTATCAGTTAGGTGTGTCAACTGGAACACTTTCATTGGACATCATCATGTGACTTGAGATTCTTTACAGACATTTAGAATAGTTTCCAAGAGAGAGTCCCCAAAGGTTCAATACACGTATCATGTTTAATAACCTGCCCATTAAAGCTTTAAGAAATGGTGGGGCATAGTGGCCTTTGATCCCAGCACTCAGGGAGGCAGAGGCAGGCGGATCTCTGAGAGTTCGAGGCCAGCCTGGTCTGCAATGTGAGTCTGGGACAGCCAAGGTTACACAGAGAAACCCTGTCTCAAAAACACCAAAACCAAAAAAAGGTTTCAAAAAGGTTATCAGACACCTCTACCCATGGAAGAAATAAGAAACAAGAATCTGATAGTCTTTAACAGGCATGTGCACTGGGATTTTTTTTTCATTCATCTTAGAATGAAAATGAAAAAAAAATGCCATAGGAAATGAGAACACATTCACAAAATTATTCATGGAACTAAATGAAAAACCTATGCAGTCATTAAGAAATATAACTACTTGCATATAATTGACATAAAAGATTGGAAGAATCTTGAACCAGAGAGAAAAGTCAGAGAAACAAAGGAATACACATAACTGGAGGTCCAGCTTGCGAGGAGCACTGTTACCCTCCTCAGATCTTTCATTCTATGGTATCAAATGTTTTCAAAATGTTACCACTTTTTATAATTATAGATAGAAATATGGTTGTCTTCTTTTTTTTGAGATTGTAATTTAATTAAATTTCTCCCTTCCCTTTCCTTATTCCAAACTTTCCTGTAAACCCCTCTACTTTGGAAATAAAGTTGTGTTTAGCAAATGGTCTAAAAGGCTCCATACGAGACAAAGAGTTGGTGCAACATAGAAGTTAGTTCTTCCTTCTGCGTAAATATATGATCAAAATAAGATTTGAAAAAAGAAGAATCATATCCAATTCATACAGAAAATAGAGGAAGTAAGTTTAGGCCTTGCCCACTCTGAGTAAACATGCTTTCCAATATATCAGGGTTCCTGTCATACAACTAGAATAATATCCTTCCCAGTGTAGTGTGGCATGAATATTACCATCATGAAACTGAACTGCTGTAGTGACCTACAAACAAACTTAACTTTTAATTACAGCGACAAAATAATTAGGACACTGAAGCTAATAGGTAGATCTAGGATGATGGTAACGACACTGCTCGCATTCCTTAGAGAAAGCAACATGAACCCTTAGAAGACCTCCTGCAATTCCAGTTACCACTCCATCTTGCCTCAAGTGCAAGGGGCCTTGAGAGGGTAATTGAACATACGGGAGACATAAGGTTGACTAAGGATTGACCTCCGGTGGTACAGCTGGCCATGAACCAGACACGCTGGGGATAGGAATTTCAATAATATAGCTTCCTTAGAGTCATCCATGCCATGCCCTTGTCACTAACCACAGTAAACTGACCAGTTTACCAAACAAGACACAAACTTATGTTGCTCATAAGTACCTTCTATTTGGGGTGGATAGACGTTTCTTTATGTCTCCCTTGGGAATTTTACACTATAACCTTTAAAAATAAAAAGTAAAATGAAGTTTTCCAGTGTGATACCACATTCCAGTCAAACTGAACTTCCTGCTCTTGCAAGCACTATCAGAATATGTTGTTAGTATAGTGTTATAAAAACTGAATTTTCCAAACATGGCCACAATACCTCCCATCTGACTTGCTGGTAATAATTAGAATATAAATAAAGTAATTCTGTGTAGCTTGCAAAGATAGAACTTTAAAGGGCTTGATAGTTCTTGCTTTCTGTATCTGAATGTCCTAAATTATCATCCAATCCCCATTCTCAGAGAAGTGCAGTACAGATTATAAGCCACCTACAGAATAGCTGATCACCTTGCCTAAGCCCCAAGAGTGACTTCTCCCAGATATATGGGCAAAGAAGTCTCTCAGTCATTCTAGCCACCAGCTCCCATGCCGTTGAAGGCAATCTAGATATTTTGATATGAAGATCCAGTCATTACAGAACAAAAATAATTTTAATCTCATTCCACCATATTGTGTCCCAATTCTTTACTCACATAATCTATAATTGAATACAGAAAGTAGTTTATACTACTATATACTGGAAATGATTGTTACATAGTAGATGGCCAGTGCAATGTATAGACACCCGAGAGCTACCTTCCCCTCTATCCTATCTTCCTCCTACTCCTATGTTCATTCTTCTTTCTAATGTATTTTAAGTTTATTCATTATATATCTCAATTGAGTTCTTTTTCTTAAAAGTCTCCTTTTATCTAACATTTTCTCTAGCAAGTAGTGATAACCTTTTGAGGAGAAGCTAATTTTAAAAGCAGTTTCTAGCCACTCCTTTCCTTATTCAATTGTCCTGTAGGGAGACACTCTGCACCCCCACTCGGTTCCCGTACGTGTCCATAGAAAGAAACAGAAATTGCAGTAACTGTGTCATATAAGCAAAGGGATGGAACCCCTAAGAAAGGCTTGAAGCAAATCCTAGAAATGAAAAACTTTACAATAGCAAGGAAAAAGTAAAAACACTATAATAGAAATAACGCTTTTAATAAGCTTGTTGGTAAATAATTTTATCTACAGCCAATACAGCCAAAAATCAGTGAACTTTAAACATATGACTGAAAGAAATTTCCAAGGACACGAACAAGTTGTGCTGAATATAAAGCAAAAAGGTTTTAAAAAATCATAAAATCTTCAAAAATGGAACTAATATCCAAGAACTCTTGGATAACTATGTTACACTTTGGGTATAATAATAGCATTCCAATCTGTCATCTATATTTTTCAAAAAGCTAATTACAGATAATTAATAAATTACACATATATTTCTGCATCACACAGAGAAGCCTGAAGTGTTGATAAAAATCTCAAAATCTCAGTAATAGAAATATGCTAGTAAATGAATTCAAGGTGTGTATACTTCTATAACTGAGAAAAATCTCACTGAGAATATTCCTATAATTAATAAATAAAAGTTTTCTTTTAGATATTATTAGCAAGATGGCATGCTAGAAGAATGAATTTGAGAAAGCTTTTCAATGTAAAGCACGAACAAAAAAAAATCAGAATGGGATTTTAGAGCAGGATTATCCAGCAGAAATATAACTTAAGCCATATGTCGAGCTTTAACTTCTCTTCTCTTAAAACATAAAACCACAAAATGCAATGCAATGCTAAATTTTGTGTAATTCATTCTATTCATAACATCAACATGTAATAATGTTAAACATTAGTAATGACATTTAACATTCCTTTTTTTTTCCATACTTAATTTTGTAAAATCTATGTTTTAACTGTTCAATAGTTACATTTACCTAAGGCTACTACCGTGGACAGCATACTTTTAGAGTCTGAAATTTGAATGTGTGGTTCCTAGACCAGAGACACTAGAATAACTTAGGGGCTCATTAAAGTACAAAATTTTGGATTTCACCCCGACGTACTCAACCAGAATTTGCATTTTAACAGTATTTCCACTCCCTGAGGTGATTCATACACACTACAGTTTGAAACATTCTGCTTCAGAATGACAGCATTCCTAGAGAAATGGAAGAGGAGAAGAGACACAGCAGGACAAATTCAAATGTGTACTAATAAGCTACCCAAGCCATACAAATGCTGCTGGTCTTTGAATTCAATTTATATTTTGAAAGTCCTAAAATATTACTTCAGAAGTTCTCACTGAATAGTTTTACATTTTCAGTACTGTAAAGTAAGAACTAGCCTAGACTGAAAAACCTATATTTTCAAAGGACAAGATCATTGCAGACGAAAATATCAAAACACAACAGCAGTACTATTACTAGCAGAGCAAATTTGTGAAAATCACGTAGTAATTGCTATGAGCTGCCAGGTAGTGGGAGCAACTTGAACATAGATCAAAGTTATCAGACAAGGTAGGTAACCTGACTACCAGGAAGAGGTCTCAGTTAGGCTACAGAAGAGACATAAACATCTGTGAGGAACATATGAAAAGGGGCATTAGAAAGATTAGGTTTCACTCCCTGTAATGATTTCAGCTATTCATTGTTTTCTAGAGGCAAGCAGATTCCAAATCTTTAGTGTGCATGCTTATCAGTAAAAACTGAAGACACACTTATTTATAAGTTTAATTTACTTACTAGGTCAACAAACACATTAAATATTAATTAAAATTAACTTTTTAATATATCATTTTTTAAATCATCTTTTTTGGTTTTTCTTTTTTCTTTTTTTTTTTTTTTTCCAGAGCTGAGGACTGAAACCAGGGACTTGCGCTTGCTAGGCAAGCACTCTACCACTGAGCTACATCCCCAACCCTTTTTCGATTTTTCAAGACAGAGTTTCTCTGTGTAGCCTTGGCTGTTGTGGGCTCCCTTTCTATGCAAGGCTGGCCTTGAACTCACAGAGAACTGCCTGCCTCTGCCTCTCTAAGGGCTGGAGGTACAGGTGTGTGCCACCATGCCCAACTTAATATATCATCTTGATTGAAACAAAATTTACATCCATACTCATATATTGGTTTTCTGTTCTCCAAAAGTTTTGGGAGCCACTGCTCTAAACCACTATTTTTTATTAAGAGAGAGAGAGAGGGGAGAGAGAGAGAGAGAGAGAGAGAGAGAGAGAGAAGCCTTAGTATTCTCCTAACAGCATACAGCATTAAGTTATGCAATAGAGAGAGGCACCAAGTGGTGGGAACCAAAATAAAGTCAGTCAGGAACCTGAAATTTGTCATATTAACCTTGGGGAGCTCAGCAGTCGACAGTGTTCGCCTTATCAAAAGAGGGTTTCCTATACTCCACTTGAACAAGTCTCAGCACAGTTTTGGTAAGTGATCTTTCTGTTAGCAAAGATTTTTCAAGTTCCCTTTAAGCCTCTGTTTTAGGGTTCTACAAAGAGGCCTTTGAGGGTCTCCCATTCTAATGTACTGCCTCTTCTTGGTCTTGTTTGAGTTTTTGTTGTTGTTCTTGTTTTTTTTTTTTCTTTTTTTAATTCTTTATTAATCACGCTTTATTCACTTTGTATCCCCCCTGTGGTTCCCTCCCTTCTACTGTCTCAATCCCTCCCTTCTTCCCCCCTCTACAAGCACACCCCTCCCCAAGTCCACTGATAGGGGAGGTCTTCTTTTGCTTCCTTCTGACCCTAGTCTATTAGGTCTCATCAGGAGTGGCTGCATTGTCTTCTTCTGCGGCCTGGTAAGGTTGCTCCCCTGTCAGGGGAAGGTGATTAAAGAGCAGGCCAATCAGTTCATGTCAGAGAAAGTCCCTGTTCCTATCTATTACTATGGAACCCACTTGGACACTGAACTGCCATGGGCTACATCTGTGCAGGGGTCCTAGGTTAACTCCATGAATAGTCCTTGGTTGGAGTATCAATCTCAGGAAAGACCCTTGTGCTCAGCTTTTTTGGTTCTGATGCTCTCCTTGTGGAGTTCCTGTCCCTTACAGGTCTTTCATCTTCCCCTTCTTTCATAAGATTCCCTGCACTCTGCCAAAAGTCTGGCCATAAGTCTCAGTATCTGCTTTAATAGTCTGCAGGGCAGAGCCTTTCAGAGGTCCTCTGTGGCAGGCTCCTGACTTGTTCCCTCTTTTCTCCTTCTTCTGATGTCCATCCTCTTTGCCTTTCTGGATAGGAATTGAGCATTTTAGCCAGAGTCCTCCCTCTTGATTAGTTTCTTTAGGTGTACAGATTTTAGTAGGTTTATCCTATATTATATGTCTATATGAGTGGGTATATACTCTGTGTGTCTTTCTGCTTCTGTTGTTCTTGTTTTTGTTGTTGTTGTTGTTAATGTTGTTTTAGTCTTGAAGATCAAACTTAAGGTCTTATGCATACTAGGTAAATATAATAACTCCACTTCATATTTTTGACACAGTCTTACTGATTAGGCTAATGTAGCATTGAACTCACTTTATAGTCCAGCTGAACCATGAACTTATGATCTTCATGCTTCAGTCATTCAATAGCTGGGATTACAAATAAGTGCAAATAGGTCCATCACAACCATACTTTTTCCCCTTATATGACATTAGAACTGGAAACTTGTAGTTTCTTTAGAAAATCATACTACAATCTGTACACCTAAAGAAGCTAAAAAGGAGGAACCTAGGTAAGATGCCCAATGTTCATTCAGAAAAGCAAACGGGGTGGACACTGGAAGAGGGAGAAAACAGGGAATAGGACAGAAGCCTACCACTGATAGGCCTCTGAAAGACTCTACCCAAAAAGGTATCACAGCACAGGCTGAGATTCATAGCCAAATTTTGGGCAGAGTGCAGGGAATCTTATGAAAGTAGAAGGAGATAGAAAGACCTGGAGGGGATAAGAGCTCCACAAGGAGAACAACAGAACCAAAAAATTCTGGGCACAGGGGCCTTTGTGAGACTGATACTCCAACCAAGGACCATGCATGGAGATAACCTAGAACCCCTGCACTGATGTAGCCCATGGCAGCTCAGTGTCCAATGAGTTCCTTAGTAATGGGAACAGGGACTGTCTATGACATGAACTCAATGGCAGGCTCTTTGATCACCTCCCCGTGATGGGGGAGCAGCCTTTCCAGGTCACACATGAAGACAATGCAGCCAGTCCTGATGAGACCTGATAGGCTGAGGTCAGATAGGGGGGGAGGACCTCCACTATCATTGGACTAGGGGAGGGGCATAGGAGAAGAATAGGGAGGAAGGGTGTGATTCGGAGGGGTGGGGAAGGGGGCTACAGCTGGGATAGAAAGTGAATAAACTTTAATTTAAAAAAAAAATCATGCCTACGACAGGTACCCATGCTAGGCTGTGAGCTTTAAGAAGATAGTGATTTATTCATCACTGTTTATCAACCAATAAGTCCTGATTCTGACATATGATATTACTAGCCCTAAATAAATACATTGTTTTAGAATGGTGGACAAAGGAAAGAAAATATGGTCATCATAGTCCTTTTACTATATATGTTTATTAATTATTTTCCCCTTTATAAATTTTTGCTGCATAAACCAAGTCAGAGAAAAGTAACTGGGCCTTATAATACATACACAGTGTTTGGACAGTGAGTGGCCCTCAAAGTTACAGCTCACTACTTAAGGAAGTCCACTCAAGCTTCAGATAATGAACAACACACGTTTAGCTCTTCTTGCCTTAGGCTCTGTGAGATATGTAAAATATTGATGAATCTAGTTATAGGCTGTTGGATTCACTGAAAAGAGTTCACGTAAGCTGAAATTTCTAACCTATTTTCTCTGTGTATACAACACTACATGGCCCAAGTTTAAATGTGAATTTTGCCTTACATGGTGTACATGTGAATGGCCCAGATCCTGCTTTGCCATTAAACCAAAAATTCATTCTATCACTCGCCACCTATCTATTTAACATTCTTGAAGTCATCATTAAGCCATTTTATAGTATTAGAGTCAGGCTTCTTTGCTTGCTTGACTTTACAGAACATTATGTAGTGTTAGCCAACACTATGCACACCTGCATCTTGTAGTGATATTTGTGTCACAAATGTACTTTCTCTAGCCTCATTTGGGCAGAATATAATAAATATGCAATAATCTATCCTTGAATCCTTGACTTTGTTAGCTTTCAGTATATTCTTTAATAATTTTATGCATGTACTATTTGTCATTTTTCAGTTGAGAGACTGTGCCAAACTTGCCAGAAGCAGGAAAAATTCACATTTAGAGAACGCTTTTCTTTCGTGATCTTAATCTTGATCTTTCTTAATCTTAATCTTTCATGATCTTCCTGAAAGACATTTCTGAATAATTTCTCAGCTGCTGGATACATCATTTTCTGTGACTAGTGACAATCTGACTTCATAAGTGGTCTGAGAGGTTACTAAGACTCAACAAGCTAACATCCCAGAAATCTCCCATGTTCCAAATCTAAAAATGTGCCATTTCCTTCTACCAGCTACGGCACAAACACTTCCTGTCCTCTGAAAGGAAAAGACCAACATTATCTTGCTCAGTGTATCTGATGTTTTGTGTACATAAACTACTTCTCTCTTATAGCCTTAAAGAAAACACATATAACCTTGATAGTTCAGAAAAATCTTGTAAATCTCCTTCTGCTGTTTAATAATTCCACTATTCTTTTTTTTTAATCTGGTTGACTCTTTTTTTAATTTTTATTTTTTAATATTAATCACAGGTTGTTTACATTGTATCCCAGCTGTAGCCCCCTCCCACATTCCCTCCCAATCCCACCCTCCCTCCCTCATCTCCTCCCTGTCCCTTTCCAAGTCCACTGATAGAAGAGGTCCTCCTCCCCTTCCATCTGACCTTAGCTTATCAGGTATCTTCAGTACTGGTTGCAATGTCCTCCTCTGTGGCCTAGCAAGGCTGTTCCTCCCTCGGGGGCAGGGGAGGTAAAGGAGCCAGTCCCTGAGTTCATGTCAGGAGCCAGTCCCTGAGTTCATGTCAGAAATAGTTCTTGTTCCCCTTACTAGGGAAAAACCCAGTTGGTTACTGAGCTACCATGGGCTACATCGAAGCAGGGGTTCTAGGTTAAATCCATACATGGTCCTTGGTTGGAGAAACAGTCTCATAGAGGACCCCATGCCCTGATATATTTTGTCCTTGTGGAGCTCCTGTCCTATCCAGGTCATACTAACTCCCCCTTTTATCCTATGATTCCCTGCACTCTACTGAAAGTTTGGTTATGAGTTTCAGCATCTGCTTTGATATGCTGCTAGTGAGAGTCTTTCAGAGGCCCTCTGCGATAGGCTCCTGTCCTGTTTCTTGTTTTCTCCTACTTCCCATGTCCATTCCATTTGTTTTTCTAAGTGAGGATTGATCATCTTACCCCAGGTACTCTTTACTTAGCTTCTTTAGGTGCACATATTTTAGTATATTTATCCTATCTCATAGGTGTATAAAAGTGAGTATATACCACGTGTGTCTTTCTGCTCCTGGGATACTTCACTCAGGATGATATTTTCTATTTCCCACCATTTGCCTGCAAATTTCATGATTTCCTTGTTTTTAATTGCTGGGTAGTATTCCATTGTGTAAATGTACCACAATTTCTGTATCCCTTCCTCCGTTGAGGGACATCTGGGTTGTTTCCATATTCTACCTATTATGTATAAAGCTGCTACAAACATGGTTGAGTAAATGTCCTTGTTGTGTACTTGAGCCTCTTTTAATTCCACTATTCTTATTGGAATGATGTGGCAGCCAGTAAAGACACCTTGTGGAAGTCAGCTCATGGGTAAATGTTCGGTCTCATGCTGTTTTTAACAACATTGGCTCCATCATCAGTTTAAATAGAAATAGTAGAAAGAATGTGAGGAATGAGATACATATTTGTAATTTCAGCTGTGATTATGGTCTCCCACTGCACTGAAGGTACACTTTCTGGGGGATGAGGAAGCAGCCCAGTGCCACAGAGTCTCCTGTGAGAGCTTATTCAACATTTGATAGTAATGATTATGCTGTAATTTCATGAAGCAGCCTTCAGTTAATGAACTCTGTGAATCTAAATCAGTCTCGATTTAACTTGCCCTTCAGGAAAAGTTAAAATATGGAGAAACACATACAAAAAAAAAGCCTTTTTACAAATATACTGAAGTTTAAGTGAATACAGAAGCAGAATGTACCCCTTTAATGCTGGATGTTTCATTTCTCCGTTTTTTGTTTTTTTTTTTTTTGTGTGTGTGTGTCTACTCTTAGTCTAAGCACAATAAATGCTAGTATAATCATATATAAAGGTGATTAATTTTAGACCCTAATGTAACTCTTTTCACCGTCTCAAAACAGATGGTGTAGAGAATGCTTGTTGGAGTTGGGCCTGCCAACTTACAACGTTTTCACTAGGGGATGGTGTTTCTAATATAAGTAACTTGGTCCTCCATTTTCTCTGCCATGTTGACTACTTACTCACCAGGTAAGCTTCCATAAATATGTGAAAACGTCTGTAGTCCTTAACTCAACCCTGTTTTGAATGTTAGAATCAAATGGAGAGGGGACCCAGAAAAGAGATGACCCTGTGTAATGTAGAGGAGCTGAGTTTGAATCTCAGCAATGATAATAGGCAGCTCACAACTACCTGTAACCCTCACTCCAGAGGAATCCTATGTTTGTGGCCACCTCAGTCATTTTTATTCACACATATACTCATAAACAGATGCATAATTTAAAAATAAAATAAATCCTTTTTTTTTTCCAAAATGACACGGGAGATTTCAAAAATTACCCACCAGCATGCCTGCACCATAGACCAACTAAGCAATAACATGGCTGTAGCAGAGTCCAGCACCCGCACTTTCAGAGCTCTAAAGGAGTCTATGGACCTTCATCAAAAAGCTCTAAACTAAAGATACTTTGAACAGTTAGCTACCTAAAGCCCTGTATTATGCACCCAATATGCAAGCCCCCAAATATAGAAAGTAAACATTAATAACCAAAAAGGAGAGTTTGACACCAGTACAGTAATGACATTCCACTTTAACCAAAGAACAGTTTATCTAAATGGAAAATTAACACTGAAAACAGAAGAGATAAACTGTATCAGAGAACAAACAGAATGGACATCTAAAGAACATTCTACACAATATCTGGCATGTACACATTTTTTACACTCACACATGGGAATTCACTAAGATACAGCATATACTGGGCCATAAAGTTAATCTCAACAAACATTATTTTTTACAGTGTTAGAGACTGAACCAATACTTTTACACTCAATAAGTAGTACTCTACCACTGTGCTACATCCAAAGCCCAAAGTCAATCAACTTTTTTTTAAAAGATCAGATATGTATCCCATTTTTATTTGGATTATTTTCTTTGTTGGTGTTTAATTTCTTGATGTCTTTATTTATTCTAGATATAGATGTAAGATTGATGAAGATCTTTTCTTAATATGTAGACTGTCATTTCATTCTATTGACAGTGTTCTTTGCTTTACAGAAGATTTCAGTTTCATGAGGTTCCATTTATTAAATGTAGATCTTAGAGCCTGTGCTGTTGCTGTTCTTTCCAGGAAGTTGTCTCCTGTGCCAGGGAGATCAAGGCTCTTCCCCATTTTTTTCTTCTAACAGGTTTAGTGTGTCTGGTTTTATGTTGAGGGCTTTGATCTACTTGGACATTAGTTTAGTGCAGGGTATAAAAATGGATATATTTGCATTTTTCTACATGTAGATATCCAGTTAGAAAAGCAGCATTTGTAGAAAATGTTGTCTATTCCTCCTTGTATGGTTTTGGCTTCTTTGTCAAAAATCAGGTGTGCATAGGTGTGTGGGTTTATTTCTGGACCTTTAATTGGATTGCATTGATCAACCAGTTCATGTCTGTGTTAATACCGTGCAGTTTTTATCACTATTGTTGTGTAGTACAGCTTGAGGTCAGGTATGGAGATACCTCCAGAAGTTCTATTATTGTATATGATTGTGTTAGCTATTCCAAGAATAGGAAAGGGGAGATGTGGGAGAGAGGGTGGAACTGGGAGAAGAGGAGAGCTAAGCTTATGCCCATGATGTAAATTAAATTATTAATAAAAAAATGAAAAAAATCATAGCAGATATTTTTCTGACTAAAATGCAACCAGGAATAGGTAAAACAAAACAAAAGAAAAAAAAAAACCTTTGAATAGCAGTACACAAATACATGAAAACAGAACAACTTACTTTTTGACCATTACTGAGACAAGAAAAACATCAAAAAATTTTCCCTTTAAAGTTTCTTGAAACAAATTTAAAGGGGGTCTTTGGATAGGAAGATGTCTCAGTGTGTAAAATACTTACCATATAAGCATGAGAACCTGAGTTCAGATCCCCAATATGCACATAGAAGCCAAGTGTGATCATGCCTGTTTGTAACCCCGACACCAATGAGGAGAGGAAAAAGGCAGATTCTAAAGGCTCACTGGTAAATTAATCTAGTGAAACCAGCAAAATGCAGATTCAATGAAAGACAGTATCTCAAAAATGTGGTGGACCTCTCCGGTCACCCAGCCAGAACCCAGAAGAGTTCCCGGGTCGCGCAGGCACTTGGTTGCCAGATCAGAGCCACACGCCTGCGTGTCATGATCACCTTCCCAGGCTGAACAGTGGGCACAAAAACACCAGAGACTGGGAGTCCCAGTTGGGAGAAAAACCCACAGGGAAGGAAGGAAACAGGACTGGCCACGGGTCACCCAGTCTTTTCCTGGAAAAGGTCTCACAGAATGGTGGGTGCACACTGCCAGCACTTAACTGGGCTCTACCAGTGAGCACAGGGACTGCTACGCACCCAGCTCTCTGTCACAGACAGACCTGTGCGCCCCAGGGCACCAGAGACTGGGAGTCCCTGTCAGGAGAAAACCCCACAGAGAAGAAAGCAAATAAGGGACCCAATTAGGTCATACAGTATATCCCAGGAAAAGGTCCCACAGACTGGTGGGCACACGTGCTGGCAGCCCAGAAACTGCTGTGAGCCAACTATTCATCACAGACAGAATTGTGTGCCCCAGGGCACCAAAGACTTGGAGTCCCTGTTGGGAGAAAACCCCACAGGGAAAGAAGCAAACGGGGACGGACTTAGGCCACCCAGTACATCCTTGGAAAAGGTCCTGCAGATCAGCCCAACCCAGGGACCTGCTGTGACCCAGATAGACTGCTGCTACCAGGAGAGCGGTACTCACCTGCCACAGATTACTGCTTGGGTACTGGGGCACAGAGTCCCAACCTCAGACCTACAGAAGCCTGGGATCCCCGAGATCAACCCCCAGATACTGCTCCAAGGGGCAAGCAGTTATCCCTAACAAAACTAACCAAACCACGGGACACCCAGGTTATAGCAGCAGGTCGCTAAATTTACAGCAAGAAATCCAGAAGCAGGGCAGCTGTCTCCAGGACTTCTCTGGGTAAGATGAGAGCCCTCTCGACTAACAAGGACCACAGTTAACACTCAGGTCTCTAAGCCTGAGGTGAGCTGTGGCAACTCCTGAAAAACACCGGCTATACAGTGGCCATACCCAAAAAGCTGAGAAGACTTCCTTCAGGAAAAACCATCTTCCTGCCAAGGGGATTCTCTCCACCACAGGATTCCAGGGACAGCCAGAAACTAACACCCAACACCTAAGAAATCCCAATGGGTAGAGGCCAGCATAAAAGCTCAACCAACAAAAGCCAGAGCAATATGGCATCTCCAGAACCCAGTTATCCAGGGGCAAGTAGCCCTGGACACCCCAGTATAATTGAAATTCTGAAAGGATCTGCCCTGCAGACTATCAAAGCAGATATTGAGGCTTATGGCCAAACATTGGGCAGAATGCAGGGAATCTTATGAAAGAAGTGGGAAATAATAGTTAGATCTGGAGAGGACAGGAGGTCTATAAGGAGAACAACAGAACCAGAAATTTTGAGCACAGGGGTCTTTCCTGAGACTGATACTCCAACCAAGTACCATGCATGGAGATAACCTAGAACCCCTGCACAGATGTAGCCCATGGCAGTTCAGTGTCCAAGTGGATTCCATAATAATGGGAACAGGGACTGCTTCTGACATGAACTGATTGGCCTACTCTTTGATCACCTCCCCCTGAGGGGGTAACAGCCTTACTAGGCCACAGAGGAAGACAATGCAGCCACTCCTGATGAGACCTAACAGACTAGGATCAGAAGGAAGAAAAAGAAACCTTCCCCTACCAGTGGACTTGGGGAGGGGAGTGTGTGAAGAAGGGAGAGAAATGGAGGGATTGGGAGGGGAAGAGGAAGGGAACTAGAAGGGGGATAGAAAGTAAATAAAGTATGATAAAAAAAAAAAGAAGATGACCTAACATCTATGCTCATGAGGAAGATAACAGAGGAAACAAATAAATGTGTAAAGACCTAGAGGAAGATAAACTCAAACAGATTATGGCCATCCATAAAGAAATACAGGAAGTTGCAGCCAAACAGTTTGTGGCCTTTAGAGAAGAAATGCTTAATTCACTGAAAGAAATAAAAGAAACAGGATTGTTCAAACAAACAGCTGAAGGAATTGAAAGAATAACATGAAAATACAGTCAGACAGGTGAAGGAAATCAACAAAACAGCTCAAGATCTTAAGATAGAATTGGAAAAATTAAAGAAAACACAAATGGAAGAAATTGTGGAGAGGAAGAACTTAGGGAACTACAGAGGTAAGCATAACCAATAGACTACAAGAGATGGAAGAAAGACTCTCAGGTTTGGAAGATACAATGGAAGAAATAGATGTATCTGTCAAAGAAAATATTAAATCTAAAAAATTCCTAACACAGATTGTCCAAGAAATTCAAGACAACATAAAAAGACAAAACCTAAGAATAATAGGAATAGAGGAAAAAGAAGATTCCCTCCTCCAAGGCCCAGAAAATATTTTCAACAAAATCATTGAAGAAAATTTCCCCAACTTAAAGGAGAGGCCAATAAGAATACAAGAGGCCCACAGAACACCTAATAAATTAGACAAGAAAAGAAAATCCTCCCGTCACATGATAATCAAAACAGTAAGTATACAGAACAAAGAAAAGATACTAAAAGCTGCAAGGGAAAATAGCCAAGTAACATAAAATGGCAAACCCATCAGAATCACACCTGACTTATCAACAGAAACTATGAAAGCCAGAAGAGCCTGGACGGATATCATGCACGTCCTAAGAGAATACAGATGTCAGCCCAGGCTACTGTGCCCAGCAAAACTCTCAGTCCTCATAGACGGGGAAAACAAGATATTCAATGACAAAAACAAATTTCAACAAAAATGTGGTGAAAAAAGAAGACAGCCACTGCTGAACTCTGACCTCTGACCTGTATACAAAAGACAAAAGGGCTTAGAAATAAATTAGAAAAAAAAATTTTATAATAGCCACAAATAACATAAAGTACCTTGGTGTGAATCTAACCAAGCAAGTGAAATCCCTGTATGAAAAAAATTCAAGTATCTGAAGAAAGAAATTGAAGAAAATATCAGAAGATGGAAAGATGTCCCATGCTCGCAGATCATACTATTAACATAGCGAAAATGGCCATCCTACCAATAGCAGTCTACATATTCAATTCAATTTCCATCAAAATACCAACACAATTCTTTACAAACATTGGAAGAAAAATTCTCAACTTTATATGGAAAAACAAAAAAAAAACCCATAATTGCTAAAACAATCCTGTACAATAACAGATCTTCTGGAGGTATCTCCTTCTCAGACTTCAAGCTGTACTATACAGCTACAGTAATAAAAATTGCATGGTACTTGCAGAGAAACAGTCTGGAGGATCAACGGAATTTAATAGAAGACTCCGAAGTAAACCCACACCCCTACGGACACTTGATTTTTGACAAAGAAGCCAAAACAGTACAAAGGAAAAAAAAGACAGAATATTCAACAAAAATGGTGCTGGACTAACTGGTTTACTACCTGTAGGAAAATGCAAATAGAATCATATTTATCATCCTGCACAAGACTAAATTCCAAGTGGATCAAATACCTCAACATAAATACACACACACACACACACACACACACACACACACACACACTAAATCTATTAGAAGAGATTGGAACTCACTGGCAAAGCAGACAACTTCCGGAACAGAACACCAACAGCACAGGCTCTAAGATAAACAATCAATAAATGGGACCTCATGAAACCGAAAAGCTTCTGTAAAGCAAAGGACACTGTCATCAAAACAAAACAACTGCCTACAAATTGGGAAAGAATCTTCACCAACCCTATACCTGACAGAGGACTAATATCCAGAATATTAAGAAGTTAAATAGCAACAAACCAAGTAATCCAATTAAACAGAGAATTCTCAATAGAGGAATATCAAATGGCAGAGAAACACTTAAAAAAATGAGACTCATATACAAACTTTGGGCAGAGTGCAGGAAATTTTATGAAAGAAGGGAGAGATAGAAAGACCTGAAGGGGACTAAAGCGCCACAAGGAGAGCAAGAGAACCAAAAAATCTGGGCACAGAGGTGTTTTCTGAGACTGATACAGCAACCAAAGACCATTCAAGGAGATAACCCAGAACTTCTGCACAGAGATAGCCCATGGCAGCTCAATGTCCAAGTGGGTTCCCAACTAAGGGGAACAGGGACTGTCTCTGACATGAACTCAGTGGCTGACTCTTTGATCACCTCCCCCTGAGCAGGGAGCATCCTTGCCAGGCCACAGAGGAGATCATTGCAGCCAGTCCTGATGAGACCTGATAAGCTATGGTCAGATGGAAGGGGAGGAGGTCCTCCCCGATCAGTGGACTTGGGAGGGGAATGGGAGAAGATGAGGGAGGAAGGGTGTGATTGAGAGGGAACGGGGGGCTACAGCTGGGATACAAAATGAATAAACTGTAATTAATACAAAAAATAAAAATTTAATAAAAAGAAAACAAAATGACTCTGAGATTCCATCTTATACCCATCAGAATAGCTGAAATCAAAAACTCAACTGACAGCATATGTTTGTGAAGAGATAGAGTATGGAGAAAAGGATCACTCCTCCTTTGTTGGTTGCAGTGCAAACTTGTACAACCTCTCTGGAAAATAATCTGGCATTTTCTCAGAAAATTGAGAATAGTTCTTTCTAAAGACTGAGCTATACCCCTCCTGGGTATATACCCCAAAGATGCTCCACCACACAACAAGGGCATTTGCCCAAATATGTTCATAGTGGCTTTATTCAGGATAGCCAGAATCTGGAAACAACTAGATGTCTCTCAACTGAAAAATGGATACAGAAATTGTATTACATTTGCCCATACTACTCAGCTATTAAAAACAGACAACGTGCAATTTTCAGGCAAATAGATGGAACTAGAAAAGTTCATCCTAAGTGAGGTAACCCAGACCTAGAAAGACACCCGTGGTATACATTCATTTATAAGTGGATATTAGACATATAGTAAAGGATAACCATACTACAGTCTACAGACCCAAAGAAGCTAAGTAACAAAAAGGACCCTAGTGAGGTGTCAGAATGGCACTTGGAAGGTGAAATAGAATAGACAGTCAGCAGAAGTGGATGAAGAGAGGGAACTGGGCAGGAAATGGGATGGAGAAGGAAATAAGGGTGGTGATCTTACATGTGGAGAATAAGGGTGGGAGGTGAGAGGACCGTGAACAAGAAGGGAAACTCAGAGTCGGCATGTCTTTGTCTGCTGGAGGCCTGCGACAGGGTAGGCTCCTGAGAGTACATGGGTGTTAACCTAGCTGAGACTCCTAAAAGGAGGGAACATGAAGACTGAAGTGACAACCTCCTAGCCAGGCAGGACCAGTGAAAGGAGGGAACAACAACCCACCCCCGCGGACAAAACCTTTTATCCAAAAATTACCCTGCCTACAATAAGTGCAGGAATAAAGATGGAAAAATTTTGAGGGAATGCCTAAACAATAATTGGCCCAACATGATACCCACCCCAGGATAGAGTTCTAGCCCCTGACTCTATTTATAATACTCTGCTATGCTTTCAGACAGGAGCCTAACTTGGCTGTTGTCTGGGGGGGTCCAGCCAGCAGTGGGTTGAGAGAGATGCTGGGACTTACAGCCAAGCATGGGGTGGAGTTCTGGAGGTCCTGTGGAAGTGTTGGAGGAAAGATGGAAGAACATGGAGGGGACAGGACCCTCACAAGAAGACCAACAGAGACAACTAACCCAATACCATTGGGGCTTTCAGAGACTGAAACATCAACTAAGGATCATGCCTTAGTGTGACCTAGTGTGACCATGTCTGGACCTAGGCCTCCTGCAAATATATGGCTGATAGGTAGCTTGGTCTTCATATGGGGTGCTTGGCAAGTGAAAGGGGGGTGGTTCTAACATGAATTCTATTGCCTGCTTTTGGATGACTTTGTCCTGGCAGGGCTGCCTTGCCTGGCCTCAGGAGAAGAGGGTACTCTCAATATTATGTGACTTGATGCGCTGAGAAGCGTTAATATAGAAAGTGGGGGCTCTCCTTTTCTGCAGGGAAATAGAGAGGGTAAAGGGGAGCTGAGAGAAGAGGAGGGAATGCACCACTGGGATGTAAAGTAAATAAACTGAATAAAGTAAATAAAAATGTAACCAAATTTTTTAAATGAATAAAAGGCCAAATAAAAGGGGTAAAGCCTATGAGGTCTCGACCCTCCACAAATATCTATAGGCAACTAAGAAATGCTAAGCTCAGGAGAAACAGTCCTGCTCAGGAAATACTATACTAACTGGTTATCCAAAAACAAATGGTCAGTTCTTAAGACATACATATAAGATGTATTTAGGAATATACATGTATATAAGTATATATATTTGCACTTAACAACAGTTTATGAAAAAAAAAGAGGCTATAAATTTGAAAGGGGAGAAAGAGAGTTATAAGATAGGGCTTGGACAAAAGAAAGAGAAGGGGGAATTATGTGATTATATTGTAACCTATAAAAAGTAAAATAAAAAAATTTAAGTAAAATAAAATAAATCATTTTAAAAAACCAAATGGATTCCTCATATGCCACAACCTACAATATGGAGTGAAAATGGATAGAATTATCTTTAATAAATGGTGCTGAGGAAATTGTATATTACATGCAGAAGAATCAGGCAAGAGAGTCCATGCTTGAAACAATCCCCTCCCCCAGCCCCATACTTGCCAGGAGTCCCATATAAATACCAAGCTGTCCGTTGGCCATATATGTGTAGGGAGCCTAGGTCTAGACTGTGCATGCTAACATACATACCTTGTAAAGACTTAGAAGGAACAAACTAAAAACTTGAACAAAACAATAATAGTAACAGGATTAAATGGGTATTTAAAAGACTCGAAAAGAAAAGCTTAGAACCAGATGGCTTCACTTTTGCTTTCTACAAAGTACTTAAATAACTAGCACCAATTTTCCTCAAGTTATTCCAAAAATTATAAGGGAAATTTTTTCCAACAAATTCTATATATTAAACTGATAGCAAAACTAGATAAAGAGACAACAGAAAGGGTAACTACTGCACAATTGTTGAGGGACATAGACGTAAAAAAAAAAAAAAATCATCATTAAAGACCTAAAATTGATTCTACTAGTTCACTTTAACCAAATTTGCAAAGATGATTCAATTTAGTAAATACAACAAACAAACATGATATATCATTTCAGCAGAATGAAATCGGTCAACACTATATAATAATACATGACTAAATACAGAAAATGGCGTTCGATTTAACTTAACAGACCATCATGCAAAAAAGCACTGAAGAAATCCAAGTATAGCAGGAATATATCTCAACATAATCGAGGCCATTTCTAGCAGCCAAGAGATAACATTATAGTGAATGATAACTGAATCAGGAAAAAAGCTGA
Source organism: Meriones unguiculatus (assembly GCF_030254825.1). Classification (NCBI taxonomy): domain Eukaryota; kingdom Metazoa; phylum Chordata; class Mammalia; order Rodentia; family Muridae; genus Meriones; species Meriones unguiculatus. Next base: position 143,831,794 of record NC_083369.1, on the reverse strand, counting down.
AAACTTTCTAAGGCCTTGAACAAGACAACAATGGCCACTTTTGTTACTTTTATTCCATGTAGTTCTTAAAGTCCAAGAGAGTCTCAGGTATACAAAAATAAAGAAATATGATGTGACATTATACATAAAACTCCACAAATTTCCATCAAAAACTATTAGCTTAATTAATTTAGTGAAGCTACAAGACAAAAGATCAGTACCCATAACTGTACAGTGCACCAATAGCAAACAGCTGAAATTGAAACTAAGTAAACAATGTAATCAACCTTAATAATGATAGATTAAAAAGGACAAGGTAGTAAGAATTACGTTAGTTGACGTCAAACAGTGGTGCAAGAGACTGAACCCAGGGCCTCATTCATGTTGACAAGCACTCTACCAGTGAGCTACTACATCTCCACTCCCTGACTTTAAAACATACTAAAAAACAAATCGAGACAAGACATCCATTTTGATTTTATGCCACTATCTGATCACCAAAACAAGATAGTGGCATAAAATCAAAATGGATGTCTTAACCACACTTCCATGCAGTTTTACAGATTCTATAGTAGATAAGCAACACCTTGGTCTAAAAACTAGTTGCTATAAAAAGACACACAGATCAATAGAATGGAATAGGGAAAATAGAAACAGATTCATGAATTTACAGCCTACTTGATTTCGACAAAAGTACTCACAATATGGAGTGAAAATGGATAGAATTATCTTCAGTAAATGGTGCTGAGGAAAATGTATATTATATGCAGAAGAATGAAATTTAGCTCACCAGTTACACAAATAAAAAAGACAGGGGCAGTATCATGGGAAAAAGAATGGATAGGGGATGTTAACCAAAACTGAGACTATACGAAAAAGCTTTAGATAAACCCAGTAGTTAATAAGCTAAATTAAAAAAATATATATTTTAAAAGGAAGTTTGAAGAGAACATACCCCATTATTAGTGAACAACACCACTTCCAAAAGAAGGGGTTATTAAAGAGTAAAATCTCAATGCCAGGCGTGGATTACTTTTTTAAAAAGGAAAGTCAACAAATATCTTTTGAAAAGAGCTTGCAAGCTGAGTTTGTAGGTCAATGGTACAGTAATGTTGGAATATGTGAAGCCCTGGGTTCAATCCCTAACACCATAAAAAAGCCTGCAATTTCAACTTAATAGATCAGTCTGCCATGACTCATACCTGCTACTGTAACATAAATGCAATTGTAGACATTAGCTAAGTAAATGAATGTGGCTACATTCCAATATTTCTATTTACCCAGACAGCAGCCTCCCTTTGGCACATAGGCTGTAATTTTTCAGTATCCAGACTGACACGTGGTACATGGCCAGTGCAGTAGGCTGCTCCTCTTGTTGTGAAACATGAAGAAGATCACCTTCCTCTTACATCTGCATTTGTCCTGCTCTCTCTGTGCTTCCCTAAGCTGTCTCTCAAGTTAACAAACTCGCAGAGAATAGCACAGATCTATCGTTTCTATGAGAAAAGAAAGCAGCCAGTCTTCCCTGTTGAGTAATAGCCTTTCCCTTTGTCACATTGTCACCATTGTCACAGCATGAGGAGAAAAGAGAAGCTAGGAGTGCACTTCTCCCAGTGGCACACCACTTTGCAAGAGCAAGCACCACAGACACTCAAGACACTCAAGGGAAAAGTGTGAATTAAACCATGAGCTGTGACTCTCTGCAAAAATTACAGAGACGCAATAAATCATTACTGTCAACTGCTCAGCATGAGTAATAAAAAAATCAATCCACTTGGCCAGAAACAAATTTGAAAATTGTGCTTTAAACAATACTAATGTGTGAAGAAAATAAACAAAAAGAAGCAGTTCTTCTATTTCATCTTTCCAGGGAAGGACAGAGGAAAATGATTCAGGGAGTTGATTTTCTTTTACATCAAGGGAGCAGGAATCAATGAGGAATGACTGTGTGAGTCAGCAGTTAAAAATGAAACTGAATGAAGTGATACACTCTTTCCTGAGGACATTAAACTCTTTGTTGTTGTCCTTTTCTTACAGGATACATCTCAAAAGACCATAAATTCTCAGGGACTAAACTGTCCTTTCATACTTTTGAAAAGTTATTTTTTTCACTAATCATTTAATAATCACCACTGACTTGCTAAGTATTATTCTTATGGCTGAAGGCACCATTTTGCTCCCAATATCTCTCAAGATAATCAATATATCTCTCTCTCTTTCTGAGAATACACAGGTTTTGCTCAATGAAAATCCCAGATTGCCTGATTTACCCTTCAAGGAAAAATCATAAGCATAAACCATATAAATTTCCCAAATGGTCTTAAAGACTGATACCATCACTGGAAAATTTATATTTCACTATTGATATATTATTTACAATGGAGATTAGCTATCTTTATGTAGCTGTCAAGGACATATATATAGTGTCCCAGTGTCTTCCTCATTAACTCCTCTCCCACAAAACTCTAAAATATTATCATTATTATAATAGGAAACAAAGAAAGCTCTGTGATTAATTCAAATATGTGGACAGGGTTATAGGGAGAGAAAATAAAAAGAGCAAACTAGCTTATAGTAATTTCACACATGGTTGTCAGCAAAGCAATACAACAGTAAAGAATAGATATTCAAATACCCAGATGGCTTCAAGTGCTGATTCAGGGACACATTTGCAGTCATCCTAATATGCCCTTCCCTGAAGATATGCCATATCTTAAGCTCCTAGAATCTATATTTTACTTTAGATGAGATTGGCATTGTGTGATTAAATCATGCACATCCAGATGGAAACATCAACCTGGATTGCCATTACAGAAAACTATACCCAAAATGCAAAGTTGTGGTGCTCAATCCTAACCAATATATCTACAAAACACTTCCTCACCTAAGACTCAGGGAACATTGTGGAAGAGGGGAAGGAAAGATTGTAAGAGCCAGAGGATCAAAGTTCTCTGTCTGATTTTGTCTCTTAGTAATTTTAGAAACCACATCCATAAAGTCTCACCAACATGACCACTTAAACATGAACTGAACACAAAAACAGTAAACATGCTAAAGTGAATGGGGAAAGCCATGACACCTCAACCTACACAAAGAAATACAGGAAACAAAGAAATGTTAAAAGCAGGAGAAATCATCTTCTCCAGGAAAGAATACACCAATTTTCTATTCAATACTAAATGATCATCTCTGAGAATATGTATGCAAGTTTATACATACATTCATATATGTATGTAAAAGACCCTTAATGAAAAACAGGCCATGAATTTGGAAAAGAGAAGAAAGAGGTATATGGTGGGTTTGGGATGGGGAAATGATATAATTATATTGTCTTCTCAAAAATAAAATATTATCTGAAAGATAGCAGTGTATCAAAGCAGATACTAAGACTCATAACCAAACTTTCGGGCAGAGTGCAGGGAATCATATGAAAGAAGGGAGAGTTAATACGATGTGGAGAGGACAGGGAGCTCCACAAGGACCAAATTTATCTGGGCACATGGGGTATTTTATGAGACTGTTTATCCAACCAAGGACCATGTATGGATATAACCTAGAACTTCTGCTCAGATGTAGCCCATGGTAGCTCAGTATCAAGCGGGTTTCCCCAGTAAGTGGAATAGGGACTACTTCTGAAATGAACTCGTTGGCAGGCTCTTTGACCTCCCCACCCCCCAAAGGAGGAGCAGGCCTGCTAGGCCACAAAGGAGGACTTTACAACCAGTCCTGAAGATACCTGATAAAACAGGGTCAGATGAAAAGGGTGGAGGTCCTCCCAATCAGTGGACTTGGAAAGGGGCAGGGAGGAGATGAAGGAGGGAGGATAGGATTGGGAGAGAATGAGGGAGTGGGATACAGAGTTAATAAAATGCAACTAATAATAAAAAATAAAAAATAAAGGGATTATTTTTTTCAAAAACAAGGTTATTAAAAACATTCAATGAAATAGTTCCATGTTTTTCTGTTCCACATTACCCAGTGCCTGTTTTTTTATTTACTTTAATGATCTCTTTTCTTGTATGTCTATGTGCCAGAGTTATATTTACATTGTTACAAGGATCATATTGGACCTGAATTTATTTCCTGCCTTTGATGATTACTCTTTGGCATTGTGACTAAACCTCCTAGCAGATCATCCTATACCAGCATACACTGTCCTTGCCCTCACCTCAGAAACGATTTGACACATTTTAGTTCCCAAAGGAAGAAAATTTCCCATTTAAGCAGCAAGTTCCATTAGCCAAAGATAAACAATCCAACTCTAAAATGATCATTTTTCATCTGCACAGTTACCCTTCTCTTTTCATGTGACAGTTGTTTGGGGTTGTTTTGTTTTGTTTTGTTTTGTTTTGTTTTGTTTCTGTAAGGTTCTTATGCTACTGTCCTCTGGAATTCGGTGGCCATGATTATGAGTGTGTGAGAATCTTGTTACCCTTTCAAATACATGAACATGTTCTTTCTTTTGTTCCTACCTCATGGCCAGTACTCTGCCTTTCATGCTGGTACATCCCTCATCATAATAACAGTGGCTCAATAGTATACTAATAGCCTTCATGATATTTTGCAGGAGGCTGAAGTTCTCTAAAGCCATGGCAAATTACCTAGCATCTCGGTGCTTCAATTTCCCTGCTTTGTAAAAATGAACATAACAAAAACCGTATTTTAAAAGTTTTGCTGTGAAGATTAAAAACAAGCCCCTATTTCATTTTTTGAGAATCTTCTACATGTATGGTTCATTTATATCATTTTCACCCAACCTTCTCCCTGCTCAAATACATCCTGTGTTCCTGTCCATTATAACCTAAGTTTATGACCTCTTATCAATATTGTTACATATATGTGTATATATAAATACAATCTGATGAGTCAATTTAGTGCTGTTGATATGGACTGAATAACTTATCAGGAAGCCCATCTCTGGAGAATACTGCTTCTAACACTTTTAACAGCCATTAATTTCCCGTATCTCTTTGTCTGGAGAGGGAGGCTTGTGAGATTCCCACCATGTATATTGGCATGTCAGTTGGCACTATCATTGTGCAGGTCTTGTTTAGGCAAGCATATTGTTAAGATTTTGCAGAAGACGCTTCCTGTCATAATTAGAGACACTATCTCACTGAAGATTCCCTGGTCCTCTGACTCTTACAAACTTTCTGTCTTCTCTTTCTTAATGAATATCGGATGTGCAGGTTGTATTATAGATGTTTCAGCTGGGAATGGGAATACCACAAATATTTTTTCTCTTTATTTTGGTTAGTTATGGGTCTCTGTGATGCTCTCTATCTGTTAGAAGCTTCTTTAATGAGGGCCAAGAACTTATGCTTATCTGTGGTTACGTATTGGAATTTAGAATGCAGGTAGAAATTATACTGGTTTGGGAAAGTAGTAAGTTTTCCTCTACGGTTCATGGCCTCACCAACCAGAGATAGTTGGCTAGACTTACAGTACCCGGTATAAACTGCCTCCTTATGAATAGGTCTTATGTTCAAATAGACAGATGTTGGTTATTCTCAAAGAAAAACACTACAGTTGCACTATTAGGGATAGACTAAGTTAGCTAAACTTTTGTGGTGAAATTTACAGATGGATTGGACCATTATTTCTTCTTTCTTTCATTCTTTCTTCCTTTCTTCTTTTTCTTTTTTTTTTTTTTTTGAAACAGGATTTTTCTTTGTAGCCTTGGCTATCCTGGAACTCATTCTGTAGACCAGGCTGACCTCAAACTCAGAGATCCACCTGCCTCTAACTCTGGGATTAAAGGCACGTGCCACCAAGGCCCAACTTGCTGCTTTTATCCTTAGCAATTGTGGTGGTTTGAATAGGAATGGCTTCCATAGACTCATGTGTTTGAATGCTGGGCCCATAGGGAGTGGCACTATGAAGAGGTGTGGCCTTGTTGGAGGAAGTGTGTTAATTCGGGGATGGGCTTTGAGGTCTCCTATGATCAACCGATGCTCAGTGCCCAGTCTTGCACACAGTCTTCTGCTGCTGCCTGGGGATCAATACAGAGCTCTCTGCTCCTCCAGCGTCAGGTCTGCCTGCACTCTACCATATTTCCTGACATGATGATAATGGACTAAACCTCTGAACAGTAAGCCAGGCCCAATTAAACGTTTTCCTTTATAAGAGTTGTGTGGTCATGGTGTCTCTCCACAGCACTAAAACCCTAACTAAAACAGAAGTTGGTACCAGCATAGTGGTGTTTTCATTACTGGGACAATTGCTACTGGTTATCTGGAGCTAAGGAATTATTGGTGATTAAGAAGAGACAAGCATCACTGAGGTGAAATCTTCTGGGAAGCGTTTTCTGAGAGAACAGAGAAGCTATTTCCTAGAAGTGGCTATGGTTGTACCTCATGTTGGCAGCCACACTTGGGAATGTGTAAGAGTCACCCAGGTGGTACTGGTTTTGAAGGCATGAAGGAGTCATGGAGAACAGCTGAGGTTTGGCACTGTGTGAGACCAGGAGAAGCTATTGGTGAAGGTGCAGCTTCAGTAGCAGTTGAAGACCAATGAATAAAGAGGTCATGAAGAAAAGTTGAGGCTTGGCATCATGAAGAGAGCCTATGAGAGCCTATTTGTGAAAGTGCAGCCAATTTGTAGCAAAGCCACAGCAGTTTGGGAGATGCCAGTACTATGTGATGACCACCAAGAACAGCAGCACCTGTGAAGTGGAGCCAGCCAGAGCCCAGAAGACAAGCTGTGTGTGCTGCAGTGGGCAGAGTAGAGGAAGTGGAACACGGCCTTGGAAGAGTCAAGAAGATCATGAGTGGAAACCAGACGTTGGGCATTGTGTTGCTTACACATTTGGAGTTTGGTTTACTTTGGTTTGATTGTGACTGTGCCTTGGTTCTTCCATCTTGAAGTAATAAAGTATTTTACTTAATTTTTATTTTTACAGGAGCCTGCAGTGGTAAGACTTTGGGCTTTTAAAACAGATTTTGGATTTTTAAACAACTCGGCTATTTTAAGGGTACTAAAATTTTAATGTTTGTATTTGTAAAGACTTCTAAAGTTTTTTTTTTTCCTGTTTTTAAGTGATACCTTGGGAATGATCATGAAAGGCAGGGTTGTTGCTTAATAGTGATATTTTTGTGTGTCAAGTTGGCAACGGGTCGATTGTACTGGCTGGTTTTATGTCAACTTGACACAAGCTAGAGTCATCCAAAAGGAAGGAACTCCAGTTGAGGAAATGCCTCCACGAGATCCAGCTGTAGGGCATTTTCTTATTTAGTGATTGATGGGGGAGGGCCCAGCCCATTGTGGGTGGTTCCTTCCCTGGGCTGATGGTCCCAGATTCTGTCAGAAAGCAGGCAAAGCAAGCCACTAAGAGCAATATAAGTAGCACCCCTCCATGGACTTTCTATCAGTTTCTGGCTACAGGTTCCTGCCCTGCTTAAGCTCTTGCTCTAACTTCCTTCAGTGATGTACTACAATAAAACCCAAACTAAGACAACAGCTTGCGAAGCACCTTCCAATACTTTAGAGACAGTCCTCAGAGAAGAAGACTCCAGGTCAGTTCCAACTCATTCCTCCAATTCCTGTGTCTGAAATGTGTGGTATCTTCAGCAGTAAGGTCTTACTTCAAGTTCTAGAAGACAAGCAAGAGCAACAATGTTTACCAAGTCTCTTTAACCCTACTTACAGAAACTGAAAGGAAGGTTCTCCATGCTTGGTATTGGGAATTTTGTTACACAATGGCTCTTGGGCTGGCATCATCCAGAGTAGAGTAATTTTATTTGTATTATGTATTTTTAAGAGTATCTATATTTTGTAGAGTATATTGTGCAGTCTCTTGGCTACAGCAAGACGCACATAAAGGTTAAAGTTTAAAAATGTCATTAAAAATTCTTTTTTCTTAGACGTATCAAGATTTATATTTCAGGCTATCGTTAATAAATCACTGTAGCCTTTATTATTTGTGCAATTACAAGTATGACTGCAATGTATTTCCATTTTGATCCAGATGTGTACATCTGTATGCCTCACACTGGGGAGACTAAGGAATGCAGTTTGGGAATCCTACATATTAAGACCCTGTCTGCCAAATGCTCTTATTTAAGTGGAGTAATTTTATCATAAATGAGATACTTTTAATCTGATAAAAATAGGAAATATTTAATAAAATGAGACTGCAAATCTAATTTTTAAACATTTTCCATTTGACTTTCAAGATAAGATTATTAAGATTTATCCACAGTGTATTTTCATGAGTCTAGTTACATCCATACCCATGAAAACTTTCTAAGAAAATATATTTCCCTAGTACCCCATGTGTAGTGTTTTGTTTTCTTCTGTTTACAACCACTAGTTCAACAAATAATCTACAAGTCAATATCTTTCGATTTACAGCACACCATTGAAATGTTTCATTCTATTTAAAATAAGGAAGCAGAGGCTGAAAATAGAAACTGCCTTGCTGATATCATGACTATGAACAGTTAACTATACTGGCAAATTAATACACATGAGTTAAAGGAAATCATTCCTTTTATGAAGCTACTGGTAAATACCTGTGTATGTACTCTTTGATTCCTAACCTCACTGTACCAAAATATCACAGTCCTAGTACCGAAAACTAATACAAATTTGGGGTTGGAGAATTGTCACAGTCAGTAAAGTACTGGCTGTGAAATCAGAAGGACCCATGTTTGATCTCCACACCTTTTATTAACTCAGGGTAGGGAAGGCAGAGACAGATGCCTGGAAATTATTAGCCAGCCAGTCTAGTTCAGTTGATAAGACCCACATTCAGTGAAGGGACCCCGTATAAAAAGGTAATGTGAAAAATTATTGAGTAAAATACCTAATATTGACCTCTGGCTTCCACTCATGCACACATGTACCTATATCACCTTATGCACACATACGTATACCATGCATACACCTCTTTCTCTCTGTGTCTCTCTTGTTCAGTCTCGTTCTTGCCGTCTCTCCTTTTCTCTCTCTCTCTCTCTTACACACACACACACACACACACACACACACACACACACACACACACACAATATAAATGTATTAATCCCTTCCATAAATTATGAAGAAAACATGTTACAATTGAAACAACAAAAAAATTGGTTTATTTAAGAATGTATACAAAAACACATGTACACATTTCATTAGTTCTTAAATCTTGGCTAAAAATATCTTCAGAAAGCAGATACACCACGTAAGTCTGTTGGCACATGTATTTCTGAGTTGTAATACAGGGGAGTGCCATTCCTCTAAAATAATTTTTGTACATTCATTGTCAAGACCAACAACACTAGGAACAGAAACTGATTCCATCAAGGCTAGTGTGTACTCTAATTTTTCTCCATGTATGCCAACTTATCTTTGACAGCTTATTTATTTGCATTTATTCTACCACAAAGTAAACTGGTGGAAGGGATGTATGTTTTACCAGGTAATCACTAAGATGTTCTGAGGACTAAGTTGGTGGCTGAAAAGCTGTCTGAAATGGAAACCAATGACTACAGTTAAGTACAATGAAGTGTTGACATACACATACAAATATTTTTCATCATCTTGCTAGCTAGAGCAGAGCTGATAAAATTTCTTATCTCTCTTTTGTGAATCCTTCTTCCAATACCAATGTTCATACATTTATTTTTAATTTAAAAATTAACACAATATATTTAACCACGTATTCCCCTCCCCCAAATCATCCCATATTCTCCTCACCTCTCATCCCAGCCAGCTTCAAGTGTTCTCTTCTCCCACCACCCCCACTCCTTCTTCCTTTTTCCAAAAACACACAAAATGAAAATCAAAACAAAGAAAACATAATAAGACAAAAATACCAAAATGAAACAAAAAGTCCACAAAAGAGGCATGGAGCCTGTTTTGTGCTGTCCAACCACTCCCGGAGATGGCACTTTCCCTGGAGTATGGTTGATACAGCAAGTGACACCTCATTACAGGAAACTGATTTTCTTCTCAGCAGGTATTAATTGATAATAGTTTTTTAGGTAGTGGTGGTATTTTGTGTTTATTCTCAGTGCTTGGATTTTGCCTGTTTTAATTCTGTATTGGTCATGTCACAACCTCTGAGTTCATGTATGCATTAGTCCCTTTGTGTCCGGAAGGCACTGTTTCCCTGCTGTCTTCAATCCTCCCTAGATCTTACAGTCTTTCCACCCCCTCTTCTGCATAGCTCCCTGAGGCCTGAGAAGAAAAGACGTGAAGAAGACACCTTATTTAGGGGTGAGAGTTCCAAAGTCTGTCACTATCTGCACATTGTTTAGTTTGGAGTCTCTGTGCTAGTTCCCATCTACTGCAAGATAAAACTTCTCTGATGAGGAATGAACAAGGCACTGATATCCCTGTATTTTTGCTATGTTCCTTTAAAAGAGTAATAGTACTGTATTCCCCTAGCACCATGACCTATCTAGTCTCAGGTTTTTGTTCACGTCAGCAGTGTCAGGTATGAGTTATCTAATGAAAAATTAGTTGGTTACTCTTATAACATTAGTGCCACTATTTCACCAGTATATCTTGTGAGTGGGTCACTGTTGTAGATCTCATAAATTGTAGCTGCGTGGTATTGATGATTACCTTCCTTCTCCTGTAGCATACAGAGCAACTTTCTAGCACCCTGAATGTTAATCAGTAAAGCCTCTAGTTAGGCACCAAGTTGCCTTCTATGTGTTCAATGACATATGTTAAGTGCTAGCTTCAGGAACAGAGTCTTACTATCAGGATATGGGCAGTAACTAGTAGCCTTGACAATGGCCTGTGATGTGTGCATGTGGGTTCTATGTGACTCTATGGGACACTTTGGCCAATAACTAAACAATGTGAAAACCATTCCTGGAACTAGAAGTTTGAGTTGGTGTCATAAATATCTAGTAAGAGCTTTCTCTCCCCCATTATATGGTGACTTTAAATTTCTTTATTATATGTGTATTTCAGAAAGCTTCTAAAGCAGGTTTCCATATGGTTTTCAAAAAGCCATTAATATTAATCGATATTTTTAAACATGAAAACTCTTATCTCTTTGGGGTAGAAGGAAGTAGTTGGAAAATGCATGAATTTTGAGGATGGTATGAAATGTGATTTCATTCATATGTTGAAAAAAGTATTTACTTTGAAGAGATAATTTCACAAGTGGAAAAAGATTTCTATAGAAAACTCTTTTTACCAAGTCACTGTTTATAATAATAAAGAAAATATGTCAACCCAGCAGTTCAGTGTCTGGATCTCCTCCCAGGTTTCACTCATCTGCTCTGTGACCTTGGGTAATTTGCTTAACCTCTGTGCACAACAATTTTCACAGCCACAAAACAAGATTGATGACATTACTCTGTTAAAAAAAAAAAAAAAAAACACCTCTGGACACTTAATAGTGGGGCACAGAAGCAGTAGGCAAATGGAATTCTTTCACAAGCTGCCCCTCCCTAGAGCTGTGCTACTAAGGAAAGTGTTCTTCTCACAATAGATAGGAGACAAAAATTCTTGGGGATAGTGGATATATTTCGTGCCTTAACTACTGTGGTGACAGTATAATGATGCAGGCATAAGTTTATATGAGGAAGAAGGAAGGGAGGGAGGGAAAGTAATATGGAGGGAAGGGGGGAGGGAGAGGGAAAGAGAGAGAGACCCAGAGACCTAGGAAGCTACAAGGATATGACAATGGAATTTTACTATCAAGGTACTTAGCAATTGATGAAGGGTAGTTCTGGGAGGTCCAGGGCTCTCCACACAGCTGCAGGCTAGTCTACTCCTTTCCACTGCACTTAGCAAAAGCCAGCTATTTTAACTCTCATTCCTGAGTTGCAGTCAGTGGAATTTCACTGCGATTTTCAGAATGTTATCTCAGTAGAAAAAAAAAAAGGATTATGAATAATGAATAGAGGTGAAACAAATGTATCCCAAGTGAGTACTGACGGAGTCATCCTTCTTCCCTTGCTTTAACCTCTTACTCTCCCGAATCTGCTTACAAATGTGCAATACCTCCAGAAAAACGTTTTCCGGAAGACGCCACCAGACTGACAGCATTTCAGACAAAGTTTTCCTTTGAAATTGGCATAACTGCATAATAATTATATTTGGATCACTATGTGGGTAAAGAAAGGCTATTCCCAAATAAAGGAAATATGAAATACAAAAAAAGGAGAAACCAGAACAGAGTATGTGTATATGTAAGAGAATTACATTATGTGGTCATTAAAAGTCCTGTTGTGAATCTGTAATTGTTGCGTGAGACGATGTCCATGAAATAATGATGAATAAATGGGAAAATAAAAAAGACTGCAACTCATCTTATTGCCCACATAATACATTTTATTTATAAAACTGATAAACTTGGAATACCATGTAGTGTTTTAACCCAACCAATCATAAGCAGTATGGTTTTATATTGAAAGCACAGTGCTGAGAATAAAAGAAAATAGAATAGGATAGATGGCTCAGAGGTTAAGAGTGAGCACTAGCTGCTCTTCATGAGGTCCTGAGCTCAATTCCCAGCAACCACATTATGGCTTACAACCACCTATAATGAGAATTTTTGTGTCCTCTTCTGGCAAGCAGGTGAACATGCAGACAGAACATTGTATACATAATAAATAAATATATCTTTTTTTAAAGGAAAGAAAATAGAAAAAAACTATTAGAATAGCAATTGGATAATTTTTTTAAATGTTTGTACATAATGCAAGATACTTTTATTCAAGAAGAAATAAACAAGATACAGCATAGTTTCATCACCAGGAACAAAATCATCACTGTAGTCAGGATGCTGTGCATGAAAAGGGATATTGCTTGGATAGAAAATCTCTGTCCTCACTCTTTAATTTTCATGTGATCCTAAAAGTGCTTTTAAAATGTAAAGTCTTGCAATAAAACATACATAAATATCTTTGTATGTATGATACTGGGAGTCATTGTGGAAGCTTTATGCACACTAGTTAAGCACACTATCAATGAGCTATATTCCCAGTTTTTATCAATTTTAAATGATTGCCCCTAGTAAGAGCTGTGAGATAAATAATGGGAAAGCAAAACTGGTTAAAGGAAAATAAACTAATAAAATAGTTCAACTGATAACAATAACTTGCCCTGTACTATTACCCAGTTTTCTGTATCTAACGTTCCCAAAGCACAAGCACAAATTTTAAAATGGGAACTATGCTAATGTAGAAATGTATATATGAAGAAACATTAGCCAGATCACTTCATTAGTTATCATCAAAGAAACGAAGGTGCACTGGATTTAGAACTACTTAGACCTGCAAGCATGTTATCTTGTACTTACAAATGTGGATACAAAATCCTACTGGCTTATCAGTATAATAATTTTTTCTGTAATGTATTCCTTAAAAATAAACGTAACGGATCCACAGCCATAGCTCAGTGGTAGAGCACTTGTTGTAGCATGTAGGAGGCCATTCCCAACACTGCAAGGAAAAAAGTCATACTGATTCTTTGTTTGGGCTCCAGTACATAGAACACCTAAAGGCCATTACTCCCATCCTTGAGAGACTAAGAAGGCAGACAAACCAAATACTAACAACTTTTCATTGCCCTATTCTACTGTTTTTAATTCAAATTCCCATATTGAAATCTGGAGACTAAGCAAACCCAGAAAATTATAGGCAAGGTCTGCTTACCTGGAACAAAAGACACTGGTAGAATCCCAGGAATTATGACAAATGAGTGAACGATAAGCATGGAGCAGTCTGAGAAACTCCTGCACATTGCTGTCTTAAGAGATGCTCCATGATCCTAGGTAAGATCTCTCCAATGATAAAAAGACAAGGAACATCCACCAGAGTTGGGACAGGTTGAACACAAGAGCAATCTTGCTGCAATGTATCCAGAGCTGTCTTCAGAACGAGTCGTCTGTTTAGTCACTCAGGAGAGTCTTGTCCCAGAGATCTTTTCATAGCAGCCTCTTTTAGGCTTTCTGCCTTGATTAACTGGGAACAGGGATAGAACTATATATGAGAGGAAACATGGGCAATTATCACAGTTCAGACACATAGGTGTAACAAAAGACTGAGCTGTGCCTGAAAAAAAAAGTGCTAAATGTTTCACTTCATTCGCTCATTGTTGCCATCCCACCAGGTTTATAGCATTAAGAACAGTAGATGACAGCTGCAAGAGTTTGATAAGATAGATTTTTTCCCTGAGAAGTGCTTACAGACATGCAAACTCTACAGATGAGACAAAGCCAGAGGCAATAGAGGGATTTGAAGGCTCTGGGACATATAGATATAACAAATATAAGCCAAATCCCAGCTGCTAGCCAGATTGCATAAATCTCACAAAGGAAGCCTATTTATCTAGGACAGTGGTTCTCAACCTTCCTAATGCTGCTGCCCTTTAATACAGCTCCTCATGTTGTGGTGACCCCCAACCATACAATTCCTTCGTTGCTACTTCATAACTGTAATTTTGCTACTGTTCTGAGTCATAATGCACATATCTGACATGCTACCCCTGTGAAAGGGCTTCTGATCTGAGGCTTATTTACTTAGTGCACATCCAAATTTCAATTAAAAAATTCAAGTTGTGACAAAAGGCAATACATAAGATAAAAACAAAAAAGATTAAGGAGTCTGACATAGATACATAGATAAGACAGAGAGACAGAGGCAGAGAGATATGAATCAGATTCAGATATGACACAGATATTGGAGTTCGAGTGCAGTGTATTTAAAATAACTTTAAATAGTATATAAGGGTGCTAACATGGTTGTGGAACAAGTAGATGACATGCAAGAATAGGTAAAAATAAGCAAAGACATGAAAACTATAATAAAAATCAAAACTAAAACCCAAAAGCATTGTCATGAGAATAAAGAACCTTTTCACTACATTTATATTGATGAAGAAAAAAAGAAAAGGAAAAAAAAATCTCACAGCTAGAGAAATGGTAGTTAAAAGTACACTCTGCTCTGGGAGAGAACCCAAGTTTGGTCCCTAACATGCCAGCATGGAGTGGCTTGCAACCATCTGAAACTCCAGCTCCAGGGGATTAGGCTGGCCCTCTGGCTTCTGTGAGGGCCATGAGGGCAACTGCACTCATATGCAAGTGACCCTAGAATAATTTGTAACAGCAGGAAGAGTCCTTTCAAACCAGATGATGACTGTGCATGGCTGTAATCCCAGCACTTGGGAGGCACTGACAAGCAGATCTCTGTGAGTCTGAGACTAGCCTGGCTTACAGAGCAAGTTCCAGGACAGCCAACACGACACAAAGGAACCCTGTCTCAAAAAACAAAAACAAAAACAAAAACAAAAAGAATCCTTTCAAAAACAATGCAAATAAAGCCTATGATGGTGCAAGCTTTTAATCCCACCACTGAGGTGTCACAGGCAGGTATCCACAGTGAAAACTGTCTCAAAACAAACAAACACACCAAACATCATCCAAAGAAACAAAGGAACAAACAAAAATACCCAAACAAATTCAAATAACTACAAACAACATTGAGGGTGTTTCAAAGGGATAAAACTACCAACTAAAAGACAAAGGATAATTCGAACAAATAATAATACTGGATCATCATCTAAAGAATGATACAAGTATACATAAGTTTGCAATGACATAAATTAGCCTAATAATATTTTTTGCAAATACTCTGCTTTTAGGAAACGTGTGAGTTATGCATGGTGACTTCCTTCCATTGAGTCCAACACAGTAAGGGCTAAGAAAAAGCTAGAAACTTTTCAACATCCACATAAGTCATATTGATAGCAAGGACTCACAAATATAATGTGACAAGAATAGCAATTTGGCTCTGTGACTTTTCTTCTATATTAACCCAGCAAAATCATGAAAAAAAATCAAACAATTTCAGTGACATTCTACAAATAATAGTCCTATTAAAACTACAGATAAGAGAAATAAGCCTTGCCTGCTCTTTGATCACCTCCCCCTGGTGAGGTGGCCCAAGTAGGCCACAGAGAAAGAAGATCCAGTCAGTTCTGATGAGACCTGATAGGCTAGGGTCAGAGAATAGGGGAGGAGAACGTCCCCTATAAGTGGACTAGGGGAGGATCATAATGGGGGAAAAGGGAGGGAGGATGGGACTGGGAGGAGATGAGGGAGGGGGCTGCAGCCAGGATACAAAGTTAATAAATTGTAATAAATAATAATAATAATAATAATGAAAAATAGAGAAATAAGTCAGATTTAGAAAACAACAACAACAAAATTGTGCATTTTGTTTTACATGTGGACTCTATATTTTACATAAATGTAAAGGAGTTTGCCTTACAATCAGTTTTCCTTATTGATTTATTAATGAGACAAATGCACTTTGCTTATAATAAGTGAGATTTCTCTTGCTAACTCTACAATGATTCTGTGAATCTTCTGGAAAAAAAAAAAAGATTGTTTCGTAACGATCACTACTATTTTTAAGTTAACATAGCATTTGAAAAGCCTTTCAGCAAACAATATGAAAGAAAAGTATCCCGGTCTTCCATCATAATGCCCATCTATACAAATACATCTGTCCAGCTGAGCGACTTATGCACCCAGCTTCACATTGAGAGCTTCACCAGCTGTCTCTATTTCAAAAGAAATAGGTCAATTCCAATTGCAGACCTCAGACATGTCCCCTGGCTACATCTGCACACACAAGTGCTACAGTCGTATTCACTAAATTGAGAAGCCATTCAGAAATTCTCTAATTTAGGGGGAGAAAAATGAAATAGAAATAAAAGCAGCAAAGTTTAAATGTGTCTGTTTTACCTTTAAAATTGTATGGCTTTTGGCTAAGCACTGTCACAAGACAGACCTGATTTGCAGGTTGCCGCCTAATCCTAACAAAAACTATACTGGTTAAAGGTGAAGCAGAGGAAGCTCAACAGAGGTGGTGCATGCCTTTAATGCCAGCACTGGGGTAGCAGATACAAGTGAATCTCTGAGTCTGAAGCTAACCTGTTCTGCAGAGTGAATTCCAGCACTGCACAGAAAAACAAAACAAAAGTACATTTCATACATGTCGCCCCTCGGTTGTGGCACAGACCTTTAACCCCAGCATTCTAGAGGCACAAGCAGGCAAATTTCTGTAAATTCAAGGATAGCCTAGCTGACAGAGTTCCAGGACAACCAGGGCTACAATGAGAAACGATATGTCAAACAAACAAACAAACAAAGGTAGACCAAAGGGAGGAAAACAGGTAGAAAAGTTCAGCTCAAGTTTGTAAACAACTGAATTGACAAGCATGGCTCTACTGCCTTCTTCTCACTTCCTTTTGGTGTTTGTTTGCTTAGTTGCTTTTCTGTTTGCTGGCTTCTGAGGCAGAACGTCACTCTAGCCCAGGCTGGGCTCAACTTCCAACAATGTTCCTGCCTCAGTATCCTAAGGCCTGAAATTATAAGGACCTGACAAACCTTCTTATTTTTAAGTGATAATCCTAGTATTCATCATGAATTGCTTTCTGTCGTGTGTTCTGGAATTATAGAAGACTGGAACTTTTGAATTGGGAGAGTAGTTTACCTATCTGGTTCAGCAGTCTCTCAAAAAATCATTTTATTAAAAAAAAAAAAAAAAAAAAAAAAAAAAAAAAACAGAGCTAGCAGCTCATTGCATTATCTCTTGGCAGCATATCTTTTCAACTCTGAATTTCATTGTGACTTATTTGCCTTGTCCCTCTGCCACCATCTACTTTAACATCCTAATAACAGCCTACAATTTGTAATTTGTGTTTTCAAAGCAGTATTTTTCAAACACGGTTTTTCTCTCCAAATCAAAGACACCTTCACTGTCAGAAAGAGGGACAATGAAAGAAAAAGCATGCAAGCACATATTCATGCATGTGTGCATGAATTCGTGCATGCATGCACACACACACACACACACACACACACACACACATACACACACACACCTTCAAGCTAGAGATATTGCTAAATTTTAGCACAGGGATTTTTGTTTTTTATTTCATTGCAGCATGTAGCTTCAGTGACCATAATGGAAACTATGATGTTATTTATTTATTTATTTATTTACTATTCACTGATCTTAAATAGAGTTCCAATCATTATATTTTCAAATTAATACATATTCTCCTACATAAGACTAAGAGTTCTTTGCAACAAATAATGTTTACCTTCTAGAACATGTAATTAAAGCACATGAGCATCATGCCTTAATACTTTTATCTTTATATCAACATTCTTTGTCTGCTCTATGCTTCATGCCAGTAGTGATTCGATTAATGTCAATGTAAAAACAAAACAAAACAAATCACAGCTATCATCTTAAAGAGAATGAGAGTTTATTCTGGAGCCATTTTAAATGATGATGACCCAGGAACACAGATTTAGTTTACACCAAATTCAATGTTCTTACATAGAAATAGTGCTGGGACATTTTATTGTTTTACAGACAAAGAATATCATAAATCAAAGCAAATTTAAGATATTTGCTAGATACATCAGAAAAGCAGCTACAACAAGATGGAGGAAGTTTATCCATAGGCTTAATATGCTATCTGACAACATTCTTAGCTTCTGGATTGGTGGAGGCTAGTGCTATGCTAAGTTAATAAATTCCAAATGTTTCTATTGATTAGTCACAAGATGTTAGTTAGAGCCCAGAGATGGGCAAAGAATGGCTATTTGGGGACTAAAGCTAGTCCAAGGTAAGTCTATGTACCTATAGCATGCCAAAGTCTCCACTGTACTAATATTCTAATCAATCAGCATCTGCAGACATTTCAGAGTTTTCATTCACATTACAAAAATTTACTGTGCTGAGAGTATATTCTGATATAAAAGTAGTTTTATATCACCATACTCAGCTACTTCTCCCCACAAATGTTCCCATCTTTCACATAGAAATATTGCTGGCAATCAAATACAAAAGAAAAAGTGACTGTTGAGAACTTAGAGATAGCTGACAGTAATTAGTATAACATCTCATTTTGCTTAGAAATAATCATTAACTTAAAAATAGCATTATTAGGAAGCAAGTGCCACAATATAAACTATCATATATTCGTTCAAGTTTGTAACTCTTAAGATTTATTTTACTAGAGGAGGCAAAACAATTGATAAGATCCCTGCTGTGTATCAAGTTATACTCTATTTTAATAGTACTTGGATTATCTATAAAGAAACTACATTTAGAAAAGTAAACAACTTATGCTATTGTAATCATTAAATTTGCTTCAAAAAGCTATTCTACTATAAAGTTTTATTATTTCCACTTCCTATTGGTGACTAGAAAATAAAATTTGAAAATCACAAATATGATAACTTTTATATCCCACTAATTTCACACTTGAAGTCTGTAAATGTATGTGAATAGGTGCTCACATTGTATCTTGCCTTGACTCAAAGGAACTTAAATCTAATTATGAAAAAAATCCTGTGATGCAATAACATGAAAACAGCAAAAGTAAGAAAAAATGTGAATTAAAAGCAAAAAATGTCAGGAAACTAAGAGGGAGAGCAAAGTAAGGTAGAAATGACATTTATGCCAGAGGTAGACCAATATTTCAGGCTCAACTCTTTCAAAATGCTGATAGGAAATGAATATAATTTTAAGTTTCACAAAACTTATAAAGAAAAAATTAATGATGTGCCCTGGAATAGCACCACTGCTGCTAAGGCCAGAGGAGAACTACCTTCCAACTCTGTCTTGGAAAGACCACAATCCCAAATTTCATCCCAGCACCAAAGAGTTATAATAGTCACCCTGCTTGTCACCAGCCACCAAGAACCTATTAATACTTAACACTCCCTGATATCTAGCAAGAATGATGCAGTGCCTTTATCACATCAAAAATTTGGATTTATCCATGTCAACAGTTGTCAAAAGCTTAGTTTAATTAACAGGCCCTCACACCAAAATGAGGGCTTTGTAAAATGGTGTTGCAGAAATGGGAATTAGAAAAAAGTAGTCTGAGATTCCCTTTGTTGTCAAAGCTCTCTTCAGACTATCCTAGAATATTTAAAATGAATCTTTTATACATATGGGGTCATGTCACCTTACTACTGTTAAATGAAAGATTAGGATGTTTTAACACTTAAAAATTACCAATTAAGACAGAAAGTAAACAGAGTTCCTCTCATATTTTGTTTCCAGACATACATTTGGACGAAATATCCCTACACATAAAATATAAAAGATAAGTAAATCTCCAGAAAACAAACAAACAAACAAAAAACATTGTTGCTGTGTTAAAGCAGGGCCATGAACTTCACAGTCTTCTCTATTCGACCTGTTTTACTGCTGCTACCAGCAATATAAATTCCAGTGAACCCCAGCAATCAACTATGAGCACAGTTTACAAGCAATTTTAGAACTCTTGTGTGTTCTTGTCTCTTAATGTGTAGCTATGTTTTCTAAATTTAAACTGTTTTGCTGTATGTGCGTCAGAATCACTTGGGAAAGATTTGATCATGTTTCATTGGACCTGTTCAGGAAATTGAGGCCCATAGACTCCAGAGAGAACCTTGTTTTAACGAGCTTTCCATATAACACAGTTGCACAGGAAGGTTTCCAACCCACTGAACTTAAAGCTTATGCACTATGGTGTTGAAATTCCTCAAGACTCTCTCATAGAGATGACTCTTTCTCTGATATAATAGACTAATGCCACATATGAAAAAGTCCCATGCAACTCTTTGCTCTTCTTGGGATTTATTTCAATACTAAATCATGCATTTTAAAGAGCAAATACAAACTACCTTGTGTACCTAAACTAAAAAAGCAACCATTTTCCCACAATGTCTGTGCTTTGCACAGTTCCTTATGCTAACAAGTAAGGATCCCCACACCCCAACTACTTCTCCCAAATTTCCTAGCCCATCCAACTTCTAGTAAAGGACCTCCAGACCCTGATCCCAAGATTTTGCAGTTCTCTTGGCCTCATTAATAATGTAATAATTTATTTGAAATCCATGGGAGGGAGGAAAAAAAGAGTAAACCAACCCCCAAAAACAGTAGATAGAAATAATAAAAATGAGAGCTGAAATTAATCAATAGCAACAACAAAAGCAATACGAAGAATCAATGAAACAATTACTTAGTTCTTTGAAATGATTCATAAAATCTTAGCCAAATTAACTAAAGAAGAGAATATCCAAATTACTAAAATTAGTATTTGAAAGATAAGCAATATGACATATATCAACAAAAATTTAAAAATTGTAAAAACATCCTGTAAAATCAAAATTTTGGATTTTTCCACAAAGTTGGAAAGTCTAAAAGAAATGAACAAGCTCCTATATTCATACAGCATACCAAATATAAGCAAAGATGAGACAATTAAAGCAGGTCTGTAACCAGTAAAAAGACTAAAGCAACAACTGAAAGTCTCTCAACTACTAAAAGCCCAGGACCAAATAGATTTACTGCAAAATTCTAGCAGAAATTCCAAGATGAATAATATCAATACTATTCAAGATAGTTCATGAGAAAGGAAAGAAAGCAATTCTCCTAAGTCTTTTCATGAATCCAGTACTGAGAATAAGACCAGATAAATATAATAAATAAAATCAAAGATCATTGTCCATGGATGCAAAAAAAAAAAAAAAAAAAAAAAAACTCAATAAAATACTGGAGAAGATGTGAAGAAAGGGGAAACCTCCTCCGTTGCTGGTGGGAATATAAACTTGTACAACCACTTTGTAAATCAATCTGGTGCTTTCTCAGGAAATTAGGAATAGTGCTACCTCAATATCCTGCTACAGCACTTCTAATCATATATCCAAATTATGCTCAAGTATACAACTAGGACATTTGCTCAACCATGTTTGTAGTAGCTTTATTTGTAATAGCCAGAACCTGGAAACAACCCAGATGTCCGTCAATGGAGGAATGGCTACAGAAATTGTGGTACATTTACACAATGGAATACTACTCAGGTATTAAAAACAAGGAAATTATGAATTTTGCAGGCAAATGGTGGGAACTAGAAAAGATTATCCTGAGTGAGGTAACCCAGACGCTGAAAGACACACATGGTATATACTTACTCATAAATGGTTATTAGACATTTAATACAGGATAAATATACAAAAATCTATATTCTTAAAGAAGCCAAACAACAAAGAAGACCCTAGGGAAGATGCTCAATCTTCATTCAGAAGGACAAACGCGATGGACATTGGAAGCAGACTGCCTCTGAAAGAATCTACTGATCAAGGAGGTATCGAAGCAGAGGCTGAGACTCTTAGCCAATCTTTGGGCAGAATGCAGGTAATTTATGAAAGAAGGGAGAGATAGAAAGACCTAGAGGGGACAGGAGCTCAAAATGGAGACAAACAGTGTCAAAAAAAAATGAGCCCTGGGGGCCCTGCAGAGACTGATATCCCAAAGACAATGGGGAGGACAAAAAACCCTGCTCAGATGTAGCCCATAGACTCAGTCTCCAAGTAGGTTCCATAGAAAGGGGAGCAGGGTTCTGTCTGGCATGAACTCAGTGACAGGCTCTCTGATCACCAATCCCTGGGGGGTATAGCCTTGCCAAGCTACAGAAGAAGACAAGGCAACTAGTCCTAACGAGACCTGATAAGCTAGGGTCACATAGAAGGGGAGGAGGTTCCTCCCCTATCAGTGGACTAGGGGAGGGGCATATGAGGAGATGAGGGAAGGAAAGTGGGATTGGGAGAATATGAGGGAGGGGGACACAGCCAGGATACAAATTGAATAAACTGTAAAAAAATGATAATAAAAAATTAAAATTAATAAAATACTGGCAAACTGAATTTAAGCTCCCATTAAAAAATTCATCATAATCAAGTTGGTGTCAATCCAGAGATGATGCATGGATATTTTAAAATATATGAATCAATAAAATTATCCATTACACAAATAGACTTGAAAATAAACCGCCTGCTCAATTCATTAAATACAGAATATGCCATTATCCTTACATAAGTCATGAAGAATTGAGGGATGGAGGAAACATACCTCAAAATAATAAAGGCAATATACAACAAATTTATGGCCAACACTATGCTGAATTGAGCATAAAGCAGTTTCTACTAATATCAGGAATAAGGCAAGGGTGTTCCCTTTCTCCAGTCCTATTGAATATAGTGCTTAAAGTCTTAGATACATCATTAAGACAAGAGCAGTAAATAAAAAGAGATATAAACAAAGAAAGAAGCAGTCACATACCCTTATTTGCAGATGATATGGCTCTTTACACATGACCCTGAAGATCCCACCCCAAATCTATTAGTGTTGATAAATAATTTCAGCAAATTTCTCATGACACAAAATTAACACACACACACACACTCCACTCAGTCTTTCTATATACCAGGACAAGAAAAATTAAGATAATCAGAGAAACAATCTCATTTACAACAGCCATGAAAAAATATTAAAATACCTTCAAAGAAACCTAATCAATAAAATGAAAGATGTGTACAATAAAAAATTTAATTACTGAAGAAAAATGAGAAAGACACTAGAAGATGTAAAGACCTCTCATGCTTGTGGATTGGAAGAATTAATATTATAGAAATAATAGTCTTTCTAGCAAAAGGAATCTATAGATTCAATGAAATCCCAGTCAAAATTCCGAAACCACAGGGTCACAGACATTGGAAAAACAATCCAAAAAATTATAAAAAGGTACAAAAAGCCAAAGATAGCAAAAGTGACCCTGATCAGAAATAATACTGTGGAAAGTATCACCATACTTGACTTAAACTTACATTACAGAGCAAGAATAATGAGAACATCGTAGTGTTAGCACAAAAACAGACACACAGATCAGTAAACTAGAAATAAGGACCTACATATAAATTCACTCAAAAAGAGTTACCTTATTTTTTAACAAAGATGCTGAGAATATGCACCAGGAAAATGATGCTGAAAATATACACCATTTTCAACAAATGGTGATTGTAAAACTGGTTTTCAATATACAGAAAAAAATGAAACTAGATCCGTATCTCTCACTGTACACAAAACTGGACTCTTTTTTCCCCCTTTGGTTTTTCAAGACTGGGTTTCTCTGTGAAGCTTACTTTTCCTGGAACTCACTCTGTAGACCAGGCTGGCCTCAAACTCACCAAGATCCAACTACCTCTTCCTGCCCAGTGCTGAGATTACAGGTGTATGCCACCATGCCAGGCTAACAAAATTCAACTCTTAGTAGACTAAGGATCTCAACATAAGACCTGATATCCTGCTACAGGAAACATTAGGAAGCACACTTCAACTTATAGGCTTAATACTGTTATTCTGCTGAAGAAACATAGCAATTAAATGACTTCTAATGACATGTTGTTACACCCATAGATCAGTGCCTCCCTCATCACTCATCAGAGAAGCTTGTTCTTGAAGAAGGGAACTAACACAGAGACCCACAACTGGACAATGTGATGAGAGTGAGAGACTTTGGACCAATCAATCCTAAATGGAATGTCTTCATCAAATCCCTCCCCTCCTCCCCCCATGATCGGGGATCTAGGACAAGAAGTGGAATGATTATAAGAGACAGAAAGGATGGAAGACACCGAGGAAATAGTGCCTTCTATGCTGAACAAGACTGATGCATATATGAACTCAGAGAAATGGTGATAGTATACACAAGACCTACACAGATTAAATCCATATGGGTTCTCAGCACTAAGTGGGAGGTAGACATGAGTTCCCATTTAGAAATGGGACCAAGAAGCGATTTGCAATTGATATCAGTTGGCAAAAGGAAAAACAAACAAAAAAAAATCAAGTTTCCCCTATTGAAGTGTCACTGGTATATCAACCACATTCTATAGCCAGACAGCAATACCAAGAGTACTTGGTCAACACAAAACTAACTCCATGCTTTTTGTGGACGTTTTGTTTTATTTTGTTTGGGATTTTTTTTTCCTTATTGGTCCTTTGTTTTTTAAAGTATTTTGTGGGAATGTTGTTTTCTTTTTTTTTTTCAATTTCTGTTATTTGTTTTACTTTTTAAGAAAGAGCAAAAATGAACATAAAATTGAGTATGGAAGAAAGTGGGGAGGATCTAAAAGGAACTGGTGAATTAGAAAACATGATTAAATATATCACATTAAAAGTTAAACGAAAGAAAATAGGATAGTAAAAAAATGGCTGAGAAATATCTCAAAAATGTTTATTATCCCTAGCAAATAGGAAAATCAATCCAAATTTGAGATTTCAACTTAGCCAGTCAGTATGGAAAAGATCGACAAAATAACCAGCAACAACTGTTGGAAAGAATGTAGGAAAAAAGGAGCCCACATTCGCTATTGGTAGGATAGCAAACTGCTCTATTCACTCTTAAAATCAGTGAGAAGAATCCTTAGAAAGCTGAAAATAAGTGTAGACTATGAGCTAGCTATACCACTTCTCAGTGCATGCTTAAACAACTCTAAATACTATTCCGCAGATCCTCCTTGTTCAGCCATGTTTGTTGTTTCACAACAACTAGGACATGGAAACAACTTAAATTCCCTTCAAATTATGAAACGATAATAATTAGCACATATAAACTATAGAAGAGTATTCAGCTCTTAAGAAAAAGGAAATTTTCAGGTAAATGGATGGAACTAGAAAAGATTACGTTGAGTGAGGTAACCCTAACTGAGAGAGACAAATGTTACACATGCTCTGTCATCTGAAGGTCCTCCTAACACCAACTCTTCAGATATAAGTATCTATCTTAGAATAACTGCAGAGACCAGTAAAGTAAAAAGGGACCATTCTGTGGTTAGGGAGAGGGCTACTAGGTAAATAACAGTACACAAGTGACCTGAAAGGAGCAATGAGGAAAATGGGGTAACTTTAATTAGGTGAAGAGAATAAAAGCAGAAGGAAGCAGAGGGTAATATCAGTATAAGGATGTCTAAAGGAGTCATAAGGAATACTAACCAAACTACATCTGATACATTTAAATCTGTTTATACATATGCATATAGAGTTCAAATGGAACTGGGCTGACAATGCTCCCACATATTATTTAACAAAATCCCCAACATGAGGCATAAGAATCCTCTTTTTGAATTGTTGGCCATGGTTATCCAAGAGATTCTCAAAATATTAGACTCTTATTGTTACTCTTGGTTGACTCCCAGAGGTAGGAGGTAAGTTCCTATTGCTGAAGATGCCATGTACTTTAGACATAGGACTGAGAGGACCTGAGCTGGATCTGATCTTAAACTCTCCTCCTTGTTGTAACAGAAATTACCTCAGAAGTTTCCAAATGAGGGAGGAAAAACCATTACTCCTATTCTGCTACGATGCTTATGAACGACATCAGTGACAATAACTCTAAAGGTGAAATAGTAATCCCCAATACCTTGGTGGTAACCAACAGCTTTCTAATGGAATTTAAGGTCCTCTTAACAAGAGAGGACACAAGCTGGAGAGATTGTGGAGAAACTGGAACCCTCCTCCATTGCCAGTGGGAATGTAAACTTGTACAACCACTCTGGAAATCAATCTGGCGCTTTCTCAGACAATTAGGAAGAGTGCTTCCTCAAGATCCAGCTATACCACTCCAAGGCATATATCCAAAATATGCTCAAGTATACAACAAGGACATTTGCTCAACCATGTTCATAGCAGCTTTATTCACAATAGCCAGAATCAGGAAACAACCCAGATGTCCCTCAGCTGAGGAATGGATACAGAAATTGTGGTACATTTACATAATGGAATACTACTCAGCTATTAAAAACAAGGAAATCATGAAATTTGCAGGCATATGGATGAAAGTAGGAAAGATCATCCTGAGTGAAGTATCTCAGAAGCAGAAAGACAAGCACGGTATTTCTCACTTATGTGGATATTAGGCATATAATATAGAATAATAAGACTAAAATCTGTACACCTAAAGAGGCTGATCAGGAAGGAGGACCCTGGGTAAGATGCTCAATCCTCATTCAGAAAGGCAAGCGGGATGGACATCAGAAGAAGGAGAGGGCAGGGAACAGGATAAGAGCCTACCACAGAGAGACTCTGAAAAACTCTACCCTGAAGGGCATCAAAGCAGATGCTGAGACTCATAGCCAAACTTTGGGCAGAGTGCAGGGAATCTTATGAAAGAAGGGGGAGATAGAAACACCTGGAGGAGACTGGAGCCCCCCAAGGGAAGATGCTTGAATCTCACTCAGAAGGGGAAACAAAAATGGACATCTGAAGTTGATGGAGGGAGGGAACTCTATGGGAGAGGGGGTGGGAGGTGAAAATGGTGGGGATCAGGTATGGGGAGAGTGAGATGGGAAAGACTTGGAGAGAGAATGGCAATTTGTGGGGGAGACATCTCTGAGACAGGGATGTTTCTGTGAGTCCATGAGGGTGACCTTACCTGAGACTCCTAGCAGCTGGGAGACATGAAACCTGAAGTGACCACCTCCTGAAGCCAGGTGGGACTTCCAGTGGAAGGAGAGGGATACCAACTCTCCCATAAAACTGCCAACCCAAAATTTCTCTCTCCTACAAGAAGTATAGTGATAAAAGTGGAGCAGAGATTGAGGGAAACAAATGACTGGCCCAACTTGAGATGCACCCTATCAGATAGAGCCATCCCCTAACACTGATATTCCACTGTGCTTGCAGACAAGAACCTAGCATAATTGTCTTCTGAGAGGCTTCATCCAGCAGATGATTGAAACAGATACAGAGACCCATAGTCAAACATTAGGCTGAGCTTGGGGGAGTTTTGTGGAAGAGTGGGAGGAAAGATAGAGGGAACAGGAGGGATCAAGGATAACACAAAAAGACCTACAGAGTAAACTACCCTGGCCCATGGGGACTCACAGAGACTGAACCACCAGCCAAAGAGCATGCATGGGCTGATCCTAGGTTCTCTGCACATATGTAGCAGATGTGCAGCTTGGTCATCATGCAGGTCCTCTAACAATTAGAGTAGGGATTGTCTGTAAAGCTGTTGACTGTCACTAGATCCCTTTCCCCTAACTGGGCTGCCTTGTCAGGCCTCAGTGAGAGAAGATGCATTTAGTCCTTAGCCCTGCTGTAATTTGATGTGGCAGGTCTGGTTGGTAGCCATGGTGACCTCCCTTTCTCTGAAGAGAATGAAAGAGAGAATGAGGGCAGAGGGTGTGAGCATGTGACTAGGAGGAGAGGAGAGAGGGGGCTGTGCTTTAGGCTCTGAAATGACCAAATAAATTATTTTTAAAAATAGAATGATTATAACAACCCGTAGAAGAAACGTCATTTGGATTAGGTTTCTCTGGTTGACCACTGGAAACTGAAACTACAAAGTGAACTTGAAAATGGGTGGGGATTGCTGTACCTGTACTTTTCTTCGTAATGTTGCTTTGATTTTTAATATAAGCAATATTTATTATTCATATGGTAGAAGAGAGAAAAATAACATGTCCACAAGTATATTTTGTTTTTGTCAATGATATTATGGTAAATGAAGCACCCCTCAATGAAAAGAGACATGTTTGTGTTGGGCAAACCTTAACCACAATAGCATAATAAGTCAATATTATCTTTGGCCACTGTTTTGTGGTTCTCCTATCAGTCCATCATTATTTCACAGCCTTGTGGCTCAGAATTACTCAGTCCCAACAAAGTCAATCCCCTGAAGTCAGTATCCTTATTCCCTACAAGCTTTCCTGTAACATAGCAGTCCCCTGCCACAGCTTTACAACCCTGCCTATTCAGACATCCTGTTCGATTTTTTTCATAGCAGCATTACCTTTTGTTTATTATTGATTTCCTCTACTGGAATGGAAAATGAGAAACTAGGACCCTGTCTGTCTTGTTCTCATCATCTGATCAGAACCAAGGGTGCCATATCACAGGCACTCAAGAAATATTTGTCGAATTTAATAGAACCAGCTCAGTGTGGTGCAAATAAATTTGCCAAATATCTGGGTCTCCAAATAGAAGCTGATTCACTGCTTGAAATTTTAATGAAGAAGCCCCAAAAATGGTGAGTAAAGACAAAATGCCATGCCAAAATATCCAAAAGAATTCAATGAAAATGGAAAAGAATCTCATTTGCACTTCCAAAATGTTTTTATAAAAGGAAAACTTTTTTCTTAGTAAGTGGATTTGTAAAATATCCAGCCACTGCACAAGTCTTAGGTTGCAACAAACTGAAAATTCTTCATGATGCTGTCATGAAGACAGAACAAAAATTGTCATATAAAGCTTTGTAGGAGTCTTCTGAAGGTGTCAGAATCATCTCATTCAATATTAAATTGAGTAAGCTTTAGATTCAATGATGATGATGCAAATTTTTGTATGTAGGTATATTTGGTAAATTAGATCAATGGGTCACTTGAGAATATTGCTAACTTAAGAAAGCAACTATTTATCAGCTGTAGGAGTTCCCTGGTAGAATTTTTGGGGTGAGTCAAGTATACTATCATATCATCTGCAAATAGTGATACTTTGACTTCTTCCTTTCCAATTTGTATCCCCTTGATCTCCTTCAACTGTCTTATTGCTTTAGCAAGGACTTCCAGCACTATGTTGAAGAGATATGGAGAGAGTGGGCAGCCTTGTCTTGTCCCTGATTTCAGTGGGATTGATTTAAGTTTCTCTCCATTTAGTTATGTTGGCTATAGGCTTGCTGTATATTGTCTTTATTATCAGGTATGTGCCTTGTATCCCTGATCTCTCCAGTACTTTAAACATGAATGGATGTTGGATTTTGTCAAATGTTTTTTCAGCATCTAAGGAGATTATCATGTCTAGATTGTCATTTCCAATATGTAGAATTTGTAATTTGAATAAAGCAGGAATTGAATCATTAATTTCCTCAGTGATTAAGGAAGGTAGTCAGAGGAGACAGCTGCATCCTTCGAAGGTGATTTACTTTTGATCAGACTTGCTCAGGAATAAGTTTCACAAAGATGGGATTTCATGGAGGGACTTACAGTAATTAACAAATGTAGATGTGAAAATCTCATAGTTTATGTTCAGCATCTATGGAAAGTGAATGTGAAGGCCCTCATGAGTAGGAATAGAGTGGATTTACAGAGGAAACTTTGAATGTTCCTAAGGTCTCAGCTCTGCCCCATAGTTCCCTCTATTATTTTTGAATTGAGACAAAGAATTAAAAGCTTAGTTGCTCTGCAGCTACGTAATACAAGTCTGAGACAAAGATTGTTCCTCTGTGTCTATCACCTGGCGTATTCTGTTCTAACAGCTCTTTTTTAAATATTCAAATGTGTCCTGTGAGTTTTGATTCACATAAAGTTTTTTTCCTTTGTTTTTTTTTTTTTTTTTATAAAAATTGATAATAATACTAACAATTCTCTATAAGGTCACAGATTTAAACTGACCCCCAAACAAAATTGAAAGTGAATTTTTTTTCTCTCATGCAATACATCTCCGCCACAGTTTCCCCTCTCTATGCTCTCCCAGATCTCCAACCCCTCACCTGCCCACTCCCCCGATCTACTCCCCGCGACAGCAAGGCTAAACAAGACAACCACACAGGAGGAGAACAGTTCCAAGAGCAGGCACAAGAGTCAAGGACACACCCACTCTCACAATTAGGAGATCTAAAATTAAATTAAATTAAATAATAAAATAGAATAAATATAATAAAATAAAATAGAATAAGAAAATAAAAGAAAAAGCTAACAGCACAGCATATGTGTAGAGGACCTGGTGCAGACCCCTTGTAGGCCCTGTTCTTGCCACTTTAGTCTTTCTGAACCATATGTGCCTTACTTAGTTGATTCAGTGGTTGTGTTCTCCTGACATCCTCTATCCCCTCTGATTTCTACACTCTTTCCCTCCCATTCTTCTGTGGGATCCCCTGACCTCTGAGGAGGAGGAACCCTATGGAGGCCTCCACTTTAGGCTCACTCTGCATAATGTCTGGCTGTGGGTTTCTGCACCCATGCTGCCTGCTGCCAGAGGAAGTTTTTCTGATGATGACTGCAGGGGTACTGCTATATAAGTACAGCAGAATATCATTAGGAGTCATTTCATTGATTTTGGTTTTTATACCAGTTGTGCTTGGTTCTAACATAGGTCTCTGGCTATCCCATATCTTGTTCCTGGCCATCCAGACAGTGTTGGGCATGAGCTCCCTTTCAAGAAGTGGTCTTCAAATTAAATCAGATGTTTCTTAGCCATTTCCACATGTTCTGTGCGACCATTGCCCTGGCACATCTTGTAGGCAGAACAGATTGTAGGTTGAAGGTTTTGTGGCTGGTTTGGTGTCCAGGTTTTTCTTTCAATAGTCTTCAGAGTACCTCCCCACACCAAAGAGATTAGAATGTCGAGGTGAAGGCTCCATGAAGGCAGAATCTTGACCTCTCTATGTTCATGAGCTATATAAATATTGTCCCCCATTCAGCTTACAGACAGCAGCCCTCTCCCCTAGCATCCGCCTGGGTTTCTTGAGGATCTCCATGGGACTCCGTCTGCCTACAAGTCAGCTGAATAAAATCCAGTCCTGGTACTAGGGATCTTGCCTGGCTACAAAAGATGGCTAGTTCAGACTGTATGTCCTCCAATACTAGGAATCTCCAGCAAGATCACCGTCATAGATTCCAGGAAGTTTCCACTGCAGCAGGTTTCCATACTGCCCCTCAGATGTGACCCAATTCCATTTTACTCTCCCCACGCCATCTCCTTTAGTCTCACCTTCCCGCACCTTGACCCCTACCATTCCCAACCCCACTCACCTCTACTCCACCCACAAATCAATTTTATTTACCCTTCCCAGGAGATTCATATGCCTTCTCCACTCTGCTCCTGAGTCTTAATCTTCCTTTTTACCTCTTTAATGTTATTTACACTGGTGTTTTTCTTTCTGGCATGTTTGTGCACCACATATGGGCCTCTTGCCTGAAGAGGTCAGAAGAGGGTGTGAGATCACAATAATCTGGAGTTAAAGACAGTTGCAAGCCATCATATCATTCCTGGGAACCAAAACTAGGTCCTTTATAACTCTAACAAATGCTCTTAGCCACAGAGCCATCTCTCCAGTCTCTGAACTCCAAAATTTTTAAATTGTTTTCTTCAGGTGTCTGAGTTGATTACTGTGGAGTTATTACACATGAAACTGAGTGTTCATTTTCTAAGTCCAAAAATCTCTTCTTATCATTAGTGGTTTTACTAATTTTAACATTGGAACCATTTTACTCCTGAATCAGATATTTTGTAACCCTCAGTATATGGAAATTGACAAAGGCTATCTTTTATTAATAGAAATTTATTTTCCGAGTACCAAACGCAGCATCTGTTTAGACCAGTGATCAAAAGGACAAAAGGATAAATATCTTTCCTGGAATGTTTTATGAATGTTTTGTTGTGAATTACAAATGAATGCCATGATCTTTTTTTTTTTTTTACAAAGTAGTAGATACAAAGAGTTAACAGTTTCTAATAGTTCTCTTTTTATCTCCTGAATATCACTGAATCAAACTTCTGTTCTTCCATTAAGCTATTTAAAAACATATTTTTTAGACTCTAGGCCAAACATACACTATGTTACTCTTTCCACCCTCTATATATTGTTGGTCACTACTTTCTTTAATTCGGAACAGAAATCAGCAACAGCAAATTAAACTAAGGACTGTGAAGAAAAGGGGAGAGGAGCAGACAGAGGAAGAAGAGGGGAAAAAAGACAGAGAATGGGAAAGGGAAAAAACTAAAACTTCAGTGTTATATATGTGCAATTCATTTAAAACTTAATTCAGCAAACAAGAAAATTTATGAATATGTGTTTATGACCCTATAGTTCAAAGTATTTCATTTCAAATGTGGTGCATTTAACAGCCTTGTGAGGACTTCTAAATGTAAGTTGAATGGTTTTGTTTTACCTTCAATGCACTGTTTTAAGAAAGTTACAATTAACTTTGCTCAATCAACCTAAAACTCAAAGGCAGGGAGAATTACCTTTAAGATTGCAAACTTTATTCATAATAGCCAGAAGCTGGAAACAACCCAGATGCCTCTCAACTGAAGAATGGATGCAGAAATTGTGGTACATTTACACAATGGAATATTACTCAGCAATGAAAAACAAGGAAATCATGAAATTTGCAGGTAAATGGTGGGAACTGGAAAGGATCATTCTGAGTGAGCTGTCCCAGAAGCAGAAAGACACACACGGTATATACTCACTCATATAGACATATAATATAAGATAAACCTACTAAAATCTGTACACCTAAAGAAACTAATCTAGAGGGAGGACTCTGGCTAAAATGCTCAATCCCGATCCCAAAAGGCAAAGAGGATGGACATCAAAAGAAGAAGAAAACAAGAAATAAGTTAGGAGCTTTCCACAGAGGGCCTCTGAAAGGCTCTGCCCTGCAGACTATCAAAGCAGATGCTGAGATTTATGGCCAACTGTTGGGCAGAGTGCATGGAATCTTATGAAAGAAATGGGAAATAGTAAGATCTGGTGAGGACAGGAGGTCCACAAGGAGAGCAACAGAACCAAAAAATTTGAGCACAGGGGTCTTTCCTGAGACTCATACTCCAACCAAGGACCATGCATGGAGATAACTTAGAACCCCTGCACGGATGTAGCCCACGGAAGTTCAGTGTCCAAGTGGGTTCCACAGTAATGGGAATAGGGACTGCTTCTGACAAGAGCTGATTGGCCTGCTCTTTGATCACCTCCCCCTGAGGGGAGAGCAGCCTTACCAGGCCACAGAGGAAGACAATGGAGCCACTCCTGATGAGACCTAACAGACTAGGGTTAGAAGGAAGAAAAAGAAAACTTCCCCTACCAGTGGACTTGTTGATGGTCATGTGTGGAGGGATTGGGAGAGGAAGGAGGGAGGAAACTAGAGGGGGTATACAAAGTAAATAAAGTGTAATTAAAAATAAAATTAAATAAAAATTTTAAAAAAGATTGCAAAAAGCACTCCCATACTACCCACCTCAGAACAAGCTAGGTAAGGGGCAGAGATGGATAAGACTAAGCCACAGAAAGGAAAGAGCAGAAAGCATGAAAACTGAGTAATAGAATGAGAGAAGAGCAACAAGGGATGAGACAGGAAAGACTTAAAGGAAGCTGTTATTCCAGAGGCCTTGACTTCTAGGGACATTCTTGCTTTTTGAAGTCTTTCTCATGTGAGTGGATATAATTTATGCAAAACCAGGGTTAGGATATTTGCTAAATATCAGATGTCCATTTCTAGACCTTTAGAGAAAAATAAAGATGTTATCAAATTTGCAAACATGAAATATAAGAAGTAAACATAATGGGAAATGAGGAAAATGGACCTGAGGTAAGAAATTGACTTTTTTTTTTTTTTTTTTTTTTACAATTCCAGCTTAAGGCAAACCTTGGGTTAACTCAGATCTTCTGATAATGTGGATTGTGTCTGTCTTATTGCTTTATGTATCTGGGTAGGGTACCACCTGTTTGGACATTTATTTTCGCTTGCATTGAGAGATTTCTCCCCCAAATAATGCAAAAGCAAAGTGAAAACAAAATGGCATTATCCAAGTTAATGAAGCATGTTTTTTAGATGACTAAGTCAATAAATTGGTTAGAGCTTAAAAATCAACAAAAAAGAAATGGCCCTTATAAAAATGAAGCTTTTCTTAAGCATTAATTGAGGGTTTTAGACACTTCTGTTTAAAATGGCCTCCATTTTACTAGTTTAGAGGTGTTTATGCATTTTTTTTAATTCTTTAAGGATTTCCCATAAATGAGACATGCAGTCATTTTATAAAGAAGATAAATTGGGCTGTTAAAAGTAGCCTAGGCTCCTATTCTTCATGTCTATGTGTCCTCTCCTGCTGTATCACTTCCTGGAAGTATTAATAGTTGCATTTCATTTTCCTATATAAATATTTAAGGACTGTAATTTTACCCAGTTGACATTGGCAGTGCCTCTGCACAGGGATGTTTCATTATCTGCTCCTCAAATCAACATAATCTTGTCAAACTTTGTCTTCAATAAATAGGACAGGCTGTATTTGGAATATTTTAATAACCAAGCGTAGTCAGATTGCTTTAAATCACAGTCTGCCTGCAAACCCCCGACTAAGAGTTGCAGTTACATGGAACAATAAGCATGAGTAGTGTGCCAATACATTTTCATTAGTCAATGACACCCAGCTGCAGAGAGAAATTAGGCTGTGTACTTTAAACCTAACGTTCCCCTGTGGCAGCACCAGAGCAAGCCAGTTTGGCTTCACCAAACCTTTCTGCCATTTTTCATCGAATGCTCCATCTGGGTTGAGTTCATCATAAACAGTAAGTCTGCAATTTTTCAATTTTATATTAGGCTTAGATTCAAAGCTTGTTGTAATGTACTGGGAAAGTAGACAAAGGAAATGTCATTAGGTAGCTATTGTTTAAAGTGCTTCCTCTCTCTCTGTTATCATGGGTCATTTGGAAAAAAAATAATTAATCTATGGAAACTTTGGAAACAATAATTAGTTTGCCATTGCTTTGGGCTTTTCCTTGGTCTTTCAATTTTTTAACTACACTCTCATAAAGAAGTAAGTTTTTGGATATGCCACATCAAAATAACCCAAATGGGAACACTTGAATGGAAACAAATACTTCACATCCAAGCAGCTGCTTTGTACTGTGTTGTCTTTGTTTAAAGTATCAATTTATCTTAAGCTCTTTTCTCAGTTGTCTTTTCTAGGTGTTTCTTTGATTCTTAGTATTTTTTGTTTGTTTGTTTGTTTGTTTTCAATTTTTTGAGAGTTTTAGTTTGTAACACAGGCTAGCCTTGAACATTACCCATTCCTACCCTCCGCCTCAACCTTTTAAATGCTGAAACTGTAGGCATGTGCCACCATATTCTCATTCTCTTAGACACTGAAATGGACATTTATCATGATAGATGCATTACCATTTCTTGGTAAGAAACCAGTACTCCATCTCTCCTATTGGTTTTGTTCATTTGTCCATTTGCTTATTTATTTGTCTTCTCCTCACTTCTTTATTTAGACCTCTTTCCACCTCTGCACCACTCCATACCTTTGCAGGAATGGAAAAAAATGTTGATGGCTAAACGCCCTATGATAGAAGTCTATCAGTGTTATCAGCTGTGATGGAAACACCAGACAGATGGGCAACTCAGCTTCTGATGAAGGAGGCTGTTTGAGAAACAACACTTAGACATGATTTTACTGACACCATACCAAGCTGTAAAACTAGCCACAATTGCCCAAACTTTGAAAGCCTGAGTAAAATATATAGATTCTGATCACTTGATTTTTCTTGTACTTTTAGACAATGCTTCAATAATTATGAATGCCATCTTAACAAAAGTGAGCAACAGAAAGGAAGGCAGAAGGAAATGGAAGATAAAAGAGAGGGAACAAGGCATTGAGAAGGAAGGAGACAGAGGAGGGGAAGAATGGAGGGACTGACCTGGACAGAGTGTCCAAAGTGCTGAATTTTCTAATGGAACTTTCCAAGCTAGGATCATTGTGAGTTATCAGTTCAAAGCATCTACAAAGGGAGAAAAGAAAGTTAATATAGGAAGAATGCTGAACTTGAAACCATAGAAAATCATGAAAGGAATTAACTGGGTATCAAACCACCAAAAGAAAGGGGAAAGTTGCTGCTAAGATTCAGATAGTCATTGCCCTGAAGGAATGCTAAGTCCATTTGGCAAAGTATATTGAATTTTGAAAGGAACTTAAAAATCATGGAAACTTCCATTTTAGTTTTTTTTTTATGTTTATTTATCTCCTCCCAGTCCCACTCACTCTCCCTTTTCTCCTCATATGCCCCTTCCTTAGTCCACTAATATCTGAGGACCTCCTCCCCTTCTATCTGACCCTAGCCTTTCAAGTCTCATCAAGACAAGATGCATCATTTTCCTCTGTGGCCTGGCAAGGCTGCACGCCCCCGCAAGGGGGAGCTGATCAAAGTGATGGCTTTTGAGTTCATGTCAGAGACAGCCCCTGCCACCCTGACTAGGGAACCCAATTGGAAACTGAGCAGCCTATGGGCTTCCTCTGAGCAGGGAGTCTAGGTCCTCTTCATAGATGGTCCTTGGTTAGAGTATTAGTTTCTGCAGGGCTCTTGTTTTCGTTTGTTTGTTTGTTTGTTTGTTTGTTTGTTTGTTTGTTTTTGTTGTTTGCAATGTTGGTCTCCTTGTGGAGTTCCTGTCCCCTCCAGGTCTTCCTATCGCCCTTTTCTTCCATAACGATTCCAGTACTCTGCCCAAAGTTTGGCTATGAGTCTCAGTATCTCCTTCCATACCCTGATGGGTAGAGTCTTTCAGAGGCACCCTGTGTGCAGCTCCTGTACTATTCCTTGTCTTCTACTTCTGGTGTCTATGCTGTTTGCCTTTCTGAGAAAAGTTTTAACCTCTTCGACTGGATCCTCCATGTTTCTCAGCTTCTTTAGGACTATACTAATATCCACTTATAAGTGAGTATATACTATATATGTCTTTTTGCTCCAGGTTTACTTCTTTTATTTTACAGGGTTGTTATAACTATTCTAGGTTTTTTTTTTTTTTGTATTTCCGTATGAAATTGAGAATTATTCTTTTAAGATCTGTAAAAAAAAAAAAATGTTGGTATTTTGATGGGAATTGCATTCAATCTGTAGATTGCTTTGGGAAGGAGATCCATTTTCAGTATGTTGATTCTACCAGTCCATGAGCATAGGAGGTCTTTCCATCTTCTGATATCTTCTTCAATTTCTTTCTTCAGAGACTTGTTTTTTTCATACAGGTCTTTCACTTGCTTGGTTAGAATCACACCAAGGTATTTTATGTTATTTATGGCTGTTGTGAAGGATGTTGTTTCCCTAATTTCTTTCTCAGCCCTTTTGTCTTTTGTATAGAGTGTGTTTACTACTGATGTTTTTGAGTTAATGTATCTAGCCACTTTCCTGGAGGCATCGAATTTCTTAGGAAAGAACTTAATGCTATGAACTTTCCTCTTAACACTGCTTTCATTGTGTCTCATAAATTATAGTAAGTTATACCTTCATTTTCATTAAGTTCTAGGAAGTCTTTAATTTCTTTCTTTATTTCCTCTCTGACCCAGTTGTCACTTAGTAGAGAGTTGATCAGTTTCCGCGTGTGTAGGCTTTTTGATATTTCTCTTATTGTTGAGGCCTAGTTTTAGACCATGTTGGTCTGATATGATACAGGGATTATTTCAGTCTTCTTGTATCTATTGAAACTTGCTTGGTGCCGAACTATATGGTCAATTTTGGAAACGGTTCCATAAGGTGATAAAAAAAAAAAAGGTATACTCTTTTGAGTTTGGGTGAAAAGTCTGTAGACATCTATTAGGTCCACTTGATTTAAGATCTCTGTAAGTGTCATTATTTTTCTGTTTAGCTTCTGTTTCAATGATCTGTTCCTTGGCATGAGCAGGCTGTTGAAGTCTCCCACTATTAAGGTGTTGAGATCAATGTCTGATTTGAGCTTTAATAGTGTTTCTTTGACAAATCCAGGAACCCATATGTTTGGTGCATAGATGTTAAGGATTGTGATGTTTTCCTAGTGTTTTTCCTTTTATGAGACTGAAGTGTCCCCCTCCAACTCTTTTGGTGAATTTTTGTTGAAAGCCCATTTTATTAGATATTAGTATGGCCACTACAGATTTCTTCCTGTGTCTGTTTGCTTGGAAAACCTTTTTCCAGCCCTTTACTCTGAGGTAGTGTTTATCTTTTTGCAGAGGTGTGTTTCTTGGATGCAGAAGAATGTTGGATCCTGTTTCCACAGCCAATCTGTTAGTCTGTGCCTGAGACTATTGATGTTAATAGGTATTAGTGACCAATGACTGTTAGTTCTTTTTATTGTGGAGTTGGTGGTGATTGTGTGTTTGTGTGCTTGTTTTCTTTCTTTTATTTTTATTGTGAGGTTATCTTTATCCTATGTTTTCTTGTGTGTAGTTGATCTTGTTGGGTTTGAATTTTCCTTCTAGTATCTTCTGTAGGGCTGGGTTGCTGTGTAGATATTGTTTAAACTTAGTTATGTCATGGAATATTTTGTTTTCTCCGTCTATGATAATTTAAAGTTTTGCAACTTTAGTAGTATGGGTTGGCATCTGTGGTCTCTAAGCATCTGCATAATATCTCCCTAGGCCCTTCTGGCTTTCACAGTTTTTGTTGAGAAGTCTGGTGTGATTCTGATAGGTCTGCTTTTCTATGTTACTTGACCTTTTTCCCCTTGCCAATTTTAGTAATTTTTTTGTTGTTCTGTAGATTTAGTGTTTTGATTATTAAGTGGTGGGAGGAGTTTCTTTTCTGGTCTACTCTATTTGGTGTTCTGTGGGTCTTTTGTATGTTTATGGGAATCCTTTTCTTAAGGTTAGAAAAATTTTCTTCTATATTCCATCTCTTGTACTCTGTTGATGAGGCTTCTCTTTTGTGGTTCTTCATCTCTTCTCTAAATTCTTCCACTCCAGGATTTTCTGTTTGTGTTTTCTTTATTGATTCTAATTCTGTTTTCATGTCTTGCACTATTTCCTTCATCTGTTCGAATGTGGATTCCTGTCTGTCCATGATGGCCTCTATTTTTTGTTCATTTCCTCTTTGTTTGTCTCAAATAACTGCATAATTACAGATTTAAGATCATTTTCCTGTGTTTCAGTTACAATAGAATATCCGCTGATTTTTGGAGATTCAGGTGTAGCCGTGATGTCCTGGTTTTTCTTGCCTGTATTCTTATGCCAACCTCTAGCCATCTGGCTGTCTGTATGCTTGACAAATTATTCCTATAGCCTGTATGCAGACTGCATCCACCTGTCTCTGGTGTCTTGAGTAGTCTCCCCTGGGTTCACTGTCTTTGCTGGTTTACTGTTTGTGACCCAGGTTTGCCAGGTAGCTGGGGCACAGGCAGAAAGATTTTTGAGTCTAGAACTGTTCCAGTGTCTCACAGGCTTCCTCAAGGTGCAGGAGCGTGGGATTTGGGTCTTCTGCCTGGCTCAGCTCTGCTGCATTCACTGGCTGTTTTCTGACCCACGTGGGATAGGCTTCTAGGGATTAGGAAGAACGATCTCTGAGCTAAAGCTTCTCCAATGCCACACAGGCCTCATTGGCAAGGAGGGCAATGGAACTTTGGTCAGGTGCCTAGCTCAGCTCTGCTGGGTTCTTGGGTTCTTTATCTGTGCTGAGCTTGCTGTTGCTGGCCTATGTGAGCCAGGCTGGTGTGGCACTGGTGGATAGATCTCTGTGCCTAGAGCTGATCGATCCAGTGTCCCACAGGGTTCCTGTAGACGGTGTAGAATGTAATCTGGGTCCCAAGCTTAGTTCAGCTCCATTATGTTCACTGTCTGTGCTGTGGTAGCTGATTCTGACCTGGGTGAGCCAAGGTGGGGAGCAGACAGAATGGAGCCACACCTACCCCTCCCCATATCAAAATGTATCCCTCCCACAGGGCAGTGAAAGTGAGCACCACTAGCCACTGCAACCAAGAAGGTGTCTGCAGAACACTGAGTGTGGCCTCCTGGATTTGGAGCAGCCAGTACCCAGAAGGTGTCTACAGGACTGTGAGAGTAAGTGACCCAGTTTGGACCCTCATGCTCATTACAGGAAGGTATTCATGACATAGGTAGTGAGACTGAAAAAGTAAATTCTGAGCCACCAGGTCCTAGGAAGGTATCCACAGAAAGTGGGATAGGGTAGCAAGTGGCCTAGGGCTGTGGGGTCAGAACTGTGCTTTTCTTTGAAGGTCTGGTAGAATTCTACACTAAAAGCAACTGGCCCTGTGCATTTTTTGTTGTTGTTATTTCGGAAGGGAGACATTTGATGTCTGCTTCTATTTCCTTGGTGTATATAGAAGTATTTAATTTTGGGAAATGAAATCTATCAAGAACATTGTTCATTTTATTTAGATTTTCAAATTTTGTGACATATAGGCCATTGCACTAAGACCCAATGATTGTTTGGATTTCTTCAGTGTCTATTTTTATGTCCTCCTTTTCATTTCTGAGTTTGCTGATTTGGATAGTAACTCTCTGCCTTTTAGGTTTTTTTTTGGTTTTTTCTTTGTTTGTTTGGCTAAGGGTTTGTTTATCTTGTTTGTTTTTTCAAAGAACCAGCTCTTGCTCTCACTGAGTGTTTGAATTGTTTTCTTTGTTTCTAATTCATTGATTTGAGCTTTGAATTTGATTATTTCCAATCTTCTACTCCTCTTGGGTGTGTCTGATTCTTTTATTTCCCCCCTAGGGCTTTCATATTGGCAGTAAAGTTGCTTGTATCAGATGTCTCCCACTTCTTTCTGCAGGCACTTAGTGCTGTGAACTTTCCTCTTAGCACTGCTTTCATTGTGTCCCGTAAGTTTGGGTAAGTTGTGCCTTCATTTTCATTGAATTTTAGGACGTCTCTAATTTCTCTTTTCATTTCTTCCTTGACCAAGCTGTCATTGAGTAGAGAGTTGTTTAGTTTCCATATGTATGTAGTATTTTTTTATTTCTGTTGTTTTTGAGGTCTAGTTTTAGGCCATCATGATCTGGTAGGATACAAGGGATTATTTTGATATTCTTGTATCTGTTGAGGCTTGTTTTGTGCCTGACTC
Organism: Meriones unguiculatus; assembly: GCF_030254825.1. Lineage (NCBI taxonomy): Eukaryota > Metazoa > Chordata > Mammalia > Rodentia > Muridae > Meriones > Meriones unguiculatus. The sequence continues at coordinate 143,790,462 of NC_083369.1, read as the reverse complement.
TATGGTCAATTTTGGAGACGGTTCCGTTAGGTTCTGAGAAGAAGGCATACTCTTTTGAGTTGGGGTGAAAAGTTCTGTAGACATATATTAAGTCCATTTGATTTAGGACACCTGTAAGTGCCTTTATTTCCCTATTTAGATTCTGTCTAGATGATGTATGATATAATGTTTAATAATGTTTCATTTACAAATGCAGGTGCTCTTACATTTGGGGCATAGATGTTCAGGATTGTGATGTCCTCCTGTTGAATTTTTCCTTTGATGAGAATGAAGTGCCCCTCCTCATCTTTTTTCTTATTAATTTGGTTAAAATTTTATTTTATTAGATATTAGGATAGCTATCCCAGCTTGTTTTCTGGGTCCATTTGTGTGAAAAAACTTTTCCCAGCCCTTTACTCTGAGGTAGTGTTTATCTTTGTTGCAGAGGTATGTTTCTTGGATGCAGCAGAATGTTGGATCCTGTTTCCACAACCATTTTGTTAGTCTGTGTCTTTTTTATTGGAGAGTTGAGTCCATTGATGTTGATAATAGTGAACAATGAACGTTTGTTCCTTTGATTGTGGAGATGGTGGCATTACTGTGTTTCAATGTTTGTTTGCTTTTAATTTTTTGTTGTGAAGTTATCTATACCTTGTGTTTTCTTGGGTGTACTTGTTTTCATTGGATTGGTGTTTTCCTTATAGTATCTTCTGTAGGGCTGGGTTGCTGTGTAGATTTTGTTTTAAGTTTAGTTTCTTCATGGAAAATTTTGTTTTGTCCATCTACATTGATTGAAATCTTTGCTGGGTATAGTAGTCTGGGTTGTCATCTGTGGTCTCTTAGAGTCTGCGTGATATCTGTCCAGGCTCTTCTGACTTTCATATTTTCTGTTGAGAAGTCTCGTGTGATTCTGGTAGGTGTACCTTTATATGTTACTTGGCCTTTTTCCCTTGCTGCTTTTAATATTTTTTCTTTGTTTTGTAGATTTAGTGTTTTGACTATGGTGTGACATGAAGAGTTTCTTTTCTGGTCTAGTCTACTTGGTGTTCTGTAGGCCTCCTGTATGTTTATGGACATATCTTTCTTTAAGTTAGAAAATTTTTCTTCTATGATTTTCTTAAAAATATAAAGCTAGGGCCAGATGGAAGGAGAGGAGGACACCTCCTCTCAGTGGACTCAGAAAGGGGCAGGGAGGAGATGAGGGAGGGATGGGAGGATTGGGAACTAAAGAGGGAGTGGGCTACAGCTGGGATACAAGTGAATGTATAAAATTATTTAAAAATAAAAAAGTATTAATTAAAAAAGTATTTTAATTCAGTGGCTAGTTCTTTCATCATCTCCCCCTGAGGGGGGTAGCAACCTTACCAGGCCACAGAGGAAGACAATGAAGCCAGTCCTGATGAGAACTTATATGCTAGGGTCAGAGGGAAGGGAAGGAGGACCTCCCCTATCAGTAGACCTAGGAAGGGTCTGGGGATGAGATGAGGGAGGGAGGATGGGTTTGAGAGGGGATGAGGGATGGGTCTACAGCTGGCATACAGAGTGAACAAACTATAATCAATAACAAACAAATTAAAAAATATTTTTTCTGGACTTTGGAGACTGGAATCTACTTCTTTGTCTATTCCTATTATTCTTAGATTTTGTGTTTTCATGGCATGCTTGATTTCTTGGATGTTTTGTGTTTGGAACTTTTCTGATTTTACCTTTTAGAGAAGTATCAATTTCTGCAATTGTATCTTCAGTGCCTTAGATTCTCTCTTCCATATCTTGTTCTCTGTTGGTGATGCTTATCTTTGTGGTTCCTTATCTCTAAGTTCTCCAGTTCCAGGGTTTTCTCTGTTTGTGTTTTATTTATTGATTCCAATTCTGTTTTAATGTCTTGTACTACTTCCTTCATCTGTTTAAATGTGGATTCCTGTCTATGAATGCTGACCTCTAATTTGTTGTTGTTGTTGTTGTTCATTTCCTCTCTATATGCCTCTACTTGTGTCTCAATGTGTGCCTTTATTTTTTGGCTGTATCTGCCTGTATTACTTTGAGAATTTTGTTCATTTCCTCTTTATGTGCCTATAATAACTTGGTAAACATAGATTTGAGATCATTTTCCAGTATTTCTGATGCATTAAAATATCCATTCATTTTGGTGTTGATGGTGAAGCCATAATGTCCTGATTTTTGTTGTATGTGTTCTTCTGCCAACCTCTAGCCATCTGATTATCTATAACCTTTGCTGTTTATTCCTGGAGTCTGTACTTCAGACTGTGTCCATCTGTCTCTGGTGTCTGAAGTATTCTTCAGGAAGATGAGAGAGGTCCACCAGTTTTAGAGTGGATGTCGGTGTTTCATTTGCAGCTAAGGTTGCAGGTGGATGAGCACAAGTGCAGGAGTGTGTGTTGAGGTGTGCCTTGAAGGACAGGATGATAGAGCATGTAGATGCCTGGAAGGCTAGAGCATAAGCACAGGTAGGGAGGTAGGGGTGCTGGCACTGTTCGCGGTCACAATGAGCATGTGCAGGTGCCCTGAATGTCTCTGTGTCCCACATCCCTGTTGTACTCTTCTCCAGGTATTAAGATCTCTCTGGGTTGCCACCATCTTGGCTCCAGGAATTATTTGCCTGGACTCCACTGGGAGACCTACAGAACCGGAGCTTCAATATTGAGAACACTGACCCAAGGATCCCTATGTTGCTCACAGTGGGAGTGTGGGTGGGAGGGATCCTATGTCTGGCTTCTAACATAGAGGGACCCTGGATCTAGGGCTCAGCACGCACTTAATTGAATGCACACTCACTCACTCTCAGGACAAATCAGAAAGCATAAGGGTTCTCCCTGTTCTTTCCTGTTCTCTGGCTCTTCCCCTCTCCTGCCTACTCCTTCTTCTTTATTACTCAACATTATGGCTGGTTGTTTTATTTTGGATGTTTACACAAAGTTGAGACAGGTGATGCTTAGAATAAGTATTGCAATGCAATATCTGGATTGAAACCAGAGAGTGGGGGTGGGAGAATCAGCATTTGAGTGAACAAGGGTAAGGTGTGCACATTTCAAAAGAACATTATACCAACACCTACCACTTCTTAAATGGAAAAAAATAAATAAATATGCATACATATGTCTGCCTGCATATGCACATTCATACATATATACAATAGGAATAATATTGGCAACCAAATATTTTTACCAGTGTTTTTCAATTGCTAGTGTTGCCATTGTCAAGTAAACCAGATCCCTATGGTGTGAGTCATATATCTCATGAGTGTCCTAGGAAGACATACTTCTCAGTCAATTTCTCAGAGAGTTTGAGAACTGAAAGAAAACTCAAGGTGCATCTACTTTCCGCATCTGTTTTGAGCCCTAGTAACCTTTGGAGATTTTATTGTGTAGGAACAATAGGAACAAAAACTCCTGCTAAATTTGTACAGTCAATCTCAGCAACCTGGACACATCCTTGAATGTATTCATTCAAGCTGTTCTGGCCTCAAGTTGCAGATTCATGCAGTTTCCCTGGTTTTGACAACCCTCAGGCTGTTTCAGTACACAAATCCAGTGATTAGAGTGCCAAAACCATTATTTTGTGGAAATTAAAAGGGAAGCTTTCCTTTTTTTTTTCTACTTTGTATTCAGCATTTGCTGCCACGTTCTCAATGTCTTCATTGCTTTTCCTAACCTTCTTTGAAGTTGAAAGTGAAAAAGTAATGAAATTCAAGAAGAACAACATTCCTGAGGAAAAACACAGTCCTTTTTGCCTAAGATTGGAAACCTTAACTCATGCTCTTAGAAAATGTGCTTCTGGGCCATCTTCATTATCACTTTTATTTTATTCTGGGTAAAATGAGAACTATATGGGGAAGTGCTTTAGAAAAGCTAAAAGCACAGAACAGATATAAGGAGTTTTTATACTGACATGCAGGCTACTGCACCATTGCATGATTCACTATCATAATGACTCAAAAGCTGATAAGTATTCTTCTGACTGGTCCAAAACAGTAATTAGTAATTGACCATGTCCTTACTCTGGCTTGGAACTGGGAAACAGGGCAGGATGGAAACTGAGAACTAATGCAATGTGTCATGATTTTTACTTCTAATCCTGGGTTGAGCCAGGTTCTGGATATACCTTGACATACATTAGCCAAATTTCAAGCTATAGGGTATCTATTTTAACACTTCACTTTTATAGTTGGTACACAGGAATCCAAAGACATAAAGAATTGCATAGTGACTCAGCACCAAGCAGTAAGTTTCATAGCCTACAGAGAACATAAATCATAGTATCCCTGTAAAGCCAGATACAGTGATTAATAAATACAGAGCCAACTAACAAGGGCCCAGAGGGGCTTGTGGAGACTGAAACATCAACCAAGGACCATGAAAGGACTGGTCCTAGCCCCCCTCCATAGATGTAGCCGGTGGGCAGCTCAGGCTTCATGTGGGTCCTCTAGTTAGAGGAGAGGGGGATGTCTCTGACATGGATTCTGTTGCCTCCCTTTTGATCACTTCCCCCTGGCAGCATGGCCCCTTCATCAGGTTTTTGTGAGCTCAAAATTGGAAAAGGGATAATCAACTCTATTTTCTCAAACTTCATGGGGAATGAAGGCCAACACAGCATACTGGACATTTTAAATATTTTCAATGAAAAAAAAATATTACTACCTATTCACCTCCCATTACATCAAAGTTTAAAAACTAACATAGAAATACACAAGCAAGAATTTACTTTGTATCAGCTTCCAAATGAGGCATAATGCAAACTAAAGAATGATAAGATATCAATCTCTAAGACCAGTAGACCAGTAGGCAAGCATCAAATACACCAGCTAAACACAAGAGTAGCACTTTGAATAGAACCAGGGAATTACTCTCTACATGGATTTAAAATCATTTTCTATAAATAAAGATTTATAAATATGATCTCCTGTTCTTTTGCTGACCAAATTTTCTTAAGTCCTATGAGTTAAGTTGGTCCAGTTAAAAAGAGATACAAAATGTTAGCCAAAAATGAACAAAACTTAGTAGTGACATACAAGGTAAGACAGACATCTTTGAGATGGGTCAGCCATCAGCATGCACCATTCATATCCTCTGATATAGCACTGACAATTGTATAGAGGAAAAGAAGGTCAGTACTGGACAAAGGACAAAATGTTCAGTGACCCTCCAAGATAACAATGCAAAGAAAGGGCTCTCTTGGAATTGATTGGTATTCTAAGAAAAATGAAAGACAAGATGATCTATCTGAATGCTCTAAAACAATGTCTTGTAACCTCTATTTCCTGGTTTCTTGGGGGTGGTTATAATAAAAAGCACTCAGATGTTTTGAGAAAGGGATAAATTACAGGTGACAATGTAACACAATTAATACCATTATTGTAATGGAATCATGTGCAAAACAAAACACTGGATAGCTAAAGAAAAGAAAGTAGGCATAAAATGGTAAACTCAGGCCTAGGACAGGCCAAGGTTAGGTCAAAATTATAACTAAGAAAATGCAGAAGGTGTATAGACCTTTAGTGAATGGGGTATCCAGAGAGAAAACCGTGTGACTATAGACAGTTTTTTGTTCTTGCCAACTACTCAAGCTTTCAAAGGCTTATCATTCCCAATTTGCAGACAGGAAAAAATCATTCACACAAACTGGCAAGGTATGAATTGAAAATGGGTCTTATATATGCCTTTATTATCCAAGAATCCTTAGTACTTACAATACATGTTATAACTTTAAAACTGCCCATACCTTAACCCATGAAATATATATGTTTATTAATTTTCCACTTCATGGTTTGGACAACTTCCTCCTCAAATCTAAGGAGCCATTATCACTGTTGTTTATTACTATGAATACAGTGATGATGTGAGAGCCTAGAAATTATAACAGCCTGATCTAGATTTTGCAAGGATAGCTACAGCTGGTTCCTGTCACTTCTGAAATTGCTATCACTAATCAGAGAAATGTGTAAATTGTAGCAGCTGCAAGTGGAGCAAGGAATCTCTTGGTACTCATCATGAAAATTGTTCTAATGCATGTTCTGCAAGGCACATTTTTTAAATGGCCGATTATTTCTTGAATTTTAATTAAATTTTCCTAATAAGTCAAAGGAGCATAAGGTCAGTGGGTATATTCAGAGCAGATAACAGCCTGACTCTTCCTGTGATCTTATATGCCTTCCGTAGTTCACCAGATGAAACACCTAGGCTTTCCTAGTTTCTGATACTTGATGTAACTTGAAATATATCAGCCCAGATAAAAGACCTGGGCTGCCAGGTAACAACTTGGGTTTGCCTGGTTATAAACCATTCTTGATATTTAGTGTCTTACTCCACCAAGACTACCTGTCAACATTTCTTTTTTTGGGGGGTGTGAATTATTTTTTTTTTCTTTTTTAACGTTTTTATTTATTACAATTTATTCAGTTTGTGTCTCAGCTGTAGCCCCCATGGTCATCCCCTTCTAATTCTGCCTTCCCTCCCTCTTCTCCCATGCCTCTTCTCCAGTCCAATGATAGGAGAGATCCTCCTCCCCTTCCCTCTGACTCTAGCCTATCAGGTCTCATCAGGACTGGCTGCATTGTTCTCCTTTGTGACCTGGAAGGCTGATCCCCTTCAGGGGGAGGTGATTACAGAACCTGCCACTGAGTTCATGTCAGAGACAGTCCCTGTTCCCCTTACTAGGGAACCCACTTGGATCCTGAGCTGCCATGGGCTACCTCTGTGCAGGGATTCTGGGTTATATACCTATAACCTTACTGACAAGTTTCCTGATAGTGCTCTTCTTTTTGATAATCCAGTGAATCTTACTGAGTTCTTATTCTTAACCATGCTTATTCTAGAATAGAAAACTAAGGCCAAGACAAGTGAACTGACAGCCCCTGGGAGTGAATGCATGCTCTAAGAATGAGGGGTCCAGCTACAAAAGTTAAAGAAGCACCCATTCTCCTAAACCTAAGTGTTATAGTTCTATTAACTATTGTATTCTTGCACTTTCTCTGCCTGGGCATGACTATGACATCTCTCACCAAACATTTCTGCAGGCACAGTACAAGGCAACTATGGCTATAAAAATAGGTTTTCAAGTCTTCCAAATGTAACATATATGATCATAGAAATTCTTCAGAAGAAATAACCTTCAATCTTGAACAGCAAAAAGATGGTGTCATAATATAGATAGTGTGGAATACTGTGTTTCAAGCTACATCAGGTGAAACAGCTCTGCTCCATGTCTCTCATCTTTCTTCCAAAACTTCAATGGCAGCAATAGCAGAGGTGTTAGAAAAGATACTCCATGAAGAAGCATGCAATAACTTATGCCTGCCTAATAGGTGATGAAATTAAGTTACATGACCAAGTCCATAGACAGCAAACAAGGGACACACTTTATTTACAGTGAGACAGTCAGGTTAGAACTTAAAATATCACAGTGGAAGTTTACAAAGAGGAGTAAAATTAAAGATAACTAATCTATCAAACAAAGCAGTAACTGTGAATACAATGCTTAAGGGACAACCACAGAATGTTCTTTCCGCTGAGTTTTTAACCACCCCAACTACCCAGATGTCCCACCTCCTTCTCCAAGGCTAGCCTAGTGAGTTTCCCATACCCCTTGATACACACCTTCTCATCAGTCCTCCTGATCAAGTCCAGGCCCTACATTCAGTGCTCTGGCCTACTCTGGCCACCTCTGCCTGAGCCATAACTAACCTCTAGACTTACACCCAAGCCATTTCTAACTATCCCCTAACCCACAGGACCCTTCCACACTATGTCCAACATTTCAACCCAGCCAGTTCTAACCATTCACTCCTGGCTTAGACAAGGGATCACATCCTGTACACCTGCCTACCTGACACCGCCTGTCTACTTGATTCCATTCCACCATTTCCAACTTCTAGGCCCAACCTCAACCCACCCATGCCTTATCTCTTCTGTCCCAACCCACTCTGCTCATATCAGACCCATAACTAAAAAAAGTCCACATGCCTAGATCTCATTGCAAAGATAAACAGAGAAACATCAGAATTGACATCACATATCAAACGGACTTAGCAGATATCTGCAGAATATTCCTTCCAACCCCCAAAGAATACACACTCTTCTCAACAGCTTGTGAAACCTTTTATAAATAGAGCATATACAGGGAAAGAGAGCAAATCATTATAAATTTAAATGATTGAAATAGTTCTATTTGACAGTATAATAAAATTTGACAACAAATAAATATCTCCTAAATGTACCAACACATGGAGATTGTGACACTCACTACTCAATGCATGAGTCAAAGATAAAAAAAAAGAATTTTAGGAGCTAAATGAAAATGAAAATGCAGCACAACAAAACAACTGGGATAAATTAAAAACAATCTTTAAAGGCAAATTTATAGCTCTAAGTACCTACATTAAAAGATCTTGAGTATAAAATGAAGACTACACAAAGTGCATCTACCTATAATGAAATGTCAAAAACATCCTCAATCTGATAGTTTTAGCTACAAACTGAAAAATAACATTTACCTTTTCCCATACTGCTATATCATTTTTTTCTTTTTCACTAGGAAGACATTTGACACTAGGGAATTCTAAGAAAAGTAAAACCAACTGCTAATCAACTTAATATGTTCAAACAGTCAAATGGCATATTCATATGTTTCCAACATGATCTGCTCAAATTGCTCTCATCTGGTCATTCTTAACAAAGTCCTTTTTTTGTGAAACTTGCTCTTCAAACCACTTGCTAAATGTCAGCATGAGTTTTTCAAAAATCAGAAACACTATCAAGACAATAAAATGACACCCTCTCAACTTCCAACTAATAACTGAAGTTCATTGAAGCATTTTCATGAAGCTATGCTCCCCTTTACACACACATGGTTTCTTTTTTTTCTTTTTCTAATTAAATTTTTATTTTTTAATATTAATTACGGTTTATTTACTTTGTATCCCATCTGTAGCCCCCTCCCTCATTCCTTCCCAATCCCACCCTCCCTCCCTCATCTCCTCCCTGCCCCTCTCTAAGTCCACTGATGGGGAGGTCCTCCTCCCTTTCCATCTGACCCTAGATTATCAGTCTCATCAGGACTGTCTGCAATGTCCTCCTCTGTGGCCTAGCAAGGCTGCTACTCCCTCGGGTCGGGGAGAGGTCACAGAGCCAGCCACTGAGTTCATGTGAGAGACAGTCCCTGTTCCCCTTACTAGGGAACCCACTTGGATACTGAGCTGCCATGGGCTACATCTGAGCAGGGGTTATATATCCAAAATATAACCTAGAACACACATGGTTTCTAATTAATGAGCATGACTTGGAATTTCATGAGGTAGGTCCATTCTTCAGACATACAGTATACCATTAATGACCAAACTTATCTGGAACACTGACTCACAGCTTTGACAACTTTCCCTTGGCTGCATATATATTAATGATGTTTTCACCCAGCCCCTGGTTTACATCTTTACACATGACATAGTTGTATCATAGTCTAGTGGCTCTGTTGGATAGGTTTTCTGCCCCTAGTTTCTTCCCCATCTTAATCTCAAAAGTATTTTCCTTAATAAAAGTCATCATGCACATTTAATCTTGTTTTTATATCCACATCTCTGAGTATTCGGGCTTACACATATAACATGGCCAAATGATTTAAAGACTTCAGACAATACTACATATCTTTTTAATTTTTACAATGTATTCATTTTATATCCTGATTGTAGTCCACTCCCTCATCTGCTCCCCATCCTACCCTCACTTTCTCTTTCCCCCATCCCCTGCCCTAGTCCACTGAAAGGGAAGACCTCCTTCCCTGCCATCTGACCCTAGTTTATCAAGTCTAATCAGGACTGCCTGGATCCTCTTCCTCTGTGGCCTGGGAAGGCCACATCACCAGGGGCAAGTAATCAAAGAGCAGGCAATCGAGTTCATGACAGAGGCTGGCCCTGATCCCCTTACTTGGGTACCCACATGAATCTGCTAGAAGGAAAAGTGTGAAAGAGCCTTAAATTCATTGGCACAGGAGACAACTTCCTGAACAGAACCCCAACAGCACATGTTCTAACATTAACAATCAATAAATGGGACCTCATGAAACTGAAAAGCTTCTGTAAAGCAAAGGACACTGTCATCAGAACAAAATGACAGCCTACGGACTAGAAAAAATCTTCACCACCCTACATCTGACAGAGGGCTAATATCTAGAATATATAAAGAACTCAAGAAATTAAACATCAACACTACATATCTTTAGACGTAACTGCTTGTAGGAGAATGGCCTCTATACTTAAGGAATCCTACCCTTATATAAATTTGTGCTTACCTTGTGTTAAATTATCTTAATTTAATTTCCATAATTATATAGTACAATTGATTATAATCTACTTCTTGGTTTTTTCTATAATTATTAAGAAGATATCCCATTTACTTGACATGTTTGAATATAACCTAAGGTTTTCTAAATATGATTATATACTTCATTTATTCCAATTTTTCTGTGGTTCAAACTGTTGTTCAATGAAGTGGAAATTTTTGGTTTCCTTGATGACTCAGTTTTGTCATGTGATGTTTTGCTGGAGGTTGGCTTGTGAGAGGGCACATGATGTATTGATGTGAGCCCTCTCCTGTGAGGAGAATGACTTTGGACAGCTGAGAACATTCATGGGTGGACTTTGAGGAGATGAGATATATAGAGGCCCATGCACAGTGGAACATTGCTTTTTGGATTGACATTGCTGCACCTTTGTGCTTTGACACTTGAGTTTTCAGAGAGAAACATTCCAGAAAACTTCTTGGAACAATACAACCCAGTCTTGCAGCTTTCATTGACTTCATGTTTCTTCTTGGTGTTGGCCTTTGGACTAAACTGCTGGTATCCTGATGACTGAGTCTGGTAATCCCCTAAGGATCCATTGACCCTAATCAGTAAGAAGTAGATAAAAGAGGTCTACAGCCATTTTCCCTACTAATCTCCTACCTAAGGTTGGAGGCAGGGTATTAGAAGTGAGGTAAAGGTGTTTATGAACCCTAACTAAAGTAGCTTTGGTGAAAAATCTAAGCCTACAGCTCAGAAAGAAGAATTTTTCAATTAATTGGAATGAAAAAGCTATGTTTGTTAATCTTGATATCAACTACATAGAATGCATAATTCCCATGGAAACAAAACTCTAGCAATTCTTATGAAAGATTGTCTCAATGAGGTTCAAGTGGGGAGACCTACCCTAAATGTGAGTGATTCCATTCCATACATTGGGGTCCTGGAAAGAATATTTTTAAATAATGCCTTAAACACAAGAATTCATTACACTCTAATTCTGAGTACAGATACAGTGTGAGCAGTTGCCTCAAACTCCTGGTACCATGACTTCGCCATCATGGAAGACTGGACACTCAAGCTGTGAACCAAAGTAAATACTTTCTTAAGTTTCTTTGTTCAGGTGTTGTACTGTGGCAATGAGAAAAGTAACTAATCCAAAAGGTAAGGGTAATGCTTGGACTGTTTTATACTAGAGCATGTTGTTAACATCCCATAGTGCCACAATCCAATTTTTTAGCCTTCCTGACTCATTTCCAGCAACAGAATTCAAATGCTTTTGCATGGTATATAACCTTTTTAATAAAACAAAGTACTATGATACCTATTCTTAGTTATCCTGTCAAAATCCAATACTGTCTTCCAGGTACATTTATCACTAATTGCCAAATACTTAAAATGCCCTTTGGATGGGGAGCAGGAGAGGATGGGACGAGGAAGAGATGAGGAGGGGACTACAGTGGGATACAATGTGAATAAATTGTAATAAATGATAATGATAATAATAATAAAAGGCTTCTCATGTCTGATATTGGCAATTAAGGAATGTTGAAAACGGGAGAAATATCTTTCCCAGAGAAGAACACACCAATTGGTTATCCAACACCAAATGATCATCCCTGAGAATACATGTAAAGGCAACATTATACAGATTAAATATATTTAGGGACATATATGTTTATATATTATGTATGAGGGTAATAACAATTAATGAAAAACAAAATTTCAAGGCAGCATTGTTATACAATGATGTGATGACTTAAGATGTTCTAATATTGCTTGTCTACAAAAAAAGTCTAGAAGCCACATGAATGAAATCTCTTAGTAGGAACTAATCTTGAATTATGACCTAAAGCCTTACCTGAAATATCAGTTGCCATTCAGTTGAGGTTTGTTGTATATATAAGACTTACGAGGGGGCGGAGCCAAGATGGCGACTAGCACACACAGTTTCTGAGTGGTGGGATACCTGATCTTCTGAGTTGGAGAATGGAAGGACCCCCAACCCAGGAAAACCACAGCGAGGCTTTCTGAACACCAGGGAACATCTCAGGAGGTGAAAACTTTGGCCTCCGGGCACCCGGAGACTTGCTTGGGGAAGGAGAGAAATGATCCTTTGTTCTTGCGGCACTCCCTTCCCCCAGACCTCCTTCCTCCTCGGCACAGCCGCACAGCGGACTCAGCTTTCTCAGCGCAGACTTAACTGCTTGGGTATACAGCCACTGAGATGGAGCCCCAAGCCCTTTAGCGGCAGACAAAAGCCAGCAGTACGTGTCCCGGAGTCCCAGGTTCGCGCAGCCGCTGCACCATCCTCCCAGGGCGCGAATCTGCTAGACACCATACTAGCTCTGCAGGATCGCCATCACTGACGGTACGGCCCGCCCAATCCCACAGTGACAGAGAATACGCTATATACTCATCAAAACCAGGCAGAAACGTCATACAACCTGGACACACCAGGCGCTGGGCCTCCCAGGCTTGGAGAGCACAACGAAGAAATCCCAGGACTTCCCAGAAAGCATTGGGACTAGCAACCCAGTCTCCAGTTACAACGGGACGTGGCAGCAGAGCAGCACTGAACTGGCGGGGCACCACAACCCTCCAGTTTAAGACTAACCAGGGCCAAACCAGAGAACAGAGAGCCTGGTTACCCCATCCCTGCTGAAGTGACCACCCTGAAATCTCCAGCTGCAGCAAGACCTCAGAACCTGGCAGTGACAGCAGCACAGAACTGGCGGAACACCTCAAAGAAGCAGGGCCAAACCAGAGAGCAGAGAGCCCCGGATACCAAGATCTCTGCCAAGAGACCTGCCTGTAAGTGAGTGCACCCTTGAGAATCTGCAGTTCCCCAGATCCTGGGTCCTTCTAAATCAGAAGCCAGGCATCGAACCCCCCTCCCACCCACATACCCACTTTGGGAAACAGAGGGGCACTAGGGACATTGAAGTTCCTGCCCTGTGGGCCTGATTGAGGAGTTAAGACAGTTAATGCCAGAAATTGTGCTGCGATCATCATTAGCGCCTGCGACATATACAGTGCAGAGCCCCTCCCACACACTCAAGGATTCAACATTAGCCATCACTCTGTCCCTCAAGAAACAAATCCACGCACACTTACACACACAGACACACATACGCGCGCGCGCACACACACACACACACACACACACACACACGCTTGCATTTGCCCCGTTTGCGCCTGCATACTTTCCTCCCAAAGGTACAGCTAGTCCTCAGCACACGCTGAGAGTGCTCAGCTTCCTGAAGAACTCTCCAGACACCAGAGAGAGACAGCACCAGTCTGATCTGCAGAATCCAAAAACAAACAGGGAAGGTTTCAGATAAGCCAATGGCCAGAGGTAGGCGAAAGAACACTTCCAACATAAATCAGGACATCATGACTTCACCAGCAAACCCCAAAATCGATGGATACACCAATTCAGCAGAAGCACAGGAAAATGATTTTAAAGCCATGCTTGCCCAATTATTTGAGGCTCATAAGGAGGAAATGAACAAGTCTTTCAAAGAGATGGCCAGTCAATTGGAGGCAAAGAAAGAAGAAATAGACAATATCCTTAAAGAAACACAGGCAAACATAGCCAAACAAATAGATACACAAGTAGAGGAAAAATTAGTGGCATATAAGAAGGAAATGAAAAAGAAATAGAGGCCATCGTAGAGAGACAGGAATCCAAATTCAAACACATGAAAGAAATGGTGCAAGGCATGAAAACAGAATTAGAATCAATAAAGAAAACACAAAATGAGAAAACCCTTGAGCTGGAGAACTTGGAGAAAAGATCAGGAACCACAAAAGTAAGCATCACCAACAGAATACAAGAGATGGAAGAGAGAATCTCTGGAGCTGAAGACACACTTGCAGAAATGGATACTTCTCTCAAAGAAAAAGTAAAATCAGAAAAGTTCCAATCACAAAATATCCAAGAAATCAAGGATGCTATGAAAAGACAAAATCTAAGAATAATAGGAATTCACGAAAAAGAAGACTCCAGACTCCAAGGTCCAGAAAATATTTTCAAGAAAATCATAGAAGAAAATTTTCCCAACTTAAAGAAAGAGATGTCCATAAATATACAAGAGGCCTATAGAACTCCAAACAGACTAGACCAGAAAAGAAACACATCACGTCACATCATAGTCAAAACACTAAATCTACAGAACAAAGAAAAGATATTAAAAGCAGCAAGGGAAAAAGGCCAAGTAACATATGAAGGTAGACCTATCAGAATCACGCCGGACTTCTCATCAGAAACTATGAAAGCCAGAAGGGCCTGGGCAAGTATCATGGAGACTCTAAGAGATCACAAATGTCAACCCAGACTACTATACCCTGCAAAGCTTTCAATCAACATAGATGGAGAAAACAAAATATTCCATGACAAAACTAAATTTACACAATATCTACACAGCAAACCATCCCTACAGAAGATACTAGAAGGAAAACTCCAATCCAATGAAAACAAATTCACCCAAGAAAACAGGGCATACAGATAATGTCCCAACAAAAATGAAAAGAAAACAAGCAATGAAACAGGGTTAGATCATCGACTCCATTACAAAAGGAACTAACATGCATTGGTCACTATTATCTATCAATATCAATGGACTCAACTCACCAATAAAAAGACACAGGCTAACAGAATGGTTAAGGAAACAGGATCCAACATTCTGTTGCATCCAAGAAACACACCTATGCAACAAAGACAAACACTACGTCAGAGTAAAGGGCTGGAAAACTGTTTTTCAAGCAAATGGTTCCAGAAAACAAGCTGGAGTAGCCATCCTAATATCTAATAAAATAGACTTTCAACCCAAGTTAATCAAAAAAGATAAGGAGGGCCACTATATTCTCATCAAAGGAAAAATCCACCAAGAGGACATCACAATCTTGAATATCTATGCCCCAAATACAAGAGCACCGACATTCGTAAATGAAACAATATTAAAGCTTAAATCATACATTGATCCTAATACCTTAATAGTGGGAGACTTCAACACTCCACTCTCACCAAGGGACAGATCAACTAGACAGACACCAAATAGGGAAATAAAAGCACTCACAGAATCCCTAAATCAAATGGACCTAATAGACGTCTACAGATCATTTCACCCAAACTCAAAAGAGTACACCTTCTTTTCAGCACCGCATGGAACCTTTTCCAAAATAGACCATATAGTGGGCCACAAAGCAAGCCTCAACAGATACAAAAGGATTGAAATAATCCCTTGTATACTATCTGACCACCATGGACTAAAGCTAGACATCAACAACAACAGAAACAACAAAAAGCCGACACGCACATGGAAACTGAACAACTTACTACTCAATGACAGCTGGGTTAAGGAAGAAATAAAGAAAGAAATTAAAGACTTCCTAGAATTCAATGAAAAGGAAGGCACAACATACCCAAATTTATGGGACACATTGAAAGCAGTGCTCAGAGGAAAATTTATAGCACTAAGTGCCTACAAGAAGAAATTCGTAACATCACATACAAACAACTTAATGGCCCAACTGAAAACCCTAGAAAAAAAAGAAGCAGATACACCCAAGAGGAGCAGACGGCTGGAAATAATCAAACTAAGGGCTGAAATCAATCAACTAGAAACAAATAAAACTATCCAAAGAATCAATGAAACAAAAAGCTGGTTCTTTGAGAAAATCAACAAGATAGACAAACCCTTAGCAAAACTAACTAAAAAGCAGAGAGAAACTATCCAGATCAGCAAAATCAGAAATGAAAATGGGGACATAACCACATAACCACAGACATTGAGGAAATCCGAACAATTATTAGGTCATACTACAAAAACCTATATGCCACAAAATTTGAGAATCTAAATGAAATGGATAATTTTCTTGAAAGATTCCATCTACCAAAACTAAGTCAAGATCAGGTAGAAAGACTGAACAGCCCTATATCTCCCAAGGAAATCGAAGCAGTCATTAACAGTCTCCCCTCCAAAAAAAGCCCTGGACCAGATGGCTTCAGCGCAGAATTCTACAAGACCTTCAAAGAAGTGCTAACTCCAATTCTCCTCAAGCTATTCCACAAAATAGAAACAGAAGGAACACTACCAAACTCATTCTATGAAGCCACAGTCACCTTAATACCTAAACCACACAAAGACCCAACAAAAAAAGAGAACTTCAGGCCTATCTCTCTTATGAACATTGACGCAAAAATACTCAATAAAATACTTGCAAACTGAATCCAAGAACACATCAAAGATATCATCCACCATGACCAAGTAGGCTTCATCCCAGGCATGCAAGGGTGGTTCAACATACGGAAATCCATCAATGTAATCCACTACATAAACAAACTGGAAGGAGAAAAACCACATGATCATCTCCTTAGATGCCGAAAAAGCATTTGACAAAGTCCAACACCCATTCATGTTTAAAGTGTTGGAGAGATCAGGGATACAAGGCACATACTTTACTAAACATAGTAAAGGCAATATATAGCAAGCCTATAGCTAACATCAAACTCAATGGAGAGATACTTAAATCAATCCCACTGAAATCAGGGACAAAACAAGGCTGTCCATTGTCCCCATATCTCTTCAACATAGTACTTGAAGTCCTAGCCAGAGCAATAAGACAACTAAAGGAGATCAAGGGGATGCAAATTGGAAAGGAAGAGGTCAAAGTGTCACTATTTGCAGATGATATGATAGTATACATGAGCAACCCCAAAAATTCAACCAGAGAACTCCTTCAGCTGATAAACACCTTCAGCAAAGTGGCAGGATACAAAATCAACTCAAAAAAATCAGAAGCCCTCCTATATACCAAAGACAAAAAGGCTGAGAAAGAAATTAGGGAAACAACACCCTTCACAATAGCCACTAATAACATAAAGTACCTTGGTGTGACTCTAACCAAGCAAGTGAAAGACCTGTTTGAGAAAAACTTCAAGTCTCTGAAGAAAGAAATCGAAGAAGATATCAGAAGATGGAAAGATCTCCCATGCTCATGGATTGGTAGGATTAACATTGTGAAAATGGCCATACTGCCAAAAGCAATCTACAGATTCAATGCAATTCCCATCAAAATACCAACTCAATTCTTTACAGACCTTGAAAAAAAGATTCTCAGCTTCATATGGAGAAACAAAAAACCCAGAATCTCCAAAACGATCCTGTACAACAACAGATCATCTGGAGGTATCTCCATTCCTGATTTCAAGCTGTACTACAGGGCAACAGTAATAAAAACTGCATGGTATTGGCATAGAAACAGAAAGGAGGATCAATGGAACCGCATAGAAGACCCAGAAATAAATCCACACACCTATGAATACTCGATATTCGACAAAGAAGCCAATTCCATTCAATGGAAAAAAGACAGCATCTTCAACAAATGGTGCTGGACCAACTGGATGTCTACATGCAGAAAAATGAAAATAGATCCATATTTATCACCCTGCACAAAACTAAAGTCAAAGTGGATCAAGGACCTCGACATAAAACCAGATACCCTAAATCAATTGGAAAAAAAAAGTGGGGAGCAGCCTAGAACTCATTGGCACAGGAGACAACTTCCTGAACAGAACACCAACAGCACAGGCTCTAAGAGCAACAATCAATAAATGGGACCTCATGAAACTGAAAAGTTTCTGTAAAGCAAAGGATACCGTCATCAAAACAAAACGACTGCCTACAGATTGGGAAAGAATCTTCACTAACCCTTTATCTGACAGAGGACTAATATCCAGTATATACAAAGAACTAAAGAAGCTGAAAAGCAGCAATCCAAGTAATCCAATTAAAAAATGGGGAACAGAGCTAAACAGAGAATTCTCGACAGAGGAATATCGAATGGCAGAAAAACACTTAAAGAAATGCTCATCCTCATTAGCCATCAGGGAAATGCAAATCAAAACGACCCTGAGATATCACCTTACACCCATCAGAATGGCCAAGATGAAAAACTCAAGCGATAACACATGCTGGAGAGGTTGTGGAGAAAGGGGAACCCTCCTCCATTGCTGGTGGGAATGTAAACTGGTACAACCACTCTGGAAAGCTATCTGGAGCTTTCTAAGACAAATAGGAATAGTGCTTCTTCCAGACCCAGCTATACCACTGCTAGGTATATATCCAAAGTTTGTTCAAGTACACAAAAAGGACACTTGCTCAACCATGTTTATAGCAGCTCTATTTGTAATAGCCAGAACCTGGAAACAACCCAGATGTCCATCAACGGTGGAATGGGTACAGAAATTGTGGTATTTTTATACAATGGAATACTACTCAGCAATCAAAAAGAAGGAAATCATGAAATTTGCAGGCAAATGGTGGGATCTAGAAAAGATCATTCTGAGTGAAATATCCCATAAGGAGAAAGACAAACATGGATATACTCACTTATATAGACCTATAAGATATGATAAACATAATGAAATCTATACACCTAAAAAAGATAATCAATTGAGCGGACATGGGGTAAGATGATCAATCCTCATTTAGAAAGACAGATGGGATGTGCATTGAACGTATGACACAAGTCTACTGAGTGCATCTGAAAGACTCTAACTAGCAGTGTTGTCAAAGCAAAGACTCATGACCAAACCTTTGGCAGAGTACAGGGAATCATAAGAAAGAAGGGGAGTTAGTCTGATGGGGAAAGGATAGGAGCTCCACAAGGACCAAATATATCTGGGCACAGGGTCTTTTCTGAGACTGACATTCAACCAAGGACCATGTATGGATATAACCTAGAACCTCCACTCAGATGTAGCCTGTGGTAGCTTAGTAACCAATTGGTTTCCCAAAGTGAGGGGAACAGGGACTATTTCTAACAGGAACTCAATGACTGGCTCTTTGGTCTCCCTACCTCCGAAGGGAGGAGCAGTCCTGTTAGGCCACAGAGAAGGGCTTTGCAGCCAGTCCTGAAGATACCTGATAAAACAGGATCAGATGAATGGGGAGGAGGTCCCCCCTATCAGTGGACTTGGAAAGGGGCACAGTGAAGATGAGGGAGGGAGGGAGGGACTGGGAGGGAATAAGGGATCGGGAAACGGCTGGGATACAGAGTTAATAAAATGTAACTGATAAAAAAAATTTAAAAAAAGAAAAAAAAAAGACTTACTTGCTGCTTTCTCTGAATACACTGGTCCATGTTTCTCCATATTCTACACTTTCTACTATTTCTACTCTATGTTTCCAAAGTCCCCTTCTCATTTACCCAAACCTGTATTAGATCTATATTCTGGCTTTCCCAATTGGTTCTTAAGTGCTCTGATTTGTAGTGTGGACCAGATTGTTCATCTAAGTGCTCAACATGTAGAACACCGTGCCACCATTTCATGTTACTGGCCACAGACTGTGGTGTGAGTTGGGCTGGAACTAGACAGAAGTTATAAAGAAACTGGAACACCAGGCATTGCCACCAGGAGATTCTCAGTACTGCCTCATTCCTTCCATAGAACCTTACCAACCAAAAGTAAGAGTTCTACAGAATCTCTAAGGCTCAAGCACCATCCAAGCCATCTGCAAATGACTCAGCGAAGAGTTTGAGCCTGTAAATATCAGAGAACAAAAGAGTATTTAAACAAGATTTTCTTCACCGGACATTTGAGGCAAAGAAATGCATTTCCTTATAATGTGATCCATTGAAAAGTAGTTCCATAAGTCATTAAGATATGCAATATATAAGAACCCATTTCCAAGATCAAATAACCTAGGGAAACTGTGACTTAAACCAGCCTGTGTAATTTTCTTCACTATGGGACCACCTAGAGTCTTACTGGAACCATAATAGGAAACATGAATCACCAAAACGTAAATATAGAACATGGCGGATTCAAATTTATTTTGGTCATGGTAGCTCCTTTTTAATGAAGATAGATCAATGTCTTCTATATCCCAGTGTTTAGAAAATCATGGTTTGGAAAACACTAACTAAAAATAATGTGTCTTAGTCACAGGTTACATAGGGGAATAAAAATGATGGAAGACAGTTTCTGAAAAGCTATGTACTTCACTCACCCTGACTGACCCAAATAGTCCTTCTTCTACATGGGAAATTGACATCACTCTGGATTTTCACACTTCTGACAATTCAGCTTGGCACAAGTGACCTTGAGAAAGTTACAAACTTATCTTAGGCATAGTTCTTCCATTTATGACAACTAGACACAAAGATGTATCTTTCCACTGGAGTTCACTAAGCTATAAGAATTAATGGAGCCATTCCTAAGGAGGGATGCGAATTCCTTGGGGGAAGTCTCTGTGTAAATACAAGATCTTCTCATCTTAAATGCTGTGGATTTATTTTCTGAACTACACGGTGACAACCACACAAAGAGTACCTCCATTGCTTTTTATTTTCATTATTATTATTATTATTATTATTATTATTATTTATTCACTTTGTATCCTGGCTGTAGCTTGCTCCCTCATCTCCTCCCAGTACTCCCCCCCCCTTTTGTAAAGCTATAAAAATCTTATCATCACATAACCTTTTGGCCATTGTTATTTATAAATAGCATCCTCCCAAACCTTGCCTTTTCATATCAAATTCACACTTATTCTTCTCCTGTAAACTTATAAGATGTGGCAGCAGTGTGCCCACGAAAGCCCCAAGCCTTTAATATTTGAGCAACAATAGTTTAAGGAGTATAAATAATAAGACTTGCAATGTGTGTGACATGAATAGTATAGCTAGTTACACAGTAGAGGGGAGAGCCAGCATGGAAAAGTATTTATGAAAATTAGCCGGGGAAACCTAATTTTTAAGGGTTTAATTGTATTGTGGAAAATTAAAGCAAAATTTCATATTAATTTAGAATGAAAGCACATGAATTGCATTAAGAAATAAAGAATCCTTTGCTGATTGGTGAGTGGAATTTGAAACACTGTATTCAAAATGGCTCAGATGCTTTCCCCCATAGTGAGGTGCTCTTTTTTTTTTTTCATTTTATTTTAAACCAGTGATTGATGTTACATGCATTTATGGATCACAATGCAATTTTTTGATACGAGGTTAAAATGTAGATGATTAAGTAGGGCTAATTAACAACCCATCATCTCATACACTTATTTGGGGTTATAAATATTTAAAATATAACTTCTCTTTTAAATTTTATCTTTATTTATATTGATGTGGTATGCCTGTTTGTCTGCATGTACACCACGTGTGTACAGTGCCTATGGGTATAAGAAGTTGTTATACTGTAGAAGGAATCCCTTGTGTATTGTATGGGTGCAACACTTGTTAATTAAAAAAAATTATGGCCTATGGCTGAGGCAGAAAATAGGTGGGACATAGTGTAGGCAGAAGGGATTCTAGGATCAAACCAGGTGCATAGCATTCAATAGGTAAGATGTGAAGAGGATGGATACATGGTGCCTGAAATCAAGTAGCCAGCCATGTGGCAGAATGTAAATTAGTATAAATGGGTCATTTTAAGTTATGAGCTAATCAGAGAAGAGTGTAGCTAGATGGCCTAGGTATTTGTAAAATAGTAATTGAGTCTTATGAGTCATTATTCCAAGCATGAGGGTAGGAGGAAAAACTCATGTACATTATAATCCCTTGGAATTGGAGTTTTAGGCTAGCTGGAGTTATAGTGAGCTACCTGATGTGGGTGCTGGAACTGAGCCCAGATACTCTGCAACAGCAGTAAGCACATTTAACTGCAGAACTGTGACTCTGGCCCCTAACATCTAATTCCCGAAACATTTTTGAAATGCACAGTATCTGTCATAGCTTCCATTCTGTGCAATTGATCACTACATACAACCATACAAAATTTCACCTTTATTTTTTTCCCCAGATGTTTAACAGTAAGCCAGGGGAAGAAGTGTAAATAGTAAAATCATCTAAAACATGAACACGCTGTCTTCTTTCCCAAACAGCTGCAGCAGTAATAAAAAAACACATTGTATTGATTTAGTAAACATGACTAATGTTGTTTTGGTTGTGGGTGATCACTAGCTAAATGGCTAGGGTCCATGAGGTTCAGAAAGTACAGCTAGTTACATTCACGTTACAATTTTTCTGGGATTCTTGAGCTTTGTACTTAATTTATTCTCATGTCTTACCTGCCCCAGGGAATTCATTGTTAGCACTGAGTTCTTTTTCTCTATAAATGTACCCTTCCCACCTTGAGATCTGCTAGCTCCATTATTGCGAAGTTTCCTCTGCTTTTATGTCATAACCTATAATTTTCGTTTTGCTTCCACTCTAGATCAAGAAAAGCTCCTCAATACCTTAGAGATAAAATGACAGATGAAAAAAAATTTTCAAATACTTGCTGTCTGCTCAGTTTTTATTCAAAACTCTCACACAATTTAGACTCCCAGGTAACTCTTAGACTTTGCCTTGTCACTTCTGCATGTACCTCAAAGTATTGATGTTTCTCTAAAGGTATAAATTACCCCTTTGAAGTGGATGACAAAGTACAACAGTTATCCTCTCACTCTTTGATTCTCTGAAATACTCCATTAAATAATCCCATGGCTGCTCCCCCCCCGGGGGGGGTTGAGCATCCTTGCCAGGCCACAGAGGAGGACAATGCAGCCAGTCCTGATGAGACCTGATAAGCTAGGGTCAGATGGAAGAAGAGGAGTACCTCCCCTATCAGTGGACTTAGGGAGGGGCATGGGAGGAGTTGAGGGAGGGGTGTGGGATTGGGAGGGAAAAGAGAGGGGGCTACAGCTGGGATAAAAATATGAATAAGCTGTAATTAATAAAAAAGTAAAAATGTTCAGCTGTTGTAATATTAAAAAAAAAATAATCCCATGGGTCTAGAAGAAACTGTGAGATGATGCAAGTGGAAATTCAGAATATTTAGAGAATTTTGAATATTCAAGAAAATTCATACAAACATTCACTAACTACAAGTGTGTATGTTACAGTGGCAAAAACAAATCTTCCTATTTCATTATTCAGTTTAGTAACTGACATGAAATAGCCCATGTCTTGCTAAAGAAAACAAGTCTCTTCTTTCTGTTTTATTTCTATTTTGAAATTATTTCTAATGACTACTTGATGTTCCATAGCATGACTATGCCATAATTTATCTAGGTATGTCCCCAGGTGTGAGATGTATACATTTTAAAATTCTTTCTTTGATGTATGTACATTGTGCATGTATGTAGGCATGCATGTATGATTGTACATATGTGTGTATACAAATATAAATTGCAAACCTCTGGTCATTTTCTTATTGTCCCTTCATTTTTTTCTTTATTTATTACAATTTATTCACTTTGTATACAGGCTGTGCTCCCCCAAGCCCTCATCTCCTGTCCCCTGTCCTCCCCACCCTCCCTCTTTTCCAGCTATGCTCCTCCCGTAGTCCACTGATAGGTGAGGACCTCTATCCCTGCTATGTGATCCTAGCCTCTCAGGTCTCATCAGGACTGGCTGCATTTCTTCCTCTGTGGCCTGGCAAGGATACACCCTACAGGAAGAGGTGATCAAAGAGCAGGCCATTGAGTTCTTGTCAGAGACCACCCCTGATCCCCTCACTAGGGAATCCTCTTGGAATCTGAGCAACCCATGGGTTTCATCTGAGTAGGGGTCTAGGTCCTATCCATGCATGGTTCTTGGTTGGAGTATCAGTCTTTGTAGGCTCCACTGGACCCAGGACTTTTGGCTCTATTGGTCTCCTTGTGGAGCTCCTATCTCCTCCATGTCTTTCTACGCCCTCTTCTTTCATAAGAGTCCCTGCACTCTGCCCAAAGTTTGACTATGAGTCTCATCATCTGCTTTGATACCTTGCTGGGTAGAGTCTTTCAGAGGCCCCCTGTGGAAGGCTCCTGTCCTGTTCCCTGTCGTCTCCTACTTCCAATGTCTATCTTGTTTTCCCTTCTGAATGAGGATTAAGGCTCTTCTAGGGTCCTCCTTGTTGTTTAGCTTCTTTAGGACTATGGATTTTAGTATGTTTATCCTATATCATATGGCTAATATCCACTTATAATTGAGTATATACTATATTTGTCTTTCTGCTTCTGAGTTACCTCACTCAGGATGATCTTTTCTAGTTCCATCCATTTGCCTGCAAATTTCATGATTTCCTTGTTTTTAATAGCTGAGTAGTATTCCATTGTGTAAATGTACCACAATTTCTGTATCCATTCCTTGGTTGGGAGACATCTAGGTTGTTTCCAGATTCTGGCTGTTACAAACAAAGTTGCTATGAACATAGTTGAGCAAATGTCCTTGTTGAATATTTGAGCATCTTTTGGATTTATGCTCAGGAATGTCTCTTCAATTTTAAATTTAATTTTAAGTTGATGTACAAGGTAATCAGTTTCATTATAGAATTTCATAATCAGTTTCATTATAGAATTATATATATAGAAATATATAATATTATATATTTTGTCACCCACACAGAGAATCCACGTGTCTCCTTCTTATTGGAATCCTCCTTCAGTTCAGTATTTTCATTTGCTTCTTTCAATTTATATTGCTAATAAGCTTCAAATATACAACCCATGATTAATACAGCAGAACTAGTAAAATGCAAGGACAGTGGTTGTTACTGTTAGTTTTATTTGGTCTAAAAGGGAACCACTCTTGACATGATAGAAGAAGTAGGAAATAATAAGACATGGAGAGGACAGGAACTCCATAAGGAGAGTAACAAAACCAAAAAATCTGAGCAAGGGGTCTTTCCTGAGACTGCTATTCCAACCAAGGACTATTCATGGAGATAACCTAAGACCCCTGCACAGATGTAGCCCATGGCAGTACAGTATCCAAGTGGGTTCCTTAGTGATAGGAACAGGGACTGTCTCTGACATGAACTGATTGGCCTGCTCATTAATTATCTCCCCCTGAGGGGGAAGCAGAATTACCAGGCCACAGAAGAGGACAAGGCAGCCACTCCTGATGAGACCTAATTGACTAGGATCAGAAAGAAGGAAAAGAAGTCCTCCCCTATCAGTGGACTTGGGGAGGGGCATGCATTCAGAGGGTGGAGGAAGGGAGGGATTGGGAAGGGAGGAGGAAGGGAACCACGGGGGGGTGGCTATACAAAGTGAGTAAAGTGTAATTAATAAAGAAAAATAAAATAAAAAAAGAAATGCTCAACCTCATTGGCCATTAGGGAAATGCAAATCAAAACGACCCTGAGATTTCACCTAACACCCATCAGAATGGCCAAGATGAAAAACTCAAGTGACTACACATGCTGGAGAGGTTATGGAGAAAGGGGAATCCTCTTCCACTGCTGGTGGGAATGTAAACTGGTACAACCACTTTGGAAGTCAATCTGGCGCTTTCTCAGACAATTAGGTATAGTGCTTCCTCAAGACCCAGCTATACCACTGCTAGGCATATACCCAAAATTTTGCTCAAGTACACAACAAGGACATTTGCTCAACCATGTTTGTAGCAGCTTTATTTGTAATAGCCAGAACCTGGAAACAACCCAGATGTCCATCAAGGAGGAATGGATACAGAAATTGTGGTATTTTTACACAATGGAATACTACTCAGCAATCAAAAATGAGGAAATCATGAAATTTGCAGGCAAATGGTGGGATCTAGAAAAGATCATTCTGAGTGAAGTATCCCAGAAGGTTAAAGACAAACATGGTATATACTTGCTTATATAGACCTACAAGATATGATAAACATAATGAAATCTATACACCTAAAGAAGATAATAAAGAAAGCAGACACTGGGTAAGATGATCAATCCTCATTTAGAAAGACAAATGGGATGTGCATTGGACATATGACAGGAGTCTACTGCAGAAGGCATCTGAAAGACTCTACCTAGCAGTGTTTCAAAACAGATACTAAGACTCATAACCAAACCTTTGGCAGAGTACAGGGAATATTAGAAAAGAAGGGGAGTTATTATGATGTGGAAAGGATAGGTGCTCCACAAGGACCAAATATATCTGGGCACAGGGTCTTTTCTGAGACTGACACTCAACCAAAGACCATGAATAGATATAACCTAGGACCTCCGCTCGGATGTGGCCCGTGGTAGCTCAGTAACCAATTGGTTTCTCACAGTAAGGGGAACAAGGACTATTTCTAACAGGCACTCAATGGCAGGCTCTTTGACCTCCCACCTCTGAAGGGAGGAGCAGTACTGTTAGGCCACAGAGGAGGACATTGCAGCCATTCCTGAAGATACCTGATAAAACAGGGTCAGATGAAAGGGGAGGAGGTCCTCCCCTATCAGTGGACTTGGGAAGGGGCAGGAAGGAGATGAAGGAGGGAGGGTGGGATTGGGGAGGGAATGAGGGAGCGAGATACAGCTGGGATACAGAGTTAACAAAATGGAACTAATAAGGAAAATAAAATTAAGAAAATAAAAATGAGTGCTAACTGCTCTTACAGAGGACCCAAGCTCTGTGCGCAAAAGCCATTTGATGACTCATTGCTGCCTATAATTCAAGTTCCATAGGATCCAGCAAATTCTTCTGGCCTCTACAGGCTCCTGAACACGTTATGTACATTCTCTCTCTCTCTCTCTCTCTCTCATTTAACTTTTAAAAATCTTCACTAAACCATCATAATTCCTCACCGAATTCTACATACTTATCTTCATACCCAAATGTAAGTACAGTTCTCCCTCCTCGCAAGGCTGCTTCTCCTTACAACAGGGGACCATTACAGGCCAAAACCAGAACTAGTCAAATTGTGGAGAACAATGGATCTCTGGGTACCCAACACGAGTTGATGCATCTACAATACAACTACTTCACCTAAGGCCCAGCGAACATCATAGAAGAGGAAGCAGAAAAAGTATGAGAACTAGAGGAACAGGATATCTGTGAAGTTGTTTCTCCTACAAATGACAAGGAAACCCACCCATATAACTACAACAATATTGCTGCCTAAACAAGACCTGGAGAAGAACAGAACCAAGAGTTATAATAACAGAAGGGGGAAATCTCACAGAACCCCACCCAAAGACGATGAGCTACAGGCAACTAACTAATACTGAGTAGAAGAAATTATCTTCTCCATGAATGAGATCTTAATTGGTTACGTAATATCAAGTGGTCTGCCCTGAAGTTATATATACAAGAGTATCACTAAATGGACTGAGAAGGTTATATTTATATATTTAAGTGTATGTGTGTCTGTAATACAATTACAATTAAAGGAAAGAGGCCATGGTTTTGGGAGAAAATATGGGAGAGAACCAAGAGGACTCTAAGGAAGAAATTGGGGGGAGAAAATGGAAAGGAAAAATGATGTAACGATATTTTAAATTTATTTTTAAAAGATTAAAAGTAAACAAAAACACAATCACTATACTCTAATAGACTAATTCAATTGTCACAGAGTTACATGTTACAATCCTAAAATGATTTGAATTCCAGGAGTGAAATAAAAGAAGACATTGTATATAGTGGGATTCTCACTGTCAGAGAAACAAAGATTTAAGGAGCTAAGGATACTATGTAATAACATACAGCTTGCCCAGCGTGCACAAGACTCCAAGTACAATGCATAATAAAACAGAAAAAAAAAGGTCTCTTTGTGGTATTAAGTAGAAAAGAAACTTGAGCCTAGTGGTATAGGCTTATAATCCCAGCTACTCAGAGGTTGTGGGTCAGCCTACTCTATTCAGTAAAACCCTGTCTCAAAATTAAAAAAAAAAAAAAGTAAAAAGAGAGTTTGGGTTGTAACTCAATGGTAAAGCACTTTCAATACCTAGCATTAGAAAAAATAAATAAGTGGATATTAGACATATAATATAGGATAAACATACATAAGTCTGAACACCTGGAACGGCTAGGCAAGGGAGAGGACCCTGGGTAGGATGATCAGTCCTCACTCAGAAAGGCAAATTGGTTGGGTATTAGAGGAGAGAGAAGACAGGGAACCAGATGGAGCCTATCACAGAGGGCCTCTGGGGGACTTTACCCAGCAGGGCATCTGCACAGATGCAGAGACTCATGCTGGACTTTGGGCAGAGATCAGGGAATTTTGTAACGGAGGGCGGAGATAGAAGGACCTGGAGGTGACAAGAGCTCCACAGGGAGGAACAGAACCAAAGGATCTGGGCACAGGGGTCTTTTCTAGGACTGGTGCTCCAACCAGGGATCATGCATGGAGATAACCTAGAACCCCTGCACAGATGTAGCCCATGGCAGCTCAGTCTCCAAGTGGGTTCCCAAGTAATGGGAACAGGGACTGTCTTTGGCATGAACTCAGTGGCTAGCTCTTTGATCACCATCCTCTGAGGGGGGAGCAGCCTTACCAGGCCACAGAGGACAACATTGCAGCCTGTCCTGATGAGACCTGATAGGCTAGGGTCAGAGGGAAGGGGAGGAGGACCTCCCCTATCAGTAGACTTGGAGAGGGGCATGGGAGGAGATGAAGGAATGAAGGTGGGATTGGGAGGGGTGAGGGAGTGGGATACAAAGTGAATAAACTGTAATTAATAAAATAAATAAATAAATTTTAAAAAGAAAAAACAAACAAAAAAAAACTATATGAAGTAACTAGGATAAGCCTTGTGTATGGTACTGCACTGATGTCAAATATACCCATGGGGTGATATTGGAAATACAATGGCACATATATACACACATCACCTTAGAGCAATGCTTACATCTAAGCACCTGAATCTTAGTTTTTATTTTTATTTTTTTAATCTTAGTTTTTAAATATCATTTCCAAAAAGTAGAAAAACCAGAGATTCTTGTTGAAGTGGAGGATTCCCAGGCCAAGATAGGAGAATTCAAGATGAGCCCAAAGGAAGTTTCAGTGCCACCAAAGTAAAGAACGTCTCAGGAAACAAGTCCTTCTGTACACGGCAGGACCGAAATACATATGAACTCATAGAGACTGTGACAGACACGTGTCTGTGCCTTAGGGTGCCCCAGTGCTGCAAGGAGGTAGTGTGCACAAGCCCCATCCCTAACTGAGAAGCTGTCTCAGATTTATAACCACTAGCAAACAAAAAGCTAGTTAGTTAGTTAGTTTTTTTCAATAGTGATTCACTGAGGATACAAAAGGATTCTTAAGGGCCAGACCTATGCCTAGCAATAGATGGCCAACACAAAATCAACTCAATGGCATCTTTGGAGGTTCTTTTCCTCATCATGATTTTTTCTGGGCTTTTTTTTTTTTTTTTTTTTTTTTTTTTGCAGCTAGATTAACCCAGCCACTCAAACAAGCATTTGCTGACACACGAAGCTTCTTCACAGTCATGGTCTGAGACAGAGAGACTTGAGCTGAGCATCCACAGGATTTTGCTGTCTGTAAGCATCCTGTAACCAGTCCTCCATGGGTACCAAAGAATGACTTTAGTATAGTACATTTATGGCCAAAAGTGCTAAGAGAGGGAGTGGAGAGAGGACTGAGTGGAAAATTACACTGTCTGCAACTCCAACTGCAGAGGATCTGAGGTCTCTGTTCTCTGTGGACACCGCATGCATGTGCACATACCCACATGCAAGTACATACAGCTACACATAATTAAAATATTAAACTGTATTTTTCATTTTTGAGATTATAATAGTTACAACTTTTGTCCCTTCCCCTTCCTCCTTCCAAACCCTCACATATTCCCCTCCCCCCCTCCTTTAAATTCAGTCTCTCTTTTAATCAATTATTATTGCATGCATCTATGTATATAACACATATGTTTCTAAATGTAACTTGTGGAGTCCATATAATTTTACTTATATGTATGTTTTCACGGATGTGTTTGACACTGGCCAAAAATGTTAGTAGAGCCATGTGTGGTACCTACTTTTTTAATCCTGGCACTCAAGAAGTGAAAGCAAGATCATGACTTAAAGGCCAGTCCAGGTTAACTATCAAGACTTTGTGTCAACAAGTCAAAATAAAACATTAACCAATTACAAGTAGACACAATTTGGCAGATTGGCAAATTGTCCAAGACATTTATCAGCAATATTAAACATCGACACCATGATCCTGAGGTATGCTGTAGAATACAAAACCCCTGGAGTAATCTTCCAAGAGTGCCTAACCTCTGATTGATCACAAGAAGGAGCAGACAAGCCCAAATACAGAAATATGCTACAAAAATGACTGACTGATACTCTTCACCTATGTCAAGGCTATGAAAGCCAAAGAAGCAGTGAGAAAATGTCATAGAATGAAAACGTTAACAATACCTATCTAATGGGAATATGCAATCCTGAACTAGACTCAAAGACTAGGCATATTTGGATAAAAAGAAATGACTGAACTCATATAAATCTGAAGTTTATCCACAGTATCATACAAAGTTTAATTTAGTGTTTAATCTTTGTGTGATGGTTGTATAATATGATATATCATAGGTGGGAACTGGGTGAAGAGAATATGGCTTTTTTACCATTTTGCAGTTTATCTGTAAATTTAAAGACATTCTTTCTTTTAAAAAGAGGGGAAGGGTATGTGTGAAGAAGGGGGAGGGAAGGTGGGATTGGGAGGGGAGGAGGGAGGGGTTTATGGGGGATACAAAATGAATAAAGTGTAATTAATAAAAGTTAAAAAATAAAATAAAATGAAATGAAATAAAATAAAATAAAGAAAAAAGAAAAATAAAAAGAAACAGCAATTTTAAAGATCAAGTGTAATCCTTTAGCCCCAAGTACTGCCTATGTTCCAACAATAGATCCAAGTTGCTTTTCCTAAAACTTTATTACTGCCCTATTAAAAGATGCATTATGCTTCCCTTCTCTTGAAGCCTAGGTAAAACTTTGCTAAGACAACTTTGATGTATAGAATAGATACTGTGTGACTCTAAAAAGATAGTTGCATATGGTCTAACCCTCTAGCAGGTCTTCATAGGATTTTTATCTGTAACTATTACTTATCGGGTCATTCCAAATAAGTATAAATTGAAATTGGTTATGCTATAATGTTTTTAATATAGACTGTTTTGTAAAACACTTTATATAAATATATTACTTCTCAGATCTCTGAAAAATATTTTCAATTTAGAGTTCTATCACAATTGACATAAATTTCTGAGCTTCAGTCTCCTACACTGTAAAATAAAGTATTTGTGCTACTTAATTTACTATTAAATCAATAATGTAGAATGTATAAAACTAATAAGTTATAAATGTCTGTGTGAGTCATCATAGCAACAAATAATTATTGATCTGTCACCAAATGACAGCTACTCTGCCCTGTTCAGTTATTAATATGAATAATTTTATTTTAATGTTACAAATTATCTGTATTATTGTTTAAATTTTAAAATAAATCAAACTACCAAAAAAAAAGAGGTATTTCCAATGTACCTAGCACCTTGGCAACATCACATGCTACTAAGGTCAGTTTGTACATGTTCACTGGTGCTCACTCATATTCATTTCTTCATTCATTCATTCACATTCTTTCTTCCTCCCTCTCCTCTCCCTCCCTCATCTCTCTTTCCCCTCTCACTCTCTCTCTCTGCATCTTCCTAGTTCCTTCTTTCCTTCTCCCTTCTTCCTCTCTCCCTGACTCTCTTCCTCCTGGTCTCTCTCCTCTCTCATTCCTTATCATTGAATTTCACTCCCAATGTTTTAAAGCCACAACACAGAAACAAACCACACGTGGGATGAGTGATTCAGCTGAAAGGCCTGACTCATATCTCATCCAACAAGCAAATCGTCAAACGCACACACTTTCATGAAATTCTGAAGCACAGCCTTCAAGAATTCAGCAATTGCTGGTAGGTTAGGAATATGCTACATCCACTGAGCCTTGCCCAAACTGCAGATTTAGGAATATAATTGTAATTTAAAATCCATTAAGTAGGGTTGTGATTTGTTAGTCAGCAAAAGATAACTCCGACAGCTTCCTTAAAGTAATACAATTCACTGTCACTAAAATATTATGTGTGTACATATTTTATCCTTTAGGGAAAAAGATGAACTCATAATGGTAAAACAGAATTTAAAGGTTCAGTAGGTGGATTTTTTACTGTGTCTCCACAGTGATTCATTTTCTAATACTATATCCCTTTTGAAGAAATCAATATGACAATGAGTTATTGGGGCATGTCCCAAAGGAGTATTACACTTATGTTCTGCTAGTTCTCTTTCTAAACACATTCATATTACTACCTAGCTGCTTGATGTCAAAACTAAGTCATCCTCATCAATGTGTAAAGAGCAAAATGATCTGTGGCCTCAGTCTTCCATTCTCCTCCTTACTCATTCTTTGCATTCAAGCCTTTAAATCTCCCAGTCAATAAAGAGTCTTGCCTTCTCTATAGAACTTGAACCACACAAATAGCCATCATTTACATCTGAAAAGATGTTTTATAGTATTCAACTGGAACTTTTTCTTAAATTTGACACCTTATATCCTAGGTATTATAATAAAAGTGGGAAAAATGAGAGCAACTTATCAGGAAATAGTCTTATATAAAGAGTATGGATAACCACCTTAGCAAGGTTTAAGAACCTCTTTTCCTTACATAGTTCCCAACTCTAAATTTTCACAATTAAGTTAAATTACCACCTTGGTTGTGGTAAATTTGCTAGAGAAATAGAAGAATAAATTGTACTATCTTTGAGGTGTTAACACTGAGAGAATATAATGGGGAATTTTCCATGCCTGTTCTCTTCTTGTTACAATTAAAAGGCAAACTACATTTCTAGGGATATAAAATTATTATTTTCTTAGTTACCAGATTAAATTGAAATATACCTCAACCCGCCTTCTAAGAAATCTCCTTTACTATCTGGAGTCACACCAATCTCATTTTTCTTTCTACTTTGAAGAAAATGATATCAAATACCTACTGAGTTTTCATTCCAAAACACTTGAATTTGAATCCTATCTGTTAGTTTTATGTCTTAGTTATGTGTCTGTATGCTTTTTATCAGAGGACAGAAGTATGTGTGCATTTGTGCAGGAACCCAGGAAGATGAGAAGATCCAATCCCCTGGCACTGGAGTCACAGATGGTTGTGAGCTGAACCTGATGGTCGTGACTCTGAACCTGAGTCCTTTGCAAGAGCAGCACCTGTTCATAACTGCTGAGCCATCTCTCCAACCTGGACAAGTTTTGTCACACCTTTTCCAGAAGAGGAAATACCCTCTTTTAATGATTTATAATGTGGTTGAGGACAGAGACAATAAATGGATAGCAAAGTTTTAAAAAAAAATAATCATTATTAAGCCAGGCAATGGTAGTACACTCCTTTAATTCCAGAATTTGGTAGACAGAGACAGGTAGATCTCTGAGTTCAAGGCCAGCCTGGTCAACAGAGCAACTTATAGGACAGCCAACCTTACACAGAGAAACCCTGTCTTGAAAAAAAAATCATTATTCATTATTTCAATTGCATATGTTTTGAGAGCACATTATGATGATCCAGTATATGAAAACAATGTACAAAATCAGATAGGAGCAGTTAATATTTTCATCTCTTCAAACATTTTTAAACTTTTGATTTGCATAATAATCATATATATTTATAAAGTAGTATATCCTTATATATATATATAATACATTTTGAGAAAATCAAGATAATTAATGTTAATATCTTTTCACTTTGTCTTGGTGCCTTTGAGCACCCTCACTTGCTCGCTGTATCAGGGAATTTCAAAATGAAAAAAATGACCATGTGCAAGAATAGGTGTGTTAATTTGCTTGCCAATGTTAGCTATTTCATTGTATTTATCTGGACACTTGGAAGAAACCTTAAATAGCCAAAATAAAAAATTTTAAACATGGTGGCTCATTCCTGCCATACCAGAATTGGTGGGGGGAGTGGCTAAGTCAGGAGGATTTTCATGAATTCAAGACAAGCATGGGGAGTTCCAAACCAACCTGGGGTATACTGTAAGACACTTATTCAAAAAATTACCACGTAATTATATGTTAATTAAAATTTATTAAATAAGTAAAAAAAGATTACCATACAATAGAATTTCTATAAAGTGCTTATTAAAACACAGTGCTAGACACCAACACAAATATTTTTTATTCAAATAAGTGTTGGCTGGAACTTGAGATTTATATGTCTTTCAAATTTCCAATGATGCCAATTTGTATGTATTTAAATAATTTACCTCCTGTTTTAAGTCTTAGATGACATATAAGCAATATTTGGGTAGTTTTTCCGATACCATAAATATTAAACAGATTTATTTTTCTTTTCTAAAACCCTGAAAACCAAAAAAAAAATATTAAAATGTTGCCTTATCTCTTAAGTGAAAATCAAGTTTTATGTGAGATAATAGATATAATTTTTCACTAAAGGATTTTACTATCTATATATCTTCTTACAGCATGGTTTATGCTTAAAATATATACAGTCAGTTTACTAAAAATAATAATGAACAATCTATTGTCACCCACGAGCTGTAGTTAAGATAATTTAATGTTGTGTTTAATATTTATTTATCACAATACATTGTTTTATAAAGTTTTGTTTGTATATCCCGGTAATGGAGTGTAGTCATTCTAGTCTATAGGAACCATTCTATATTAAATAATCTAAAAGTCATGTTAATTCTCTAAAAGAAAGTGTGTCACTTCTGATTTCCTGGCTTTAAATGTTTTAAAACAAACTTGGACCCTGTATTTTAGCACTTCAAAAACAAGATGAAAAAGTGAGAATTGACTTGCAAACTTGTCCTCTGTCCTCTGACTTCCACATACTCCTTGTGGCATGCACATGCCCATATTTACACACATGCACACATACCATATACTCTTTCACATACAAACACCATGAATGAATGAATGAATGAATGGCCTCATAGTCCCTACCTCTTGACCAATGACTAGGAGTTCTTAAGGCTTAAGGCTATTGTGTAACTGAAGGAGCTACTGTTCAGGTGACTGAGGTCACTGATATTGCTCCTTAGTCTTTATGTTACAGATCATGAGCTGCATTTGATACAGTTACTAGCGTCTGTCAATACCCAGTTTCTTCCTTTACTCTACATGAGACCACTTCTGATTTTCCTCCTACCTTTTGGAGAGCTCTCTCTAAATTCCCTTACTGAACTTCTTTCTTTCTTTCTTTCTTTCTTTCTTTCTTTCTTTCTTTCTTTCTTTCTTGATACTCTTCCCTGTTTACATTGATGACTGTCTTCTTTTTAATTTTTCTAATTTTTTATTAATTATAGTTTATTCACTTTATATCCTAGCTGTAGTCCCTTCTCTCATCACCTCCCAATCCCACCCTCCTTCCCTCATATCCTTTCATGCCCCTCCCCAAGTCCACTGATAGAAGAGGTCCTCCTCCTCTTCTATATGACCCTAGCCTATCAGGTCTCATCAGAACTGGCTGCATTATCTTCCTCTGTGGCCTGGTAAGGTTCTTCCTGCCTCAGGGGGACCTGATCAAAGAGCCAGCCACTGAGTTCATGTCAAAGACAGTCCCTATTCTCATTACTAGGAGTCCCACTTGGACACTGAGCTGCCATGGGCTACACCTGTGTTCTAGGTTATCTCCGTGCATCAGTATCAGTATCATGGGTATCAGTCTCAGAAAAGACACCTCTGCCAAGATTTTTTGGTTCTGTTGGTCTCCTTGTGGAACTCCTGTGCCCTGCAGGTCTTTATATCTCCCCCTTCTTTCATAAGATTCCCCACATTCTGTCCAAAGTGTGGCTATGAGTCTCACCATCTGCTTTGATACCTTGCTTGGTAGAGTCATTCAGAAGCCCTCTGTGGTAGGCTCCTGTCCTGTTCCTTGTTTCCTTCCTCTTCCTATGTCCCTCTCATTTGCCTTTCTGAGTGGAAATTGATCATCTTACCCAGGGTCCTCCTTCTTGATTAGCTTCTTTAGATATACAGATTTTAATATGTTTATCCTATATGTCTAATATCCACTTATAAGTGAGTATATAGTATGTGTTTCTTTCTGCTTCTGGAATACCACACTCAGGATGATCTTTTCTAGTTCCTACCAGTTGCCTGAAAATTTCATGATTTCCTTGTTTTTAATTGCTGAGTAGTATTCCATTGTATAAATATACCAAAATTTATGTATCCATTCCTCAGTTGAAGGACATCTGAGTTGTTTCCAGATCCTGGCTATTATGAATAAAGCTGCTATGTACATGGTTGAGAAAATGTCCATGTTGTATACTTGAGCATCTTTTGGATATATGCCTAGGAGTGCTACAGCTGGATTTTGAGGTAATACTATTCCTAATTGCCCAAGAAAGCACCAGATTGATTTCCAAAGTGGTTGGACAAGTTTACATTCCCACCAGCAATGGAGGAGGGTTACCCTTTCTCCACATCCTCTTCAGCATTTGTTGTCACTTGAGTTTTTGATCTTAGCCATTCTGATGGGTATAAGGTGAAATCTCATTAAATGCTGTAAGCTGTTTCCATGTTCTCTCATCCCCAAATCATTTCCCTTTTTGCCTTATTCTTTTCACTGATAATTATATCTCTAACCTAGTGACTACAACACCTGTACTTCTCGGTCAGAAATTTGGATCCCAAATTATTATAACTGTCTTTCAGTGGCTTTCTAACCATAATTCAAAATCAACATGTTAGAAAAAAAAAAAAAACATGAAATTTGTCTGAGAAAGCACCAGATTGATTTCCAAAGTGGTTGGACAAGTTTACATTCCCACCAACAATGGAGGGAGGGTTCCCCTTTCTCCACATCCTCTCCAGCATGTATTGTCACTTGAGGGGTTTTTTTTGTTGTTGTTGTTGTTTTGTTTTTTTTTGTTTTGTTTTTTGTTTTTTGTTTTTTTTTTTTGGTTTTCTGTTTTGTTTTGTTTTGTTTACCTCAGCCATTCTGATGGGTGTAAGGTGAAATCTCAAGGTTGTTTTGATTTGCATTTCCCTGATGACTAAGGACATTGAGCATTTCTTTAAGGGTTTCTTTGCTTTCTATATTCCTCTACAGATAATTCTGTTTAGCTCTTTATCCCATTTTTAATTGAATTACTTTATTTGTTGCTTTTTAACTTTTTAACTTTAACTTTTTAGTTCTTTATATATTCTGGATATTAATCCTCTGTCAGATATAGTGTTGGTGAAGATCCTTTCCTAGTCTGGAGCCTGTCATTTTGTTCTGACAATAGTGCCCTTTGCTTTACAGAAGGTTTTCAGTGTCATAAGGTCCTATAAAGATTGTTGATCTTTAGAGCTTGTGCTGTTGGTGTTCTGTTCAGGAAGTTGTCTCCTGTGCCAATGAGTTCTAGGCTCTTCCCCACTTTTTCTTCTAACAGATTTATTGTGTCTGGCTTTATGTTGAGGTCTTTGATCCACTTGCTATACCATCTCTAGGCATATATCCAAAACATGCTCAAGTACACAACAAGGACATTTGCTCAACCATGTACGTAGTAGCTTTATTCATAATAGCCAGAAAGAAGGGGTAGATAGTAAGACCTGGAGAGGACAGGAGCTCCACAAAGAAAGCAGCAGAACCAAAAACTATAGGCACAGGGGTCTTTTCTGAAACTGATACTCCAACCAAGGACCATTCATGGATACAACCTAGAACCCCCTGCTCAGGTGTAGCCCATGGCAGCTCATTATCCAACTGGAATTCCGTAGTAAGGGGAACAGGGACTGTCTCTGACATGAACTCAGTGGCTGGCTCTTTGATCACCTCCCCGTGAGAGCAGAGCAGCCTTGCCAGGCCACAGAGGAGGACAGTGCAAGCAGTCTTCATGAGACCTGGTAAGCTATGGTCAGATGGAAGGGGAGGAAGACCTCCCCTATCAGTGGACTTTGAGAGGGATGTGGAAAGAGATGGGGAAAGGAGGGTGGGACTGGGAAGGAATGGGAAAGGGGGCTACAGCTGAGATGCAAAGTGAATAAACTGTAATTAATATAAAAAATAAAAAATTAATTTAAAAACCATGAAATTTAATCACCACTCAAATCTTTTCTTTTTTCATGTTCTCTTTTTTAGAACACTGAAACTAGTGTAATATTTCTCCACTCAGGCAATTATGAGACCTAAGAACATTTTTCAACAACTCAAGACACTTTGGGTTGTTATACACGGGGAAAGATGCCATTTGCATTTATTGGAAGCCAACATTGATGCTAAAATCCCACAATGCCACAAACTGATCCTCCACAACTGTTACTTATCAATAGCACAATGCTGAGATTAAGAATACCTGGACTTGTTCATCAACTGTATCACCTATTTTCTAAAAATATTCTGTCCTATCTCTTCAATCTCCCATGAACCATTTAATTGTCTTTAGTTAGATTGTCATAACCTTACAACAAGACACCATACCCCTTATCAATGTTCTTATGAGTCTCTTAACTCTTCACTCTGTGTTTAGTATCATCTATTCTCCTATTATAAGCATGAGATTTTAAAGATACAAGTCTTATCTTGTTACTACTCACTTGAAAACATTCTTCTCAATACACTTAGGATAAAGTACAGATATAGATTATCCATAAAAATACAAATAGCAAGTAAATATATGATAGAGTTCAGGTCTACAAATCAACAATATAAATCTTCAAATTATTGCAGTTAACTTAAGAGATTAATACAAGGATCTATAATTCATGTATAGATTTAAAAGTACCTTTTTCAAAGAATATTAGATGACTGTAAAAGATGCCATTGATAATTGTAAGTAGGTGGGTATTTAATATATATATATGATACTAATGCAATAAATATAAAGATATGAACTCTAATGTTAATAATGTTTATTTTGAAGTAGTGGAGATTATAATATCTACTTTATGTTTTTCTATACTGTCTAAACCAGGATAAATGATGAAGATAGTATTTGATATGTATATTATAAAATACTTAAAATATCAGCATATGAATGAACCATGTGTGAATATAAACATATGTGTGTATAAGGGATAAAGCGATAAAGAAAGCACACATTCTATGCACAAAGAAACACAGTCACTGTGACTTGCAGCATAATAGCCATGATAGGGTGACAGATTTCATTTGCAATGAAGGAAACCCAAGTACAATTGGCAAGGCGGGTCAGGATAGTCAACAAGATTCACTTACAGAATCACAGGATGGTACAAGTGCCTGGGCCCTAACCCAGAAGGCATCTTTGATGGGAAATAGTATCTTTGATGGAAATAGGTGCCTAGACCGTCAGAGGAGTAGGGCAATAGAGCTTGTTTATTCATATGTGTTTCATCAAACTAATACATATCTAGAGATCTTTGTCCCTTGGAATCCTAAGTTCACTTCTGAATCTGACAGCTTCAATAAAGAAAAACAACATTATGAAAATGTAAGAATAGTGTCTAAACAAAGCACATTCTCATCAGAACCGGTCCATTAGATAAGATCAAGAATTTCACATGTCATTGGTTATGCTGGGCCATAGGACCTTTCTCTAAATATATGAAGTGCATCAGTGGGTTTTCAAATTAACAGTTATTAAAATTTAGAATGATCGTTCATTTCTTAATTTGTTCCAGTGAAATGGACTGACCTTCAAGCTACTATTATGAGCAGTCTATAGGCTAGCAAAAGTATAGATATATAGTAGAGAGTGGAACTAGGAGGAAATACGGAAAAATACACAGAAAGTACAAAGTGAGAAATGAAGCACAGGTTAAGATCAGAATTTTCTATATGAAATTAATATTCTATCACTTTTTGTGCATGAAAGTTGCAATTTTATGTGTTTCCACTTAAATGCCATCACCCATTGCTAACAATAAAATTAGAGGGTACATTATACATGAGGAAGATACAGACTTATGCAGGTTTTACAACTTCAAAATACTCTCAGTATCCCCTTTAGAGATTAAATTTAAGGGGAAATCCTGTGTTAGATCACAATATACAGGCATATAAGAATGGGGGAATATAACCTTAAAATAGCTACCTTTGACCAAAAATTTGTCTTGCCTACAAGAAGTATAGGGATTAAGATGGAGCAGAGATTGAGGAAATGACAAATCAATGACTGGCCCAACTTGAGATTAACCCTTGGAAGAGAGCTAGTCCCTGTCACTATTAATGATTCTCTGCTATGCTTGCAGATAGGAGCCTAGAATAACTGCCTTCTGAGAGGCTTTATCCAGCAGCTGATGGAAACAGAAGCAGAGAACCACAGCCAAACAATAAAGTGAGTTCAGGGGATTTTGTGGAATAATAAGAGAGAAGGATAGAGGAAGCTAGAGAGTTCAAGAACACCACAAGAAGACCAACAGAGTAAATTATCCTGGGCCCATGGGAGCTCACAGAGACTGAACTATCAACCAAAGAGTGTTCCCCTTGCTTACATCGTTGCCAGCATGAGCTGTCACTTTTGTTTTTGATCTTAGCCATTCTGACAGGTGTAAGATGGAACCTCAGAGTCATTTTGATTTGCATTTCCCTGATGGCTAAGGATGTTGACTATTTCGTTTAAGTGTTTTTATTTTCCTGTTTTTTTTTTGTTTTTGTTTTGTTTTTGTTTTTGCCACCTAAGATTCCTCTGTTCATAATTCTAAGGTTGATCTGAACCCCATTACTCCAACTTTTTAAATTAAAAGTCTAAAAATATTAAAATATAGTTCCATCATTTCTCCTTTTTTTCCTCAGTCTAATGCCTCTCATGTGCCCTTCCTCAAATCTCTTATGTACCACCTCTGACATTCCCTCTCAAATTAACGACCTATATTTTGATTGCTATATATGTGTATGCACATAAATATACAAATGCAACCCACCGAGTATATTTAGTGTGGCTGACCACTTTGTATTCAATAACCAGTTCAGGACCTTATCTTTAGAAAAATCTATTTCTCTCTCCCACAACAGTCTTTAGTTGCATGTTCTTTATCTAGGGGTGGAATCCCATGAGATTCCCCCCTTCTGTGTAAACATGCTTATTGGTATTGTCATTGTTCCGATCTTATTTGGGCAGCCACATTGCTGAAGTAACATAGATTTAACTTCCTTGTCAATTCTAGAAGCCACAATCTCACAGTAGGCTTTCTGACACTCTGGCTCTTACAGTCTTTCCATTTCTTCTTCTGTAGTGTTCTCTGAGCTGTTGATGCAGGATTTGTGTTGTAATTATGTCTGTTGTGGCTAAGATCCCTATGATCCATTAATCTCTACATTATGGTAAGTTGTAGTTTTTCTATAATGGCTTCTCTTTGCTGTAAAGAGAGACTTCTTCTTCTTCTTTCTTTTTTTGATGATCTGAGAGTTTCACTTACTTATGCATATAAGCCTAATTTCTAGAATGTTAATAAAAAGTATACTGGCCTAATAAAAGGGTAGTGGTACATTTTACTAGGTTTCTAGTACTATTTATGTATGATTTAAGTTATAGTTTATATTATATTTCAAAGGTGTCACAGATGGATTAATGAATAAAGAAAATATGGTACATTTACACATGGAGTATATTACTCAGCTATTAAAAAATAACATCATGTAACTTGCAGGCAAATGAATGGAAGCAGGAAAAAAAAATAATCCTAAGTGAGGTCCCAGACCCAGAAAGGGAAACATGGTATGTACTTACTTATAAATCAATATTAGCTATAAAGTAAAGGATAATCATGCTACAATCCACAGACTCAGAGAGGTTAAGTAACTAGGAAAGTTCAAGGGAAGGAAGTGTGAAACTCTCTGGGAAGGGAAAATAGGATATCACAGGTGGACCGGGGAGAGGTTGAGAGTGGTAACAGATGCAGAGATGCACAGCCAAGCATTTGGAAGAGCTTGGGGAATCCTGCAGAAGATAGGGAGGAGAGATTGTAGGAGCCAAAGAGGTCAAGGACACCATAAGGAAACCCACAGAATCAACTAAGCAGAGCTCATAGTGGCTCACAGAGACTGAACCAACAATCAGGGAGCCTGCATGAGTCTGACCTAGGCCCTCTGTATGTTATGGTTGTGTACCTTGGTATTCTTGTGGGACATTTAACAAGTGGGAAAGAGGGCTGTCTCTGATTCTTTTGCCTGCTTTTGGGACCCTTTTCCTCCTACTGGGTGGCTTTGTCCATCCTTAATATGAGTAGTGTGTCTACTCTTATTAAAACTTGGTACGCCATATTCAATGAATATCCCTGGGAAGCCTGCTAGTGCTCTCTCTCTCTCTCTCTCTCTCTCTCTCTCTCTCTCTCGAAGATGTAGGAGAAGTGGATCTGGGGGAGTGGAGATGTCAAGGGGAACACTGGGAGGTGAGGGGGGAGAGGAAACTGTGGTCAGGATGTAATATATGAGAGACAAATAAATAAAAAAATAATACTTTTTTAAAAGCTGGAGTCATCAGTACAAATCTCTACAATCCAATGTGCCCCTTTGAGGAGATGGGAGGCTGAGACAGGAAAATGAGCCAGAAGCTCATGGAACAGGCAGCTGTATGAAGCAACAATGAAAGACATCATCTCTACAATGTAGAAGGTGATAACCAACTCCCTAAGGTCGTCCTCTTTCACCCACATGTGTGCACACACTCGCACATACAATTTTTAAAATACCTGTCTAAAACTGTGTGGCTAAAGAGTTAAACACTACATAATATTTTCCAAATTCTCCTTTAGACTCTAAGTCAAAGGACTGTTGATTGTTTACTTTCTCAGAGACTTTCTCAACCCCACTGCACTGAACAAAAGCCCCAGGTTCCCCCCCTCCCCCCCACCCCGCCATGGTATCACACCATGTATCCAGGTCTGCACAGTTAAAAGCCCACACTGCCAATTTTATTTCTTGCTTTATTTCATGACTGAGGCTACACTGCTTCCAATTTTGTCACTTGACAATTTGGTCTGTGTCAGTGTCAGTGTCTATCACCTTGGGGAAAAAGAAAAAATGGAAGGTAAGCAGAAACAACATGCTTTTCTTGATTTTCCCTCTGAATATATATATCTATTTTTTTCTGACACTCCACTTTCAAGTAGGTGAAAACTGAATCCTTGCCAAGACCTAAGGACAGAGAAATACATTATTACCCCCAGATAGAATAAATTGGGCTGCAGTTGTCACCTCTAGCTGATTACCACACTTAAGGTGGAGGGTAGAAGTTGAAAGCAGTTGGAAATTCACCACATATAATATATATATATATATATATATATATATATATATATAACCATTTTATATATTATAAATGCACATACATTCAGCATGTAGTCTCACCCATTTTTTTTCTGTTTGTGAGAAAGCACTGTTAAAAACAAGGGATCTGCTTACCTGTGGCTTGTGGCATATTCTGGGGGAACATATCAAAGGAGGCCCTGAAAGTTTATATTTAATTTTACATATTCATAGTGAATACTGACATTCAATATCAATTCAATTGGCAGAAATAAAGTGCTTTACACACTTAGGTTAATGAAGGTTTCTACTAATAACAGTGGAAGCCTTTTTACCATCATTATGTTTTTTTAGTCTTTTCCTATGGTTTCCACTAACAACAGTTGCTGGTAAAGAAAAACAGTGCCCACAGGCTTAAGGATAGTCTTTGAGGGACTACCATCTGTTTCACAGTGTTACAGGTGCTAATGCTCCAGCACTGAACAAAGAGGTAATTCCCCTTTTGGTGGTAGAAATACACACACGAAATCCAGTGGGCTACTTCATATATAATTCCGTTAGATGGTGCGAGAAGTATTGAAACAGAGGAGAGGAAAGAGAGAGTGTCACAAGAATAGTCAAATTGTCCTGAGAGACCTTGAGAAGCGGGATCACTTGGAGAGAGATCTAAAGGAGGCAAGGAAACAGAGCTACTCCAGGGAACATCTGGAGGAAAATGGCAAGAGGCCCTGGGAACAAGCATAAAGGTCTTCTGGAAACTGTGTGTTCACAGCAAAGAACTGTGAGCACTAGCGGAGCTGGTGAATCTCAACACTTTGAAATTTGTTTTGGAGGTCCCTGTGAAACCTACAAAACTAACTTGACAGTGTGATTCTGTTTTCTTCTCTCTGACTTTCTACTTTGCATCTTTTTCTGAATGGAAAACGGAACGTGGGCCATGATTAGGAAATCTCTATGCTTATTGGTAAGTAGCAAGG
Organism: Meriones unguiculatus; assembly: GCF_030254825.1. Taxonomy (NCBI): domain Eukaryota; kingdom Metazoa; phylum Chordata; class Mammalia; order Rodentia; family Muridae; genus Meriones; species Meriones unguiculatus. Next base: position 143,746,302 of record NC_083369.1, on the reverse strand, counting down.
GAGCATAGCTACGTCAACTTTTGCAATGCTTACAGGTTTTGGAAGGAAGAAAGGTCATGCTGGATCTAGAGCTTGTAATAAAAAGATACTAGCCTAGAAACAGAAACACTAACCTAGTATTTAGAGCTTGCTGCATGGAAGGATTATCATCGCTACTAGAAAGTTCTTAGAAAAAAAAATGTGAGCATGAGTATAAAGTGAGGATTGTACTCATTGCCTTCCAATACACTAAATTAAAAATTGCAGATATTTGTTCAGGGTGAATCTATGAACAGGTCCAGGGAAGGGAGAGGCTCTGCTTGAGGGTTCTGTGTAAGAGATCTGCAAAGTTACCGAGAGGGTATAAGACTGTTTGCAGTCCTTCAGAAAACCATAACAAGAGGCAAGTGTGCACCTTCCACAGAAAGTTGTACCTCTTCTCAGATGTAGCCTTTGCCTCTTCAGTAGTCCCAGTCAACTCAGTCACTTTATACTAATGACCCCCCCCCAAAAAAAATCATGTTTTCTTTGTAGGAGATTTTTCCCAAGATTCACATGCTGTCCAAAAGTTCTGACTTTCTGAAACTATTTGAGGGGTGGCCACACATATTGAAATGTCTAGACCAGTGGTTCTCAACTTCATAACTACAGGACATTCTGGGACAAACTGATGCCTTCAGACTTCTGCTCCATGTTAGATGTACATCTATGAAAAGCCACAAAGATTCATTTATATACATGTGCCAAGCTATTCCAAAGAGTACAGGTCAAATATTCTTACTGTGGAAAACACTGGTCCACTCCCATCCAATCTCCCCCCCCCCTTTTGCTCACTGAAAAAAAATGTGGCTATTTCAAGAAAAGCAAGGATGATATACAAATAAATATTAAATATGTCATACACATACATATATGTGTGAATATGACATGAAATTTGCTTCATATCCCTTTTAATTGCCCTATATTGTGGTTCTGGATAAAAGAAAGAGAGGATATATGTTCCTCTCTAGGCCCAAATTCATTTACTTCTTGACTCAGTATATAGCTGGGAGTATCTCATGAAATTAAAAAGAGTGGAAGATTGACTACTCCAAAGTGCTGTTCCTAATGACTCAGCTGGCCAACTCATGGAAACCCTTCTAAGCTAGATCAGGCACACGTCCACACTTTACTACTGATTATGACCCTTGGGAAAACAATAAAAGATGCGATTCTAAAAAAAAACAAAAAACAAAACAAACAAACAAAAAAAAAAAAAACAGAAAAAACAGAGAAGTATGGAGCTGGCAAGGTAGCTCAGTAAAGGTGATTGCTGTGCCATACTGGTGATCTAAGTTCAATCCTCAGGATCCAGAAAAGAAATAACTCCACAAGCACAAAGTTGTCCTCTGGCCTTGGCATGATCACTCTGGCATGTATGCCTGTGCATTCTCTCTCTCCCTCTCTCTCTTTTTCCCTCTCCCCCACCCCTCTCTCACACACAGATAATAAATACTTTTCTTTATCTCCATTTGGACACAACCAACCAACATAACACATTTCCTTACCGAAACCATTAAATATAAAGAGAGCTATATATAGGGATAATGGAGTCACAGTCCCCAGAACAGCTTCTGAGTAGCTATAGTATATTTATTTACAAAGTCACTAGTATTTGTACGCTATAAAGAAGCAGAAAGTAGATTTTAAGAAAAGTTTAAGGCCCCTTTGTGCCCCCCCTCCCGCTAGCTACTAATCCATATACTGAAGTTTGTTTTTTTGTTTTTTTTTTTTTTTTTTCTGTTTAGTATATAGTGCTCTCCAGAAAGGAATAAAGAACATCAATGAGCCCTAGGATTCAGGTAGGATACAGTTAGGAGGACCAATGGTATCATGAAGGGAAGAAGGAAATAAATGGGTAAGTTGGGATCCCATAACCTTGACACCACTGATATGTTGACACAAATAGGCCTCTGCTTTTTTTTTTACAGTTATTTGGGTGACAGTTCTGTGAATAGTAGGTTGTTTAGTGATCTCAATTTACTACTCCTCTGCCATATTGTTCCCAGTCCTCAATATCTGTAGACATTGTCAAATGTCCAATTGACAGCAAAATATCTACTTATTGCTAATGAATACTTAAGTCAAATGAATATAATTTTTCCAGTTACCCATCTAAGTAATTGTATACATATTTTTTTACTAATTACAGTTTATTCACTTTGTATCCCCCCATAAGCTCCTCCCTCCTTCCCTCCCAGCCCCTCCCTCCTTCCCCCTTCTTCTCGAATTTATGGACAAGAATTATGTGTTATTTCTACCATTGTCTCAAATAAAAATATCATTGCCTGTATGTTTCAGTTATTTACAATGTAAACCTAAAAGGTATCCTTCCCAATTCCCCCCTCCAACAAGTTAAGAACTATATAAACAAAGAAACAGTAATAGAAACTGAAAGGGTAAACTCATTTAAGGAAGACCAAAAATGGCAAAACAAAACAGAACAAGACCTTAGATGACTTAGGATTATTAGTACAGACACAGAAATGAGAAGAGTATTTTAGATTAAGAGAGAGGAGAGAAAAACTGTAGCCTAAAACATAATAAGAATATCTATAATCCCACATGTATGTATATTTACATATATATGTACATTTGAATGAATATGTGAGCAGGGTGGAGAATGGATGTGCACATGTATGTAAATGTTAAAAAGATTTCACAGGGTAGAGGAAAAGAAGTGTTATTTCAAGAGTCAAGGGAAAAGGAATAAAGAAGTAGCATCTGAACACATGAAAATCAACATGCCAGATCAAGCACATGGAAACAGGTGCAAGCAAAGAAGTAATGCCTAAACACACACATGATGGCATTAGGAAGTAGGACAGCAGCATGCACAAATAGAATCAGACTGTCACTGTCATTAACCCTTGCATTCAACCTTCTGGAACCCACTGAGTATACTCTGAGGGTCCACTAAAGACCAGGCATTGTGTTGTCAGAAGCATAAATATAACACCCCCCTTCACTGTACCATCAAGAAGAGTCAATCTAGCAGGTCAGCTTTGGGAAAAGAAAATAAATTTATTCTGGAAAAAAGGAAACACACCGAGACTCTCAGCTTTTATTGCTTAGGCTTTGAAGCAGCATAATCAGGAAATAAAAAGCAGCTTCCAGTACACTCTCTACCATCATCAGTGGCTTTTAAAACAGCATCGGGGATAAAAGTCTTATATAAGGTTGTATATGCGTTCAAGAAAACCTCTAGCGTCCCCTCCCCTTGAAGAGCAAAGCTCTGATTTACAGCACTGATTTACAGGACGACCCTCTTACTGTCCAGTCAGCTGAATTTCTTCGAGTTTTAGATGCCCAAGGGTTGAGCTGCTGTTTTGAATTAGATCCTTTTGCCAAGGGATATAAGAAAAGGCTCCCTAAGGAAGCCTGCAAAAAGAGCTCATTACTGTGCAGTCCATTCCCCCACCACCTCACAGAAGACTCAGGCAGAAATGCTTTGTTGACACTGTCTGATAACAGAGGTGGTGGCCTGCATACTAACCAGAGAGCAGCAGTGAAGGAAATGTTTTCCCAGAAAATGTGTCTCCTCTGAAAGTAGAAAAACAACAAGACAAAACCACACAGGTCTCTGTTCACAAATCTCAAGTGTGTAGGGCTGCAAATTTCATGGGAAAGATTATGAAGGTTAGGTGCTGGTGTCTGGTTTGGTATAAGCTGTTTTCAATACCTCCCTTTCGCAAGCTCATGCACACTGCAGTCGGTTTGCTCCAATGAGTGCAAACAAAGGAATAAATTGCTTTGAAAGGGCAGGCTTCATTATACTCTAATTAATGTAAATCTTACCCACAGAGAGGAACCAAAATAAATAGCTATGGTAATTAAAGTTTAGAGGGGTTTGCTTTGGTTTGGTTTTTGGTTAGGGTGGGGGACAGTCCAGGAGTGCTTGAAAAGGATTCAGAGTTGATGAGGACTGCAGGGATGATGTTTTTGGTAGGATAATTTTTAGAAAGAACAAACATCCTAAAACAGTGGAATTAGTAGTCCCCAATCCAGGCCAGCAAAATCATTCCTTTGAATGAGTAAAATGCTGTGTGCTCTCTCAAAGGAGCTTGTGGAAACCAAGAAACAAAATCAAATTTCAAAATTTCTCAATTTTTTTTATTTTTTATATAAAACAATAAAGGGGAAGAAAATATAATATTAAACACTGTCACATTCAAATACATAGACCAGTCGAGCTGAAAAAAAATGAAACTGACTTTATTGTTCAGCAAACAATGGAAAATTGTGTGATGCCAAAGTAAGTTCATGGAGTCTCCTCAAGTCTCCCTGTGTAGAAAGGCTAGATAAGGTCAAAAAAGTACTGTTGCCAAATAAGAAAAGATTCTGAAATGACTTATTTAATTGGGTAGGGAGGGCATTTGTAAAGTCTCTAGGAATTGGTTATTGTTTGATTTATGTCACAAAACCCTAGTTAAGTTCTGGAAGTAGCCCAAGATGTGTTACTTGGAAATTCTGCTCATGGTCATGTCACAATCACTTGAAAGATAAAACCCTCAGCAAAATATTATCAAGTGCCTACTTTTATTTTTCAAGTTGCCATGATGAGCCATCACAGACTATTAGCAGCACAAGTTTGAGGAACACAAACATTTATTTGACAAGTTGGGAAAACATGCTGGCTTTCACTTGTGACATAGTCAAACTACCTTACAAGAGAGCTAAATATGTAGAAATCCCAGGCAGTGAGGCCTTGGCAAGCACAAGGGCAGGACACAGGGCTAAAATGAGCCTGGTATGCCTGATAACCACAAGAAAGCCAGTGTGGCTAGAACAAAATGAAGGCTTTTCTATTTATTTTGTAATATTCACTTATTTCTTTATTTAAAAGAAATAAATAGATTAGGTGGCATTTCATCAGAACTCTCCACAAAAACAGAGCTAGTAGGAGATGGATAGATAGAACTCTTTGTTTATCCCAGTAACATAGATGCACCAAATTAACAACCAGAGATTGTGTTTAGTTCAGTCTAGAACATGATAGGACATGAAATGTATTCACATTTGATAGAAATCCATTGAAGAAATTTGAACAAAGAGTCATAATGCCTTATTTACAATCTTAAAAAGATTACTCTCATGTGTGAAGACAACTCTATAGTAGATTAAAATTCAAAGGAGAGAAGGGAGTAAGGAGGTTTACTATGGCCATCCAGTGGAATATCATAATAACGGTGCCAAACAGTGAAAGAGCAAAGTGACTGAGGACGTAAAATAGGATGCTCGAGGTTGAAATTTAAGACCATAAATTTACAGTGATGCCAGTAGCGAGGTGATACATTTTTCCTCAGAGGTAATGTTCAGTGATTTGGAGTTTACTTTGGGTGAGGAAGATCAGTAACTCACAGGCCGTTGATTTAAGTAGAAAACCCTCTTGACTATCAAAATTACTGAAAAGCAATTACCAGAATAATAATAACAAATGAAAAAATAGAAACAAGGAATTAAGGAACATGACCTAAATTTTCCAAGATATGGGGGTGATCAAGAGGCCTATGGATAATAACAAAGAGTTTCTAGTGGAACAAAAGGCCAATTAGGATAATGACATGTTTTTCAAAGGAGCTTTGTCTTTCAGAGATGGGGATGAAGGAATATGGACAAATGTCAGCAGCCCAAAATGCAATGTGTATGTAGGGGAAATGGTAGGAGAAAAGATCAGTGTGTCTCAATTGGAACATTACTTTCTTCTACAGGAAATATGTTCGGAAATGTCTAAAGATATTTTTGATTGACAGACCTGGAAAGAGGACGTTAGGGATTTCTACAGGGTAGAGACCAAGGGCACTACTAAGCACTCCACAATGCCTGGGTGTTCTCACCACAGAGCAAGCCATCCTCAGATGTCAACTGTAACAAAGTTGGCAACTTATGGCAGATCAAGAAAGTAAAGGAAATTTTGTTTGTTTGTTTTTTCTTTTTTTAATTTTTTTTTCACAAATTACTCATTATATATTCCAATTGAGGCCTCCTCCCTCAATTCCTCCCAATCCAACACTCCTCCCCTCTTCCCCCTTATCCCTTTTCCCTAGTCCACTGAAAGGGGGAGTTCCCCTCCCCTGCCATCTGCCCATAGCTTATAAAATCTCATCAGGACTGCCTGGATCCTCTTAAGGCTGCATCGCTGGGTGCAAGTGATTAAAGAGCAGTCAACACAGTCCATGACAGAGGCAGGTCCTACTCCTCTTACTCAGATTCACATAGAGACTGAGCTGCCAATGGGCTACATCTGAGCAAAGAGTCTAGGCCCTCCCCATGCATGGTCCTTGGTTGGTGCATCAGTCTCTGCCAGCACCCCTAGGCTCAGATTTTTAACTTTGTTGGTCTCTTAGTGGGCCTCTTTTCCCCTCCATTTTCTTCTATCCCATCACCTCCTTCCATAAGACTCCCTACACTCTGCCCAAAGTTTGGCTGTGAGTCTCGGCATCTGCTTTGATCCCCTGTTGGGTGGAAACTTTCAGAGGACCCTCTATAGTAGGTGCCTATCCTGTTTCCTCTCTTCCACTGTTTATGGTGTCTATCTTGTTTGTCATACTTAATGAAATTTAAGCATCCTTCCTAGAGCCCTCCTTAGTGTTTAGCTTCTTTAGGTCTGTGGATAGCTATCCTAAGGCTAATACTCACTTATAAGTGAGTATATAACATGTGTGTCTTTCTACTTCTGGGATACCTCACTCAGGATGAACTTTTCCAGTTCCCACCATTTACCTGCAAATTTCATGATTTCCTTGTTTTTAATTGCTGAGTTTTTCATGACAGGGTTTTTCTTTGTAGTCTTGGCTGTCCTAGAACTTGCTCTGTAGACCAGGCTGGCCTTGAACTCAGAGATTCACCTGCCTCTGCCTCCTTAAATGCTGGGATTAAAGATGTGAACCACCATTGTCAGGCTTGAGAATATTTTTAGAAGAGGATTTTTTTCATTTTTATTTTAATTCGTATTAATTACACTTTATTCACTTTGTATGCCCCTGTGGCCCCTCCCTCCTCCCCTCCCAACCCACCCTCCTTCTCCCTTCTCCACCCATGCCTCTCCCTAAGTCCACTGATTGGGGAGGTCTTCCTCCTTCCTTCTGAACCTAGTCTATCAGGTCTTATCAGGAGTGGCTGCATTGTCCTCCTCTGTGTCCTGATAAGACTGCTCCCCCCTCAGGGGGAGGTGATCAAAGAGCAGACCAATTAATTCATGTCAGAGACAGCCCCTGTTCCCATTACTATGGAACTCACTTGGACACTGAACTGCCATGGGCAACATCTGTGCAGGGGTTCTAGGTTATCTCCATGCATGGTCCTTGGTTGGAGTATGAGTCTCTGGGAAGACCCCTGTGTTCAGATTTTGGTTCTGTTGCTCTTCCTGTGGAGCTCCTGTCCCCTCTGGGAAGACCCCTGTGTTCAGATTTTTTGGTTCTGTTGCTCTTCTTGTGGAGCTCCTGTCCCCTCCAAATCTTACTGTTTCCTACTTATTTCATAAGATTCCCTGCATGCTGCCCAGAGTTGGCCATAAGTCTTAGTATCTGCTTTGATACCCTGCAGGATAAAGCCTTTCAGAGGCCCTCTGTGGTAGGCTGCCTAAGTGCCTCCCTAAGTGGTGGGATTAAAGTTGTGAACCACCTCTGTCAGGCTTGAAAATATTTTTTGGAGAAGAGGATTTGACCAGCCAATATTGTAGAGGGGCATGAGGAGTAAAGATGGTATGGAAAGTTAATTCAAAGTAGGAGAGAAATAAAGCTTTATGTGATAGGGTCTGGGCATTAAGAGGATTGCCTCTTTCCTAAGAGGGATATGATGTATTTGGCCCTGAGGGGAGAAATGGAAGATGAGTTATTTATATTTTTTCTTTAGTTTTGGGTGAGTTGCAGAAATAGAATTTTGTATCATTTCAAGATAAATGCTGGTAAAAGCTCAGAGCCATAAAATTCCGTATTAAAATGTTATATTTTAGAAACAATAAATCTTAATATATGCTGTGGTGTGATTTAAAAATACTATACTCCCTCCCATTCATACATAAATATCTATTCTATTTTCCCTTCCTATGGAGACCCATCCCACCCCACTAGTCCCTTACTCTATACTTAACCTCTGCAAATTATAGACTGCTTACAGAAGACTTAACAGCTAACATCCATATATAAGCAAATAAATATCAAATCTGTCTTTAGTATTCACGGTAATGGAAATTATGCTACCAAAGAAGAAAAGGTAAATACCAACCCAGCCCTATATGCTACCAAAGGAGAAAAGTAAACACCAACCAGGTCCAAACCCTTCAATCTACAATGGTAACCTGCCTACAATAGTAGCACAAAGACTATGGGAGTAACCAACCAATATCGGATTGGATTTAAGGACCACTCAATGAGATGGAACCATCTCTGACACTGGGTGGCTAAGCACCTAAGGCTGGATAAGTCAGGGGACCTAATGTGAAACCAAATACTACTGTTCTTTTAATGAAATGTAGCAATAAAAATAATGATTAATGACATTCCACTCATATACTGATACTCAGATCAGTATCAGTCAGAGAAGCTTCATCAGAGAAGCTTCTTCCTGTAGTGGGTGGAAAAAAAAATACAGAAACCCACAGTTGGACAATGTGCAGGAGTAAGAGACCTTAGAACACACAGCTCTAAATGAGATCTTTCCATCAAATCCCTCCTCTCAGGGTTCAGGGAACCCTGCAGAAGAAAAGGCAGAAAGGTTGTAAGAGACAGAGGGGACAGAAGGCACCAAAGAAAAAAAGATCTTAAATACAGCAGGACTGGCACACATATGAACTCTCAGAGACTGGTAGCATGCACAGGCCTTGCACTGACCTTAGCCAGACTGGGTCCCAGTGCTGAGAAGGAAGTGAGCACAAGCACTCATCTCTAACCTAGAGATTACCTCTAATTGATAACTGCTTACAAAGGAAAAGTTGTTTGTTTGTTTGTTTGTTTGTTTGTTTTTTCCAACAGAGTCTTAGTGGGTATACAAACCACACCTAAGGACAAGCCTCATGCCCAGGAGTAGATGATCAACACAACATTAACTCAGTGGCATTTTGGAGTTTCTCTCTCTCATGATGCTTGGTCAGGGGATTTTTTTTTTAAATCTTACAGATCTTTTGAGTATATAATATGGCTTCTGGGTTTATATGTTTGATGGGATTTCTGTGTATGCCAACATGTGTCTCTGCATCTGTATGTGTTTCTTGTGCTTTTTTTCTTCAGCTCTTTTTCTTCTGTTTGTTTCCTAGTCCAGTTGCTTTTTCTCTTATTTCATTATGATTCTTTAGAAGTTTGTTTGTTTTCTAACAAGAAAGAAGGAGACAAGATGGGAAGGATCACTACGGTGTTATTATGCCAATGGAATGTACCTTCTTTTCATGAACAAAACTATAAATTGAACAAGTATACATTCCTTGGAATTTTTTTCAAAATAGAACAGTCATTTTACTGCTTCCTCAAATAAAACAATGTAAGTTCTCTGTGCCAAAAGAATCTATTTATTTATTTATTTAGCATATTTGTGGATATTTTACTGAATAAAAATATATAAAAATGTCTTTAGTTTTCTGATGACATATCAAAAGGCACAAAATTCTCTGCTCAGATGTAGCCCGTGGTAGCTCAGCAACCAAGTGGGTTTCCCTAGTAAAGGAGCTATTTCTGAGAGGAACTCAATGACTGGCTCTTTGACCTTCCCACCCACAAGGGAGGAGCAGCCTTGCTAGGCCACAGAGAAGAACTTTGCAGCCAGTCCTGAAGATACCTGATAAAACAGGGTCAGGTGAAAGGGGAGGAGGACCGCCCCAATCAGTGGACTTGGAAAGGGGCAGGGAGGAGATGAGGGAGGGAGGGTGGGATTGGGAGGGAATGAGGGAGTGGGATACAGCTGGGATACAGAGTTAATAAACTGTAACTAATAATAATAATAAAAAGGCACAAAATTTGAAGATGATTTTTCAGATTTGGTTGTTATATTCTAAAATAAAAAAGTGTTTAAAATTTTGTATATCTGTAGATGTGTTACTTTTAGAATATAAAAATATCTTACTTCAAATCTGAATAAATACACAGATAGGTCCCTGGGACCAAACTAGCCTATCTAGCTAGCCACAGGTCTCAAAGACCCTGTCTCATAAAGCTAACTGGATACAGCTCCTAAAGAACATTAGAAGTTGACCTCTGACCTCCACACTCATGTTTTCACTCACTTGCATACACACACACACACACGCACACACACACACACACACACACACACACTTGTTTAAATATTAATAATGTTTTGTTGTTGCTCTGTGTGAATAACTAGAAGTCTATTAAAATAGTTTCTGAATAACTTTTATTAAAGTTGTAAATATGGGAGGTAAGTAACTTCTTGTTACAACTTACAAGAGAAGTATCATCTTTTAGCAAAGTTGTAGCCAATACTTCTGCTGTTACCCTAACAAGAATGTAAAGGTGACAGAGGATTGATGTAGTGTTGCACTCACTTTTAATTGTACATTAGTTTTATTTACTTTACATCCCAAGGGTGCCCCCTCCCTCTCCTCCCCCTAGTCCCCCCACACACACTTCCCCTCCTTCCCCTCTCCTTTTTTGTTCAGAAAAGAGGATCCCCCATCCCCTTGTATTAACCCTCCCAAGTCACATCAGGATTTTGCAAATCTCCATCCACTGAAGACAGGACAAGCAGCCCTGCCAGGGGGGAGTGATCCAAAAGCAGGCAATAGAGTCCATGTTAGAACTAGCCTCCCTCCCACTCCCCAGGTGCCTCATTTGAAGACCAAGCCTCCAGTCAGCTACATGTGTGCAAGGGGTCTATGTACAGATCATGTATGTTTTTTGGTTGATGTCCCAGTCTCTGAAAGCCCCCATGTGATTTGATTAGTTGGCTGGAGCCTCCCAGACTACAGTCAAGTTAGGCTCATGTCTGAAAGGATAGCAGAGTATCATTATTAGTGTCAGGGGCTGGCTCTCTACCATGGGGTGGGTCTCACTTTGTGCCAATTATTATAGTTTGGACTTTCCCCTCTATCTTTGTTCCCTTGTTATCCCTACACTTTTGTAGGCAGGGTAATTTTCAGTTCACAGGTTTTGTCAGTGGGTTGTTGATCTCCTATTTCCACTAGTTCTACCTGGCTAGAAGGTGGTCACTTCAGTCTTCATGTTCCCCATTAGAATTCTGAGCTATAATCACACCCATATCCTCCCAGGTACCTATCCTGTCACAGGCCTCCAGTTTGACCAAGGGATGTCCCTCCCAGTTTCTCTTCTTCTTCCCAGCCCTCTCACCTCCTACCCCCATTCTCCGCACATCTGATCCCCACCTTTATTTCCTCCCCATTCCATCTCCTGACCTCTTTTCTGCTGTCTATTCTCTTTCTTCTGCATGACATTCAGGCATCCTCCCTTGGGCCATCTTTGTTACATAGCCTCTATAGGTCTATGGATTGTATGTTTATCCTGTAATATATGTCTAATATCCAGTTATAGGTGAGTACATACCATGTGTATCTTTCTGTGTCTGGGTTACCTCACATAGGGTGATCTTTTCTAGTTGCATCCATTTGCTTCCAAATTTCGTGATTTCTTTGTTTTTATTAGCTGAATAGTATTCCATTGTGTAAATGTAGCACAATTTCTGTATCCATTTTTTGGCTGAGGAACATTTAGGTTGTTTCCAGATTCTGGCTATTATGAATAAAACTGCTAAGAACATAGTTGAGAAAATGTCCTTGTTGTAAGGTGGAGCATATTTTGGGTATATTCTCAGGAGGGTTATAGCTGGATCTTGAGATAGAACTATTCCCAGTTTTCTGAGCAAGTGACAGATTGATTTCCAGACAGGTTGTACAAGTTTGTATTCTAACCAGCAATGGAGAGGTGTTCCCCTTTCCCCACATCCTCTCCAGCAAGTGTAGTTGCTTGAGTTTTTGATCTTAGGCATTCTGTCTGGTCAAAGATGAAACTTTAGAGTCATTTTGTTTTGCATTTCTCTGATGGCTAAAGACATTGAGCATTTCTTTAAATGTTTCTCAACCATTCGATATTCTTCTGTTGTTAACTCTCGGTTTAGCTCTGTACTCCATCTTTTAATTGGATTATTTGATTTGTTGATGTGTAATTTCTTAAGTTATTTGCATATTTTAGATATCTGTCCGATGTAGGGTTGGTGAATATCTTTTTCCTAACCTGTTGGCTGACATTTTGTTCTACTGACTTACAGAAGATTCTCAGTTTCATGAGATCCCATTTATTAATTAATTGTTGATCTCAGAACCTGTCCTATTTGTGTCCTGTTCAGGAAGTTGTCTCCTATGCCAGTGAGTTCCAGACATTTCCTTACTCTGTCTTCTCATAGGTTTAGAGTCTATAGTTTTATGCCATGGTCTTTGATGCACTTAGACTTGAATTTTGTGCAGAGTGATAAGTTCGGGTGTATTTGCATTTTTCTACATGCAGACATCCACTTAGACCAGCTTCATTTGTTTAAGATGCTTCCTTTGTTCCATTGTATGGCTTATAAAAAATCAAGTACCTATGGGAATATGGGTTTATTTCTGGGTCTTCAATTTGGTTCCATTGATCAACTTCTTTGTTTCTATGCCAATATCATGCAGTTTTTATTACTATTGTTCTGTAGTATAGCTTGAGATGAGGGATTTTGATACCACCAAAAGATCTTTTATTGTACAGAATTGTTTTGACTATCTTGGGTCACTTATTTTTCCATATGAAGTTAATGGTTGCTCTTTCTAGGTCTGTAAAGAATTGCATTGGAATTTTGGTGGGAATTGCATTGAATCTGTAGATGGCTTTTGGCAGGATGACAATTTTTACTATGTCAGTCCTACTGATCCATATGCATGGGAGATCTTTCTATCTTCTAAAATGTTCTTCAATTTCTTTCTTCACAGACTTGAAGTTCTTGTCATACAGGTCATTCAATTCCTTGGTTAGAGTTACACCAAGATATTTTATATTATTTGTGCCGATTGTGAAGAATGGTGTTTCACTAATTTCTTTCTTTGCGCTTTTGTCACTTGTATAAAGGAAGGCTACTGACTTTTTTGAGTTAATTTTGTAATCCAGACACTTTACTGAAAGTGTTCAACAGCTATAGGATTTTTCTGGTAGAATCTTGAGAGGTCACTTATGTATATTAACATAACATCTGCAAATAGTGATATTTTTACTCCTTCTCTTCCATTTTCTATCCCCTTCATCTCCTTTGCTTGTCTTATTGCTCTAACTAGAAGCTCAAGTACTATATTGAAGAGATATGGTAAGAGGGCAGCCTCGTCTTGTCCCTGATATTAGTGGGATTGATTTAAGTTTCTCTCCATTTAGTTTGATGTTGGCTATAGGCTTGCTGTATATTGCCTTTACCATGTTTAGGTATGTGCCTTGTATCCCTGATCTCTCTAAGACTTTAAACATGAACTGGTGATGGATATTTTCTCTTTTTTTATCAGTTACATTTTATTAACTCTGTATCCCAGCCGTGTCCCGATCCCTCATTCCCTCCCAGTCCCTCCCTCCCTCCCTCATCTCCACCGTGCCCCTTTCCAAGTCCACTGATAAGGGGGACCTCCTCCCCATTCATCTGATCCTGTTTTATCAGGTATCTTCAGGACTGGCTGCAAAGCCCTCCTCTGTGGACTAACAGGACTGCTCCTCCCTTCGGGGATATTTTCAAAAGCCTTTTCAACATCTAATGAGATGACCATGTGGGTTTTTTTCCTTTGTTTGTTTATATGGTGGATTACATTGATATATTTTCATATGTTAAACAATCCCTGAATTCCTGGGAGGAAACCTACTTGATCATGGTGGAGGATAATTTTTAGATGCTCCTGGATTCGGTTTGCAAGTATTTTGTTGAGTATTTTTGTGTCAGTGTTCATAAGGGCGATTGGCCTGAAATTCTCTTTTTTGTTGGGTCTTTGTATGGTTTAGGTATCAAAATGACTGTGGCTTCATAGAATGAGTTTGGTAATGTTCCTTCTGTTTCTATTTTGTGGAACAGTTTGAGAAGTATTGATATCAGTTCTTCTTTGAAAGTCTAGAAGAATTCTGAGCTAAAACTATCTGGCCCAGGGCTCTTTCTGGTTAGGAGGCTTTTAATGACTGCTTCTACTTCCTTGGGAGTTATAGGTTTAGTTAAATTGTTAGCCTCATCTTGATGTGACTTTGGTAAGTGATATCCATCAAGAAAAATCACCCATTTCATTTAGATTTTCCAATTTTGTGACATAAAAGTTTTTGAAGTATTATCTAATGATTCTTTGAATTTCCTCAGTGTCTGTTGTTATATCCCCCTTTTCATTTCTGATTTTGTTAATTTGGATACTCTTCCTTTGTCCTTTAGTTAGTTTGACTGAGGGTTTGTCTATGTCTATCTTGATTTCCTCAAAAAAAAAAAAAAAAGAGCTGTTGGTTTTGTTGATTCTCTGTATTGTTCTCTTTGTTTCTAGGTTATTGATTTCAGCCCTGAGGTTGATTATTTCCTCCAATTGACTCCTCTTGGGTATGTTTGCTTCTTTTTTCTGGAGCTTTCAGGTGAGCTGTTAAGTTGCTAATATGAGCTCTCTCCACTTTCTTTATGAAGGCACTTAGTGCTATAAACTTTCCTCTTAGCACTGCTTGCCTTGTGTCCCATAAGTTTGGTATGATGTGCCCTCATTTACACTGAATTCTAGAAAGTTTTAAATTCCTTTTTTTTAAATTTCCTCCCTACCCAGTGATCATTGAGTAGAGTGATATTCAGTTTCCATGGGACTGTAGGCCTTCTGTTATTTCTGTTGTTGTGGAGCTCTAGATTTAACCCATGGTGGTTTGATAAGGTGTAAGAAGTTATTCCAGTTTTCTTGTATCTGTTGAGGTTTGCTTTGTGACCGACTATATGGTCAGTTTTGGAGAAGTTTACATGAGGTTCTGAGGAAAATGTATTTTATTTTGTGTTTGGATGAATTGTTATGTAGGTCCAATTCATTCATAACTTTGGTTAGTTTTGTTATTTCCCCATTTAGTTTACATCTCAGTGATCTGTCTATTGGTAAGAGAGGTGTGTTGAAGTCTCCTACTATTAATGTGTAAGGTTCAATGTCTGATTTAAGCTTTAGTAATGTTTCTTTTACAAATGTGGTGCCCTTGCATTTGGGGCATAGATGTTCAGAATTAAGACATCAGACATCATCTTGATCAATTTTTCCTTTGATGAGTATGAAGTGACCTCCCCATCTCTTTAGATTAATTTTGGTTGAAAGTCTATTTTATTAGATATTAGATATTAGAATGGCTACTCCTGCTTGCTTCTTGGGTCTATTTGTTTAGAAAACCATCTTCCAGCCCTTTACACTCAGGTAATGTCTATCTTTGTGACTTAGGTGTATTTCTTGCATACAAAAGATTGTTGGGTCTTGTTTACACATTCATCATGTTAGTCTGTATCTTTTTTTATTGGAGAGTTGAGTTCATTGATGTTGAGAGAGATTAATGACAAGTGGCTCTTAGATCCTTTTATTTTGATGTTGGTTTTGGTACTGTGTTTGTGTGTTTAGCTACTTTTAGTTTTGCTGTAGTGAGGTTATTTATTTTCTGTTTTCCTGAATGTAATTAACTTTATTGAGTTGGTAATTCTCCTTCTAGTATCTTCTGTAAGGTTGGATTTGTGGTTAGGTAGTGTTTAAATTTGTTTTGTCATTGAATATCTTGTTTTCTCCATTTATGATAATTGAGAGTTTTGCTTGGTATACTAACCTGGGTTGACATCTGTGCTCTCTTAGGGTCTGCATGAAATCTGATCAGGCCCTTCTGGCTTTCATAGACTCTGTTGAGAATTCAGCTGTAATTCTGATGGGTTTACCATTATACGTTACTTGGCCTTTTTCCCTTGTGGCTTTTAACACTCTTTTTTTCTGTATATTCAGTGTTTTGGTTATTATGCAAAAGGAGAATTTTCTTTTCTGGTCCAATATATTAGGTGTTCTATAGGCTTCTTGTACGTTTATAAGCATTTCTTTATTTAGGTTGCGGAAGTTTTCTTCTATAATTTTGTTGGAAATATTTTCAGGGCCTTGGAGTGTGGAGGCTTCATGTTCTTCTATTTCTATTATTCTTAGGTTTGGTCTTACCATGTGGTCCCAGATTTCTTGGATGTTTTGTGTCAGGAACATTTTAGGGAAACAACACACCTCACAACAGCCACTAACAACATAAAGTACCTTGGTTTGACTCTAACCAAGCAAGTGAAAGACATTTTTGGGAAAAAAAAAAAAAAGCTTCAAGTCTCTGAAGAAAGAAATCAAAGAAGATGTCAGAAGATGGAAAGATCTCCCGTGCTCATGGATTGGTAGGATTAATATAGGGAAAATGGCCATCCTGCCAAAAGCAATCTACAGATTCAATGCAGTTCCCATCAAAATACCAAAACAATTCTTTACAGAACTTAAAAGAACAATTCTCAATTTCATATGGAAAAAAAATAACAGAATTGCTAAAACAATTTCAAGCAACAGATGATCTGGAGCTATCTCCATCCCTGACCTCAAGCTGTACTACAGAGCAATAGCAATAAAAACTGCACAGTACTGGCATAAAAACAGAATGATGGATCAATAGAATCAATAGAAGACCCAGAAATAAACCCACACACCTATAAATACTTGATTTTTGACAAAGAAGCTGAAACCATACAACGGAAAAAAGACAAATGGTGCTGGTCTAACTAACTGGATGTCTACATGTAGAAAATTGCAAATAGATTCATACTTATCACCCTGCAAAAAACCAAAGTCCAAGTGAATCAAAGACCTCAACATTAAACCAGACACACTAAACCTGTCAGAAGAAAAAGTGGGGAAGAGCTTTGAACTCATTGGCACAGGAGACAACTTTCTGAACAGAACACCAACAGCACAGGCTCTAAGATCAATAATCAATAAATGGGACCTCATGAAACTATAAGCTTCTGTAAAGCACAGGACACTATCATCAGAACAAAACAACTGCCTACAGATTGGGAAAGGATCTTTACCAACCCTATATCTGACAGAGGGCTAATCCAGAATATATAAAGAACTAAAGGAGTTACAAAGCAACAAATCAACTAATCCAATTAAAAGTAGGATACAGAACTAAACAGAGAATTCTCAATAGAGGAATATCAAATGGAAGACAAACACTTAAAGAAATGCTCAACATTCTTAGTCATCATGGAAATGCAAATCAAAACATCCCTGAGGTTTAACCTTACACACATCAGAATGGCTAAAATAAAAAACTCAAGTGACAGCATATGATGGAGAGGATGTGGAAAAAGGGGAACCCTCCTCCATTGCTGGTGAGAATGTAAACTTGTACAACCACTTTGGAAATCAATCTGGCGCTTTCTCAGACAATTGGGAATAGCACTTCCTAAAGATCCAGCTATAGCACTCCTAGGCATATATCCAAAAGATGCTCAAGTATACAACAAGGACATTTGCTCAACCATGTTCATAGCAGGTTTATTTGAAATAGCCAGAACCTGGAAACAACCTAGATGTCCCTCAACTGAGGAATGGATACAGAAATTGTGGTACATTTACACAATAGAATATTACTCAACAATTGAAAACAAGGAAATCATGAAATTTGCAGATAAATGATGGGAAATAGAAAAGATCATCCTGAGTCAGGTATCCCAGAAGCATAAAGATACACATGGTATATACTCGTGTATAAGTAGATGTTAGACATATAATATAGAATAAACATATTAAAATCTGTACACCTAAAGAAGCTGTGCAATAAGGAGGACCCTGGATAAGATGATGAATCCTTACTCAGAAAGGCAAACAGGACGGACTTCGGAAGAGGGAGAAAACAGAAGGCTACCACAGAGGGCCTTTGAAATACTCTACCCATCAAGGTGCCAAAGCAGATGCTGAGACTCGTAGCCAAACTTTGGGTAGAGTTCAGGGAATCTTATGAAAGAAGGGGGAGATAGGAAGACCTGGAGGGTACAGGAGCTCCACAAGGAGAGCAACAAAACCAAAAATCTGGGCCTGGGGGTCTTTTCTGAGACTGATACTCCAACCAAGGACCATGCATGGAGATAACCTAGAACCCTTGCAAAGGTGTAGTCCATGGCAGCTCAGTCTCCAAGTGGGCCTCCTAGTAATGGGAACAGGGACTGTCTCTGACATGAACTCACTGGCAGGCTCTCTGATCACCACACCCTGATAGGGAAACAACCTTACCAGGCCACAGAGGAGGACAATGCAGCCAGTTCTGATGTGACCTGATAGGCTAGGGTCAAATGGAAGGGAAGGAGGATCTCTCCAGTAGACTTGGAGAGGAGCATAGGAGGAGATGTGGGGTTGAGGGTGGGATTGGGAGGGCTGAGGGAGGGGGCTCCAGCTGTAATACAAAGTGAATAAACTCTAATTATTAAAAAATAAATTTAAATTTAAGAGAAACGTTTTCTTTGACTGTTGTTATCAATTTCTTCAGTCATATCTTCTATACCTGAGATTCTCTCGTCTATCTCTTGTATTTTCTGTTATTGTGGCTTGTTTCTGGAGTTCCTGTTCTCTTCTCTAGGTTTTCCATCTACAGGATGCTTAAGAATGTGCTTTCTTTATTGCTTCTATTTCCATTTTTAGGTACTGGACAGTTTTATTCATTTCCTTCTTCCATTTGCTTGTATTTTCCTGTTTCTTTAAGGGATTCACTCAGTTCCTTTACCTGTTTGATTATCTATCTTTGTATTTCTTTAAGGTATTTATTTTCTTCTTTTAAGGCCCCTGTCATGTCCATAACCTCAAATTTAAGATCATTCTCTTGAGCTTCTGGTGTGATAGGACCCTCAGGGCTTGCTGTGGTAGGATAGTTGGGTTTTGGTGGTGTCATGTGACCCTGGGTTTTTTTGCTGATGCTCCTGTGCTGATCTCTAGCCATTTAGTTGACTGTTATTAGGAGGCCTGGTTGTCCCTGATGGTAATAAGTCTCTGGGGTCGTAAATAGCTTTCATAGTCCCAGGTGGCCTCAGCCCTCTGGTTTTCCTGCTGCTCCCTGATCCCTGCTGGTCTCAGGGGCCACAGATCAGTGTGGGTCCAGGGAAATGGGGCAGGTTGGGGAACTGGAGTATAGCGTGCACAGAGGAAGTGGAGCCCAAAGGATCCTTGACAGACCTGGCCACTGTTGCTGGCAGGCTGTGGCAGGCCATTAGATGGGGGTAGGGGGAATCTCTTAACTGCCACCCCTTGATCTATGCCTGTCTTGAGGACCGCAGATCTGAGTGGGTCCCAGGAAAAAGATGCAGACTCGGGAACTGTTGCTCCCTGGTCTGTGGTGGACTCGGGTACTTCAGAGTAGTGTTGGTCCCAGTAAACGGTGCAGATAGGGGAACTTGCACTCATTTTTAACCTCTATTTTATTGGAGTTCCATAAACCCTCTCCCTTCCAATCCCCAACCCTAGGCAGGAAAAAGAATAGTGGGGAGAGGGAGCGCAAACACCTTTACTTCTCCCAGTTGTTTAGAGTCAATGGGTTCTTTGGGGGTTATACCAATCTTTGTCAACAGCAGACAAAGCAAACTGTAGTCTCCTCCAAGCCGTTCCGTTGAAATGTTTCTCTCAGTCTGTCTCCAAGCTGACACACCATCCGTCTTTGGTATCTCCAAACTGCCACTCGCCACATGTCACCACTGCAGGCCGTACCTTGTCTCTCTGCGATCTCATATTTATATAGTCAGAGTCTTAAACTACGCCCCTCTCCAGGATTCACAAGGCAGGTCATTACTAGCTGTTAAAGATCACACGCCGCACAAAACAAGTATCAGCAATGGACAAACTAAAGCCCAACTAAAATCCCAAACTTGGGATTTAAACAAAAACATATTTATATAACATAACTGAGTGTACAAAGACACCAAAGCTTCCATTACAAGGTAAGAAAGTTAAGAAGAATGAAATCATTTATTTCTTTACTGGAGGGAGAAAATAAGTAAAAAGAAGGAATGAAGAAAGTTTTGTTTCCATCGAAAACCCCTAGTATTTTATTTTGCTGCCTAAATTGGGAAAATAAGCAAGAAGAAAGAGAGAGGAGGAAGAGTTAAAGGGAGGAGAAAAAGTTAGGAGAGGGAGAGAGGGAAGAAGACTTAATTGCCAAAAAAAAGTAGAGGAGGTGCTGTGTCATTCTTCCTCCCACCGCAACAGAACACTGCCTGGAAGCTGATGGAGACAGAGACTGTGAGAGAAGCTGCAGTCCAGTTGTGAATGGAAAAAAAAAAAAGAAAGAAAGAAAAGTGAGTCTTTTAAATTAAAGCCGAGTCATAGAGCAGTAAATTCAAGATGAACTCAGGTAGTACAGTACCACAGGAAGCACCCCAGGAAGGAGCCAAAAATTACCCTTATTAAGAGCATTAAAAGGAGACTATTTGATAATTATCACTATGTTAAAAATGGCTCTTAATGGTGAACAAAAACACCCATTTTTATTAACATTTTTTATTTTTAAATAATTTTATACATTCACTTGTATCCCAGCTGTAGCCCTCTCCCTCTTTCCCTCCCAATCCTCCCCTCCCTCTCTCATCTCCTCCCTGCCCCCTCCCGAGTCCACTGAGAGGGGGTGTCCTCCTCTCCTTCCATCTGGCCCTAGCTTATCAGGTATCTTCAGGATGGTTGCAGTGTCCTTATCTGTGGCCCAGCAAGGCTGCTCTTCCCTCAGGGGGCAGAGGAAGCTCATGAGTTTATGTCAGAAACAAACCTGTCCCACTTACTAGGGAACCCACTTGGATGCTGAGCTACCATGGGCTATGTCTGAGCAGGGGTTGTAGGTTATATCCATGCATGGTCCTTGGTTGGATAAACAGTCTCATAGAAGACTCCTGTGCTCAGATATATTTGGACCTTGTGGGGCTTCCTGTCCCCTCTAGGATATACTAATTCCTCCTTCCTTCATATGATTCCCCATACTCTGCCGAAGGCTTGATTATGGGTCTCAGCATCTGCTTTGATACACTGCTAGGTAGCCTTTCAGAGGCCCTCTGTGGTAGGCTTCTGTCCTGTTACTTGTTTTCTCCTACTTCCAAAGTCCATTCCCTTTGTCTTTCTAGATGAGGGTTGATCATCTTACCCCTGGTCCTCTTTCTTGTTTATCTTCTTTAGGTGTACATATTTTAGTATGTTTATCCTATCTTATATGTCTATATAAGTGAGTATATACTATGTGTGTCTTTCTACTCCTGGGATACCTCACTCAGAATGATTTTTTTCTAGGTCCTACCATTTGCCTGCAAAATTCATGATTTCCTTGTTTTTAATTGCTGAGTAGTATTCCATTGTGTAGAAGTATCACAATTTCTGTATCCATTCCTCCATTATGGACATCTGGGTTGTTTCTAGGTTCTGGCAATTACAAATAAGGCTGCCACAAACATGGCTGAGCAAATGTCCTTGTTGTGTACTTGAACATCTTTTGGATATATGCCTAGGAGTGGTATATCTGGATCTTGAGGTAGCACTATTCCTAATTGTCTGAGAAAGAGCCAGATTGATTTCCAGAGTGGTTGTACCAGCGACATTCCCACCAGCAATGGAGGAGGGTTCTCCTTTCTCCACAGCCTCTCCAGCATGCTTTATCTCTTGAGTATTTGATCTGAGCCATTCTGATGGGTGTAAGGTGAAATCTCAGGGTCGTTTTGATTTGCATCTCTCTGATGGCTAGGGATGTTGAACATCTCCTTATGTGTTTCTCTCCCATTCTATATGCTTCTACAGAGAATTCTCTGTTTAGCTCCATACCCCATTTTTTTAATTGGGTTACTTGGATTATTGCCTTTTAACTTCTTTACTTCTTTATATATTCCAGATATCAGCCCTCTGTCAGATGTTGGGTTGGTGAAAATTCTTTCCCAGTCTGTAAGCTGTCCTTTTGTTCTACTGACAGTGTCTTTTGCTTTACAGAAGCTTTTCAGTTTCATGAGGTCTCATTTATTTATTTTTTTATTTAACTTTTATTAATTACAATTTATTCATTTTGTATCCCCCATAAGCCCCTCCCTCCTCCCCTCCTGGTCCCACCCTCCCCCCCCCTTTCTGCATGCATGCCCCTCCCCAAGTCCACTGATAGGTCCCATTTATTGATTGTTGCTCTTGGGGCCTGTGCTGATGGTGTTCCATTTAGGAAGTTGTCTCCTGTGCCAATGAGTTCTAGGGTCTTTCTCACTTTTTGTTCTAACCAATTTAGAATACCTGGTTTTATGTTGAGGTCTTTGATCCACTTGGACTTTAGTTTTGTGCAGGGTGATAAATATGGATCTATTTGTATTTTTCTGCATGTAGACATCCAGTTGGACCAGCACCATTTGTTGAGGATGCTGTCTTTTATCCATTGAATGGTTTTGGCCTCTTTGTCAAAAATCAAGTATTCATAGGTGTGTGGGTTTATTTCTGGGTCTTCTATTTGGTTCCATTGATCCACCTTTCTGTTTCTATGCCAGTACCACACAGTTTTTATTATTATTGCTCTGTAGTACAACTTAAGATCAGGGATGGTGATACCTCCAGATGATCCATTGTTGTATAGGATTGTTTTGGAAATTCTGGGTTTTTTGTTTCTCCATATGAAGTTGAGAATTTTTCTTTCAAGTTCTGTGAAGAATTGTGTTGGTATTTTGATGGGAATTGCATTGAATCTGTAGATTGCTTTTGGCAGAATGGCCATTTTCACTATTTTAATCCTACCAATCCATGAGCACAGGAGATCCTTCCATCTTCTGATGCTTTCTTCAATTTCTTTCTTCAGAGACTTGAAGTTTTTTTCAAACAGGTCTTTCACCTGCTTAGTTCGAGTCACCCCAAGGTACTTTATGTTATTAGTGGCTATTGTGAAGGGTGTTGTTTCCCTGATTTCTTTCTAGGCCCTTTTGTCTTGGATATACAGGAGGACTTCTGACTTTTGTGAGTTAATTTTATATCCTGCCACTTTGCTGAAGGTGTTTATCAGCTGTAGGAGTTCTCTGGTTGAGTTTTTGGGGTCACTCAGGTATACAATCATATCATCTGCAAATAGTGACACTTTGACCTCTTCCTTTCCGATTTGTATTCCCTTGTCTCCCTTACTTGTCTTATTGCTTTAAGCTAGGACTTCAAGTACTATGTTGAAGAGATATGGAGAGAGTGGGCAGCCTTGGCTTGTCCCTGATTTCAGTGGGACTGATTTAAATTTCTCTCTGTTGAGTTTGATGTTGGCTATAGGCTTACTGTATATTGCCTTTACTAAGTTTAGGTATGTTCCTTGTATCCCTGATCTCTTCAAGACTTTATACATGAATAAGTGTTGGATTTTGTCAAATGCTTTTTCGGCATCTAGGGAGACGACCATGTGGAAAAACACCCATTTTTAACGTAGGCTGATTTGCTACACAATTACTTCTCAAGTTTTAAATGCTGTTTTATAATACAACTTTTAAAAACAGATGCATATTTGAGATAATACTGTAGACAAAGCATAATTGACTATCCCTGAAATAGAATTTAGGCAGAAAACAGAATACAGTAGAAAAAATTGTTGACATAGCTACCCTGAAATATTAGCAAGGCATTAGCATTAACTGACTTTTAATTGACTATTTGATGAAAAAATTAATGAACAAATGAATAGATGAATGAATGAATGCAAGCAAACTGGTCACCAGACTCTTTAGGATATTTAAGGTGTCAACAAAATTGTGTTAAGACTGGTGATGCAAACTCTGGAATGGGGACACTTAAGTTATAAAATAACAGAAAAGGCACCCCTTTTGGCATTCAAAAGCTTCCTTCAGCTTTTAATGATACAGCATATGCATGTTTACATTAAATGTAACACATGCACTTAACAGCTTAATTTACAGTCTCCCCACCCACACTTTGTTTCATCAGAAATCTGCTAAATGGAAACAAAGTGCCCAAATGTATGCACCATGGCATTTCCAATGTTGAATGACAATGAGCAACCTCTGTGACATAATGTGTCAAGTATTTCCTCCCAAGAAAGCTTTTCCACGATGTAAACTGGCATCCTACTTTTGTTGCTTGAGATAGAGTGATTTGCCTTTCGTCAAACATACTTTACACTTAATCCTCTCAAAAGCGTGCTCCTAAGCCAAGTAAAGAGTTCTGTGCATTAAGGGATTTGGTCAATAACTATGTTTTAATGACCACTAGATAACCAAGCAGTGGAGTTCTTTTCACTGAAATTTCCCTCCTGACTGGCACTACTTTAAAAATGCAGGCACTCTGCTATGGGCTAGGAAGAGAAGCCAAGAGTTGAGAGTGAATTATCAGCACATCAGAGCATTGGTAACCACTTGGCAACCCTAGCATCTTGGGTAGAAATGTCCTTTAGTAGAGGCAGCCTATTTCACATTCCCTGCTGTGTTTTGTTGTCTGTTTGTTTGTTTTGTTTTGTTTTGTTTTTTGTTTTGTTTTTACCTGTTCTTTTAAGTTACAAAATCTGGCACAACAGGAGCTTACCGCAAAAGGACAAATCCTCAAGAATAAATTAATTCTCCATCTAAAATCACTAAATCTATTGGCTATGAACCTCGCAGCTAAGAAAAACTGGTCCTATCGTTCCCTTCCTATATGACTTAGTAGTTTCTGACTACACATGTCACTATGACACTATTGCCACTATGACATATTCCACCTCATCTTTATCTCCTCTATGGTTATTTTTCAATCTTTACATATATTTTTGTGATGTACATTAAGAATAACGTTACCCTTTAAAAATATCCTGCTGCTATTTTGTTCTTGTTCTCCATGCCCTACCCATAAAGCTTGTGACCGAACACTTGTTGATTTTAATTGAATATCCTTAATGTTTTGATAATGTAAAAAAAAAAAAACTCTCCAGGATTCAGTTTCTTCATCTGAATGTGGAAAAATCTAGTATCTTCATTATGAGGTGTTTGCAAGAAAAAATGGGGAAATGCATGCCTAATGTTTAGCAGATTGGCAAGTAGCATTCATTCAGTAATAACGGCTACCTGTTAGAATGGCAGCTGTTACCTTAAACATAGCTGGGTTGTTATGTACATGAAAAGTAAAGTTTTCCAGCACTCAGGAGGTGGAGGCAAGAGAATCAGAAGTTTTTATGTCACTCTCAGCTACAAAGTTGTTCAAGGTCTGCCTAGGCTATGTGAAACTTATCTCAAGAAAATTCTTGTTTCGTTTATTTGTACAAATCCTTCACATACCATCTTCAGAGCTAGTGATTGAATTAATATAGGGGGTGTGTTCTAGGCTTTACAATTTTTCCAGACTTACCTAGTTACTAAAATTAGCAGCCAATGTTGAAAAATCACACCCTGCTAATTTTACAGATAATTGGACTAAATTCTAGAAATCTGAATTGATATGACTATGTATTATATAGACATCTCAGTGTCAGTAGTAATATTTGGCATGCCTCCAATTCAACTCCAAACGTTGTAAGTACTCTTGAGGTTTTGGTGAGTGAGTATGTGGTTTTGGTTTTGTTGTTTTGGTTTGGTTTGGTTTGGTTTGCTTTTTTCTTATAATAGTAAAGTGTCTCCTCAGTAAAGTTCTACACACTTGTCTTCTATACTAAATATTTTCTCCCATAAAATGGCATTCGAAAAGAAAATATCCAATCCTTAGGTGGCAGGTTAATCCTAGTGGGTGGAACAATCTTCAGTCCGGGAGATTTAAGACATTAGTGATCTAGGACCTAAAGACAATTTCTGAGTCCTGAAGAGTGAAAGGCTTTCTAGACAGTGCAATACATCAGTGGCCCTGGAGTCCTACAGGAATGAGCACTATTATTATCATTTGGTTTCAGTGTTGTCACTAGACAACTTTGTGACTAAGGGCTATTGTGGTGCAAGTTACAACCAGCACACACAACTCAGAAAATAAAATTCCATTTAACAGAACCTACTAACTATCCAATCATGCTTTTGTGTATTTCTATTTCTCTTGCCTTGTGGAATTTGGATTCCTAAGTATGAAGTCTTAAACAACATAAACAATATAGAAGTGTGGTTCAGCAGCCATAATCTAGTGCAGGCTCATTTCTGCCTCCTAGTCTTTGATTATAGTTCTCAATCTCTTTTACTTTTACTTCTGTATGAAGCTATTCCATATATCAAGGTTCACCTTTGGCTGAACCATCTCCACCTTGATATTTCTCTTGCATAGTGAGTCAGTATCTAAGAGTTCAATATGTAATCCAACTTAGAAACAAAAATAAACTTCCAAGGGTAAGAATTTACAAGAATACTTTGCTGTATCTAATAAAACACTAGATTATGGCTGAGAAGGCATCAGTGTCTTGGAAGACAGTGATTGTTATTTTATTGTTGATCTCTTGTTAATGGGAAAAAAACAAGTGGGGTAATAGAGAAATAATATTTTGTGCAGATAATTTAGGGCTTCTACACAAAACATTAGCTGGCCATTGACGGGGATGAGAATGAGATGCAAAAACTTTAAAATTCTATTCATGAAACATGTACTTGAAAAATATCAGCATTTCTCCATGCCAGAGATAGGATACAAGTAAAAAAGGAAGTCTGAAGAGTCCTTGTGTTAGTGGGTTCCCTAGTAAGGGGAAGAGGGACCATCTTTAACATGAACTCAGTGGCTGGCTCTTTGATCACCTCCACCTGAGGAGGGAGCAGCTTTACCAGGCCACAGAGGAAGACTGTGAAAGACAGTCCTGATGAGACCTGATAGGCTAGGGTCAGATGGAAGGAGAGGAGGTAGTCCACTATCAGTGGACTGGGGAAGGGGTATGGCAGGAGAGGAGGGAGGGTGGGATTGGAAGGGAATGAGGGAGGGGGCTACAGCTGGGATACAAAGTGAATAAACTGTATGTAATATTAAAAAATTTAAAAAGAAGACACAAAAGTACTCACACTGGAGAGAAGCTTTATGAATGTAACAAATATATTAAAGGCTTTGCAAGTAACAGACATCTCCTAAGACAAGAACACATACTGGAATGAAACCCTGTGAATGTAACCAATATGGCCAAGCCTTTGCATGCCATAATAATTCGCAAATATGTAAAAGAACACACACTGGAGTGAAACCAAATTAATGTAACCAATGTGGGAAACTTTTTGCTTATAACAGTCATCTTCTAATACATAAGAACACATACTGAAGAGAAGCCATATGAACATAGCCAATGTGGTAAAACTTGCACTTCAGATTCATCTTCAAAGTCATGAAAGAAATCATACTGGACAGAAAGCCTATGAGCGTATTTAACTTGATGAAGCCATTCCATCTTTGTATAATGTTCAACATCATGAAATATTTCATACTGGAGGAAAAAATCTTATGAATATATTAAAATGGTGAGGCCTTTGCACAGATCTACAGTCTTCATCGTCATTAAAGTATTCATACTGGAGAGGAATTCTATGAATATAAGCAATGTGGTAAGGCCTTTGTGTTCTTCTGTCCCCTGAGCTCTAACACAACTCAAACACTAGGTCAAAGCAAATGGCAAAAATGTATTGTTATCCAGGCACTACTGGTTGATTAGGGCCACATAACATTCTTGGGAGTTGAACTGTGACACCTACCCACACACTGAGCCAGAAAGTCAAAGAGGTAACCTTTTTGCAGTTCACAATTCTCTTCAATTACATGAAATAAATCATCCAGGTATAAAATTTATGTGTGTACTAGTGTCTTTTCTGTGACTAAGCACAATGTCTAAGGCAACTTCCAAATGTGTTTACTTTGCCTTATGGTTCCAGAGGGATATAGGTTCACTATAAAAATGAGCATCACAAGTGTCATACATGGCAGCTAAAGTAGGAAGCTTGGAGGTTACATCCTCAACCTGCAGCATGAATCAGAGGGCAAGAACTATAAATGGTATGCAGTTGTAAACTATCAAGCCCACCCTAAGTAACATACATCCTCCAGCAGGGCTGCATTTCCTAAACATTCCCAAATGATACCACCAACTGAGAAGGATTCATTTCTCTGACTTCAAGCCTTCATTTTTGATTTCTGTTACATGAAGGAATTCATAATGAAGAAAAACTCTGTAGATGAGACTATAGGTGCCTCAACACCTGAGTTACAGGAATGAATGCTTACACAAGAACAACATTCATAAGTAAACATTTATTTGTTTTTTATTTTATTAATTACACTTTATTCACTTTGTATCCCCCCATAAGTCCCTCCCTCCTCCCCTCCCGGTTCCACCCTCCCTCCCCTTTCTTCACACATGCTCCTCCCCAAGTCCACTGATAGGGGAGGTCCTAACTCTCCTTCCTTCTGATCTTAGTCTATCACATCTCATCAGGAGTGGCTACCTTGGCATCTTCTGTGGTCTGGTAAGGCTGCTCCTCCCTCAGGGGGAGGTGATCAAAGAGCAGGCCAATCAGATTAAGTCAGAAGCAGTCCCTTTTCCCATTACTATGGAACCCACTTGGACACTGAACTGCCATGGGCTACATCTGTGCAGGGGTTCTAGGTTATCTCCATGCATGGTATTTGGTTGGAGTATGAGTCTCTGGGAAGACCCCTGTGTTCAAATTTTCTGGTTCTGTTGCTCTCCTTGTGGGGTTCCTGTCCTCTCCAGCCCTTACTATTTCCCACTTCTTACATAAGATTCCATGCACTCTGCCCAACAGTTAGCCATAAGTCTCAGTGTCTGCTTTGATAGTCTGCAGGGCAGAGCCTTTCAGAGGCTCTCTGTGGCAGGTTTCTAGGTTGTTTCCTGTTTTTTTTTTTTTTTTTCTTCTTCTGATGTCCATCCTCTTTGCCTTACAGAATAGGGATTGAGCATTTTAGTCAGGGTCCTCATTCTTGATTAGTTTCTTTAGATGTACAGATTTTACTAGGCTTATCCTATTGTTATATGTCTATATGAGTGAGTATATACTGTGTGTGTCTTTTTGCTTCTGGGACAACTCACTCAGGATGATCCTTTCCAGGTCCCACCATTTACCTGCAAATTTCATGACTTCCTTATTTTTCATTGCAGAGTAATACTCCATTGTGGAGATGTACCACAATTTCTGCATCCATTATTCAGTTGAGGGGCATCTAGGCTGTTTCCAGCTTCTGGCTATTACAAAAAAAGCTGCTACAAACATGGTTGAGCAAATGTCTTTATTGTGTACTTGAGCCTCTTTTGGATATAACCATACAATGGAAAAAAGATAGCATCTTCAGCAAATGGTGCTGGTCTAACTGGATGTCTACATGTAGCAAAATGCAAATAGATCCAGACTCATCACCCTGCACAAAACTAAAGTCCAAGTGGATCAAAGACCTCAACATAAAACCAGACACATTAAATCGGTTAGAAGAAAAAGTGGGGAATATCCTAAAACTCATTGGTACAGGGTACAACTTCCTGAACAGAACACCAACAGCACAGGCTTTAAGATAAATAATCAATAAATGGGACCTCATGAAACTGAAAAGCTTCTGTAAAGCAGAGGACACAGTCATCAAAACAAAACAACTGCCTACAGATTGGGAAAGGATCTTCACCAACCCTTTATCTAACAGAGTGCTAATATCCAGTATATATAAAGAACTAAAGAAGCTGAAAAACAGCAAACCAAGTAAGCCAATTAAAAAAATGGGGAACAGAGCTAAACAGAGAACTCTCTGTAGAGGAATATCAAATGGCAGAGAAACACTTAAAGAAATGCTCAACGTCATTAGCCATTAGGGAAATGCAAATCAAAACGACCCTGAGATTTCACTTTACACCCATCAGAATGGGCAAGATGAAAAACTCAAGTGACAACACATGCTGGAGAGGTTGTCGAGAAAGGGGAACCCTCCTCCACTGCTGGTGGGAATGTAAACTTGTACAACCACTTTGGAAATCAATCTGGCGCTTCCTCAGACAACTAGGAATAGTGCTACCTCAAGATCCAGCCAGACCACTTCTAGGCATATATCCAAAAGAGGCTCAAGTACACAACATTTGTTTGTTTAAGAATTTGTTATTTCTAATATCAGAGATCAGACCTCTACTCTTGCCTGATGCATCTAAAACAAAAAGGGGGAACTGTAGAGAGCTGCGGAATGCTATGCCTTAAAGATGGAGCTGGTTTCCGCCTTCCACCTTCCCGATGGTGAGTGCTCTCTGTCATGAACAACTCCACATTTGACTAAGGCCGAGGATCTGGCTTGCTTCCATGTATGTGGACCTATCTGCATTGCCCCCGTGGCACGCCTGGGTTGGCTACCCAGAGGCTATTTAAGCTGTGGGCTGGCTTTCCCCGGGGTCCGAGGATTGTTCAATGTTCCTGAATAAACTGCATTGAAAAAAAAAAAAAGAATTTGTTTTGATTTCCATTATGTGATGTCAGTGTATCTTTGTGTGATTGTGTGCATGTGCATTCTGGTCTCAAAGAAGAAGAGACCCTTAGATATTTTTGTACCAGAGATAACCGGAAGTTGTAAAAATCTTGACCAAGGTCTTAGGAATGAACTTTTCTTAACTGCACAGCCATGTCTCTACTATTGTAAATCTCTTAAATCCTTTATATATTATCTTGATGTCAAGAAGTAGAAAAGAATTCATAGAAGACAGCAACCCTATTAATGTAAAAGATTTGATGACTTTAGACATAATAGATGTATTCATTTTCAAGAAAAGAAAATATTTAAATCTGTTTTTCAGCATAACCTTGAAGGGAGTAAATTATTTACCATGTTCACATAAAGGTAATGGAGGAGATTACCAATTGTACTTGTAATCTGTGCTTTGAAACATTGGAATAGGTATTGAAGTTTGTTGTATGTGTAGCAAATCTGTTTACAGAAGTGTATTAGGTCTTTCTGATATTCCTTCTGTGGCTGCTGTTTATCTTTTATTGCATTTCCACTTGGTGATAGGTATTTTTCTGGTGCAATGTATAGAATGAAATTTCCATCATCTATGTGGTCTATGAATTATTTATATCACACAGTGTGTGATCGTACTTTTCAAGGAATGGTCTCTGAGAAAGTGTGGTGCTTTTGTTTGTTTGTTTGATTGATTGATTTTCACAAATTCCGTTGACATGTTTGTTTTCAAGCCTGGCTTGGATGTCAAGGCTACATTTGAAGTCTTGATTCTCATGTGTCAGCCTTCTGAGTACATTCCAAGGGTGGAAGATGTACCTCCAATGTGTTCTGTTTTGTCAAAATATTTTATGAATGTTAATATTCAAATGCTTAATAGACTATATGTATATATTGTTTGAAGTTTCATGTTTCCCATTAGTTACTATTTGGCACATAATCTTGGAGTCCTGCCTTCTAAGAAAATTATGTAGGGGTGCCAGATAATGTAAAAGCAATGAAATTTATTTCAAAAAACATGTTGTGTGTATATAATGTGACTATGGGTTCTTAGTCCGTGACAGGTATGTGAAAACTTCATGACAGCTTTGTGGGGTTTATTTTGGCTATTACATGATGGTCAAGGTCATGTTGCCAGTTTCATATACCACAAACATTCCCCACTGAGCTCATTGATACTCAAACTTAGTTGAAACATTTTATAAAAGAAAAAAGAAAGATTCATATAGAAGGGCTTCCAAGATGGCAACCCCAAGAGGACAATGTTTATGACAAGCAAGACAGCAGTAACCAAGTAAGACAGCACAGTGATCAACAGACCAAACTGTGGGCCCTGAAGCACCAAGGATTTTATTTCCCAGGTGAGAGGAAACAATCTATTCTCAGGTCACCCAGCTAAACCCTGGAAGAGTTCTAGGTTCCCAGCAGGGGCTCAGTCATGCCTACTTGCTCTGATCTCCATCCCAGACTGAACTGTGGGCCGACAACACCAGAGACTGGGTTTCCCTGTCCGGAAGAAACCCCACAGTGAAGAAAACATGAGATCTGACCTTAGGGTACCCAGCCAAATCCCACCACCACCACCATCATGAGGAGTTCCCAGCAAAAGTTCCCAAGTTCCTGCAGACACCCAGTGACCAGTACTGAGCCAATCGCTTGTACCTGCACACTCTACCCACCATCTTAGACTGAACTTTGATCCCCAAACCACCACATACTGAGTCTCCTTACTGGGAGGAAACCCCATGGAGGGCGAAACAACAGGGCTGATATCAGGACACCCAGCTAATCACCAAAAAATTTCCTTGATTCCCCCTTGGCCCCTGGTTCTAGCATCGTGCCACACACACACTTGCCACTGATTACCTCCTGGATACTGGGGCACAGATCTTTACCTCAGACCTATAGAAGACTGAGATCCATGGTATCTGCCCCCAGACACTGCTCCAAGGAGCAACCTGTCTCCCTAGCTAAACTGACCAAACCTCTGGGCTCCCTGATTCTTCAAGTGGGCTGCACCCAGAAAACACAGTGTAAGAGAAGCAGCAGCAGCTCACTAAATTCAGAGTAAGAAACCTAGTGGCAGAGCAGCAGTCTCCAGGACTTCTCCTGGTGAGAGGAGAGCCCCCCTGGCTACCAACAGTAACAGTTAGCCCACAGGTCCATACACCTGAGGTAAGCTGTGACAATTCCCTGAGGAGGCCTCCTTCAGGAACAACCATCTTCCTGCCAAGGGGATTCTCTCCACAGTAGGATTCCAACAGGCACCAGAAACAGCAAACACCTGAGACAACTAGATGTGTAGAGGCCAGCGTAAATGTACAACCAAAAAAAGTGAAGGGAATATGGCATCTCCAGAACCCAGTTATCCAGGAACAAGTAGCCCTGGACAACCTAACATATGTGAAATTAAAAAAGATGACCTTACATCTATGCTTATGAAAGAATAATGCAGGGAATCTTGTGAAAGAAATGAGAAACAGTAAGATCTGGAGAGGACAGGAACTCCACAAGGAGAGCAACAGAACCAAAAAATTTGGGCACAGGGTCTTCCCTGAGACTGATACTCCAACCAAGGACCATGCATGGAGATAACCTAAGACCCCTGCACATATGTAGCCCATTGCAGTTCAGTATCCAAGTGGGTTCAATAGTAATAGGAACAGGGATTATCTCTGACATGAACTGATTGGCCTGCTCTTTAATTACTTCCCCTTGAGGGGGGAGCAGCCTTACCAGGCACAGAAGAAGACAATGCAGCCACTCCTGATGAGACCTAACTGACTAGTATCAGAAGAAAGGAAAAGAAGACCTTCCCCTACCAGTGGACTTGGGGAGGGGCATGCATACAGAGGGGGGAGGAAGGGAGGGATTGGGACAGGAGGAGGGAGAGAACTACAGGGGAGATACAAAGTGAATAAAGTGTAATTAATAAAGAATTAAAAAAATAAAGAATAATGGAGGAAATAAATAAAATGCATAAAGAAATAGAGGATGACAAAGTCAAACATATTATGGCCATCTGTAAACAAATACAGGAAGATGAAGCCAGTTTGTGGCTTTCAGAGAGAAAATAATTAAATCACTGAAAGAAATAAAATAAACAGAGGAATGTGCAAACAAACAGGTAAAGGAACTGAACGAAAATACAGTCAGACAGGTGAAGGAAATCAACAAAACAATTCAAGATCTGAAGATAGAAATGGAAAAATTAAAGAAAACACAAACAGAGGAAATCAGAGAGAGAAAGAAAACAGGAACTACAGAGGTAATCATAACCAACAGACTACAAGAAATGGAAAAAATAACTCAAGAATAAAAGATACACTGGAAGAAATAAATGTATCCATCAAAGAAAATGTTAAATCAAAGTAATTCCTGACAAAACCATCCAAGGTTTTGAAAAGACAAAAACAAATAATAATAATGAGAATAGAAGAGAAAGAAGATTCTCGTCTCCAAGGCCCAGAAAATATTTTCAACAAAATCATAGAATTTCCCCAATTTAAAGGAGAGGCTTATAAGCATAAAAGATGCCCACAAAATGCCTAACAGATTAGACCAGAAAAGAAAATCCTCCCAGCACATAATAATCAAAACAGGAAGTATACAGAATAAAGAAAAAATACTAAAAGCTGCAAGGGAAAAGAAAAGGGCTAAGTAACATATAATGGCAATATTAAGATCAAAAACTCAAGTGACAACACATGCTGGAGAGGTTGTGGAGAAAGGGGAACCCTTCTCCACTGCTGGTGGGAATGTAAACTTGTACAACCACTCTGGAAATCAATCTGGCGCTTTTTCAGACAACTAGGAATAGCACTTCCTCAAGATCCAGCCATACCACTCCTAGGTAGATATCCAAAAGAGGCTCCAGTACAAAAATGTCCTTTTTGCTGGAGCAAAAAGGACATTTGCTCAACCATGTTTGTAGCAGCTTTATTTGTAATAGCCAGGAGCTGGAAACAGCCCAGATGCCCCTCAACTGAAGAATGGATGAAGAAATTGTGGTACATCTACACAATGGAGTATTACTCACCAATGAAAAATAAGGAAATCATGAAATTTGCAGGTAAATGGTGGGACCTGGAAAGGATCATCCTGAGTGAGTTGTTCCAGAAGCAAAAAGACACACACAGTATATACTCACTCATATAGACATATAACAATAGGATAAGCCTAGTAAAATCTGTACATCTAAAGAAACTAATCAAGAGTGAGGACCCTGACTAAAATGCTCAATCCCTATCCTGTAAGGCAAAGAGGATGGACATCAGAAGAAGAAGAAAACAGGAAACAACCTAGGAACCTGCTACAGAGGGCCTCTGAAAGCCAGAAGAAGAAAACAGGAAACAACTTAGGAACCTGCCACAGAGGGCCTCTGAAAGCCTCTGCCCTGCAGACTATCAAAGCAAATGCTTGCTGAGCCTGATGGCCAACTGTCATGCAGAGTGAATGGAATTTTATGTAAGAAGTGGGAAATAGCAAGAGCTGGAGAGGACAGGAACTCCACAAAGAGAGCAACAGAACAAGAAAATTTGAACACAGGGAACTTTCCAGAGACTCATACTCCAACCAAGGACTATTCATGGAGATAACCTAGAACCCTGACAATGCAGCCACTTTTGATGAGAACTGATAGACTAAGATCAGAAAGAAGGAGAGGAGGACCTCCCCTATCAGTGGACTTGGGGAGGGGCATGCATGCAGAAAGGGGGGGGGGATAATGGGACCGGGAGGGGAGAAGGGAGGGGCTTATGGGGGGATACAAAATGAATAAAGTGTAATTAATAAAAGTTAAATAAAAAATTTAAAAAAAAACATATAATGGCAATCCTATCAGAATCACACCTGACTTCTCAACAGAAACTATGAAAGCCTGAAGGGCCTGGACAGATATTATGCACACCTTAAGAGAACACAGATGTCAGCCCAGGCTACTATACCCAGGAAAACTCTCATTAATCATAGACGGAGAAAACAAATTTAAACAATACCTACCCACAAGTCCAACCTTACAGAAGATACTAGAAGAAAAAAATACAACCTAATAAATAAGATTGATATAATTTCAAAAAAAGATCCATTCATATAATAGACAATATGTCATGTTTCCACTATCTACATATACATTTATTAATATATTCATATACATATAAAATGAAATGTCTCTCTAGTTCCCTGCCTTCAACCACCTGTAAATGATAACGTTCACTTTTTTCAAATATATAACTTTATATATGAGTGTGT
Source organism: Meriones unguiculatus (assembly GCF_030254825.1). NCBI lineage: Eukaryota > Metazoa > Chordata > Mammalia > Rodentia > Muridae > Meriones > Meriones unguiculatus. The sequence goes on along the minus strand of NC_083369.1, from coordinate 143,710,685 downwards.
ATCTATACCGACTTTCTCTGTACAGATAGAACTACAATATCATAAGTTTCCATTTTAGAATAATAAATGAGATACTATATAATTTGTTCTATATTCTTTAACTGCATAATATGTCCTGGAAATTTTTTGATTTATGGACATAGAAAATGTCTTAAATAGGAGCATAATATTCCATTCTATAGTTGTTATTATGACCTTTTAAACATCTAATAAAACTACATTATTGCTTGAATAATTTCAAGTTTTATATTTCTGATATACAAATGGTTTGTTCAGCACATTCATTAGAAATTCAAAGCTTAAAATGCAATAATTACAGGATGAGTTTTCTAATTTCTTAAAAACGATTTCTGAAATTCCAGGATTCTTAATTCAAAAATTTCAAAGATGTCAAAGTCTTCTTAATGGAAAATATCAAGAGTAACAAACTAGAGATTACCGTCATTATTAACAGAAATGGAATAAGTGCCAGTCAAGTATCCAAAGACATCAACAAACATCTCATGTTCTTTTGTGCCTGCACTTTAAACCTTTCCCTTGGCAAACATTAAGTCACCTGAAGCACACTCCTGGATTTTCTTTTCTATTGAAATTCTAGGTATGTGGCTTCAGTTTCCATGGGTCTTTGGGGTCATGTTTTCTTTCATTTCTATTCTCTCCCAGGGCACCATCTGTAATTGTATTGACTATTCAAACTCTACTTTTTGTAAAAATCAAATTCCTTGCTTTTCAAAAATTTAAAGTTTCTGAAAATTGTACACAGATAAAACTTATTCTTTTGCTGATTAAATCCTAAGCTTAGTTTAGTCTCAAATAAATTGTAGCCATGATTATGTGTATTATAGTCATCAATTGCCTGACAAATTTCACAAAGATGTAGCAATTCAAGACAACTATTTTATTTTCCTCACAGTTTTGTGGGTGGAGAAGATAAAAAAGTTTCAGCACAGAAGTTCGTCTGTGATCCACATGATATTAACAAGAGTAGAGAGAGAACTAAGGATGCAGATTAGTAAGAAGGCCTGTACATCCAGGAGGCTCTAAACACACCCTTAACATCAAAGAATAAAAATAAAATTACTTCTACAGAGGAGGACCAAAAGTTGGTTGTCTAAAATACTTTCACTAACTTTCAGAAGCCTCAGTCTCCTATGTAGCCTATGCTTCTCCCCATGGCAGTATACAGATTAACAGGTCTCTTCTCTGGCAGCTAAGAGACTTAACGAAGTATTCTTAGGGACAGTACATGGAATACAGACCTTTCCTTTAGCATAGATCCCATCTCTTGATTGGGAAACAACAAAGCAGAAACAATCCATTTAATCTCATAAATATGTGCTGCCCTTTAAAGTTATACTTAGAAATAAAACATCTCCATCAGACTTATTTGGGTTTGTACAGGTCTATACAATAAAAAGCAGGAAGAAACACAGTCTTGGAGATATACCTCAGTCACATAGCAGTACATGCACATTCAGTGTCTCAAAATGAAATTCTAGCATGATATTCAAACATCCTAGAAAGGAGAAATAATAACTGTGAAAGATAAAATAGCATAAAATATGAAGTAACTTCAAGAAATTAACACACTTAAGAAGTTAGGTTTAAGATAATCTGAATAGCAACTGTACTGAATGTAGGAAAAGTTAATGCTCTGTTCTAGTCATTCAAGTTTTAAAGCTAAAGAAAATTCTTTTGAGTTCTTCAACAAATTTTAAGACTATCTTGGCTGCTGACATTCAACTGTCAGATGAAAGAAGAAACAGACTATAGGATCTTACTAGACCCTTCTAAGGATTAGTTCCAGATATAGTGTAAGTCAGTTCTAGGTATATTTATTCCATTGACGAATGACCCCATCTAGATATGAAGGTATCTATGAAATGTAGCCTTTTTTTTTTGAAAAACATTTTCCAGTAACACTATTGCATTATTGGAGGAAAACAAGTAGTTGGTGAAGAAGTAACAGATATACCACGGTCCCAAATAACTTTTACAATGTAGTACAATGTCTTCCATACCCTAACCACCACCCCATTGACTCAGAAACTTAAATGAATGAATAGGAGAAGGAAAAAAGAAAGGAAGGAAGGAACAAAAAGAAAAAAATAAGAGAAAGAAAGATTTAATTAAAAAAGAAACAAGCCAACATATCAGTTCACTGTAGGCTATCCCTTCTGTCCTACCTTATCTGTGCCATGATACTTGAATCCCAATTTAAAACCTTGAATTTAATTCTCAATAGCTTCTTAGATATGAATTAAAGTAACTTTTTCCTAGCCACTTTATAATGAACCAGCATCCTCCCTGGGAAAGTCAGTAATAAAAGACTGAGGTGACATTAGAGATAAAGTAAAGAAGAATGATCTAAGGCTGAGATGGGTTTTTTAAATTTTTTTATTTTATTTTTATTAATTACAGTTTATTCACTTTGTATCCCCCCATAAGGTCCTTCCTTCTCCCCTCCTGATCACATCCTCCCTCCCCCTTCTTCACGCATGCCCCTCCCCAAGTCCACTGATAGGGGAGGTCCTCCTCTCCTTCCATCTGACCCTACTCTATCAGGTTTCATCAAGACTCGCTTTATTGTCTTCCTCTGTGGCCTGGTAAGGCTGCTCCCCCCTCAGGTGGAGGTGATCAAAGAGCCAGCCCATGAGTTCATGTCAGAGATGGTTCCTGTTCCTATTACTGGGGAACCCACTTGGATTCTGAGCTGCCATGGGTTACATCTGTGCAAGGGGTTCTAGGTTACCTCCATGTATGGTCCTTGGTTGGAGTATCAGTCTCAGAAAAGACCCCTGTGCCCAGATTGTTTTGTTTTGTTGCTCTCCTTGTGGAGCTTCTGTCCCCTCCAGCTCTTTCTATTTACCCCTTCTTTCATAAGATTCCCTGCACTCTTCCCAAAGTTTGGCTATGAGTCTCAGCATATGTTTTGATACCCATACAGGTTTTTGATTGCAGGTAATTTAAAGAAAGCCAAGAGTTTTCTTTGGAGAAAGACATTTTCCCAACTAGCCCTGAAAATTGTTGAAGGATATTAGCCAGTGATACAAGTTTGAGCAAAATAATATTTGGGATTCAAACTTCAAAATTACACAGTTATTTGAGTAAGTAGAATAAACATAATATTTTTGTAATTGAATGTGTTGTTGTATAATATCGAGGAAAAGCCTCTGAGCATACTTGCATTGACAACTATATTTTCATGTTCTCCAGAAGATTCTGGGTAGTCTTCAAGTGGTCTATACATCTCGTGGGGTTATGTGCAAATATATGTAGACCACTAGCTTCTTGGGATTAAAGTGCAGAGATTCTGCTAAACACTGTACAAGTCAGTCCCTGTACAAGGAAGAAGGAGCATATCTGAAATGCCTGTATCAAGGTTGAGAAACCTTGTATTAGATACACTTTCTCACTATTGGAGTGTCTCATGAATGGCTTGAAATTTTCAAGGGCTCGGCTCTATTCCCTGTACCTGACTCCGATAGAAGGACGCACATGTTCTCTCCTGATTTTAGTTCCCTCAAAGAGAAGAAGATTTCAGACAAGCTTGTGACATAGAATGCACACGGGAAAGTGGCACAGAGACACTGAAATTAGAGTGTGAGAAGAAGGAAATGGGGAAGACAGAAAATGAACATCAGGGCACATTATTGCTCTCTCCTTTCTGTGGGAATTGGAAGGAAATCCCACTGAGAGATCATGTGGAGGATGCCCTAGGGACCTGTTTGTAGCTACTGTCATCCCCCAGGGGTCAGGACTTTCCCCATGGGTGTGAAATCCCCTTGAGTTCAAAAATACGCTTAGAATACATAAGCTGCAGAGGATCTATGGATCAGATCGTTAGTGTAGCTAAGGGAAAATATTTAGTTTCCACCTGCGCATACCTGGTTGCTATCTCAAGAAGATTGGTAGGCTATGAGGATTGTCTGCTCAGTCTACCTATTCATTCTGTATAATATATAATAGAGTGCCAGGCATTGAATTCTTTGTGTGAATGCTTTTAACTCATGAGTAATGACAAGTTTCCCCAAACGTACCACTCAGATTTACAGATGGAATTAAGGAATCAAGTTTCCAGTATTTTATTTGTCAGCAAAGATGTACTAGTCTACAGAGAGCCTGATTGTGCCTTCTTATAATGTCCCATTGCTATTACCAAAGGTTTTCCTCCCCAAAGGTCTACTAATTAACATTAAGGATGCCATAGCTTCCCAAATATCATACTAGGGTAATAACTTTCCCTCCATCTACATTGCTCAGAACTCAGGTCTCTCCCAGCCTGGGAAGGGGACTGGAACTGAGAGTTGCTCCTTGCACACCTGCTGCTACCCTTCAGTACCCAGGATTTGACTCTCATGGTGATCCTACCACTCTATAACCCCCAAATAGCCAAAGTCTCAACTCACAGTCATATTGTGATGTACAAGAAACCATAGGAACGCTAGTCATGCTGAAGTTAAGGGATCCGGCCCAGCCTTTCTATAGTTACAGTGATGGGATCATCATAGTTATCCATGACTTTCTTTCATCCCAAATGAATTTGCTCTCCAGTCCTGCAGATTCTATATCTTTAGCCCCAAGAGGGGTGTTTTCTGCATTCATAATGGCCCACTGTACAGTAGAAATTCCCTTCATTTAATATACCAAGTGGAAACATTTGTTGTCATCACTCCTGTGTTAAAGGGCTTCAAATTAATCCCACAATGCCACACACACACACACACACACACACACACACACACACACACATATTTACAAGGCAAGAGTACTGAGAGCAAAGAGGGCATACATATCCAAGATTCTGATTGGCTACATTTCAAGGCTCAGCCAGTGGGATTCATCTAAGAAAAAAATACTCTTCCCCTTTCCCTTCCAGTTTTAGAGTAAATGTGATTTACAAGTGACTATACATTCCTGGGTACCAAGGTAGCATGACCTCATTCCTATCTGGGTATAAGCAGAGCCTAGGAAACACTTCTTGACTGTGTTATGAAACCAAGGCAAACTAAGCGTAGGTGCCATGCTCCTATTGGGAGAAATGGCATTGACTAGACTTAGGACCATCCAGGCACTTAAAAATAATTTTAAGTCCAAATAATTAGATAATTAGAAGAGATTTGTCATAGTTGCAATGGAGTAAACGGGTTTTTTTGTTTGTTTGTTTGTTTGTTTTTTCTAAAATAAAATCTATAGGAATCAGAAGGGGCTAATTCTGACTTTTCACATTGTCCCGGGAATCACGGAGGATACACTGACAAGGAAAACATTGCCTCTATCCATATTTGCTCTCTGGCAAGTACTGTGTCCATTAATTTTCTGCCCAGATGACAGCATGCCTCCTAATGTTTGTCTTGCCACTTCTGTTTTTTTCAAATCATTTACAGCAATCTCCTCAAAAAAGGAAACTAAAAACTAATGCCCAGAAAGGAAAACACAAACAAAGCTTCATTGATCTAAACAGACATGTGCCATCATCAGCTCTGACAGCAACCTTAGACAAAGGCACAGCCCAAATGCTTTCTCCTCTAACTACTAATAAGACACTTAAGACACAGAGAGGGATAGAGGGAGGAGAGGGAGAAAGCAGGGAAAGAGGGAGAGGGAGGGACACAGAAAAAGACAGAAGGAAGGGGCAGAGGGAGTAAGAAGATATGAATAAGAATAAATAAAATCATTATGCACATTGGGGAGTTTTTTCCAAAGGAAGGATGCAGTAAAGAAAATAATAATAATATTGTGTTTGAACACAATTGATTTCTAGTGTGTTTATAGCACAGACAAAAAAAAAAAAAAACAAGAAGCACTGCAGGTAAACAAAATTGCATATGTCACCCAAATGCTGCACCCAAACAGTACACGGACAGAATCAGTAATCACGTTTTCTTTCAGCCTGTGGTTAACAAATCAGATAGACACACAGGACGCTCTAGGTATAATAGTGTGCTAAAAATAACCTCCTTGCCTCTTTATGTAACCATGAGGCAATCTCATTCAGTTCCTAAATTTAGAGCCCTCAGCAAAGGCCAGTCTGGTGGGGAAGTGGCTGGTGGTGCCAGTTAGCAGAATGACTCATAGTTCTCAGCTAATCAAAATTAAATTTATCTCTCCCTGTAATAACGTATGAAGGGATGTAGGTATAGGAAGCATTTTTAGGAGCCCTAAATAAGATAAAGCAAGCTTCGCTATTGTAATCAGGGCAAGAAGGGATGAAAGGGGGCCACTTAGACTCAAATTATCTCTTAATGGAAACAAAAATTATATTATATTCATCTGGTAATCTTATGATGTGGAAATCTGAAAACCTCAGCAAAGCCACAGCAGGCACACTGTCCCTATGTATGCATAAAAAAACTGAAGATGGGGTGACAATTTCTGAAACCAAAGCAAGATTTACTGGCTTTGAAGTTCTTCATTAAACAGACACATGCTTTCCTGCTCTGACTCATTCTGCTTCCTATCTCCTATATCAGTTCTCACAACCAGTTTATGGACAAAATTGCATGTGCAGAGACAAACACTACACAATTATCCCTCCCTCATAACTCCCCAGGATGACTAAATGATAAAGCTGTCTTTGTTTGTAGTCTGTAATCAAACTATTATTTTCTCTGATAATATTTTCATTCATCCAGCATACACAATACCAAAATAATGAGCAGAATTGTTTTTCAGGAATATCTTGCAATAAGAATTGCTTACAACAGTAGCTGAAGTGTTATACTTTCCAGCAGTTTCCTTTGAATTCTGATTTGTGATTAAGATGAAGATTGTTTAATTGTGGATTGGAACAAGGAAACTGAAACTGACTGCAAATATTCTGCCATATTTTTCAGGAGAATTCAATTAAGTATTTTGAGCCCTTACCTGTAAACAGTAATAAAAATGTCAGACTCTACACACCAGGGTATTAAAGCAGATGCTGAGACTCATAACCAAATTTTGGGCAGAGTGCAGGGAATCTTATGAAAGAAGAGGGAGATAGAGAGACCTGGAGAGGATAGGAGCTCCACAAGGAGAGAAACAAAAAATCTGGGCACAGGGGTCTTTTTCTGAGTGTGATACTCCAACCAAAGATCATTCATGGATATAACCTAGAACCCCTGCATAGATGTAGCCCACGGAAGCTCAGTATCCAAGTGGGTTCCTAGTAAGGGGAACAGGGACTGTCTCTGACATGAACTCAGTATAGGTTTTTTTTTTTTATCACCTCTCCCCTGGGGGGGTGGGCAGCCTTACCAGGCCACAGAAGATGATGCAGCCAGCCCTGTTGAGACCTGACATACTAGGATCAGATAAAAAGTGAGGAAGCCCTGTGCTATCAGAGGACTAGGAAAAGAGAATAGGTGAAGAAGAAGGAGCACAAGTGGGACTAAGAGGAGACAAGAGATGGGGTTACAGCAGGAATACAAAGTTAATAAATTACAATAGATAGATAGATAGATAGATAGATAGATAGATAGATAGATAGATAGATATCAGAGAAAAGTAGTGCACATCTCAAGTGAAGTAATAACTACCAAAGTACTTGGAAATTATATGCTTCAAAATTGTTTGATAATTTTAATCCCTAAAAATTCAGTGGGGTATAATATTTATCAGTGTAACCCATTCTCAGGATCTCAAATATATTTATGAAATCACTATTAGAACAAAGATTCTGAATACTCCTACACTTAAAAAGTAAATAAAAAGCAGCTATTTGGTTTGGGTTTTTTTTTTATATTCTAAAGTCTTTAGCACATAGACAAACCACTAGAATATTGAGAAATTTCAGATTAAGTAAGTGCATTGTCTATTTTTAAAATAATTTCCTACAGGCCATGAATAAAATGGACAAGACCTCAGAGAAATGTGTTTGAGAATCACATAGTTTTATTTTCTAAGACAATCTAGTCCTCATGTCAAATAGCCTAATTGTCACCAAATGCATAGAGTAAATTTTAGTATATAATGATGACACTGCAGATATTCAATGACTGGCTTATTCTATTATACTCTGATTACAAACAGCATATCCTCATGAGCGGGTTTTTAAAATATACATTTGCAATCACAAGGCCCTTCTTTTTTGTGTGTGTCATTTATCTGGAGCTCATCAAGGAGGTAACTTCCATTTTTCCTAATTGTGTTTCTATTGAGGAAGAACACTTAATGTAAGGCCTACTCTGATGTGTTGTTCAAGTGTACAATACAGTACGGCTAACTATAAACACTGTGCTGTACAGGATATCCCTAGAACTTACCCACTTAGCATGACTGAAGCATAAAATCTGGCAGGAAATGATTTCCCATTTACCTTTCCCCAGTCCTCTATTCTTTGTTTCTGTGACATGAAGTGTTTTAGATCCCTTATATAAACACAATCAGGAAATGTAAGTTCACAGTATTTAGTTTATGTGCTTGTATGGAAACAAATTTGGAAATACATCCACAAAGGAAGAAAACATTAATCAAATTCACAACTTGAAATTTTATTTATGCACCCACTCCCAAAGCTAATTATTTAGTCTAATATGAGCATCTTCCTTAACTAAAGCCTGCATGTAAATATGCTAGAAAAGAAGGAAGCCAGATATTAACAGCTAAAACTGATATTTTTCTTATATAACAGGTGTCACGCTATACAAATATCAAAGCACTGAATCTTCCTAGCATCCCTCTGAGTAAGGACTATGATTTCCATTTTACAAATGGAAAATTACAGTGCTGAAATGTTAAAGACAAGTTTTCTAAAGTTTGGTGGTTTCTGTACAGAAAATGATAAAATAAACAGGCCTTTACTCTATACCATATGGCCTAGACTCTAGATTTTCTTTTTTATTCACAGGGAGAATATTCATAAACTGTTACCCTTGGCTTAATCCTATATCCGGAGTTGTTCCAAATGCTTGTTATTTTTCTATTGAGAATAAATATGACTGATGGAAGATCTTCCCGGATGGTCATGTCATCCAAATGGCACAGTATTCAGTTCCTACACAAAATGAAGCTCCCCCAGGCCAATAAGGCCATCTTTGTTGGAGAATTAAACATACCACAGGGCACTATACCCAAGTATCATGCACCAGGGCTTTTTTTTTCTACCTCTGTCCCCAATCCTTTGTAAAGTTTCTGATCTCCAAGCAAATAAATTAGTAATTTTCAGGTGGTGAGGGTGAGCCTATCCCCTTTCCATAGCTGATGAGATACTCATTAGAGGTAAGCCTTCCTCCACCTAAAAACCAAAAGGAAAAGCCAGTGTGACTAATGTGCTAAAATACTAGATAGCAAAACTAATCTGTGACCTGCTTCCATCTCATCTCCCTCACTAGCTGAGGCTTGAAAGTAATGGCTCATTGAACCTCAGAACTCCTGCATTACTACCTCTAAATTAGGCTAATTGGAGAAGAAGACTTTAAGTGCTTTTTATATCAAATTCTATACATTTGAAAACAATCTTGACTAAAACAGATAAATCAAATAGTAGAAGTCGGTACATAAGAGAAAGTATGACTTTTCCTTTTGTTTCATTCAACAACATTGCTCAAGAACAACACTCTTCCCCCAATGTCCTCTGGTCCTGAAGGTAAATGGAGCCCTAAAGGGTAATCAGAAAGTCCGCTGTACTTATCTGTTCTTAGATGGGCCTGGCAATGTGCTAAGGAACATTTCTGATTGTTTCCATGCCCTGGTATACTCTCTCAGCCAGAATCCCTTCAGTAGTCCATTCAGTGAACTACATCAAGCATTAAGGCTTAAAAGGAATTTCTTTGTTTTGATTTTCACTTTTTGTTTTGTTTTGAGGTTTGAGAAAGAGAGCGACACAGAGAGAGAGAAGATGAGAGAAAGAAAGCAAGAACATGAAGGTGGATGCGTAGAGAGGTAAGGAGGATCTGGAAGGAGTGGGAGTGGGGGAAATATTATTAGAATATATTGTGTAAATATATTTTTAAATTAAAACAAAAATGCAAAGAACAACTTCCTCCCCAAACAGAGAAATAAGTATAGTGAAGACCCAACCATAGAAATATCAGAAAAATGGTACTATACTGTGACATCCAGATTCATAGTAAATAATACATAAGAAAGTATGGGAGAAATATCACACAATGAATACGGTTAAACTCTTTTGGGATACAACTTCATAAAAAATAGTTATGAAATTACAGGAAAAGTCTATTGACAACAAAATTAGACGGTATCTTATACATGCCTAATGCATGCTTGCTTTAGCCATAGAAAAGAGGGTCAGATCCTGACTATTCTTTTTTGTTACATTCTATCTATCTATCTATCTATCTATCTATCTATCTATCATCTATCGATCTATTTGTTTCTTAATTCATTCATTCATTTATTTATTTATCTTACATCCCAGCCAAAGTTTTCCCCCCCTTCCTTTCCTCCCAGTCCCTCCCCACCTCCCTTTCTCTCCCTCATCCACTCCTCCTTCTCCATTTCTCTTCAGAAAAGGGGAGGCCTCCCATGGATATCAACCATCCCTGGCATATCAAGTTGCAGTAAAACTAGGTGCATCCTCGCCTATTAGGGCTAAAAGAGGCAAACCAGTGGAGTAAAGGATCCCAATAGCAAACAACAGCATCAGAGACAGTCCCACTTTTAGGAGTCCCACTTGAAGACCAACCTACTACACAAATGTAACTATGTGCAGAGGGCCTAGGTCAGCCCATGCAGGCTTCCTGGTTGGTGATTCATTCTCTGTGAGCCCTTGTGAGCTTATGTTAGTTGATTCTGTAGGTTTTCTTGTTGTGTCCTTGACCCTTCTGGTTCCTACAATCCTTCCTTCCAATGTCTTCAGGAGGATTACCCAAGCTCCTCCTAATGTTTGGCTGTGTGTCATCTGCATCAGCTGCTGGGTGAAGCCTCTCTGATAATGGTTACATTAAGCACCTTTCTTCAAGTATAGCAGAATATCATTAGCAGTGTCATGGGTGGGCTCCCTCTCATAGCATGAGTCTCAAGCTGGACCAGTCATTAATGGACTACTCTTTCAATTTCCACTCCATCTTTAACCCTGCACATCTTGTAGGCAGGACAAACTGTAGGTCAAGGGTTTTGTGGCTGGGTTGGAAATCTTGCCTGTTACAAGAGCAGAATTTGCCTTTTCTGACTTTACCTGCTATGCCAATACACTTCCCCTGCCCCCCACCTGCACCCCTGCAAAAAATAAAATAAAAAGTTTCTAGTGCGGAATGAAACAGAGTTAACTGGCACACTGACAAGAGTATACAAAGAAACTTTAAGGGAAAAACTCAATACTGAAGAAAGATATGATAATGGCAAGCCGTTTCTAGAACCAAGACTCTTTGACTGCATCAGTGGAATCTGAAAATTCAGCATAGCCCATTGCTGTTCATTATGACCCTAAATCATCTGAAACATTTCAACAACGTTCAGGGTTCAGAAGTGAAAGAAATAAAAGAGAGGGGAATACATTATTAAAGATTCCCATCAGATAATTAAAATGAGTGAAATGTTAACATGCATACAATCTGTCTCTAAATGGAAAGTTTTTTTTTAAACCAGATCAAATAATTTCCTTATAACACATGCCCATGCCCACATACTTAACTAGTGTTTATCTTTAAGAGTGCTTGCGACAGGAGGCTCCAAGATGGCAGTGACCAGCATGCACCATATCCGAAAGGCAGAAGATCTGTAACTTGGAAACTGGTGAGTAGAGAGCTGGATGAAGCCAGAACATCAATACTGAGGCTTCCTGGGTTAGACGGGACAACCTGTGAGCTGGGACATTTTGAGTCCAGGCATGGGCCTCCTTGCTCTGCTGCTGCAGCATCAGCTGCCACTGCCCCAAGCACGAGCCTCCCTGCTCAGTGACTGAGACAGTGGAGGCAGCCCTAGGTACAGGAGTCCCACTTTGCTGCTGCAGCAGGCATCTGCTGCCCCAAGCACAAGTCTCCATGTTCCCTGACTGAGACTGCAGAGGCAGCCCCAACTACAGGCCTCCCTCCAGGGCAGCCAAACAGCAGACACCAATGACAGATCTCCTACAATTTCATTTGCCCCAGGGGGTCCAAATCAGAGAGCAGAGAACCCAGGATGGGAGGGTGGAGGGTGGAGACCCCTGTGCTTTCTGCATAGGCATGCAAGTGAGTGAGTGCAGCTCCAGGTGAGAGCATGCAGAACCCCAGATCCAGGGTCTATCTATGTTAGCAGCCAGACATCAGATCCTTCTCACTCATACACCCACTGTGGGCAACATAGGAATCCCTGGGACAGCATTCTCAACATTGAAGACCCTGTTCTGTTCTATACGTGTCTCCCAGTGGAGTCCAGGCAAACAATTCCTGGAGCCAAAATGGAGCAACCCAGAGAGATCTGAATGTTTGGAGCATAATACAGCCACAGGCCTATGGGCCCCTGAGCCACTCAGAGCATGTGCACAATTACACTGTACCTGCAAAATGGGTTAGCACTCCCACTTGCACTCAACGTTTCCAAGCATCTACACACACTAGCCCCGAGTTCTCCAAGGCACACTTCCACACACACTCTCACGCTTGTGCACATGCACCTGCAACCTTCCTCCCTTAGCTACACCTGAAACATCAACATCCACTTTCAAACCAGTGGACCTCTCTCATCTTCCTGAAGAGTACTCCAGACTCCAGAGACAGACTGACCCAGTCTGAAGTACAGACTCCAGGAACAAACAGCAAAGGTTACAGATGAACAGATGGCTAGAGGTCAGCATAAGAACATCCAACAAAAATCAGGAAGTCACAGCTTCACCAGCAACCCCAAAAATCAATGGATAGTTTAATTCATTAGAAACATAGGAAAAGGATCTCAAATCTATGCATATCCAGTTATTAGAGGCACATAAAGAGGAAACAAACAAATCTCTCAAAGAAATACAAGCAAATACAGCTAAACAAATGGGAGCACATGTAGAGGCACAACTAGTGGCATATAAAAAAAGGAAAGAACAAAAAAAATGGAGGAGATCATGGAAAGACAGGAATCCACATTCAAACAGATAAAGAAAATTTTGCAAGACATGAAAACAGAATTAAAATCAATAATCCTAGAATCTCTCTTGGAGCTAGAGAACTTAGAGAAAAGATCAGGAACCACGAAGGTAAGCATCACCAACAGAATACAAGAGGCAGAAGACAGAATCTCAGACACTGAAGATACAATTGCAGAAAGTGATACATCTCTCAAAGAAAAAGTAAATTGTAAAGTTCCAAACACAAAACATCCATGAAATCAAGGACTCCATGAGAAGACCAAAACCAAGAATAATAGGAACAGACAAAAAAGAGGATTCCAGGCTCCACGATACCGAAAATATTTTTAAGAAAAGCATAGAAGAAAATTTTCCCAACTTTCTCTTTCTTTAAGAGATGTCCTTAAACATACAAGAGGATTACAGAACACAAAATAGACTAGACCATAAAATAAACTCGTTATGTCAAAACACTAAATCTACAGAACAAAGAAAAAATATTGAAAGCAACAACGGAAAATGCCAGGTAACATACAAAGACAGAAGGGCCTCGACAGATGTCATGCAGACTCTAATCGACCACAGACGCCAACACAGACTACTATATCCAGCAAAGCTTTCAATAAACATAGATGGAGAAAACAAAATATTCCATGAACTAAACTAAACTAAACTTAATATATATCTACACAGCAACCCAGCCCTACAGAAGATATTAGAAGGAAAACTATAATCTAATGAAATCAAGAAAACACAAGATACAGATAACTTCACAACAACAACAACAACAAAAATCAAAAGAAAACAAGCACAAAACACACTATCACCTCCAATTCCACAATAAAAGAAACTAACATGCATTGGTTACTATTATCTATCAACATCAACGGACTCAACTCTCCAATAAAAAGACACAGACTAACAGAATGGTTGCAGAAACAGGATCCAACATTCTGCTGCATCCAAGAACCACATCTATGGAACAAAGATAAACACTACTTCAGAGTAAAGGGCTGCAAAAAGAAATTTCATGTAAATAGACTCAGAAAACAAGCTGGAGTAGCTATCCTAATATCTAATGAAATAGACTTTCAACCAAAATTAATCAAAAAAGATGAGGAGGGACACTTCATTCACATCAAAGGAAAAATCAACCTTGAGAAAATCACAGTCCTGAACATCTGTGCCCCAAATACAAGAGCACCTGCACTTGTAAATGAAACAATATTAAAGCTTAAATCACACATGGATCCCAACACCTTAATAGTGGGAGACTTCAACACTCCACACTCATCAAGGCACAGATCACCTAGACAGAAATTAAATAGGGAAACACTAACAATTACAGAGGTCCTAAATCAAATGGACCTAATTAGATGTCTACAGAACATTTCACCCAAACTCAAAAAAAGTATACCTTCTTTTCAGCACCTCACACCTCAAAAATTGACCATATAGTCTGTCACAAAGCAAGCCTCAACAGATACAAGAGGATCAAAATAATTGCTTGTTTCCTATGAGACCACCATGGCCTAAAACTAGACCTCAACAACAACAGAAATAATAAAAACCTACATACATATGGAAAATAAACAACTCTACTCAATGACACCTGGGTCAGAGAAGAAATTTTAAAAGAAAAGAGAGAGAGAGAGAGAGACTTTCTAAAATTCAATTAAAATGAAGACAAAACTTTCCCAACTTTTTGGGACACAATGATAGCTGTGTCAAGAGGAAAGTTCATAGAACTAAGTGCCTTCAGAAAGAAATTTCAGACCTCTCATACAATCAACTTCAAGGCATCCCTAAAAGCCCTAGAAAAAAGGAAGCAGACACACTCAAGAGGAGTAGACAATTGGAAATAATCAAACTCAGAGCTGAACGCAAAAATTAGAAACAAAGAAAACAATCCAAGGATTCAATGAAACCAAAAGCTGGTTCTTTGAGAAAATCAACCAGATAGACAAACCCTAAACCAAATTAACTAAAAAGCATAGGGACACTGTTCAAAAAAAAATCAGAAATGAAAAGGGGGATATAACTACAGGCTCTGAGAAAATACAATCATTAGGTCTTACTACAAAAACCTATATGCCACAAAATTTAAAAATCTAAATGAAATGGACAATTTTCTTGATTCCATTTACCAAATTTAAATTAAAGTCAGGTAAATTAATTATTAAATATTCCTATATCCTCCAACAAAATAGAAGCAGTCATGAAAAGTCTCCCCTTCAAAACAAAAGCCCAGGGCTTTTTCAGATGGTTTCAGCACTGAATTCTACCAGACATTAAAATAAGAGCTAACTTGAATATTCTTTAAACTATTCCACAAAATAGAAACATAAAGAACATTACCAAACTCATTTTATGAGGTCACAGCCACCTTTATACCTAATCCACACAAAGACCCAGCAAGAAAAAGGAACTTCAGACCTATCTCTCTTATGAACATTGATGCAAAAATACTCAATAAAAATACTAGCAAACCGAATCCAAGAACATATAAAAGATATCATCCACGACGACCAAGTAGGTTCATCCCAGGCATGCAGGGGTGGTTCAATATAAGGAAAGCCATCAATGTCATCCACAATATAAACAAACTGAAGAAGAAAACAAAACACATGATCATCTCCTTAGATGGCCAGAAAAGCATTTGAAAAAAATCCAACACTCATTCATGTGTAAAGTCTTAGAGAGATCAGGGATACAAAGCACATACCTGAACATAGTAAAGATAATATACAGCAAGCCTTTAGCCAACATCAAACTAAATGGAGAGAAACTTAAATCAATCCCACTTAAATCAGGGACAAGACAAGGCTGCCCATTGTCTCCATACCTCTTCAACATAGTACTTGAAGTCTTAGCTAAAACAATAAGACAACTAAAGGTAATCAGGGGAATACATATTGGAAAGGAAGAAGCTGAAGTATCATTATTAACAGATGATATGATAGTATACATGAATGACCCCAAATATTATACCCGAGAAATTCTTCAGCTAATAAAAACTTTCAGTAAAGTGGCTGAATAAAAAATTAATTCAAAAAATAATAATAATCAGTAGCTCTCCTGGATACAAAACACAAATGGGCTGAGAAAGAAATTAGGGAAACTACACCATATACAATAGCCACAAATAACATAAAGTACCTTGGTGTGACTCTAATCAAGCAAGTGAAAGACATGTATGAAAAGACTTAAAATCTCTGAAAAAAAAAAGAAATCGAAGATATCAGAAGATAGAATGATCTCCCATGCTCATGGATTAGTTGGATTAACTTAGTGAAAATGGCTATCCTGCCAAAAGCAATCTACAGATTCAATGCAATTCCCATCAAAATACCAAAACAATTCTATACAGAACTTAAAAGAATAATTCTCAACTTCATATGGAAAAACATAAAACCTAGAATTGGTAATAAAAAAAATCCTGTACATTAAAAGAACTTCTGGAGGTATCTCCCATCCCTGATCTCAAGCTGTACTACAGAGAAATAGCAATAAAAACAGCATGATACTGGCATGGAAATAGAATGGTGGATCAATGAAATCGAATAGAAGACCCAGAAATAAACCTACACACCTATGGACACTTGATTTTTGACAAAGAAGCCGAAACCATACAATGGAAAAAAGACAAATGGTGCTGGTCTAACTGGATGTCTACATGTAGAAAATTGCAAATAGATCCATACTTATCACCCTGCAAAAAAATGAAAGTCCAAGTGGACGAAAGACCTCAACATAAAACTAGACACACTAAACCTCTTAGATGAAAAAGTGGGAAAGAGCCTTGAACTCATTGGCACAGGAGACAACTTCCTGAACAAAATACCAACAGCACAGGTTGTAAGATCAGCAATCAATAAATGGGACCTCATGAAACTGAAAACCTTCTGTAAAGCAAAGGACACTATCGTCAGAACAAAACGACTGCCTACAGATGGGAAAGGATCTTCACCAACCCTTTATCTGACAAAGGGCTAATATCCAGAATCTATAAAGAACTCAAAAAGTTACAAAGCAACAAATCAAGTAATCCAATTAAAAAATGGGGTACAGAGCTAAACAGAGAATTCTCTATAGAGGAATATTGAATGGCAGAGAAACACTTAAAGAAAGGCTCCTTAGTCATCAGGGAAATGCAAATAAAAATGACCCTGAGATTTCACCTTATACTCTTCAGAATGGATAAGGTCAAAAACTCAAGTGACAACACATGCTGGAGAAGATGTGGAGAAAGGGGAACCCTCCTCCATTGCTGGTGGGAATGTAAAGTTGTACAACCACTTTGGAAATCAATCTGGCGCTTTTTTCAGACAGTTAGGAATAGTGCTACCTCAAGATCCTGCTGTACTACTCCTAGGCATATATCCATAATATGCACAAGTGTACAATAAAGACATTTGTTCAACCATGTTTGTAGCAACTTTA
The DNA here is from genome assembly GCF_030254825.1 of Meriones unguiculatus. Taxonomy (NCBI): domain Eukaryota; kingdom Metazoa; phylum Chordata; class Mammalia; order Rodentia; family Muridae; genus Meriones; species Meriones unguiculatus. The sequence continues at coordinate 143,693,266 of NC_083369.1, read as the reverse complement.
TTCATAATAGCCAGAATCTGGAAACAACCCAGATGTCCCTCAACTGAGGAATGGATGCAGAAATTATGGTACATTTACACAGTGGAATACTACTCAGCAATTAAAAACAAGGAAATCATGAAATTTGCAGGCAAATGGTGGGAACTGGAAAAGATCATCCTGAGTGAAGTGACCCATAAGCAGAAAGACTTACATGGTATATACTCACTTATAAGTGGATATTAGTTATATAATATAGGACAAACCTACTCAAATCCATACTCCTAAAGAAGCTAAACCAGAAGGAAGACCTTATGGAATTTGTTCAATCCTCACTTAGAAAACAAATGGGATAGACATTGGAAACCTGAGTAAACAAGGAACAGGACAAGAGCCTACCACAGAGGGCCTCTGAATGACTCTACCCAGCACAGTATGGAAGCAGATGCTGAGACTCATAGCCAAACTTTGGGCAGAGTGCAGGGAATCTTACGAAACAAGGGGGAGACAGAAAGTCCTAGAGGGGAGAGAAGCTCCACAACAAGAACAACAGTACCAAAAATTCTGGGCCCAGTGGTCCTTTCAGAATGGATACTCCAACCAAGGACAACACATGGAGATAACCTAGACCCCTTGCTCAGATGTAGCTCATGAAAGCTCGGTCTCCAAGTGGGTACTCTAGTAAGGGGACCAGGGGCTGTCTCTGACATGAGCACAGTGGCTGGCTCTTTTTCACCTTCCCCTGGGTAGAGTGAAACTGTACCAGGCCACAGAGCAAGACAATGCAGCCAGTCCTGATGAGACCTAATAGGCTAGGGTCAGATGGAAGGGGAGGAGGGCCTCCCCTATCAGTGGACTTGGGGAGAGGCATGGGAGGAAAAGAGGGAGGGAGCGTGGGACTGGGAAGGGATGTGGGAAAGGATACAGCTGGAATACAAAGTGAATAAATTTTAATAATAAAAAATAAATAAATAACAAAAAAATTAAAAATTGGGGGGGGGAAGGTACTTGCAATGCACCATAATAAAATTTTGAAGCAATACTATGCAAATTAAGACATTTTTTAAGAAGATACAAGAAATGGTTTAGGAATTGCTTTCTAGGTCACAAATGAAAAAGGTGTAGGAAAGACATTCATAGTTGGAACAAATTATCATTTTAGATACAAATTCCCTGAAGTGGTGATAACATTATCTAAGCTTTGAAATACAACGCAAATACCTTATCACATGTGAAGAGATGCTATCTCCAAATCTCTGAAATTTAAATTTCTAGACTTCTTTGCTTTTGGTTTCTGCAGATTTATTATCTGAATGTAAGTTTTAAAGGAAAGCTTAAAACTCTCTGGAAAAATAATCACCTATAAAAGTCCAATTCCACTGTCTTTCAAGGTAGTAAAATCCCATGTGGGATGCCCGGTGGTATACAAGCACCTTTAAGGTTGAGTGATGACAACCAGGAGATTTTGTGTATACAGCACCTGCCTGAACAAATCTTCCTTCACACTTCAAGATGGACATGAAGTAACAAGCAATGTGGTGCATTTTTATGCTACCAGCTTTAGAAAGTTCAACACACACACACACACACACACACACACACACACATTTAACAGAGCTCACTGTAAAGATGCTCTTTATTTCCTCTAGAGATGCAGAATACCTCTTCAAACACTGTCTCAGCAGAGACAGAATTAAGATTTCTTTTACTTGCCTTTGTGTAGAAATACCTTTCATCCAACAGGAGATAGAAAAATGACCTTTATGATCAGACACAAATACTTCCCCCCACCTCACATATGCACACTTACTTATGCCTTTTTCTTTCTTTCTTTCTTTCTTTCTTTCTTTCTTTCTTTCTTTCTTTCTTTCTTTCTTTCTTTCTTTTCTTGCATGCTTGCTTGTTTTCTTAAGCATTCTTAAGCATCAATATTTTCTGGTCAGACGTGGATATACACCACAGATTCCCTAACAACTATACTGAATTACAAGTTGGAATACGGCAGTGGAAATTTGCCTTACAGAAATTCCTACTGTCAAACAGCAATGCTTACTGAGTCATTTGCTCCTCTAACTGCCTAGAAAATGGCCTCTTCCAATGAACTAAATGCCATTTCAAGTTGCCTGAGAAATCTAATGCACCTCTTTCTACCATTCAATCTGTTCTCTTTTCATATGTAGCATTAGCCCTATTATACTTAATTCCACACCCACACAGGCTGCTACCTAGGCAACAGCATTCCCAGATAGCATTGATGAAACCAAAAATTTATCCATTGTTGTGAGTCAAATGAGTGACTAGTATAATCAAATATATTAAAATTGACTCTTATAACAGCTATAAATGGAATTTTATAAAAATAGCTAAAACCTCAGTGTTCAAAAGGTAGGGTTTGTATGTGCAGGGAGGTATTTTGTCAGCTGTCAAACCATTATGAGAAGGTCTGTATAAGACAGTTTTGTCTACCTTCACAATTCAAGCAGAAACTGAAAGGTACCAATGGTTCCAGAGGACTTTTCTTCTTTAGAAGAAATGTTAGTTTGGGGTCTTCCAAAAACAAATACCAAGTTAAGGTTTGAATACAATTTATTTGGTAAGTGGTCCTGGGCAGAATTCATAAGAGGAAAGGAAGAAATGAGATGTGATTGGGGTTGGGTAGGGCCTTATCAATGCTTTAATGAGCTATTTACTGCTGTGAACAACTGGGGCACAATCCCACCTGATACCTTCTGAAAATGAGACAAATCACATCTCAAAATTGTCTGGCTGATGGTGGAGAAAAGTCATTTATCTTCCTATTCCTATCTTGAAGGTTGAAGGTCATTCTCATGCCTTAAATGTCAGATATTGTGGCCCATCCTGTTAGGGAAAGGAGAGAAGTGTGTGTGAGAGAGATTCCTGCCCCAGCAAAGAAATACAAAAGCCTTGCTATCTGCTACTGGAACCATCTGCAGTGACCTCCAGAGCCTCCACTGCAGTGCTGAAGACAACTAGAAACATAATGAAATTCCAAACCAATCAGTGTTGAAAAACACTGATTAATAAAATTTGTAAGAGTTTCCAACATGCAGCCAAAAGAACATTATTTGAAATGGGGCAAATGGGAAAAAAAAGAGTGCAGGTTTTATTCAGAGCCTGTACGAAGAACACTGACTTTTTTTCACAGTTCAGAAAAAAAATATAATGTATTCTCTGAAGGTGACATTTTGACAATGGCATATATATAATTTAGGTCTTTACAGGGCACAAAAGGAGGTGGCATGTTGAAAGGAAAAAGAAGCTACCACATGAACTAAAAAATGTCAAAAGGAGGCTCACCCCACCCGACTCCCATTCAAGAAAGGCAGGAGTCTCCACTTTACCCCATTGAAATAATCTCTGTCAACTGGATGTTAAATGGTTGCCAAAAATATCAACAGTCAAGAAGAGCAGCAATGTACCAAGGGTGGAAAGAAGATGAGTCTAGGGCATTGTGGAGATGTGGTAAACCATCTAATTCCAGCAGCAACATCTGTCATAACAGGACAAGCCCTTCACTCACCTTATCTACACTTGCTTAATTGCTATACATAGCAGAGAGACCCTGGAAAATGGGAAAGGACAAAAGTAAGATAGCTCTGTGTTCAAGCCCAAGATGTGCAGGTCAAAAACCCAACCAGCCACCCAGAGGTTGCTAAAGGAGAAGATACAGGAAAAAAAAAAAAAAAAAAACTATGACCAAAAAAAATGACAACCTGACAAAGCACAGCATTTTGTGTAAGACTTTTCTAACTTATCTGTGGTTTAGTCTGTACATCTATAACTTGGGGATAATACTGACACATACCTTAGAAATTTTCCAACTTAAAGGAAGTGATATTTGCAGTGTTTTCAAGACTGTGCCCAGCATACTATAAAGTAGCTTTGGAAGAGTTGAGGAGTTGGGCCTTGCAAAGGTCTGAAGACAGACACTGTAGTGGGTTTGGAGAGTAAGATGTTGAAAAAACAAAATGCTAGAGGGAGAGGAAAGAGGTAGAATAAGTAACTGAATATGTTATAATCTCTATAAATTCTGTTTAAGAATTTCTAATAATAATATAAATTGTTATATCATGATTATTTACATAAGTCTGAATTATCTGCTAGAATCTGAACTCCTTTATGAGCCCATTCTTATTGAGCTCAACATATGTGTCAAGCATAATTCTAGGCACTAAAGTAGAACATGCATACTACTGTGACCTCAGATGACTTATGTTACCATGAACACTATCTGGCAGAAAGATGCAGGTAAATGTAATATAAGAAAAGTTGTCATGAAAGCTGGGGGGGAAATACTAAGCAGAAAAAACTTCCAAAGAGAGTGAGGATGATCTAGGAAGTCTTTGCTAGTGGTAATAATTGAACACAGAGCATATGAAAGTGGAAGACTGCATAGCTATTGAAAGAAGCATCTTTGACAGTAAGATCACTAAAGAGTGTTATAAAGAATGAGGGAATCAAAGAGGGAAAGTGTATTAGGCAAACCCTAGGGCACAATGCATTCTCCTGAGAAGCTTTGCAAAGGACAAATTCCAGGCTGCAACACTAAGAAATTTAATCTGCATCTGAGGATGAAACCCAAACAGAATGAATGTCTTACAGATTCCTTGGATAATAGATAGGGAGCAAAATATGACTGCTATTTAAGAATACTAACATTGACCCTAGCCTATCATGTCTCATCAGGACTGGTTGCATTTGTCTTCCTCTGTGTCCTGGCCTATCAGCGGACTAAGGGAGGGGCATAGGGAGAGAGGAAGGAGGGAGGGTGAGATTGGGAGGACATGAGGGAGGGGGGCCACAGCTGGGATACAAATTGAATGTATTGTAATAAATGATAATTAAAAAATGCAAAAAAAGCAAAAAAAAATAATACTAACATTGACTGTGAGATGAAAAGCCACAGAAGATTGTGAACAGAGAAGGGACATGATTTGTAGTTTCTAAAGCTCTCTGGTTGCTACATATGGAATGAGCTGACTGAGAGAGACGAGTGACACAGCAAAAACAGTTAGGAAGCAAAACATTGTCATTGATTTTTCTGTAGCCACAGCACTGAGCACATTTGCAGCCATAAAATTAATATCCCAAAGACAATCCCTCTGGCTGAAACCTCCGGATCTGTGAATGGTTTAGCACCGGGGTTCCTTGAGAGAGTTGCTACATAAAATGCAGTATGTCCAGTTACATTCTAATTATGGATTGAAAACTCAGAAAGTCTCAGAATTGCCAGATATACATAAACTAAAAATTGATTCCAATTCAAGTATACTTTCTTTAATTGTGTGTCTGTCTTCCTCCCCCCAACTCTCTCTCTCTCTTTCTGTGTGTGTGTGTGTGTGTGTGTGTGAGTGTGTGTGTGTGTGTGTGTGTGTGTGTGTGTGTGTGTGTGTGTTTAAACTGGACCCCACCTTTGTTTTCTCTATCTGGCAGTTCTATCCCTAAGGCTTAGTCAGAGGAAATTCTCCCCCCCCCCCATAATTATCAGATACAGAAACAAAGCACTGTTCTTGTGGATCTCTGTTGTCTTCATCCTATATTATATTTAAGGATCCAGTGCCTACCCAGAATTACATACACTGATCTATCCTTTTGTTGTCTCACCGACTAGAATGGGAACAGAAGAGGAATTCATCACTGTATTACCTGCACTACAGAACAGCATATAGTTCATGCCCAGCAAATATCCATAGCAGGAAGGAAGGGGAAAGCAAGCATAGGAGGGAGAAAGAAAATAAATCAATACTGCATGGGAAGGAAATCAGAAAAAGTGATGACAAGGCAGATGTTTTCTGGGGGGAGGAAAAGGATTTTAGAAAGCTCTGTTCTGAGGGATTTTTTTCCCCTTCCTGGGGCATAGGAATCAAAGTTATGCTCCTAAAACTGTAGGAGATAGAATTGGGCAGAAATTTCAGTGAGAGGGCAGGGGAAACCTTTAGAAATGTAAGAATGATAAACAGGGGAAGGAAATGGTTGGCAAGTATGATTTGGAAAGAGGCTCACTTAGTGAGTTTGCAATTATCACTAAGCAGGCTCAGCATCAAGAAATGGCAGACAGTTTGGGTAAAAGGCTAGGTTTGAAAGTGCTGAAGTGTCTAGGATCCCAGAAAACTGATTCCTAATTCAAGATAACCAAAGATTTGAGGTTTATTAGAAAATAAGCAGATCGTGGGAGAAAATATTAGATTTATCCCTGAAGAATGAGAAGAAAAAAATGAATCTCAGTGCAGAAGGCTGTAAAGCAAAAATATTGCAGTTAGAGAAAATATTTTGAAAGTATGAGTCATTGGAAAGGGTGATGTGATATCAGAGTTGGGAATCCCACCCTTGTCATTTTATAACTGTGTAATTATGGTAAGTTGCTTAATATTTCTGTGTCTCAATTCCCACATCTGTAAAAGCTGATCATATAAATTTTGTTAAGTTAATTAAATAATTTCATGTATGTACAGAACTTACATCAATATATATTGGGTAGCTTGTGTCCACTATTAGCAGTACAGGATATGAATTCTTAAATGAAAATGAGAGTGATAGAAGAAGCTCAAAATTAAACAAAAATTTAAATAAAAATTAAATTCTAATTTAAAAAAATAAATAAGTTTCCTAATAAGAAACAAAAAAGACCAGTTCCAATGAAAATGAAAAAGTAGAAGCGTACAGCCAAAGTTACACAGAGAAATTCTGTCTTGACAAAACATAAAAAAGAAAGAAAGAAAGAAAGAAAGAAAGAAAGAAAGAAATTTTAGAAATGAAACCTATAGAAAGCAAACAAAAGCCTTTCATTATTTTTAATTTTTTTTACAATTTTTTTTTCATTTTGTACCCTGATTGTAGCCCCTTGTCTCATCTCCTCCCAGTGCCACCCTCCCTCTTTCCCTCTATTCCTTTCTCCTAGTCCACTGAAAAGGAGAGTCCTCCTCAGTGGTGGAAGAGAGGGAACAGGACAGGAGCCTATCACAGAGGTCCTCTGAAAGGATCCAGCAAACATAAGATGGAAGCAGATGCAGACTAACCACAAAACTTTGGGCAAGAAGTCTTACAGAAGAGTTGGGGAGTGAGAAGGACCAGGAAGGGACAGGAGCTCCACAGAAGACCAACAAAGCCAAAAAGGAGGCCCTGCAGAAACTGATGCACCAAAGAAGGACCATGGATGGAGAGGACCTCAATGTTCAGATATAGCCCATAGGCATCTCAGTCTCCACATGGGTCACATAGGAAAGGGAACAGGGGCTATCTCTGTCATGAACTCTGTTGTCTGCTCTTCGATCACTTTCCCCTGGCAATGTGGCCTTTCCAGGCCACAGAGGAAGAGGATCCAGACAGTCCTGATTAGACCTGATAAACAAACGCCTTTTAACAACAGAATTGATTAATACCTACTTTTAGACTATCAGCAATTCTATTTTCAAAGATAACATTTTCAATAACTCTGCTCATAAAGGATCAGATATTCACTTTTCATTTTAAGTTTGCATTTTGTTTTTGTTTTGACAACAAGATCTCCAGGCTAGCTTATAACTCCTTCTAATCTTTTGTATGTATGCTTGTGCATGTGTTTAAATTCTTGGGCCTGGTTGTAGATACACACATGCCATGGTGTATGTGTGGTGGTCAGGAAACAAACTTGGGTGTCTACCTTGTTTGAGACAAGGTCTCTTTTTCTGCTCACTGGTAGGTATACATGGATAGATGGCTTGTGTCTTTTTAGAGATTCTCCTGTGTCTTCCTCTCATCGAGTGCTAGGATTATAGATGTGCAGTACTGTCTCTGGCTTTACATGGATCCTATGGATCTGAACATAAGTCTCACACTTGCTCACCAAGTACCTAACCAACTTCACCATTTCCTGGACCCCTAGCATAGAGCTCTTAATCTTTCTTTCTCAGCTTCCTGAGTGCTAGCGTTATAAACTTTTACTCTCAAAACTTCTAAGGTGATTGGCTGGCTCTTTGATCACCTCCACCTGAGGGGGAAGCAGCCTTTCCAGTCCACAGAGGAAAACAATGCACGCAGTTCTGATGAGACCTGATAGGCTAAGGTCAGAAAGAAAGGGAGGAGGACCTCCTCTATCAATGGACTGGGGGAGGAGCATGGGTGGAGAAGAGGGAAGAAGAGTGGGATTGGGAGGGAATAAGGGAAGGGGCTATAGCTGGGATACAAAGTGAATAAACTGTAATTAATAAAAATGAAAAATACTAAAACTTCTAAGGTATTATAACTACTAGAAAACAATGGTTTTAAATCTTTGTATTAGTGTGTATTATGCTAACAATTCATTAAGTATTTCTCAAACAAATGGATAAAATAAGCAAATACCAAGGATATTTATAGCCTTTACTGTTTATCATTTCTTAAATTGAATTTATTTTTAATTAGGTGTACATGTATGCATTTTGGTCAAGTATGTACACACAAACACAGGTGCTCATAGACGCTAAAAGTGGTGATCATATACCCTAGAGCTAGAGTTACAGGTGGTTGTGAGCTGATGGGGATGCTGGCAAAAGACCTAAGGTCATCTGCAAGAGAAGTAAATGCTTAACTGTTAACAACTTAAATTCTACCCATGCAACAATAGTCTAAGAATACAGGCTTGTTGCCAAGAGAAGCAATCCAAGCTTTGAGGTTTTAGGGAACCACTGAAAATATGCAGAGATCTGAATTTCTACTTAACAGGCTTTCCTCCCACATCATTTGCTGAATTCTGATGCTGCAGAGGATAGCAAACGGATAAATAAAGTTGACTAGATTGCCATGGTGAGCAGTTGACAAGTTTGGAATGGATCACAATAGAGGAACTCCACAGACTATCCAAGATTCTGAGCTGGAACCCTTGAAGAGCTATTTTTAGAAGCATTTAAGAAAACAATAGATAGGTAAACATTTTTTTTAAAAACATAACCCATAACCAAAACTTAAGTACATTTCCCCAGTTAAATTGATAATCATCCCCCTTTATGTACCTTGGAGAGTAAAAGATGGATGAAATCTCTGAAGAAAAATGGAATGACCTAGACCCTCTGAAACTTCTCATATACAATATCTGAAATTTAATCAAATATTAATAGACATAAAATCTTTGTGTGTGTTTGTGTGTGTGTCTTGGTTTTGTTGTTGTTCTTTTATTTGTGTAGGTTTTTGTTCGCTTCTTTTTTAAAGTGTGATAAATAATAAATAAAAGCAATAACCCATACATTTAAGAAGCGTAGTATACTCCAAGAAGACAAAAGACAAAGAAAATTAAAGCTGTGCACATAATAGTAAAACCAGCAAGAATCAAACACAAATAGAAAAAATTTTAAATTATACATTGAAAACTGCATGAATGTCAAATATTATGACCTATAGCTAACTTTTCTAAGGAAGTGATAGAACCCAGAAGGTAATGGAATGACACTTCTAAATTGCCAAGAGAAAAGAACTGCCAACTTCAAAGGTAATACAAAGTAAAATATTCATCAAAATGTAGGTGAAATAAATAAATATGTCTGTTAGCAAAAACTGAAAAAAAAAAAATCATCACCAGCAGGCCTACTATTCAAAAAACACTAAAAATAAATTATCTTAAAAGAGAAAAATAGTTTCAGAGAGAAATGTGGAAATACAAAGCAGAATTACATATGTGTGTGTGTGTATGAGATCTTAAAATATATATAAAGCAATGTAAATGTTTTCTTGAGTTTAAAATATTTGTACAATTAGATTTCATAATAGTATCCCAAAAGACAAAAAAGAAGAAAATGAACCCTTCCATGATTCTAAGAGGGTCAGAAAAGTAGACAAAATAAAACACATGTTAAGCTAATTAAATCAAGGAGGCATGCTATAGATATTACAGTACAACAATTATTAAAGAGATAGTAAATATGTGCAACTAGCTAGCTAACTAAGAGGAGAAATTCAATAATAGAAAAGTTGAAATGTTATCCAATCGAATGGTAAAAATAAGAGAACAGTCTACAAAACAGGGAGATAATTATAAATATAATATAGAGTAATATAGAAAGAATATGAACTCAAATATATCAATAATGGCATCAAATGTAATTGGTCATCATGGATTAAAAGAACAAATCCCTAATACATGCTTGAATAAAGTTATGCAGAAAACACATACCATGCAAACTACCCGAAAGGAAGTATTAGTATCCTGAGATCAAAGTATATATTAAGATAAAATAATATTTGAGATTAAGAAAGATGTTTGACAACAATAATATGGTTAATCTACCAGGATGATATTAAAGGAAGCCAACAGCACAGCTTCAAAATGTGCTAAACAAAATTTTACACAACTAAAAGGAGAAATAGACAAAGACATAATAATAAAATAGTTACACTTAATTGGTCATTTGTACAGTAGAAAATTAAACTTTTATAAGTAATATTTTCTTAAAAATTTTTCAGTCCATTGTTTTTTTTTACTTACTGCATCAATTGGCTGCACAAACTCCATCCTTTTAAGACTGTATGTCAAGGGTTTTTCAACCAACGACTTAAATAGAACTGTAACTAACAGTGCCATAATACACGTTAAGAAATAAAATATAATCAACTTAAATCAAATGGTAGAATAAGGTAAGAAAGTACACTAATTAAGTCATTTCTTAAAATAAAATATAATAGTCTCTTTGTGATGAAATAGTACATTTAGAAACATCACATGGAAATTGTAATTATAGAACAAGACACAAAACAAGTACATGAACATGTTTAATTATCAGAACACACAAAACAATAGAGAAAACTTAAAGATATGTAAACCAAACAAGTCCATTATAACTCAAAATAAGATTAGTATACTTCTACCAACAACCAATTATTAGGTAGCTTTGATTGATTCTTCCCATAAGAACCATGATGCCCCAGGTCCCGCCTCTGAGAAAAAGGTATCAGACGGGTCTGATGCTCTTTGGGTGGATGACACCTAAATGAACATCGGTACAAAGTCCCAATTTATTTCTAATATCAGAGATCAGACCTCTACTCTTGCCTGATGCGTCTAAAACAAAAAGGGGGAACTGTAGAGAGCTGCGGAATGCTATGCCTTAAAGATGGAGCTGATTTCTGCCTTCCACCTTCCCGGTGGTGAGTGCTCTCTGTCACAAACAACTCCACATTTGGCTAAGGCTGAGGATCTGGCCTGCTTCCATGTATGTGGACCTATCTGCATTGCCCACATAGCACGCTGGGGTTGGCTACCCAGAGGCTATTTAAGCTGTGGGCTGGCTTTCCCCAGGGTCAGAAGATTGTTCAAGGTTCCTGAATAAACTGCATTGAAAAAAAAAAAAAAAAAGAACCATGAGGAAAAGATGACAAAAACATTTTTATTAGTTTTCTTTAATAGGGTCTCATTATGCTACTTCAAACTCACAGCAATACTTCCTTTTGTCTCAAGCTTCCAGAGTGCTAAGATCACGGGAGGATGTCACCACGCTTGGCTCAACAAAATATTTTTTTAGTCAATTTAAATGGTTCATAATATTGACAAGAAAAAGAAATATTACCTGAGCCAAATTCAGGTGAGAATGGATGTCCTCAGAAATGAATCTTGTGTTTAGAGTCTATATTCCAAGAAGTGACTGATGGTCCTGAAAGGAGCAGCTAAGAAGCTAAGTAGTAATTCATTAAACATAGTGAAGATGAATGAACAAACAGTGGCATGGAGAGCATCTATGGAATGCAGGGTGGTGTTAAGGGAATAGCAATTAACCTTCCTCACTGTCATGTGAATCTGTTATGATTAGTATGAGTAAGAGCACATAGACTTTTTTTTTCCTTTTTTTTATATTTCACAAGGACTATGCATGGTGATAACCTAAGACCTCTGCATGGCAGTTCAGTATCCAAGTGGGTTCCATTGTGATGGGAACAGGGATTATCTCTGACATGAACTGATTGGTCTGCTCTTTAATTACCTCCCCGTGAGGGGGAAGCAGCCTTACCAGGCCACAGAAGATGACAATGCAGCCACTCCTGATGAGATCTGATAGACTAGGATCAGAAGGAAGGAAAAGAAGACCTCCCTATCAGTGAACTTGGGGAGGGACATGCATGCAGAGGGTGGAGGAAGGGAAGGATTGGGACCAGAGGAGGGAGAGAACCACAGGAGGGATACAAAGTGAATAAAATGTAATTAATAAAGAAAAAATAAAGGAATAACTGTAAAAATAAAAAAGAGCACATAGACTGTTGCATGGACCATAGGTTATCTGCTAATCTAGTCAACCTCTAAAACTGAAGAGACATGATTCAGACACTTAGTGACTCTAAGCATCTTGCTGAAGCAAAGGAGATTCTTCTCTAGAGACAGTAACATTTCCAGGTCTGTAAAGAATTGTGTTGGCAATTTGATGGGAATTGCATTGAATCTGTAGATTGCTTTTGGTAAGATGGCCATTTTTACTATGTTAATCCTGCCAAGCCATGAGCATGGGAGATCTTTCCATCTTCTCATATCTTCTTCTAAGATTACTTCTACCAACACTTTTTTCCCAAATAAGTCGTCTAACATGCATGCAGAAGCAGGCAGGCTAGAGAAAAGATAACATGAGTTAATATGAACAGGAATAAACAAGAAAAAGGGCATAACAGGAAAGGATATGAGAGTTATAAAACAAACAGCTTAAAGTACAATGTATGCCACATTTGGAGAATTATCGAAGACAAGTATAAGCTATATAAAAGAATCAATGTTCTGCTCTATACACCAAAAGTCTGTGTGTCAAGTCCAAAATTAAGTGGATGATCTCTGAACATTGGTATGTAAAATTATCAATTCATTTACTTAATAGGCATATACTGAGATATTTTTCTGTGTAGGCTACTATTAGACTGGAAGGGAAATAGGAAGATAAATTAGACACTGGTGCTCTGTTATCAAGGAATATATGGTTTATAGCCACATTCATCACATAAATTATTCTAGTCAAAAAAGCTATAACTGAAAATGCCTCAAGATTTTCTTGTGTTGTCTTCTAAAAGGTGGAGAAAAAGAAGTTGTGATGCTAAAATTATATGTTCCTAAATCAGCGCTAGAGGAGAGTTGCTAAAGACGGATAGATGGGAAAGAGACCATCATTACTATAGATAAGACTCAAGACAGTGCTGTTTTCCTCCAGTGAAGATTCTCCTGTAGGTGATGAGTACAAAAGATGGTCACTTTAATCTTGAATGCCAAAAGAAGAGCCACAACCATTCATAACCCAGAGTGCAGTGGCTTTAGTGCAAGTACTGTGATCACCTAGCACTTCAGGTCAGCACTATTATTCAAACCACATTAAAAAAAAAACACACGTTAAGAACATGGTCCTAACTACATTTGAAGCTCTATTGATTTGGGGACTGTGAAAGCAATATATTTCTTTGCACTTTCTTTAAAATGGGAAACTGCTTCAGAAATTCTCGGATAAAATAACCTAGTTTCAATACTGAGAGGATGGATGAATTAAAGTATAAGTTACTTAACATCCAACATAAACATCCCTCCTAGCGTTTGGAGCTTGGAAAGGAACAGTTATTTCTCAGAACCATGGACTTCTACTTGGCACATTCATGAACAAAGAGGCTGAAAACTAGTCTGTCAGAAGAAGGCCTGCCCTGCATATTCTTGTTATTTGTTCCAAGTATACTACTGATATATTGTTTATAACAGGGCAGGAGGATTAGGGATGTGGCTCAAGGGCATGACCCTTGCATCCCTGAAATTTTGCATTCAATTTGAAGTAGTGCATAGAAAGTAAAGAGGAAAGGTACCTAGAAAGAGTGAGTCTGAGCCCACAGCCCCTCCGTGGGGCCACAGTAGTAATACATGTCTCATTTACAGTTATTGGCTTATGATCAGACACTGAAGGAAGGATTCTGCTCAGCTTTTGGAAATCACCACCAATGAGGTTGTCTTATGTTCCCATGGCACATCAGTGGCCTCCATGCACCACCAAAAGGGATCACATGCTGAAACAACACTAGAACCATAGCATAGTGGATTAGAATTAGCCTACTTCAGCCAACCACAAGCAATGCTAGGTGATGCTTACTGGAATAAAATTCTGTATACTAGAGCTATTCTAGAATTCTGTGACATGCCTAACTATAAGGATTGTCTTAGTTAGGGTTTCTATTTCTGTGAAGAGACGCCATAGGACCATGGCAATTCTTATAAAGAAAACTTTTAATTGGGGCTGATTTATAGTTCAGAGGTTTACTCTTTTATCATTATGGCAGGAAGAATGTTGGCATGCTGACAGACAGGATGCAGAAGAAGGAGCTGAGAGTTCTACATCTTGATCTGTGTACAGCAGGATAAGTCTATGAGCCAATGAGCTTGGTCTTGAGCTTTTGAGACCCAGAGGCCTGCTCCCTGGTGACACACTTCCAACAACAAAACCACACCTAAGCCAACAAGGCCATACCTCTTTGTAGTGCCACTTCTTATGGACCTTTGGGGGCTATATTTATACAAACTATCACAGGATTGTTAGCATAAGCCCAGTTTTAGGTTTCACCAGCCTGGAATTTTTAAATTATAATGTAAAATCCTAAGCTCATAATTCAGTACAACTCCCATTCAGTAGAAACTGTGTACTGTGCTATGCTACCTGATGTTGTAGTAGTGTTGTTAAAGGCAGACCCTTGTCCAAACAGACCAATCTTGAACTAGATTATCTCAGTCTCACAGCCAGAGGGACCTGCACACCTTCAGGAGCACACTGAGGCTCATGCCACAATTGTCAGTGAAGCAGCTGAAATTTGAGTTCGTTGAATGAAGTTCAGGACCTTGCCTGGTACAGAACTTGATCAGAAACTCTTTACAAGCCTTGGCTCCTGTGCTGCAAGATACAGCTGTGCTGCCCTGGGTTGGTTGAAGAACAGGTAGTGGAGATAGCCAGGCCATCAAAGCTCATGATAAGTTGGGCTGCAGCTCGTTCTCATTCCCAAAGCCACATGGGGCCTGTATTGTATATTAGGAGGGGTAGAAGTTCACTAGGCCTACTTCAAGGATAGATATGATTGAAGGTGAAACCTGAATTTATACCACAGTGCACAAGTCTCAGGCTAATTCTAGAGTTGTTCAGGAGCTCTCTTATCCTTGGCCTGAATCTAAGGTTTTCACACTATACTGCATGCTTGGTCTCACCACAATAAGATTTACCCTGGGATTTGAGACAAAGACTCGGTTAGACTTTCTGTACTCCTTTTCAGAGGCTGAAATCATGCACCCTACGCTATCACTGAGGTAGAAAAATGGGGGTGGTTGAGGCAGTTTCTCATTCTCAACAGGCCCAAGGCAATTCCAGATTCTTAGTCTACTCATGGGCATTGGCCTAGCAGAAAAACATTCTGGCTTTGCTCAGCTCTGGGTTTTATCTTGGCAGCCTTAGTCTTCAATTTCAAGTCTAAGGACTGAATTTACTTCTTCTTCCCTTCATCAACAGGTAGGTGTCTTTCTCCTCCCCGGGCTGTCTGGAGTTGTGGAAGGAGTGATAGAGACAGTATTCCATTTCTGCTTTCTCCAATACATCCTTTGTTTTGTTCATTCAGTTGATAAGAAGGATTGAACTCAAGGTGAGATTCTTTAGACTTTCAGTTGATTGTTATATGGAATATTATAGACTATTATAAAACCAGACTGAATCCACAATGTCAATGGCTCCTAAATTTCTTAAAGTAATAGTCATCTGGGTTATCATGTTTGTCTCTAATATACATGGGAACTAAACCAAAGTTGAGTCAGAAGAAGAAGAAGGAGAATAAGAAGAGGAGGAGAAGAAAGAGGAGAAAGAAGAAAAAGAGGAGGAAGTTAAAATAGAATGTCTAGTTTTGATAATTTGAAAAAAGGATCAGGGGGAGTGGATGTCAGACAAAAAAAAAAAAAACCTGTAAAAATATCTGAATTCTAGGGTATTCCCCACTTTTTTTTCTAGCCGATTTAATGTGTCTGGTTTTATGTTGAGTTCTTTGATCCACTTGGACTTCAGTTTTGTGCAGGGTGATAAGTATGGATCTATTTTCATTTTTCTACATGTAGACATCCAGTTGGACCAGCACCATTTGTTGAAGATGCTATCTTTTTTTCATTGTATGGTTTTGGCATCTTTGTCAAAAATTAGGTGTCCATAAGTGTGTGGGTTTATTTCTGGGTCTTCTGTTCGGTTCCATTGATCCACCATTCTGTTTCTATGGCAGTACCATGTCCAAAAGAGGCTCAAGTACACAAAAAGGAAATTTGCTCAACCATGTTTGTAGCAGTTTATTTGTAATAGCCAGAAGCTGGAAACAGCCCAGATGCCCCTCAACTGAAGAGTGGATGAAGAAATTGTGGTACATCTATACAATGGAGAATTACTCAGCAATGAAAAATAAGGAAATCATGAAATTTGCAGGTAAATGGTGGGACCTGGAAAGGATCATCCTGAGTGAGTTGTCCCAGAAGCAAAAAGACACACACGGTATATACTCACTCATATAAACATACAACATAAGATAAACCCACTAAAATCTGTACATCTAAACAAACTAAGCAAAAGAGAGGACCCTAACTAAAAGGCTCAATCCACATCCTGAAAGGCAAAGAGGATGGACATCAGAAGAAGAAAACAGGAAACAACCTAGGAACCTGCCACAGAGGGCCTCTGAAAGCCTCTGCCCTGCAGACTATCAAAGTGGATGCTGAGCCTGATGGCCAACAGTTTGGCAGGGTGAATGGAATTTTATTTAAGTGGGAAATAGCAAGAGCTGGAGAGGACAGGAACTCCACAAGGAGAGCAAAAGAACAAGAAAATTTGAACACAGGGAACTTCCTAGAGACTCATACTCCAACCAAGGACTATTCATGGAGATAACCTAGAACCCCTGCACAGATGTAGCCCATGGCAGTTCAGTGTCCAAGTGGGTTACATAGTAATGGGAAGAAGGACTGCCTTTGACATAATCTGATTGGCCTGTTCATTGCTGAGGGGAGAGCAGCCTTACCAGGCCACAGAAGATGACAATGCAGCCACTTCTGATGAGAACTGATAGTCTAAGATCAGAAAGAAGGAGAGGAAGACCCCTATCAGTGGACTTGGGGAGGGGCATGCATGCAGAAAGGGGAGAAAGGGTGGAACCGGGAGGGGAGGAGGGAGGGGCTTATGGGGGGATACAAAATGAATAAAGTGTAATTAATAATAATAATAATAATAAAGTATCTGAATTAAGTCAAGTATTTTTGTGATGAATATATGCTTAAAACATTTTAAAAGTTATTCCCAGAATCATAACAAACAGTGTATTATATATATAAGAATTGGGAATCTTATGCCAACTTTGCAAGTATTTGCTCGAAAATCATCTTCCATCAATTACAACCACAATGCTTACTTTCCAACATGCTTAAACTAAAAGAAAATTTTGTTCTGGCTAATTTCAATGGAAAAGGGAGCTATTTACATGGTCTTTCCATTTCGATAAAAAAAAAATGAATAGAAATGTCAAATGCTCGTACCTAGTAAAGGTTGTCCTCCTTAAAAATATCTGAGGAAATCTTTCAGCTCAGTTTTAAAAAGACTTTTTAAAAATCAGCGTTGAATTTAGAGTACAGAAGAAACTCAATTTGATTAATACTTAAGAATATTATATAAACAGTCCTACATATCGATACAAAACATGCATAGCCACAGAGAGTTCAGAAGGATTCTAGTAAATGGATAAAGCCAATAATAAGGGATAAGATAGAAAGTCTGTTCAGGTCGCAATTCATTCTGTCTCATCGTGTTACTGAAATACTGCCTACAGATATATTTTTATATTGATCAATGCAGGTCCTAACTGATCCTGCTGGACTGGACCTTCCCTTCTATCAGCGATAATGTATTTTCCATTTGAAAAATATTGTAAGCTTCTAAGCGGTAATCTATTAACATTCAATATTTAAAATCCACAGACTTCATCAAATGTATTCATATTGCTCTATTTTCATCCCTATTTGTTACTATACAGATTTATATGAATGAAGGGCGTGAATTGGACAACCTCTGTAATATGAAAGAATTAAAGGCTCTGCAACATCTTTTGCTAAATCCCTTAAAGGCAAAATTCTTACGATGGGGCTTCAGAAGTTCTTCAGATTTCTCTATCTTCAGGTATGAAAAGAAATATTTATGAATTTACAGTTGTTACAAGAATTGCCTCAGCTGGAGACTGAGGTGCCCATAGGCTACATCTGAGTAGGCAGTCTAGGTCTTGTCCATGCATGGTCCTCCATCTCTGCATCAGTCTCTGCAGGCACCCCTGGGCTAGAATTTTGGTTCTGTTGGCCTCCTTGTGGAGCTCCTGGCCTCTCCAGGTGCCACGGACCGGCCCAGTCGGGCTCCCGTCGTCCTCGAGACAACAAGGCTTTGGACAGGAAGACATGGTTTTGGTGAAGAATCGACAGACAGAGACACCTTGATGGTTTTGACTCTGCTGCAATTTTACTGAAGTCAAGCTACTATTTTTATAGTGATCTCACAAGGAAGCACCTTAAAATTGGCATGCTTTCCAGAACATTCAGACTTTTACCAAGGATACAAAGTTTATGTTTTAACATAGGGCAGTGCCCACAAGAAATCTTTGCCTAGAAACTTTCTGATCAACGCAAACAAGAAACAAAATCCTCAAACTATGGTTTCACTATCACTGACTAGTGAAGAGGAAAGTCAGGAGCTGAAATAGTCCTCCGAGCCAAGTCGAATACCTGCCAAAGTCTAAACACACCTTTGTCAACCATCCTCCCTTATGTCCTGCTAAAGATTTATGGTCTTCCCTAGGAACAAGACGCTGAAGGGAGGGGTAAACTCATGCCAGCTGTACTTCTCATGTTATTTTTTCTTAAGAAGGAGCCTATTATTTTTTCACTATTTTAATGCCTATTAATGCTAAATCTAATTCATTACTTTTCTTAAACTTATTGTTTTTATTAAAGCCTTTAACAATCTACTAATAATAAATTTTTTTATAAAGTTAGTTGTGCTGTTTCAGGTGTCACAGAGAAAAATCAAAGAATTCATTATTCCAGCCCCAGAGCCACAACTGAAAAAACGTAGAAATCTCAGAACACATCTCTTTTCCAAGTGGGATGAGTTTGCCAGGGACCTTCCAGGGGGCAAATTTCTGGAGAAATCATATCCCCTGCCCTGTAGCTTATGCTACTATGGCGACACTGGCTTGGGTGTTGGCATCCAGGTCTTTCTATCTCCCCTTTTTTCCACGAGATTCCCTGCACTCTGTCCAAAGTTTGGCTATGAGTCTCAGCATCTGCTTCAACACCCTGATGGGTAGAGTCTTTCAGAAGCCCTCTGTGGTAGGCTTTTATCATGTTCCTTGTTTTCTTCTACTTCCCATGTCCATCCTGTTTACCCTTCTGAAAGATGATTAAACATCTTCCCTAAAGTCTTCCTTGTTGTTTAGCTTCTTTAGGGCTAGAGATTTTATTATGTTTATATTATACTATAAGTCTAATATCCACTTATAAGTGAGTATATACCCTGTGTTTCTTTCTGGGTCTGTGTTACCTCACTTAGGATGATCTTTTCTAGCTCCATCCATTTGCCTGCAAATTTCATGATTTCCTTGTTTTTAATAGCTGAGGGGTATTCCATTGTGTAAATATACCACAATTTCTGTGTCCATTCTCCAGTTGAGGGACATCTTGGTTGTTTCCAGGTTCTGGCTATTATGAATAAAACTACTATGAACATAGTCAAGCAAATGTCATTGTTATATGGTTGAGCACCTTTCAGATCCCCATGGGCAGCTCAGTCTCCATGTGGGTTTCCTAGTAAGGGGAGCAGGGGCTGTCTTTGACATGGACTCAGTGGCTGGCTCTTTGATCACCTGCTCCTTCTGAGGTGGCCTACCTAGGCCACTGAGAAATAGGATCCAGACAATCCTGGTGAGACCTGATAGGATAGGATCAGATAATAGGGGAGGGGGACCTCCTCTCAGTGGACTAGGGGAGGGACATAAGAGGGAGAATGGTAGAGAAGGACCCGGAGGGTATGAGAGGGAGGCTAGAGCCAGGATACAAAGTTAATAAATTGTAATAAATAATAATAATAAAGAAAAAAATTAAAAATAATTTCCCTGTCTCTCAGACTTACCTATTTGAGTGTTCCCCATTTCTTAAACTTCCATAGATCCCCAAGGGCAGCGACTGAAGCTGACCTATAAAGACATGGCTGATGAAATGTTCCATGTTTCTTACCCTGACTTTAAGTGACTGACAACCGTTAAACCCTTTCTTGAAGTGAAAAGACCCAAGTAAGGGAGCTATAGTTGGGATACAAAGTAAATAAGCTGTAACTAATATAAAAAAATAAAAATTTAATTAAAAAAAAGACCCAAGTAATATTGTACAAAATTCCAGATGCAAGGGCTAGACACAAAATGGAATATGGAGTGCTCTGAATTGAGAAACATAGTACTGGAGCATCTGAACAGAATGCATTCATGAGTGAAGAATGAAGAATGTATACACAAGTCAGCAGCACCACTAACCCACATTATAGCTTACTCAGCCAAATGGAAGCAAGGTTGCTAATTAACTGACTTTAAAAATAAAGAGATTACCTAGACTTTAATTTGTGCAGGGTAATAGATATGGGTCTATTTGCATTTTTCTACGTGTGGACATTCAGTTAGACCAGGACCATTTGTTGAAGATGATATCTTTTTTTTCCATTGTATAGATTTTTGCTTCTTTGTCAAAAATCAAGTATCTGTAGGTGTGTGGGTTTATTTCTGGGTCTTTGGTTCAATTGCATTAATCTACCAGTCTGTTTCTATGCAATTTGCTTCAATAGCAAATTAATACAGTTATTGGAATGTTTTGAACTACTTAGGATTTCTTTTATATTGACAGAATATTTGTGCAAAGTTGACATGGAGGACAATGTTCACACAATATTAAGGCATTTTCTTTCACATCAACGTCTTCCATTCCACAGCAAATTAACCAAGAGCTGTAACACTTTGGTATCACAATAAGCTTCAAGATTTCCCGAATTTCCACTCCTCTGATACCAGTAATCTCATTTAAAAGAGCTAAATTGCAACACTCAGTGGAAAACTCTTTCCAAACCCCAGCCTAGTACAGGGACCTTGCCCTTAAGAGCTATAGCCATTCCTGAGATCCAGGACCTTCTCTGTCCAGAAGCCACATTCCAGACCCCCACTAAGAAGAGAATGACAACAGAAGATGCTGATGCAGATGCTGCTGGTTAGGGGACCACATTTCCAGTCCTCCTGTTCTAGCAGAAAGGAAAGACATAAAAACAAATAAAATATTTTTGGAAAAGTATAATACAATTTTAAGTATAAAATTAAATATAGTTTGATATCCAGTATGGCTTTCTACACAAAGAGTGTACCCATCAGTATACAGGAATGAAAATAATGTAATTACTTGGGGATAGATAAGTTGAGAAATATATCTGGTAGAGGACTGGTAGAGGACTGCCTGTTGGAAAGGCAAAGAGGGAAACACCTTGTTTCTTGGACATGTAATATACACAACTGAAAGAAAGGGTAATTGGAGGGAAATGAGGATAGAGACAGAGACACAGACACAGAGAGAGACAGAGACAGAGAGATAGAAAGACAGAGTCTTTCTGCCCTAAGTATATCAATGTAATATTCTCCCAAATGCTGGTTCTAACTTCTGATATCAGTCAACAGACTTACATGGCAAAGGGCACACATGGCAGCTGTATTAGACAAGTGAAAATGCTAATGAGACAAGAAGCCTTGATAATAGAAAGAAGACTCCTCTAGAGACATCATCAATGTCTGCTCTATAGTAAAAGAAATGGCCTGGATAACTTAACTATGAGAGAAGAGTTCAAGTTACCAAGTAACTTTTAAAAGCTTGGTTACAAGTTAACTCTGTGTAGTGAGGGAGGACTGTGGAGATTGACAGGGTGACTGCCCGAGTTTGAATTCACACATTTGGTTAGCTAGTGGAACCATTCTCTAGGAGCGAAGACTTAAAAAGAGTCCTTCTCTGGGAGAGGTCATGGTTGTCTGTTGTAGAGTCACATTTTTGGGGGTTATAGGTAATGGAAGATGGTCGGATGATAACCGTAAACATCTATTATTTTCTAGGACATCAAAGTATAAAATTAAATTTAATATGGAAGTGAAATGACAATGCTTACCTATACACTTATAAAAATCATCACAGTAGTTACGTTTTCATAAAATTCCTTTTTGTAAAGCAGTGTGCTATGTCTTTCCACTCTTCTAAGGCCAAACATATGAACAATTCCTTTCAGAGTCAACAAAATTGGGAAAAAAGGAGAATAAGAAATGATTTAGTAA
The DNA here is from genome assembly GCF_030254825.1 of Meriones unguiculatus. Taxonomy (NCBI): domain Eukaryota; kingdom Metazoa; phylum Chordata; class Mammalia; order Rodentia; family Muridae; genus Meriones; species Meriones unguiculatus. Next base: position 143,670,928 of record NC_083369.1, on the reverse strand, counting down.
TGACTTTTTCATAATGGAATGCACTTTATGGCAATTACATTACCTTAGGTAAGTGCTTTTGTGCATACACTTTGAGGTTAGCTACTGCTTTATTCCCCTCCTCCATACGTATATATGGCTTTAAGGATATAGCCTATCTTTACCTGAAGACAGAGCCAAGCCTAAAACATTTGCCAAGTATGGAGTAAATTAGAGAAGCTTTCAATCTGAAGAAACTATACAGACATTTCATTAAGAAATTAAATAATTCACATATATTGAGCTCTCACTAAACCGTATCAAGTAATATTTACATCTTAAATTCCATGAATAATGTGGCTTTAAAAAGTAAATGTTTAAAGTTGATCCTCTAAACATCCTGACAGGGACTCATAGGAACTTACTTTTTTTTTTTTTTTTCAGAATTTTCAAATGTTTGATTTATTTTTATTTTTATTTTTATTTTTAGTTACAATTTGTTAACTCTGTGTCCCCGCTGTATCCCGCTCCCTCATTCCCTCCCCAACCCCACACTCCCTCCATGGGCTCCTCCCTGCCCCTTTCCAAGTCCACTGATTGGGGAGGACCTCCTCCCCTTTCATTTGACCCTGTTTTATCAGGTATCTTCAGGGCTGGCTGTAGAGTCCTCCTCTGTGACCTAACAGGACTGCTCCTCCCCTGGGGGGGTGGGGAGGTCAAAGAGCCTGCCCTTGAGATCCTGTTAGAAATAGTCCTTGTTCCCCTCACTTTGGAAAACTATTTGGTTACTGAGCTACCACGGGCCACATCCGAGCAGAAGTTCTAGGTTATATCCATAGATGGTCCTTGGTTGAGTGTCAGTCTCAGAAAAGACCCCTGTGACCAGATATATTTGGTACTTGTAGAGCTCCTATCCTTTCCATATCATACTAACTCCCTTTTTTTTTTCATGGGAACTTTCAAAGATGAGGGAACCTATATGAGTCTGACCTAGACTCATATATGTTATGGCTGAGTAGCTCGGTGTTCTTGTGAGAATATTTTTTTTATTAGTTATATTTTGTTAACTCTGTAACCCAGCTGTATCCTGCTCCCTCTTTCCCTCCGAAACCCACCCTCCCTCCTTCATCGTCTCCCTACTCCTTTCCAAGTCCACTGATTGGGAGGACCTCCTCCCTTTTTATCTGACCCTGTTTTATCAGGTATCTTCAGGAATGGCTGCAATGTCCTCCTCTGTGGCCTAACAGTACTGCTCCTCCCTTCGGGGGTGGGGAGGTCAAAGAGCCAGCCATTGAGTTCCTGTTAGAAATAGTCCTTATTCCCCTTACTGTGGGAAACCAATTGGTTACTGAGCTACCATGGGCTACATCTGAGCAGAAGTTCTAGGTTATATCCATAGATGGTCCTTGGTGGAGTGTCAGTCTCAGAAAAGACCCCTGTGCGCAGATATATTTGGTCCTTGTGAAGCTCCTATCCTTTCCACATCATACTAACTCCCCTTCTTTCCTATGATTCCCTGTACTCGGCTGAAGGTTTGGTTAGGAGTCTTAGTATCTGCTTTGAATCACTGCTAGGTAGAGTCTTTCTGATGCCTTCTGCAGTAGACTCCTGTCATACGTTCAATGCACATCCCATTTTTCTTTCTAAATGAGGATTGATCATCTTACCCCATGTCTGCTTTCTTATCTTCTTTAGATGTATAGATTTCATTATGTTTATCATATCTTGTAGGTCTATATAAGCGAGTATATACCATGTTTGTCTTTCTATTTCTGGGATACTTCACTCAGAACGATCTTTTCTAGATCCTACCATTTGCCTGCAAATTTCATGATAATGGTAGGAATCAGGGCTGTCGCTGACTCATTTGCCTACCTGTGGGATACTTTTCCTTCTACTGGGTTGCCTCACCCAGACTCGATGTAATGGTATGTGCCTGGTATAGCTTTGTTATGATGTATTTAGGTGATGTCCCTGGGAGGCCTGCTCTTTCCTGAGGAGAAGCAGGGTGGGTAGCTCTGTGGGGAGAGGAGAGATGGGAGACGGACTGAGGAGAGGTGAGGGAGGGAAAACTCTGGTTGTGATGTAATATAAGAGAGAAATATAAAAAATAACATAACATAAAGTTGATCCTCTAATTCAAAAGATTAATTTTTAATAAAAGTGTTTTTTAATTTATTTTTTTTATAAATTAGAGTTTATTCACTTTGTATCCCAGCTGTAGCCCCTTACCTCATCCCCTCCCAATACCAGTCTCCCTCTTCTTTTTCCACGTCCCTCCCCTGGTCCACTGATAGAGGAGGTCCTCCTCCCCTTCCATCTGACCCTAGCCTATCAGGTCTCATCAGGACTGGCTGCATTGTCTTCCTCTGTAGCCTGGTAAGGCTGTTCCTCCCTCGAGAGTGGGAAGGTACAAGAACCAACCACTGAGTTCATGTAAGAGACAGTCCTTGTTCCCATTACTAGGGAACCCACTTGGACACTGAGATGCCATGGGCTACATCTGTGCAGAGGTTCTAGGATATTTCCATGCATAGTCCTTGGTTGGAGTATCAGTCTCAGAAAAGATCCCTCTGCCCAGATTTTTTGGTTCTGTTGCTCTCCTTGTAGAGATCCTGTCCTCTCTAGGTCTTTCTATCTTCCCCTTCTTTCATAAGATTCCCTGAACTCTGCCCAAAGTTTGGCTATGAGTCTCAGCATCTACTTCGATACCCTGCTGGGTAGAGTTTTTCAGTGTCTTTCTGTGGTAGACTCCTATCCTGTTCCCTGTTTTCTCCCTCTTTCTTCCGATGTTCATCCTGTTTGCCTTTCTGGGTGAGGATTGAGCATCTTACCCAGGGTCCTCTTTCATCCTTAGCTTCTTTAGGTGTACCGATGTTAGTATGATTATATTATACTATATGTCTAATATCCAATTATAAATGAGTATATACCATCCCTTCTGATTTTATTATTAATGAAAAAAACTGAGAAATTAATATGTAAAGATGACAAATCCCAAAGAAAAGTTTGAGTATTTTGAAGATGAACTCTGTTCACATCTACATATTACATATTTTACTTCTTTGTAGCTCAACAAATCAGAGTAAATATTAATCATACAGGGAACAGTATATGATTCTCTGAGGAAACTGAAAGTCTAAAATTTGTTTTTTTTTTCAACCAGTTAGCTATTGCTATGTACAAGATTATGCTAAAATGCAGCATCTTAAAACTGAATGTTTATATTATTGCTGTCAGAACTCGTACAGTGAGTTTTCAGGCAACTTTGTGTTGTGTGGGTAGTTATTTAATCTTACCTGTTTGATGTTGACAGACTACAGGACAGTGCTGAATAGGGGGAAAGAGTTCTCCTTCATTCAGCAAGGTAGGACAAATCTGCTGTCAGCATGGCAGAAATCTCACAGATTGCTATGACACCTATTTCTAGGCTTGGTAATTTCAACCACATTTTGTTGGCCAAAAGCAAATCATGAGGACAGGTAAAATTCAAGGAATTGAGAAAATAGACCTTCAGATTATGAGACTGACGTCCTGCCTACTCCAATAAGGAGGAGGGGACAGGAGCTCTAAAAGGAGGCCAACAAAGCTAAAAAATATTCTGAGCCTGGGGGTCCAGCAGAGACTGATGCACCAACCAAGTACTATTCTTGGAGAGGACCTAAACCCCCTGCTTAAATGTAGCCCATAAGCAGCTCAGTCTCCATGTGGGTTCCCATGTAAGCGGAGAAGGTGCTGTCTCTGTCATTAACTCAGTTGCTTGCTCTTTGATCTCTTCCCCATGGCGATGAAGCCTTTCCAGGCCACAGAGGAAGAGGACCCTGGAAGACCTGATGAGAGTTGATAAGATATTGGCAGATGGCAGAGGAGAAGTCTCCCTTTCAGTGGACTGGGGGAATGAGATAGGGGAGAAGAGGGAGGGAGGGTAGGACAGAGGGAGCTTCAGTTAGGATATCTAAAATGAATAAATTGTAAGAAAAATTAAACTGGAAAAATTATGTATAAAATAGAAAAAGATAAAGAAAATAGACCTCTACCCCTTGAGAACAGGACCTATGAAGGGGTAAAAAGATTAAGGTCAACTTTGTAACCAGTCTGCCACACCCATAATGCAAACATTCTATCCACATCAAGTATTTGGGAAGAATGGTAACGCAGCTAAGTAACAGGCAACTAAATAAATGGACTATCTCTTGTCTTTGTATGTGATATGAACCAGGAAACTGCCTAGCTTTATCAACAGAAGAAAAATTTCTATGTCCATAGTTCATTGCAGCCAAATAGGAGCTCCATCATTTTCACACTTTTACCTGTCTGACCTTGAAAGATACTTAAAATATGACTGAGTTCTTCCTGTAGGAGATGAAATCTATCTTTTGAATATTTTGTCACAGAAAAATATGTATTTTTTACTCAGCATAACTCTGTTGGAACTGTTATGAGATGTGCCAAATTCTGACATGTTTCAAGGTGATTCAGATACTAAAACTTTGGCAAGAAAATTCTAATACTTGATAAATTTTTTTTCTAATTTATCCATTCAATGGCCAAATTCTTTATCTTCTTTTTTCTGTAGGTAGATACAATCCAAGTGAACTGTATCTTCCCATCTGGAACTCCAGAGCCATTTGAAAATCAAGAGTGGTTGGACAGAGCTGGGAATGTAGTTCAGTGGGTAAGCACTTGCTGCAGAAACTTGAAATTCCAACTCTGCCTCCCCAGAGCCTGTACAAAGCCAGACAGTAGTAGTGCCTTTTTTAAGTACAGTGTTCATCTGGCAAGATGGCAGGCAGAGGCAGGAGAATCCTTAGAAGTTTGCAAGCCAGTTGGCCTGGCATATGCAACATAACAAAAAGAGACCCCGACCCACAAACGTGGAAGGTGAGGCCCAACACCCGAGGTTATCTCTTCTGACCTCCACATGTAAGCTACAGAACAATCTTATGCTGTGGTGTTGACATACATCTACAGAGACATTAGAAACCACAAACATAGCACAATTTTAAAAACAATAATAGTAGTAGTTAAAAACTTCTGACAGGACTAGGAGACAGAGACACAGTCTCAGCAAAGCCCCTGTTCCCTGGCTCTTTGAAGCTGTCTGCCCTTCTTCTGAAATGATCCCCAATCCTTAGGTGCATGAATAATATTACAGATGTGATGGATGCCATATGAACTGATCAGGATATGTGTGTGTGTGCCTGTGTGTGTGCGTGTGTGTGTGTGTGTGTGTGTGTGTGTGTGTTAAGTGAAATTTAACAATTAATGAAAAAAGAGACCATGAATTTGAAAGAGAGCAAGGAAGGGTATCTGGGAAGGTTTAAGAGGGAGGAAAGGAAAGGGGAAATTATGTAATCATATTATAATCATAAAAGTAAAAAATACTTTAAAATAAGAGAAAAACGTAAATTGTTTCCCCCCAAAAATAGTAGTTGGTTCCAATAAATAATCAAATTTTAACACCAAGCAGGAAGAACACCACTGACCTTGGCTTTTGTTATAAGGCAAGGTATAACAGAAGGAAGGTGCTTAAAACAAACCATTTAGTGGGCTAAATATGTGTCATCTGAAGCATTAGGGGCACTAATATTGTCTAGAAATTTCAAAGGTACCAAATACAAGCTGAGTAATTTCTCTGATCACTAAGGAAATACGAGCTAGCAACATTGGTCATCTTACTTAAGTCTTGTTTCAGGGGAACACCTGGAGGAATGAGCTACTCAGCAGAGAGCAACTGTAGTTATTGCCACCTTCTCTGGGCTCAGGACCAAATAGAGGATTAATTGGAAGAGTGATACATTTATCTTCATCAAGAAAACTGTACAGAGAGCAAGATCAATGAGAGCAATTCTTACCAACCACAAGAGCGCTGATGAAAGAATCAATTTTTAAAATCTTCAGTCAGGCTCAGAAGTAGTAAACCAGTTTCATATAGTACTAGTAAACCCAGTAAAAAAACTTTACTTACATCTCCCTTTTCCCTCTAATTCCTTGCACTGAAACTCTGGGGAGCCAATACTTCCATTTCATTTTAAATAATGGAGGAAAAAAAAGCAAATAAAACAAGAGGTTGGCCCCAACATTCTTTTTAGCAACTTCTACTAGCCACAGTTAGGGAAGCAGAGAAAAGCATCATCCCTAAATAAACCCCACATTTTGAGCATCACAGAGGACAAGACATTTTAATTAACTGCCTGGAGGAGTTCCTAGTTATTTCAGAATATGGAGAAAAGCTATGAGATGTCCCCAGTTTTCACCTCAAGCAGAATAATGTGTTTAAATGAAGAAGAAAACAGCAGGAAACAAAATTGGCTTAAAATTAAACACTACTCTTTATTCTTCTCCAATGGACAGATACAAAGACACCTCTCATGGAGAAACAAAAATAAGAAAGCAATAATGTCATAATAATAGACAGTAATAAAGCATAAAGAGAAACAAAGCTAGGGGTGAAACAAGGTGGCGTTTTATACAGAGTAGCCAGAGACAGCATTTTAACAGACACACGAAGCAGCAGAGCCAGCTTTAGAAAGGTCTTTTCTGTGGGAAGACAGTCAAAGCAGAAAACTTAGAAAGTACAAAATTGCTGAGTCAGGAATGAGATTATCAGTTCAAATATATACACACATACATATGTGTATGCATACATATATACATGCATATATACATACATTTAAAAGCATGTGCTAGGCTAGAGGAACTGTAAATTAAATGTAGTTCATGAGTTTAGAAAGTACATTAAGACTCTAATCATATGCACTCATGAAAAAGGAATTAAGCTAAAAATACAATCCAAAATGTAAGGGCAAATCCCTATTCTAAACTAATTTCCTTGGTTGTTATTGAATACAGAATGGATAGCAGGGCAACAAGAATGACTCAATTGATGAGACACATATTTCCAGGTCACCTAAAGGTGCTTACAGAAGGAGCAACCATTCCAAAAAACAACTGATTGAGAGTCTTATGGGAAGAAGGCAGATACTCCAAGGGGTTCATTCAGGCAGGAGCAGCAACTACCACTTTATGTTATTATACTGAACAACTTATAATCACACACAGGAGAACTTAGACTGAGTATAAGACTTACACTCTCCATGAAATATATATGCTTTCATCTACCCTCCGCTTGCAACATATTTCTTCCACCATTAACAGCAGTCAGTACATGACTTAACAGCTCAGACTTCTGTCCTGTTCCCTGTCTTTTCCCACTTCCAAGGTCTATCCTGTTTGCTCTTCTAAGTGAGGTTTAGCTGTAGCCTTAAAGGGCTTGTACCATTGCTTTGTATATATGATCATTTTATCACTTATACACTTTTTGTTATAGAATATTTGCTAATTAATATTTACAGGATATTATCAAATTTTTAAAGTCTACCTTCCATCATCAGCATATTGATCATTTTTTTTAATTTTATTTTTCTTATTAGTTACATGTTGTTAACTCTGTGTCCCAGCTGTATCCCACTCCCTCATTCCCTCCCCAACCCCACACTCCCTCCCTGGCCTCCTCCCTGCCCCTTTCCAAGTCCACGGATTGGGGAGGACCTCCTCCCCTTTCATTTGACCCTGTTTTATCAGGTATCTTCAGGGCTGGAAGCCTACCACAGAGGGCTTCTAAAAGATGTTACCCATCAGGGTATGGAAGTAGATGCTGAGACTCAGAGCCAAACTTTGGGCAGAGTTCTGGGAATCTTCTGGAAGAAGGGGAAGATAGAAAGACCTGGAAGGGACAGGATCTCTAAAAGGAGACCAACGGAGCCATAAAAACTGAGCTCCAGGGGCCCTGAAGAGAATGATATTCCAACTAAGGGCAATGCATGGAGAGGACCTAAACCCCTGCTCAGATGTAGCCCATAAACTCAGTCTCCAAGTGGGGTCCCTAGTAAGGGAAGCAAGGACTTACTCTGGCATGAATTCAGTGGCAGACTCTCTGATCATCTCCCCCTGTAGGGTACAGCCAGTACCCTATCAGTACCATTATCTTGCCTGCCACAGAGGAAGATAATGCAGCCATTCCTGATGAAACCTGATAGGCTAGGGTCAAATAGAAGAGAAGGACCTCCCTTATCAGTGGACTAGGAGAGGGAAAAGAAGGAAGGGGGGTGGGATTGGGAGGAGACCAGGGAGCGGGCCACTGGGATACAAATTGAACAAATTTTAATTAACAATAATAATGCAATTAAAAAAAGAAAAAACAGCTCAGACTTTTCGTAGGTTCTAACTTGAACTTGTGCTAGGTTTTATTATTTATATCAAGTCATTTCCCTTTTTCTGATTCTCAACTTTTTTCGTTATTTACACATTCAACTTCTTGTTTTAAAGAATTAAACTGCACAGTCTGGAGAGATGGGTTCTTGCAGAAGTCCTGCATTTGGTTCTCGGTTCACACATTGGTGGCTCACAGACTCGTCTAACCCTGGTTCCAGAAGATCAGATACCCTCTTCTGGCCTCCATGGGAGCTGGCACTCATGTGCATGCACCTAACATACAAATACACATAAATAAAAATAAAATATGTTCTTAAAGAATTAGTCTTTAACACAATGTATTGTATATACATGTAATTATGACTTTTATCTATTACAGCTTCCAAGTCTTCTCTGGTATAAGACAAGGATTACAAGGATTACATTATTTTTATTTTTCCCTTTAAGAAATACTTATTTTCTTTTTTCTTTCTTTATTTATTACAACTTATTCACTTTGTTGCCCAGCTGCAGTCTCCTCCCTCATCTCCTCCTAGTCACACACACACCCTCTTTTCCCCTATGCCCTTTTCCCTAGTCCACTGATAGGGGAGGTCCTCCTCCCCTTCCATCTGACCCTAGCTTATTAGGTCTCATCAAGGCTGGCCACATCATCTTCCTCTGTGGCCTGACAAGGCTGCATCCCCCAGGAGGAGGTGAACATAGAGCCAGCCACTGATTTCATGCTAATAGTAATTTTATTTTATGTTTTTTACCTACACCTGATATAATTTAAGTACACATCTGTCTCCTACAATTCATTCATCTGATCTGCTTTCCTGGTTATCATATCATCTCTCTCTCTCTCTCCAGGTTGTTCTCTGACCTTTATGTGCACACTATGGCTTAGACACACACAGCTGCATATATTAAGTAAATGAATAAATGTAAAAATAGGTGAATAGGTGATGGGTAAGAAAGTTTGTCTACCTTATTATTACATAAAACAAAGGATGGTATTGTAATATGATAGTAATATCTTCTGAACAGGACCAAAGAAAGACATGATGTGTGCATCAGTCTAAGAACTACAGTGCTGATAGAAGCATTTACCACCAGAACCTTATACCACCACACTCCATTTTTCTGATAACAAGGTTTCCTCACTAGAAATATTACATTAATAATGGAAACTTAAATATCTAGGTGTGCAAAATCAATTACTCAAAGTCTATTTGTTATTCTGAGTGTTTAAAAAAAAACTGATAGATAGAACAAGGTAAAATTGTCATTTGTAGGGTTTTTTTTTTCCTTCTTGAGTTCCAAGTTCACAGACATGTTCATATATAGGAACCAGCATTAGAATTTGATTTGGTTGAACCTGACATTCTTTGTGAAACAGTTCATTCTTTGCAAAACTGTATATATATATATATATATATATATATATATATATATATATTCACAATGTATATATATATATATATTCTAAATTTATATACTAGAAACTAGCAAATGATATCTATATCATAGTATTTTATTTTTATATTACAAACCATTTAGTAAAAGGCACAAATCCTTAAGGATTTATTATTTATTTTCCAAGAGTATTAACTATTACATGTGAATTCTGCATAAAGTATAAGTACTCTTCTTAGTTCTATAAAAATAAGCCCCCTATGACTCAAAAGCTGATTCTGAAGGTACCTTCTTCACCAGTGAAACTCATAATTTAAGCATTATTTTTGTCTTCTTTAATAAAAAGTCATCTGGTAGCCATTAAGTTAACTTCATAATAAATGTTCCAAGTCTAGATTGTTTAACCAATAAAACAAATGGGAAAGAACATTTCTTAATTCAACATGAGAATAAAACCCTTTATCATACAACAAGAGAATGTAATCAAATATGAATTTGTGAGTTCATGACTGGTCCCTCATTAATATATTATCCAAATTCCTCCATGAGATTCAAATGGCACTTTAACCCCCCCCCCCAAAAAAAAACACATATAAGAGCAGAATCAAAATGTACTGTGAAAGGAAAAATTACAATAGTTTTTTTGGCCTTAAATAGTTAGCTTAAGACAATGAGCAGAATAGGGCACATTTCATCTAAATGTCACCATTTAACTAGAAAATGTTCCTTAAAAGTAAAAAATGAGTTGTGTTATATGATTCCAGCTACTCTGTTAAAAGGAATCAACACCTAACAGCATTCTCACCAGCTTGAAGCCTACAGAGCCAATTACTCTGGGCATATCTTTCCAGGTGATTTAGTAATTCCTTTTAACATCACAAATCTATCATAGCATAGGAACTCCAGCATATTTTAGTGCTTCTAGAGATGACTAAAAATAAAAACACATTCAAGTAGGTATGCATTTGAAATGCATTATATACTTATTATATCTCAAAAAATTGGTTCTTAACTTGTAAGATAATTGTCTGCCATTTAGCTATCCACCTTCCAGAACACTCTAGTACATGTTAACTTCTAGGATCTTATTGTTCTTTGGGAAGCTACAAGTAAAACACAATTTCAAAAAATCCAGCATGTGATTATTCTAAACTTCACATTAAGTTGGCATTTTGCAACTATATTCAAATAACATCCTTTTATGAAAATTAACAAAATGTATTCTCCCTAAAAATATAGTAATATGATTTGATTTTTTTAAAGCAAGAGCTTCATAGAAATGTTTGGCCAGTTTTATTAAAGATTTTATTACTTTATAGTAATAAAGCAAATTTTTCAAAAATATAGCACTTTGGAGATGTAACAAGGCAAATGTATTTTGACCAGAAGACCAGCTGTGAGTCAATGTACCGCAGCAACAGGGGAACAAAGTTTCTCAAATAGAGCTCAGCTCAAATGAATTGTTTATCCATACTACAGCATAGATCTTGAAGTAAATTATTTTTCTTTTTTTAAAATATTAGTTACATTTTAATACTAATATTTAAATATTAATATTAGTTACAGTTTATTAACTTTGTATCCCAGCTGTAACCCTCTCCCTTAATCCCTTCCAATCCCACCCTCCCTCATCTTCTCCCTGCCCCTCTCTAAGTCCACTGATGGGGGAGTGCCTTCTTCCCTTCCATCTGACCCTAGTTTATCAGGTATCTTCAGGACTGGCTGCCATGTCCTCCTCTGTGACTTAGCAAGCTTGTTCCTCCCTCGGGGAGGCGGGCTGGTCAAAGAGCCAGCCATTGAGTTCATGTCAGAAACAGTCCCTGTTTCCCTTACTAGGCTACTCACTTGGATACTGAGCTGCCGTGGGCTCAATCCAAGCAGGGGTTCTAGGTTATATCTATACATGGTTCTTGGTTGGAGAATCAGTCTCAGAAAAGACTCTTGTCCCTGATATATTTGGTCCTTGTGGAGCTCCTGTCCTCTCCAGGTCATACTAATTTCCTCTTCTTTCATATGATTCCCTACTTGATTTTTGACAAAGAAGCCAATACCGTTCAATGGAAAAAAAGACAGCGTCTTCAACAAATGGTGCTGGTCCAATTAAGAAAATTCTTAATTCATGTTTAAAAATTATTTTAAGATGAGTGTACTTTTTAGCTTCAAGAGATGAAGGGCAGAGAGGATATGAGGAGGGATGATGGGATTGGAAGAGAATGAGGGAGGGGGCTGGGATACAAAGTGAATAAACTGTAATTAATATAAAAAATCAAAATCAAAATAAATAAAAAGAGATGTCTTTCCTTCCCCAAACTATCGTAGTGTAATTGAGAGGTTGACTTTATAGTTTTTCTTCACCATCAGCTCTTCAGTTTAAAACGCCATTGTAACTGTTAATATGATTATATTTTATTGGATCTGAATAATGTGGCCTAGAAGACAGGGTGGAAAAAGAGAAAGGGGGTAGCTCTTTTGGTGCAGGCTTTTTTTTAATAATTTATTTAATTTTATTTTGTGTGCATTAGTTCGAAGGTGTCAGATCCCTTTAACTGGAGTTACAGACAGTTGTGCGTACAGTTGTGAGTGCCATGTGGGTACTGGGAATTGAACCTCGGTCCTTTGGATGAACAAACAGTGCTCTTAACCACTGAGCCATCTCTCCAGCCCCCGGTGCAGGCTTTATGCTAGGATTTACTCCATATTCTGGTCAAAATGGATGGCCCAGTTTCCTAATCTTCATTCGGTTAGAAAATGTACGGTGGTGAAAAGTAACTGCACTTTCATATGGATCAGCCTTTGGATATCCGAGGCATCTTGGAGCATACTTCACATAAGCTGACACCATCCGAGCATGAGTATATTGAAGGAAAGCTATTGTTGTGTCTTTATTTATACAGTGAAGCAGAAACCATGAGCAAAGGTGGTCTTTGGGGCTGTAAACACAAGTGATAGGCACCTGAATTCTCAGGAGAATATGGCATGGGATGCCTTCCTGGTGGTGGAGGTACATAATATTGCTTTATGTACCACTAATAAGTAGAATAGAGTGAAATATCATTTGTTGACTTCGGCATTCAAAATGCTGGTAAGTGATGGGACAAGAGGCAATTTTGTCTAGTACACACATTAGAGCTATCTTCAGTAAAAGCAAGTATTGAAATTGCTGCATGCTCTTGATGAAACCATAATGGCTTTCTGCTAAACTAAATGATGTAGATTGATACATACTTCTGCTGAAGGAGCATCAATATCCTCAGGAGGCTGATAATAATTGTACCTGTAGGGCATATGCCCCATAGGTAACAGTGGCATAATAAGGAAGTGCTTTGATGGAATATGGCATTTATGGTGGTGCTTGTGTTGTGATGTTGGGACCTTTTAGACTTTAAGGCAATTTTAGTTGGTTGAGAAGCTTTATGGTAACAAACTTCTTCATGTGTAGCACATTTCCCAACAGTTTGATGGAGGTAGTTGACATGAACTTTAAGTCTCTTTTAGAGGAACATGTTGTTTTGCATCCCCATATAAAGATAGAACCCCATGTGCATTCAGTTCTTAGCACAGGATATCTATAGCCTAGATATACTTTTACCTCCATGTATTTAATATGAAGTAACACTGTTACAGCAAAAAGTATGCTTTCACAGAATTATCCACCCAATAGAGCAATTGACATTTGTCACAAAAACTAACTAGTAAGCCATCTTTTGCCCAAATTGATATTTTTCTTACCTTTTGCCCAAACGTGTTCAGGACTCCATTTTCCCACTGGCTTACATCCACTGTAGTCATATCATCTTTCATTATGTTCTTTACAAGCAGGCGTCTTCATAGCCATTAAAGTCCTAGTGTCGTTGGGTTGTTTCATTGGTTGTTTGGTTGGTTGGTTTGTTGGTTGTTGGGTTGGTTTTGCCTTCCTCAAAAATTAGCTTAGTACAATTGTATTTGTGAATTTCTAAGCTACGCAACAGTCAGAACCATTAGTGCCTGGCAACCATTTTAGTGTCAGCACTGTTGCTAGTGGTGCTCATGCACTAAATCTTCATGTTCCCAGAACACTGAAGTAAAATCAGATTCCTCCAGTAATGTGACTTTACCCTCTAGAGTTTCAGCTCTTCACCTACTCTAACCCGCAACTATATGAAGAAGTCAGGACAGAGGAAGTGAAAGTGTTTGATTTACTAAGGCTTCTCCTCAGGGGAACAAAGGGAAATACGTCGTTAACTGTGAAAAAAGATGAATGGATAACTAGGAATAAGCTCCCTGAAAGCACTTCAGAGTGTTACTAAAAGTGACTTACTTTTAAACTTTCACAGGTAGTTAAATGGCCTTAAATCTTTCACTGGAATGAGATGGCTTTAACTCTTTCACTGGAATATATATATATATATATGTTTTTGTACACATGTATATGTGTACAAAATATATATGTGTACAAAAATATATATGTATATGTACACAAAACACGTATCTCCATAAATTTTTATAATTTCATGATAGAATAATTTTAAATTACCCCTGTCTACAAGAAGAGAAACTTGCACTAACCATCTAAAAATTTGTGGATATGTTAACTATACACTATACTGAACTAGACATTTGCTGGTTTTTGCTTAGTTTGAAGAATAGTTAGGGAGTTGTGGGAGGGGGAACCATAATGAGAATATATTATATGAAAAAAATCTATTAAAAAGAAAAGATGAGTTGTTAGGGGCAGCAAGATGGCTCAGAGGATAAAGACACAAAGCCCAAAAACCTGAGTTTGATCCCCAGAACCCACATGTTAGAGACTCTTCTAGGTTGTCATCTGATAGCCATATAAGTGCTCCCCATACACACAAAATAGATAGAGATTAATTAGAAGCATTTATGTCATGTCTCTAAGCCTATCTTGCCTGCAAGGAAAAACTGACTCTCAAATCTATCAATATATCATGTTGTTCTGGTACCTGGTGCCTCAATAACTAAGAGAATATCTCTTGAATATACTAATTTACCCCCTTGTTGATCATATATCATGCTTCCCAGGAAAGAAAAAGAGGAATAAAGGAAAAAAGGAAGGAGGGAGGGAGGGAGGGAGGGAGCGAGGAGAAGAACAGATGAGGAAGGGAGCTGCCAATACATTGATCAATCAGAGAAAACTTTTAAATTTTAGATAGAGATGGAGATTAATAGAGTTTAAGTATTGTCTCAAAGGGAGAATAGCAAGGAACTAGAATAGGTGACCCTAGGTCATGAGGCTACCATATAATTTGGATCATGCAGATTTTATGATATGATATAAATCTGGTAATTTATATAGTATATCCCTGGTGAGCACAGGGAGGTGAAAATTGAAGTGAATTTCAATAAAGAATATTATTCTTGTTAAATAAACTCTTAATTAGCTTGAGCTTTGTTTTCCGGGAAAAAAAGTATTTCCTGGAACAAGTGGGTACATTTATTCTCACAATTGGTTCACATACAAACAGAAAATTATTCCCAGTTCCATTACTGTTTTACATGGTGAAAAAATATATATTGGCTTCAGTACTCAATTACCATGTTAAAGTGATCATTCTCCTTTATTCTGGCTCTGGCATACTAAATTGATTCTGGGCTGCACGATGGTAAAAACACAAAAGCAAGTTATCAATGCTCATCAAAACCTAAGCACTGCTGCACAAGCAAAGCCACGGTGCCTCCTGGAAATGTTACTGCATCAAAGAAGATAAATGGATTTTGTGCCTTCTTTTATTTCACTTTATTATATGACCTACAAAGTACTCCACAGCTATATTTCCCAGGATCTTAAAGACTTTTTCTGAAATTGTTCTTTTAATTTTTATTTAGTCTTAATTATTGTTCCCTTTCTGGGGACACAGGTTCTATTAGCACATGATAGTGGCTGATTTAAGTTTTATTAAGCAACGCCATGTCCTTCATACCCTCCACAACTTCTTGAACCATTTTATTATCCAAGCAATGCCACTCTCTGAGTTTCATTAAATCATTGGTGACATCTCCATCACACTTGCAAATCAATCCCTATGGGTACATCCCAAAATGCCACAACACACCTAACCTATATGCACACTGACAAATGTACATTTTCCTCTGATACGAGTCCTCTCAAAAAGTGCTGAACATTTAGGTCATTTGGAATTTTGCACTCTTAAAAAGGCTGTATTTTAATTAACAGATTAATTATACAGCATTGTGGGACACGGTGTGTTGTTTCAGTACATATGTGTATTGTATATTGATCAACTCACGTTTCTTAGGTTGCTCATCATCTCAAACATTTGTAATGTCTTCATGATGAGACTCTTCTACAATCTAATTCTTCTATAGCTCTCATGAATTATATGACACAGTGTTTATTGTTAACTCTAATCACTGTGTAATAGAACCCTATAGCATAGTCCTACTTTCTGGCTGTGGCTTTGTAACCATTAAGCAAATGGTTCCCATTCTACTTTTTCCCCTGCCCTCTGCTAATCACTCTCTTCTTTTCTCTGCTTCTATGGGCTTGGCATTTTGTTTTATGTTTAATTTTTTCATACAGTATGTTTTGATCATATTCTTTCCCCTCTCAAGACTCCTTCCGTATACACCTCTCTATCCACCCAACTTTGTTACTTCTCTCAAAATGAAACAAAGCAATCAAAAACAAAAATAAGCAAAAAATGGAGTCTGTTTTGTGCCTATTTCAAATTTTGAAACCATATTACAAGTGAGGCTTTTGATTAGCATATATTAATTACATATAAAAATGGATTTCCCTTTAACATTTCACACACAGAGAATATATATGTATGTGTATATGTGTGTGTGTGTATAAATGTATATGTATATGCTGTGTTCACCCTACTAACCTCTCTTTTATATAGTATATGAGTTTTCACATATGTGCAGGTGTAGTTGCATGTGTGGATGTGGATGTGAAGGCTTGAATCTGACAGCAGGATCCATTGATTTCTTTTCCACTTTAGTTTATTGAGGTAGGGTTTCTCACTGAACCTGGAGCTAACAAATCCTAGTTAGTCCAGCTAGCCAGTTTGCTCCTTCCACCTAGGGATCTCATTTCTGTTCCTCAAATACTAAATCACAGAATTCCACCATGCCTTTTACACGGGTTCTAGAGATCTGAACTCTGGTCTTTATATTTCCATGGCAAGCACTAAACTATCCACTCAGCCATCTCCCAATTCCTCCATTAATATCTCTTATCTCTTTAACACTACACTACCACTGATGCTTTCAACTTCCCAACATGTCTCCTTATTATATTCATCTCGCTCTCTCTCTCTCTCTCTCTCGCTCTCTCTCTCTCTCTCTGTCTTCTGAATATCTGTTTTCTCTGTCTCTCTGTGTGATATATATATAGAGAGGACAAAGAGAGAGACCCAACTAGCTTAATCAGGGTTGTTTACAGAAGGATGGGTGTGTGGTTATTTATTGGAACATGGGCAACTTACCAAGTGGCTATACCACTAAAGAAAATGCCTCTCCTTTCCTCAGCTAACATTAACAGCCTATAGACTCCTAAGGAAGAGTAAGTATTCCTTTTCCTCCACTCCCAAACAACATTAATTGCTTATAAATTATAAAGGAGGGTCAGGGCCTCATGAACCTCTTCCATACATGAAGGGTTCAGTCTTATGCAGGAGTTTTAAATAATGGAAATATCTTTACTACAGATAATAATAGCAGCTTCTAGTTCAGAAATCACACACACACACACACACACACCCTGGGGATACTGTGTCTTAGTTAGAGTTTCTAATATTGTGACGAAAGACCAACACCAAAAAGCAAGTTGGAGAAGAAAAGATTCACTTGGTTTACACTTCCACATTGTGGTCAATCACTGAATGAGCTCAGGACAGGAGCCTGGAGGCAGGAGTTGATACAAAGGCCACGGAGGGGTGTTGTTTACTGGCTTGCTCCCCATGACTTGCTTGCTCAACCTGCTTTCTTGTAGCACCCAGGACCATCAGCCTAGAGATGGTACCACCCACAGTAGACTGGGAACTTAAATGCCTTACAGAGAGATTTTTTTGGAGACATTTTCTCAGTTGAGGTTCCCTCTTTTTAGATGACTCTACTTTTTGTGTCAAGTTGACATAAAACTAGTCAGCACAGCCTTCATAGGCACAATGAAAATCTCTGGTTGGAGCATTTATTTGTTTATGGTAGTGAAACCTAATCTGAAACCCCTGAATAATTATTATTTGGTGAAATTGTTGATTAAAGGCATTGACTATACATTTATGTTCAGATTTGAGAAGCCATCTTAATATGCTTAAAAAGCTGTCTTTATGATTAATCTTTATTTAATGTCTTTTAAACAAATAAAATATTAAATGGGTTTCCATTATGCTTTCTCCATAGGGCACAGTGACTCTATCTTTTATCCCATTGTTCTTAAAAGTTGTGAGACCTAACTCTCTATTGTCAAAAGAGAAATTCAGTATCTGTCAGGCTATAACAATGATTGGATAGAAAAAGGTTTAGGATTAGAGCTTTAAAGAGATGCAGGTGATTGTTCAAGGTTCCTGAATAAACTGCGTTGAAAAAAAAAAAAAAAAGAGAGATGAACATTTTGAAATTGTTTGGATTTTTCTTTTTCCTTTCCTTGTCCCCTCCTATGCTTCCCTCCCTCCCTCTTCTCCTCCCATCCATGCCCCTCCCCAAGTCCACTGATAGGGGAGTTACTCCTTCCCTTCCATCTGACCCAAGTCTATCAGGTCTCATCAGGACTGTCTGCATTGTCTTCCTCTGTAGCCTGGTAAGGCTGCTCCCCCCTCAGGGGTAGGTGATCAAAGAGCCAGTCGCTGAGTTCATGTCAAAGCAGCCCCTGTTCTCCTTACTAGGAAACCCACTTGGACACTGAGATGCCATGGGCTACATCTGTGCAGAGGTTCAAGGTTATCTCCATGAATGGTCCTTGGTCAGAGTATCAGTCTCAGAAAAGAACCCTCTGTCCAGATTTTTGGTTCTGTTGCTCTCCTTGAGGAATTCCAATCCCCTCCAGGTCTTTCTGTCTCCCCCTTCTTTCATAAGATTCCCTGCACTCTGCCCAAAGTTTGGCTATGAGTCTCAGCATCTGTTTTAATACCCTGTAGGGTAGAGTCTTTCAGAAGCCCTCTGTGCTAGGCTCCTGTCCTGTTCTCTGTTTTCTCCCTCTTCTGATGTCTATCCTATTTGCCTTTCTGAATGAGAATTGAGTATCTTACCCAGGTTCTTCCTTCTTGCTTAGTTTCTTTAGGTATACAGATTTTAGTATGATTATCCTATACTATGTGTCTAATATCCACTTATAAGTGAGTATATAGCATATATGTCTTTCTGCTTCTAGGATACCTCAATCAGAATAAGCTTTTCTAGTTCCCACCATTTGCTTGCAAATTTCATGATTTCCTTGCTTTTAATTGCTGAGCAGTATTCCAATGTGTACATGGACCACAATTTCTGTATCCATTCCTTAATAGGGACATCTGGGTTGTTTCCAGTTTCTGGAAAAAGCAGATGGCTAAAGGCCAACATGATAACATAAAAGACATGATCCAGAGCAATACAGAACCTTCATAGCACAGCTATCCTACTACAGTAAACCCTGAATATCTTTATACAACTGAACCACAAGAAAATGACCTTAAATCCAATCTTGTAAAGATGATCGTGGATTTTTTTTCTGTTACTTTTATTACTTTTTTCTCATTTATTTATTACATCCTTGTTCCCCTACCCTCCTCCCGTTCAGTCTCAGCTCCCTTTCTCATCCACCCCAACTTGCATCAAGATACACTCAATTTTCATCAGAACTAAACATGTTCTCTTCCTCTGTGACCTGTCAAGGCAGTCCTGCCAGGGGAAAGTGAACCAAGTGAGTCCATGTCCATTGCAATCCCCACTTCACTTACTAGAGGACTCATATGAGGCCTAAGCTGCCCATCTGTTACATCTTTGTAGGGAGCCTCGGTACAGTTCATGCATGGTCCTTGGTTGAGGCTTCAGTCTCAGCAAACCTCTCTGGGTCCTGGTAAGTAGGCTCTGTTGTTTTCTTTGTGGAGTTCCTGTCACTTCTGGGTCCTTTTCTCTTTTCTCCCAGTATTCCCCAAGACTCCCTACTCACCGACCAATGTTTGGCTGTCAGTCTCAGCATCTGTTTTGAGGCACTTTTGGTAGTGTCTCTCAGAGGAGAACTCTATAAGATCCTTTCTGCCAGCTTAGCAGGGTAAATTTTGGGTAGAAGTTCTTGTGAGTGCATGGCTGTCCACCTCCCTCTGCTAAGAGACTAGTCTAGTTAGAGGGTATCCTCTTCAGTTTCTGTGGCCTCTGCTACTAGGAGTCTCTGCTTGAGTTCCCCCTATATCCTCCCTAGAGCTTACCCTGACTTATGTCTCCCATTTGTCACAGAGATACCCCCACCCTCAGTTTCTCTTTTCTCTACAGGCCTTCTGTTCACTCTCCCTTGCTCTCCTCAGGTCTGATCTCTACTTTCTTAACTTTCTGTGCCCCCTTTCCTACCTTCAGAGTGAGGTTTATGGATCTTCATTTGAGTCTCCCTTATTACTTATCTTCTTTTAGGTTTGTGACTCATAGTATGCCTATCTTGTACTGTATGACTAAAATCCACTCATAAGTGAGTACATGCCATGCCACCTGTGTCTTTCTGTGTCTGGGTTACCTCACTCAGGATGATCTTCTCCAGTTTCTTCCACTTGCCAGCAAATTTCATAATGTCTTTGTTTTTAATAGCTGAGTAGTATTCCATTGTGTAAATGTGCCACAGTTTCTTTATCCATTCTTTGGTTGATGGACATTTACCTAAGTTGTTTCCACATTCTGGCCATTATGAATAAATCTGCAATGAACATAGTTGAGCAAGTATCCTTGTTGTATGGCAGTGTCTTTTGCATATATACCCAGGAGACAGATAGCTGGGCCTTGAGGTAAAGTTATTCCACATTTTCTGAAAAAGCACCAGATTGATTTCCAAAGTGGTTGTACAAGTTTACACTCCCATCAGCAATGGAGAAGTGTTTCTATTTCTCTACAACCTCACTAGCATGTGCTATCTCTTGAGATTTTGATCTTAGCCATTTTGACTGGTGTGAGATGGAATGTCAGAGTTGTTTTTATATGCATTTCCCTGTGCTCTGTCCAAAGTTTGGCTGTGAGTCTCTGCATATGCTTCGAGCTCCTGCTAAGCAGAGTCTTTTAGATGACATCTGTGGTAGGCTCCCATTCTGTTCCCTCTTTTCACCTGCTTCCAGTGTCTATCCTGTTTCTCATTCTGAATGAGAATTAAACATCTTCCTTAGGATCCTCATGTTGTTTAGCTTCTTAAGGTCTGTAGATTTTAGCATGTTTATTCTATATTATATGGCTAATATACACTATCCAGTTCTACTTTAACTTGATATGCCAAGATTGATATCCATGAGCAGTCTCCCCTTCTCTGAGGAGAAAGGGAGTGGGCATAAGGGGAGAGGAGGGGAGAGGGAGGAGCTGGGTGGAGAGGAGGGAGTGGAAGCTAACCCTGAGTTGTAAAGGAAATAAATTGATTAATGAATGAAAAAGATAGAATATTCTTAAACAAAACTGGCATTCCCTTTATCCTGTGTAGCTTCTACCCAGATTGATATTGTTACTTTGACACAGACTCAGTGGCTCTATCAACTGCACTTTTGGATCACCTTGGAAATGTCGAACAGTGAAATAGGAAATAGAAGTATCATTATGAAAGCAGTTGTGATTTTAGGCCCCTTAGGAAGGACCTTGAGAACTCCCAGAGGCCAAAGAACCACATTTGAAGAGAATCAGCCTTCAGCTTTCGTGAAGGGCCAGCTCTCCCAGGAAGTAAAATACAGTTACTAGCTCATTTGAGAAGAGAAGCAAGATCTCCTTCACACAGGCCAATTTACCTTACTTTTGGAGCCAGAGATGGACGTTTTATTTCTTTGCAGAAATGAAGGCATCTGGCATGGGAGTATGATTATTCTCCACTCACCTTTAAACTGCCTCAGCTATTACTAAGTCTCTGGCAGTGATATGTTGATTATGTGAATTTAAAGCCCACAGGAGCCAGAGGAATGACAGATCAGATTCCGTTAAATGAGAAATCAAATCCAGGAGCCTGACAATGAGACACACGGTTCTTGCTCCTGCCAACCTTTGATGTCAATCTGGTAGATGACTGCTTCTGGACCACATGGCATGTGGCTTAAAGGGAGATGTTTCAGCCTCTTTCCTGCTATTAGTTGTGTGTGGAGATACTCCTTTATCGTGTAATATGTAGTTCTTCATTGTTAGTTTCATTTAGATTTGATTCTTTTGTTTAAGGAAGCAGCCACAGTCTAACAGATATCCATAAATACAAGCACTTTCTCTCTCTCTCTCTCTCTCTCTCTCTGTGTGTGTGTGTGTGTGTGTGTGTGTGTGTGTGTGTGTGTGTCTAGGTTTATTTTTTGTTTTCTATTTAAATATATTTTTATTTATCACAATTTATTCACTTTGTATCCCAGCTGTAGAATCTGGAAACAACCCAGAAGTCCCCCAGTTGAAAGGGATACAGAAATTGTGATATATTTACACAATGGAATACTACTCAGCAAATAGAAACACGGAAATCATGAAATTTGCAGGCAAATGGATGGAGCTAGAAAAGATCATCCTGATTGAGGTATCCTAGAAGTAGAAACACACACACGGTATATACTCACTTATAAGTAGATATTAGACATATAATATAGGAAAATCATACTAACGTCTGTACACATAACGAAGCTGAGCAAGAAGAAGGACCCTGGGTAAGATGATCAATCCTCACTCAGAAAGGCAAAAGGGATAGAGGGAAAAAACAGGGAACAGGACAGGAGCCTACCACAGGGGAACTCTGGAAGACTCTACCCTACAGGGTATCAAAGTAAATGCTGAGACTCATAGCCAAACTTTGGGCAGAGTTCAGGGAATCTTATGAAAGAAGGGGGAGATAGGAAGACCTGGAGGGGACAGGAGCTCCACAAGGAGAGCAACAAAACCAAAAAATCTGGACAGAGAGATCTTTTCTGAGACTGACACTACAACCAAGGACCATGCATGGAGATAAATTAGAACCCCTGCTCAGATGTAGCCCATAGTACTTCATTATTCAAGTAGGTTTCCCTAGTAATGGGAACAGGGACTGCCTCTGACATGAATTTGGCTCTTTGATCACCTACCCCTGAGGGGAGAACAGCCTCGCCAGGCCACAGAGGAAAGCAATGCAGCCAGTCCTGATGAGACCTGATAGGCTAGGGTCAGATGGAAGGGGAGGAGGACCTCCCCTATTAGTGGACTGGGAGAGGGGCATGGTAAGAAAAGGAGGGAGGATGGGATTTGGAGGAAATGGGGGAGGGAGGCTACAGCTGGAATACAAAGTGAATGAACTGTAATTAATAAATTTATTTTAAAAAAGAAGAAACTATAAAAAAAGATTTGGTAACCTACCATTGTAATCAAAATAGTATAGTACTAGTACCAAAATAGACATGTAAACTGAACATGGTTGTACACAAAGCAAAAGAGATAGTGTACAATGTGGTTGCCATACTACCAGAACTAATATCCAGAACTTAAAAAGAATGAAAATAAAAGACAAAGAATGGAAAAGAAATTAAAAACAAATGAAACTTTGGGCTACAGGGATAGTTGAGCCGTTACGAGTTCTTGCAAAACTTGCATAGGACTCCAGTTTGGTTCCTAACACCCTCGTGGGGCAGCTTACAACTGCTTGTAACTCAAGTCCAGGGCATCCAATGCTTTCTTTTGATCTCCATCTTTTGATCTCCAGGCTCCTATGTGTATTACACACACACACACACACACACACACCTGTTTGATTTAAAAATAAATCTAAATGTGTATATTCATTAATCAAAAAATTACAAATGATCAACAAATATCTAAAAACTTCTACCCTAGGTTTCTGTCAATGCCCTTTCACCTGTCCTCTCAGGGAGCCTGCTTTTTTTTGTGGTTGTTGTTCTATATTATTACTCCAAGGTTGGGCCCAGCTGGTTCAAATGACCCAGAAACCCTAGAAATTTGTCACCTTCTAAATTAGATGAAGATGTCATGAGGAAATGAGAGAAGGATCAAAATAACTTAAATGGCAAGCTCTGTGACATGCACCATTTATGTGATATGTCATTTAATTAGCACAATTGTCCTAGAATATAATAATAATGATATGCCAAAATAACAGTATAACAGAACACATGAGGAGTTGATCTTATTGAGAAGGTCAGCAAAAGCTCTTTGGAATTAACAAGTATCTTAAACCAAAAAGTATCTTATAAATAACAGGAATGCCAATTTCAAAATACATGTAGGTGATTCTTAAAATACATCTTTATTGTAATGCCTTAGCAAATTAATAAAGGCTTTTGACCATTACAGTATTTTTTCATTTTTAATGAATGAAATACATACAATTTTTTTACAATGAAAAGATAACAAAGTGATTCTCACCTTGAAATATACTGAGAAGCACTGCACAGTTTAATATAAATTATATGAACTGTAAACATTGCAAACTCAGTGCCTTCAGAATCTTCGTTTGTATGGAATAATACTTTTAACATTATAAGCCCACCATTGTTGTCAAAATATTTAAAGTAAAACTCTAACCACTAATGTGCTTTAACAGCATATGAGGCATGAGAGATGGCTCGGCCGTTAAAGAGAACAGACTCCTCTTGCAAAAGACTTGAATTCATTTGCCAGAATCCATGTTAGATGACATCTTCCTGTAACTCCAGTTCCAGGGAATCTGATGTCTCCATGGATGCTAGCATTCATGTTGTTCATACTCATACACACACACACACACACACACACACACACACACAGTTTATATAAATAAATCTTTAAAAATAACAAAATAACCTAGTATAGTACAGGTTCAACAAGGGAACATGAAAGGAAATTACATGAGAGCTCTAGGGAAGCTTGGTATCTGGTATGGAAGCATTCTGTAATTGCACTAAACACCACCCCAAAGCACCTGCATCTTTTATTTTCTTGTGTTAGAGATCAAATCCAAAGGCTGGTACATGGCACTAGGCAAATGCTCTACCACTCAGCCACGGCCACCCCTTGGATCTACATTTTAAAAATAAAATGTCAATGAGCAAAGAAGAAAGCAGCTAGAGTTAGAAGAATTAAGGAAGCAACAATAATAGAAACATGGAAAGGGCAATGTAATAGACACAGCAGAAGGCCCAAGGAAACTGTTAGACACAGTTAGAAAAGGCATTTTAGGGCCAAGTGTTGGAGGGCTGGATGGATTAATAAGGACTATAAAATTTTATTTTCCTAAAGGCAATGCTAAGCCATTGAGTAAAGAAGTAAAAGAGAGCAACAGAGAACATAGTCTAGAATCGATTGGTAAACTGGGACAGGAATTAGAAAGTTCTATTAGGAAGCAATTCACACCCTAAGACCGAGACTGTTCAAGTCTGACTCGAGCAAACAGAAGCCAAAAGAATGCGCATAAGGGAGACATTGAAGGGTCATGGTTTGGTAATCAAGGCAATGGAAAGACAGGAAAGAGAAAGTTCCGAGATTTCAAGCCCGAAAGACGCACAAGGTACAAATACACAGTAATCATTTGGTCTGGGATGCAGCTACTTACTCCTAAATTAGGTGCTGGCCCACTAGGATGAAGTAGGAATGGGCTGCCTGCCTTGGAGGAATTTTGACTGTACTGGACAGGTTAGAGCAGCATCCTGGACTTAACCACCAGCCAGATCGTCAACTCTTTGTAAGATGTCTGTTCCTTCTTATCACAGAGAGATAAGATACGAGTTTTGTTTTGTTTTTTACAAGATGGTGGTTGCTTACTACCAATCCCACATCCAAGCTTCTCCCATTATTAAATATTTCTACTGCCTCCTCTACGACTTTTCAGACTGGCAAGGTGTTTGTGTTTGGTTTTTATTTTTTAATTTTTTATTTATTATTTATTACAATTTATTCGCTTTGTATCCTGGCTGTGGCCCCCTCCCTCGTCCCCTGCCAATCCCACCCCCTCCCTCTTCTACTCCTATGCCCCTCCCCCAGTCTACTGATAGGGGAGGTCCTCGGTCCTCCTCCCCTTCTATTTAGTTGTTACATTGCATGGTAGGACTCAACTTTCTGAACTATGACTTAATTGTCCTCAGCTTTACTCCACAGCTGTGGACAATCAGTACCTGCTTCCAATCTCCCTGTTGCTTTTCCAAATTTGCTTAACTCTTAACTTATACCATTTTCAGAGAAAGAACAGATAGGCCCTGTATATAGCACTAAGGTCAGTTATGAAAACTGATTATCAATAAATAAAAGGAAAAGAAGAGCTAAAAATGAGAGGGCGAAGGGAATTACCTTAATGGCAAAGAGGTTGCCAAGAAAGCACATGGCTGTCTGAAGTTTCCCACATAAAAGCTGGCAGTGGCGGTGCACTTAATAATCCCAATGCTGAAGAAGCAGAGACAAGTGGATAACCTGAAACTTAGTGGCTGCTGAGCATAGCCGAAACAGCAAGTGCTGGGCAACAAGGAAAGACCCTGACTCAAAAATCAAAGTAGAAGAAAGACTCCTGAGGAACGACAGCCAAGGCTATACTCTGGCATGCACCCTGTGCACTAAAAATGAACATTTTAAGCCTGGAGAGCAGGAAGGAGAGAGTCATGATGAAGAGATAATTGTGTTCAGGTACAGAAAGGACTCTGCTTGAGAAAGGAAGCCTGGTTGTCCTCCCATCTGGCCAAAGGCAGACCAAGGGCTTAGTTACAGCATGGGAGATTTACATAAGATCAAAGAACTTCTTGAACAAATGTGGAAATGGGTTTCAGAGGAGTTTTGCGTAATTGCCTTTTCAGGAGATGGCTAAAAATAGTGTAGCTTCTCAGCAGCCGGAAGGCCAGGAGGTGTTCTATGGACAAGCAGAAGATAAGCTTTGCTTGTCACCCATCACAAACCCCCACCTTTTTCCTTAACACATCCTTGAATCTCTGTGGGAGAGCTCTTAACCCTTTTCAAGAGCAAGACTTTTTGGGCAATTTCATATACATATGAATATATATATGAATATATATGATATATATGAAATATATATTTCTATATATTCCTATATAATATATTCATATATTAACGTGTGTGTGTGTGTGTGTGTGTTAATAAATCCATTGGCCCCATGGCCACCAGCACACTTAGAGTTACAGTAATTCCAAAAGCCAGGGAGGTAATTTCTGACAAAATGATATCCTAGGCAGACTCAAAATTGTTTCTTTAACTGAAGGGTTGCATGGATGGTTTTTAATTAGGAAGGATTAATGCAGGGTTCCCATCTATAGAAACTTAAATTGAAAGGAAGGAAAAGCAATGAAGTAATTTGAGGAGGGTAATAGCCTCTTCACCCTCTCCTTTGTAAGTATAACTCTGAAAAAGAGGGAAATTTCTGCAAACATTTGTCATTCTTTGTATACTCTAATAATTTCTAAAATCTCAAAGATATCGCGTAACTTCACAGTGTGTATGCATATGTGTCATATGCATGTATATGTTTCTATATGTTTCTATATGTATATTCATGCACAGATTCTATATGACTATACATGTATGTTCCCTCCCTTTTGTCAGTTTCCACAATGTCGTTAACAGAGGACTAGTCAGGTAAATTACTATGTTCTCCCTTCTGCTTATCTGTAAAGTTTGCACATTACTGCATAAGATGACTTTCATAATTCTGCAGTGTAAAATGTGTCCTTGGATTTTCATTCTAAGAAGCAAGACGAAGCAATTGAAAGTATTTTTCTTTCTTCCAGCACCATCCTTTGATGTATCCAACTGTATAGGAAGGCATTAAAGAGGAAAAGATGAAAAGAAAGCTAAATGTTTTTCATCATCAAAATAAAGATGCCTACCATCTTTAAAATAAAATAAAATTGACCATGTCCACAAATCAATTCCAGACCCGTCAATCACCATCTCTTGTCAGAACAATTCTGTCTTGATGAGTCTCACATCTGTTCTCACTTGTCTCTCCCAAAGCATCAGCATATCCTATCTCCTAAGCATTACCACAACAGCCTGTGATCTGAACTACCAGCCTTTAGCTTCATCTCTCTCCAAATATCCCCTCTCACACTACCATCAGCAAGTGTTGATTAAACAGAAACCAAACCATGCTGGCAATTCAATTTTAATTACTCCATTGTTTGCAGATGCCTAGAACAACAAAACAAAGTTCAACGTTGTTATATTAGCTAGCTAGTTAGAAAGTAGAAGACTCATAGATCACTGAAGATTGACTCTTCCTCCCTAATCAGTTTTGGGCCCCACCTCCTGTATCACAGATAACACATTAATTTAAGGAAGGTCAAGTATTTTAATTGCGCCTCTGTACAATTTGAAGTAGCATGTGAAAGAAGGGAAAAGACAAATCCAATAACCTGGGCAGAGTTCAATCGCTGCAACCCAAGTAAAAGTCAGGTAACATGGCATTCATCTGCAATTCTGGCACTCCTTCATCAAGATGGGAGGTGGAACAATTGGCCAGAAGCTCACAGGCCAGCTAACCTAATGTATGCAGTGCAGTGCCAGAAACAATAAAAACCCAACAAGGTGGAAAAGGAGAATCAACTCCCAAAAGGTGTCCTATGACCTTTACCTACACGTACACACACACACACACACACACACACACACACACAACTTTTTAAAGATTTGTTTTAATTTTGTGTGTATAAATGCTGGCCTAGATGTGCGTATGTGCACCAAATATATGTCTCGTACTTGTGGAGGGAAGAAGAATCACATCCCCTGAAACTGAAGTTACAGATGGTTCTGAGCCACCGTCTGGGTGTTGGGAACAGAACCCCAGTCCTATGTAAGGCTGGCAAATATTCTTAACTGGCAACCCACCTCTTCAACCTCATATTAAAAGAAAAAACGGCTATTACCTCCTGGTGAACATGGATGTTTTTATACATTTATTTTATTTTTTAAGATTTGTTTATTTTTATGGGCATTGGTGTTCTGCCTACATATGTGTCTCTATGAGAATATCAGATCCCCTGGAACTGGAGTTACAGACAGTTGTGAGCTGCTACATGGGTACTGGGAACTGAGCCTACGCTCTCTGGAAGAGCAGCCAGTGATCTTAAATGCTGAGCCATCTCTCCAGGCCTCATTTAATTTTATTTTTATTTAATTCTTTTTAATTTTATTTTTTTTTAATTTTTTATTTAACTTTTATTAATTACACTTTATTCGTTTTGTATCCCCCATAAGCCCCTCCCTCCTCCCATCCCCATCCCACCCTTCCTCCCCTTTCTGCATGCATGCCCCTCCCCAAGTCCACTGATAGGGGAGGTCCTCTTCTCCTTCTTTCTGATCTTAGTCTATCAGTTCTTATCAGAAGTAGCTGCATTGTCATCTTCTGTGGCCTGGTAAGGCTGCTCCCCCCTCAGGGTGAGGTGATCAAAGAGCAGGCCAATCAGATTATGTCAGAGGCAGTCCCTGTTCCCATTACTATGTAACCCACTTGGACACTGAACTGCCATGGGCTACATCTGTGCAGGGGTTCTAGGTTATCTCCATGAATAGTCCTTGGTTGGAGTATGAGTCTGGGAAGTTCCTTGTGTTCAAATTTTCTTGTTTTGTTGCTCTCCTTGTGGAGTTCCTGTCCTCTCCAGCTCTTACTATTTCCCACTTCTTACATAAAATTCCATTCACTCTGCCCAACAGTTGGCCATCAGGCTCAGCATCTGCTTTGATAGTCTGCAGGCTTTCAGAGGCCCTCTGTGGTAGGTTCCTAGTTTGTTTCCTGTTTTCTTCTCCTTCTGATGTCCATCTTCTTTGCCTTTCAGAATGGGGATTGAGAGTTTTAGTTAGGGTCCTCTCTCTTGATTAGTTTCTTTAGATGTACAGGTAAATGGTGGGACCTGGAAAGGATCATATTTAATTCTTTTTAAACTTTAATTCATTTTAATTCTTCTTTTTAGTTCTTTTTAATCTCTGCTACATGATTTTGTTCAGAAGAACATGATCTGAGTTGTATCTTTGGCCCTGGGTAGAGACGTGAAATTCTAAACTGAGAAGATCCTAAGATGATTATTTAACTGTGGGAGGCTTTCTGGTAAAGAAGGAAAACATAGTGTTGTCTTCTTTAAGAATTCATCCAAGTAAGCTCGCCAATCACCCGAAGAAGCAGGTACCCCTCAGGAAAACTATCTCTTCTTAGGGACCTTGGGAAAACAGGATTAAGGCCAACTAAGCAGGTTGGTCAGCACAATGGTCTCTCTGAAAGTAGGCTACCCCATGAGGGTGTTTTCCTCCTCTGCAATAAATGGCCATTTCCTCCTTTCAGAGTACCTCATTTCATTCTATAATAAGCCACACTGACTTCTGCAGTGCACCCTTCTGAAAGCATTTAACAGAAATTAAAAGGACCAGGAAACTGAGAAGCCAGAGTGCCATCCTAGCAACAATGCCACTACAAGACCATTCTGGTCAGGCATCAGCCAAATGTTTCCTTATTTCTAACTCAGGCACTCTTCAAACTCTCCCTTCAATTTCCTAGCAGAGTTATTTTGGTTTTTGTTGTTTTCTCAACTACAGTTTTGTGTCTTTATGCGAGGCTAGACTGTCTGCCCAAGCTGTCTGCTCTCTACTTGCTTTCCTGGCTATCTACAACTCAAGCTAAAAAACTCTTCTGTAGGGATGTAGGCGGTAACTAAGCACCAGAGTGCTTGATTAATATAGACAAAGTCCTATGGTACCATATCAGCAGTACAAAAGCAAACAAAACACTAAGGTTCTGTTTCATGTTTTTCAGGACCTCACACCAAGTCTAGTTTCTTACCTGCATTTCATTACCAAGTGTGAGACTGCCTAAGAATATCAATAAAGTTAGTGCTCAAATGAGAGGAAAATATTTTTGAAAAAAATCAATACTGAGTTTTAAAAATATCTAAGTACTTACTGTTTGGAAAAATCATAAATTGCTTGGACTTTGTGTTACTGTTAATTAAAAAAAATTAGTGAAATATACAGTAGAGTTGGTATTTCTTCCTGGATTGACATGACAATCACCACCATGAAACAGAGTTGTAGAAATCTACCGAACTTTATAATTCAATCAAGTCACCAAAATAAGCAGAAAAATACAGCAGGCAGCTAAGTCTACAGTAAAGGTAATGAGAATAGTAATATCCCCTAGTGAAAGGGGTGAGACCTTGAGACTCTAGTTGCCATTCTTTCATGTCACAGTTACCCAAAGTCATTCTGTACAGAAGGTGGATGATGAAAAATTTTCACCGAAGCAGGTTTCCTTGAGTCGGATATGCTGGGGGTGGGACTTCCTGTTGCTATAACTGCCTTTAAGTTGCCCATGCTCTTGTGACCTGAATGGAATCCTTGATTTGGTCTATCAGTTCCCTGTTTGCCAGGGGTAAGTAGATACATGTTTTTACAGGCCTCGGGAAAGTCATACAGTACATATTCTTATATATAAATGAGATCATAACCTATGTTTTCTTGAACATAGTTGAGCAAATGTCCTTATGGAGTGGTGGGGAATCTTTTGGGTATATGTCCAGGAGTGGTATAGCTGGATCTTGAGGTAGTGCTATTCCCAATTTTCTGAGAAAACACCAGATTGATTTCCAAATTGGTTGTACAAGTTTGCACTCTGACCAGCAATGGAAGAAGGTTCCCCTTTCTCCACATCCTCTCCAGCATGAGTTTTTTATCTTAGCCATTCTGATCAGTTTAAGATGGATGGAATTTCAGAGTTGTTTTGATTTGCATTGCTATATTCATAGCAGCTTTATTTGTAATATCCAGAATCTGGAAACAACCTAGATGTTCTTGAATGGAGGAATGGATACAGAAATTGTGGTACAGTGGAATACTACTCAGCTATTGAAAACAAGGAAATCATGAAATTTGTAGGCAAATGGATGTGAGGTAACCCAGAAACAGAAAGGCAGGCATGGTATATACCCACTTATAAGGGTATATTAACCATATAATTTAGGATAGCAGTCTGTACACCTAAAGAAGCTAAACACTAAGGAGGACCCAAGGGAGGATGCTTAAATCTCATTCAGAATGGCAAGCAGGATAGACACCAAAAGTGGTGGAAGAGAGGAAACAAGATGGGAGCCTACTATAGAGAGTCCTGTGAAAAGCTCTCCCAACAGGGGATCAAAGCAGATGCTGAGACTCACAGCCAAACATTGGGCAGAGCTCAGGGAGTCTTTTTTTTGGGGGGATAGAAAGACAAAACAGGGAGAGAACAGGAGACCAACAAAACTAAAACACCTGAGCCCAGGTGGTCCAGCAGAGACTGATGCACCAACCAAGGACTAGACATGGAGAGGACCTAGACCCCCTGCTCAGATGTGGCCCATAGACAGCTCAGTCTCCATGTGGATCTCCGAAGAAGGGGAGCAGGGGCTGCCTCTATCATGAACTCAGTTGACTGCTCTTTGATCACTTGACCCTGGTGATGCAGCGTTGCCAGGCCACAGAGGAAGAGGATCCAGGCAGTCCTGATGAGACTTAACAAGCTATGGGCAAATAGCAATAGTGGAGAACTCCCCCTTTCAGTGGACTAGGGGAAGGGGATGAGGAGAAAATAGGGATGGAGGGTGGGACTGGGAGGAGTTGAGGGAGGGAGCTTCAATTGGGATATATAATGAATAAATTGTGAAAAAAATAATAAATAAAAGTATGTTTTCTTCTTTTCCTTCCTTCTGATCCTAGTCAATTAGGTCCCCTATCAGTGGACTTGAGGAGGGACATGCATGCAGAGGGTGGAGGAAAGAGGGATTGGGACTGGAGGAGGGAAGGAACCACAGGGAGATACAAAGTGAATAAAGTGTAATTAATAAAGAATTTAAAAAATTATTTAAAATTTAAAAATGTATGTTTTCTTGTTTTGTTTATGTTTGTAAGAAACATGATGCTGCATGTAGCTGTTATTTGTTAATTTTTACCTATCCCTTATTTGATTACTCTGATGTTGATAGACATTTGGATCTTCACAATTTTAGACTCTTAAAAATTATGTTTCTAAACTAGGAACCTACCACAGAGGGCCTCTGAAAGCCTCTGCCCTGCAGACTATCAAAGCAGATGCTGAGCCTGATGGCCAACTGTTGGGCAGAGTGAATGGAATTTTATGTAAGAAGTGGGAAATATAAGAGCTGGAGAGGACAGGGTCTCCACAAGGAGAGCAACAGAACCAGAAAATTTGAACACAGGGAACTTCCCAGAGACTCATACTCCAACCAAGGCCTATTCGTGGAGATAACCTAGAACCCCTGCACAGATGTAGCCCATGGCAGTTCAGTGTCCATATGGCTTCCATAGTAATGGGAAGAGGGACTGCCTCTGACATAAACTGATTGGCCTACTCTTTGATCACCTTCCCCTGAGGGGGGAGCAGCCTTACCAGGCCACAGTAGAGGACAATGCAGCCACTCCTGATGAGAACTGATAGTCTAAGATCAGAAAGGAGAGGAGAACCTCCCCTATCAGTGGACTTGGGGAGGGGCATGCATGCAGAAAGGGGAGGGAGGGTGGGATAGGCAGGGGAGGAGGGAGGGGCTTATGGGGGGATACAAAATGAACAAAGTGTAATTAATAAAAAATTAAGAAAAATATGTTTCTACTTTTTGAGATACATATATATATATATTTCATTCAGGTATATATTATAATGAGCGATATAAATTTGCCATATTCAACCTCTTTTTTTTTTTCTACTGAGAACTTGATACCTGGGAATGGAACTGCTGTATCATAGGATACATGTATATTCAATGTTGAGAGATATTGCCAAATATGTTGTTGGTTCTCTTTTTTATCTCTTTGTAAGCTCTGTCGAAGATACAGAGTGTAATATGGAAGTTAGTTGATTAAATGCTAATGTGGGGCATTTTCAGGAGTTAGAATAGCCAGTGAGCAAAGGGGCCATGGCAAAGGGGACAAACACTCTCATGGGGTGACAGTAGACAATGGCCAGAGAAATCATTGTGCTGTCATAAATAATCAGGCATTATACTGTTTTCTCAAAGCATGAGAATAGAGTTCTCATTTAGGTGATTGACAGGCCCATTTGTGTGTGTCTGAGAGAGAGAGAAAGAGAGACAGTAAGAGAGAAAATGTGTCCTCAGAGTGCAGAAGAGGCTCTCAGATTCCTTGGAGCTGAAGTGACAGGTGTTTGTGAGCCACCCAACATAGGTCCTGGAAACTCTATTGGGTCCTCTGAGCAAGCCATGTTAACCACTGAGCTATTTATCTAGCCACTGGATTCACCCTTAAGGGAGGAGCCTTTGTTCTTGACTAGAAAGCCTCCTGGTATATAGCAATTTTATAATCTAAGATAATACAGAAAGTCATTTCTCAATCCAGAGCCAGAAATATAACTCTGATCTCATTTTTTACCCAAAAATCATATCACAGCATAGGTTTTTAAGGAAAAAAATTAAAAATCAATCTATAAAAACAGTGCAGGATGGCTTTCCATAATGGAGCTCCAGAAAGTCCTGCTACCCTCACCTTCCCCTGTTTTCTCTAATATTTATCATTTGAGATGTTATTGTAAACTTTAAGGAAAGGCAATTGTGTTCTTCCTTCACTTATTGTATATGTTAAATTCTAAATATGTACAACGGTGATACTTTCCCCTTCCTTCACTCATCACTCTATTTCAATTCACAATTTGTGTTACCAAGAACATAGGAAAAAGATCTCAAAGCTGGTTTTGATGAAAGGAACCGTCCTCAATGACCCTCAAGCCTGATCATTTTAAAGTACTTACTTAACAAAATAGTTTACCAAGTTACTATACCAAATTGCACTCCCACCTTTAATAGATAAGAGTTGTGTTTGTCCAAGTCATTTTTTATTACTGTCCTTTTGAGAAAGAAAGTAAGTAAGTATAGCCAAATCACATGGTGACCATCATTTGTACTTCCTTTAGAACTAGTGAAGTACATTTCACATATCTTCATGATTTACGTATCTTCTATGGAAAATCTAAAGTCATTTTCCCAACTTTCTATTGGTTTGCTGCCTCCATTCCTTTTATTACTATTTTGATTTCACATCTGAAGGCTTTGTAATTCTTTCATTGCTTAGCTCTCTAAATGTTTTGATTCAGTTCTGTCCCCAAAGAACCCTGTGTTTGACTCTATTCAATTATGTATTACAGCACTGAAATTTTATTTACATATTCTTCTCTGAATCACTAAGTAATTTTGGAGTTGTTAAATAATTGAGAACTAGAAGCATCATTCACCATTGCACTCATAACTCCAGTTTAATATCTGCAAATGATCAATCAATATTTGTCCAGTTTACTGAAATATATTTTACATTCTATTCTTCCTAAATCTGTACAAACTCGATTTGTATGAAACTTATTCCAGCATTGCAAGTGGTATGAAGCAGAACACTCTGCCCTGCCCCACTATGTTACGAAAGAGTAAAGGTAGTACAATTGTACAAAGGTGATGAACATTATGTTTCCATTACAAATAGAAAATTATTATATTATGCATACAGGTAGAGGCCAATGCTAATAAATATGTAAAAATCACACTGTACTCTGGATAACATTATCCCACGTAACCATGAATAGAGGCACAGAATATAATGGAAAAGACAAATAAAACATTCCTGGAAATGTACTGTCTAGAGTACAAAAAAAAAAAAAATCTGTAACCTTGTTCCTGTTCGTTCAGTTATTTCTTCCCCTGTCCCCTTTTGTATAGAGCTACCACCATTTCTTACAAGGATGATGACAAGCACCTCACAACTAGTCTTTAGACTTCTTCCATAGTTCATTCACACTCAATTCTACACAGCTAGAATAAAGTATTGTCATTTTTCTGCTCAGAACTGTCCAGTAGCTTTCCCAATCACTTCCCTCCTGACATCATCTCATGTTTCACTCTTCCAGATCCTCTGTTCCAAACTTAGCAGACTTCTCTGATGCAAATGACTTAGGGCCATTTTCATCCCAGGTATTTGTACTGAATTCTATCTCCACCTAGAAGGTTCTTCTCTGAGGGATTGCCTTTATTCAACTATATTCCTATCTATTTTATTTAAATTCCCAATACCCCAACCTACATATATTCTAGCTCCATTCCTCTGTCCTCTATGATAATTATTGCCATCTATTAAATAACATGTTCACTTGTTTCTTGTCTTCCTAGACTATAGGCTCTACAAGGGTATGGCATTTTAACTATTTTGTCTATCACAATATCCTCAGAACTTAAATATTGTGAGGCACATAGTAATGACCAATATTTATTTTTTAATGAAAAATAAATTAACTCAACATATTTTGAACATAATTTTAACATGTTATACACTATTCCAATTGCTAGAAATAATAATAGCAAACAAGACAAAATACCCACTTCATGGAACTTACAAGACAGTGGAGAAAGACAAGCAATAAGAAGGAAGAGAGGGAGGAGGGGAGATAAAAGAGAAGGGAATAAAGGGAAAATAGACAGAAGGGGAAGAAGAGGGAGAAGGAAAAAGAAAATTACTCTGTTTAGATTCGGGAAGGTATAAACTAAGTAAAGTGACAGACATTATAGTTATGAGCTTTGGAATAAAAGGAGTCACATTTAAAAAACTACAGGATATACCTACTAAAAATTTGTACACCTAAAGAAACTAATCAACAAGGAGGACTCTGGCTAAAAGCTCAATCCCCATACAGAAAGGCAAAGAAGATGGACATCAGAAGGAGAAAACAGGGAACAGGAAAGGAGCCTACCACAGAGGGCCTCTGAAAGGCTCTACCCTGCAGGGTATCAAAGCAGATGCTGAGACTTATGGCCAACCTTTGGGCAGAGTGCAGGGAATTTCATGAAAGAAGTAGGAAATAATAAGACCTGGAGAGGACAGGAGCGCCACAAGGAGAGCAAAAGAACCAAAAAATCTGAGCACAGGGATCTTTTCTGAGACTGATACTCCAACCAAGGACCATTGATGGAGATAATCTAGAACCCCTGCACAGATGTTGCCCATGGCAGTTCAGTATCCAAGTGGGTTCCATAGTAATGGGAACAGGGACTGTCTCTGATATGAATTGATTGGCCTGCTCTTTGATCACCTCCCCTTGAGGGGGAAGCAGCCTTACCAGGCCACAGAGGAAGATACTGCAGCTACTCCTGATGATACCTGATAGACTAGGATCAGAAGGAAGGAGGAGAAGACCTCCCCTATCAGTGACTTGGGGAGGGGTATGGGTAGAGAAAGGGGAGAGAAGGTGGAATTGGGAGGGGGAGAGGGAGAAGGCCATGGGGGGATACAAAGTGAATAAAGTGTAATTAATAAAAAATAAAATAAAAATGGAAAAAAGAAAATTTTATGCCTAGCATAAAATATAAATTATATTTAAAAAAAAAACACAAAGGGCATTTCAGGCACGGCAACAAAATCCCTGAGACTAAGAAGACAGAGAGGCAGAAAGAAGGCCAATGGCATTTAAGGAAAGAGCTTTTGTGAGTTTTATTGTAAAGTCAATGAAAAGAATACTGAAAGGTTGTCAGGTACAGCAGTGACAATGCGATTATAATTATTATGTTTTTGAGGTTGAAATCCCAAAGTCCTGAATTAATCAAAATGGAATACAGCAACTAGCACCAGGCTTCATATGTTGTGAGCAGACATTAAATGGCGGATATTTTCTCTTATTCTTAATAAACATGCCTTCATACATATCACCAATGACACAGGCTGAATGGAGTGATTTTATCATTACCATGATTTGTGGGATAATCTTAATATGCTGAATGCTTTAAAATGTTTTTCATTACAATAAAGTTGACACAGTGAGTGCTCAGTTCTAAAGAACTATTTGTTCTTAAAACGACTTTTGATTGATTTCTTCCAGCAAGGTGTGTGCCTAAAGTCAAACTCAGTCTGCACCAGAGGACGCATAAGCACACAGATGGAACTTGAAATGTGTATTTCTGAGGACTGAAGTTGGCCCTTTCTGATAAGTAAAGTTTGCTCTGGAGTGTTCATGACAAATCTACTCTAGCATCCCCCTATGTGTACGAAGCTTTGGAAGGTAGACAGATACACTGTTTTCACCTAAAGTGAATTCTCTGTAGGCTCATGTTCTGTATGGCTTCGGGAGAAGTGATAACAACAGAGTATCCATGTATTTATTTAAAATACTAAAAAATAAGTTAGCATCTATGTATGTATATATAATACAATATTCAAAAGTTTTAAGGAATCTTTAAACCCTAAGAGATGGTGTGGGATAAAAGTAATCGTTCATTATAGAATGTTTCCTACAGAAGCAATGCTTTTCAAAAGCTAAAATGTATACTTACAGTTAAATGTTTGGGTCAAATTTAAATCTACACTCCTTCCCACAAAATGATTATGTATTTATGAGTAGGTGAACGTGTGTGTTTGTAGAGAAAAATAGAGATTTTTAGAAGAACGCGTAGGTCACAATGGACAAATAATAAACCCCTACTAAAAGAAAACTGATATATCTTGTAAAAAATACCAGAAGGGTTCAGATTTTCAAAACTTTAATTAACAGTCACTATCAGAATTCTTGATTGTGATAAAAACAATGTTATGGCCTTAAAGCCCTTCAAGTACCCTCAGGCAGTATAGTACAAATGTTTTGTTCTCTGGATAAAGTGACCTGGAAACAGTGTGAATGTGTGAGAACAGATTGAAGGCAATCACAGGGCTGGACACAGGTAGATTTGAGGAAGTCTAGGAACTGCATTGAGGGGCAACCCCAACTAGGAAATTCAGGAATTGTTTGTTCAGGGAAGCAATTGGACTGAAAGGAATTCAAATCCAGGACTGCTCCAGTCCAGCCTAAAGGCAGTTAAACTTTCCAAGTCTTTCTTTACTGTAAATTGGGTGTGGTGATGGGTAGCAAAGTTGTAATTATTACATAAGACAACATAATTAAGGCGTTTAGCTTAAGTCCAGCGTGTGGTACATTCTCAGTAAACAGCAGCAAGCAATATCAGTGCGGAACATCTTTGGAATCCTTACTGAAAGACTCAAGGTGGAAACTACCATCATATATAAATTTCTATAAACTTACTCCATTATTTTTAACAGAATACTATAGAAGCATTACCTCTAATCTTCAATAAGTCACAACATTATGTTTGTGAACATCCCCCAATGTCCAATTCAGTATTATTGAACAGGCTCTGGAATCAGACAAAGACTGACTAGTTCTGGCTCCTCCAGTTGCTAACATAGTCTTAGCAAGTCCCAGAAGTCCCAGAAGGACTTAGCAAATCCTACACAGTGAGAAAATGAACTATCGGCGTGATTGATGTGAAGACTGGCTATAATCCAGACAAGGCCCAGACAAGGTCCAGAGTACCTTGGAATAATGTGAGTCAACAAACGGAGGTTGTTTTCCTTATGATTACTAGGCAAAAAGAAATCATTGACAAATGCCCATTGAAAATGTGCTCAACTTGCTGATCAGTATGCTCTGGGATAATTTTGTTACACATCAGATGCCATGGTGATTTAATGGTTGGCTCTTTATCTGTGTCCAGATTCTATTTTCCTCCAAAACAGTTTGGACATTAACCAGTACACTTTTGAAGTGCTAAACTGGACTTTTCTTTTTCTCAGGACATTCGCTGACACTGTAGTCACATTGTAGTGTACATGGTATACAGTATTTTTGATAGCTTTAATTCTGAAATCTTTTTTCAACTAATGTTTCGTATAGCCTAAACCAGAGGTTCTCAACTTTCCTAATGCTTCAACTCTTTAATACAGTTCCTCATGAGTGGCGACTCCCCAAACATAAAATAATTTTAGTTACTACTTCATAACTTGATTTTGCTAGTTATTAATCGTAATATAAATTTTATATGCAGAATGTCTAATATGTTATTTCTATGAAATGGTCATTTAATCCCCAAAGGGGTCATGACTCCTACAATGAGAACCACTGTCCTAAGCTGTCCTCACACTATGTAGCCAAGAATAACACTAAATTTCTGATCCCTGTCTCTACCTCCTGAGTACTGGATTATATGCATTCACAGACAAACCAAATTTATGCAGTGCTGGGAATTGCACCCAGGACTTCATGCATGCTAGCAAGTGTTTTACCAACTGACTTACATCCCTGGCCACCAAATTGAGTTTCTTTTTACCTGACTGTTAGTTCTTTTTCTGTGAAAACAGTCTTAATTCAGAATTACCTAGAAAACAGTGGTGTGGCCTATACATAAACAATCACCTTTCTTTCTGGGACACATTCAGGGGAGTAATTAAAACCAGTATCGGCTGAACAACATATTTCATCTCTTAATAGATAAATGAAAACTATTTTTATATTGTTTACTTAAAAGACTGGAAAATATTGTAGTCTTCAGCTATATTTCACTTCAGAATATATTTTTCTTTCTCAATGGGATATACTCTAAAAGCTTAGAACACATCTGTAAATCTGTGGCTTACCCACAGATTCTTATATTCAGTTACCTTTTGAATTGATCCAATTAACAAAACAAAATACACATTTAAATTAAACATGTATCTAAAGCATTTAGGAATAATTAAAGTTACAGATCAGGTTTTCTTTCACTGATCAGAAATGATTGTAATGCTTCTGTGGCGTTCAGTTCCGGGTTCGCTTTGGTATGGTATTAAAGCACGCTTGTCAGATCACAGGGAGTATCTCATTTTCATTTTCATATCTTCAATTCTAAAGGGGATTAAATTATCCAATTAAGCCGTTAATTAAAAAGACTCCCACAGAAGAAACTGCAGGCTACCAATAGCATTTTCAATTTTCATTATGCTGCATTCAAAAGCAATTCTCTAAATTCAGAAGAGCGCGAAGTTGTTGCCGTAGATTTCACTTCTGAAGGTATACCTGGTATCGGCTGAGAGCCCAGCCTTCTTTTTGGGCACATGGGTGGACTATGTGATGCAGCCACTCCAAAGACTGGGTTCAGCCACATGACTGAGTTTTGTCCATTGGAACAGAAACAGAAGTAATGTAAACCACTCCCCAAGGACCAGAACAAATCTTCTATTTAATATTTTCTGTGAGCATTTTCCTCCTATCAGCCTCTTGTTTATGAATATTATTAAATCATGTCTTCAGATTGCACAATGACAGTATTGAAGGAGCCTGGGTTGCCAAATCAACTGGAGGAGAGAAGTTCAGTAATCATTAATATCCATTATGTAAGTAATGAAAAAAATAATAAACTTAAGTTGAGCTACGTCTTTAAGATTGCCTGTTTCTAT
Organism: Meriones unguiculatus; assembly: GCF_030254825.1. Lineage (NCBI taxonomy): Eukaryota > Metazoa > Chordata > Mammalia > Rodentia > Muridae > Meriones > Meriones unguiculatus. The sequence continues at coordinate 143,630,026 of NC_083369.1, read as the reverse complement.
ACCTAGCGTGGCCTTAATTAATAAAGAAATGGGGTAAATTGGAAAGGCATACAAAAATATTTTCAACCTAACTGAACACATCAGTCTCCTTCAGATTTTGATCAGATCTACTTAGATATGTACCTGAAAATCTAAACAAACTCAATATCTCTTGGGTCTCTTGAAATCTAAGTTCCAAAAACCATCAGAAGGGAGATTCTGTATCTTTTGCTTCTGTCTGCCTCTGCAAAGTATCTCCTTCTTGTCCATAATGTAGAGATCATGCTAGGACAAACTGTCATTTACAGTCACCTTTTTAGTTTTTTATTAATTAATTCAATTTACATCTCAGTCATAGGCCCCTCCCAGTCCCACCCTCCCTTCTGGATCCCCTCTTTCCTATTTCTCAGAATAGGGGAGTCCCCCAACCCAGACACCCCAGCTCATTGATTCACACAGGGACTGAGTTCGTCTTCCTCCCCTGTGGGCAGTCCAATCAGGGGGAAGAAATCAAGAAGCAGGCAACATAGTCCATGTCAGAGATATTCCCCACTCCCCTAACTAGTAAGTCCACATGAAGTGTAAGATGCCCATCAGGCTTATCTTCTTGGGGTCTGTGCATTGTAGTATGTTTATCCTGTACTATATTATTAAAATCCTCTTATAAGCGAGTATCTACCATGTATATATACTTTCTGGGTCTGCATTATGTTACTGAGGATGTTTTCTAGTTCCATCTATTTGCCTGCAAATTTCATGATTTCCTTGTTTTTAATGGCTGTATAAATGTGAGACAGTTTCTTTATCCATTCTTTGGTTGCAGGACATCTATGTTGTTGCCAGTGTCTGGCTATTATGAATAAAGCTGCTATGAACGTGGTTAAGCAAATGTCCTTGTTGTGGAACACAGTGGAGCATCATTCGGGTGTTTGCCCAGGAGTGGTATAGCTGGCTCTTGAGGTAGTGCTATTCCCAGTTTTCTGAGAAAGAACCAGATTGATTTCCAAAGCGATTATACAAGTTGACATTCCCACCATCAATGGAGGAGGTTCTTCTTTCTCCGCATCCTCCCCAACATGTGCTGTCACTTGAGTTTTTTATCTTAGCCATTCTGACAGGTTTAAGATGGAATCTCAGAGACTTTTTGATTTGCATTTCCCTGATGACTAAGGATGTTGAGCATTCTCCACCATTCAAGATTCCTCTACGGACAATTCTCTGTTTAGCTCTGTATTCCAGTTTTAATTGTGTTGTTTGGTTTGTCGCTGTTTAATTTTTTGTATTTTTGTATTTTTTATACAATTTATTCATTGTGTATTCCAATTGTAGAACCCTCCTTCAACTCCTCCGAGTCACACCCTCCCTACTTTTTCCTCCCTATCTCATTCCCTTAGTCCACTAAAAGGGTTAGTTCTCCTCCCCTGTCATCTGCCCCTAGCTTAGCAAGTCTCATCAAGATTGCCAGGATCCTCTTTCTGTGTGTCCTGGTAAGGCCACTTGCCAGAGGCAAGTGATCAAAGAGCAGGCAACAGAGTTCATGACAGAGGCAGCCCCTGCTCCTCTTACTTGGTGACTCACATGGACACTGAGTTCTCTGTGGGCTACATCTGAACTGAGGGTCTAGGTCCTCTCCATGCATAGTCCTTGGTTCAGTGCATCAGTCTCTGCAGGACTTCATGGGCTCAGATGGTTTAGCTCTGTTGGTCTCCTTGTGGGGCTCCTGTCCCCCCTCCGTCCTTCTACCCCCACTTCTTTCATAAGATTCCCTGCACTCTGCCCAATGTTTGGCTATGAGTCTCAGCATCTGCTTTGATCCCCTGTTGGGTGGAGCCTTTCAGAGGAGCCTCTATAGCAGGTTCTCATCCTGTTTCCTCTCTTCCACCACTTCTGGTGTCTATCCTGCTTGCCATTCTGAATGAGATTTAAGCATCCTCCCTTGGGTCCTCCTTACTGTTTAGCTTCTTTAGGTCTGTAGATGGCTATCCCAAATTATACGGCTAATATTCCTTTATAACTGGGTGCATATTATTCCTGTCTTTCTGTTTCTGGGATGCCTCACTCAAGATAATCTCTAATTCCCACCATTTGCCTGCAAATTTCATGATTTCCTTGTTTTCAATAGCTGAGTAGTATTCCATTATGTAAATGTGCCACAATTTCTATATCCATTCTTCCATTGAGGGACATCTATGTTGTTTCCCGATTCTGGCTATTATCAATAAAGTTGCTATAACTTCTTGAGTTTTATATATATATATATATATTTTTTTTTCTAGATATTAGCCCTTTGTTGGATGTGGGATTGGTGAAGATCTTTTCCTTCTAACCATGATCATGTGCACATGGTGCACACACACATTCTCTCTCTCTCTCTCTCTCTCTCTCTCTCTCTGTGTGTGTGTGTGTGTGTGTGAATTAGTTCACAAACTAGAAACTAAGAAACTAAACTAAACTCTCCAAAAGGGGTCTCACCAGGCTACACCCAGCCACTTATTAACCACTACTTCTAGAGAATCTCCCTTTAATATTGCATTGCATGATGCAATGACACTGTAGATTGACTTAGAACCTTGTGACCAGTACTTTACCAGATTTATTCTCAGCCTCATAGTACGTCTATAGGTTTGTTTGGATTCAGGCAAAGTGATTAAAATCTCAGACTCCTGAACCACTCAGTTATTGTCTCAGGATCACCAGAACATTAGTTCACTGAAAGCGGAATGGGCAAAGAAGTCCCAAGAGCATGAACATATGAATCTTGAGAGCCATAGGCAATTAGAAACAAAACAGATCCTTGTCAGAGTAATTTGCTTGGATCTTGGAAGAGGGTCCACCATAGGAGAGTTGAGTAAATTTGACCTGTGTCCCAAACCACACTCCAATGTACTTACATATCAGATGCTACTCAGTAGTAAAGTTATACCCATTTACAATATCCATCTCCCTCCCCTGTTAAACCAAACAGCTTACTGAAGGCAGAGACTGTAAATTGTCTACCGAAATATGGCTGACTTGGGGATTTCAATAGAATGGATACTCAGTTACTATGTGCTGAATGAATGGCTATAAATTGATTGTGTTGTTAAGGCATAGTGACAGCACATAGAGACTCTTTGCTTCAATAGCAATGGTCTTGTGCATTGTCACTTTTGTGAGACCAGCCCTACCACAGTAGATTTCCTCAGAGGCATCTCTTTCCCTGAGCAGGAATATTATTGTAAAGGCAATAAACTACATCTGCTGACTTATATTCTAGAAGGAACATAATGACCACCTTGCAAATCTCTCATTATGTACAGAAAAAAAAAACTGCATCCAAGTCCCACTTTCCCAAAGCAAGAAATTTAGTTTGTTGCAGTGACTTGTATAGTTTTCTGGTAAATATATTTTAAATCAGACTTGAACATCCATATATACAATAGACCGTAATTGTTTGAAGAAGAAAAAAAAAGGGGAGAGCAACAGAAAACTTCCAACCAATGTTTTATTGTCCTTTAAATGATGATTCTCATTGTTTCATAAAGACAAAAATCACAACCAAATCAGTCTCATAGTAACCACATAGATTGTTTTTAAAATGCACAATCCAAGAATATCTTTCTTCAAGGCAGTAAGGCACTGCCACTGGTTTTAAAGATGCTATTATATTAAACAATCATGTATTCTTCTGTAATTTAAGATGCAACTGAGTCAATATTATATAACTATCATGGTATTTTTTTATTATGATAAAATATTATGATTATGATAACAATGTCATTATGATATTTTATATCAAGAGTGGTAGCTACCAAATAATAAGTAATTTTAGAAATATTGGTTGAATAAACATATTAGGCAAGAGGAAATCTAAGAGGTGCAAGTTAACCCAAAGGTAAGTAGCCCAAAGCACAAAGACTGCCATTCCATGATCTGAGGTATTTGAAAAGCAATTTTAAGCCTTCCCTTTTCTCTTTGCATGAGCACCATCTGTCTGGAGAGACATAGTTTCTAGTTTCTTCTTAGTGATGCTCTGGGGCTAAATAAGATAAAATTTATGGGCTGTGTTTTAAGCTCCATTGAAGTAAGGCACTAAATAAGCTTGAGGATAATTTATGAATTCTGATCTTGCATCAGTCATGTCCCAATTTATCTCATAAAAGGGGGTGGGCTGGGAATTGGAGGCCTATGCTGAGGCCTATGGTGAAAAACTCAGCAAACGTTGGACAATGTTAGTAAGGCCAAATGACACAGCTGTAAATATACAGAATCCTTGACTCACTAAAGAGAATTTTCCACACATTAAAAAATAAAACCTCCTTCAAATGCCCAGTTAATGGTCCACTTGCAGAACAGCTGCTATATGAGTCAGAGCCGTGTGCTGTTGCAGCCCTAGTCTGAGATCCAATATTTAATTTCCTTTTGATTTATCATAATTATTTTTAAGGCTTTATGGCTCTCCTCCATGAAACATGTGTAGCAAGAAGCACCAAAATCCTTTCTTGTTTTCCTTAGGCCAGCTGCCCCTGCTTTGCTTCCATCTCTTCAGGTATGTCTGACTTCTCTGCCACTTAATCAGTGTCTCTTTCTTTAAGAAATCAAGTCTCAAAGAAAAGTAAAATACTGTCATTTGAAGGGTTAAAGGGAAACATTTAGAAAGCTAGTACTTGTAGAAAATGTGTGTGGCCACTAGGAGTGATTTTGTATCTCTTGAAAAACTAAGTTGATCAAGTTATTTAGTTACTAGTCTTACCGTCCAGAAACTGGGAAAACCCCAGCTAATCACTAAACAGTAGTTCCAAACCAACCAACATCCGCACCATTTCCAAAGTCATAACTCTATATAGTTTTATCAAACACTCTCTCTGACCTGCAGGAATGTGTTTATTTGTAATTGTTAAAAAGGAAACCTAGACTGAAGTCCTTGTATTATTTACATAAGCATGACAAACTTCAGCGTTCTTAAGTACAAGAATAAAAAGAGGATTATCAAATCAGAAATGCTTTCACCAGAGAAAAGGCACATATATTTCTAACACCTAATGTAAGACGGCTTGTTTTTAGAAATACAAACCAGGGTCACATTAAACTACGGTTAAGAGGAAGAAAAGGCTGCTGCCCTTCAGAAGTGTAGCCATTTGGAGAGGAGGAAGTCAAGGGGAAAATCACTCTCAGACTAATGCAGTGTAATTGTTTTCCTCATGATGGTGCCCTTCCATTTTTCTCTCTTGAGAAGTTCCCATGGTTACAAAAGGACGTGGCTTACACTTACTTTTTTTTTATTTATTTAAAAAAGCATGGTACGTCACAAGGATGCAAAATGACCTCCTGTGATTCATCTGAATTTGTCATTTTGCTTTTGAAATTTTTCTATTGGCCCATTTAACCCAGTTCCCCACGTACAATGAATAATGGGATGGGGGTAGGGAAATGCCTACACAAAATAAAAATTAAAAATTAAAAAATAAGAATAAAAGACTTCACCCATCAGGGTATAAAAACATATGCTAAGATACATAGGCAAACTTTGGGCAGAGTGCAGGGAATCTTGTGAAAGAAGGGAGAGATAGTAAGACCTGGAGGGGACAGGAGCTCCACAAAGGAGCAACAGAACCAAAAAATCTGGGCCCAGGGTCTTTTCTGAGACTGATACTCCAAACAAGGACTGTGCATGGAGATAACTTAGAACCCCTGCCTAGAAGTAGCCCAAAGCAGCTCAGTATCCAAGAGGGTTCCCCAATAATAGGACCAGGGACCATCTCTGACATGAACTCATGGGTTGACTCTTTGATCACCTCCACCTAAGGGGGGAGAAGACTTACCAGTCCACAGAGGAAGATACAGAAGCCAGTACTCATGAGATCTGAGAGACTATGGTCAGATGGACTAGGGGAGAGGCATAGGAGAAGAGGGAGGAAGGGTGGGATTGGGAAGGGATGGGGGGGGAGAAGGGCTACAGCTGGGATATAAAGTGAACAAACTGTAATTAATAAAAGAAAAAAGAAAAAAATAGTAAGAACTGACATGAACTCAGTGGCTAGTTCTTTGACTACCTACTCCTGAGGGGGGAGCAACCTTGCCAGGCCACCAAGGAGGACAATGCAGCCAGTCCTGATGAAACCTGATAAGCTAGGGTTAAATGGAAGGGGAGGAGGACCTCTTCTATCAGTGGACTTGAAGAGGGGCATGGGAGGAGATGAGGGATGGAGGGTGGGAATGGGAAGGAATGAAGGAGGAGGCTACAGCTGAGATATAAAGTGAATAAACTGTAATTAATATAAAAAATAAAAAATAAAATTCAAAAATTCAAAAAAAAAAAAAGAACAGGAAATACCAAGTAGCCACTTGAATGCCAGTACACCTTTATTCTACATATACTCTTAAATGTGATAACAATTTTATCCTACATAAATACATGGTAACACTAAGTTAATTGATTAAGTGTGAAGGTGCTGATTACAAAATAATGCTCTAAGGATCAAAATATAGTATTGCTTTTTAAAAAGTAAACCCTTTGTAAGACTTGAAGAGTAAAGCTGTGTCCTTTAGATCTAGGCAGTATTGCTTAAATTGGATCCATATATACTCAAATGCTTTCATTCTAGAAGCTTTTGAAAGGAATTTTCTTTTAAGGAGAGGTAATATGAACTGGGCTGAGATAGAAGAGCATTTTTTTTTTACTCCCTCCTCAGTGTTGTGTTTATATTGTTGTGCTAAAGGGAAATTAAAGCCATATGTTGCTGACATGGAAACAGGATGTCTGCTCAGTTCAGAGTTAGGAGATGCACACATCTGAGCAGAACAAAACAAAACAGGAACTGTTCCATGATTCTTATCCACCAGATTGATGCTCACTGAGGTCCGGGGACTAGATTAAAGTTTGGAGATTTCATTTCTAGTATCTTTGTTGTTGTGTGACTAGTTATTGTTATTATTTTTTTAATACTGCTGGCAATTAAAGATGCATTATTTCCTCCCCTAATTTATAAACCCAAATCCTTTACCTACTGGGCTTTATGCCATCTTTGTTCACGTTTACTTAAGCAGGGCAGTTAGTTACATAAGCTGTAAGTTCTGAGCTAAAATTTTCCAATAGATTCCAAAACTGAATGGAAAAACTTTATCAGAATTTATAAAATAGAGATCCAACAAACTTATGATTCAACTACCTTAGAATTAAGAAATGTCTTGTAATAATTAGACACCACAGGGCACACATCTTCCCTGAAAAGCTATAAGTTGAAATGCTAGGTACCACCTAGCTATAGCTAACAGAAGTGGGTAATAGGGATGTCTGCTGAGATCAGTTTCACCAAGTAGACTTGCCACTTGTTCTCATTGGTTTGGCTTTGTAAAGAAATGTATTTGGTACAGCTGGGATACAGAGTTAATAAAATGTAACTGATAAGAAAAAAATAAAATTAAAAAAATAAAAAAAAATGTATTTGGTTCAGTTCTTGAATCACTTTTCTAAATCCAATGACTTTGAAAAGATACTGTTTAGATCTAAGAAAGTCATCTACCCAAATAATGAAAATGCATTAAAAATAAAAGTCTTTAACAAAATATAGGCAGAAAGTAAGAGGTGCTGAAGACATTAGTGCCACCTCTACTGGCAATCTTCAGTTCTGCCAGGAGGGCAGAAACCAGCACTCCAGCTACCAGAGTCGACAGGAATTCACTCCTCTGTTCATGGTGGCATTCAGTGGGCAGTTAAAAGCTTTCTGAAATTCTTCAAAGTTGCTAACTGCACCATTGACCCTGAAAAGAAAAAAAATTAAAAAGAAGATGATTGAGTACATGTCATTCAATGCTTATACATCCATATGTTCTGGATAAAACAGTCCATTGCCACAAATCCATTCATTTTTATGAGGAAGACAACTAAAGCTCACATAATTAAGAAAAGAAATCAATGTCATTGAAAATGAAAACCAACATTTCATCAAACCTAGACAGTACTCTTCCAAAAGTCTTCAAATTCCTGTACAACTGGATTATCTCCAAGACTTTTTTTTCTAGCTTTTGAAAAAGTTAGTTCTGAAAAGTTTTAAAAATAGACTACAGCTGATAATCAGTAACTATTCTCTGTAAATTATTAGCAAAAATAATCCAACTTTTCAGTAAAATGAAATTAGTTTCTAAGACGTACATAGTTGGCACAAAGGATACAAATCATAAATGTAAAGAAACTATGTTTTTACATATGTGCCTGTTACTATCATTCTGTGATCAAGCATTCCAAAGTTTTCCTTGTCTCCCCTGATAAAACCTCCCCAAATAACTACTGCATCATCTGTCACGATATCACCACACACCTTTGACCTTGACATGAATGGAATATCAACTACATATAATTTGTCTTTGACTTCTTTCTCTCTCAATATAATATTGTAATAGTCATCCCTCTTGCTGCATTTCCAATTAGTTTTTTTTAAAAAATCATTCTCTAAAATACTTTCTCTAAAGTCCTATTAACTTGGATGCTCATATCTATCTAGAATTTGGTTAATGTAAGAATCATCTAATGGACAGAATCTGTAACCAGCTGTTTACAGATGAGTCATTCAGCACCAGACTTTACCTTCAGAATCTGGTACATTCACAAGTTCTTGACTGCATTAGAGACTGCAGTTCTTCTCACCACTTTGATTGCAAATGCCTTTTGCAAGTGGTGTTTCCATTGTGTGATTCTTCCCTGCACTCAAAAGCTATGCTCACTGCAGATACCAGTAACAAGTCATGCAAAAATCTCCAATATTATTTTTTCACTCAACTGAACATTCAGAGGGTTCACTAAAAACTCCATATTCTCAGTCACTATTTCTTTCCTAAAGACTTTCTAACCTCTGAGCATTTGAATGAATGAACCAGCCTGTATGTGACAAATCCCCATAACCTCTTGGGTTTAGTTGACATGTGAGGGTAGGGATTCACATACCATAGTGCGATTCACCTTAGGCAAGTGATAAAGACAGAACATAGATGATAGCACTAAGCATACTCTGTAAATTATTAGTAAAAATTTCAACATTTCAGGGAAGTAGTTAGTAAAATGAAATTAGTTTCTAAAACTTATCTGTTGAGTAATTAATCTACTGTGTGACTTCATCTGCTCTATTTGTCGGTGGGAGCACATTGTAGTCCATTAGCAACTGTCAGCCTTCATGACAGTTCAGCCCAGTGGGGGAGAATTTCCAACACAGTGATTAGATTTTTATGCTACTGGGTAATTTATAGTCATATTTGAAGCATTTCTAAGACAAGGTTTTAGGAATACGATTTTAAAATATAGAGGAAATCCTAGATGACTTTCTTATGATATGCTAATGGATTCATTTAAATATTAAGCATAAAGATATCCAGGTATATGTTTTAAGCAAAAAATAACTATAAATTACCATGGCTTCTTGGATTTCTCTGTATAATTAACTGTCCTCCGCTGTAGGAAATTTCTTTCAAGTCATATTAGTCAAGGATAAGTAATATCAACCTTAATTTTGTTTTTATTTAATATTTTATACATTCTGAAAATTACGGTTGTTAATCATTTCCCCTTCATATATATAAGCAAATGTTTCAAAGGGTGTTAGAAGATGAAAACCAAAATGCAATGTCTCTGACTCCAGATATGAATTATAATTGCTAAAGATCATCATACATCTTACTTTGTCTTCAGAAAGGAAGCATTTGTTTATGTTTGTTAACTCACAGTGTATGGTGACAAGAACCAAGAGATATCACATAGAATACTCTTAAACAAACAAACAAAAAAAAAAAACAGACCAGAATAAACCAGGGTTCTAGAAGCCTAAAAGCAGAATAGTACCTGAGATCACATCCTCCTCTGAGATAAAAAAATATATATATTTTGATTTTTTTCTTTTGCCCAAACCTCCCTGCCAAAATAGATGGTTGGACCAATTCAACATTCCCTTTATTGAGCAGTATATTCTGATGTACTAATAGCATCTATGGACTATTGCTTTCCAAAAGTAGTTATAATTTTATGCATTTACACACATAATACTTTTTATTTTATATGGAGGAATGTTTGACGGCATGTTATGTGCACCGTGTGCATGTTTGGAGGTCTTGGAGACTGGAAGAAGACCTCACATCTCCTTGTATTCCAGGTAGTTGTGAGCCATCTTGTGTGTACTGGAAACTGAACTTGAATCTTCTACAGGGACAGCAATTCTCTTAGCCATTGAACCATCTCTCTGGCCCCAAAGAAATTCTAATTCTATACTTGAAATTGAATACTAAAACTGTAATTTGGCTTGCAATTACAATCCAAATGTTGAACCCTCACTAGTCTCTTGATGCAATACTAAGCAGAAATTTAGTTGAAAAGACACTGAGAAGACCAGCTTACTACAATGAGAAAAGAGATGTTTTGGTTTTGTTTGGCTAGATCATGTTGTCTACAAAATGGATATTATGTACTTCACTGTGTAGGCTTTTCTTCATATGCCCCATCTGGTATGGGGCAGCACAATGGTATGGCTGGGGGCACAGAATGGCGGGATGCACAGTTAAAACCTGGTGTCACCCATTTGCTCATTTACCTAAATTGTGGAGGACTGTGAGCACCAATTTGGACTTGTTCTCTGGCAGCTTCTGGTCTATAGGAATTGCACCTCACCTAAAAGATAAAGACACCCCAGTTTTGATGATTATTAATATTTATTATTGATTTCTCTCTTAGTTAAACAACGGTTATTCCTAAACCAGCTGTATATCCAAATCACCACATAGAAATTAGATTGTATTTAGTTAACCTAGGGCACAATGCTGGGCAATGATTACTCCATTCTAAACCTCCAAGCTCACATAGCTTCCTCCCATTCAGATTTACCACATTATACTTGCTTTTTAGTCATGTCTTATATCTGGTTCATCTCTCCTGGTGTTTCTGAGTCCTCTCCTCTCCAATCTCTCTTCCTGAACTACTCCCTCTTGCTTCTTTCTCCTCCCCTCTGGACCAGGATGTCCCCCCCTATTCTCTCCATTGCTCAGCATTGGCTTGTTGTTTTATTGACCATACAGAGAGCTAATGGTGGCATGATTGCACAACTTGAGACAATGCAATGTCACAATGCAATGACTGAAACCAGATAGAAGAGTAGAAAAATCAGAATTTTAATGAACAAGGGTAAATGGTATACATTCCACAAGAACATTATACCAACACCCCAGTAAATATGCTTATACTCCAATTATACACTTCCTACTTGTACTGGACAATAATTTTGGAATTAATAGATAGCAAGAAATTTTAGTGGATCAGGTAAAACTTTGAGTAACAGCAACATCTATTATTCAAGTTCCCAGAGCAGGAGGCTTTATCAATGTGAATTCCACAATTTGAGTAAATTAGGAAGGCATCTAGGCAAATGATTTAAATCAAGAGAATCACATGTGCCCAGAAATTGATGAATGTATTCATATTACTAATTTAATTTTTTAAATAACCTTTATAAAATTTAACCATATACATTTTAATGAAAAAATACATAAAGCATATCATGGTTTAGTATAATCAGTAAGGTTACTGATAAATATTAGAAGTCATATATTCCATTTCCTGACAAAAGTTTAAAAAAACTTGGCAACAATTTTAATAATCTTAGAACCAATTTAATATGCTGCACTAAGAGATAATGGGGCTATGTAGATGACTCAATCTGTAATGTACCTGGTATAATTGTAAAGACCTGAGTTCAGATCCCTAAAACTCACATTTAAAAGGCTGGGCATAGCCAGGCATGGTGGTACATGCCTTTTTAATTTCTTTTATTTATTACAATTTATTCACTTTGTATCCCAGCTGTAGCTACTTCCTTCATCCATTCCCAATCCCGTCCTTCCTCCCTCTTCTCCTCCTATGCCCCTTCCCCAGTCCACTGATAGGGGAGGTCCTCCTCCCCTTCCATCTGACCCTAGCCTATTAAGTCTCATGAGGACTGTCTGCATTGTCTTGCTCTGTGGCCTGGTAAGTCTTCCCCCTCCCCTCAGGGGGAGGTAATCAAAGAGCCTTTAATCCCAGCATTTGGTAGGCAAAGTCAGAGGATCTCTGTGATTTAAGGCCAGCCTGGTCTACAAAGCAAGTCCAGGACAGCCAAGGCTACACAGAGAAACCCTGTCTTAAACAAACAAACAAAAAAAAGCTGGGCATGATGATATATACCTATAACACCAGAGCTGGGGCACAGTATTAGGGAGGTGGTCTAGAAAAGTGGAGTTCACTGGCCAGACAGCTTAGCTAAATTGATGAGTTTTAGGTTTAGTAAAAGACCACGCATTAAAAAAATAAAGATTAAAAGCATTAAAGGAAAGACGCTGGACATCAACTTCTGGCCTCCATTCACACATGCATACATCTACACATACCACAAACACACATACACTAACATATACATACAGTCAAACAAAATAAAAAGATCAATACATATATCCTTATATTTCTTTAGTGCTGGTTGGTGTCCATGAAAGCACATGCCAAGATAAAATACTCCAAAAGACAATTCCTTAAGCAAAAACTATGGTCAGAGGTCCACTAATAGCACATGCTGGGCATGGAGCAAGAACAAAAACTATACTTCCACTGTGTTGTTTGTTTCTGCTAACCTACTTAATATTGGTTTGAAATATTTCTTGAAACATATAATCTTGAAGTATGACTACCTCTAGGATACATGAATATATAAAAGCATTTAAAATGGAAAAGGAAATTTTAAAAAATGATTGAGAGATGAGCAAGGCATTCAGCTTGGGTGAGCATGAGTGCGTAAGTATCCAGGGGAGAGAAAGGCTAATGTCAGATTTCTGAAGTACTGTTCAGCAGGCCTGCATGTTAAAGCTATGTTTAAACATGGAACAGAGAAATAAAACCATATTTTTTGAAGTATTTATCTGGCTGAATTATATAGGAAAGGGAAGAAAGTAAAGAATAGTTATTTTATAAGCTATTAATGTCTATTAAATAAGTAGAAATAGGCATTGAAAGAACCAGAAGGATAAAAATTCATGAAAAAATACATGAGAGACAAATTAGCAGGTCATAGCAACTATAGTTATAGAGAGGCAAGAAAGGTATTGGCTTACTGTAGTAAAAACCTGTAGTAAAAAACTGTAGTAAAAATTGTGTAATTGTGGTTTCTTTAAGAAAAAAAAAAAACAACGAAATGTTATTTGGATATATTCTCCTTTTAATCCCAGGTGTGGGGATAAGAGGCTGCTTCACAGCAGGTGACTATGATTTGCCTCATGCTCTAGCAAGTATCTGGTTTTGCCAGCTGCGCATAGTTTCTGTGAGTGTGTGATGTTTGGAATTCTGGGAATTTTGAGTGGATATATAAATGCTAAGATCCCAAGAGGCACAGTTGTTGTTGTGGGCTGGTTGGTGGCTGGCTGCTGTTGTTTGCTGTTGTTTGCTGTTTGTCAAGTATCCATATGCAAAGAAACGAGAAGAAGAAATTAGATATCCTGCTGTGAAGATCAAACTTCCCCGAACGAACTCAGTGCGCCTAATCAGCAGGAAGGTAATCTAACAATTTTGCCCCCTTTCTCTTCTATCCTTTTTTTTTTTTTCTCTCCTATTTAGTGTTAGGGGGTTAATAAGGTTAGAGAAGATTGGAGGATAGAAAAAAAATCCACAAAAGTAGCAAATATGAGTTACTGCTTACTATTATTTTGATAATGATAAATCATCTCTCACTATATATATATATATATTTTTTTTCCTTTTTTTCAAGAGAGAGTTTCTTTATGTAACAGCCATGGCTGTCCTGGAACCCACTTTGTAGACCAGGCTGGCCTCAAATTGACAAAGTCACCTGCCCTCCCTCACGAGTGCTGGGATTAAAGGTGTGCAAGTACCACGATTGGCTTCTCTCATAATATTTATGAATGCCGTTTTAAAGATGTTTTTGTAATGTGGTTCCTTAATTTCCTCAGAAGCTAGCCCATGGTAGCCTGTGGTGGTTTGAATGGGGGTTGGCTCCCAAATTCAAACACAGGGACCAGAGGAAATGGCACTATTAGGAGGTGTGGTCTTATTGGAGGTGGGTGTGGCCTTGCTGGAAGAAGCATGTCAGTGTTGGGGCTGGCTTTGATGTATCAGATGCTCAAGGAAGTTTACTTCCTACTGCCTGCTGATGCAGAGGTAGCTCTCTCAGTCCCTTCTCCAGCATGATGTCTGCCTGCATACTGCCATGTTTCCTGCCATGGTGATAATGGACTAAACCTCTCAATTTGTAAGCCAACCTCAATTAAATGTTTTCCTTTATAAGAGTTACCATGGTCATGGTGTCTTTTTACAGCAATAGAAACCCTAAGACAGTGCTTATTTTTCATGTTCAGTTTTACTCTATGTCTTAGGTTATTTTTTCATGTATACTTCGCTTACATTATTATATAGTATTTACTATGTTTAATAAGTCATGTAAAAATACATTATGGTTGTTACCTGTATACTTCGCTTACATTACTATATAGTATTTACTATGTTTAATAAGTCATGTAAGAATACATTATGGTTGTTACATTCTTGTGTTACTGTTCTCTACTACCTTTCCAAGTTAGAAAATAATTATGTTCCATATAAACGTTTCCTCAAATGTATGAAAGAGTGAAAATCTCTTTGTTCTGAAAGATGGGGAGGTGCTGAAAGAAAAATTTATCAATGTTGATTTTTAAAAAACAAGATTATTCTTTTACACACAGATTTCTTCAGTTTGACAAAAATGTAGTATACAAAGAAATCAGAACATGTTAATTAGAGCATCTCTTTCCATTAGTTTATTCCATTTACAAAGAGTTGTTATTATGGTCTAAAATGTAAGTAGTAGGAACAGATAAACCCTTGCATTTTTTTCTCCAGATCAGAGCTCAGAAGGAGATTGATGATAAGTATTTGCACCTTTGAAAATCACAGGTGCATGTTTCAACTATTCAACTCTGCCATTGTAACACAAAACTAACCACAGATATTGTGTGACAGGGCATAGTTTTTTCAATCAAAACAGTATTTATTACTTATAAATTAAAAAAAAATCACAGGCCCTTATTTGGCCCTGTTTACCCATTCCAACTAGGAAATACTATTTTGGGGGTATGCATATTTTGGTACTTATTTTTATACATAACCTAGAACTGACAGAGATTAAATGTTGGCTACAGTCTAAGTCATACTAAGTCATACAGTAAATTTTTCTTCCAAAATTTGGATTAAGGGCACAAGCTAATGACATACAATTTCATCACTGATGCCTTTTCCTCAGTTTACTCACATGAGCATAACTCAGGAAGAAGAGCTGGTTGTTGGTGAAGGTGATGCCTGGTAGAAGAGGCTCTTCAACTCCCTGTCTTCTATCATTTATCCATTTCCTGTAAGCCTAGGGACAGAAGCAGAACAGGTGATCTTCAACAATAGTTTATCTCTTTACATATTCAACACAAAGTTATTAAATATATACACCATGCATAAAAGGCATGGGGTCAAGTTTTCCTTTAAGGAAACCAGCACCTGAGAAAGCAACCCAGTACCATTTCACCTAATATTGAAGCAGTGAAGCAGGTGCATCTACAAAAGAACTTTACAGCTTATGCTGCTAGTCAGGCATTGTGGTGCACGTCTGTCATCCCAGTATTCAGCAGACTATGGCAGGGGCATTTCCATGAGCTTGAGGTCATCCTGAACTACAGAGTGAGACTGTCTCAAAAAAAAAAAAAAAAAAAAAAAAAAACAAAAACAATAAGGTGGCAGTGATCAGACACTAAATAGCTCTTTTAAAAAGTGTTTTTGCCTGCATGGTAGCTCACACCTGTAATCCCAGCACTCAAGGAGGCAGAGGCAGGCAGATCTCTGTGAATTCCCAGGACAGACTACAGCCTAGTCTACAAAGTGAATCCAGGACAGCCAAGGCTACACAGAAACTCTGTCTCACAAAAAAAAAAAAATTAACACCATGCACAACTACATTAGCAATAATTTTGAGTGGGGTCAACATACTATATTTTTTATTCTACTAACAACAAAATATCTTTTCACCATCATTTAATAAAATAAAATGTTTTAACTAGAATATAAAAAAAGAACACCTTAGAATCATAACCTGGTCTTTAAAATGAATCTATTTGATTTTATTTAAAACTTTCTATGTTATTGTTATGTTTGTTTCTTAACCACATACTTGAGAGATGATGCAAATACTCTTACGGACTTTCACTGGCCTAATATATGAGAATGTATAGCCTTAGTCATAAGTTAGAACCATAAGGCTTTATGATACAATGATAAGGAAGAATAAAGAAAAATCTCTACCTCAAGAAAATTCACATGAACTTAGCCCCAAGGAGAGCCCTGTGACATACTTTAATATGATTCTGAGTATACTTCTAAAAGCCCTATTTTAGATATACAATTCTTATTAATTAAAATGACTTAATACTCCAGAAAGAAAACAGTGCAGCTCTCTCTGTTAGGGTATAACAAAGTCCATGTAGAAATACAACTGTATTATAAAGAATCCAAAACATCAGCCTTCAACACCATGTTGGTGCTCTACACTGAGGTGCACCCATGCATGCTTTCACCAGTTTTAAATCCCAGTAAATGTAATGGTGGTGAGTACCCTAAAGGCTTCTCGCAGACCTCCATTATCAGCAATATTTTCTCCCAGAGTCCTCTTCCCCTTCACCTAAGAGAAAGGAAAAAAAGGAAGTGTTTCACGATCAGCAAAGCTATGTGTACATGATAGGAAACGAGCATGTCATATTTTAAAGAGAAAATTCCATCCAATAAATCAGAAGTAGACATGATGTGTTGGGAGATGGCAAGGTGCTTCTGAATGTAGCCATTTTTATCTTACCACTCTCTGCATTGCTTTCTTGCCCACCTCTTTGTTCTCACCAATTGAGCCACCTCCAATAAAATGAAAGCGATATTCTCAGTGGCTCTGCTTTAATAGGAAAAATGTCAATATCCAGATGACTTTCTCTGTTTAGCTCACATAATTTGGGTATTTTTTTTCTCATTGTCCCTGTGCCATCCACACAGGAGCAGGATTTCAGAACTAACCATGATCATTTTATGTTCAGCTATTTCTATGAAACATTGAAAGAAAAATTGTTCTATTGGGGCACAAAAATGAAACTGAAGTAAAATAGACTACAAGGTCAAGGTTTGAAATACATATGGCACCCAGTGAAGCACGGGGAGACATTCTTCTCAACTGTTTCTTAAAACTATAAATGAGCTATATTGGAAATAATCTAAGTTAATATGTTCCACAAGCCAAAGCTAACCTGCCATTTCCTTTTGTCTAGACAGGATTTTACACTTGTCAGTGACTGAAGGAAAATCGAAAGAACCATATCTTGTGGCACATAGAAATTATATAAAATTCAAATATCAGTATCTATATAGTCAACTTTTATTGGATTACAACCAGGCCCACTAACATACACGCTCTGTGTTTCCTTTCTTGCTACAGGAGAAGTACAGTATTTACCATCTAGCTTAAGGGTTTGCCAACTCCAGCATAATAGACAGACTAATGGCTTCTTAAAGATAGCTACATCAAAATCCCCAGGCTTTCATGGATAAGTTACCCTGTAATGGCAAAAGTGATTGTTAAGATGTGATTAAGTTGAGGATATTCAGGGGGCTGGAAAGGGAGAAGGAGAGATACTGAGACTTATCCTGGGTTGTCTAGGTAGGCTCAAATGTAATCATAAGTGTTCTTAGAATAGGAAAGGAAAGACAAGAGCATATCAATGTGGTACCCTTGCCATTGTTGGCTTTGAAGAAGGAAGGTGTCTTGGTTACTGTTTTATTGCTGTAACAAGACACTATGGCCACAGCAACTCTTATAAAGAAAAAACATTTAACTGGGGGGCTGGTTTACAATTCAGAGGTTTAGTCCATTATCTTCATGGTGGGAAGCATAGTGGCATGCAAATAGTCATGGTGCTGGAGAAGGTGCTGAGAGTTCCATATCCAAATCAGCAGGCAGCAGGGAGTGAGTGAAAGAGAGAGAGAGAGAGAGAGAGAGAGAGAGAGAGAGAGAGAGATTGGGCCAGGATTGAAATTCTGAAATATCAAAGCCTATATACCCCAGTGACAATTCCCCCAAAAAGACCATTCCAAGAAGGTCATATGTTAGAATAGTACCAGTCTTTATGCGCCTATTGGAGCCATTTTCATTTAAATCACCACAGAAGGGGCCATAACCTGAGAAATGTATAGTCTCAAAAACTCAGAAAATGCAGGAGCCAGATTCTTCCCTAGTACCCTCTACAAAGGAGACAGCCATGCTGACACCTTTCTTTTAGGCCACTGAGAATTGAGTCACATTTCTTGTGAGAATAAATTTGTGTTGTTTTAAGCAAGTAAGTTCATAGTAATTTGCTGTATCAGCAGTAGGCAACTAATAACTCCTACTCTAAACTTCCAAGTCATGGATCCTACCAACTTAAAGTTAGCCCAACTTTTTGATGTATGGAGCAATACCAACAAATAAATATCTTAAATAAATATCTTAAATATCTTAAGGAAACAAGATTCAGAGTTATAACCCAGAATCCCCCTACCACCTTTTGCTTTAGTATCCCAAAGTTACCATTTTGGCTCTGCCTACACACTTTCTACATTCCAAAGAGGTAAGGACTATTGTAAACACCTTTGATTAACAAACAAGCATATGAAACTCAAAGCAAGACATGGATTTAAAAAAAAATGTTTTTGAAACTAAAATATAGTTACATCATAAGTTACCCATATATTTACCCTTCCCATGCACCCCCTCTTTGCTCTCTCTCAAATTCATGGTCTCTGTTTATCTAATTGCTGTTACAGCCTACTCAATTCATAGAAAGTTACTGGTACACATACGGTTTCAGGGCCATCCAGTGGTTTCTCTTCTCTACCAAAACTCTGCAACCATTCCTAAGACTGCCAACCTTAGCCTATGGGAGCACCACAGCTTACCTTCCAATGATATGCTGGTAGAGGTGCCCAGCCCTTTGCCCCTGAGCTGAACAACTTCTGGGGTGCTATTCATTCTCTAGAAACCTATTTAGAATCAAGAATAAGGCTCAGTTTCCCTCAGAGCCAATGGCAATTTTCTCATAAACTACTCTCTCAATGAATCACTCACCTAAGGAACCCATTCTTGTGTTTTACTTATAATGAAGTTTTTCTAAGACAGAATGAGTAAGAAAAATGCTCATTTTCATCAGGTATTCAAAACCAAATAGACCTCTGTTGCTACAGTTTTGGCTGTATGACACGTGCCTTTTCAAGTCTCAATTTTTTCTTATTTATGTTCATATACACACAGCTTGAATCCAGCTCCTCCCTTTTCCCTCTAATCTCTAAATCTAAATTACAGGTTTCTGGAGTAGCCTTATCTCTCTAATTCCTCATACTCTAAACCATCACAGTAGAGTACAAGAGAGCAGGTTTGACCTCTCCAGATACACTAGCTGCTGACATTCTGTATGCCTGACCCAATTAAGTTCATCCCTAGTCACTGCAAAGAAATATCAGGGACAAAGAACTGACTCATACAAATAAAACCTGAAAAATAAAACCTGATCAATTTTGTCCACAAAAGAATGAAAGAATGTTTCTTTCTTTCTTTCTTTCTTTCTTTCTTTCTTTCTTTCTCTCTCTCTCTCTCTCTCTCTCTCTCTCTCTGACACCCCTTCTATGAGTACAAGACTGAAGCTATTTTCTTATGATTAAATGACTATGTTGAGACAGATATGCTCTTATAATCATTGTCCTAGTGACAAAGTTACACATTTTTAAATTTACATTTGACACTTTTGGAAAAAAAAACATTAGATGCTGAAGTACAGAATAAATATATATTTGAATATATAATCATATATATGAATAAACAAAATAAGAGAATGAAAGAATGCCATGGACATGTGTGAGTATGACTTTGGAGTCATCGAGTTCTAACTCTAACATATACTCTACAGTAAGTGAACTATCATATTAAACTCCATAGAAAAATAAAACTCACATTCATGAAGATTTAAATGTAAACTATCAGAACAAATAAAACAACTTTCTTTGAAAAAATAAGAGGCTCCTGTGATTGTTTGAATAAGCTCATATATTTGAATTCTTGGTCCCATTTGGTGGAGCTGTTTGGGAAGTCCTCTCTCTCTCTGTCTCTCTCTCTCTCTTTCTCTCCCTCCCTCTCTTTCTCTCTCTCTCTCTCTCCTCTCTCTTTCTGACTCACGGTTGTCTCAACATATAAGCTCTCCACTACTGCTTTAGCATCATCCCTGTCTACCTGCTGCCGTGCTCCCCACCATGATAGTCATGAACTCTAACAGTCTGAAACTATAAGGCTCAAATTAAATGCGTTTTTATAAGTTTTCTTGGTTGTAATATCTTAACACAGCAAGAGGAAAATAACATTTTGGAGCAGCTTCCATGTAACTGTCAGCTTCCTATGCAATCTGAGCAGAGAAAATGTCTCCATAGGACAGAAAATAAATACAAAAGGTAATTTTAAGAGAGATTAAGTATCTTGGAATTTTAAAAATGTTTTGATATTTGTGTGTCAAAAGATATCACAGAAAAAAATCTTAAAGCATGAGTAATACACTTAAGGGAGATACATATAATGTGAACAACAGAAGTTTAAAATCCCTGACATTTTAAAGGTTCTCATAAATCGACAAGAAAAGTAAAGCCTTCTATATGTGTAATATATTATATATATATTCTTTTACCTATCACTTGCAGAATTAGGAAATGTTATTCTGATGACAATATAAACGTATCCCACAGGGAAAAGTAACGTGCATAATAAGATGTTTATCATATCATCATTTCTAACTGAAAATTGTCCCATTAGGTAAGAGGTTAGTTGACCAGGTTATGGTATTCACACCAGGGATTCTATAGGCCATCACCAGGAGCAATTAACTAAGGCTGTGTGTCTATTTTTACCTGAATGAAGGAGAAAAGTGCAGTAGGGTTATTAACATTGACTACAGGCAGGGAAGATAAGAAAGAAAAGGAAAGGAAATGAAGATAAAGGCAAAAAGGAAAGGGACAAAATTTTCACATCCTCAAAGCACATTGCATTTTGTCTTCTTGGAAAACTATAAACATACATATGAAACAAAATAAATATTTTGAAGTACATTTTTTTTGTTGTTCAAACCTCTATAACTAAAGACTCAGTTTAATCAATTCTCAGAACCTTTGGTTCAAAATAGTGAGATATTATTTCAGTTAATTAAACCTAACAATGGTTTGGATGGAATTTCACAATATAAAATGTAGGAGATTCTTAAGAATGTTATTGTTTATCTGTGCTAGGGGATTTGTGTAGTATTGTGAATCTCCAAATTCAAAGTCTGTTAGGACTACCAGAGGGCTTGTGAGAGACTCCCAGACTATCAGGCTCCGCCCCTGGAGATTCAGCAGGTCTGGGAAGGAATCAAGAATTTGCATTTCTAACAAGTTCCCAGGGAAGGCAGATGTTGTGGATCCCAGAAGCATGCTTGGAAAACCAATGGACTAAAGCAAGCTAATGTCTAAATGAGGAAAAATGGCCCACAAGATTCCTCCCGCCCCAACCACAGCTGTACTCACATTTAAGCCTGCTTTCTTCCAATAATAGTTGCTATACTGGTTAATCATGCACTTTGTTTTTTCCTTAAACTTTTCTTCTGAGTCCACAGACCACCAAGGATCAAGGTTTCCATTTTTATCATATTTTCTGCCTAACAAAAAGGAAAGTATTGTGAAAGCCGTGTTACTTTATACAAGCTGAAATCATCATCTTTCTTTTCCCTCACCTCGACACACTTTCCAGTCGTGACAGCCCAGGACTCTGTCCCTGAGATTAGCTCCTACGTCATCTCCAATGTCATAGAATAATTTCATTGTAAAAAACAGGGAAAGGAGGCAAGGAACTGAGGGAAATCTTTCCTTGAAACAAACAAAGGGCATTTTAAAAATGAAATTAATCAGTTTTAACGCGTGCACCAGTCTTACCCAATCTTGTGTCCCTTTGTATCTAGTATGTCCTTTAACCTGAAACATTCACTGGCAAGCAAAATTAGTTTCCTTTATTTAAAAAACAGAGGGAACTGGAGTATCACTACCAGTGAAATTCCAAATAATCAATAGGAACAGCCCTAGTGAGTCATCCAGACCATGGGATGACAGAACCTGACTCAGCTCTGTAGCAACCTGCTTCCTTTATGTTGCCAAGAGCCAAGAGACACATAAACCCTCTGTTATGAATCATTCCACAGTCATCAGTGTGGATGGAAGGCCCATATGTCTTGTGTGGATGAGGATTGCTGATCTAAAAAGAAAACTTGGAACAGGGATGGAAATCTCCATAATGTAACTGGTGGATGGGGGAGATTAGTTTTTCTTGCTACATGGTCTCTTTTTATTCACCTTCTCTACTACACACTTCAAAACAAGGATTTGGGTGTAAATCTATTTTCAAGGTTATTGCTAGAATCAAAGGCATGGTCTAAATTTAATTACACAGAAAATTCCCTACATAAGAGTCTCCAAAGGAAGAGAAAAAAACCTTACATGAAAGGCCCCCTAAGCGGAAGCATTCACTGGAACAGCCCAAAACTCTTCAACAAGGCTGCTCGCTACTAACACTATTCCCCAGGAATGGATTTGCTGTCCTCCACACACCAACACATCAGTCATCAGTTACTGGGCTTGTGCTCGTATTTGCAATACATTTTTATAGGATGAAATGGCCATCATTAGATTATATCCTGTTGGACAGACCCCAGAAGAAAGGTCCAGAACCAATTGAGCACCACATGCCTTTGTTTCTTAGTTAAGAATTTTCTCTTAGAAAAACTAAATACGCAATGGCAAAAATGCAGGCTCTGAGAACTCAAGTGTTTACAAGGAAGCTACATTTTAACAGGAAGGGGGAGACCAGAGGAGTAAGGGATGGTGAGACAAGAAAGGTATTAAGAAAGAGTTGGTAAGATGTTAGAATTATTTAGAAGAAAAAGAAGCCAATTTGTCTCTTGTCCAGAATAAGCATCCAGGAAAAGATGTTGGAGACAATACACTGCCTTAGGCCTGCTAGGCTCTTAAGGCTGTCTACAAATCATTGTGTTGGTCTCAATAGTATTTCAGAAGAAAAGGAGGAAGGAAGAGAGAGAGAGAAAGACTGTTTAATTACACTGTGAAAGTAAAAAGAACAAAATGATAATTTTAAAATAACTTTTGGCTCCGTGCCTCAGCAGGTAAAGTCACTTATCACCAAACCTGGTGACATGATTTCAATACCCTGGATACACAAGGGAAGGCTCTTGATCTCCACACACACACTCACATGCACACACACAAATAAAGAAATATCATACAAACTTAAAAGTGATGATTCTCAAAGGAGATTCTTTCTTTCTTTTTTGTTTTTTGGTTGTTATTGTCTTGCCTTTCCCTTTTGCTTAAATACCATCAGGATACAGAGAATATTTGTATGTTATTAATTTTTAATATATGCCAATATAAAGAAAAATAGAAAAGAAGCACTTGAAATTACACAAAGCAATCAGGCAGTTGAGTTCCCAAGGCTAACATCTTAATTAAGCAGCACATACAATCATCTCGGGGGCAGAGCTCACACCACCAGGGAAAACATCATAAGATGGCAAGGAGAAAAAAAAAATAAAAAAAAACAAAGAGGGAAATCTACAGTGCAATTCCTGGAGCCACTGCAGCAGCCCCAGCAATACTGTTCTGTATGCAAAGGGGCTTTTATGGAAACTACAAATTCTTTCTTTTTTCATTTAAGCCTAATCACCAAGCTATCACAACCAAACATGAGAAAACTTTTCAATCGGCATCATATTGCTTGGGATAATCTATAATCTATGATGATACGTATGTAAAGATAATAACAGTGATTAACACCTTATAATCAACATTATTTTAAAAGAACCAACTTATAAAATGAACTACTACTTACCATTATTATCAAATCCATGTGTAAATTCATGTCCCACAATTACTCCTATAGCACCATAAGTCAGGGATCTATGTCATAAATAAACAATTAGAAAAATTACAGACATGAACTTCATAGCATAATCCTTTAAACTTTAAGTGAAAAGCCAATGTTATAAGCTGTTTTCTAGTAATGGTAATAAGAAAAACATCTAACAATCAAACCCATAAAAGTATAAAACAATTTCTCTAAACATACTCATCTAATCCAAATAAGAAGCATAAATTCTAACATTGTCACTCTGACCTTGTATGGGCCTTAAGTGTCCTACTCTGTGAAATGAGGGATTTGAAAGACAAAATTTCTAAAGCTCTTTCCAGTCTTAAGACATCTGTGGTCCTATATCTGTTGCAGTAAAATTTTGTATTTGAATACCTAAAATAGGGCTTTCAAATAGTAAATATACTATTTATTTTTTTGCCTGAAAACTTACTGCAAAGTCACTATAATCATAGAAGCTAAACTGTTTTCTAAATGTACTCATTAATAGAGTAGGGATTAAAAGGAATCATTCTATTTGGAAGTTAGTCACGTCCTTCTATTTCTGTGGCAGACAAGCTGACAGCTGAATAGCAAAGACTGCAGAGACTTAATCAGATTTGGAGAAAGTGTTACATTATTTCTTGTCACTTCTGAAGAAGCATGTGGTAGATTATCTATAAGGAGAGCCACCAACAACTCCACCTACCCTTAAATGCAAATGTCTCCTCTTCCCCTACAAAGATGTGATCTGTTTACTTGCCCTTTAATCTAGACTGGCCTTGGGACTTGTGACCAACAGAACACAGTGTAAGGAGTCAAGGAAGTAGACCTTAAGATACCTTGCAGTTTTCACCTGCAGTCTTTCTGCAGGTTAGCAATAATATAAAAACTTTTGATTGCCTGGATGCAGGGCAATAAGCCCGGTAAAGCAATGGAGAAACTCAAAATTGTGAGGGTCTCTCATAGAAGAAAGAACAGCCCTTCTGGGCCCCATCCATTACAAGAGCAGGAGGAAGTGAGCATATTCTAAGTGGTCCAGCCCAGTGGAGCAGGGCTAAACCAAATCGTAGATTTGTGAGCCAGTAAATGGTTGTTCGGTAGTAGTGGCGGTTTCAATAGCCCCCATAGATTCTTCTGTTTGAATGCTTGACCCATAGGGAATTGCACTATTAGGAGGTAAGGCCTTATTGGAGTAGGTGTGGCCTTGTTGCAAGAAGTGTGTCACTGGGGGTGGGCTTTGAGGTTTCAGAAGCTCAAGCCAGGCCTGGTAGCTCACTCTCTCTTTTTCTCCTGTCTGCTGATCAAGAAGCAGCACTATGTCTGCCTGCACACTGCCATGCTTCCCACCATCATGATAATGGACTACATCTCTGAAACTGTAAGCCAGCCCCAACTAAATGCTTTCTTTTATAAGACTTGACACAGTCATGGTGTCTCTTCACAGCAATAGAACCCTAACTAAGACATTGGTACTTTTATTATACAGCGTAGATAACTGAAGCAAAGTACAAACACAAAAGTTGAGGAAATGAATGAGCTCTCTAGCATAATCTCCCTGAAGACTTAACCCTCACTTTATTCATTCACCACTAAATTCTTCATTCCTACTAAGACAATAAGAAAACTAACAGTGATTTAATTCATGATTAATTAGCCTTATCATGTCATGTAAGGGACATGTCTCATATGGAAATTATTTAAGCTAAGAAATAAAGAGAAGTTGGAATCATTATTGTGAGATTCATAATTATGCTAAAAATACTTCATAGTTATTTCCTGACATGCAGCATCAAACCATCCAGCAAACAGTTAGACCAAAGCTGGAAAGAACAGAATTTTTTGAAGCAACATGTTATTACAGGACGTAATGATCCTTAACATGCTAATTGTTTGTCTCAACTGTACCCAAGGAAGTGCTATAAGATCTAATTTTTCCCCTTGGTGACAATTCTTTCCTTTGTTATTTCTTTCCTGCAAAGTAATTTGCATTTGAAAAAATGTTTCCTACTGTGTTTCCATCATTGCAAACCTTCATTAAAGAAGTAAAAGTAAAATAATGCATTTCAATCATAGAGCTATCATAGCCTATATGGGACAAACTTGTAATTTCACATGGTGCTAATTTTTGCAGCAGTAGCTAGCATTGTGTGACCTGCAATATTTTGATTTCCCAGATTTCTCACTCCTCCATACCCAATTGACTAAATATATTTAAAGGATGAGCAATGGAAACATATAGAAATTACTATGCTATAAATGTCCCTTAAGAGGGACTGCCCCAATAAGCTTTTTATTTAAGGGTAATAAGGAATTCAGAAAATGATCAAATCATCGTAAATCTCAATTCTCAGTCACAAAATCACAATCCCTTGGACAGAAGACAAAGAAAAAGTAATTTTGTCCGACTAAACCTTATAATGACAATGTTTTATAATATTACATTGCTATCTTCTATTTTTCCAATGCACATTATTTAAATTAGAATGTCATAAAAGCTCGTGTGCCTCCTAGAATACAACTGGCTTGGCAGAAACTGGAGGGCTTCCTGCATTTAAAATCCTGCTCTCCAACACAGAAGGTAACAGTTTCACTTTACTACCTATTTAGTTTCTCTCTTCTTATTATCTGAGGGCTTTAACACAAGCATGAAATTTGTTGTCAATTACAAAGCAATTAGACTGCTGTCTGAACTCACTGTGACCTCGGGCTGTTAGCAAGTAGGGGCTAACCTACCCCTGTATCAGAAAATCATAAAAAGCTCTGAGATGAAAGGAGTTGTAAAATCCTGTTTAATTTGCTACCAGCTACTTAGGAGGCAGAGATAGTAGGATAAAATGTTAGAGGCCAACCAGGACAACTTAGTAACATCTTATTTCTAATTTTTTTTTTATGGTGGGGCATAGGTATACATACATATAATCCTGGTGCTGCATTTGAGAGACTGATAGAGTATGAACCCTGCTTGGGCTATATGGTGAGCCTGTTTCAAGAAACCCAAACCAACCAACCAACCAAACAAACAGAAAAACATCTTTTTAAAGTACTAAGACATCTGCTTGATCTTTCCAATGACTGTGAGATCACTTCTCTAATTACTTCTGAGGCTAGTACCTACTAAAAGGTTTCTTCTCCATGTTTATCTAATTTTTTTAACTGTGCTTTTCAACCTATTGGTCCAGTGAAGTTGCTAGCTGAACACTTGCTGACTTCCCTAAACATAGAAACCCATTCTGCCAACTAAATTTCCTTCCAAAAGACAAAACACAACATTCCTATTACCCCATAATTTAAGAGGGAAAGGCAAGAAGGTCACAAGTTCAAGGCATGCCTCACTTACATGGAAACCCCCAGACCAGCAACTTTGAGGCTGCCAAAAAATTTGGCAAACCCTATTCCAAATATTGCCCAAGTTCCTTTGAAATTTATTTGACTTGATTTGATGTGTATGAGTGTTTTGCTTGCATGTATGTCTGTGTGCTATGTGTGTATATGGCATCGGATCCTTCGGACCTGGAGTTACAGAGGGTTGTGAGTACTATGTGGGTGCTGAGAACTGAACCCAGATCCTCTGGAAGAGTAATCAGTGTTCTTAACAGCTAAATCATCTCCCAAGAACCCTCTTTCAAGTTCTTATATTTCAGTCATGAACTAGAGAACAGCATTTCCCAAAAACATACAAAGAAGACTCAACAAGCCTTGATGTTAAACATATCCAAATAAGTTTCTTATAGAACTGAGAAACAAGGATAATGGATGGGATGAGAGGATGACATTTTCATAGAACACTTTTGGATTGCGTTGTTTAAGGTCATTTACGTTCCCGATTCTTTCCTTTGGAAATGATTTGCCTTGTTTCTGTTCTCAAAACTTGACCCAACAGTCACAAGTAGGCTACACTGACCAACCTGAGCAAAAAGATATCTATTCCTTTGGTTCTGGTGACTATCCATCAAGTAAGACAGAACAGATGTCTGTCTGGGAAGCCATCTCACTGAAGTAATTCCTATCATTTTTATATCCCAACTACAAAGCAGTCAAGTGATGCTTAACAGCTATTCATTGAAGTGATAAATAGAAATTAGAATAGTGATATGTAAATAGAAATTAGCTCACTCAGATATCAACTATGCCTCAACCTAAGTTAGTACTAGCAGACAATAAGAATTCTTAAGTTTCTGATTTTTATGTTTCTATAAAACTTCCATGCTCATGCACCAAATAAATCACTGAATTAATGATTTCTAAACATAACTAGACTATTTCCACATGTTCAGTTATAGTTATATAACAATAGAAAACGCAGTTAAATTGTGTATGATAAGCAGAATCAAAGAATGCCAGATATTTTTTCAGTTTGAAAAGGCCTTAGAGAATTAACTTATATTTTTAATTTTATGAATTAAGTGTGTACATCTGTAATCTTAATTATGGTAAAAAAAAAAAAAAGCCGAATGACTTAATACTGAAGAAAGCTATTCAGCTAAGGAACAGGACGTTATTAATGAATTCGATTAGATACAAACCTAAGATTTTGCACTTACACTAACAATAGTGCTTCCCTTCTTCAGTAGGCTTTATTGATTTACACAGCATGTCTCAGTGTACTGATCACATTGTTTCTGAAAGCCAACTTGAAACTAGTTGTCTAAGGAGTTTCTCCAGCCATCAGAGATTCCTTCTCATAGGCTGGGCACTGCCAAGGAATTTACATTGGAAGCACCCCTAGGCCTCTGATGGAATGAGACCTAGAGGATAAAGAATCCAGCTCCCTTATCTGGAAGCATGTCCTATAGTTCCCCAGCAAGACTCATTTTCAATTGCTCATGATGGCAAGCTAGCTTTGTAACATACATGTGGCAAGTAGAGTAATGGCTTCCCCCAAAATGCCCTGATGCTAATTCCTGGAACCTGTGAATGTGTTATATTACATGGTGGAGGAGAATTAAGGTTGAAGATGGAATTAAGTTTACTAACCAGGTGACCTTAAAAGAGAAAGATTACCCTGAATTACCTGGGTGGACCCAAAGTAACCACAAATATCTTTTTAAAAAAAGTGGCAAAAAAATGAGATGTCAAATGCAACCACTCCTGATGGGACCTGATAGACTAGGATCAGATGGAAAGGGAGGGAGGACCTCCCCTATCAGTGGACTGGGGCAGGGGCATGGGTGGTGAAGTGGGAAGGAAGGTGGGATTGGGAGGGGACAAGGGAGGGAGCTACATTTGGCATACAAAGTAAATAAACTGTAATTAATAAAAAAATTTAAATGAGATATTAAAGGAAATGCTACTCTGACATTTTTAGGTGGGGAAAGATGGCCATGGAGAAAGAAACATTAGCCCCAGCTACAAGTCAGAAATGCTAAGGACATAATTTATTCCCTAGAACTTCCATAGAAAGGGAATGAAGCCTTGCTGACACCTTGATTTTAGCCTAGTGAAAGGTGGGTTGGATTACACAAAGAGAGGCTAGTATGCTTGGGTAGTTTTAGTGGTAATTCATATTCGCCAGCCATAGAAGACTCATAGGACACAGTATATCATTTTCTTTCCCTTTCTGCTTCACCTTCCTATCTTCTGCTGGGGTTTCCTGTCATCACATTCCGAAAGAACTACTTAAACCCTTATGATAAAGGCAGCTTCTGAGGAAGCCCAATCAAAACACAACCATTATATTTCTCTGATTTTTATATGTATGAGATATTATCTCATTTAACCTACATAATTATATGGAAGTCCTCATATATCCAAGCGCAAATACAAGTGACTCTGCTTCTAATATCGAGATCAAATTTCCCATGCATTAAAAGACCACAACCACATAAAGGCATATAAGAAAGTAATGGTATTATTGACAATGAATATTATGAGAAATTATGAATTATGAATCAAACACACCTACAATCTATTTGTAAATAGCTGTCCTTAAGTCCAGACCTGAATGTTAGACCTATGATATATCTGTGATAGGTTTATTTTTTTATGACACGTTTAACTATCTCACTTCAGAAACTTCAGTATTTTCTGTTCTAAATTCCTCATTTGACATTCAGAACCCTCCAATATCAAACTAAAATCTTTTTTATGACTTCTCTTTGTATACTTTTTGACCAGCCAAGCTAACATCTGTCATTCCATAAAGCACCTTTTTCCCTGTCTTTGGTTTCTTCACTCAGAAAGGTTTTAGTCCATTTCCTTCCATCCCAGTGAACTTTCAAATGATTAAATGCATGAAAAATAAAATCCTGTGCAGGCTTGACTTTGCCATCTAGTCAAATACTCTGGTAACAAAGGTCAGAAAACAAATACTTAATAAAAACTAACAAGACCAATAATGCTTTCTGTCTGCTGAACAACCATTGACTTGGAATTGACTGTTTAAGGGATTGCCGTGGGTCACAAGACTTTGAACTTTTAAATGCTACTGAGACTAGGAAGACTATCAGGACTTTTGAGGTTTGACTGGATGCAGTTTTAGATTATGATATAGCTACAAGCCAGTGGGACCCAGGGAGGGAATGGGGTGGTTTGAGTGAAAATCACCACCATAGGCTCAGAGGCAGTGGCACTATTAGGAGGCATTATGGCCTTGTTGGAGTAATCAGGTAATACTGCAGTGGGCTTTGAGGTTCCATATGCTCAAGCAAGGCCCAGTGTTATTCTCTCTTCCTGCTGTCTGCTGACAGGACTCTCTCTTCCACCTCTCTAGCACCACATTGCCTGTGAGCCACCATACTTCCCACCATAGTGATAATGGACTAAACCTCTGAACTATAAGCCAGTCCCTATTAAATGTTTTCCTAATTAAGATTTGCCATGATCATGGTGTTCCTTAACAGCACTTAAAACTTTAATCAAGAGACTATATATTCTGTCCTTGACCAAAGTGACAAGTTCCTCTTTACTAATTTGTCAAGGACTGGTTTCTTTTCTAATTTACTCACCGAGGATATTCTGTTCCCCAAAAGAAAGGCTTCTGCAGCTCACCAGCAGGAAATCCTGAGAGGATGGCAAGCAAACAAACAAAAAATGTTAAGGGTATGGAAATGATCAATATCCACACTCTAGTTCTAGCTAGAGCCAAAGCTTCTAGAAGCTCATCCAAACTGCATTCCTTGTGGATCCACGGTATCTACAAGAGATCTACCTAATGGTGATATTAATTCACCTGAGTTTGAAGTAAGTACATGGAATCATTTCAAAGACAGTTTGTACGGATATGCTATTGGCAGAGTTCAGCCTACTGTGAAATGGGCACCTTCTACAGTATGCCCACAAAGATGCAGGATGGCCAGCAGGTTCTCAGATGTACCTAGGTGTCAGCTTCTTAGGTACCCACTGTTGTAGCCACACATGCCATATATAAAGGAATGGTTATACATTTGATAAAATAGTTTACTGTTACTACCTTGAATTTATTTGTAGCTGAATCTTTGAACTTGTATTTTATATGTGGGTTCAAAGGTGGCCATGAAACATGTATGTGAAAAGAATAGATGCATATGATATGCACATCAGCTGTTCCTAGGTGCCTTTTGCACACCCAGTACTTATCCTGACCAAGAAGTACAGGATTACAGCTGGTTTACACATGAGGAAGTCTACCAAGATACAGCTCAGCTATCATAGTTTCATGCTACGCTGAACTTAAGAGTTCTAGAGTGGGATAGCCCCAAGAGGCTACGTTGTCCAGTTAATGCTTCCCTGTTCCTGTTGCTTTCAAATAAAGGAAAACATATCTAATATGATTGAATTTCAAGGACCAATATTACTTTAATCTTTGTAATATCTATATTTCCTTGAACACCTTTGGAACCTTTACATTGAGATATATATATATATATATATATATATATATATATATATATATATAAACATATGAATGCAAATCACAGTGTTTATATGAAAATTCCATTTCACACAATAAATCACCCCAAAGCAATGGTATTTGCTAATAAGAACAATGATCATAGGCCAATGTAATTTAATTTTTCGATCATTATGGCTTCCCTGCCTGGTAATGTTGCCCAGCTGGAAGCAGTTATGTCTACTGCCAACCTCAGAAAAACATCTGACACCTGCATAAGCCTCCACTGCCGCAGCTTTTGCTTTTTTAGGGGTCCCAGACTCCAGTTCTGAAGCCATCACATCACCCTGATCAGCTATATCTTCTCAGCTTGTCAGGGCCTTGAAACCCAATAGTGATAAACTGAAGAATCTGATGCCCTTAGGCATGTTTTGCTGAAGTGAATGGATTAATAGTGTAAGCTGCATTTTCAGAGATGTCACCTGGCAAGAGTGATAGATGGAAATCCCAGCAAGGTCAATTCAGTATCTTATCTCATAAAGTGGATAAGTTGTATTAACAAAGGTGGAAGTGAGAAATAAATAAATGGAAAGGAGTTCTTTTTTTTTCTCTCTTTTTAATAGGTGTCTGTTATGTTTTCTCACAAACTCATTTTATTTTAGTGTTTCCCCACTTCAGAATCATTCATCACTTGTTCAGCCTTTTGAAGCTTCCCTTTTTGTCAGTATATATACGGGAAGCATTCTTGACTCTGTGTGTGTGTCCGTCTGTCTGTCCCTGTTCGTGAAAGAGAGAGAGATTGAGAAAGAGCTAGGGAGGGGGAGATTTAACTATTGAGTTGGCAAAAATTAATGAATTTGAAACAAGGTTGGTAGGAGGATAAGTTCTGGCAAGCATTTTTTAAAGAACTAAATCTCTGTGTGATGACATGAGAGAAGCTCCAAGGGATAATAAACTGAGTAGAAACATGACATTTGGTGCAGTTCATTGAGTTTCTGTGTAATATGTGTACGGAGAGGTGCGTGCACATATGTGTTCAATTCTACTATAACAGACTGTTCTATTATAGAAAAGAAAAGGCAATTTTCTTCCAACACAATAAACATAATGGGGAAAGTGTGACAAGGCTCCAGTTTTGCATTGTTGCTTATCAGTGATAAGCAGACCAGAAGCCACCTATGCTGAGCCACATGAGAGCACACAAGTGTCTCATATGCACACACACTCCGCATGACCGACTACTCTGAATTACTCTGTGTGTTATAAGCCTCCCCTACCACATCTGAGGTCAAAGCTTTCAACGTGACATAACTCTCCTCCTGCCGCCACACAATAACTTACAAGGGGTACCACCCCAAACACCACATGCCACAGTGAATATCAGTTCTTTCCGAGGGAAAGTGTCATTTTTACCATAGTATTTGTACATTTGTCCATTTTAACACATGAAAACTATGCTATCTTTTGATGAGACCCACAATTTTTGTTTAAAATGTGTCAATGATAAGTTTTGCTTATTTCTATTTTTAATCATGTGCAAGTGGGTGGGTAGGAATGTGGGCAGGTCTGCCTCAGAAGACAGAGCCATTGGATCCACCTGGAACTGTACCATCACGTAGTTTTGAGCAGCCCAAGGTGGCTGCTGACAACTGAAATCAAGTATTCTACAAGAGCAGAATGTGATCTTAATCATTGAGCCAACTCTCCAGCCCCCATGTCATACATAAGTTTTCGATTGTTGCATGCCCCATCCTCATTTCCCTGCAAACTCTGTGGCTTTTATTACATAATTTTCTTTAGTGCAACGATGCTTACGAATTCACGTCATATTATTACAGGGCTGTGCAAACACATGCCAGTTGGTCTCAACTGTTATGTATGAGAATCAGATCTTGTTTAACTACAGTTTACTAAGCCTCATTTTCAGGATCTCTCTAGTTACTAGTTAGCCTGGAATAGGGCTTCAAATGCACATTTCTACCAGGCACCACACCATAAGAACCACTGCCCAAGAGCTTTTCCAAGCACACTCTGGATTTCACTGAGGTATTGTATATAATTAAGACTATAATGAAGACTGCTATGTACCAAATGAAAAAGTAAAAGGCCAGTATTAAAATTCTAGCATGGAAAAATGTCCAGGATCTGATGTTGAAATAAAGTGATGTGTAGACACAAATATATAAATAATAAAATAATATTTTAATAACTCTCTTATATTCTCAAAGTAAGTATCTGTCAAATACATACAAATTGATTGTAGTAACCACCTTTTGGAGAAAATTGGGATTCTGGGTGGTAGGTGGTAAAACACTTTTAAAATTAATGATTTACATTTTGATTAATCAAAGTAATCAACCTTTTTCAATAAAGTTAGCTGTTTGAGAAGTGTGTGTTTTACTGAAAATTCTTCTAAAAGCCATCCAAAAACAGTTAACTAAGCTTAAATCATGTTGTTTTGCTCTTTTTTTATATTGTAAACACTAACAAATCCCATTCCTATTTCAAGCAAATAATAATAATAATAATAATAATAATAATAATAAGCCTTGTAGTTACAGAATTTCAATGACTACAACTGTAACAAACTAAAATACTGGCATTTCTATGCTGTAATCACCTCATTGTTTATTGTAATAATTTCTCATTTTCTAATTTGCATCCAAGAAAACCACAGGGACCTGTTTGTAGTTTTTTACCGGGTCAACATTTCATTTTGACTGAGCTTTCTCATTATAACTCTCCTGTCAGTGAATACTGACTAACTTAATTGGAGCACAGAGAAATGCTGACTGTAGAATGCAGATGGTTCCTGTTGCCAAAGAACCAATCACATTTAGTGGGTGGTTACCCCAAGTTCAACTATCTGATTTCTATGGTCATGAAACCATGACTGTAGCTACAGTTTTCTAGAAGAGGTTAAATGTCTCAATATTTCAGTATCCATTTTATTATTGTAAAATCACACTCATTATATTATTAAAAGTACAGACACACATAAAGAAGAAAATAAAATAAATCAATTATCCCATAACACATTATAAAATCAAATGCATATATTTGGTATTAACAATTTCACATGGTTTAGAGATATATCAAAAAATAATAATTTTCCCCTGGCTCTACCCATTTCTACCTAACCTTGATCTATTTTTCTCCCACTATCTGCAGGCCTTATTTCAGGTA
Source organism: Meriones unguiculatus (assembly GCF_030254825.1). Classification (NCBI taxonomy): domain Eukaryota; kingdom Metazoa; phylum Chordata; class Mammalia; order Rodentia; family Muridae; genus Meriones; species Meriones unguiculatus. The sequence continues at coordinate 143,595,046 of NC_083369.1, read as the reverse complement.
TTTATTCAAATACCTAGTATCCCCTAGTACAGTGATTCACAACCTTCCTTGTACTGGGACCCTTTAACAGTTGCTCATGTTGTGGTGACTCCCAACCATAAAATTATTTCATTGCTACTTCATAACTGTAATTTTGTACTTATGAATCATAACATAGATATCTGATATGCAGGATATATATGCAAGTCCCCAAAGGGGTCATGACCCACAGGTTGAGAACTACTGCCCTAGTTCTCTTCAAAGTGTTGGTGTTATCCTCCATGGTTTCTTGATTTAAAAGTCACTGTAATATTCAGGTGCTCTCCATTTAAATACATAAACAATCTTGTCACAGAAATTACAAATTCCAAAATAAAAAGGGGTTTTAATTATTCCTTTTGTTTTTGAGATTATAATATAATTATGCCATTTCATCCTCTCTTTTTCTCCCTTAAAACTCTTAAATATACTCCTCCTTGATCATATAACACTCCTTTCAAAATCATGGACTAATAGAGGGATTTTTAATTTTATTTAGTTTTACTATTTTTTCATTGAAATACCCCAGAGATAGAATGCCTGGAAAAATCTGTTGAGTGAATGGAATCCATACCCTATGAGCCTCAAAAAGATGACTGAGGTTAAAACATTACTATAGTTATGATTATATTTTGTTGGCAAAATATAAACAGTATATAATGTATTTAATACTCCCAATTCATTACTTCTTGAAGCTTCCATCCTCAGTGCCAAGTCTGGAATATGTCCCATTATTCAAGTTTAACTTTCATTTCTTTTCTAGATGAGAGACGTGTTGGTATCTTGTTCTTGCTATGATGGCAGAACTAGTATAATTTTGAAACCAACACACCATTCATCAAACTGCAGTGGAAGGGTTGTGAAGATGGTTCAATGGATAAAATGCTTTCCATGCAAGCATTTAGTCGTAAGTTTTGATCCCCATTACCCACGTAAAATACAAAGTGTGATGGTATGTGCCTGTAATCCTAGTGAAGCAAGACAGAGACAAGATGATCTTTAGAACTCTATGGCCACCCAGTCTAGGCAATGAGGGAGAGACAATGTTTTAGAAAATGAGGTGAGAAAAAAAAAAAAAAAAACAGTGAATAACTAGACATCAACCCAGCAACAATATCTGCAAATGAACGCACATGTGGCCACCGTGTACACAATATGCAAAATTGAACAAATTTTTCCCAACTTAAATAAAGAGATGTCCATAAACATATAAAAGGCCTACAGAACACCTAATAGACTAGACAAGAAAAGAACCACTCACATCGCATCATAGTCAAAACACTAAATCTACAGTACAAAGGAAAAATATTTAAAGCAGCAAGGGAAAAAGGCCAACTAACATATAAAGGTAGACCTATCAGAATCACCAGACTTCTCAACAGAAACTATGAAAGCCAGAAGGGCCTGGACAGATGTCATGCAGACTTTAAGGGACCACAGATGCCAACACAGACTACTACACCCAGCAAAGCTTTCAATCAACACAGATGGAGAAAACAAGATATTCCATGACAAAACTAAATTTAAACAATATCTACACAGCAACCCAGTCCTACAGAAGATACTAGAAGGAAAACTCCAATCCAACAAAATCAACTACACAAAAGAAACCAAGATACAGAAAACTTCACGACAAAAAAAAAAAAAAAAAAAAAGAAAACAAGCAATGAATCACAGTAACACAACCAACTCCACAATAAAAGGAACTAGCATTCATTGGTCACTATTATCTATCAACATCAATGGACTCAACTCTCCAATAAAAAGACACAGACTAACAGAATGGGTGCAGAAACTCCAATATTCTGCTGCATCCAAGGAACACACCTCTGCAACAAAGAAAAACACTATCTCAGAATAAAGGTCTGGAAAAAGTGTTTTCAAGCAAATGGATCCATAAAACAAGCTGGGGTAGCTATCCTAATATCCAATAAAATATATTTTCAAGCAAAAAAGATGAGGATGGACACTTCATTCTCATCAAAAGAAAAATCCACGAGGAGAACATCACAATTCTGAACATCTATGCCATAAATATAAGAGCACATACATTTGTATATGAAACATTATTAAAGATTAAATCACACATTGATCTCAATACCTTAATAGTGGGAGACTTCAACACTCCTCTCTCACCAAGGGACAGATCATCTAGACAGAAGATAAATAGGGAAATAATGGCACTTACAGAGGTCCTAAATCAAATGGACCTAATAGATGTCCATAGAATGTTTTATCCAAATTCAAAAGAGTATACCTTCTTTTCAGGACCTCATGGAACTTTCTCCAAAATAGACCATATAGTTGGTCACAAAGCAAGCCTCAACATATAGAAGAAAATTGAAATAATCCTTTGTATCCTATCTGACCACCATGGACTAAAGCTGGACCTCAACAACAATAGAAATAGCAGAAAGGTCACACACACATGGAAACTGAACAACTCACTACTCAGTGACAGCTGGGTTAGGGAAGAAATAAAGAAATTAAAGACTTTCTGGAATTCAATGAAAATGAAGGCAAAACATACCCAAACTTATGGGACACAATGAAGGCAGAGCTAAGAGGAAAATTCACAGTACTAAGAGCCTTCAAGAAGAAACTTGAAACATCTCATACAAGCAACTTAATGGCTCACCTGAGAGCCCTAGGGAAAAAAAAAAAAGAAGCAGAACACACCCAAGAGAAGTAGACAGCTGGAAATATTCAAGCTCAAGGCTGAAATCAATCAAGTAGAAACAAATAAAACAAAGAATCAATAAAACCAAGAGCTGATTCTTTGAGAAAATCAACAAGATAGACAAACCCTTAGCCAAACTAACTAAAAGGCAGAGAGAAACTATCCAAATCAGCAAAATCAGAAACAAAAAGGGGGACATAACAACAGACATTGAGGAAATCCAAAGAATCATTAGCTTTTACTACAAATGCCTACATGCCACAAAATTTGAAAATATAAATGAAGTCTCCCTTCCAAACAAAAGCACGGGGCCACGTGGTTTCAACACAGAATTCTACCAGACCTTCAATAAAGAGCTAACTCCAATTCTCTTCAAACTATTCCACAAAATAGAAACATAAAGAACATTACCAAACTCATTTTATGAAAGCCACAGTCACCTTGATACCTAACCCACACAAAGACCCAACAAAAAAAGGGAACTTCAGACCTATCTCTCTTATGAACATTGATGCAAAAATACTCAATAAAATACTTGCAAAATGAATCCAAGAACACAGAAAAGATATCATCCACCATGACCACGTAGGCTTCATCCCAGGTATGCAAGGGTGGTTCAATATACGGAAATCCATCAATGTAATCCACAATATAAACAAACTGAAGGAGAATAAAACACATGATCATCTCCTTAGGTGGCAAAAAAATATTTGACAAAATCCAAATCCCATTCAAGTTTAAAGTCTTGGAAAGAGCAGGGATACAAGGTACATACCTAAACATGGTAAAAACAATATACAGCAAGCCTACAAACACCATCAAACTAAATGGAGAGAAACTTAAATCAATCCCACTGAAATCAGGGAAAAGGCAAGCCTGCCCACTCCCTCTGTATCTCTTCAACATAGTACTTGTCCTAGCTAGAGCAATAAGACAACTAAAGGAGATCAAGGAGATACAAATCAGAAAGGAAGAATTCAAAGTATCACTATTTGCAGATGATATGATAGTAAACATGAGCAACCCCATAAAATTCAAGCACAGAACTCGTTCAGCTAATAAACACCTTCAGCAAAAGTGGCTGGATACAAAATTATCTCAAAAAATCAGTAGCCTTCCTGTATACCAAAGACAAAAGAGCCTAGAAAGAAATTAGGGAAACAACACCCTTCACAATAGCCACAAATAATATAAAGTACCTTGGTATGATTCTAACCAAGCAAGTGAAAGACCTGTTCGAAAAAAAACTTCAAGTCTCTGAAGAAAGACATTGAAGAAGATATCAGAAGATGGAAAGATCTCCCATGCTCATGAATCAGCAGGATTAACATAGTGAAAATGGCCATCCCACCAAAAGCAATTTACAGATTCAATGCAATTCCCATCAAAATGCCAAAAAATTCTTTCCAGGCCTTGAAAGAAAAATTCTCAAGTTTATATGGAAAATTAAAACACCCAGAATTGCCAAAATGATCCTGTATAACAAAAGATCATCAGGAGGTGTCTCCATCCCTGATCTCAAGCTGTAATACAGAAAAATAGTAATAAAAACTGCATGATACTGGCATAGAAACAAAATGGTGGATCAATGGAACCAAATAGAAGACCCAGAAATAAACCCACACAACTAAGGATACTTGATATTTGACAAATAAGCCAAAACCGTACAATGGAAAAAAGACAGCATCTTCAACAAATGGTGCTGATCTAAGTGGATGTCTAGAAAAATGCAGATAGATCCATATTTATCACCCTGCACAAACTAAAGTCCAAGTGGATTAAAGACCTCAACATCAAACCCAACACACTAAATCTGTTAGAAGAAAAAGTGGGGAGGAGCTTAGAACTCTTTGGCACAGGAGACAACTTCCTGAACAGAAAATCAACAGCACAGGCTCTAAGATCAAAAATCAATAAATGGGACCTCATGAAACTGGAAAGCTTCTGTAAAGCAAAAGACACTGTCCTCAGAACAAAACGACAGCCTACAGATTGGGAAAGGATCTTCACCACCCTATATCTGGCAGAGGGCTAATATCCAGAATATATAAAGAACTAAAGAAATTAAAGAGCAACAATTCAAGTAATCTAATTTAAAAATGTGGTACACAGCTAAACAGAGAATCCTCTGTAGAAGAATATAGAATGGCAGAGAAACACTTAGTCATCAGGGAGATGCAAATCAAAATGACCCTGAGATTTCTTTCCCCTTATACCCATTAGAATGGCTAAGATCAAAAACTCAAGTGACAATACCTGCTGGATTGTACAACCACTTTGGAAATCAATCTGGAGCTTTCTCAGACAATTAGGAATACCACTTCCTCAAGGTCCAGCTATACCACTCCTAGGCATATATCTAAAATATGCTCAAACATACAACAAGAACATTTGCTCGACCATGTTTGTAGCAGCTTTATTCGTAACAGCCAGAACATGGAAACAACCCAGATGTCCCTCAACGGAGGAATGGATGTAGAAATTGTGGTACATTTACACAATGGAATACTACTCAGCAATTAAAAACAAATTATGAAATTCGCAGGCAAATTTTGGGATCTAGAAAAGATCATCCTGAGTGAGGTATCCTAGAAGCAGAAAGACAAACACGGTATATACTCACTTATAAGTTGATATTAGACATATTATATAGGATAAACATACTAAAATCTGTACACCTAGAGAAGCTAATCAAGAAGGAGTACCCTACATCTCTGCAGGGGTTCTAGGTTATCTCCATGAATAGTCCTTGGTTGGAGTATGAGTCTCTGGAAAGTTCCCTGTGTTCAAGTTTTCTGGTTCTGTTGCTCTCCTTGTGTGGTTCCAGTCCTCTCCAGCTATTACTACTTCCCACTTCTTACATAGTAAAGGGAAGAGGGACTGCCTCTGACATAATCTGATTGGCCTGCTCTTTGATCACCTCCCCCTGAGGGGGGAGCAGCCTTACCAGGCCACAGAAGATGACAATGCAGCTACTCCTGAGGTGATCTGATAGACTAAGATCAGAAGGAAGGAGAAGAGGACCTCCTCTATCAGTGGACTTGGAGAGGGGCATGCATGAGGAAGGGGGAGGGAGAATGGGATCGGGAGGGGAGGAGGGAAGGGCTTATGGGGGAATACAAAATGAATAAAGTGTAATTAATAGTAAAAAAAATTAAAAAAAATAAAAAAAGGAGGACCCTCGGTAAGACGATCAAACCTTACTCAGAAAGACAAATGGGATGGAAAATGGAAGAAGGTGAAAACAGGAAACAGGGCAGGAGCCTACCACAGAGGGCCTCTGAAAGACTCTATCCAGCAGTATATCAAAGCAGAGGCTGAGAATCATAGCCAAACTTTGGAGAGAGTACAGGAAATCCTATGAAAGAAGGGGGAGATAGTGGGACCTGGAAAGGATAGGAGCTCCGCAAAGAGAACAACAAAACCAAAATATCTAGGCACAGGGTTTTTTTTTTTTTTTTTTTTTTTTTGTTTTGTTTTTTTTTTTTCGAGACTGATACTCCAACCAAGGACCATTCATGGATATAACCTAGAACCCCTGATCAGATGTAGCCCATGGTAGCTCAGTATCCAAGTGGGTTTCCTAGTAAGGGGAACAGGGACTGTCTCTGACATGAACTCAGTGTTTGGCTCTTTGACACCCCCCGCCCCTTGAATGGGAAGCAACCTTGCCAGGACACAGAGGACAACAATGCAGCCAGTCCTGATGAGACCTGATAAGCTAGGGTTGGATGGAAGGGGAGAAGGACCTCCCCAATCATTGGACTGGGGGAGGGGCATAGAAGCAGAAGAGGGAGGGAGGGTGGGGTTGGGAAGAATGAGGAAGGGTGCTACAGCTGTGATACAGAGTGAATAAACTGTAATTAATATAAAAAATAAAATTTTACCTAAAATAAAAAAGAAATTAGGGGTCATCAGTTGGGACATGAAAATTGCTGCAGTTACAAAGCACTTTTGGTTTTGTCTTTTTCGTTGTTGTTATAAACAGATTTCATTGTCACTGCTGCTATGATTAATAGTGGCTTTTTATCCAAGTTGGCATCTTGCAATAGTTTGATACATGCCAACCTTTCCATTTCCAGAAAGTATCACATTCTAACAGTTATGATTCCTGTCAAGAGATTCAGCAAGATGTCATAGCCATCTGCTGGCTTCTTGCAGGTTACCTCCTGTCACCTTATCTATCACCCTAGAGCAGACTAGCAGCAAGCAGCTTCTGAAATCTGCCGTCGATCTTGCAGCTTTCTTTGATGATCATTCTATTGTTTTTCTGCCTTGCTTATTTTTATGCCATCTCTCCCCTTTTCCAGAGTTATCAACCATCCCCATTTGCCCAGAACTAAAGAGAAGCTTTGGATGCACTATTTTTTAGTAGTTAAACTAGAATGGGCCCAGAAAAATGAGAAGAAATTAAAATCACCGCTTTCACCCACTAAGTCTGACCTTTTTTTTTTTTTGGCAGCTTTTATATGGCTCAATATTTCTCAACATTTGGCATCTTTCAAAGATATTTGCTGATTAAAATCTTACTAAGATCCAAGGTGATAGTACAAACCACCAGAGTTCATTATTTAGTAAAAGGGGCCAAACAGTTCCCACTTGTCACAAGAAATGGTGATGTTACTGCTCCAGCATAAACACAGTCTGAAAAGTTCAAATTCTGAAACAAAAGAAACACTAATCCCCACCTCCTCCCAGTATGAAGCTCTGCTTTGTCCTTTCATATAAAAAATTGCTGCTCTAGGCACTAAACAATGAAACTAGCATCAGTGATGCTTAGCCTAGTCCTGGGAATATGTTAGGTAAATATATATTAATGAATGCCTGTGTATTTTACTAAACCCATTTTATTTTATCATAATTTATTTTACAATGATTTCATCAGTAAACACATGACTGTAATTCCACTCATATAAGTTGTACCAAGACAAAACTCACAATTTCTTTGTTAGTCCTTTTTTCTAGCTAATAATTTTCTTTCAATTCTGTGACTTTCTTTAGGGTATATTCCTAGAAGTAGAGGAGTTGCTGAGTTAAATGGTATTTAATCAGAAGTTGCATCTTACAAAAGTTAAAACAACAACAACAAAAGCCCTTGCCTTTTAAAGAGGGAACAAGTGAGATTAGGAGCATCAAGATAAATTAGTAAGACTGACCCTGACTTCCTGTCTACCACTCTTGTGTTCTAGGATCTTGATGCTCACCTTCTAGCTAACAGTCAAGTAGTTCTCAGCCGGGACCCCACTCACACTTATATATTCAAATCAGATTGACCCTAACAATCCTTCCATGCTTTCTCTTACCAACCCTGCAGCAAACCTACCCAGTCCACTACAACAGAAACAGCATTCATAAATACCTCAGCAACAGGAGACTGAGGCCATACAGGCATTACAACCAAGTCTCACTCAATAATGGGATTCTAGGAGACTGTGGGCTTAGCACTTAAGGATACTTTTGTTTACTTATGAAGACTTCACAGAGCATTGTTCTTAGCTGTCTCCTGGGTCAGGCCTCAAAGACAGAAACAATCTTCAAACGCTTAAATCGGGTGCTTTTTAAGCATACCATCTGCCAGTGTTGGAAACAGTTGCAAGTTTGTTCATGACTTAACTTCATCTATCTCCACAATCTTTCTAAATCTCATTGTAAATTTTTGTGGAACAATCCCTTTCTGGGAAATACACTTCAATATTCTTTATAAGGCATCTTTTGGCATCTGTCTGTTAAGCAATCTACTTTCAATTCCTCCTTAAGCAATTCTAAAGGAGCAAGAAAATAGTGGACTTAAACACAGAGCTTGCAGTGAAACAGCATGCTTGGAGGTGGCAAAAATATAGTGTGTTCATCGTCAGAACACTTTAACATACATGTAATCACGAAGACATGGGTTCCATGTAAACTTCTGATACTTCCCCACCTCCTGGCTGATCTCACATTCCTATAGTTGTGCCATATCCAAACAGAAAGAAGGCCTCACTAGTAGAATTTGTGAAAGTATATATCATTATGATATCTAAGTACATATTTACATGTAAACCTCACCTAATTCTCACATTTCTTACCCAGTGTTTAACAGTACAGTGTAAAGATTTGAAAGAATACAATGAATTAGTTGGGCCACACTCCCAGACTTGCTGTGGTAGTTAATCTTAGTGGTCATTTTGATTGGATCTGGAATGAACTAAGAGATCCACTCTGTATACATAAGCTATTTCCTGGTTTGGATTCAGTAAAGAGGGAGAAGACCCTCTCACCGAGTGGTTGGTACTTTCCAGAAGCAGTCAAGTTTAAGATCGTCCAAGGGAAAAAAATATTGCTTTTTACCTGACTTCACTCCTTGCTGGTGAGAGCACCTACTTCATTGATGGTGCTGATGTTATTGCCACCATCCTTTGCTAACATCAAAGCCAAGCTTCTTCAGCCTTCCAACATGAGCTGAAGACCAGTGACTTTCTAGGAAATCTCCAGGCTTTTAGTGGCATGCTGAGACAAGTGAAGCATCTAAATTTATAAGCTGAACAATTACTGGGTTCTCAGCCTCTCCACTGTAAAGACAGCCATTGTTGTATCAAATAAGTCAACCTAATAAAATGGATGCATAGTACAAAGTTTATAGAACTATTAGGAAGATTAGACATAATAGACATTCAAGTAGTAGGCACAATAATGATTTCCCAGCATAGAGGAGTGCACAGTGTAACCACGATAGCCACTTGAAGTGAGTTTTTCAAGTTCGAATGGAAATGGTTTAAATCTGTATTGCATATTATCATTTTTCAGTTACTAGAGAATGATCCCTTGGGATTTCACTTACCCATACTGTAACTCCCTCTTAACAATGTCAGTGCCCAAGATTAGGTCCTCTCGATCTTTCTCTTGGACCATGTTCAAAACTGCTAGCTTGTCCAAGTAGCCTGCCTTTCCCCTCTTTGAACCATTTTCTTTAAGAATAAAACTAAAAAATTAAAATTGATTTTTTTTACTTCCCAAAGAAAATTACACCAATTCCCTGTTCTTCGACATGACATATAAGTCCATTGTCAGCTCCTCCCGCAAATCATATTGTTGCCAATGCTTTCTAAAGCCCCCAGGCAGCCTCTTTTCCAACATATGTGAGCATTCTCACAGTCCATTCTTGCACCATGTACAACTCAGCATGTTACTTTTGCAGTAGTCACTCCTTCCTACATGCCATAGCATTCATTTTCTGCCTAGAGAATTTTGTTTTCCCACAAAAGTCTTCTCAATCATCACTTTCACCAATAATCCAATTGTAACTCCTCCAGATTAAATTAGCCCTCTGCTGCAACTCCCAGAATACAATGAATATTCACTATGCTATCCTCTAAGTGTCCAGGTACTAAGCCTTTATCCAACTCGTCAGAAGTAAACAAGCTATGATTTTCCTACTATGAGCCAGATTTTCTTCTAAGTATTTAGTACATATTGTTTCATATTCACAATTCTATAAGAATTCATATAATCTCTGTTTTTGAAAAAAAAAACACTAAGAATTAAAGATATTTAAAATCTTGGCCAAGATTTCAAGTTACTAGTGACCAAGTCAAGATTCCAAATCAAATTGTCCCACTTGATAGCCCACAGTATTAACTACCATTATCATACCATGCTATATATGCCAGTTCAAGTCAATATCTGGCATGTTATAATGCTGTATAACAAATCAACTCCAAATATATTTTATTAAAACCATAAACACTATCTCACAGTTTCTCTGGGCCAGGAATTCAGAAACAGCTTTTGGAGGGATGTTCTGGCTGAAGGTCTCTTAGAAGACTGCAGTAAAAATTTCAGACTTTGTTCTACTCACCCAAATGCTTGGACTGAAGTATCTGCATGGTGCTAGAAATGGGAAGAAGGCTGCCAGAGTCTCACATGTGGGCCTCTTCACAATCTGCTTGAGTGCCTTTATGATGTGGTGGTTGGTTCTCCCAGAGTGGCAAATCCAAGAGAGCAAGATGGAAGTCTTATTGTCTTATATAACCTAGCTTCAGAACTCATACTCTGCTGTATATATAAAATTCCATTGGGTAGAAGGCTACACTTTAACTTACAATGGGAAGTAGCTTCAGAGAGCTGTAGATACCGTGAAATGAAGTTTACTCCAATTTCCTAAAATACTGAGAGCTAACATGTTCTAGATTAGGGCTTCTTAAACTTTTTCATTTATAACTGCTTTTCACCCAAGAAATTTTTATTTGACTCTTGGCATATCTATATGTGTGTCTATGTTTGTATACAAAATAGGTATTTACTGATAGTAAATATTAAAGACATTTATTATAAACAACTCTTTGGCATACATATATTTTTTACCATTTATTAAAAATGAAAACCTGCATGTTAATGAGAGGGGATGTAATTCTTTTTACATCAGAATTAAAGCCTGGATAAATATCTATAAAGGATATAAAACATTGTCAGCAGTTTTTCAGAGTTTTCAATTGTTTTTAATGTGGATTCATTTCATGTGTATGTGTGTATGTCAGTGCACCATATGCATGGGATGCCTGTGGAGGCCTGGAGAGGCATTTGATCCCCTACAACTAGAGTTAACATATATAACATACAAATCATGTGGCTGTGAGTTACCTAATTTGAGTGTTGGGAACTGAATCTGGGTCCTTAGAAAGTGTAACAAGCGCTCTTCACTGCTTGGTCATCTCTCTATATGTTGGTTTGTGTGTGTGTGTGTGTGTGTGTGTGTGTGTGTGTGTGTGTGTGATGGGTGTGTGCACATGTGTTGAAGTATATATGGAGACCATAGTTGAGATTGGGAGACTTCATGGATCTCTCTACACTTTATTTTATTTTCAGTGATTGAGTTTCTCACTGAAACTTGGGCTCATCAAGTAGGCTAAGCTGGCTGGAAGGTATGATGTACGAGGTTCAATCTCCATCTACCGTGCTTAGAAGTGGGATTATACACATGTGTCACCATGCCCAGGTTTTACATGGGTACTGGAGATCTGAAATCAGGTCATAATGCTTGCACAACAAACACATCACACTTATCCATCTTCTCAGACCCTCAAAGAACAATTTTTTAAATCATTTGTTCTATAGCCAGACACATTATCCATTATACCACTGGCTCAGTGCTTCAAAGAGTAATTTTTGAAAAATCAGGCCTTGTATTACACAGCACAATCCAAAAACATACTAACTTAATATATGCTGAAGAATGGTAGTAGGAAAACAGTAATTTTTTTCATAACTAAAATGTCCTATTTCTGTAATAGCAATGCAACATAAGAAATCACAGGCAAAAACATCTCATATTTACTTCATATTTAATATTGAATTAATTAGATTTTGTCAGTGTTTGGAACTCTTACTGTTCTATGGTCTTGCAACACATTTAAATATACAAGCAACAGGTAAATTGTGTTCTGCATAATGAGAAATTTGTGTTAATCACTGATGTGTCTCTATAGCTCCATAATTATGGAATGCTCTTTCCAAATTCTAGCTATTTGCCTTGTTTCCTTATGTCTCCAAATGGAGCATCAAATTAATTCAAGATTTTAGTTCCATTAAATCGCAGTAGAAGCCACTAACCTGGCTTCCATTCTATGTTTTCAGCAGATCTAACAAAACGAGAAATTCTCCCAGTTTGCATAGTGATATCCTTAACAGGAAAACAAATCTATGTTTGATTTCAAGATTAACTTTGTATTTGATGCCAGCATAAACCCGGCCTCTGGGCAAAGGCTTATTATCTTCTTTAGCATAATATCTGTAATTAAAGTGGGGCAACAAAATCTCTTGGGTATAACAGTAAAGATAATAAAACTGTTGGGTTTAGCCCATGGGCCATGCGTGTTTTCAAGCCAAGATTGTATTTGCTTAAGATAATTGTTTAATTTGATTTCAGATTTACAAATATAAAAACTAAATGCTGAAATGAAGCATACTACAAATTCACAGTGACATGAAGACGTATAACAAACTTTATTCTAAAGACCAACCCATATTACTAGAAATAAAAATTGGGTAGGAGCAGCTCACTCTTACATCATAGTTAAAGAACTATGGACTGTGTCAGATTTGCCTTAGTAGTTCCCAGGAGCCAATTCTCTCATACATAGGCTTCACTGCAACTATAGCCCATGAGTTGATCCAGTCTGCTGTCTGTTGTGTAAATAAAGCTTGACTGAAGCCCAGCCGTGCTCACTTGGCTTATAGATTATCTGTTACTACAGAGGCAGAGTTCAGAAACTGAGGCTGTGTGGCAAATCTGAAAACATTTGTGGTCTGGTAATTTACAGAAAATGTTTTCCTTATTTGTACCTCCAAAAATTTGGCCTTAGTCAACCTTCTTAGATGGCCAGGATATCTAAGTCTACTATCTGCTATTCCAAATATCTTTATGAAGAAAAGAGAAAGACATTGCTACTTATATTGAGGCATTACTTACCCAGAATAAGGCAAATATTTTGTGTGTAGTACTGGGAATGGAACTCAGAGCCTCATATATACTAGGTAAGCACCTTGACACTGAGCTATATCTACAGCACATCCAAGGCACAGGCTGTAACATATACTACCCATACAACCATTGCTCAGTTTAAGACAGAACTGCACATTTCCTCTCAGTCAATACCCCCAATAAAGATTGATACTATTTTAACTTCTATCATACAGATAATTTTTTTTCTGCTCCTGATTTGTATACCCATGGGATACAATAGTATTTCTTCCGTTGCATGGTTTCTTTCATTCAACATTATGTCAGTGGTAAACACATAGTGCTCATATCATAGCATGTTCTTCTTCATTGCTGTATGAGTAACACTCAGTTGTACAACTAAAGCACAATGTATTAACCTATTCTTCTGTTGGTAAACATCAGGGTTGATCCAAGGGATGCCTGGCATAACAGTTTGAGAAATACAAATTTTGATGTTGGCCATGTGTTCGCAGTTTACAAATCTATCCTCCAAAACACTTCCAGAACACTCTATGGGCTGTCCATCATGCAGCAAACAGGACAGTAAGCGCCAGAAAGTCCAATTCCATGATACTACATAATTATACCAATGGAGTCAACATTCAAGCTCTCCCTCTGAGGCTTTTACTTTGTCCCTTTGAAAAGTGGTATAATAAGTTTTATAGTTGTCACAAAGTTAGGAAAATTTAGGCTGAGGCGTTAATGATCTCAGTTCCTTGCTCTCCTCTTTAACTGAATTAACAACTTAAATGTAATTAAGATTGGTGATAGCTCTTTACTACAATGTCCAATATAACAGATTTATATCAGCAAATCCCACTACACTCATGTCTCAAGACACGGATACCCACCTTGACATGGCCAGAAAGTAAGTATTAACCACTCTGCAAAAATAACTAAACATCAAAAGACAGCCCCAACCTCAGGGTGCTGCACCAAAGCATGAATTAAGAAAGAATAACAAGTCTATAAGTTTTCCTGCTTTCTACTCAAGTCTTTACTGCATGTAACAGCAGACTTAATGGCATAAATCAGAAAATGATAATGAGACATGAAGAAAATTTTCATAAATCATGTTACTAAGTATAGTTACATCATAGATGTGAAACCCAATTAAACAGATGGCCACATGCTGTCAGAATTAGCCCCTAATCAATAAAGATGTTCATTTTAGAAAATCACCTCAATTTTTCTCTTCTTCAGTGAAGCACAGAGGAGGCAGCTGGGAGTGGATGGGGGAGTCCCAGGAAACCCAGTGGGGAAATATGTAAAAAGAAATTCCACCTGTCTTAATTCGTAGTCCAGAAAATCAGAAATGAAAGAGGGGGGAAAAATCACCCAAAGGATTCCTTGTCATCTTGCCTAGTAATGTAATTTACAATGAGAGCATGCACTGGTCATTAGGAAAATAGAAACAGCTTGAATCTCTTAATTAAAATACTGCTTCAAATTGTTTGCTTTAAAACCCCTCTGCACACGAGATTTCTAGAATCCATTGTGTTACCCTGAAACGGCTACTTCCTCAGAAATGTTCGGATAGGGCCAGCCCTTCCCAGACAAGAAAAAGGCATAGCAATGGGAAACCCCGGAGACAGAACTATTAATAGACACACTTATTTCCCCAAAGGAGCAGTAAGCCTTTAGTGACATTTGAAAGAAATGGAAAGACCAGTGAAGAGACAATCTCATCACCCTTTTCTTGCGTAAGAGCTGACCTATTACACTTACTAGCTATTACACTTACTAGACTGGTGACAATTAAGTCTGTAAATACCAAGAGCTGATGAAAGTGAGGAGCAAAAGAAACACTGTTGGAATTTCGAACACCCACTCTTAAAAGCATCTGGCGATAGCTGGTAGCGAACTGGCATACTTTCCCCACAAGCAGTTTCACCCTGAGGGATATCCCCTGACTGACTTCAGACGACAATTTGCATAAAACTCTTCAGAGAAGCCCTGCTCCTAGGAGTGAACATCTGCGAGGGAGGAGACTAGAGAGGGTGCTCCAGAGCAGAACAGAGAATCTGGGGGTATGATCAGACAACTGAATGCTATACATCGACGTATAGTGAAATGAAAAGAAAAAGAAGCTGCCACAGGCTACATACATATGCCTCAAAAATAATGGGGCTAGAAAGATGGCTCAGTGCTTAAGATCACTGGCTGTTCTTCTAAAGGATCCAGGTTAGATTCACAGCACCCACTTGACAGCTTACAACTATCTGTAACTTTAGTACCAGGGGATCTGATGCCCTTTACTGGCCTTTGCACATGCCAATCAAGCTCATGGGGCACAGACACACATGTAATTAAAACGCCTATACACATGAATCAAGTTTTAAAAAATAATGATATGTTGATTGAAAAACCACAACTAGGGCTGGAGAGATGGCTCAGAGGTTAAGAGTACCGGCTGCTCTCCCAGAGGTCCTGAGTTCAATTCCCAGCAAACACATGGTGGTTCACAACCATCTGTAGTAAGATCCGGTGCCCTCTTCTGGCATGCAGGTGTACATGAAGTCAGAACGCTGTATACATAATAAATAAATAAATCTTTATATTAAAAAGAAAAAGAGAAACCACAACTTCTGAAGACTGTCTATAGCTTGACAAATTTTGGTTATGTTGAAAGTAATACGATTTAACACGCCTACATAAATTGTTAACTTTTTAGTTTTTAGAAGATAAACATAGCCCATCACAAATGGTGTATGCTTTTATCCCAGTACTTGAAATAGAGACAGAGAAAGGCAGTAGTCTCTATGAGTGCTAGGCCAGCATGGTCTAGGTAACAGGCAGCAAACCAGTCAAAGTTAGATGGTGATAGCTCCCAAAAATAATAAATCAAAAAAGCTGTTGGTTATCTCTGTGGTGATGTGGGGAGAGTAGGATGGGGAAGTAGACTAGCAGCTCAGATGACACTGGTAAGGTTTCAGCTCTTCACTGAATCATGTTTTAATTGGCACATGTCCATTTTCCTTCCCCTTAGATACTTTCTAACTTAACAAGGGCCACCACGCCGCATAGATTCTTTTGAATGTACTAAATATTATATAATAAAAAAATGTCACATTAAACTTTAATGTCACTTCAGAACCCCAAAGACAGACTTGGAGGAAGTTCCTTGACCTAATTGTCCCTTTTCCCAATGTTAGCATATTAAATAAATCGTTTTCTACCTATCATTAGTAATTTGGCTCTTTTATTAGACTTATTGTGGACCAATGGCTGAACCTGGCTTAGGGCACAGGCTGTGAAACTTCAAGCTCAGTAATAATATGGGAACAAATGGACAAAAAATACATTTAGAGAGTGTCTGTCCCTCCTAACAAGCTGACCCCCAAATGGAAATGAAAGATGAAAAAGCCCAGCTATGGCTGGAGTCATTTTACTCTGAGGACATTTTCCCATCTTTCTACTTCAGCTGGCATTAGCTGCCTTTTATTTCTACTTGATCAAGCAGAAAAAGATGAGTATTTGGACATTGTTTTGGATTCCCAAGAAAGTTTGACCTTTATTGCTATGAGAAAGGTGGGAGGAGAGAGAGAGAAAGAGAGACAGAGACACAGAGACAGAAAGGGTAAGAGATAGAGAGACTGAAAGACACACAGAGGCGGGAAGGGGGAGGGAGGGAGGGAGAGAAATAACAGCATCTACAGACATAGAAGTACAGCTTCTAACAAGGGAACCCAAAAATTTTTGAGATACTAGGGCATTACTCACAGGTTGTGAAGAATAGACTTCAGGATTCCCCTAGAGCTACTCTGACAGATGAAGAGCCATTCATCTTTTAGATTCAAATCACTCCTTTCTGAAGTCTCCCTGTTCAGGATAGCCCAGTTAGTTCTCCTTTAAGGTGTTCTCATGGCACCTGTGCTTCTTGTCTGACAACCATACCCCAGAATCCCACCAAATGGGTATAGAGATTACTCCAAAGCGCAAACATGAGCCACAGAATAAAGAATTGTACCTGAACTTCCCTTGTCTGCTAAAAATAAAAAGCAGGATAGCACAAAACACCTTAAGGCAATGTAGCCTTAAGCACCAGAAAAAATATTGTATAAATAAACCTCATAAGAAGTCCTTACCTCTCTGTCTTTTCTATGATGGGTATACACACTTCACCACAAACTCATCTGGGGACACCTGACTATGTAATACAATGCTCTTCATTTAAAATGTTCTATTAAAATAAGCAAGCTGAGTCAGTAAGACAGCTCAGTGGATAAAGACGCTTGCTGCTAAGCCTCATAACCTGAGTTCAGTCTCCACACTCCACAAGGTAAAAAATGAAACTAACTCCTACAAGTTGTCCTCTCACTTCCATAAATATTCCATGCCATACCCACACCCCCTATATAAATATAAATAAATGTAAAACATAAATAAAAACATTTTAATAAAAATGATAGAATGAAAAATCTAAGTAGTATACCATTGTTCCATAGAAATTTTATATATAATGTATTTAAATAAATATAATACATTTTAATTGTGATTGAGATCTCAACTCAGAGTCTCAAAGTCTCCATGTAACATACACAGCTTGGTTCTCAACTTGGAACTTTGGACCTAAAGAAAGCAACAACATTTTCAGCATAATGAATATTTACATACTAAGAAGTGACACTGAAAATATTTAACAACTTCATTGGTTATATTAATTAATGGATATGTGAAAGATTAGCACCATCTGCTTGGTTTTCTTTCATTCATTACTCTTAAGACTATTAGGCAACTCTAGTACTAAACGTAATCCTCCAGCTGCAATGTAGGCCACAGAGTCTTATAAGGTCCAGGTCCAACTTGGACAACCTATGGCATATGAGTTGACTAGCCATACCTTAGACCTGATGCCTCACTGAGAAGAGCTCCTAGAGTCACTATCAAAAGTAAATGGGGGCATGAACCATGCATATAACTTGAGGAAAATTGAGGGAAACAAACAAACAAGTGTAAATGCCCTCAGGGAAGTATATGTGACCCCTGTGTTGTAGGGACAGAAAGAAAGCCAGTCTGGCTGGACTGACAAAGAGATGGGAGTGGAGTAAGCAAAGGCAGTGAAATGACAGTGCTGGGGGTGGAGAAAGAGCTCAGTTGGCAGAGTGCTTGCCTAGCAGGCACCGGGCCCTGAGTTGCAGCCCCTGCACTTCGTACGCCTTCTATGATGGTATACACACATATAATTACAGAATTTAGGAAATGGAGGCAGACGCATCAAAATTTCAAGGTCAATCCTCAGCTACATTGGTAGTTTGAGTCTAGTCTGGGATACATGAGACCTTACCAGGAAAAAAAAATGAGGTTTCAAGGTCATTGCAAATATTTGTTAAGCTCAGTAAGATGAGATATGGATAAAAGATTTGAAGACAGGGGTGATATGATATAACCATCAACAGATCAGTCCAGAGGAAATGAGACAGAAGCAGGAAGGTCAGTGAGAAGGCTCTTCCTATCATCCAGTTTAGAGACAGTGGCAACAAGAGCAAGGATGGTGAATCTTATAAATTCTATCGTGTGTACAACAATGTAGAAATTATATTGAAAGCACAAGATTAGATGTTCTCACTAGAAGAGGGAACAAAGATGGAGAATGGGAACAAACAGAACAGGAACCAGACTGAAATTTAAGGCATGCCATCATGGAGACATAGAGGAAAATCAAAAAGTGTCAGGAAACCTTGCTGCTAAGGTCGAAGTCCACCATGACTGGAAACTCCTGAGCTCCATTTGTTTGCAAAGCTTTCTCTTCTTTACCTGAAGAATGTCCTTAGGGAGATTACAGGTTCAACTCCCTTTCTCCCAATAAGAACCAGTTCAGCTACAGATTTTAGTATGTTTATCCTATAATATATGACTAATATCCACTTATAAGTGAGCATATACCATGTGTGTCTTTCTGTTTCTGGGATAGCTCACTCAAGATGATCTTTTCTAGTTCTCACCATTTGTTTGCAAATTTCATGATTTCCTTGTTTTTAATTGCTAAGTAGTGTTCCATTGTGTAAATGTACCACAATTTCTGTATCCATTCCTCCTCCATTGAGAGACATCTAGGATGTTTCCAGATTCTGGCTATTATGAATAAAGCTGCTGTGAACATGATTGAGCAAATGTCCTTGTTGTATACTTGATCATATTTTGGATATATGCCTAGGAGTGGTATAGCCCTATCGTGAGGCAGCACTATTCCTAATTGTCTGAAAAAGCACCAGATTGATTTCCAACAAGGAGGACCCTAGGAAAAATGCTTAATCCTCATTCAGAAGGGCAAACAGGATAGACATAGGAAATAGGAGAAGAGAAGGAACAAGAGAAGAGCCTTCCACAGAGGATCTCTGAAAGACTTTACCCACCAAGGAAGTGAATGAGATTGTGAGACCGATACCCAAACTTTGGGCAGAGTGCTGGAATCCTTATCGATGAAGAGAGAGGTAGAAAGACCTGGAGGTGACCAGGAATTCCACAAGGAAAACAACAGCCAAAATATCTGGTCCCAGAGGGGCCTGCAGAGACCGATACTCCAACCAAGAACTGTGTGTGGAGAGGACCTAGAACCCCTGTTCAAAGGAAGCCCATAGGCTGCTCAGTTTCCAAGTGAGTTTCCCAGTAAGAGGTACAGCAGCTGTCTCTGACATGAACTCAGTGGCTGGCTCTTTGGTCACCTCCCTCTGGGGGGTGCAGTCTTGCCAGGCCACAGAGGAAGATGATGCAGTTGGTCTTGATGAGATCCCATAAGCTAGTGTCATATAGAAGGGGAGCTGGTCCTCTCCTCTCAGGGTTCTAGGGAAATGGCATAGGAGGGAGAAGAGAGAGGCAGGGTGGGACTTGGAGAAGACAAGGGAGGGGGTACAGCAGGGATACAAAGTGAATAAATTATAATAAATATATATTAATTTAATTTAATTAAAAAAAACAGGTTCAGCAAACACCTGAGAATCCTGGAATGCCTCTCTGTGTAAATGAGGTATCTCAGGACCTCAGCCCTCCAGCAAAAGATCTATACCCACCCTAGATGTCACTACTTCCTCCCCCAAACTTCTATATAATCCTCATTCACCCCAAATAAAATTGATCTGCCTCCCGGAAGCTGGTCCTGAAAGTCATCATTTTCTTCCAGGCCACTGAATCTCCAGTTCATGGTTTCTGCTCCCTTGTTCCTGGGGATCAGTGGCCACCAAACCCCAGAAAGCCAAAAATAAATTAATTAATCATTAAAAAAAGTTTGATGTGGAGCAGTAAGTTCTCTCCACAGAGGTAGCACCACAAACCTAAATATGATATATTTCCTTCTCATGAATGTCTTTTACTACAAGTGGATATGACTGTAAACAACATAAAGAATTATTTTGCATGTTTTTCAACTTTAATAAGAGGGATCATATTCCATTTATTTTCTTAAGTTGCTGATTGGCTGTACAACCTAACCTAATCATTAGTGAAATCTATGTTAATAAGTGTCATAATAGACCATCTAACTTTCACTTATTTTAATTTTTAAATTTTTAATTATTACAATGTATTCACTTTATATCCCCACTGTACCTCCTCCCTCACCTCTTTCTGGTCCCACCCACCCTCCCTCTTCTCCCCCTATGCCCTTTACCTAGTCCCCTGAAAGTGGAGGAGGACCTCCTCCCCTTCTATATGATCCTAGCTTATCAGGTCTCTTCAAGGCTGTCTGCATCTTCTTCCTCTTTGCCCTGGCAAGGCTGTACCCTCAAGGCAGAGGTGACCAAAAAGCCGGCCACTAAGTTCATGTCAGAAACAGCCCCTGTTTCCCTTACTAGGGAACCCACTTGGAAACTGAGCAGCATATGGGCTTCCTTTGAACAGGGGGTCTAGGTCCTCCCCATTCATGGTCCTTGGTTGGAGTATCAGTCTCTGTAGCCCCCTCTGCCCCGGGCCCAGGTATTTTGGCTCTGTTGTTCTCCTTGTGAAGTCCCTGTCCCCTCCTGGTCTTTCTATCTCCCTCTTCTTCCATAAGGATTCCAGCACTCTGCCCAAAGTTTGGCTATGAGTCCCAGTATCTCCTTCAATACCCTGGTGGGTAGTCTTTCCGAGGGCCTCTGTGGAAGGCTCCTGTCCTGTTCCTTATCTTCTCCTACTTCCGATGTCTATCCTGTTTGCCCTTCTGAATGAGGATTAAGGCCCTTCTAGGGTCCTCCTTGTTGTTTAGCTTCTTTAGGACTGTGGATTTTAGTATGTTTATCCTATATTATATGTCTAATATCCACTTACATGTGAATTTATACTATATGTGTCTTTCTGTGTTTAGGTTACCTCACTTTCACTAGATCAAAAATTCAAGGGATGATGCATGCTGGAGAGTTTGTGGAGAAAGGGGAACCTTCCTCCATTGTGGTGGGAATGTAAACTTGTACAACCACTCCTCAAGATCCAGCTATACCACTGCTACGCATATATCCAAAATATGCTCAAGTACACAATAAGGACATTCGCTCAACCATGTTTGCAGCAGCTTTATTCGTAATAGCCAGAACCTGAAAACAACCCAGATGTACCTCAATGGAGGACTGGATACCGAAATTGTGGTACATTTACATAATAGAATACTACTCAGCAATTAAAAACAAGGAAATCATGAAATTTGCAGGGAAATGGTGGCATCTAAAGAAGATCATCCTGAGTGAGGTATCCCAGAAGTATAAAGACACACAAGGTATATACTCAAGTGGATATTAGACATATAATACAGGATAAACATACTAAAATCTGTACACCTAAAGAAGCTAAATAAAAAGGAGGATCCTGGGTAAGATGAACAATCCTCACTCAGAAAGACAAAAGGGAAGGACATTGGAAAAAGGAGAAAACAGGAAACAGGGCAAGAGCCTACCACAGAGGGCCTCTGAAAGACTCTTCTCAGCAGTGTATCAAAGCAGATGCTGAAAATCATAAACAAACTTTGGGCAGAGTGCAGGGCATCTTAGGAAAGAAAGGGGAGATAGTAAGACCTGGAGAGGACAGGAGCTCCACAAGGAGAGCAACAGAATCAAAATATCTGAGCACAGGGGTGTTTTCTGAGACTGAAACTCCAACCAAGGACCATTCTTGGATATAACCTAGAACCCCTGATCAGATGTAGCCCATGGCAGCTCAGTATCCAAGTGAGTTCCCTAGTCAGGGGAACAGGACTGTCTCTGACATGAACTCAGTGGCTGGCTCTTTGATCACCTCCCCCTGAGGGGGAAGCAGCCTTGCCAGGCCACAGAAGAGGACAATGCTGCCAACCCTAATGAGACCTGATAAGCTACAGTCAGATGGAAGGGGAGGAGGAACTCACTTATCCATGGACTTGGAGAGGGGCATAGGAGGAGATGGGGGAGGGAGGGTGGGATTGGGATGGAATAAAGGATGAAGCTATAGCTGGGATACAAAGTAAATAAACTGTAATTAATATAAAGGAATAAAGGAATAAAAATTTAATTTAAAAAAAATCCAACTATACCACATATATCCAAAATATGCTCACGTACACAACAAGGAATTATGCTCAACCATGTTTGTAGCAGCTTTATCTGTAATAGCCAGAATCTGGAAACAACCCAGATTCCCTCAAAGGACGAACAGATACAGAAATTGTGGTACATTTACACAGTGGAATAGTACTCAGCAACTAAAAACAAGGAAATCATGAAATTTGCAGGCCAATGGTGGGAACTAGAAAAGATCATCCTGAGTAAGGTAACTTTCACTTTTGTATGCTATTACTCTGTATGAATATGCCACCTTAGTTCATTTCCATGAACTGGGACACATAAGTTATTTCCCTTTCCTTATGTCCTCAATAACCCTTCCACATGCATTCATACATGGGCTTCGTTTTGCCTTGTTTTGTGTTCTGTGTGGAAGATTCCTCAAACATTAGCATTCAGGGGATACAATTGGAAGTTTTATTAAAACAAATTTCTGAGCCTCACATCTAAAGTTTGTGTATAAGCTAAAGCCTGAGAAGTTGCACTTGTAACAGGCTCCCCTATGGTGTTTTTGTTGACAGTTCGAAGATGATACTACGAATCAAAACCCTGGCATAGGTCAGAAATGCAGATGATTTTCACTGATATGCAGTCACCTCTCTGGCTTTCCTACACTTTGTCAACTTGCCTTGCAATATGAGTAGCCTAATTTATGTTTTAGTCCATAGCAGGATCTTTCATACCAGTGCTGGATGCTGTCAGATTTTTAATTCTTACCTTATTGAAGAACCTCAACCATTTAAAAAGTTAACCATAGCATTTGTTCTGGCTTTAGTTTTGATCCTGTGATAAAACACCTTTACCAAAAGCAACTTTGTAGTAGAGGGTCATGTTTGGTTTAGAGTTCCTAACCATGGCCCATCATTGAAGGAAGGCAGGCAGGAACTTGAAGGTAGGTCTGCTTGCCATTCTACACAGGCTTGCCTCTGGTAGAAGAACTCACTTCACAGGTAATGAAGTATAGGAGGAAACGGAAGATTCTGCTTGCTAGCTGACTTGAAGGCTGGTTCACTAATATCTGCCTAGGAATGATACTGCCCACAGTAGGCTGGTCTGCTCTCTCTCCCTCTGTCTCTCTGTCTCTCTGTCTCTCTCTCTCTCTCTCTCTCTCTCATATGTGTGTGTGAAATTGAAAGTTCTGCTGCTGAAACCAATTTCTCTCATATATAAATCAATAGAGGCTATCCTCTTAGATAACTCTAAACTGTAATCTGACACTTAAAGCTAACCAGGCAATAAATATAATTACACATACAGATATAAACATCCTATAAACATTACATCCTAGGGTTAATTAGAACATAGTCAAGCTTCCAAAATAAAAATTGCCCCCAGTTAGCTGCCATTTTCCCATCAAATCTAGAATAGGGTGGACAAGATCATCAATATGGTTATGAAAGGAAAAAAATGTATTGCTTTTACTGGAAAACGTCATTGTGGTTCTGCTTAATATAGTTTAAAAGCCAATGGTGATGTAAATTCTGCTTATTATAGTTTAAAAGCCAATGTTGAAGTAAATTTTTTCTTATGTACTAATAAAAATAAGGAAGTGAAAGTCCTGTACATTGAAAACAGAAGAAATTGAAGAAAATGATAGGAGATAGAAAGATGTTGAAATATTGGAAAAAATTAATATTGTGAAGATGGCCATCCTATTAAAAGCAAACTAAATGATAAATGCAATCCCTATCAAGAATCTGGTACTCACGTATCTGGTTGGTGGATGCACTGTAAAAGGCATTGACCGTTGTTGGATTTGTAAACCACCTGCAAAAAGAAAGACAAAGGTCACAGGGTAGCTATCATTATCCAGATAGAAAAACAGTAACCATAAAATAACACAGATACTGCCACAAGGAAAAATTATTGCCTCATTTGGAGTCCCTACTCTGTTGAATGAGCAACCTTATCAGAAAGTGAGCACAGTTTGTCAAGACTATATTAATTAACAGGGCTGGAGAGATGGCTCAGTGGTTAAACATACTGGCTGCTCCTCCAGAGGACACTGGTTCAATTCCCGGCACCCACATGGCAGTTGGTTAATAACCATTTGTGACTCCAGTTCCAGGGAATCTATAATGCACAGACATACACCCAGGCAAAACACCTAAACACATGCAATAAAAATAAATATAACTTAAAAAAGAACATTAGTAATGTCTGTCTTTTCATTAACAAGAACAATAAACAAATGAAAAATCAACATGAGTACATCTGGAAATAACGAAAGTTCTACAACCAGCGGTGCTCCCTCTAAAGATGGAAACACAGCAGCTACCTTTCTAGCTTACAGCACTCCTGACCTGTCTATGGAACCATTTTAGATTGGTACTAACACAGAGGTTCATTTAAAGGTCAATGAAAAATATAAAACCATGCTACCAGAGGGCCTACCCATTCCAGTGAAAAGCTTTCTGATTTCAATTGTAAATGTCCGAACTGTCTCTATAACTAGCAGGGTTTTGTTGGATCAGTCACCAATTTTTCCAGGGCTGGTTTTCTAGTGAAGGTACTAGACTAACAGGATGGCTCCACAGGCGAAGTGCTTACCCTGCAATCTTGATGACCTGAGTCAAATCCCTTAGAACCTATCGTAGAAGGAGAAAACCCACTTCTGAAAGCTGTCTTCTGACCTCTGTGTGGATATCATAGAATGTGCACACTTTTACTTACCATCACACACACACACACACACACGTAATAATAATGAGGTTAAAAGTGATAACAATAAGAAATTAAAGGTATTGCATTAAGAGATATTAGGGTTCCTTGTAACTATGAACAGTCAACACCCTTATATTAAATACATAGGTTACTTAGATCAGAATGTAGCACTTTTTCTGTTAAAAAAAATTAGAGTGTAAACACTTCAGGCTTCATGGATGAAGAAGCAAAACTGAAATATTAAAAACACAGGAAAGACAAAACTTTCCATAACTAATTATTGATAAATTTCAAATAGAGTCATAAGTACCATTTTTATTCATGAAAATGACAGAATTATTTTAAGGTAAGATATTATTTCGATTGATTGTGGTTCAACTTATGGCTTATCATCTTCAGGCTAATTTCAAATGTTCATCTCTAAATTCACTCTTGGTTCACGGGCTATGTAAAATAGGTACCAGATGATATTTAGCTCAGTCACTCACTGCCTTTTATGATTAAATGCAGACAATTCCTTTTAAGCTAAATTGCTAAATAAATAAATAAACTTGTATACTACTGAGTGTTTAGTTTAGTGGTTCAACACATGCTTAGCATTCATGAGGCTCAGGATGAAAAAAAAAGTATAAATCCCTTTTCAAAATAATGATATTATTGTTCTTTGTCTAATAGAAAAATGCCAGAGTAACAAATTAATGTATATAGGAACCCAACTCTTGATTCTCATCTGTCCAGTCATACATTCCTCTTACTTGTGGAAAAGCCTCTGAATATGTCATCCTATCATTGGTCACTGAATACCTTGTTATGTTCTAAGCACTTTGTCATTAGCCCATTTAGAGAGGACAATGAAATTTAGAAGCATTACATACTTATGCAAAGTCTTCCCTTTTGGATTTTAAAGTAGTTCTATTAGGCTTTGTATTACTCTAAAGACAGTTGCAGAAATCAAGGGAGTGTCTTGTCTTTTGTCAAATCAACTTGATAAGTGATTCAATTAGACAATGGTGTTTATCAAAACAGTTACTGACTGGCCTACTTTGTTGAGGAAACACATAGAGGAGAGAGTATCTTTGTTATCCCCAACATTCTGTCTGTAGTGACTAGAATTATTGTCACAGTCTAATCCCTGAGATCCTGCCATTACACAGCAAAAAGAACTTTGCAGATGTAATTAAGGTTAAGGATCTGAAAATAGGAAGCTTATCCTGGATTATCCAGGTAGGCTGATCTAATCACATGAGCCCTTAAGAGCAGGCAACCTTTTTCAGCTAGAATGAATAGATGAAACAGAGGACTAGAGGTCATAATAGGTTACTTGCAGATGTGAAGTCAGGAAGATTGGACGGGTGAGGGGGAATTCACACACTGCTACTGACTCTTAGACGGAGAGGCCATTGTTCAGAGAGGTCAGAACCCAAGGTCTGAAACCACAGGAAATGAATTCAACCATAATATGGTGGTACAATGATTGCAATAATGCATATTCCTACAGACTGTCCCGTCTCTTCCCATCATTTCTCACTCACTGCCTGTTCATGACATAAATTTTCAAACCATTCGAGTGCGAACCATACACTCACATGTTCCTAACTGCTGACAGAGATAACCACTGGCTGAGGGTCATTTCAGAGAAGCTTGTAAAGCATCAATAAGCGTTGATAAAGCACCCTGTCTCACATATATGACCTACTCATTGCTGACCCCTATCCAATCCTCAGAGTTGCTCTTTACTCTTGGGTCCACTTGGAGCCTTAATTGTCCCAGGAAGTGAGGTTAAGTATCTGTACCAGCAGGTCCTATCAGTTGTTGATGTTTTTGTTTCTTCTGTTTGTTTAGAAACAATGCCAATCCATCTGTGAAATATTTCATGCAGCTCCTTTATTATTTCCAAGTTTGTTATATATTCAGTTTTACTGTTCTCTGAGGTAAACTTTGAATTTCTGTTTAGAAATGATTTCTTCCTCTTCCATTAAGATATGGAATCTAAATTCAGTTCCTTTCTATTATGGACTAATCTTGCTGATTCACTGTTAAAGAAAGTGATGAAATGAAGCTGGGAAAGAGCTGTTAGAGTGTTTGCCTCACATGCAGGAAGCACTGGGTTCCATCCCTACCCCAGCATAGGCTGGACAATGGTGGCATACATTTATAATCCAAGGCACTTAGAAGGTAGAGCCCAGGGGATAATCCTCAACTACATACCAAGTTTGATGTCAGGCTGAAATACATGAGACCCTGTCTCAAAAAATAAAGAAATAAAACGAACAATATTTATTTTTTAAACGATTCTTAGGGACTTCCAAGGGCAATACACTGATACACAAAAGAACAGCCACTCTCCTTTCTTCCCTCCCCTCTCTCAAGAAATCTTCTATTCGACTTTCTTCATCAGCTAACACTCTGTTAAGAAGTTTCACGTATAGAGAGGCCGTACATAGGTGTTCTAGCCAATTAGCATCAATGAATAGGAAATATATCAATGAGTAGGCAAAGCACCAATATAAGAGAACAGACCCAGACACTATCTTACTGCAGTTACATAAAAGACCATGCACAATAACCTCAGAGCTAAGCCTAGTAATCACCCCTAGAATCAGACTATGTAAAAGTTAAATGATTATCATTGCTTTGAGCACCTAATATGGGGGATGATTTGTTATGCAACAACAAATAAGTGAAATATGGAACAGTTGACTCTCCACAGATTAAGTCTTACCTAACAGGCTGGATTTTCCCAGAAAACAGTTTTATGTGCCAATATGATGGATCGTAAAAATGTATTTCCAACTGTCTACTCCTCTTGGGTGTGTCTGCTTATTTTTATTCTCGGGCTTTCAGGTGTGCCATTAAACTGCTTGTATGAGATATCTCAAACTTCTTCCTAAAGGCACTTAGTGTTTTGAACTTTCCTCTTAGCACTGCTTCCATTGTATCCCATAAATTTGGGTAAGTTGTACCTTCATTTTCATTGAATTTTAGGAAGTCTCTAATTTCTTTTTTTTTTTTCTGCCCTGATCCAGCTGTCGTTGAGTAGAGTAGAGAGTTGTTTAGTTCCCATGTGTTGGCTTTTTGTTATTTCTGCTGTTGTTGAGATCTAGTTTTAGGCCACGGTGGTCAGATAGGATAGAAGAAATTATTTCAATCTTCTTGTATCTGTTAAGGCTGCTTTGTGCTGGACTTTATGGTCAATTTTGGAGAAGGTTCCATGGGATGTTTTTGGGCAGGGTGCAGGGAATCTTATGAAAGAAGGGGGGATAGAAACTCCTGGAGGAGATAGGAGCTCCAAAAGGAGACCAACAGAGCCAAAAACTGAGCCCTGGGGGCCCTGCAGAGACTAATACCCCAACCAAGGACAATGCATGGAGAGGACCTAAAACCCTGGCTCATATGTAGCCAATAGACTCAGTATCCAAGTGGGGTCCCTAATAATGGGAACAGGGACTGTCTCTGCCATGAACTCAGTGGCTGGCTCTTTGATCACCTCCCCCTGGGGGGAGTGCAGCTGTACCAGGCTACAGAGGAAGACAATGCAGCCAGTCCTGATGAGTACTTATAGGCTAGGGTCAAATAGAAGGGGAGGAGGATCTCCCCTATCAGTGGACTAGGGGAGGGGCATAGGGGGACAAAAGGGAGGGAAGGAGATGAGTGAGGGGGCCACAGCCAGGATACAAATTAAATAAATTGTAATAAAAATAATTTAAAAATAAAAAGGCAAAAAATTATTAAGCAAGAATTCCTTAAAGTCAAGGCTATAAATACTAATTCTTTTAATTGGTCACACCTGTCAAAGTTGGCCATTTCTTAATTGCACTTATCTCTAGGATAGTTTATGAGCTAAGATCATGATCCAAATGGTGTGTTCTGGGCAGAAGATCATTATATCTATTGTTATATAAATGTTAATAAACAAAAATGCCAGGCAGGTACCATAGATTCTTTTTACTACATCTGTGGGATGCTTCTGCAGTCTGTATTTGTGGAAGAAAGTAATACATAATGTGGAAAAGAGAAGTCTAATAAATATAAAAATCTCAAAACATATGGTATAGAGGTATATTTAAAAGAAATATGATACCAAACTGCAACCATCTGAAAGAAACACGTTGATACTCTGATTTCCTTTTACCATCTAAAATAGATATAAATCAGGCTAAATTTTCACATTTTACTTGCCAACTCTTTAAAGTAGTCTAGGAAATATGAAAAGAAAAAAAAAAGCACTGAAAATATGATACTTTCTTACCAAAATCCTGCAGATATTACCTCATATTCACTGTAAATCATAATTCCTTTGCAAACAAAAATTCAAAGGAAGACTATAATTTGTGTAGATACTTAATGTAGATTTTGCAAAGTTTTTTTTTAAGAGTTACAGATGAGAACTCAGACATGTTTTGTCACAGTAGAATGAGAGGGAGTTAATAAGGAAGCTGGCTTAGAATCACTTCTGTCACATAAGAGGATCCTGAGGGAAAGAAATTACTTTTGACTCAAGCCAAGCAGTAAAGTAAATCCTCTATTTTTTTAAGCAAACTGATGAAGTGACAATTCTGAGAACCAATCCTTAAATATGTACCTTCAGGGATGACCACCCAATTAATTTCATTCTTGCTGACATTTCCCATTGCCTTAGAAACTTCTTAATGCATATTAGTGAAGCTAAAATGGATTTCATGAGAAAAAAAGGATGATCAAGGGTATTTATCTCCTAGCCCCACAAAGAAGCAAAATGTTATTTCAGGGCTTTTTGGAATGATAATCATGATGTGCTGTTCAAAGTAAACTGGTACAGAGGAGCTATTCCAGCATCCTCCTCACTTGATTAATTCATGAATTTTCAACCTAAAATACAACAATTAATGTCCATGGATTTCATGAAGCTAAAATCCCCTACAATGCCTGAAATGGGCCAGACAGACATTTCCTGTAAAAGAAAATTTAAGAGTCATGACGCTTTCCCATGTAAACAGGATCTTGAACCTTTTAATATCCTTTTCTCTGAAATAGACATTTATACTGATGAAGAAAGAATTACAAGTACTACACTGATTTTTCAATCTTAAAGAATGCTTCCCAAACATTGATCAATTTAATACTTTTTTGAAGAGTGGGTGTGGTGGTACATGCCTTTAATCCTAGCACTCAGGAAGGCAGAAACAGGCAGAGCACAGTGAGTTCAAGACCAGATCTACAAAGCCAGTCCACTACAGCCAGGGCTACACAGAGAAAACCTGTGTCAGAACAAAACAAAAACCGGAAGGGGCATAAGGGGAAAAGGAGGAAGGAGGGTCAGATTAGGAGGAAAAGAGGGAGGAGGCCACAACCAGGATACAAATTGAATAAATTGTAATAAATGGGAATAATTTTAAAAAGAAAAAAAATTTTTTTAAAGAAACAAATAAACAAAACCCTTTGTGAAGGAAGTAAAAACAGCACTGTGTATCTACAAGTTGAGGGAAAATTCATCTATTCTTGACACACATATTCTTTTTCTTAATTTCTTATTTATTACAATTTATTCACTTAGTATACCAGCTGTAGGCCCCTTCCTCATCCCCTCCCAATCCCACCTTCCTTTCCTCATTTCCTCCCATGGCCCTTCCCCAGTCCACTGATAGGGGAGGTCCTCCTCCCCTTCCCTCTGACCCTAGCCAATAAGGTCTCATCAGGACTGGCTGCGTTGTCTTCCTCTCACCCACAGATTCTGATTATTACCTAAATAATAAAGTATACCAATAATTTACAGTGTATTAGTGTGATGGTTTAAATGAGATGTCTCCCATAAGTTTCAAGCATTTTAATATTTGGTCTTCAATTGGTGGTTATTTGGGGAGGATAGGAGGTGTGGTTTTTTTTGAAGGAAATATGCCACTAGGGACAACTTTGTGGTTTCATAAGACTCACACTTTATCAATGGAAGACAAATATCTGGTATTCCTCTATATTCATGAGTCCAAATTGGTACTGGGACATCTGGAAGATACCAAAAATGTGAGGATGCTCAAGTACCTTATTCAAAATCGTTCAGACTTTGTATTTAATCTGTCTCAAAAAATAAGCTAAGAAGCTATGGAGGAAGATACCCAACATTCGCTTCTGGACTCCATACACAAAGGTACATCTACACATACATTTGCCAGCATATAATACACACACACACACACACACAGGATAAGAATTTTTAAAGTTTGAACTAGAGGTCCCTTCTGCATAGCATTCAGATTCTCTACCCAACCAGATCTTTCATATCCTTCCCTAAAGTGTAGCCCTTTGAGTCTTACTGTTTCCTTCCATTCCTTCTCCCCAATCTGCCAGATCTAATCCAGATCCCATATCCAGTGCCTCGGCTTTGTCTGGTCATCAGTGCCTGTGCAGTAACTAACCTCCAGACTTCCTGCAGGACCTTCCCTATGTGCCATCACCCACAGATCCTTTCTGTGCCATATCCAAACATTCTACCCACCAAGATCTTCCACATTTTTCTATAGAGTATAATCTTGTGGGTCTCCCTGACCTTCCCCATCCAAGCAAACTCCCCAATCCACCAAATCTACCTTGAATCCCATTATCCAGTGTTCAAAGCTAGCCTGGCTTCAACTCCCTGTACCAAAAATGATGTCTAATCTCCTGCCAAGACCCTCCTTACCTGTTCCCTCAACCCATAGGCCTTTTCATGGCACACTAAACCTTTCAATCCAAACAGATATATCTACTCCAACTCCCAAGGCCTGAATGAAGACATAAATATTGCAAACAAGAGCAGTACCCTCTGTCCATATGACATCATTCCACCCAACCCATTACCAACATCTAGATGTAAAGTTCCCATACATCCTCTCTTCTACTTCAACCTGATCAATATACAAAAGACCCAAAACTAACAAAATGCACAATATGTCAATATGCACACATCTCATCACAAAAACACCAACAATATGAAAGATTAAGCTAGTATCATCTCCCTAAAACATACAAATCCTATAGAAACACCTGTCATTGACAATTACCTAAATTAACCCCAGAACACAGAGTCTAAAGAAACAATCGAAAACTTCAACAAATATTTCAAGGAATTAAAAGAAGGCACAAAGAACAGTTCAATGAAAATCAGGAGAAAGAACTTAAGGAAAATACCTGAATGATGCCCAGGAAAACACAAACTGAAGAAAATTATAAAGATAATCCTAGGAGTCAAAGTTGGCAGCAACCAGCACACACCAGAGGGGCACAGGATACAAAACCCTGAAATTGGTGAGTGGAGAGGCAGCTGAAGCCAGAACATCAACACTGAGGCTTCTTGGGCAAGAGAAGTCAACATGTGAGCTGGGACTGTTTGGATCCAGGTCAACCATAGCCCTCTCTGGAAATGAGAGTGGCAAGTATTCAACTGCTCTTCAATTCCCCTTTCCCCAAACACAGGCCTCCCTGCTGGTTGCCCCAAGCAGGAGCATCTGAGCTCAGTGACTGAGACAGTAGAAGCAGAGGCAATAAGTGCCTCCCAAATCAGCACAGCAGCAGGCTGCTGTAAAGACATCCCAGGTCAGTGCCTCTGCAGGCAGCTGTAAGGGCATCCCAGGTTGGTGGCTTCAGCAAGCGGCTGTACCAGCATCCCAGGGTTGGGATGCGGCTGGAAGCTGTACAGGCTTTCCAGGTCTACTGCTGTGGCTAGCCCAACCAGGAGCTTCTATGCCCAGTGATGGAGGCAGCAGAGACAGCTGTCCCAAGACAGGTCTCTATCCCAGGCAGGCAAACAGTGGACACCACTGAGCTGACAGAGCTCCTACACTCTCATTTGCTACTGCAGGCCCAAATCTGAGAGTAAAGGACAGGGGGAAAACCCTCTTCCGATTAGGCCTGTGAGCTAGTGAGGATATCTTCAAGTGAGTGTATGCAGAGCCACAAATTCAAGGTCCCTCTACACTAGCAGCCAGATATTGGATCCCTCCTACCCACACCCCAACTGGTGACAACAAAGGGATCCTTGGAAGAGTGCTCTCAAGGTTGAAGGTTCTGCTCTGTGGGTCTACCAGGGGAGTCCAGGCAAACAAATGCTAGAGCCCAGACAGATCTGAATACCAGGAGGACAGTATGACAGGTTTGTAGGCCACTGAGGTATTCAGGGCACCTACACAGGCATGTGCATTATGCCCACAAACAGCACAAGCACCGCCCCCTGCCCTTAAGCACTACCTTTGTAGGCATCTACATATTCTAGCACCCTGTCCCTCAGGCACACTTCCACGCACAAACCCACACTTGCACACACATGTCCTCAACCTTCCTCCCTTAGCTATAGCTGAAACATCAACACTCACTCTCAAATTGGTGTACCTCTCTCATCTTCCTGAAGAATACTCCAGACACCAGAGACAGATGGACCCAATCTGAAGTACAGACTTGAAGAATGAACATCAAAGTTTATGGATAAGCAGATGGATGGCTACAGGTCAGCATAAGAACACCTCGAACAAAAATCAGGACATCATGGCTTCACCAGCAACCCCAAGAAGCAATGGATTTTTTTAATTCATCAGAAACACAAGGAAATGATTTTAAAGCTATGCTTCTTAAGTTATTAGAGGCACATAAAAAAGAAATGAACAAATCTGTTAAAGAACTAGAAACACAAATGGTGGAAAATAAAGAGGAAGTGAACAAAGCTCTCAAAGAAATACAGGCAAATACAACCAAACAAATAGAGGCACATAAAGAAGAAATAAATAAAAAGATAGAGGCCATCATAGAAAGACAGGAATCCACATTCAAACAGATGAAGGAAAGAGTGCAAGGCATGAAAAACACAACTAGAATCAATAAAGACAACACAAACAGAAAAAACCCTGGAGTTGGAGAACTTAGAGAAAAGATCAGGAACCACAAAGGTAAGAATCATCAACAGAATACAAGAGATGGAAGAGAGACTCTCAGGTGTTAAAGATAGACTGGCTGAAATTGATACTTCTTTCAGAGAAAAAGTAATATTGGAAAAGTTCCAAACACAAAACATCCAAGAAATCAAGGATGCCATGAAAAGATGAAATCTAACAATGATAGGAGTAGACAAAAAAGAAGATTCCAGGCTGCAAGGCCCAGAAAATATTTTCAAGGAAATAAAAGAAAATTTTCCCAACTTTAAGAAAGAAATGTCCATAAACATACAAGAGGCCTACAGAACACCAAATAGACTAGACCATAAAAGAAACTTCTTATGTCACATCATAATCAAAACACTAAATCTACAAAACAAAGAAAAATATTAAAAGCAGAAAGGACAACCTTTGAAAATCAAACTTGTACTTTCTCATACAATTAGGAATAGTGTTTCCTCAAGAAGCGAGAAATAGCCCAGATGCCCTTAGTTAAGGAATGGACACAAAAATTGTGATACATCTACACAATGGAATATTACTCAGCAATAAAAAAACAAGGAAATTATGAAATTTGCAGGTAAATGGTGCGAACTGGAAAAGATCATCCTGAGTGAGGTATCCCAGAAGCAGAAAGACACACAGGGAATATAGTCGCTCATAAGTGGATATTAGACATATAATATAGGATAAACATGCTAGAATCAGTACACCTAAGGAAGCTGATCAAGAAGGAGGACTCTGGCTAAGATGTTCAGTCACCATTCAGAAAGGCAAAGAGGATGGACATTGGAGAAGGAAGAAAACAGGGAACAGGATGGAGCCTACCACAGAGGCCCTCTGAAAGGTTCTACACTGCAGAGTATCAAGGCAGATGCTGAGATTCATGGCCAACGTTTGGGCAGAGTTCAGGGAATATTATAAAAGAACTGGGAGATAGTAGGACCTAGAGAGGACGGGAGCTCCACAAAGAGAGCAACAGATCCAAAAATTCTGGGCACAGGGTTCTTTCTGAGACTGATACTCCAGCCAAGACCACTTATGGAGATGGCCTGGAACCCCTGCACAGAGATAGCACACAGCAGTTCAGTGTCCAACTGGGTTCCATAGTAATGGGGACAGGGACTGTCTCTGACATGAACTGATTGGCCTGCTCTTTGATCATCTCCCCCAGAGGGGGGGGTGGGGAGCAGCCTTCCCAGGCCACAGAAGACAATGCAGCTACTCCTGATGAGACCTGATTGACTAGAATCAGAGGGAAGGAGAGGAGGAACTTCCTTATCAGTGAACTGGGGGAGGGTCATGGGTGGAGAAAAGGGAAGGATGGTGGGATTGGGAGGGGAGGATACAAAGTGAATAAACTGTAAGAAAGAAAGAGAGAGAAAGGAAGGAAGGAAGGAAGGAAGGAAGGAAGGAAGGAAGGAAGGAAGGAAGGAAGAGAAAAGAAAAGACAAGAACAGAAAAGAAAAGAAAAGAAAAGAAAAGAAAAGAAAAGAAAAGAAAAGAAAAGAAAAGAAAAGAAAAGAAAAGAAAAGAAAAGAAAAGAAAAGAAAAGAAAAAAGAAAAGCAGCAAGGAAAAAAATACCAAGTAACATATAAAGGTAGACCTATCAGAATCACACCAGTCTTCTCAACAGAAACTATGAAAGCCAGAAGGGCCTGAGCAGATGTCATGCAGACTCTTAAGAGATCACTGATGCCAACATAGACTACTATACCCAGCAAATCTTTCAATCAATATAGATCGAGAAAACAAAATATTTCATGAAAAACTAAACTTAAACAATATCTACACAGCAACCCAACAATAAAGAACATATTAGAAGAAAAACTCCAATTCAACAAAATCAACTACACACAAGAAAACACAGGATGTAGATAACTTTACAATAAAAAATTAAAAGAAAACAACTAATAGTAACCCCATGAACTCCATAATAAAAGGAACTAACATTCATTGGTCACTATTATCTATCAACATCAATGGACTCAATAAAAAGACAGACTAACAGAATGGTTGCAGAAACAGGACTCAACACTCTGCTACATTCAAGAAACACACTCTGTAACAAAAGAGAAACACTACTGCAGAGTAAGGAACTAGAAAAAGGTTTTCCAAGCAAACAGACCCAGAAAACAAGCTGGAGTAGCTATCCTAATATCTAACAAAATAGACTTTCTTTTTTTTTTCCATAATTTTATTTTTCTCATTAGTTACATTTTGTTAATTCTGTATCCCAGCTGTATCCCTCATTCCCTCCCCAATCCCACCCTCGCTCCCTCATCTCCTCCCTGCCCCTTTCCAAGTCCACTAATAGGGGAGGACCTCCTCCCCTTTCATATGACTCCCTTTTGTCAGGTATTTTCAAGACTGGCTGCAAAGTCCTCCTCTGTGGCCTAACAGTACTGCTCCTCCCTTGGGAGGTGGGGAGGTCAAAGAGCCAGCCATTGAGTTCATGTTAGAAATAGTCCTTGTTCCCCTTACTATGGAAAACCAATTGATTACTGAGCTATCACGGGTCACATCCGAGCAGAGGTTCTAGGTTTTATCCTCTCATGGACTTTGGTTGAGTGTCCATCTCAGAAAAGACCCTGTGCCCAGATACGTTTGCTCCTTGTGGAGCTCCTATCCTTTCCACATCAAACTCCCCTTCTTTCATATGATTCCCTGCACTCTGTTGAAGGTTGGGTTGTGAGTCTTAGTATCTATTTTGGAGCACTGCTAGGTAGAGTCTTTCAGATGCTTTCTGCGGTAGACTCCTGTCATACGTTCAATGCATATCCCATTTGTCTTTCTAAATGAGGATAGATCATCATACCCCATGTCTGCTTTCTTGATTATCTTCTTTAGGTGTATAGATTTCATTATGTTTATCCTATCTTTTAGGTCTATATAAACGAGTATATTCCATGTTTGTCTTTCTCCTTCTGGGATACTTCACTCAGAATGATCTTTTCTAGATCCCACCATTTGCCTGCAAATTTCATGATTTCCTCCTTTTTGATTGCTGCGTAGTATTCCATTGTGTAAAAATACCACAATTTCTGTATCCATTCCTCCGTTGATGGACACCTAGGTTGTTTCCAGGTTCTGGCTATTACAAATAAAGCTGCTACAAACATGGTTGAGCAAATGTCCTTATTGTGTACTTGAGCAAATTTTGGGTATATGCCTAGCAGTGGTATAGCTGGGTCTTGAGGAAGCACTATTCCTAATTGTTTGAGAAAGCGCCAGATTGACTTTCAAAGTGGTTGTACCAGTTTACATTCCCACCAGCAATGGAGGAGGGTTCCCCTTTCTCCACAACCTCTCCAACATGTGTTGTCATTTGTGTTTTTCATCTTGGCCATTCTGATGGGTGTAAGGTGAAATCTTAGGGTCGTTTTGACAAAATAGACTTTCAACCAAAATTAATCAAACAATGAGGAGGGACACTTCATGCTCATGAAAAGAAAAATCCACCAGGAGGACATCACAATCCTGAACATCTATACCCCAAACACAAGAGCACCTGCATTTGTAAATGAAACATTATTAAAGCTTAAATCACACATCAATCCCAACACCTTAACAGTGGGAGACTTCAACACTCTACTCTCACCAAGGGACAGATCCTCTAGACAGAAAATAAATAGGGAAATAATGGGAGGTCAAAGAGCCAGCCATTGAGTTCATGTCATAAATGTTTGTAACAATAATTAATTAAAAAGAGAGTGAATTTAAAGAGAGCAAGGAAGATTATATGGGAGGACTTAGAAAGGAAAATGTTGTACTTACATTATAATTTCAAAAATAAAAGAAAAAAATTATTTTTTCAAAATAAATTTTTATGAATTAGATTTAAAAGAGCAGGATGACTTGAGCTATGGCTACGCTACTACAGGAAGATGGTCGTAGAGATGTTGAAAATCATTTGCTGTGGTCATCTGCTTTAAGTCATCAGAATGTACAGCCCTAAATCTAGAATGCCTATGAATAATTTAGACTGAGAATGAAATAGACCGACTAAGAAATAACATGGTAAGAACAGAGAAGCAAGGACAGTGGTACGGTACAGATGGCTACAGATGATTATCTGTCATTAGCAAGAAGCTAAAACATAACTATCTATTTTTCCTTTGTACTTTTGACAAAAATCAGGCATACATAAAAGACTGATTAAGCTTTGGGCCTATTCCTTAAAGTTAATAACTTACAAAACATATGTGTTCGATGGAAGTTTGATAGGCAAAGTCAAGACTGGGAATATAGAACATGAAAAGAGGATGGTGATATTCACAGTTTAAGTGAAGGGAAAACACATGCATCTCGTATTTCTAAGAATCCAGAAGAAAGGAGGGTGTTGAAAAGGACAGTAGCAAAGAACCCAAGATAGTACAGAACGAGCACTCAAAGCCAAATGCTGGTCTTCCTGTACACTCGGCTAAGCACAGACTTGTATACATGCATGGGATGATCACAGGAAGTAAGCATAAAAAAAATAAAATGAAGGACTACAAATTGGACACAGTAATCCACAGCCACATACTTCCACAAAGCCATAGTCTACAGTGTAAATACAGGAAAGATCTCCGAAAAGTAAATTAGCATACACACTTGCTATACTAATATCTGAAAATGCCATTTTTCAACAACAAAAATTAGACTACAAGAAAGACAAAGGGGAAGAGGATGAATCAACAGAAAATTTCTCGGAGTAAATCCAGATAATAGATTTGGGGAGAATTTGAAAGTGGTCATTACAATGTGGTTCAAAGAATTAAGCTACATTCAAACAATTAACAGTATTATAGTAACAATGACTATAAATAAACAATAGAAATAGAAACTATTTTATGAATGAAACCCTGTAATTGAGGGCATAAAAATAGAAATGATTTGATCTAAAGAACATTTTAAAGCATTGAAAAAGTGAATCATAGCAATATCTTTGTAAAATGGATAGATAGTATCCACACTTCCCGGAATAGACATTATGAGAAAATCAATTAAGCATTGTAAAACACATACTGGGGTGATGTTCAGTGGATAAGAGCACTTGCTATTAAAGATGGAGGACCTGAAATTCAGGTCCCTAGAATCTGCATGAAAGCCAGACATGGCCACACATGCCAGCAACCCACCATTGGAAAGGAGGAGACACACTGATCCCATAAGTTTATTGGCTTAGCCAGACAAGCTGAGAAAAATTAGTGGAAAGATAATGAACATGTCTCAAAAAAAAAAAAAAAAAAAACAATAAGCAAAACCAAAAGAGGTGGGTAATGGTAGAGGAAGGTATCCGATGTCCTCCTCTGGCTCCTTGGGAACATACACAGGCACAAATATCCTCCTGAAATATATACCCATGTATGCGCCATGCAAATATACACATAAATTGAAAAACACCTCTTTGAATATTGTAAATAAATAATAATTGTTATCTGCTATCATCATCATCAACAACATGGTTCAGATCAACAATATTTTCTTTCCTAAGGGAAGACACAATAGCCAGATGGACATGAACTTCGAAGTTTTTAAGGATACTTTCCTATAAATATGTAGGAAAATACACTGAGTATCTTATACTTCAGTGTTTCTCAACCTTCCTAATGCTGTGACCCTTTAGTATAGTTCTCATGTTGTGGTGACCCTTCAACCATAAAATTATTTTGTTGTTACTTCTCGACTGTAATTTTGCTACTGTTATGAATAATAATGCAAATATCTGATATTCAAGATATCTTACATATGACCCCTGTGAAAGGTCATCGAATAACCCAATGGGGTCATGACCCACAGGCTGAGAGCCACTTTCCTAATTCTTAACTACACAAACTCTTCTACATATCTATTCACACTTAGTGCTAAAGTATTTATTCTTTAAAATCTTCAAATGTTTCTACCTGAGTATGAAAACATAGAAAAATTTACATAGAAATATTGTCTGTATATGTATTTATAACTCCAGCTAGAAATAGTTTCGATGTTTGCATCTTAATGAGCATTTTTCTGATATGTGTTGATGCTAAGACTGGGAAGTCTGTAATAGATGGAAGATCTATACCACATAATATCAGAAAAGAGAGCTAGCAATCCGTGGCACAGATTTTGCTAAAACAAAATAACTAGCAAGCTGGCTACCCTGAGTTGAGAAGAATTACAGAGCTTAATCTGAAGAGATTCCACTTCCTCCCAACGTATTTATCTATTACACTTTTTAAAAATACTCACTCTGTTTTGGGAACAGCTTTTCTTAGCCAGAAGAAATCAGACTGTGCTAAATACTTGCGGGTTTGCAGTACATTGCCAAAGTAGTCCGATTCCGAAAATTTGATCTGCATAAAACAAAACACATCATTATTGTTCTAAATGCAGATAAGAGATGGGTTTAAAAATAGACTTCAACCCACCAAGGAGCAAAGAGAAGAGCAGCTGTGGCCTTCACAACATCACTCAGCCATAACTCAGGTTTCACAAAGCTATGAAATTTAATCTCAGTGATTTTCTTTTAACATAAAAAGCTCAAAAATCAATGTGGTCATTTCTGGATTACAGGAAAAAAACGCAAGAGAAGCTTTGGTTATTTGCTCTGGGTTCTGTTTACTTTATAATTGAAAAATCCACTTTAGCCTTTCCTAAACATATCTTAGATCTGAAATTTCTTGGCTAACAAGTTCTAGATTCTTTCCAAAATGTGTACTTTATTTACTTGTCAAATACGATTCTTCTAATCACATTCAGAGTATGTTCAGCTGAAACCTCATTTAGTTTATAGATGATGATGTAGTCAAATGTTAAAATCCAATTTACTATAATTGGCATTTGTTCATAAAGGAAAAATGGAATTAATTCACAAACCTATTTTCTACCCTAAGTACAATGGAGTCACATAAATAATTTAATTATTAACAAGATTTATCTATTACCACTAAGAAAGGATCTGATTGCCAAAAGGCAAAAATACCGAGGCAAATCATAGATTATAGACTACATGGGACTATATGGAATTAAGGATTAACAAAAATGTTGTCTACTAAGATAATAGGTTATTTAATTAGTTAGTTAGTTAGTTAGTTAGTTTCTGGAAAGAGAATAACAATTTTAGTTCTAGTGCATTCCGTTCAAAACTAGAAGTACTTCACCGATAGAGTATAGTGATATTTGTATTACAGCAAAAGCAGTAGTTTGTAGTCATCTTAAAAGCTTTTTTTTCTAAAATCACTTACTGGCATAATAAATTAAAAAGTAAAATAATAAATAAATTAAAAAGTTAAAAAAAACACCATTAATAAGAAAAACATATGTTAGTGAATAACCAACAGTAAATTGTTTGTTTGTTTTTTTAAGTGTTCACTGGAGGGGGCAGAGCCAAGATGGAGACTAGCAAGCACAGTTTCTGAGCTGTGAAAGAGCTGAACACCTGAGTTGGTGAGTGGAAGGACCTCTGAAGCCAGGAAAACAACAGTGTGGCTTTCTAAACGACAGGGAACATCGCATGAGGTAAGAACTTTGGTCTCCAGTCACCCAGGGACTTGTTTAGGGAAGGAGAGAAACGATCCTTTGATCTCCCAGCACTCCCCTTTCTCAGACCTCCCTCCTCTTCAGCTCAGACCTAACTACCTGGGGTCTGCAGTGGCTGAGGCAGGGCTCCTAGCCCCTTAGCGGCAACTGCCAGTGGTACCGATCTCAGAGTCCCAGACCCACTCGGCACCATCCTCCCAGGGTCCCGGGTCTGCAAGCCACCATACTGGCTCCACAGGGTCTGTACAGCCTGCCCAATCCCTCAGTGACAGATAATACACTGTATACCCACAAAAGCCAGGCACAAACGCCATACAAGCTAGGCACACCAGGCGATGGGCCTCCCAGGCTTGGAGAGCACAGTGGAGGGCTCCCAGGACTTCCCAGAAAGCATCTGGACTGGCAACACGACTTCTCCAGCTACAGCGGGACTTCCTAACCTGGTGGTGGCAGCAGCACTGAGCTGGCGGGGCACATCAATCCTCCAGCATAAGACCAAGCAGGGCCAAACCAGAGAGCAGAGAGCCCAGAGAATCCAGAAACCCCGATCCCTGCCAATGTGACCTGCTTGAGAGTGAATAAGCCCGTGAGTGTCTGCAGAGCCCCAGATCCACGCTCCTTCTAAAACAGAAGCCAGGCATTGGACCCCTCCAACCCACATACCCACTGTGGGAAACAGAGGGTCACTTGGAACATTGAGGCCCCTGCACTGCGGGTCCAGACTCACGGCACCATCATCCCAGGGTCCCAGGTCTGTTAGCCACCATACTGGCCCCACAGTGTCTCTTAACCACTGACTGCACGGCCCACCCAAACCCTCAGTGACAGATAATATGCTATATACCGACCAAAGCCAAGCAGACCACCATACAAGCTAAGCACAACAGGCGCTGGGCCTCCCAGGCTTGGAGAGCACAGTGGAAGGCCCCCAGGACTTCCCAGAAGACATCTGGACTGGCATCCCAGTCTCCAGCTGTAGCGGGTCTTCCTAACCTGACAGCGGCAGCAGCACTGAGCTGTCAGAGCACATCACTCCTCCTGCATAAGAACAAGCAGGGCCAAACCAGAGAGCAGAGAGCCTGGATACGCTGATCCCTGCTGAAGTGACCTGCTTGAGAGTGAGTGCACCCTGAGTATCTGCAGAGCCCCAGATCCAGGGTCCTTCTAAAACAGAAACCAGGCATCGGACCCCTCCCACCCACATACCCACTGTGGGAAACAGAGGGGCACTTGGGACATTGAA
This sequence comes from Meriones unguiculatus, assembly GCF_030254825.1. Taxonomy (NCBI): domain Eukaryota; kingdom Metazoa; phylum Chordata; class Mammalia; order Rodentia; family Muridae; genus Meriones; species Meriones unguiculatus. The sequence continues at coordinate 143,552,084 of NC_083369.1, read as the reverse complement.
GCCCCTGCTCTGTGGGTCTAATTGAGGAGTTAAGGCAGTTAATGCCAGAAATTGCGCCACGACCATCACTAGCGCCTACGACATATACAGTGCAGAGACCCTCCCACACACTCAAGGGTTCAACATTATCTATCATTCTGTCCCTCGAGACACACTTCCACGCACACTTCCACACACACACAAACATACACACAAAAACACACGCGCCTGCATTTGCCCCTTTAATGCCCGCATACTTTCCTCCCACCAGGTACAGCTAGTCCACCAACACACACGCTGAGGCCACGGGACCTCTCTCAGCTTGCTCAAGAACTCTCCAGACGCCAGAGACAGTACCAGTCTGAACTGCAGAATCCAAAAACAAACAGGGAAGGTTTCAGATAAGCCAATGGCCAGGAGTAGGTGAAGAACACATCCAACATAAATCAGGACATCATGACTTCACCAGCAACCCCCAAAATTGATGGATACTCCAATTCATCAGAAACACAGTAAAATGACTTTAAAGCTATGCTTACCCAATTATTTGAGGCTCATAAAGAGGAAACCAATTCTCTCAGAGCAATAGCCATGCAAATTCAGACAGTTAAAGAGGAAATGAACAAATCTATCAAAGATTTGGCCAGTCAATTGATGGTAAAGAAAGAGGAAATGGACAAAATTCTTAATGTAACACAGGCAAACATAGCCAAACAAATAGAGGCACAAGTAGAGATACAATTAGTGGCATATAGAGAGGAAATGAACAACAACAACAAAAAAGACCATCTTAGAGAGACAGGAATCCACATTCAAACACATGAAGGAAATGGTACAAGGCATGAAAACAGAATTATAATCAATAAAGAAAACACAAACTGAGAAAACCCTTGAGCTTGAGAACTTGGAGAAAAGATCAGGAACCACAAAGGTAAGCATCACCAACAGAATACAAGAGATGGAAGAGAGCTGAAGATCTGGAGCTGAAGATACACTCGCAGAAACTGATACTTCTCTCAAAAAAAAAGTAAAATCAGAAAAGTCCCAAACACAAAATATCTAAGAAATCAAGGATTCCAGGAAAAGACAAAATCTAAGAATAATAGGAATTGATGAAAAAGAAGACTCCAGACTCCAAGGTCCAGAAAATATTTTCAAGAAAATCATAGAAGAAAATTTTCCCAACTTGAAGAAAGAGATGTCCATTAACATACAAGAGGCCTACAGAACACCAAATAGACTAGACCAGAAAAGAAACAAATCACATCACATCATAGTCAAAACACTAAATCTATAGAAAAAAGAAAATATATTAAAAGCAGCAAGGGAAAAAGGCCAAGTAACATATGAAGGTAGACCTATCAGAATCACACCAGACTTCTCATCAGAAACTATGAAAGCCAGAAGGGCCTGGGCAGGTATCATGCAGACTCTAAGAGACCACAAATGTCAACCCAGACTACTATACCCTGCAAAGCTTTCAATCAACATAGATGGAGAAAACAAAATATTCCATGACAAAACTAAATTTAAGCTATATCTACACAGCAAACTAGCCCTACAGAAGATACTAGAAGGAAAACTTCAATCCAATGAAAACAACTTCACCCAAGAAAACATAGCATAGAGATAATATCCCAACAAAAATGAAAGGAAAACAAGCAAAGAAACACAGTAAGACCACCGACTGCAATATAAGAGGAACTAAAATTTCATTGGTCACTATTATCTATCAACATCAATGGACTCAACTCTCCAATAAAAAGACACAGACTAACAGAATGGGTGCAGAAACAGGATCCAAACAGGATCTTGGATTCTGCTGCATCCAAGAAATGCAACACTGCAACAAAGATAAACAATACCTCAGAGTAAAGGGCTGGAAAAATGTCTTTCAAGCAAACGGACCCAGAAAACAAGCTGGGGTAGCTATCCTAATATCTAACAAAATAGACTTTCAACCAAAATTAATCAAAAATGATGAGGAGGAAAAAAAAAAAAAACAAAACAAACAAAAAAAAAAAAAAAACGATGAGGAGGGACATTACATTCTCATCAAAGAAAAAAATCCACCAAGAGGACATCACAATTCTGAAAATCTATGCCTCATATACAAGAGCACCTACATTCATAAACGAAACATTACTAAAACTTAAATCATACATCTATCCCAACACCTTGCTAGTGGGAGACTTCAACACCCCACTTTCACCAAGGGACAGATCATCTAGACAGAAGCCTAATAAGGAAATAAAGGCACTTACAGAGTTACTAAATCAAATGGACCTAATAGATGTCTACAGAACATTACACCCAAACTCAAAAAAGTATACCTTCTTTTCAGCACCTCATGGAACCTTCCCCAAAATAGACCATATAGTTGGTCACAAAGTGAGCCTCAACAGATACAAGAAGATTGAAATAATCCCCTGTATTCTATCTGATCACCATGTACTAAAGCTGGACCTCAACAACAATAGAATTAGAAAAAGCCTAGAAGCACATAGAAACTGGACAACTTGCTGCTCAATAACAGCTGGGTTAAGGAAGAAATAAAGAAAGAAATTAAAGACTTCCTTGAATTCAATGAAAATGAAGGGAAACATACCCTAATTTATGGGACACAATGAAAGCAGTGCTCAGAGGAAAATTCATAGCACTAAGTGCCTTCAAGAAGAAATTTGTGATATCTCATAAAAACAACTTAGTGGCCTAACTGAAAGCCGTAGAGAAAAAAAAAGATGCAAATATACCCAATAGGAGCAAACAGCTGGAAATAATCAAACTCAGGACTGAAATCAATCAATTAGAAACAAATAAAACTATTCAAAGAATAAATGAAACCAAGAGCTGGTTCTTTGAGAACATCATCAAGACAGACAAACCTTTAGCCAAACTAACTAAAAGGCAGAGAGAAACTATACAAATCAGCAAAATCAGAAATGAAAAGGGGGACATAACTACAGACACTGAGGAAATCCAAACAATCATTAGGTCGTACTACAAAAGCCTATATGCCACAAAATTCGAAAATCCAAAAGAAATAGACAATTTTCTTGATAGATTCCATCTACCACAATTAAGTCAAGATCAGGTAGAAAGATTGAATGGTCCTATATCCCCCAAGGAAATAGAAGCAGTCAACAAGAGTCTCCCTTCCAAAAAAAGCCCTGGGCCAGATGGATTCAGTGCAGAATTCTACCAGACTTTCAAAGAAGTGCTAAATCCAATTCTCTCCAAACTATTCCACAAAATAGAAACAGAAGGAACATTACCAAATTCATTCCATGAAGCCACAGTCACCTTGATACCTAAATCACACAAAGACCCAACAAAAAAAAAGAGAACTTCAGACCTCTCTCTCTTATGAACATTGATGCAAAAATACTCAATAAAATACTTGCAAAGTGAATCCAAGAACACATCAAAGATATCATCTACCATTACAAATGGGATGTGCATTGGACATATGACAGGAGTATACTGCAGAAGGCATCAGAAAGACTCTACCTAGAAGTGTTTCAAAGCAAATACTAAGACTCATAACCAAACCTTCGGCAGAGTGCAGGGAATCATATGAAAAAAGGGGAGTTAGTATGATGTGGAAAGGATAGGAGCTCCACAAGGACCAAATATATATGGGCACAGGGGTCTTTTCTGAGACTGACACTCCATCAAGGACCATGTATGGATATAACCTAGATCCTCTGCTCAGATGTAGCCTGTGGTAGCTCAGTAACCAATTGGTTTCCCATAGTAAGGGGTACAGGGACTATTTCTGACAGAAACTCAATGGCAGGATCTCTGACCTCCCACCCTCCAAGGGAGGAGCAGTCCTGCTAGGCCACAGAGGAGGACTTTGCATCCAGTCCTGCAGATACCTGATAAAACAGGGTCAGATGAAAGGGGAGGAGGTCCTCCCCAATCTGTGGACTTGGAAAGGGGCAGGGAGGAGATGAGGGAGGGAGGGTGGGATTGGGAAGGAATAAGGGAGCGGAATACAGCTGGGATACAGAGTTAATGAAATGTAATTAATAATAAAAAAATTAAATTAAAAAGTGTTCACTGTTTTTATTGGGCTATAATATTTGCAAAAGTGTAGTATTCACTGTTATTACCTTACATGTATATAAGGTATTTTGATTATATTTTCTTGCCCTATTATCTACTCTTATTTCTCTCCCCTTCCCACTGCTCCTTTTCCTACTCCATGATAATGCAAACTTCCCCTATATATGAGAAAGCATGTCATATTTGTCTTCCCAAATACTTAACATGCTGCTCTCCGGATCCCTTCATTTATACCTTAACCTTCTAAAAAACACCTACTATGCAGTGCTAAGAAAGCTACATGGAGGCTCAATTTCAGAAAAAAAAAATAAAACATTATGTACAAATGTTGATTCATATTTTTTTAATTTCATACAGATATATAATGTACGTTGGTCTTGGTCATTTCCATCTCCTACTTCCTCCCTTCCACTCCCCCAGCTACTTCGGCATATTTCCTTTCTTTCTCCTGTAGAGGAATGTTTTAGTGATTTATTTTTTTATTTATTATAATTTATTCACTTTGTATCCCTGTAGCCCCCTCTCTGTTCCTTCTCAATCCTGCCCTCCCTTCCTTTTTTCCTCCCCTGCCCCTCCCCCAGTCCACTGATAGGGGAGGTCCTCCTCCCCTTCCACCTGACCCTAGATTATCATGTCTCATCAGGACTGTCTGCGTTGTCTTCCTCTGTGGCCTGGTAAGACTGCTACCCCCTCAGTGGGAGGTGATCACAAAGAGCCAGCCACTGAGTTCATGTCAGAGACAGCCCCTGTTCCCCTTACTAGGGTACCAAATTGGAGACTAAGCTGCCATGGGCTACATTTGTGCAGGGGTTCTAGGTTATCTTCATGCATGGTCCTTGGTTGTAGAGGAATTTTAATTCAGCAAAATGGCTGCTCTGGCAAGGGATCACATCAAAAGACCTTCTAGGTCTCTATGATCTGGTGGAATGCAGACATGCTCTGGATTACAGTATGTTCTGGCTGGAATATAGACATGCCTTTACTACACACCTTTAACCCCAAAAATGCAGGTAAGGTTACTTTATAGAAGGAAACGGACATGTTTGAAAATGATGTCTAATTGAGGGGCAGACAAAGTGATGAATCACAGAAAGATTTGAGAGAATGAGTCAGGAGAACAGGACAGGAAAGAAAGTGTACTTAAGACCAGTGAGAAAAAGAAAAGGAGGTTTTTTTAATGGAGAGTTTTTTTCTACTGAGATTTTTTTTAAACTGAGACTGTTTTACAAAAACAGGTTGCAGAGAGAAAACAAGCTAGAGACAGGCATAGACAGAACGAGCCAGAGAACAAGAAAGAGCCAGAAGATGAAAGCATATTTTCCAGAATTAGTTTGAGAGCAGGCAGAGCAATTCAGTCAGAAACCAAAAAAAGCCAGTTTTAATCAGTCAACTTGGAGAGAAGTTTGAGCCGGAACAGCTGAGTTGAACCTGCCAACCAGGTTCAACTTTCAAAAAGAATTAGAAAGACTTGGGAACAGAGCTCATCTCATTCCCTCATCTGAGGAAATAAAAACAACCTCTACATCCTCCCAACTTAATTTATTCTTTTTTTTATTACTCACTAAGTTCAATAAATGCTTCCCATATGTATATGTGTATGGCTTTTTTTTTGGGGGGGTGTCATTCATTTGGGGTCTCATTTTCAATTGAACAGAATGCTAAGTAAGCACCATTCTTTTTTGTTTGGTAAGTTTTTGTTGGTTGGTTGGTTAGTTTTTTGAAAAATGGTTTCTCTGTGTAGCTCTGGCTGTCTTGGAACTTGTTCTATAGAACTGGCTGCCCTTGAACTCAGAGATTTGTCTGTCTCTGCCTCCCAAGTACTGGAATTAAAGACATGTCCCACCACTACCATGCATATGACTCACATTCGTTTAAAGACTGAAAAGAAAACATTCTCAGCTATGCAATTAAAAGAAGAAACTTAATCTAAAAATCTAAAGTAATTTCTTACTAGCTATAACTTTTTTGATAACTTTAAACTATAGTCCTTATTACCTTTTTTTGTGTATGTGTCTGAGTATATAGGTATATGTGTGTACCATAGGCATACAGGTCTCACAGAAGCAGTAGAGGGCATCAGATTTCTAGGAATTGGAGTTACAGGTGGATATGAGCCATCCAGTGTGTGTTCTGAGAACCAAACTCAGTTCCTCTAAAAGAACAGAAAATGCTGAGCCAAAAAACCATAGTCCTTTTTAAAGTAAAAAAAAAAAAACCACAAAGAAAAAGAAATTAAAATACAGCCAGCAATTATGTATGAAACCCACAGACGTTGTATTATAAATATAAATGTATATTTTCAATATAATTGTTAGAGACTAAATAGGTAAGCTGATTGTTGGCCAAGCTCATATATATCTCATCTCAAACACTGAGTAGGTATTGTGTCTCAGGAAAAAAACATTGTTAATGAGTAATGTTAACAATATTCCCAGAGGGCAAAGCAAAAATAATTAAGCCAGGGATAAAAGCAACTGAAGATACACTTAGAACGACAGAAATGAAAATATGGATTCCTCACGAGAGCCCCATTATGCTTGGCCAAAAAAACATTAAGGCAGTGACTTCAAATTGTCCCTTATTAAGACTACTTGGGCAGGGGAGACAGGGTGATAAATAAAACACAGCATAGTTGCATAATAGAAAGCAATACAGAGTCTAAATGAATATTCCGTGTGCACAAACATGAAATATTCTCAAAAACAAGGTGAATAATGCTAGTCATATATATGAGAGAATTTAAAATTTTCATAGAAAAACATCAGGAGGAGGAGCGGTTGTGGGGATCAGATATTTTGTATTATGATCAAAATATACTATATGAAAAATGTATACCAAAACCACTTCTCAGGATTTTGTCTGAGATCAAGGGTAATAATATGCAAAAAAAAATCAATATCACGTTTTGCTTATGTACCCACGTATGTATAAAAATATATATATAAATAAGACTAAATTCAAGATAGTGTTTATATTTTGAAGAAGATAGACGTGGAAAAAAAGATTAAATAAGAAATCATGCACAGAACTTAAAATGTATCTATTTTATTCATTGAACATTTATGTGTATGCCAGGCCATAAAATATACCTGTCATCCAGGTTTGTAGGATACTAAAGCAGGAGGATTTCTTGAGCATAGAATTTTGAGGCTAACCAGAGCAACATAATACTACCCTAAACAATATCGCTAAAATAATAGTAATAATAATATAAATTGTGTGTATATGTGTGTAATTGGTTTGATAATCTCTGTTGAAGATTAAGCCATAACAAATTTTATTATGTGACAATGTGTCACAAAACATGTGACAATGTTAGAAATGTTTCGTAATAGGAAGGAATATTAGAATTTGTTCTCTTTTAAGATAGAGACTTCTTGTCTTAGTCTAAAACAAGACTAGAAAACACGTTTTAGGAAGCAATTATAACTAGCAATCCTAAGGCATCTTTAGGCCATAGGGCTAAGTGATGTGTCTAAGACCTTCAAAAAATGATTATAACTAATAGAAAACTCAGATGTGTTCTAGAGTTCAGAATACTGCCGAAGAAATTCTCCAAAGGAATATCCTTCAAACACATTACCTATTTTTGTCATATCAGTGGAGTCAGTTTTTTACTGTTAGATGATTTTGTTCACCTCAGTACTTTCCAGTTACATAGACAAAGCCAAAAGTTGACAACTAAGTTGGTTCACAGACTTGGAGAGAAAAAAATTCTGAAACTTTTAGAAGATGATGACAAACTGCATGTGGTGGTATGTACCTGTAATTTCGGCACTTGGGAGGCTATGATAGAAGGACTGGGACTTTACAACTTACTTAATTTACCTAATAAGACCCTCTAGAAAAGGAAAGAAGGGCTCTGGAATAAATATTCAGTAGGCAATGTTCTATCATACCTATGGCGGGGGGCAAGGAGAACAAATTATTATGGATGGTAAAGTTCAAAGGTGAAAAATCATCACCACAGCTTGTCTACCTTTAAAATAATAATTTTGTATTGTTTTAATTACTAAAAGAATATTTATAATTCTTTAAAATGGTTTAATTGAGCTACTCCACATTTAAAAGAAACCACAAGTAATGGAGCTATGCAATTCACAAGAACATTTTTGGTTTTCTATTGTTTTTGTTGTTGTTATTTCCTTTGAGACAAGTTAAGTGTTCAACTGCAGAGAGTGAACCATCATTGGTATTGTCATCTGATAGGCAGAAAGTAGAGAGTGTGGAACCAAATAAAACTATATAATCTAATCAAAGAGAAGACCCTGAAATAAATCCACACACGTATGGATACTAGTTTTTTGACAAAGAAGCCAAAACCATTCATTGGAAAAAAGACAGCATCTTCAACAAATGGTGCTGGTCCACCTGGATGTCTACATGCAAAAGAAATGAAAATATATCCATATTTATCACTCTGCACAAAACTAAAGTCCACGTGGATCAAAGACCTCAACATAAAATCAGACACACTACATCACTTAGAAGAAAAAGCGGGGAAGAATCTAGAACTCATTGGCATAGGAGACAACTTCCTGAACAGAACACCAACAGCACAGGTTCTAAGAGCAACAATCAATAAATGGGACCTCATGAAACTGAAAAGCTTCTGTAAAATAAAAGACACTGTCATCAGAACAAAACAACAGCCTACAGATTGGGAAAGGATCTTCACCAACCCTATATCTGACAGAGGGCTAATATCCAGAATATGTAAAGAACTAAAGAAATTAAAGAGCAACAATTCAAGTAATCCAATTAAAAAATGGGGTACAGAGCTAAACAGAGAATTCTCTGTAGAGGAATGTAGAATGGCAGAGAAACACTTAAAGAAATGCTCAACGTCCTTAGCCATCAGGGAGATGCAAATCAAAACAACCCTGAGATTTCACCTTATACCCATCAGAATGGCTAAGATCAAAAATTCAAGTGGTAAAACATGCTGGAGAGGTTTTGGAGAAAGGGGAACCCTCCTCCATTGCTGTTGGGAATGTAATCTTGTACAACCACTTTGGAAATCAATCTGGCACTTTCTCAGACAATTAGGAATACTCCTTCCTCAAGATCCAGCCATACCACTCCTAGGCATATATTCAAAAGAAGCTCAAGTACACAACAAGGACATTTGCTCAACCATGTTTGTAGCAGCTTTATTTGTAATAGCCAGAATCTGGAAACAACCCAGATGTCCCTCAACTGAGGAATGAATACAGAAATTGTGGTACTTTTACACAATGGAATACTACTCAGCAATTTAAAAAAATAAAGGAGATCATGAAACTTGCAGGCAAATGGTGGTATCTAGAAAAGGTCATCCTGAGTGAGATATCCCAGAAGCAGAAAGACACACACGGTATACTCACTTATAAGTGGATACTAGACTTATATGATAGGATAAACATATTAAAATCTGTACATCTAAGGAAGCTAAACAAGAAGAAGGACCCTGGGTAAGATGATCAATCTTCACTCAGAAAGACAAATGGGATAGACATTGGAAGTAGAAAAAAATAAGAAACAGGACAGGAGCCTACTATAGAGGGCCTCTGAAAGACTCTACCTAGCAGTTCATCAAAGAAATGCTCAGACTCATAAACAAATTTTGGGCAGAGTGCGGGGGAATCATATAAAAAAGGGAGTTAGTAAGACCTGGAGAGGACAGGAGCTCTACAAAGACCAAATATATCTGGCCACAGGGGTCTTGTCTGAGACTGATTTTCCAACCAAGGACCATGCATGGATATAACCTAAAACCCCTGCTCGGATGTAGCCCATGGCAGCTCAGTATCCAAGTGGGCTCTCTAGTAAGGGGAATAAGGACTGTCTCTGACATGAACTCAGTGGCTGGCTCTTTGACCTCCCCACCCTCTGTGGAAGGAGCAGCCTAGCTAGGCCACAGAGGAGGACATTGCAGCCAGTCCTGGTGAGACCTGATAAGCTAGGGTCAGATGGAAGGGGAGGAGGTCCTCCTCTATCAGTGGACTTAGAGAGGGGCAGGGAGGAGATGAGGGAGGTAGTATGGGTTTGGGAGGTAATGAGGGAGAGGCCTACAGATGAGATACAAAGTAAATAAACTATAAATAATATAAATAATAAAAATATTTTTTAAAAATGCTAAATAAGTACTAGTGTTATCAATAAACAAAAACCAATCATAAAAAAAGTACACACTCTAAACCAAGTGGCTCTTAATTCAGTGTTATTTTCTTTTTTCCTAATAGAAAAACTCAGTGATTCAATAAAGAGGGAGAACAACAAAGGATAAAGTCAGAATAGTTACTTGTATAGAAGCAGTGACTGGATCATGATACATCTTTCTCAGTATTTCTCAGCAATACTATATACCTGTTAGAACAACATTAACAAATGTCTATAGGAGACAGTGACAATACAAATGTTAACTATAAAGGAAAGTGTAAAATTACGTATTACCACAAATGACAGCTATGGAGAAATAGAAAGTAACAACATGCTCTAACAGAAGTATTATGTTGAAGTACCAGTATTGTGGGTACCTTTAGTTCCTTTTCTCTGCCTTCAAACTTTTTTGTCCTCTGATACTTTGACAATTTAAATTTTCTCAAAAATACGTATTTATGAGAAAATCTTGGAAGTCCAGCAACTTTTAAGAATGTTTTGTTTGTTGTATAGGCAGAAACAAAAGTGAATGTGCACAAATACTCTAAAATTTTTTAAGTTTTAAAAGAGACAAATTAGGTCAAAAGCCTCTTGTCCTTTTAATTACTAAAGAAAAGCCTAGGTCAAGTTGAAAATGACTTTTAATCAATTCTATTTTGACCTGTCAACTGAATGACCTTTGTGGAACTAGTTGGGGTTCTCATGTCATTTTGTTGGAACAGCTGTCCAAATTGTTAAATTCATAGATGCTGGATTTCTCTTCTTGGAAATGCCACCCTAGACACAAAGGACCCATCATCGCAGATTAAGCAGAAGAATAAAGTTATCACTGCCTTTTTCTCCTCTGCTCAACGTAAGTAAAGGATGTACAATACAAGCAGAACAATGGAATGTATTCAGTTCTTTGTAGGGAAAATAAGGCTTTGTGTATAAGACACTGCATGTGCCAACAGAAGTAGAGATCTCCCACTTAACTCAAATCTACTTAAGGATATTCAGAGCTATGACCGAAAGTCTGTAAGATTTTCTGCTAGGATAGTATCTAAGGAAATTTCTGAATGCTTAATGCAATCTACATTTTGAACTTCTGTTTTTCCTTATTTAAATAACAGAGCAATATACAAAATAGATGTATTTCCATAATTGGATGAAAAGTCTCTCACAGACATATCTGTGTGATATATGATGGTGTGTGTGTGGGTTAAAATGTTTAACCATGCACATATGCAATATACCATTGTAATTCCCCCATGAGTAGCCATGTAATGGTGACAAAGAGCCTGAGATAATACTCCATAATGTCCTCAACACTGTCCTGCCTATATGGTAGGGTGAGAGAGCAGTATTCACTCTGCTCCAGCTAATAAAACACTCTAGATGGATGCTACTATGTGACAGATAAGGAGGCCTGGTTAGTAGGCTGAGGGTACCAAGGCATTCCATGCTCTGTGCTTATTCTTAGCTCTCCAATGCTATGGTAACTATGAGTTACTCAAGATAGCGGAGGACAACATTCTTTTTTTTTTTTTTTTTACCAAAGGATAAATAATTATCATAATATTTTAATGTAGTATTCTACCCCCAAATCATCACACTCTTGCAGTGGTACTCTATCATTTACACACAGACAAACAGACAGACTGGAGTTAATAATGTCTGATTTACCACAACTTTTCCTTTTTCCCACTTTCCAATCTATTTCTTCTGATTTAAACGACAGCGAAAGTTTTTTGTTCTTTTCAAAATAGGTCAAAACTCACTTTTCAGTCTATTTCCATTAAGTGTAAATGAAATAAAATGCACACTTTATAAGATTAATTTTAACACAGACATTTACTTCCCTTCTTCTGCATACTGTTGTCATTTCAAATGAAGGGTAGTTCATTTCTTCCTGCTCTTAACAAAGACTACAGAAAAACTGTTGTTAAAAAAATACATTGCACAGTATCTCAATTTCCCTTCCCATTCTCAGAAGGGAAATGATATTCTCTGATTCTTTTTCACATTGGCCTCTCAATTCTTTTCATTTCTTCTCATTTTCAGATGAGCTCACCTACAGTTTGTACAGTTTCTCCCTCACCTCCATCTGATCCATCTCCTAATCACTCTCCTCTTTCCTTTTGTATTTGTGCCTTATGAATCATCTATTCACCTGGGTCAGATTGAGCAGGTTGCTTTTCATTTCTAGGAGCCCCTTATGCTCGCAACTCGTCCTAGCATAAATTGCTCATAGGCTCTCTAGTAGTCCTTATCTACATGTTTATTAAAACTGAAAACACCACCTTATTGTGTACCCAGGATGTTTTCAGTCGTTTTTCTTTTAACCTCAGTGGCACAATTTACAAATCTACCATCCCTTAACTTCTTTTCTGGCTGGGCTTTATTTGTTTTTCTCTATAAATTTCTGAACACAAATGGATTTTTGCTTTATGGATTTTTATTTTCTTTACCACTGGTTTTTGTTAAACTGTTAGAAATTCTTGGGTATAATTTCACTCTGTTTTGGCAATGAGTCAGATGCAAACCAATTCTTCACAAAATTGCTTAAAAATCTTGGTGCCTGGTGGCTGCAATTCAGACCCTGGAGAAGTGTATCCTTTTTAATATCTAGTTTCTTTTAACAAAAGATACTGTGTTTGGTGAAGCCTTAAATCTGGGACTCTCAATTTGGACAGCAGCAGACTGCCAACAAAACCTGATCAACTAAGGATTGCAAGCAAGTTCTGAATGCTACCTGATTGGATTAAGGCTTGGGGCAGTTCCATTTATATAGCCTTTTAAATCAATTTGAGGGACCTGGATACTGCATGCATTAATTCATCATGACTTGACTTTTGCAGACCAGAAACCAACCAAACAACCAAAAAACAACAAAAATAAATAAATAAATAAATAAATAAATAAATAAAACCACCGCTATCATAAGTGAAAATTGAAGATGTCATAGCTAATACTTATGTTTGTGTTTATGTGCCATTGCCAGCTCTGAACATTTTACTGGATCCTTTTGACAATCTTGTAGAGGAGAGATTACTATCATCCATTTGCAGATGATGAAATTGAGGCACAGAAAAGATCCATACTCTGCCTCAGATCCTACAAGTAGTAAGAGAGAGCTTGAGAATTTCACTGTAAGCATTCTGATTCCTGGGTTCATGCTCATAACCACTACTATATCCTTACTTGGAATATTTACCAATGACATGTAATTGTCCTGGTCAGTAACCAGGATCTCCTTCTAGAGTACTTTGTACCCTAGAGATGTTACTCTTAGTAGCATGGTTCTCATTTTGACCCACAGGACTACCTTTTCAAAAGGTTATATGTATGGATGTTTGGCCTACAGGTATGTATGTACACCATGTGTGTGCTCATGTCAGAGAAAGCCAGAAGAGGGTGTCAAATCCCCTGGAACTAGAGTTAAAAATTTTTGTGGGCAGCTGCCACATGGATGCCGGGAGTGGAACCACAACCAGTACTTCCATAAGATTACCTTTTATAGGGAGCCTAAAATGTGCCAGATATTAGGTCAATAGGTACTCTTAATTTCATACAGTCTCTTCTCAGAGCTCAGAGGACCCCAGGAGACAGAAAGAATGTAGGAGAGGTGATGGAGGACACCAGGAGAGCAAGGCCCTCTAAATCAACATGAGCAAAGCCCATAAGAATTTAAAGACTGAAGCAGCATGCACAGGGCCTGCTTGGGTCTGCACCAGCTCCTCATATGTGCTTATATTATGGCTTCCAGTTTAGTGTTTTTATGGAATTCCTGAATATGTAAATGAGTTGGTCTCTAATTCTTTATGCCTTCTTATGGGCTCTTTGTTTGTTTTGTTCAACTCCAATGTGATAGTTTTTTATTTGTCTTATTATATTTTTTTAAAATGAATGAATGAAAACCAACCTTTTAGAGTAAAGGTTAACAACTCAACTCTCATTTATACCTTCTATGAAAGGGAAAATCAAATTTCTCCAAGGGAGTGACATTGGGTACATCAACCTCTCCAGGGTAGGCTTCATGTTCAGGAATAATTGGCCAACATATAAAGGACTCTACAGTTTGTTTTTTTTTTATGTGTGTGTGTGTGTGTGTGCGTGCGTGTTTATCTGATTACAATGATTTCTTTCTTTCTGGGTGATGTTTTATTTTGTTTTCTCTGTTTTGTTTTGATTTTTTTGGAGGGGTTGTTGCTGTATTGGGTTTCTGTTTGTTTGTTTATTTGTTTGAGAAAGAACCTAAAGTTGGGGGTAGAGAATCTAGAAGGACCTGGGGAAAGCGAAGAATATGATCAAACTATATTTATATTTAAAAAATATTTTTGAATAATAAAATATGTAATTTTAAAAACTGTAGACATAAAAAATAGCCAAGGGGAACCTAAGTTTGCAAAAGATCAAATAAATAGGAAGTGGAAAAGGCAGAATTCAAGCTTAAGCCCACTACGCCAGAAAATATGCTGTTAACCTCTAAAAAACATTCCCGCTTTTCTGCTGCTTTCTTTCCCACCAACTCTAGCAAACTCCCCTCCCTACCAAGTCTCCAAAATTGACTCTCTGTTCTTCTAGCACAGCTTCCTGATCAGATGATATACCTGAGATCCCCTTCTCTGATTGCAACCAGTGCTTCCTGATATCAGAATCCAGACCTGATCTGACACTCAGTGTGGCACTATAAAGATTACCCAACTCCTTTGACTCTTTCTATCCTTCTCTACAAGTTGTTCATTAATTCACTAACTTCACAGGGCCGGTGATGACAAGAATACTGACATCATACACATCAGTATGCCAAGTTTCAACATTTAATTATCATAATAATAAAATGTTCAGAATCATCAAAAAAGTGTAGAAGATAAGCTGTCTGAGAATGAAAATGCTGGAAAGCATAACTACTTTCTTCCAGAGCAATATTATCAACTTTAGAAAGGTCATATTTTGAAGACAAATGAAGAAAATTCTTTCCCATCCCATGGAGGTACAATGTTTTTATTACCTAGACAATAATTTAGAAGCATGAACACCAAAACCAAAAAATTTTCCATCAAACTGTTTCAAGGTGTTCTATTACCTTCTATTCACTGAGATCCTTCAAAAGTTCTCCAAATGTTTGTATATTACAAATATTTCTTTTTATAACTTACACACTCCTATTTTTAATGTGCAATAAATGGTATGAAATATTTGTTCCTTTAATGTTGCTTTAACTATTAATATCTAATGGGCACAAGCAGAATGTGAGGTGACTTTCTTCCAGACTAACCCTGAGATATGATATTATTTCCATCTGAGGGAAAAAGCAGCAAATCACTCCTGGGTAGATGGGAAAAAAATGTGAGTGTTCAATTTAATCAACAAAAATAATACCTTCATCATAACTGAAATGTAGAAAATTTTAAATTCAGGCTTTATCTCACACATAAAGGGTTCTATGAAATTCTAAGAGTCACCCACGAAGCTAGGACTGCTTAGAGATAGGCCACATGTCAAACCACTATTTCAGCAAAGAGCTAGACCTAGGAGCCATAGTTGTTACAACTATTTCAAGACTACTTTTCAAAGAAAGTCCCGTTCTGGGGCTGGAGAACTGGCTGCTCTTCCAGACAACCTGGGTTTGATTCCCAGCACCCACACTGGGCACCTCATAAACACCTGCAATTCCGGTTCTAGGGGATACAACACCCTCTTCCAGTTTCTGTGGCACCAGGAAAACATGGGATGCACTGAAATACATGCAGACAAAACACCCATAAACATAAAATACATTTTTTTAAGTTCAGTGAATTGTGAAAGCAATGTTTTTCTGTGAAGAAGGAAAAAAAAATGTCATCAGAACTATTTATGGGATAGGAAATAGCAGTAGCGGTGATTAGAAAGGGTTGTAATAAAAATATGTATCTCAAAACACTGGGACAAAAAAGAATTATTACTATTCCTCATCAGTAACTCACTGCCAATATACAGTCCAATGCATAATAAATTATAGAGTCATGCATATATGCACTTAATTTGCCAAAACAGTCATAAAGTTTAATGAAGTTAACACTCAGCAGGCAGATTTATGTCTATCCATCTAATATAAATGATGAAAATAAAAAAAAATATTTAACAACAAACATGATGCATTCACCATTAGAACATGTCCACTAATTGTAAAATATTCAATTTGGTGAATTATTTGCATTTGCTTTACGATGTCTACTCAGCTTTCTGACACTTCCTGTATTTGGGATCTGCATTAAATCTTGAAATAAGCCTGGCAAACTCAGGCTCATATATAGCCAAGGAATTAATCAAAAGTTGGTACTTTCTGGCACCACAAGATTTAATCGCTTGGACTTGGGTTCATAGACATAAGGCCAGTAAAACATGCCAAAAATAAACACACACACACACACACACACACACACACACACACACACACACGCACACACACAATAAATTTAGCACTTACTGCCTTGAGGTCTTCATTAACATGAGTATCATTCATTATGAACTCTGGATAGCCAACTTTTGCCAAAACAGCTCTTGCCTATAAAAAGAAAAATGGGAAATATGATGTCAGAGTTTTCTCACTTAAACCATTAATAATCACTGGATATTGGGCTTTAGTCTTCATCTGTAAACTCCATTGACTGGATATCTTCTATATACAAGCCACTGTAAAAGAAAAATACTTCCTGTCCTCAGTGTGCTACAAATATAGTGAATGTAGCAAATAACTTTTATAAGCATAAAGATTTTAATGGAAATGGAGAGCATTGTTATTAAAATCTGTAAGAAAGACCTTCATCTCACCGGGAAAATACAAGTCTGAGAGAATAGTCACCATTTCAAAAATACAGAGCAGAGGGGAAGAATCTGGGAATGGAAACAATGAACAGACAATAACAGACTGCAAGCATACCTGATAAATATGAATGTCTGAAATAACATTTTAAAAATCTAAATGATTAAATAGCAAAAAAGAAGTTTTTTAAAGAATCCAAAAATGTGTTTTTCATACATACTTGAGCAGCAGGTCTGTAAAAGGGAATATTTTAACATCACTAATCATTGGAGAAATGTAAATTAAAACCACAAGATATTTTATCTGCCCTGTGGTAAGCTGGCTATTATAAAGAAGAGTTGGTGGGGATCTGGAAAGCTAAAGAACCTTCACACCATTGATGTAGCCACTGTGGAAAATAGACTGCTCAAAAGACTAAAGCCAGCAGTTCCTCTGATGGGTCGAGCCATATATAATTGGTACCCAAAGAAAATGAAATCAGTATATCAAAGAGCCATTTTCCATCCCATGCTCATTGCAGCACTCTGCAGTAGCCAAGAAACAGAAATGACCTACTGATTGATGAATACGGATCAAGTGTAGTATACACAAACACACGTCCACACGAGATAATATTCAGGCACAAAGGGGTTATAAAATCAGAGATCATTGTGGAAGCCGAAATAAATTGCAGAAAGAGAAGCCCTGCTGAAAGATTTAAAGCAGTGGTGAAGCAGACCTGTGAAATGACCTGAGCCCTGATGCAAAGCTCAGAAGCTCGTGTTTGTAGACAAACTCCAAGTCCACACGGATCCACATGGTCAGATGAGTGTATATGTTTTTAATGCTTTCACCACAAAAAAAGTGATAAATGTAAGGTAATAAATATGCTGATTGATTTCAATTAGGCATTCTACAATGCATACCTTTGGCCAAACATCCTGGTGTGATTCATGAATATGTAAAAAGTTATCCCACAATTTAAATAAATTAGGAAGCTCGTGGATTATTCATGGAAGTTCTGTACTGCCACGCGAACAAGTATTTTTTGTTGTTGTTATTCAGATAAGTGAGGGTTAACTATTTCCAAGAGGAGTGAAAAGAGATGAGTCATGCATCAGGATGATTATCCATGCAGCTCTGTAAGTGATATCCAAAACACCAGAAAGATCAGAGGCAGGGGGTCCAGAATAATTTAAAATGCATCACATCATAGTCATCCACTTGATAGACAGAAGTACTAATGATTATCTTCTTTGTTTTGCAGCATGCAAGGAATATATAAAGGAAAAATCAGAGAGAGTAGCAGTCTAGAGCAATGACAAGCAAACTGGCTCCAGGACCAATTTCAGCCCTCCTCTTCTACCTGCTTTCGTAAATAAAATTATGCTGGAACACAGACACACTCATTCATTTACCTATTATATATACCTGCCTCTGTGATACAACTTCTGAGCTGAGTGGTTGAACAAAAACTCTGGAACTCACGAAGTCTCAAATATTTCATCTGGACCTATGGAAGAAAGTTTCCTAGCCTTTGTTCTAGAGAAACTTTGCAGCTTCCCTCTGAAATCTTCTCTTCCCATGTCCCCAGATTCAGGGTTGCACAAAACAAAATAGTAAAATAAAATAAAAGCAGCCCAATGGTGTTGCAAGTACATTGTCTGGGCTCTACCCACATTCTCCGGGATGACTTTCATCACTTTGGATAGATAGCCCTCCCCAGATTCTTTTATTTATTTCTATATTATTTGTTTTTAATTGAAACAGAATTATATCATTCCCCCCCAGGCCCTCCCTGCAGCCCTCCCTTGAACTCCTCCTTTCCTTTCATGCCTCCCACATTCTCAAGTTGATAACCTACACACACACACACACACACACACATCCAGATGAAGACATTTTTGGTGGTGGTGTATATGTGGTTTAAGCAGTAAACAGGTTTATTACTTGGAGAAGCTAATTCTCCTTCTCCCAGCAGTCATTAGTTATCTGTAAATATTTGTCTAATGGTGGAATCCTGCAAATATTTTTTCCCTTCCACATTGATATTACCATTGTTCTGGACTTGTTTCTGCAGCCAGTGCTAGAGTCTTGTCTTTTCTACTTGACAGCACAAGAGACTTTGAAGGCCTACATATAACCACAACTTGCTCTGCATTGTTGATCTAACTTCTGTCATTCTGACCTCTCCCTCCATACAAGCAACTCTTAGCCATTGACAGTAGTAGGATCATGAAAACCCATCACCTTCACTTCAATTCAGGACCAGCTCAGGAGTATAATTTACACTAGCAAAGTTCCTCCCAGGATCAGACTACTTTGGAAACATCTTCTGAGATTGAATCCTTCCCTTAGATCATCCCTGTCTCAGTCTAGTTTCTCCCATTCCCCTGAAGCTTTCATTTGTAAGTATTTGCTAAATAAATCACTTGCACATGAGTCCGTATTTCCAGGTCTGCCTTCAGATGAACCAAGAAAAGACCCAGGCAGCCCCAACCCCATTGGTGGTGTTACAGCAAAGCCTCAATGCAAAACCAGTGACTGGTCTCCAACACTGTTCTCAAGGATGACATTTCTTTTATAATATCTTCTAAATCACCCCACTCAAGGAATAAAGAGAGTAAGATAGGACCTCTCCAGTGTTTTCTTTGAGATAATATAAATATTAAATACCATCAGAAACTTCCAACCCAAGATTTAGGATTTTACAAGTGCTGCAGGACACAGACCTAATAGGTTTTGCTGTTCCAGGGACTCACAAATAATACAGATCAAATTCTGCCTTCAAAGCTCATGAGCTAAACTAAAAGCTTGATATGATAACAGGATGTTATAGCTCTCCCAAGACCACAAAACAATATGTCATGTGCCTGTAGGTTACCTCTTTCTGAAAAAGTGCTTGCTTTCCTAGTTGTTGTTAATTCCTCAGTATAGTGTAATTTCTCAGTGTAGTGACTCATCATAAGTCATATGCATCATTTTAGCAAATAAAGGCTTGTACATAGTTTTCTCCAGCACACATACCCAAAAATGTACAAGCCAAGCTGAGTCATGCACAGTTGTTTTCTGAACACTAGCCTTTTCAAAGCATACCAGTGAATTATGCATTCTTTCTCAAACCTCATGATCTGGGACCTCACTGCACTACAAAGTTTCAGAGAATACATTAACTCCTGTGCTGCATGTTTGTAGTACTGAATCCTTATTTATTTACATCACTACAACTTGAAGGGAGTCAGAAAATAGAGAGAATCAGATTTTTCTACCAAAGATACAGAAATAAAATGAGGTAGTGATTCTAATAGCACACTGCTAACAGTCCAGTAAAACATTCTTTTGCTCTAAATGTATATGGGTACTTATATTCTGACTCAAATTCTCTTTTTTTACCCAAGTTTGTTGTGGATTCCACACCATTCCAGCCCAGCCCATTTTACATTTTTTTTCCCAAGAAGCTTCAGAACCACATTGCTCAAGACTCTAGATCATGACTCTAGATCAGACTGTCAAGAAGAAATACTATAGGGCCTTGGAAGGGAGAAGAGATGGAGATGTCATTTACTCACTGTAGCAGCAATAGTGAGGCCTATGGGCATCTGCAGACAATAGATAAAACACTTTCCCATCCAATTCCAAGCATTCTCCTGGGAAGAACCCTTTGGTGTACAGGCAGCAGTGACCACTGGCAGCCTTGGCCTTTACTTTGTAGCCTTGAAATGCTTATGTAACCCTTCTATATAACCCCTTAAACATTTTCCTGCTTGATACAGTTAGAAATGTGTCCACTCTCCTGGGTACAGACTAAGGCAAATAGTGACACATCACTTTCCAACATATTTACAATAAGAAAAATGATCCACCAATAGTTGGTTTGTTGAAGGGCAAGGTATAAGTAAGAACTGTTTGAAATCAAGTATCCCACTGGTTAAGACAAGAGGGAAAAGCAAGTCACCACACAAATACTGAGGAAATAATAGGATGAATATTTAACAGATGGCATATGAGATCCAGCGAAATACATTTTCCAGGCTATTTGAAAAGAGGCTGATAAAAAAAAAAAAGAAGAAGAAGAACCTAAGGGTTTGCTATAACTAGTTATTTCCATCCATTATTTTGTGCACACATCTGGAGAGAAGCTGCATTTGACAGCTGGTCATCCCTCCCCTGTGGAAGAGAAATAGGCAGATGATGATCTTTATTACATCTGTGTATATAACTAAGTATTTCTCTTTCAAAGTGAAAATGGCCTAGAGGCTCATATATATTGATCCATTCTACCATCATTCTCTTATGGTACACCCAGTCCTACTCAGGATGACAGTAGACTGAACAAAATATTAATCCACAGATCACTTAACAATTGGATTTGAGTATAGGATAAGATTTAGGTCAATGGCATATAAATTAAACTGCTTTGTGCATTTCTGGCTGGGGCATGCTTCTGGCCTTTAGTCCAGGGCTTCTCAACTTCAGCAGTATTGACACTGAGGCCAAATAACACTTGTGAGGGTTTGTCCTGTAAGTTCCTTGATATTTAGCAGCACCATTGTCTTGAGCAAACTAAACGCCAGTTGCAATCCCCACATAAGCTGTGACAACCAGAACTGTAGAGATGTCAGATACCCATGGGAGAGGTGAAAAAGCACCAACAGTTAAGAATCTCTGGAGTGCTAAAGCAATGCCAGTGGTAGAGAAGCTAGCTTTCAAGTACAAGGCAACAAACAAGATGAAGAAAGCTACGTGTCCAACATGGTAACATGAAAAGATGATAGCCTATACAACCGAGGAGGCAGTCCCGTCTGTGTGCAGCAAGCACCCAGGCGTGACTTATCCCCTGTGCCAATACACTGTGACATCCGTGTACTACCATAGTGAACATACGGATACTGTGGTTTTTACAAAGATAATGTATGGAGACACAGAGAAGATAAGCACACAGCTCTTGTCTAAAACAGAACAGTAGCTGCTACCTCGTCTACCTTTCTAACAACTGATCCACTCCTTATTCCCACTCTAAATGACGAGAACGCTGCATAAAGGGAAGTTGAAGAAGGTGTCCACACATCACAGTCAGTGGTTACTAGTTACTTTCCGTGATACTGTAATCAAACGCCTGATAAGAGCATCCTTGAGGAGGAAGGCTCCCTCTGGCTAACGGTGTAAGAATGAATCAGTGAGTCATTGGACTCACTGATTTAAAAGGGGGGAGGGACACAAAATTAGGTAGGCCATGAGCTTGGGGGTTGGAAAGGAGGTGGACGTGGAGGGTGTGGATATGATCAAAATATGAAAATCTCCAAGAATAAATTCAAAATGTTATAAAAAAAAAAAAGAAAAGATGATAGCATTTGGCAGCTAATCCATTAATTGTCAATGGGGCTTCAAAAATGTATGATAAAATACGTGACTAATACCAATGCAATATTATGCTTGAAAATTGCTACATTTTACTTGCCTGAAAGTGCTATATTGGATGTCTTCCCTCCCCGCCCCCCCCTCCACAACACAAAGAAAATAAACTATTTGAAGTATTACATGGCATGTTTTCCATTATCAGTAGTGGAATGTAATCCCTACACACTTCGCCTTGTATCAGGTATAGTTTGAGAAAGAGGAAAATAGCCCCTCCCTTGAGGTGCTGTCTGTAAGAGGTCAGTAATAGTATTATATGTAAGACTGATTTTCAATTCTTTGGTTTCCAAAAAACATAGTGAGTAAAATGCTCATATATGTTAGTTGTAGACTACACAAAGAACATGGAAACATGACTTCTTCCAAGGATTCAGCATCATTAAGGGGAGTGTAAAATACCCCTGAACCAAATACCTGGAACCCCCTGTAAAACAATTTCACTCTTTTTAGTCATAGGTTTCATACTTGTGGTAACAGAGAAAATAATGAGAGACAATGTGAAGAGAAATGAGAGAAAATGAAAAGAAAAACTGTGGCCTGTGAGTGAAGATATACACTTCAAAGTTTCCTGAACCATGGCAGATGATTTCCCTAGCAAAGTCAAAGTCTGCGCATTTGCCAGAAGAAACCAGGCTTTCCCTCTGGGGGGGGGGTGCAGCCTTACCAGGCCACAGTACAGGACAATACAGCCACTTTTGATGTGAACTGACAGACTAAGAACAGAAAGGAGAGGAGAACCTCCCCTATTAGTGGACTTGGGGAGTGGCATGCAAGCAGAGGGAGGAGGGAGGGTGGGATTGGGATGGGAGGAGGGAGGGGCTTATAGGGGGATGCAGAATGAATAAAGTGTAATTGATGAAAAAAAAAATAAAGAAAAGAAAATAGAAAAAAAAAAAAAAAGAAACCAGGCTTTTCAATCCTGCCTCCAAGCCAGAAGATTCTTTTAAGGGTTACTACTTGCATACCTCTGAAAAAGAGAGATAAGACATACTATAAAATCTAACTCTAAGAAAAATAAAGTTTTCTATGCCCAGAAAAGCAAATGTCCCAGCTTTTCTCTCATTTGTGTATCGTATATTTTATACAGACACACAAGCTTCTGTATGTGTGTGACATAAAAGTAGAAATAAAAATGTCTAAGGGAAAGAAGGTAACTACTAGGATAGAGGAGATAAAGAGCCATGTGATGAGCATGGCCAAAGCATGGTTGTGTTAAAATGTCCTTATGAAATCCAGTACCAGCCACAGTGAATTTACACCAAGTAAAAATTAAGGTTGTAATTAGGATTCACCATTGTGGCTCAGACACTCTCACTCTTTCTCTTTCCAATTTCTCCCAATAACTGCAAGGCCCTGCGTATTCATACCACTTGTTCCCCTAGCATACCCATATTAGCCTTTCTTTAACAATATACTATGCTCCAGAGTCATCTCACCCTTCCCTCTTCATCCATCAAAACTATTATTCCTTCAAAATACTAACCTATTAGCTATTACTGGGGCCTCAAAGCAATTTATAATAAAATGTGAGTGACTAAAAGCAATCTAACACATTCACCCTGAGAAGCAGCTATATTTAAGAGTAGTTTATTAGGCAAATGAACGAATCCAATCTTTTTAATTAAATTTTTATCTTTTATATTAATTACAGTTTATTCACTTTGTATCCTAGCTATAGCCCCCTCCCACCTCCCCTCCCAATTCCACCCTCCTTCCCTCTTTTCGTCCTATGCCCCTTTCCAAGTCCACAGATAGGGGAGGTCCTCCTCCCCTTCCATCTGACCCTAGCTTAGCCAGTCTCATCAGAACTGGCTGTATTGTCCTTCTCTGTGGCCTGATAAGGCTGCTCCCCCATCAGAGGGAGGTGATCAAAGAGCAGGCCCATGAGTTCATGTCAGAGACAGTCCCTGTTCCCATTACTAGGGAACCCACTTGGACACTGAGCTGCCATAGGCTACATCTATGCAGGGGTTCTAGGTTATCTCTATGCATGGTCCTTGGTTGGAGTATCAGTCTCAGAAAAGACCCCTGGGCCCAGATATTTTGGTTCTGTGGGTGAATCCAATCTTAAGGGAGGGTTTGTTAGTGGAGAGAACTTTCTTGCTGTTAAGAATCAAATTAAAACCACAGCCTATTAAACTTAATTACCATGATGTTCCAAAACAGAATGCAGTGTCAAGCACAGAGCAAGTGACCAATGTTCAATAAATACTGGTTCATATTATGAGTAATTTAGCTAAGAAATTCACTTTAAAAAAAAAACCATGTCATCAACAGTATCAGAAAGTATAAAATGTTCTAATTTATATTTAACCTTTAAATAGGAAAGATCTAACATTTGATCAAGAACACCATTTAATGCTACTCACATCAAGACATATTTCTATATCAACTAATTTTACCACAGTTGAAAAACATTGAGAAGCTTTGTGAGAGACTAAAGAGCCTCAGGAAATGAAGTGAAACATTAATCCATTGCAATTCATTCCTGATGAACAAAACCATAATTTTCACATACGGTCATCTTACCACATGGTTGACTTGACTTTTCATGATGTCCATTACGTGCACTCAACTGGTATCCAAAATATTAATGGTAAATACCAGAAATGAGAAATTCCTAAGTTTTAGATCACATATTGTCCTGAGTATATCAAAGCTGACACACATTGTCACACCAGGGATATAAACCATCACTTTGCCCACTCTTTGTTCCTTACACTGGTGTTAGGTTAATTTATCACAGTGATGAGTGTTACTAACAGTGTGGTGTGTGTGTGTGTGTGTGTGTGTGTGTGTGTGTGTGTTTGTCTTTGTGCGTTCCTTGCACTAAAACCTTAGGGATACAGGTTTAAAAATTACAAGTACTTTCTGTGAAGACAAGGAGTTCATAAAGGAAAGATTATTTCTCTAAGGCGGAGACAATACCTATCACAAATGAACTCAGAAAAATGTAATACATGACATGATTTAAAACTCTCAAGTCACCCCTGCCTTTCCAGAAGTTTCTGCAAGGTACACTACAACTTGATAATGCTGGAGGGAAGAACATAACCAAATATAATCCTTCTCTTTCTGGCTAAGAGCTCTGCAATAGAATATAATTTTGAAATACATGACCAAACTGATTTAAAGACTGGTCAGATTGACTGCCTTACTCCTGAATTTGTAAAGCTACTTAGTATTAAGCTGATCTAGAGAAAGCAAGATGACAAGCTCATTTGTTCTAATCCCTACAGACCTGGCTATGGAGGAAAGTCACATACATTCTCAAATGTCTTGCATGTCTCACATCAAATGGATCGCTTTAATCACTTAATTAAACAGCTTTGTGTCTAGTCTACATGGTTAAGTTTCTTCACCTATTTTTTTTTTCTTTTCTATTAATTTAACTAACATAAGAAAAATGGAACAACTACTTGATGGCCTTTTATAAACAATTTCTAAAGCAACTTTCTTAAGCTTGCAAAGGCTTTGAAAGCTTCAGTCAGGCTTAACCAAGCCAAGACCTCATTTTCTCTGATGAGTTCCATAATAACTATTAAACATCAATCAAAATTCTGAACTGTAAACACGGAAGTTTAGGAAACTATGCAAGTATTACACTATCCTTCAAAACAAAGAGTTTCTACAGTGCCAGACAGATGATTGGCTCAAACACCTATCTTGGCTGGAAATCTTACCCTGCAAACTTAATGGTATTGGTGAAATTGGCCTTCAGAACAGCTTTTAATATCCTTTGGGGCTATCAGAGTTCCACAAATAATAACAATGCAGTAATCTAAAAAAATCACATTTTGTCCTCTTGATAAGAATGGCATTGATTTATTATGAGTTTTCAAAGCTGTAATTCTCAGAACTGCTTTTGGGTGTGGTTTACAAGCGAATGCATCATGCTAGGGTGGAGGAGAACTAAACAGCAACCATGCATCAGGTCCAGGTGCCTTTTCAATTGCTAGCCACAGTTCTGGGTCTGTATGAACTAGAGGACGGGATCAGTCGGACTGCAGGTTATTCACCCTTAACCCTGCGTGGGCAATGCCCCGTATAGTAGCTACCCACTGTCCACCACTTTCTAATATGGATAATGTTCTAGGGAGGTAAGTTCCAAACTGCAGACAAGAACCAAGACTAAAAAGACGAACTCCACTTTATCTTGGTAGTAAGTAGTTTTTCCAACCTGAAAAACAAAGGAAAACTAAAACAAACTACTCAGGCACAAATAAATCAGAATTGGGCCAAACTGCCACTCCATACTTCCTTGGTGTCTCCATGATCTTCTGGTGATATGTTAGCTCTGCACCCTAACAATCTTAAAGACATTTGGGTTTTCTGAGTGAACAGTTGTATAATAAAAACGGAAGTCAGAACCCAAATCAGCCCAGTATTAATGCACAAAGGGGCACATATCTTCTTCTGCTGAAGGTTTGGGGCAATATTACTTTAAAGAGAGAGACAACACTCATTCATTTCCTTTAGAAATGAACAAAACAGCAGTCACAAAATATAGCTTTTGAATCCATGTTTTTTTTTTTCATTAAAATAAATTAAAAAAATTCATTCATGGAAGTTTTGTAACTAGACCCGATGTAATACCTGTGCAAGTGAATATCCTACATCTCTGTGAGGACAAACCTCTCTTGTCCAGACAGAGCCAAAATAGTATGAGCCAGGGACCAAGAAAATCCTGTATCATGGTTAGGTTTTACAGAAGCCAAAGTCAATTATGTTTTCCTCTGTCTCTCCTACAGAGGCTCTACATCAAAGGTCATCAAACTAGACTCTGCAGACTCAAAGCAGCCTAGCACTTGGTTTTGTAAAGACAGGGTTTTTGTTAGACTGTGCTACTGTGGAAAGGGATTATTTGGAGCTGAAGGCATCTAAGAATCAGGGGAATCAGTAAGAAGCTTTCAGTGTTCTCCTTATCTCCCTAAAAGCAGAGTTTTCCAAAACAATTCAGCTGTCACAAATCCCCCTCCCTTTATGAAAGGCAGCTTCCTGTCGCTACAGAGAAGGGAGATTCCCCGTCTTCTGACATGAAAAGCTGATGCCAGAATGACAGCATGCAAGAGAACTTCAGTAAACCTTACCTTCCACTAGGTTCTCCCATATATTTCTTAATCTTCCATTTGTTAATGCACTCTTATTCTTTTGTGTATGTGTGCATATGTATACAAACACACATATAACACACACACAGTTTGGGGAGGTGACAATTCAGCCCAGGACCTTTTACTAATAGGCAAATGTTATACAACTGACCTATACTTTTAGCCCTTACTTTCTCATTCTTAGCATAGTATGAGAGCTCCAAATTCTAATCATTATTCTGGACCACACTCCCTGGCAGTTATCTTGCTTATCCATATTATAATCAGTATTATAGTCAGTAAAATTCACAGACACTCCCACCACCACCAAATGCTAAACCAAAGGAGGTAGAGGAAGAAAAGTTTTTCTCCCTGGCAACAGCCCACTCTTCTACATATGGCCTACAGCCACTTGCAAGCTACAAAAGTAAGTTGAGTAGGTGTTACAGAGACCATATGGTCTACACAAGCGTCAAACATTTACTATTTGGCTCTTTACAGAAAAAGTTTTACTAACCCTCTTCCACACAAAAGGTTACTAAAATTTCAAAACTTAGTAGTAAAGATAGCAATATAATATGTGATTTTTTTTCAGAGCTTCCAGGTAATTTGATAATTTCAGTAATTATATAATTTACTACAATAACTATTCATGCTTTGCTGAGGCAAATATCTGAGCCTTAAGGCAGAGACATACACAAACATTAAGCAAAAATGGAAATATATGTCATAGAAAAACACCCATGTGCTTTGGGGAAAAAAAGAAAAAATAAACTACTAATAACAAGCATTTTCAAATGTCAAGATCCAAAGAGCTTCGAAATGCACCTGCAAGAAAGACACACATGGTATATACTCACTTGTAAGTGAATATAAGAGATATAATATAGAATGAACATACTAAAATCTGTACACCTAAAGAAGCTAAGCAAGAAGGAGGACCTGGGTAAGATGATCAATCCTCACTCAGAAAGCAAATGGGATGGTCATCAGAAGAGGGAGAAAACAAGGAACAAGACAGGAGCTTACCCCAGAGGGCCTCTGAAAGACTAAAAAGCAGGGTATCAAAGCACATGCTGAGACTTAGAGCCAAATTTTGGGGAGAGTGCAGGGAATCTTATGAAAGAAGGGGGGATAGAAAGACCTGGGGGGAATCCACAAGGAGAGGAACAGAACCAAAAAAAAAAAAAATCGGAGCACTGGGAGTCTTTTCTGAGACTGATACTCCAACCAAGTACCATGCATGGAGATAACCTAGAACCTCTGCACAGATGTAGCCGATGGCAGCTCACTCTCCAAGTGGGTTCCCTAGTAAGGGGAACACAGACTGTCTCTGACATGAACTCAGTGGCTGGCTCTTTGATTACCCCTCCCTAAGGGGGGAGCAGCCTTACCAGGACACAGAGGGAGACAATGCATCCAGTCCTGATGAGACCTGATAGGCTAGGGTCAGATGAAATGGGAGGAGGACCTCCACTATCAGTGGACTTGGGGAGGGGCATGGGAGGAGATGAGGGAGGGTAGGATTAGGAGGGGACAAGGAAGGGGGCTCTTGATGGGATACAAAGTGAATAAACTGTAATTAGTTAAAAATAAATTAATTAAAAATAATAATAAAAAGAAATGTACCTGCAATACCAAGGCCCTAACACTGAACACAGCTCCAAGAAATTTAATCAGTTACTTAGTCCTCCTACAATCATTAAATTATCTATTTAAATCGGAGGTAAGTTGGAGATTAACTTAAATAAACACATCCCCTTCTCTCATTAGCAGTCCAATGAAATGAAAATTGCCTCCATTCTTTCTGTTACAGTTTAGCTCTGAGAGGAGCAATGCTTTACTGTCTGAAAATTTTCTGAGGCCACCTCGATATCTCAGTGGGTAAAGGCAAAGGCACTTCACTTGTCATTCAGGTATTATGACCTGAGTTAAATCCCTAGAACTGACAGTAAGAGGAAACCAACTCCTGAACATTGTCCTCTGTGACATAGCACATGCAGGCATGCATATACACTAAATAAATAAATAAATAAATAAATAAATAAATATTGTAAAGACCTTAAACATTCTTCCTGATTAGGTAGGGGGAAAGCAAATGAAACAATTTGGGTGAATTATTAAATTAGACAAGTGTAATTTGCTTTGTTTTTGCACAGCTCTGCTCCTCATACTCAGGAAATTGAGGGCAGAAGGATCTCAATTTTGAGATTAGTCCCTGCAGCAAGAGCCTGTCTCAAAACATACATGCAAATAGGATAAGTAGGAAATACCACACAGTTTTTTTAATTGCTTTTCAGCAAATAATAAAATTACAATATTTCCTCTGTTCCTTTTCTTCCTTCCAAACTCTCCCATGTACCCCACCTTATCCTTTTTTCAAATTTATGGTCTCTCTCTTTCTTGCTCTCCCTTTCTCTCTCTCTTTCTCTTATGCTTTCTGTGTATGTGTGCTGTATGTATGTGCATGTGTGTATACTATAACATATACTTTTAAATATATTTAGAACCTTTTAAAAATAAAGGGATGAGTTGGTTTTCTTTAATGATGTGAGCCTTGAGAGACTGACCACACACCAGGGCAGGCCCAAAACCCAACTATCTAGGCAACACAAACTGGATGCGATGGGAAAAGAAAAAGAAGGAAAAGGAGGAAAAGCAATTTAGAAATTGGACGTATGACAGGAGTCTACCGCAGAAGGCATCTGAAAAGACCCCACCAAGCAGCATTTCAAAACAGATACTAAGACTCATAACCAAACCTTCGGTAGAAGGGGAGTTAGTATGACGGGGAAAGGATAGGAACCCCACAAGGACCAAATATATCTGGGCACAGGGTTTTTTTCTGAAACTGTTTCTCCAACCAAGGACCATGTATGGATATAACCTAGAACCTTTAGTCGGATGAAGCTCGTGGTAGCTCAATAACCAATTGGCTTCTCATAGTAAGGGGAACAGGGACTATCTCTGACAGGAACTCAATGGCAGGCTCCTTGACTCCCCACCCCCCAAGGGAGGAGCAGTTCTGCTAGGCCACAGAGGAGGACTTTGCAGCCAGCCCTGAAGATACCTGATAAAACAGGATCAGATGAAAGGGGAGGAGGTCCTCCCCAATCCGTGGACTTGGAAAGGGGCAGGGAGAAACTGAGGGAAGGAGAGAGGGTGGGATTGGGAGGGAATAAGGGAGTGGGATTCAGCTGGGATACAGAGTTAATAAAATGTAACTAATAATAATAAACAATAAAAAAGATAAAAAAAAGAAATTGGGTGAGTGAGGATGGGAAGATGGAAAGAGTGATAAGAGAGCAGTTGGAAGAATAAAGATGTTCAAAATTCATTGTATGAAATTCCCAAAGAATTAATAAACTATTGCAAAAATACCATTTAAGAATTAATAAGAGGAACCATATAAAAGATTTAAGCTTTATAATATTGACTGGGACTGGTTTTAGAGTTTGGAGTGTGTGTCACCCTGGTACCATTCAGTGTACCTGGGTAAAAATGTCTATTCTGGTGTCACTGGTGGTTTTCCTGTGCAAAGCTTTTGTCTGTAATGTTACAAAAGTCCTTCACTCCTTACTAATCTGAAATACTGAAAATTTGTATTATTCACAATTCTTGTGACATCTTTTTTTCATTTGAATTACTTCAGTGTTGTAAATTAATATCTGTAGGTCTAGACTCGGAAATAAATCACTGCCTTCACCA
Source organism: Meriones unguiculatus (assembly GCF_030254825.1). NCBI lineage: Eukaryota > Metazoa > Chordata > Mammalia > Rodentia > Muridae > Meriones > Meriones unguiculatus. The sequence continues at coordinate 143,520,914 of NC_083369.1, read as the reverse complement.
ATATAAACAAACAAACAAAGGGATAGCATCAAGTCAATACCCATATATTACTTTTTTCACAGTGGCACATTCTACAGGGTTTCTGAAAGGTTGGTCTTTGGAACAGCAGTATTAACATAATTTGAGAGTTTCCTAAAAATACCAATTCAGAAAAGCATACTAGAAGTAGTAAGTCAAAACATCCCAGAAATTTACATTGTAACGAATGCACAGTATTTCTGAATCTTGACACTTGTGCCATTTCTGGATGTTTGTAAGGAACATTGTGTTTATTGAATGATCTTTAGCAAAATTATCTCCATGCATTACCAAAGTCCTCTAGAGCTATAATATCTCTCAGGATTCAAAAAGGAAATGTTAGTATATAGCCAAGCTGCCTGCTCTAAACTCCAATATGTGCCATGGCTTTGGGGTTGTTGCTCCGGAACCCTGACAATGCATTATCCATTAATAAGAAGGAGACTCATCTGATCCTTCAGTTTTCTGGAGGGAATTCCCTACTAATCACCACTATTATGCTATTCTGAGTACTTTATGGAAACAATGCTACCATATTTCCTCCCACCAGTTTTTTTGGTTTTTTTTTTTTTTTTTTTTTTTTTTTTTTTTAATACTTCAGGCATTTGAGAGTCAACCCTCTGGACAATACTACTTAAACCCTAGAATGATAAATGTCAAAGAATCAACAATCAAAAACCCAGTTTACAAATAGATGTTTCAACTAAAAAAATCTAACAAGCTTTCTTTACATAACTGGCAAAACCAATTTTTAGGTTTTTTGTTTTGTTTTGTTTTGTTTTTCGGGCATCTAAAAAAGCCACACTAATACAATTGCATGAAAATTATCATGCAATCTAATTTGGAAGCTAAAATCAGTCATAGCAGGGTAATATTCCATTTAATTATAAAGATTAATTCAACCTTCATTTATTTGTGCTTGTGTTTGGTCTTTCCATTTTTCACAGAACACCCAAGATTCCAATGCCATCTGGTAGAATTGCTGCATGATGTCTGTAGCATCGATTAGAGTTGCAGATTTCATCTCCAAGTAAAATTGATGAACAACAAACTTAGGAAAACATCTTTGTTTGTAGCATGGCATTATAAGCATTGTTATATCTTTGTTGTGTTATGTTATCTGTTGTTATAGAAAAAAAACTTACAGGATGAAAAATTAAAAGTTTCTTTTGCTTAAAAAATTAATAAACAAAGGGAAAATGAAAAAGGAGGCATGGGGGCAACAAGATTTTAGTTTTAAAACCAAGATATTCCACCAATCTGATGTGACTATATTCCTCTCACTCCTTTTCCTCTCTGTACAAATTATCCACAAGCCTTCCTAGCTTTTTTGAAACAGACAAGGATTCAAGCAATATTGTGAGTAATAGTGAGAATTGTATGAATTATAAATTATGTCCACTGTGGTTTTCAAAACATATTTTATGCCTTCCTTAAAGGTTAGCCACATGTAAGACTGACTACTTTTTTTTTTTTTATTTCATTCAGTTCAATACTTATCTCTTGCTAATTGACAACTTAAGACAAAGTAAGCCTTGCAACCTAGGAAATATTTTATTTGTTTTTATTGAGTAACAATTGGTACAGAGTACACAAATATGAAGGGAACAAATCCGATTTTCTCTAACATACATACACAACTGTGTTGGCAGTCTAAAGAACTTCCAGAACCTGTAAGACTTACCTAGGCACCTTTCCAGGCAGTAAAAATAACCACTTCTCTGGCCACTCTCTCTCTCTAGATTAGTTTTTGCTGCTCTCAAATGTACCCAAAGTTCTAGATTCTTTTATGTTTGACTTTGTTCACTAAACAGTAATCCATGGAATTCATTTATGTTAATGTATAGCATGGGAAAAAAACAGTTTAAGTGAGCTATATATTTAAGTTCATGATTGATTGGTCCCATGTGGAGAACGAAAAATAAAATTGAATAGAAAACTGTAAAGGATAGGATAGGGTTCAGTGATAAGGGAAGGGTCTTTTGAAAATGTCATTTGCAAAGAGATCTCAGAGCCCAACAGAAAGCATAGTTGTAACATTGTATTATTTTTTAAATGTTTGTCTATTTGTGTGTGTTTGTGTGTGCGTGCATGCATGCATGCTTATGTGTGTGTATGCACCATGCTTGTGTATGTGTGTTTGTGTATGTGTGTGTGTTTGGATACATACATGCAGGTACCTGAAGAAACCAGAAAAAGATGTCAGATGCTTTGCAGCTGGAGTTACAAGTAGTTGTGAGCCACTCACTGTGTATACTAGGAACTAAATCCATGTCCTCTGGAAGAGCAGCAAGCACTCCTAAACACTGACCATCATCCTAGCCCTAATATTGTTATTTTCGTAATTACAAAGGTAATATTCTTTCCTGTTGACCTGCTATGGTAGTTTGAATGAGATAATCCCCATAAGTTCGTGTTTGACTACTTGATCCCCACTGGTGGAACTGTCTGAGAAAGATTGTGAAGTGTGGCTTTCTTGGAGGAGGTATGTCATGGTGGGAGAGCCTTTGAAGATTCAAAAGACTCCTGGCACTCTCAGTGTAAAAGGCAGGAATAATGTGTGCCTCCTCCTCTCTTTCCACTTTCCCACTTTCAGGTCAACATATGAGTTCTCTCTGTTATTCCTGCCACCATGCCTTTGCTCTGCCATCATGGACTCTAACCCTCTGAAACTGTAAGCCCAATTAAACACTTTCCTTTATAAGTTGCTTTGGTCATGGTGCTTTGTCATAGCAATAGAAAAATAACTCTCACACCTACCATGTCCCAGATAGTGGAAAGTGTCCCTTTATCACTGTATCTAAACCTTACTTACGATCTGCAAGGCATCGGCATATCATCCTCATGTCGCAGCTAATAAGCAAACATGCACAAAGGGGAAAAGCTCATCCAAGTTACACAGAGACCAAAGCATCTTCTCAACCAAATAGATTCAGCCTTAATCTGACTTCAAAGTCCATGTTTTGTTTTCTGATATCCACTATGCTTGAGAAGTAGAGAACAATTTTTCTATTACATAAAGGTTATTAATTTGTATAAATCCAAATTTACTGAATAATATATAAGGCCCAGAAAATCACTGCATCAGTACACCAAGACAAATATTTTCAGCTATAAGACTGAGAAGACACATGAAAATAGAATTTTAAATAAACTTTTTAAATTTTTCATCTTTCCTCCCTAATAATTATGGCATTAAACTTTTGATTCAGGATACAAGTTTATTTTCTTTTAATTCCTGGTAGATTAAGACTTTGACAAGAAAGATATTCAAATCAAGAAAGGCAATAAAGTAACAGAAGAGGAAAGAGGTGAAAAGCAAAAAAACACTTTATTTCCAGTTTGAGATGATTAGAATTATTTGCAGCTAATGTAGCACAATAAACTGAATTTGAGCAGCAGAGGGAATGCGGTCTAGAAACTGGGGTTTAGGGAGAAAAGCCCTGTCAATTTTTCAGCACAGGTCCACTGGCAAATACCACCCTATGAAATGGAGTCTTGCATAGGTAACCTTTGCCCAAGGATTCCTAGCCTTAATGCCCTGTTTCCAAAATGGAATCACGCCTCTCTTTTAGAATCCTAACAATGTCATAAAGACAAATGAGTGTGAGTTCCAGTTTAGAACCAGCAAACCTCAAAACTTTACTGCAACCTAGGCCTGACTCATGTTAACATTAAAATACAGGAACACATGAGCGTCACACCAAATATCTTGGGCCTTACAAGGCCATGAATGAAGCATGGCTCTTCTGACCTTTGCATTCTTGATTCCAGACATTGGTCCCTCTAAACTCTGACATTTTATATGCTTATATGAATACATTATCAGTTGTGTATGGTCACCCACACCTTTAATCATAACATTCAGGAGATAAAGACAGATGTCTGTGAACTCACAGCCCTCTTTGCCTACATAATAAGTTTCAGGACAGCAAGGGATATACAGTGAAACTCCATTTCAAGACAGAAAGAAAAAGAGAGAAAGAGAGAGAAAAAAGAGAGAGACTATATTACAAGCCACATTTCATTTTATACTACCATCCCAACCATATCTAGGATATGACATGGTTCAATGTGTATCACATGAGCCTGGGTATCTGACCCCTCCCCATATCTCTAATAGCCAGGCTACTAGCCTCAGATTCCTCTCCAGACCAAGGAATTGCATCTGGAAATTCCCCCTTGCCTCCATGGTTCAAACCTAGTGATTTATTCTGAGACACTTGTGCATCACATTTCAAAACAAATCTCCAGTTCTGCTTTGGTTCATCTCAGCAAAGGTAGCTGAGTTGGAGAAATCAAAAAGGTCACTTACACTAAAGACAAAATACAAGCTGCAGCCAAGGGACACATGGGCTATTTGTAAACAGCAGCATAAATACCATCCATTCTTTATCATTCAACAAAACTACTGAGTAACCTTTTGAAAATCGCTTCATTCTTACATGATATTCAGACAACACGGAAAGGAAAAGCCAGATTTGGGGTTAAAAATTTGAGACAAGAAGACTCAAGACCAAAGTGACAAGCCATGGCCTGCACAGGCCAAATTCAGGCTGCTGCTTAGTTCTGTAAATCAACTTTACTAACATGCATCCATTTGTCCACATATTTACCTACAGGTATTTTAATGTTACCCAACAGATCTGCAAAGCTGTTACTGAGACTACATTGCTTGCAAAGCTCAAAATATTTGCTTATTGCTTTATTTGTCCAGTGCTGCTGGTCTAAGTCTGAGGTGGCAATGAACTTGTAGAAGCTTTGCTCCTCCTTCTCAGGCATTCTGTGACCTTTCTAAATCTTGACTTCTGGCCTAAGTCCCTTCATTCATTCTTTTGCTATCACGGTGTTTCTCCTTTCATATGTGAGTTTCTGTCAGAAATAGATTTGCTGTCACACCCTCAGTCTGCCTTTACCCAGCTATGCTGGAGTCTAGAAAATGACAACTCAGAAGACGGGTTAAATACAATTTCTCTCTCTTCACCCATTTTCCACTATCTGCCTGCCTGGCCCTTGGGTTATTAATGGAACTGGCATTCTTGTACAACTGGCTGGGCAGGACCAGCAGCCAGATAACAAGGGAGCAGCTGATAGTGGCAGGCACAACCCTAGAGATAGCAGATAAGCAGATGCATCATGGGCTATTAGTTTCATCCTGGGCTAAAGGGAAGGAAGACCGTAAAATCTAAACTCAAAACATTTCTAATGACTCTTTTCCCATGAAATTAAAACCGAAAAACAGTAAAACTGATTCTTTTTAGTGAACCAAACTCAACATGCATTTTTAAATCCTCACATACTCAACTTGAATTTGGACCAATAAAACTTTTACATAATTGATCTCCCTTGCCCATGTGACTAATAAAAGTAATAAAATTCTACACAATTCTGAAAAAGTAGCCCTCTGTTTTGAATCTCTAAAATTATACCTAAGGCAATTGTAGCATTTCTCAGCTCTTTCAAAGTCCTACAACCAACCAGTTCTTCAGTCCAAAATAACCTCCAACATACACTAAAAAGTAAATGTTTTCACAGTACACATTTAAACTGCTGGTATTTGCTTATCTGGTGTTGTTAAAATTCTTAAGTATTTAATAGTCCTTGTTTCATCCTTTTTTATTTTCCTCTTTTTAACTTTTTATTGGTTATTTGTGAATTTCACATCATGTACCCCAATCCCTCTCACCTCCCACTCCCCTCATACCTGCCCTCCACCCTTGCAACCTACCCTTGCAACCTAGAGAAAAAAAGTCATTGTGAAAGCTATAGTGAGTCACAGTGTGTCCAAAAGTATGCCCTTTTGTACACACTTCTTTGCAAGCAAATGTTCATTGCGATGAGTCATTGGTATGACTCCTCTGGCTTCTGCTACTCTATCAATACTGGAACCTCATTGGGGGTCCTCTTAGAAATCTAGCTGTTGCCCTGTGTCATGGGGATCCTGTAGTTTTATATCTATAGAACTGGCCCCTTCATACACTCCAGCAGTTCATTAAGGAGGTAGTTGCTGGGTTGAACCAATTCAAAGCTCTGGATCTAGGCCTAAGAGGTATCTATAATGGTCACCATTCTGACTCTTCCACTCTCATGCCATCAGGGCTGCCTCACCAGCAAGCTCCACTACCAGGGCCAGCTCTACCCTGCTGCCAGGCAAGGTTCAGGGCCTGCTCTCCAGAGTGTTGCATCCAGTGAGAGACACGGCCAGTCTCCCATTCTCCTGACTCAGGGCCCAGCTCTCTTGCCTGCCATAGATTTCAAGGGATGAGGGAGGGGAGGAGGGCATTCTCCCTCTTCCATGCCACAGCCCAGCAGACAAGAGGCAGGGCTGGCTCTCCCCCCCACACCATTGAGGCTGGTTCACCCACAACCCCCACATTCAAGGCCAGCTCTACTGTGCTGCCAAGGTGACCTGCAGAGCCTGAGTGCTGCAGCAGGTAAGGGGCAGGGATAACTCTCCTGCTCTCATCACTCCGTTGGTACCAACTTTCCAACCATCTGCTAGTGATGAAGAGCAAGGTGAGAGGATGGTGTCTCTCCCTCATCCATATTACTACACAGGAGATGGGTGGTGGGGCCAGGTCTCCCATGCTCTTGTTCTTGGGAGATGGCTCAACTGCAACTCCTGGATGCAATGTGCAGGGTCACTCTCCTAAATACTGCAGATGGCTAGGGGCAGGGTCAGCTCTCTTGCTCTTATGCTCCAAGGACCAGCTCTCCCAAGATGTCCGGATAAGGGGTGGTATCTTATCCGGTTCTGCACAGGCCTCAGATATTAACATGTCCCTGGGTAGCAGCCCAGACCAGGGACATTTGCTTGGCCTTTGGTGGCAACCAAAGACCTCTGGTGCTGAAGGGACACAGACCCAGAGAGGGGCCCCAGTGGCAGCACAAGCCAGGACCCCACCATGATCCCAGATTGCATCCCTGGCTACCCACATCAGACTGTTCCTCACTACCCTCAACTCTCCAATTCTGCCTCTCTTCGTTATGCCCATATCCTTCTGTTTCTCTTGCTCTTCCATTTATCCACTGCTTATTTGCTCCTCTTAGTGGAACCTGAGGTCTCTGCGTGTCTGGAATTATCTCAGAAGTGGTCTCAAAGTGCTAAGCCCCACTTGTGCATTATGGCACCAGGCAGGGTCATCTGGGGTATGGTCTCACCCCCATGAAGGCCTTAGTGGAGCATGACGTGGTCATCTTAGGCTAACTCCCTGTCTGGAACCCAAGGAGAAGGTCTGGCAGTCATGTAGGTCTTGCTCATTGCCCAGTCCACCTGAGTGACCCCCATGCAAGGGCCATCTGTCTCAGGATCACTGCAACTTTGGGCCCTCGGTTCCAGGTGGGGTTCTTCTAGTCTCCAGCATGCCCAGGTCCTGGGAGCCATCAGGGACTATACAACATTGGATTCATGGTCGTCCCAGGTTATCTATCTCTCTGAGGCCCCTGGCTCCTGGACTGGTGATCATCTCTGGCTTGCTACTTTTTTCAGGGAACATTAGGTTATTAATTATTCAGATGTTCTTAAGCCAGAACACAGAGTGTAGCATAACCTCTCTCCTCTCTCTCTCTCACCTATTGGCACACATGTGACACAGAAGCCATACCTGCAAACTTCTAGGAGAAGGTCATGTTTCATCTTTTAAAAGTTCCACATATTTCAACACTTCAAATTAGTTCGCTACCATTGTGTTGTTGCTGCTGCTGCTGTTGTCTGCTGTTGATTTCCTTGTGCTGGGGATGAAACCCAAAGTCTTATACAGGTTGAATAGGTACTTACTAATGAGACATGCCGGAAGGCTGACACTAGCATTCTTTTTTTTTTTTTTTTTTTTTTTTTTAATGACACAATCACATACTGGTTAGCTTATTTATATTTTTGTGTGCCTGCCTTTTGGGGAGTGTGCATATATGTGTATAGGAGAAGGTTCATGCGCATACATAGGTGAGTGTATACGCCCATGTGTACACGTGTGGAGGCCAGAGGAGGACGTTGGGAGTCTTCTTCTAGTGCTTTCTGTCATATTGCCTTGACAGGCTCTTTCATTAAAGCAGACACTCAGTGAGCTACCTGTCTGTCTCCACCCTACAATGCTGGGGTTACAGGCATATGCAGCCATACAGCTCTTACATGGGTGCTTGAGATCTGAACTCAGGTCCTCATGCATGCACAAGTTGTGTTGCCCACTGAGCTACCTCCTCAGCTCCTTATTTATATTCTTTCTTAAAATATGCATTTATTTTTTTCTTTTTGAGTATTATATTTATGATTATTTGCATGGCTGGTGCTGAAGAATGTCAGAAGAACCTGTCAGAACCCCTGGAAGAAGAGTGACAGACAGTTGTAAGCTGCCATATGGGTGCTGGAAGCTGAACCTGGCTCTTCTGCTAAAGCAACAAATGTTCATTATCTCTAAACCAGCTCTCCAGCCCCTTAGTTATATTCGTAACAGTCAATATTAAGAATGTAACATTAAGCATCCTCCCTAGGGTCCTCCTTGTTGTTTTCATTCTTTAGGTCTGTAGGTTTTAGTATGGCTATCCTATATTATACGGCTAATATCCATTTACAAGTGAGTGTATCTCACTCAAAATGGCAAACAGGATATACACCAGAAGTGGTGGAAGAGAGGGAACAGGATGGGAGCCTACTATAGAGGCTTCTCTAAAAGGCTCCACCCAACAAGGGATCAAAGCACATACTGAGTCTCACAGCCAAACATTGGAGCTCAGGGAGTCTTTTGGCAAAAGCGGGGGTGGGGTGGGATAGAAAGACAGGGAGGGGACAGGAGACAAACAAAGCTAAAACACCTGAGCCCAGGGGCTCCTGCAGAGACTGATGTACCAACCAAGGACTAGACATGGAGAGGACCTAGAGCCCCTGCTCAGATGTAGCTCATTGGCAGCTCAGTCTCCACATGGGTTCCTGAGTAAAGGGAGCAGGGGCTGTCTCTGTCATGAACTCGGTTGCCTGTTCTTTGATCACTTGCCCCTGGTGATGCAGCCTTACCAGGCCACGAGGAAGAGGATCCAGGCAGTCCTGATGAGACTTGATTAGCTATGGGCAGATGGCAGAGGAGGAGAGCTCCCCCTTTCAGTGAACTAAGGGAAGGGGATGGGAGGGAAGAGGGAAGGAGGGTGGGACTGGGAGGAGTTGAGGGAGGGGCTTCAGTCAGGGTACACAGTGAATAAATTGTAAAAATAAATAAATAAATAAATAAATAAATAAATAAACAAGCCAAGAGAGAGAGAGAGAGAAATTAACTGACTGTAAATTTGCTATAACCCAACAACTGACATGCATAGCTGAAAGAAAAAGATAGCCATAATATCATCTTCAACTTCCTTAATATAATTTGTGTGCAAAACAAAGGTGGCAGTATTACCCCCCATTGGGCTGAATGAGTTGGACTCTATATAGAATTATTTTGTTTAGCCTTAAACTTGAGGTTTTAAAAAAAGTGTTGAAAACTGGAGCACAGGCAGTGGCATGAGGCATCAGAAACACAGTATATAAGTACTGGTTTGAACTCTGGCTACATTAGAATCACCTGGAGGGCTGACTGCACTGTAGAGTCCTGTATCCTTTCCCGGAGTTTCACGCCATAGATATGATGTGGGGCAATGAACCGGCATTTCTAGCTAGTGTATAGATAATACTAATGCTTCTGATGTACTTCTAATGCTTAGACATGTACTTCTATTGGGATAAAAGCTAAACTTTCAGGAATGGAGCCCCAACTTTTCCAGCACCCAGCTCAATGACCATGGACAAGCATGCTTTCCCTCTCTTGACTTTATTCTTCTGTTTAAATAAATAACTGTGCTTTCACTGTACTGGTTCTTGGATATCAATGTGGTATTTCTAAAACCCTTTTGAACCTACAGGTTGGCATAAAATAATGTTGTCAATTTTATGTGAGAAACAGAAATTTTGTTTCATCTGCATATGAAAAACATTGCTGAATCGGTAGAAATTAGTAGGGCTTCTGTGTGGAAAACCTCGTCTGCATAGTTCCTTAATACCCATGTGGAATCAAGGGACAGAAGGGGCCAACAAGAAACCTTCAGATGTTTATCTAGACCATTTCAACAGACAGAGTGTCATGGAATAGATGCCCTGGAATAGAATTCCCAACCCACTGTGGTACTTAACTGCAACAGATGATAGAAAGAGGGCCCTACAGAGTGTGAAGAACTCCATCAACTTCAGCTAGTTCTAATAATTCAGCCTTGATGGAAGGAAATTGCCACCTGTGATCACCCAGAGTCCCATCCACACTGGCATTACCTGAGGACTCATCAGAAACGCTGATTCCCGGCATAACCCTTACTCACTGAGACAGATTCTCTAGTGGTAGGCTTGGAATTTGTTTCAATGAGCACTCTTGAATAGTACTGAGTCACATTCACGTATGAAAGGTTACATGACCTAGGCATGTGCAACCTTTGATACAACATTGTTATCTATGACATTCAAATGAGAACCACAAAATTGCATTACAATCTCCCTACATCCCTTCCTTTCTCCCTCCTCTCATGATGTTTCAAGTATATTGATGATGTTTTTTATTGTTTTACATCCATAGCTAGCCTTGGCCACAGTTTGGCCACCCATGAAAGTCCTTCCAATAGCATTTCATAAAGCTATGGATTATAATTATTTCCATAAGCTATCACACAGAATATATTGAACTCCTACTTATACTACAAATACATGCATGCATACACACATATATACATATATATGCACATACATATCACACAAAGATAATTGTGGAAGAAGCTAGAGAGATGACTCAGCGTTAAGAGCACTTGTTACTCATGCAAAAGACCTATTCTCAGTTCTAGGAATCCACAAGGCACCTTACAAGCATCATAACACCAGTTCCACAGGATGTGATGCCCTCTTCTGATCTCTGAGGGCACCAGGCAAGCCCATGGTACACATGCAGGTCAGTGTGCACAATATAAAACAAAATTGTTTGCTTTTGATTTTCTTTTGTTGTTTGTTTGTTTGAGAGAGAGAAAACATGACATTGGGTAGATATGGAGGTAAAGAGGACTTAGGAGAAGTTGGAGAGGGAAAATAATATGATAAAAATTTAATGAATGAAAAATGTAATAAAAATAAAAAAAACATTTAAAAAACAAATAACAGGTTTCTTCAAAATTGGAAAATCTAAAATCCTAAAAAACCACCTCCTTTCTTTTTTCTTTTTTTTTTGTTATTACAATTTATTCACTTTGTGTCCCAGCTATAGCCCCCTCCCACAGCCTCTACCAATCTCGCTCTCCCTCCCTCTTCTCCTCTGATGTCCCACCCACAGTCCACTGATAGGGCAGGTCCTCCTCCCCATCCATTTGATCCTAACTTATCAGGTCTCATCAGGACTGGCTGCATTGTCTTCCTCTGTGGCCTGGTATACAGCTGCACTCCTCCCAGAGGGAGGTGATCAAAGAGGCAGCCACTGAGGTCATGTCAGAGACAGCCCCTACTCCCCCTACTAGAGAACCCACTTGAAGGCTGAGCTGCCATGGGCTACATAAGAAAAAGGAGTCTAGGTTATCTCCATGAATGATCCTTGGTTGAACTATCAGTCTAAGAAAATACCTTTGTGCCTAGATTTTTTGTTTCTCTTGTTCTCCTTGTGGAGCTCTTGTCCCCTCCAGGTCTTTCTATCTCCCCCTTCTTTCATAAGATTCCCTGCACTTTACCCAAAATTTGGCTATGAGTCTCAGCATCTGCTTTGATACCCTGCTGTGTCTTTCAGAGGCCCTCTGTGGTAGACTCCTGTCCTGTTTCCTGATTTCCCCAGCTTCCGATGTCCATCTCATTTGCTTTCTGAGTGGGCATTGAGCAAATTCCTTAAGGCCCTACTTCTTGCTTAGCTTCTTTAGGAGTACAGATTTTAGTATGTTTATCTCATATTATATGACTAATATCCACTTATAAGTGAGTATAAACCATATATGTCTTTCTGCTCCTGGGATACCTCACTCAGGATGATCTTTTCTAGTTCCATTCATTTGCCTACAAATTTCATGATTTCCTTGTTTTTAATTGCTGAGTAGTATTAAATTGTGTAAGTGTACCACAATTTCTGTATCCATTCCTCAACTGAGGGACATCTGGGTTGTTTCCAGATTCTGGCTATTATGAATAAAACTGCTATGGAACATGGGTTGAGCAAATGTCCGTGTTGTATACTTGAGTACTTGAACATATTTTAAATATTTGTCTCTAATTTCTTTTTTTTTTAATTTCTTCCCTGATCCAGCCGTCATTGAGTAGATAGTTGTTTAGTTTCCATGTGTATGTAGGCTTTTGTCATTTTTGTTGTTATTAATGTCTAGTTTTAGGCCATGGTGGTCTGATAGGATACAAGGCATTATTTTGATCATCTTTAATCTGATGAGACTTGCACTGTGCCCAACTATATGGTAAATTTTGGAGAAGGTTCTGTGAGTGCTGAGAAGTTGAGTTTGGGTGAAAAGTTCTATAGACATCTATTAGGTCCATTTGATTTTTCCAACCCTTTACTCTGAAGTAGTGTTTATCTTTGTTGCAGAAGTGTGTTTCTTGGATGCAGCAGAATGTTGGATCCTGTTTCCGCACCCATTCTGTTAGTCTGTGTCTTTTTATTGGAGAGTTGAGTCCATTGATGTTGATAGATAGTGACTAATGATTGTTAGTCCTTTTATTGTGGAGTTGGTAGTGTTATTGTGTTTCTATGCTTTTAATTTTTTCTTGTGAAGTTATCTCTATCCTGTGTAGTTGATTTCCTTAGTTTGGAGTTTTCCTTCTAGTATCTTCTGTAGGGCTAGATTGCTGTGTAGATATTGCTTAAGTTTAGTTTTGTCATAGAATATCCTGTTTTCTCTATCTATGTTGATTGAAAGCTTTGCTGGTTATAGTAGTCTGGGTTGGCATCTGTGTTCTCTTAGAGTCTGCATGACATCTACCCAGGCCCTTCTGGCTTTCATAGTTTCTGTTGAGAAGTATGATGTGATTCTGATAGGTCTGCTTTTGTGTGTTACTTGGCGTTTCTCCCTTGTTGCTTTTAATATTTTTTCTTTGTTCTGTAGATTTAGTGTTTTGACTATGATGTGACATGAGGAGTTTCTTTTCTGGTCTAGTCTATTTGGTGTTCTGTAGGCCTCTTGTATGTTTATGGACATCTCTTTCTTTAAGTTGGGAAAATTTTCTTCTATGATTTTCTTGGAAATATTTCCTGGACCTTGGAACCTTTAATCTTCTTTTTCATCTATTCCTATTATTCTTAGGTTTTGTCTTTTCATGGTGTCCTCGATTTCCTGAATATTTTGTGTTAAAACCTTTTCTGATTTTATGTCTTTTCTGAGAGATATATTGATTTCTTCAATTGTGTCTTCAGCACCTGAGATTCTCTCCTCCATACCTGGAATTCTGTTGGTAATGCTTACCTCTGTGGTTTCTCATCTCTTCACTAGGTTTTACATCTTCAAGAGTTTCTCTGTTTTATTTATTGAGTCTAATGCCGTTTTCATGTCTTACACCATTTCCTTCATCTGTTTGTATTTGTTATTCATCCTGTCTGTCCATGATGGCCTTTATTATTTGTTTGTTTCTTTTCTGTATGCCTATCTATGTGCCTCTGCATGCTTCTCTACATGTGCCTCTATTTGTTTGGCTGTATTTTCCTGTATTTCTTTGTGAGCTTTGTTCATTTCCTCTTTATGTGCCTCTAATAACTGGATGGGGATAGATTTGAGCTCATTTTCCTGTGTTTCCAATGAATTAAAATATCTAGTGATATTTGGGGTCGCTGGTGAAGCCATGATGTCCTGATTTTTGTTGGATGTGTTTTTATGCTGACCTCTAGCCATCTGCTTCTCTGTAACCTTCACTGTTTGTTCCTAGAGCCTGTACCGAAGACTGAGTCTGTCTGTCTCTGGTGTCTGGAGAATTCTTCAGGAAGATCAGAGAGGACCACGGGTTCAAGTGTGAATGTTAATGTTTCAGCTGTAGCTAAGGGAAGAATGTTGGAGGCACATGTGCGCAAGTGCAGGAGTATGCGTTGTGGTGTGCCTTGAAGGACAGGGTGCTAGTGCATACAGATGCCTGGAAGGGTGGTGTATAAGCGAAGGTGGGGGTGCTGACATGTTTTGCGGGCACAGTACAATTGTGCAGGTGCCCTGAATGCCTAGGTGGCCCACAGTGCCTGTGGTACTGTCCTCCAGGCACTCAGATCTGTCTGGGTTGCCACCATCTTGGCTCCAGGAATTATTTGCCTGGACTCCACTGGGATACCCACAGAACAGGGTCTTCAATGTTGAGAATGCTGTCCCAAGGATCCCTATGTTGTTCACAGTGGGAGTGTGGGTGGGAGGGATCTGATGTCTGCCTGCTAACATAGAGGGACCCTGGATCTGGGACTCTGCATACACTCACTTGAAGGTGCACTCACCCCCTTGCAGGCCTGCATGAAAAGCACAGGGATTCCCCCTGTTCTCTACTCTCAGATTTGTGCCCGCAGGAGCAGATTAAAGTGTAGGAGATCTGTCAGTGGTGTCCACCATCCAGGGAGGTCCATAATTGGGGCTGCCTCTGCTATCTCAGTCAGGGAGCACAGAGACTAGTGCTTGGGGCAGCAGCTGCCCATTGCAGTAGCAGAGCAAGGACTCCTGTACTTGAGGCCACCTCCACTGTCTCAGTCACCAAGCTGGGAGGCCCGTACAGCTGCGGCGTCTGCAGTCTCAGTCACCTAGCAGGGAGTCCCGTGCCTGGACTCAAACTGTCCCAGCTCACAGGTTGTCCTGTATACCCAGGAAGCCTCAATATTGATGTTCTGGCTTCATCCACCTCTCCACTCACCAGTTTCGAAGTTACGGATCTTCTGCCCCTCAGATATGGTGCATGCTGGTCACTGCCATGTTGGAACCTCAACCACCTCCTTTAGAATATCAGCATCTACAATCTTTGTAACTAACTTCTGAGGAAGGTACTGATCTCACACTTTACAGATGTGAAAACTGAGGAGGGGATGAGAGAGATTAAACAATCCCCAAAAGGTCACATAGCTCCTAAAAGGTAAAAATTGGCTTAGAATACAGCCATCCATCTATACACCTAACTTCCATACTGTCCTTCTTATGGACAGCAATGAAGTAAGGACAACCACCATCTTGGCCTATATGTCTGTAAGACAAAAAGTGGAAAATCCATAGACAGGGATGGAGAGACAGTGGCTGCAAGCTCATCATGGTGGGTCACCAGAAGCTGGAGAAGAGCAGGAAGTCAGAAAGAGGACACAGTTTGCATGGTATTTGTCCCTGGTGAGTACTGGGAACAGATGCAGGAAGCAGGGTGATTGCATTCTTCAAAGTTCTGAAAATACACTGGAACCTGTACCGAATAGGGGCATGAGCCACTCTGAGTAAAGCCTTTCCTCTCCTCTCCAAACCTATTCCAAAGGAAATAAATGGTGTGTTGCAGCAGGAGCAAAGTCACCAAGGGAGAGGAACTGCTGGGAGCATTCGTCCCAAGTCATAAGTGGTGAGGAGCTTGGAAGAAGCCTTGCACAAGAGCCAACAAGGTCATGAACAGTTATAGTTTCTGGGGATACGGTAAAGGAAGAGAGGAAGGGGCAGGGTTAGCACCTTAGGGACTGAGTGTCTCACTCAGCTCCTTAAAGCTTCCCCTCCTAGGCTCCCAGGACCGCTTTGAAACTCTCTACTAAATAAACTTCCCCTATGAACACAGCATTCACACCACAAGGAAGCACGAGAAGAGGACCTAACCCAGAGGCTGTGTCCTCATTAGTGGTCTCCTTAGGGACAGAGCCAGACTCTGGGATTAAAGCACATACTGTTTGAATGGGGGCAGGTGGGTCAAAGAATCACCAGGAAGGAGTCTTTAGAAGGGAGAGGGGAAAAGAAGGCAGGCAGCAAAGGGCATTTTTGACAGGAAGCTCAAGCCCACTGGGGAAGATCCCAGGAACTTTCACAGAACCTGTGAGAGGCAAGAGGGAGCAGGGGCCACCTTCCATCAATTGTTGGCCAAGGGCCAGTGAGGAAGACGAGTATGGTGAGTCTTCCTGAATGGTGTGCCACTCACAGCAGACTCCAGAGGGATAAGAGAGCCCTTGGGTAGGACATAGGGGTAGGCAGTTAGAAGTCAGACAGGTATTTGGAGAAGTTATAAAGACTCAAACCAACCCTAATCTTAAAACAGGTGTAGGGAATATACATGGTTAACAAGCTCCTAAGTGCCTCCAGTCTGACAGCAGACACCCATAACCATGGGCTCAGAGGGTGGTAGTCAGGGTCCTAACTGGTCAGTCTAGGCTGTATGCTGTGCAAACTGCAATGCCTGGGATTAGCAGAGTTTAAGTGGCAAAGGCAGCGAGGTGAGGGCCACTCTGCTTTGCTCTCTGCAATGGAAATCTTCCTACCTCACTCAAAGCCTGTGCGTGGGAGTCGCATGCCTGAGGAGTTGGCAACACTCAGCCAACTTCTCTGCACCTGCTGGGGCCAAGGCCATAGCTACTGCCTCACACCATCCTCAGGACACTGCCTCCCCAGGTGTTCTGCACTGGTATTTTTTTTTTTTCTCCAGGCATGGTCTGACAAGCTTAGACCCCAGGTGCAAAGAGAACAAGGAAACAGTTCAAAGGTGATGTAGCACTGAGATACATAATTAATTCAGCCATTCAGCGAGGGAACAAGCCTGAGCTGCTCTCGGGAAGCTGCTCCTCACATCTGACACAGAATTGGCCAGGGAGGCCAAAGGCAGCCTTGAGTCCCTTCCATAGTGACCTTGAGAGATCCCTTCTCTGCTCTGGATGTGGTAAATCCTCCAGAAGACACCCCAAATGATTCAATTAACATCGTATGCCTGTTCAAAGGTTCTATTAAGTAGAAAAACAGCAGGCCTCCTTGTCCTTTGCTGAAAAAAAAAAAAAAGAGTCCATGAATTTGAAAGAGCGAGGAAGACTAAACTGGGAGGGTATAAGGAAAGAGGCGAATGAAATGATATAATTATGCTATAATCTCAAAGATAAATTTTTAGAGAGCACATGCTTACAGGAAATACAGAATCTTAAATTTAAAATGGTGTTTATTTCCCAATATTAAATTTCCACTTGAAATCAACACGGTGAGTTTCAAAACACAAAAGCACCAATGACCTCTCTCCAGAGAAGAGCGGGAAAAGGCAAGGAGCCAGAGATAACAAATTTACCCTTCAAGGAAGCAGAGACATCCTCATTTATCTTTTTCAGTGATCACCCCTAGCAAAGAGAACAACAAAGCCCATCCTCACACCTCCATTTTGAGACAGGGTCACTGCCACAAAAGCTAAGGCCCTCAGACCCCTGCAAGTATCTAAGTCTCCCTACCACTCAGTTTGGGAGGTTGGTCACAAAGGAGAGCTGAGGTCAACACATCTTAGGTGGTGCTTTAATTAGCTGCAGCCCGGAGCTTCACGGTGAGAGAAAGAAAAGCTTTAGGCCCCTCACAAATCAGAACATTTTTTTTTCAGCTTTCCCAGTGGGTAGCCAAGTGACTCAGCATCAGCACAGTGTGGGCACTATTATTGATGACAAATCTTCCACCTGGGTGATATAGTGCATACAGCACGTGCCCAAAGAACAGTGCCAAGTCATACCAGGAAGAAAAGGCGAATTATTCACCTCCACTTCAAATGCAGGCAAATCCTCTCTTAATGCAGGGGCTACTCCATATCAGAAAGACAAAGCACTGAAATAGTCAGAGATTTCCATCTAAGACTCAAGGAATTATTAGACAGAGTCTCCTCTTTCTTGTTGACTATTAAAAAGGCAATCAAACTGAGGAAAGCAGAAGGAAAGGGGGGTGGTGTGTATATTTTTTTCTAAACAGTCCCAGAGTGAAAAAGCAGCACAAAATCCTGCAGCTTGTCTTCTTTGTTAGTGCCGTGAGCTCCACCTACAGGTCAGTTTAGAATCGCAAGCTAATTCAAGTTAAGGCAAGAAAAATCTACTTGTTCTGGGGTTCATGGCTGGTAGTGACTGGTAGAACTGCTGGAGATCCTTGGATAAAACCTCATTTCTTGTCTTGCATTACTGGAACTTCTCTGAACCTTGAGATACAAGATCTCCTCGGGGAACCTAATGAAACCCAGAAGGATGATTTCCTTTGATGTTTCTGCCTGTCAAGCTGCTACTGGAGTTCCTGGCAGATTGAACTAAGCTCAAAGAAAGCAGAGTGTTCAAAGAATACTTTGAGAAGAAAAAAAAAGTGACAGTTCTGGTTGAGATAAAATAAAAGACTGGTAACCAACCCAGAGGGCCAACCGGAACATGCCTAATATTAGAAGGACTGAGAATAGTTTTCTTCAAGAAGAGCTCATGGACCACTTGCTTAGAAGACCCAGGTACAAGGCAGCCTTTTCCTAATTGAATGCCAACAAGTATGCTGAACTGATCTTAATTTCCGTTTCTGAAAAGCTGACTACAGGCTCCCAAATATCCATAACTCACTCATTCACATTCTCTCTCTCTCCCTTTCTCTCCTCCCTCCCTCCTTCCATCTCTCTCCTTCTCTGTTCACAAAAAATTGATAGTTTAGAACCCCAGGCTACAACAAAAAGCATCTAATACGCTGAGCATCCAACTGTTCAGTACAAGGCATGTCCTGCCCCACATATCACAAGATTGCTTTGCAATAAACTTAGCCCTCAAGAAACAACAATGTAGTATTTGTACCAAGCATCCCATCTCCATATGGAGAGTGCCCTCACCAACAGCCCATGTGTTCCTGCCTCTTCCAGCCTATGCCATACATTACTTAAAACAGCTTTGACAAGTCTTGAAGGAATAAAAAAGAATTAAAAATGTCCTTTTGAATGTTCATTGTCATCTTTCACCACCAATACTGTTCAAGGTCTTTTTTCATTGTAAATACCAATCTGCTTTTTCATTTCTATTAACTAAAACATCTATGGCAAGCCCTCTCCAGCTTGAGAGTAGGAAAAGTCCTAGAAACTTTTTTGCCAGAAGATATGGGACTTAGCAGAAGTTCCATTTCAACAAGTCTAAGTATCCTTACAGTGACAACCTCTTTCTTTCTTGACCATAATGCAAAAATACTGGTGCAAAGAATGACTTGAAGCAGCTTATCTCATGATAATACTAAGAGAAGGGTGGAGCTAAAATCACAAATGAATGGACCTCCACCCTCATATGCTAGGGCAGTCATTGCTGGTGAGGTGTCCAGCACGTTCTTGCATGTCCATGGCCCACTGGTGACTGATATCATCAGGCAAGTTTCAAAACCCCTCTACAAAGAAAGGCTACCAATTTCAGAGCCTCTCAGTTACAGAGTGGCATCCAAGAGCTCCGGCCCTGCCCATTTGAGTTCAAGCTCCAGTGATATCTCCATTTCAAAATGGACTCCTTCCTTATTTGTAAACAATATAGTTGTTCAGAATTTCTCTGTTTATTCCTTTATGTTGTTGCATAACATCAGAGAATTTTTACCAAGCTTCACAAGTATCCACTTGTGTCAGGAAATATTTTTCTATTACTCTGCAAGTACTATTACTATCATTCATGTATACCTTATAAGGACGCTCTTTGGGCTATTTGTGGGGAACATGATGGGTTAGGAAGTAGATTTGCTTTACTACAGGAAAAGATTCACCTCAGGACATTTGCACACATCATGCACAAATGGAGAAGACAGATGGGCAATATGGGTTTTTCTTCTTTGCAACTTGAGGGCTCTTCTGCCAGCTGCTTCCCACGGCTCCCCACTGCTCTACATTCTGCCATTTCCAATGATGGTTTATAGCAAAATTCACTAGGCAGTAAGCCATGTGGCTTTTACAGACAGCAATTAGAAGTGAAGCAAAGGCTGAATTACATAGCATTTGAAAATGCAGTTAGAGAAAGAACAAGTCAGATCTTATTTTCTATTACCTCCTGGTGATGAAATCTATGTGTTCATCAAAAAGCACACACCTACTTCTGGGGTCATTTGGAGCCAACAGCTCAGTCAATAAAAAAAATCAACTGTACAGTCAATGTCAAGCATAAAAATCCATTAAAAGAAAAAAAAATCCCATCAAAAGAAAACCCAACAAAAGAAATCCTTACCTTTTCTTGGGCTTTCCTTTTTGTTCCTGCATCCATCCATTCATTTTCTTTCTCCAGCATGTCAATAAAGGCCCAGCGAACACCCTCAATCAATTCCTCCATCTATAAGAAAATACCCAAAAATGCAGTGTCAAAGCAAGAAACTTCAGACAAGGTTTCCTCAATCTGAACAGGTTGGGAAAAAAAAAAAAAAAACTATTTCAAAATTCAAAATGAGAAATGAAAGGTTGTTTCAATTCAATTCCATGCTTTGATTTTTTTTGGGGGGGGAGCATCTATGAACAGATTATGCAAGGTGGTGGTGGGAAATTCTCCAGGAGCTATCACTAAGCAATCACTTACCTATATGTAGCTACTAAGTAGCTCCATCATCATCAAGGTAACAACCAATTTCAATAGTTTAATAAAGTAATAATGTAATTCAATGGTAAAGTGTATGCCTAACAAGTGCAAGGTTCTGGGTCCTATCCTCAGTAACATACACATACACACACACACACACACAGAGAGAGAGAGAGAGAGAGAGAGAGACAGAGACAGAGATAGAGAGACAGAGAAAGACAGACACAGAGAGAGACAGAGGCAGAGAGTGTTTTATCAGAACCTGAGAGTACCAAGCAAAAACACAGACTGTGTATTTCAGATAGGCATTGCCAAGAAAGAGAGCAACAACTGAAAGAGGTATTTTTAAAAAGAGAATCAAGCTGGGCATGGTTGTACATGCCTGTAATCCCAGCACTCAGGGCGTCAGAGGAAGGTGGATCTCTGTAAGTCTGAGGCCAGCCTGGTCTATAAAGTGAGTCCAGGACAACCAAGTCTACGCAGAAAAACCCTGTTCCAAAAAAAATAACTAAAAGGAAAGAGAGAGAGAGAGAGAGAGAGAGAGAGAGAGAGAGAGAGGCAAAGCAATACAACACCACAAAGGACATCATGCCAACATGGATCAGATTTATGTTAAGACCCCCAATCTCTCTAAACTCAGTGCCAGTTGTAATACCACATGCTTAGCCATCACCTATTACCTTTCTACTGTTCTCTCTCCTCCCTTACAGCCCAGCAAAGTCTTATTTCAGGTACAGAATACTGAGTACAAAGCAGCATCTATAGAAAGGAAGTTTTCTGAAAGGCTTAAGACATGAATGATATGTATTCACTTATAAGTGGATATTAGCCATAAAGTACAGATAACAACACTACAATCCACAGACCCAAAGAAGCCAAGGAGGGCCCAAGGGAGGAGGCTTGAATCTCACTTCGAAGAGGAAATATAATAGACATATGAAATAGATGGAGGGAGGGAACTGGATAGGAGAGGGAGTGGGGAGGGTAAAGGGGACAGGGATCAGGTGCGAGGAGAATGGAGATGGGGGCAACTGAAAGAGAGAATGGAATTTGGTAGGGGTGGGCATCTTGGGACAGGGGAGGCTCCTAGGAGTTCATGATGGGATATGGAGCTTGAAGTCACCACCTCCGGTAGCCAGGTGGGACTTCCAGTGGAGGAAGGGAGCGAACTATCCACCTACAAAATCTTTGACCCAAATTTTGCCATGCCTCCAAGAAGTTTAGCGATAAAGATGGAGCAGAGATCAAGAGAATGGCCAACCAATGACTGGCCCAACTTAAGACCCACCACATGGGAGAGAACCAGCCCCTAACACTATTAATGATGCTTTCAGACAGGAGCCCAGAATAACTTTCTTCTGATAGGGCCTCATCCAGCATCTGTTAGAAACAAATCCAGAGTTCCCCAAGCAAACAATAGGAAGAGCTCAAGGAGTTTTGTGAAAGAGACAGAGAGGACTGAGGGAGCCTGAGGTATCAAGGACACCACAGGAAGACCTACAGAGTCTAACCTGGGCCCATGGGGACTCACAGAGAGTGCACCACCAACCAAAGGGCATGCATGAGGTGAACCTAGACCTCCTACACATATGTAGCAGATGTGCAGCTTGGTATATTGTGCAGGTCTCCTAACAATGGGAGCAGGGGCTGTCTCTGACTCTGTTGTTTGCCTTTGGATCCCTTTCCCCTAGCTGGGCTGCCTTGTCTGGACTCAGTGGGAGAGGATGTGTTTAGATCTGCAGCAACTTGATGTGCCAGAGAGGGTTGGTACCCCTTGGGGGCCACCCCTTCTCTGAGAAGAAGGGGGGGAGTGCGATATGAGGGTGTTACTGGGAAAAGAGAAGGGAGGGGACTGGGATCAGGCTGTAAAGAGATTAAATAAATAAATGGGGGAAGGGAGGAAAATGAGATCACATCCATGTTGAGGGCATATTTGCTTTGATGACAATCTCTGCTGGGCCATAGCAAGGTTGGAATGACTGAGGGAAGAGAAACATTGATGCAGGGGTCTGAGCGCAATGAGACCCTGCTATGTATAGGTATATGCATCATCAGCCCATTCACCTGCACAAATGCTTTGGCTTCTTTAATGGGATATCCAATAAAGAACAGACCCTGGAGTCTAGTCCCACGATTATATTTACTTTTGAGATTATGGAACTATAAACTCATTGTTAAGGTTCTTTCTAAACATCCTCTTTGTTCTACAAATTGTCAGCATAAAACTCACTCAAAATAATTTCTCTCTGTTTAATAAGTTCTCAGCTATGTTTTCAGTTCAATAACAGTTGTAAGGGAACCAGAGCTGTAAATCAGTGGGCTGGGTTCCATCGTATGTAAATAAGAACAAACAGCAGATGGAAAAGGGGGAGCTTCACAGCTATTTCTTCTCAACTTAGTAAAAACACTGAAGAAAAAGAAAGCTCAAGTTGGGATCCAAGCATGACAAGCACACGAAATGACAGAACAAAAGTCTCTTTGAAATCATTAAGTCATAGTTCCCAACTTCACATAAATATTGGAATCTTTTGGGTGGGGCTTTAAAAGTCCTGACCAAAAAAAAAGTGATTACAAAATTAATAAATAAGTAATTTTGGAGGCAAGGCATCAGGACACTAGTATCATTGGTCTAAGATTCAATCTGAGCAATGGGAGTTTAAAAGCTCCACAGGTGAGTCCTATGTATAGACAGGGTTAAACTTAATGAATGTTCCAGGAAGCCATTTTATAAACAAGGAAGTTAGAAGTTGATGACCTATGTAAACTCAGAGCTAGTAAAGGCCAGAGAAAGGCCTTGACCACAGAGCCTAGATGACAACTCTGAGCACAAAGCTTCTAAAAGTCACAAAGATTTTCTCTCCATGAATCAAAGGAAAATACCAAGGAAGCAAAAAGTAACTAATAGACAGATGCAGAAGTGACCATTTCTAACAGGAAGTTCAACAAGAGGGGTACAGAAATGTCACAGAGCCTCCCAGAGACCACATTTTTTGCTAATACAGTAATTAGCACCCCTAAATCTTGATAAGCTCATCAATCTAGCCTATCACCTGCAGGCAGAAAGAACAAAGCCATATTTCCAAACCAGGGAGGGATACCAAGGATGGAAAGACATGAGTAGATCTGACATATTTAGAACCAAAGAAATGGAACTAGATGATTAATGGCACGTGGAAAGGTGAGAAAATCGGGAAGATGGGTAGTTTTCAGGTTGCAAGCAGGGACAATGCAGTGTATAGTGCTGGCCTTCTCTAAGATGAAAATACTAGGAGAGAGAGAAAGCTGGACCAAAGTTTGATGAGGAGTGCATGGACATCTAGACAGCCAATTTGTATAATTCAGTATAGGAGGAAAGAAAGGAAGGAAGGAAGAAAGGAAGGGAAGGAGGGAGGGAGGGAGGAGGGAGGAAAGGAAGGAAGGAAGGAAGGAAGGAAGGAAGGAAGGAAGGAAGGAAGGAAGGAAGGAAGGAAGGAATCCAGTGAAGATAGGGCTAACCGAGGTGTCTGAGGCTAGGGACTATGCAATGTTTCATAGTGATGATTTTGTTGGCATTGCTGCTGCTGGGTATGTGAGCTCTCTATGTTCCAGTACCAATGGACACACTGAGAAGCAAAGGCTGAAACTATGCAAAAAGCCATAAAAGATTTCAGAGAGGACTGAGTGGGAGATAAAATCAAAAGACTATACAAAAAGATTCACCTTAGATACGAAGTAAGATTATGAGAAAAAGAAACAATAAAATGTCATAAGAATCTCCAGATTAGGGGGTATACAATCACATCTTTTCTCTGTGAAATCAGATTGAGATGTAAAACAATGGTTTCTCTTTTACAAAAAAAAAAAAAAATTCCTATCCCTTCACACATGGCTATATACATCCTGGCAGTATGAGCACGCTAGGAAGAAAGGGTTTTCATGTAACAAGCAAAGGAGAAAAATAGAAGATTTCCTGTCAATACTCTGGCCAGTGTGTAGCAACAATATGAAGTATCTAACAACTAAATAAAGAGCTGACCACCCCCAAGGAAATATTTACTTGGAGTAAGAGGCATATGAACTAATATTTCATTTCATTTTAATCAATCAAATGACACAAAATTAGCACTGCTCAAGTCAAAAAATCTCTTTGGCAATTAGTTTTTTGTTTGGTTGGTTTGGTTTTGTACTTTTGTTGTCGTTGTTTATTTTAATATTTTAAGATTTCTACAATGAATCTTGAGGTCATTTTAGCTCCATTGTCTTCAGTGTCGTTTTAATGAAGTATACACTATTTAATAAAATCAGATTTAGCAGCTCGGTTTCATAGGAGCTGCTATGGCCATTCCTAGGCATTATAACACCTATCAAATGTATTAAAGGCTTAAGAATAAAATTTTCCATAGTTTTTTTTTTCTTCACGTTCTTTGTCTGCAACCTGCAGAATAGCATTCTAAGTGGACAAACACTGAGGCAAATGGATTTCAGCTCATCATCTGAATGAAGAATGACTAATAGTTTACTCATATGTAGCATTCCTTCTCCCCCTTCCACCTCTGTCTTTCCTAAATAAATACTTTAATAACTCATTGTCTTTGTGGCTTTAATCTATGTCAAAATGTAAGTAAATCACTTAACTTCTTGCCACACTTGGTCCTTCTTTGCCCTTGAGAACCTCTCTCCCTCTCTGTCTCTCTGTCTCTCTGTCTCTCTCTCTGGATTTATTTTCTCTGACATAGTACTGAACTTCCCTAACAGACAACAAACTTCCAGAACAAAAGAAATCTTTAAAGGTGATTAATGTCATTGGCTGGCATTCTGATGCAAATAAGATAATGATTTTACTATGTTGGAATCAGGAAGATAAATCACAGAACTATTTTGATATTTATCTTTGAACTAGTCTACAGAATCACACAATAACATTGCCTTTAGTCATATTGTACTCCCAGAGACAAAAAAAAAAAAAAAAAAAAGGCCTGATGTAATTTTTAAACAAGGGGGGGAAAATAAATATTTCATCACCAAACCTTGACCTAGTGCCCCAAAAGCCATCATATAGCATTAATGGAAATCACTTAAAGTAGGAGTCATCAGGTTAAGTCATCCACACAAAATGTTTATTTAGAGTCAAAGACCAAAATGTAACATACAAAAATTAACTGGGATCCGAAATGGCTGTGCTGAGAGCACACTGTGTCTGATCAGCAGGGCAACAATGACCAACAGACCAAACTGTGGGCCTCAAAACACCAACGATTGTGTTCCCCAGGTGAGAGGAAAACCCACCATGAGGAACGCAATTGGGTCCAATCTTACAGCACCCAGCTACACTCCAGAATTGTTCCCAAGTTCCCTGCAGGTGTTCAGTTCCTGTGCACTCTACTCACCATCCCAGACTGACCTGTAAACTTCAAAACATTACAGACTATGTCTCCGTGTCATAAGGAATCCCCACAGTTAGGGAAACATCAGGTCCAATCTCAGGGCACGCACCCAGCTAATTCCCGAAAAAGTTCCTCGGTTCTCGCAGGCTCTAGGGCTCTAGTCTCCAGCTACATGCCTGTGTGTTGTGCTCACCAGTCACTGATTACCTCTTGGGTACCGAGGCACAAACCCCAACTTCAGGCCTACAGAAGCCTGGATCAGCCCCAGACGCTGCTCCAAAGCTCAACCTGTCTCCCTAGTGAAACCAACCAAATCGCAGGGTTCCCTAGTTCTTCAAGAGGGCTGCACCCAGCAAAAACAGTGTAGGAGCAGCAGCAGCTCACTAAATTCAGAGCAAGAAAGCCAGTGGCAGGGCAGCTGTCTCTTGGACTTCTGGTGAGAGGAGAGCCCCTGGACTCCCAAGGAGCCCAGTTACCCCACAGGGCCATACACCTAAGGTGAGCTGTGGCAATTCCCTGAGAAGCACCGGTCATTTGGTGACCATACTCAAAAAGCTGAGGAGGGATCTTTCAGGAACATCTATCTTCCTTCCAAGGAGATTCTCCCCACCCCAGAACCCCAGCAGGCACCAGAAACTAACAGCCAACTCCTAAAATAAGCAGATGGATAGAGGCCAGTGTAAAAGCACAACCAACAAATTCCAAAGCAATATGGCATCTCCAGAACCCAGTTATCCAGAGACAAGTAGCCCTGGAAGTGAAATTCAAGAAAATGACCTTAAATCTTTGCTTATGAGGATGACAATGGAGGAAACAAATAAAATGGGTAAAGAAACTGAGGAAGATAAAGTCAAACAGATTATGATCATCTGTAAAGAAATACAGGAAGATACAGCCAAACAGTTTGTGGCCTTTTCAGAGAGGACATAATTAAATCACTGAAAGAAATAGAGGAAAGTTCGAACAAACCAGTGAAGGAATTGAAGGAAAGGTAGGAAAAAAAATACAATCAAACAGGTGAAAGAAATGTTCACAGCAGTTTTATTTGTAATAGCCAGAATCTGGAAACAACCTAAATGTACCTCAATGGAGGGATGGATACAAAAATTGTGGCATATTCACACAATGGAATACTACTAAGCTATTAAAAACAAATAAATCATAAAATTCTGCAGGCAAGTGGATGGGACTAGAAAAGATCATCCTGAGTAAGGGAACCCAGAAACAGAAAGATGGTCATGGTATCACTCATTTATAAGCAGACATAAGCATTTAATAAAGGGTAGCCATACTAAAATCTTCATATCTAAAGAAGCTAAACAACAAAGAGGACCCTGGGCAAGATGCTTAAATCTCATTCAGAATAGCAAACAGGATAGACACCAGAAGCAGTGAAAGAGAGGGAACAGGATGGGAGTCTATTTATAGAGGGTCATCTGAAAGGATTCATCCAAGGGATCAAAGCAGATGTTGAGATTCACAGCCAAACATTGGGCAGAGCTCAGGGAGTCTTTTGGGAAAAGGTGGGGATAGAAGGACAGGGAGGGGACAGGAGCCCCACCAGGAGACCAACAAAGCTAAAACACCTGAGCCCAGGGGCTCCTGCAGAGACTGATGTACCAACCAAGGACTAGACATGGAGAGGACCTAGATCTCCTGCTCAGATGTAGCCCATTGGCAGCTCAGTCTCCACATGGGTTCCTGAGTATAGGGAGCAGGGCCAGCCTCTGTCATGAAGTTGGTTGCCTGCTCTTTGATTACTTGCCCCCAGCGATGCAGCCTTACCAGGCCACAGAGAAAAAGGATCCAGGCAGTGCTGATGAGACTTGATAAGCTATGGGAAGATGGCAGAGGAGAACTCCCTCTTTCAGTGAACTCGGGGAAGAGGATAAGTGGGAAGAGGGAGGGAGGGAGGGTGAGAATAAGAGGAGTTGAGGGAGGGGGATACAATCGAGATATATAATGAATAATTTGTAAGTAAATAAATAACAACAAACTAAAATATCCAGCCTCATGGACTGAACAATAACTAGATTCATAGACTTTCCATGGCATATAGTAATTGTTGGAATAGCTGAACCACCTCCTATAAGACATTTTAATAAATTCCACATGTATATATTTTAAAAAAGAATTAACTAAAATATTGCTGCGATAAAATCTGTAACATTCAGGTTAAGGGCTCTCCAGATAAAGCATCTATTTATTTCAGATTTTCTCAATCAACACTGAGAATACAGTTCATTTAGTTGGTCTGTGTCAGTAGTTAGTTCTCTTCATCAACTATGACTATTTAAAAGTAGACTCTCCTCATTCTTTGCACCCCACAATTTGGGTCCTAATATCCTATATCAGACAATAGAAAATTATACATGTATCTATATCCATGCTATTCTTCTATCCTGATCTTTAAAAAATGACCTTGATAAAAGTGAATAAATTGTAATAAAGAAAAAATAAATAAACTAATAGATATATACTCAAAAAAAGAAAATTTTGAAAAAAAAAATGAGACTCTCCTATCATGTCCTTCCCACTCCCCTTTCTCTCCTTCTTCTCACCTTTTCTCCCCACATACAGACATGGAAAAATTTTTTTCATATAACTAGATAGTGATAGTACATATTAAATTTAAATTCATGTGTCAACAGTATTTTATGGTCAGGGGATTCAGTTCACCTCATGAATGATTATAGTTCCCCTTCTAGTCTTTCCTTCTGGCTATAGAGAAATCCTACAAAACCAATTCAAATCCTTACTCACATCCATGAATCCCTCCTTGATGTTTAAATCCCTTCCTGGAGTTCCTATCAGGCCTATAATCAGAACAATACAAGTGTATATATTGTATTATTGTGTTTCCATTTATATTTATTTAGTCTCCCTAACAAGATCTAGGAATGTTGAGAACAAGAGCCATGACATAAATCAAATGAGAGTATAGATACATGTAAGAAAGCCAACGGGTATCCAGAAAATTCAATTATCTGTAACTTTTATGATTTCATATATCACATATGATTTTTACATGATGGTTTTATATCTTGTGTTCATACGTAATACTGATACGGAACATATCCTTATAAAGACATATTCATCACTTCATGCTTTTTAAACTCCCCACTGGAAGTTTTAAGTGGAGGAACTAAACAAGAGCAAAAAATAGAAGGCATGTACACAGGAAAGGAAGAAATAAAAGCATCCCTGTTTATAACTTATATTATCCCCTATACAAAAAAGAACCCACTAAAATCTCCATTAAATGACTTATAAAATGATAAGTTCAGTAATGTTACAAGATAAAAAATAAATGCAGAAAACAACTAGCACATTACATCCCAATAAAATTGATGAGAAAGGAAGTATAAAAGCAAATCCATTTACAATAGCTAAGAGTTACAATACGTAAGACGAGATTAGCATAGGAAGTAAAAGACCTCTATAATGAAAAGTATAGAGCTGTGTGTAAGAAAAGAAAGGAACCCAAAACTTGGAATGACCTTCTATTTTCATGAGAAGGATAATTAATATCGTTAAAATGTCCATTTTACTCAAAATGATATACAGATTCAAAGCAATTTCTGGGGAAATACAGTAATTTTTTTTTTAACTAGCAAAAGTCATCCTGAAATTTATATAGAAGCACAGAAGACCCCAAATAGCCCAAGCAATCTTGGGCAAAAAAGAACAAAGCTGAAGGCATCACAGTATCTAATTTTGAGACATACTATAAAGGCATAAGCAAAACAGCATGGTATTGGCATGAGAACAGACACACAAGCCAGTGGAACAGAACAGGGAATGCCAGAAATAAACCCATGCATCTACAGCCAACTGATTCTCTACAAAAGGCCAAAAACATACATTTTCCTCTTCAATAAAGTGGTACTGGGAAAACTGGATATTCGTATGTATAATGTTGAATTAGATCCCTGTCTCTCACCTTGTACAAAAAAAAAAAAAAAAGAATTCAAAATAGATCCAAGAAACTAACAGAAGGAAACAGAGAAAACAGTTCCAAACATTAGTATAGACTGTGAATTTTTTTTTTCAATATGATCCCCAAAGAACAGGAAACAAAAACAAAAATACAGAATTGGAATTCATCAAAGTAGAAAGCCTCTGTGTTACTAAAGGAACTAAATGAAGAACCAACCTAGTAGATAGAAGAAAATATCTGTAAGCTAATCCTCTCACCAAGTATTACTATCCTAAATTTATAAAGTACAAAAAAAAGAAAAGAAAAGAAAAGAAAAACAAACCTCAAGAAACCCAATGATAAAATGGGCAAATTATCTGAATGTCTCAAAAGTAGGAATACATATGGCCAAGCAGCTTATGAAAGAAAGACGCTCAGTTTTATTAGCCATTGGGGAAATGGGGATCACAGCCACAGTGTCATCTCACCCCAGGTACAATGGCGAGTGTTTAACACATGCTGGTGATGAAGTGGTATGCCACATGAGAACATTAAAAAGTAATAATAAGTCAACGTGAAAGTATAAGAGTAATTATTAGAGGCTGGAACATGGAGGGACTAGGACATGAGAAGCTAGATTTGATTAGTGTAGCCTGTGAACAAATAATATAAATCATCATACTGAGTAATTTTGTTAAAAATGAAAAAAAAATACTTCTAATAGATACCCAACAAGGAACTAAAATTGAATCAAATGTTTTTGTGTATGCAAATCTATGATAATCATCTGTTATTAGAAAAAATATCTGACATAACCTGATTGGCCTGCTCTTTGATGACCTCCCCCTGAGGGGGAAGCAGCCTTTCCAGGCCACAGAAGATGACAATGCAGCCACTCCTGATGAGAACTGATAGACTAAGATCAGAAAGGAGAGGAGAACCTCCCCTATCAGTGGACTTGGGGAGGGACATGCATGCAGAAAGGGGAGGGAGGGTGGGATCGGGAGGGGAGGAGGGAGAGGCTTATGGGGGATACAAATTGAATACAGTGTAATTAATAAAAAATAAAAAATATATATCATGCTCTTTTACAGATAGTGCATGACAAATATAACCAAGAGATTTAATATTATAGAACTTTAAAAGAGGAAAAAGTACATGACATTCCTTTATATACAAAGTCATTTTTTAAACAGACCTATTCCAGTTGAGTGATTCAAAACTGAATCCACCTATAGGATTCATCAATGGATGAATTTCATCTTTACATTAGTGGGAAGGTCCACAGCAAATGTCTCTGAATAGCTATATCCTGCAGCCAAATGCAAACTTTACTGAGAAACAGATAGCTTGGTGAGTTAGTCTCATCTGTTTCAAATTGGTGATAGCAACATTACATTTGACAAAATGGCTGAGAATGGTGTTCTCTCTCTCATTGATGTAAAACTTCTACATTGATCCTCTACTTCAAACCACTTTATTGGAGAAAGAGGAGAATGGACATCATTATTAATGTTTGTAGTTAACAAAAATGGTGCCATATTCTCAGGAAAGGGCAACTGTCATTTTATTAGAAACACAGGCATTAAATGAATTCATAAATATTTCATATTCATTGATTCATTAGGCTATAAATATTTATATAAATGAGTATGAATTAGCTTCTGATAAAATATAATAATGGCATTGAAATAAGTAAAGAATGGACCTACAATGGAAGCAGAACAAGTGGTTAAGCCAAAAAAAAAAAAAAATCTAAGGACAGAAACTGCTGCGGTTTCTGGCAGCCAAGTGAGCTAATAAATCACATCAGATTGTTGGTATTAGCAAACTAGCATAGCCATTAAACACGCTGGAAAAAGAAAAAAGAACATCCCGTTATTTGGGCCCAAGCAATGCTATAAAGCATGTTAGCCTGGTGGCATAAGAGTTTAGCATGTCCTTTCATCAAAAGCCATCTGTAAGACTTAGCTAGGAACAGGAAAAATATCCTTTTCACCGAATATGAACACACAAGCTCTTTCCTGCCTTATAATTTATCATGTCGTGTTTGCCACTTCGCCTCTCTCAGAGGGAATGGATCAGAAACCAGAATAATATTTACAACTTAACTATGTCATGACAATGGCTCAGCTCTTGGCCTTAGCTGTAGTGACCCTTTCCCCCAGCAAGTAACTATGTTTGGCCATTTCCAATATTGAGATCTGAGTAAGGCACAAATACTTTCTTGTAGTAAATGAATCTCCAGCACCAGACTTTTGCACTGCATAGGTATGATGAATTGCTTGCCCAGATGGTGACCAATAAAATGTGGCAAAAGCAACGCTGTCGAATGCTATCCAAAGATGTAGACAACAAATATGAAACATGGGCCAAACATGTCATAATCATGGCAGCACACTCAAGGCTAAAGCTAAGAGTAGTGTCCACACTTATTTCAAAACAATTCCCAGTGAGCTATCTAAATTACTCCTTTTGCTGGATGTCCAAAGATTGCATAAGTGAGTTGTCAACACTGGGGTCTGAGAATATTTACTGCAACACGATTCGGTCCATAGAGAGTTGTGAAACCTGGACCTGTTATAAAAATTATATTTGGCTCCTTGAGTAGTTTCTTGAGATTCTCCTATGAGCCAAACTAATATTAAATGATAGGGCAGGTTCTGGGATATGGCCAAGCCAATGACATTAAAAAGATCTTTATTTCAGGGATGGAGAAATGGATGGCCCAGCAGTTAAGAGTGCTTGCTGCTCTTGCAGAGGATCACAGTTGGGTTCCCAGTACCCGCTGACAAATACTTGTAACTCCAGCTTTACAAGATTTGATACACTTTCCTGGCCTCCACAGGCGTGCACATGCATGTGAGTGTAGTACTAACCCAGAAACACACACATACACATAAATAAAAATGAGTCTTTTTTATTCCAAATGAAGGCTCTTACACAGATATCCATGGAGGCCTAGTAATGGCAAGACTCTTTGTACTTCTCTCACTCTGAAATAGATTAGTGTCCAAGTGGCTTCCCTAGTAATGGGAACAGGGACTGCCTCTGACATAATCTGATTGGCCTGCTCTTTGATCACCTCCCCCTGGGGGGGAGCAGCCTTACCAGGTCACAGAGGAAGACAATGCAGCCACTTTTGATGAGATGTGATAGACTAAGATCAGAAAGGAGAGGAGAACCTCCCCTATCAGTGGAATTGGGGAGTGGCATGCATGCAGAAAGGAGAGGGAGGGTGGGATCGGGAGGGGAGGAGGGAGGGGGTTATGGGGGGATACCAAGTGAATAAAGTGTAAAAAAATAAGAAGAAGAAGAAAAAAATAGATTAGAAAGAGGTAATCTCCATGCAGAAGGTGCCAAAGCCTGTGCCAAAACTTTCATATTATGAACTCTACCTTTCCCACTTAATGCCTAGGCAGGACCCACAGTAGAAACATGAGCTAACTTTAATGGCTGCTTAATATGTAGTGATGGATTGTGCTGACCCAGCTAAAAGGCTTATTTCATTTAGTTATTGCCTCAAGTTTAAAAAGCATGCACCATTCTATCTCTATCTGTGATACTCTGAAATTGTAGCTTTAGTCTTGCACCCTTCCTTTTGCCCACAGTCTACACTCTATGGCTTTAGATTCTCTCACTAAAAATTCCAGCTCTGTAGATCTCCGACCTTCTGACTTGCTTTGATCAACAGAGTGTAGACATTGCATTTTTATTAGCCACTTGTCTCTTGATGTGATAAAACAAAATTTAACCGGAAGGAAGAAGGGTTGATATTGGCCCTAGTGAATTGTGGTGCAGAAGATATAGCAACATCTTATGGAATGGTGTTGTCCATACTTAAGTTGAGTCTTTCCTTTTGAACTAAACCTGTCTGAAAATGCCCTCATAAACATTCTCCTCAGAGGTGTGTTTCTATAGTGATTCTAAATCTAGTCAAGATGACAATGAAGATTAAGTATCACAACATTTCTGCCAGCTCTGAGCCTGAGCCCCAGGAGACCTCACACGTTTCGGCTTTCTCACTTGCACCTCTGCCATCACCATGGGGGCATGCCCAGCCTAGCCAGATGATAGAAGCAAGACACATGGAGCAGGGCCTAGTTGTCCCAGTCAATTCTGCCAAAACGAATCCTGATGGGCCAACCCTGAGACATTTGAGCGAGTGTAGCCAAAATCAGCATATCTGTAGAGGGGACCACGGCAGACTACATATGCATCCACAGTAATTGCTTATTGCTAAATACCAGGTTGTTTTGTGTTTGTCACACTGTATTCCTCTAGCAACAGATACTCATAGACAATTTGTAAATATGAAAATAGGTTAAAAGAGATTGACAGATTTTTCCCAAATTAGTAAAAGCAGATACTGGTTTTGAGATACCAATGCAACTTTGCAGAAAATTAGATGTAATTTCTATACAGGGTTAGTATTCTAAAACCCAAATCATTTCCTTTTCCCTGCTTCAGATAGGCCTTTAGCAGAGTTGCTCTAGAAAGTGACCCTGTTGATGGCTAATACTATTTACTAAACAAGGACAACTAGTTGTCAGAGTACCTATTCTATGCATAACTTGTGCCCAAAAGAATTTTTTCTGGATAATGATTGTTCTGAAAGCAACTCTCATGAACATCTGCAAAGGACCACTAAGTATAAGGGCATTGAAGTAATGCACGACACTGACTTTCAGGTGACTTCTGCCATCAATGTTACAGTTACATCTCATTTACTCAACCACTAAGAGGAATGGTGAACGAGGGAATTAAAGAATAGTAATGGCAGCACATCAATTCAATTATCTTGGCTCACTTCTGAGGTATGCTCCTAGCATAAGGAGGTTTCAAGTTCAAACTTACCACTACAATTAGACCCATGTGGGTATTTAAGTCTTCAACATCAGCTGAAGCAGTATGAGGTAGGAGGTGAATTCCTTTTTTAGGATAAAAATCATACCAAAATTGCTCACACAGAGAGCAGCTCAGACAAATGGAAGACACTGTAATTATCTGTAGGTCATCTATGGTGTTACTAGGATATAAAGTTGGACCAGGAAGAGGGAACTTCTAGAGTACAAGAAGAAGTGAAGAACTGTTCTAAGCAGTAAATAAAATTCATATTCATCATCTAATAATGTCTAAATATGAATAATTAGATTCACTTTCTGTGTACAGAATGTTTTTGTTTCTAATGAGTCCATTTACCTTTCATCTGAGAGATGATGAAGATTCTCCCTTTGACCAAACTTTAGTCAGTCTCTTATGTGCCTCTTTTTTAAGCTGAATCTTGATATTGCCCTCCTCCCTAGTCCCCACCTCCATCCTATGCTCACCAGACCTGCCTTGGCAACTTTGAGCAAAAATCCTGCTCAATAGAGTTAGAAGGAGTTTTCAATTTTCAGTGTCTCATCACTCTCAATATTAGATCAAATGCTTCATTTCCTATGCTTAATATCTGATTACCTTGCTTACCTGTGGCAAGAACATGTTTGGTGAAGCAAGGTTTCCCTTCTCTCCATGTTTCCTCTCAGTAGTTTGCCATCCAGTGGTTCTCTCAGTCTGCTAGGTTATAAATATTTTGGTTTCTTTGCTAACAGCCATGATTAAATGTAAGCTCTTTTTCCCATTGCAAGAGAGTTGGTACTTATTACAGTAATCCTAAACAAAGTCTTTTGTTGTTATGGGGCTGCAGTAATTGATTTAGCAGTTAAGAGTGCTTAGCTGTCTTGTGAAGAATCTATCTTTGGTTCCTAGCACCCATATGGTAGCTCATAACTGCCTGTAACTCTAGTC
Organism: Meriones unguiculatus; assembly: GCF_030254825.1. Classification (NCBI taxonomy): domain Eukaryota; kingdom Metazoa; phylum Chordata; class Mammalia; order Rodentia; family Muridae; genus Meriones; species Meriones unguiculatus. The sequence continues at coordinate 143,485,365 of NC_083369.1, read as the reverse complement.
CCAGGAGGTCCAATGTCCTCTTTCCTAGCCCACCACAGATTCCTACACACATGTAATACACACAAACTCAAACAGGACCAAGCACATACACATCAACAAAACTTAATATTTAAAAAGGAAAAAGGGTCTTTTTACATTAACAAGTATCAAACCTGTTGTTGTTTTCCTTTAAAGAGATATATAGTATAACAGAAAAAGAAAATGTAAGAATACAGCAAAAACACCTACTGGTGGAGCTGAGATACATGAATAAAATTAAGTTGTTCAATTACATACTGTGTATAATTAAATAAAATAAGGTATGATTAAAAAAACAAAAACTCAGCTTAGCCACAATGCTCACATGGAAATTACAACTTTACTAAATTTTCTAGAAACTAGTTAAATTTTCTAGTAAAAAAAATAAAAAATAAAAAAAACTTTTAAAACAAGATGACAAAGCCAATCACACACTGTGTCTGATCATCAGGGCAACAGTAATTTTACAGATACCAACAGACCAAGTTAACTATGGGCCCCTAAACACCATGTGTGTCCCAGGTGAGAGGAAATGCCACAATTGGGGCTGACCTCAGATCACCCAGCTAATCCCTGGAAAAGTTCCTGAGTTCCTGAAGGCTCAGAGTCTCCAGCATCTAGCCAGCCACACACCTGCATGCTATGCTCACTGGCAAGTAAATATCTTCTAGGTACTGGGGCACACAGCTCCAACATCAGGCCTCCTGACACCTGGCAGCCATAGGAACAGCCCTAGATGCCACTAATAAAGCTCAGCTTATCTCCCTAGAGAGGCTGACCAAACCTCTAGGCTCACTGGTTCTGCAAGATGACTAAACACAATGTCTGAGCACAATGTCTGGGCAGCTACAGCTCATTAATATCAGAGCAAGAAAGCTAGTGGCAGGGAAGCTGTCTCCGGGACTTCCCATGGTGAGGAAAATCCCTGGGCTCTTGAGGAGTCCAGTTAGTCCACATGATCAAACACCTAAGGAGAGCTATTGAAATTCCCTAAGAACCACCCACCAGTCAGAGAACATGCCCAACAATCTGAGGAAGGCTCCCGAGGAAACATCCAGCTTCCGGCCCAGGGCTTTTCTCACTCCTTCACCTCCCCCCCCCCAAGGACTCCAGCAGGCATCAGAAACTACAAAGCAATGCCAGAAACAACCAGATGGGTAAATGCCAGCATAAAAACACAATCAACAAAAGCCAAATCATTATGGCATCTCCAGAACACATTTATCCAAAGGCAAGCAGCCATGCATACACTAACATAACTGAAACACACAAGAAAATGACCTTAAATCTATGCTTATGATGATGATAATAGAGGAAAAAAACCCGTAAAGAAATACAGGAAGATACAATTAAACAGACTGTGGCCTTTAGAGAGGAAATAATTAAATCAATTAAAGAAATAGAGGAAAGTTCAAACAAACAGGTGAAGTAATTGAATGAAAGGCAGGAAAATACAAACAGGTGGGAAGGAAATCAACAAAACAGTTCCAGAATCTGAAGATGGAAATTGGAACATTAAATAAATCACAAACTGACGAAATCCTGGAGAGGGAGAACTTAGGGAAGAAAACAGGAACTACAGAGGTAAACATATCCAACAGAACACAAGAGATGGAGAGAGGAACCTCAGGTGTAGAAGATACAATGGAAGAATTCGATGCATCCATCAAAGAAAATGTTAAATCTAAAAATTCCTGACACAAAACATCCAAAAAAGCAAGTATTTTCAACAAAATCATAGAAGAAAATTTTCCCAATTAAAAGAAAGAGATGCTTATAAACATACAAGAGGCTTACAGAATACGAAATAGATTAAACCAGGAAAGAAAATCCTCCCACCACATAATAATCAAAACACTAAATGTACTGAATAAAGAAGAAATATTCAAATCTGCAAGAGAAAAAGGCCAAGTGACTTATAATGGAAAACCCATCAGAATAACATCTCACTTCTCAACAGAGACTATGAAAGCCAAAAGGGCCTGGACAGATGTCATGCACACCCTAAGAGAACATATATGTCAGCCCAGGCTACTATACCCAGCAAAACTCTCAGTCATCATTGATGGAGAAAACAAGATATTCCATGAAAAAAAAAAAAATTAAACAATACCTGTGCACAAATCTACCCTTATGGAAGATACTAGAAGGAAAAATCCAACCCAAGAATGACAACTACATTAAGCAAAACTAAAAGTACACAAGCACACAAAAACAACATAAAAATAAAAGAACCTAACAGTCACTGGTCATATCTCTCAACATCAATGGACTCAATTCTCCAATAAAAAGACACAGGTTAACAGAATAGATGCATAAACGAGATCCAACATTCTACTGCATACAAAAAACATATCTCAGCCACAAAGATAAACATTGCTTGAGAGTAAAGGGCTGGGAGAAGGTTTTCCAAGGAAATGGACCCAAGAAGCAAGCTGTAGTAGCCATTCTAATATCTAATAAAATTGACTTTCAACCAAAATTATTCAAAAGAAATGAGGAAAGTCACTTCATACTCATCAAAGGAAAATTCCATCAAGATGACATCTACATTCTGAACATCTATGCCCCAAATTAAAAAAAAAAAAATAACACATTTGTAAGAGAAACATTAATAAAGCTTAAACCACACATCCATCTCCACATATTAATACTGGGAGACTTCAACACTCCACTCTTATCAAAGGGGAGGTCAACAAAACAAAAGCTAAACTGAGAGATAATGACACTAAGAGATGTCATGAATCAAATGGACCTAACAGCCATATACAGTAATTTCCACCCAAACAGAAAAGAATATACCTTCTTCTTGGTACTTCAAAGAATCTTCTCCAAAATAGACCACATAGTCAGTGACAAAGCAAGCCTCAACAGATACAAGAAGACTGAAATAATCCTTTGTATTCTATCAGACCAAAATGGACTAAAGCTGGACCTCAACAATGACAGAAATAACAAAAATCCTGTACACACACATGGAAACTGAACAACTTGCTACTCAACGACATCTGTGTCAAGGAAGAAATAATGAAAGAAATTAAGGATTTCCTAAAATTTAATGAAAATAAAGGAACAACAAAACCAAACTTATGGAACACAACGCAAGTGCTAAGAAGAAATGTAATAGCACTAAGTGCTTTCATAAAGAGATTGGAGACAACCCCATAAAAGCAAGCTAACAGCACACCTGAAAACCCTAGAAAAAAAAAAGCAGACACACCCAAGAGGAGTAGATGGCTGGAAATAATCAAACTCAGAGCTGAAATCAATAAATTAGAAACAAAGAAAACAATTCAAAGAATCAATGAAAACAAGAGCTGGTTCTTTAAGAAAATCAACATGATAGACAAACCCTTAGCCAAACTAACTAAATGGCAGAGAGAAACTATCCAAGTCAGCAAAATCAGAAATGAAAAGAGAGGACAGACACTGAGGAAATCCAAGAAATAATTAGGTCCTACCTCAAAAGCCTATATGCCACAAAATTTGAAAATCTAAGTGACATGAACAATTTTTTTGATAGATTCCACTTGTTAAGTTGAATGAAGGTCAGGGAAATAAATGAAATTGTCCCATATCTCCAAAGGAAATAGGCAGTCATCAAAATTCTCCCAACCAAAACAAGCCCAGGGTCACATGGTTTCAGCACAGAATTCTACCAGAACTTAAAAGAAGAGTTCATACCAATACTCTTCAAATTCCAAAAAATATAAATGGAAGAAACATTACCAAATTCATTCTATGAGGTCCCAGTCACTTTGATACCTAAACCACACAAAGAACCGACAAAGAAAGAGGACTTCAGAGCAACCTCTCATGAATATTGACACAAAAATACTCAATAAAATATTTACAAACTGAATCCAAGAGCACATCAAAGATATCATCCACTATGACCAAGTAAGCTTCATCCCAGGCATGCAGGGGTGGATCAATATACAGAAATCCATCGATGTAATCCACCATATAAACAAACTGAAGAGAAAAAAAACACATGATCATCTCTTTAGGTGGCAAAAAAGCATTTGACAAAATCCAATTCTGGTTCATATTTAAAGGACACTGTCAACAGAACAAAATGACAGCCTACAGACTGGGAAAAGACCTTTACCATTCCTACATCCGACAGAGGACTAATATCTAAAATATATAAAGAACTCAAGAAATTAAACTCCAACAAAATAAATAATCCAATTAGAAGGGGAGTTAGTCTGATGGGGAAAGGATAGGAGCTCCACAAGGACCAAATATATCTGGGCACAGGGTCTTTTCTGAGACGGACATTCAACCAACGACCATGTACAGATATAACCTAGAACCTCCACTCAGATGTAGCCTGTGGTAGCTCAGTAACCAATTGGTTTCCCAAAGTGAGGGGAACAAGGACTATATCTAACAGGAACTCAATGACTGGCTCTTTGGTCTCCCCACCCCCGAAGGGAGGAACAGTCCTGTTAGGCCACAGAGGAAGGCTTTGCAGCCAGTCCTGAAGATACCTGATAAAACAGGATCAGATGAATGGGGAGGAGGTCCCCCCTATCAGTGGACTTGGAAAGGGGCACGGTGGAGATGAGGGAGAGAGGGAGGGACTGGGAGGGAATGAGGGATCAGGACACGGCTGGGATACAGAGTTAATAAAATGTAACTGATAAATAAAATAAAATAAAATAAAATAAAATAAAATAAAATAAAATAAAATAAAATAAACGAACAAAAAAATAAAACATGGGGTACAGAACTAAACAGACAATTCTCAAAAGAGGAATAGCGAATGACAGAGAAACACCTAAAGAAATACTCAACATCGTTAGTCATCAGGGAGATGCGAATCAAAACGACTCTGAGATTCCATGTTACACACCCATTAGAATGGCTAAGATCAAAAACTCAAGTGACAGTACATGCTGGAGAGGATGTGGAGAAAGGGGAACTGTCCTCCATTGCTGGTGGGAATGTAAACTTGTACAACCACTTTGGAAATCAATCTGGCGCTTTCTCAGACAATTGGGGAATAGTGCTGCCTCAGGACTATACACTCCTGGCCATATACCTGAAAGATGTTCCACCATTCAACAAAAACATTTGCTCAGCTATGTTCATAGCAGCTTTATTCATAGTAGTCAGAATCTGGAAACAACCTAGATGTCCCTCAACCAAAGAATGGATAAAGATATGGTGGCACATTTACACAATGGAATACTACTCAGCAATTAAAAACAAGGAAATCATGAGATTTGCAATCAAATGGAAAGAACTAGAAAAAATCATCCTGAGTGAGGAAATGCAAAACCAGAAAGACATGCGTGGAGTGTACTCACTTATAAGAGGATATTAGATATATATTAACCATACTACATTAACCATACTACAATCCACAGACCTAAAGAAACTAAATAACAAGGATGAGCCTAGGAAGGATGATTAATTCTCATTCAGAAGGGCAAATAAAATAGACACCAGAAGTGGTTAAAGAGAGGTGAACAGGATGGGACCTTACCATAGATGTCCTCTGAAAGACTCCATCCAACAGGGGTCAATGCAGATTCTAGGAGTCACAGCCAAACTTTGGGCAGAGCGCAGGGAGTCACAGGAAAGAGTAGGGGAATAGAAGGACCTAGAGGTGTTAAGAGCTCTATAAGACCAACAAAGCCAACAAATCTGGGCTCATGAATGCCTGCAATGACTGATACAACAACCAAGGACTATGCATGGAGAGGACCTAGCCCACTTGCTCAGATGTAGCCGATAGGCAGCTCAGTCTCCATGTGGGTGCCCTAGTAAGGGGAGCAGAGGCTGTTCCTGACATGGACTCTGTTGCCCTTTCTTTGATCACTTCCCTCTGGTGAGGGACCATTTCCAGGCCACAGAGGAAGAAGATGCAAGCAGTCCTCATGAGACTTGATAGGCTGGGGTCAAATGGTAGGGAAGGAGGGCTCCCCCTTTCTGAATAATAAGGGAGGGAAATATGGGCCATGAAGGATGGAGGGCAGGACCAGCAGGAGACAAGGGAGCATAGTACAACCGGGATGTAAAATGAATAGATTATAAAAAATAAAGTCAAATTTTAAAAAAAACTTTAAAATTCAGCAAATAAGTACATTGCTCTTTAATATATATGCCCACATTTTTGCTTAGTAATTAGAGAATGGTAAACATTAATTTTTTAAAAAAGCTTTTTGAAAAGCACAGTCTTAGGTCACCATTCCAAATATCATCGATCACTCCTTTGTTATTGTACATGTAGAAAACACTGGAAATAGAGCTTGGTTTGCAGGCTGAGCTTTAGAGAATCATATGAACACAAAACTGGAATTCAGCTGGTTGGATTTCAATTAAGTTTCTCTGCCATTTTCTTTAAAATGTTGAAATGCTAGAAACAATATCTTTTCTGATTCCCACCTCCAAGAAAAAAAAAAACCTAAGAAACAGGAAGTGGGTGCCTTTTGCTTTTGTCTCCTATTTTATTAGAGTGTGCCCCTAACAAGTTTGAATTAATTACAGAAATAGCCACTGTGAATTCTCTGAGTTCCTCATTCTAGTCATAAAATTGATGATGATGCGGGTGTTTTTCAGAGAGAAACTTGGAAATGTGTCCTAGGCTCTCTTAAGTGGCCCTCAAAGGCTTGTGAGGCAAAGGCTTGCCCTCAAGATGGTGCTATCCAAATATGGTAGAACCTTTGAGGTAAGGGACCTAATAGCAGATATTTAACTCATTGGATCCCAGGTCTTTTCCTCTTCCTGTGTTTCACTCCTTGTCCATGAAATAAGGGTTGTGTTATACCACATGCATCTGCAATGAAAAGCTGTACTGTCACAGGTCAAAAAGCAATAGGGCCACCTGATCACAGGCTGGAAACACCATAGCTATGAGCAAGTTTCTTTTTATGACATTTGTCTTATGTACACTTGTTGGGCCTGATAAGGGCTGCTGCATCTACCTGAGCCTGCTTGAGTTTGGAGACCTGTCTTTAGCTTCCGATTTAAGAGGCGCCACTGCCGGGCAAAAGTGATTCAGCATATCCGCCTTAGTGATTCAGCATATCCGCCTTAAAATTAACCCTGCCTGGCAACTGTTACATGGAGCTTTGTCGCTGGCCCACCTCTCCTTGCACCACTTAACCTCGCCGTCTACATTATCTTACCTCACTTCCTTAATCCTGCCCCTTGACTCAAACCTATAAAAGGGGCTGCTTAATTTAATAAACTGAGTTCCTGCTTCCACAGATCTCCCGGCTCAGTGTTTTATTCCCTGGGACATCCAGGGAGGTCTGGGCCGTTGACACTCGCCATCCCGCTCAGCCACAGAGGGCGTCCAGCTGGACGGACCACTCTCCTCTCAGCTCCACCTGCCGGGTACTGACCTGGCATACACTAATTATTTAAGAAGTTAATCATAGTTAACAGAAAACTAATTCATGGCCCAACATGAGTTTAAAGCAGATTAACTGGACTTAGACCAGATGTAAGCAATGTTCATGTTATATAATGTGACCTCAGGGAATTTATGTATACTCTCCAAGCCTCAGTTTTGTCTACCTGCAAAGGGAAAGCACTAATAACAATCGCAAGGTCAATATAAATGGTTCCCCATCTGGAATGTGCTTAGAAGAGTACTGGACATACAGCTAAACCCCAGTTAATCCCGCTACTATCATCTTCATTACTAGATTTAATTATATCACGACTGTCGCACTAGATGTCATGACAATCATTTCTATTCCTTCTCTTCCCAGGGATCTTCATCTGACTGCTATGAACATGAATCTAAGAGATATTTCCCTGTGCGTTTAAAGAAATAGTTACGACCTGGGAAGATGGCTAAGTCATCAAAGTGCCCATTATGCAATTATAAGGACCTGAGTTCACATTCCCAAAACCCTTGCAAAAAGATGGAAGTGTCTGTGTAGGCTTCTATGTAGGTGTGGCTTGCTGGCCAGGGAGTTTTATCAAACCAGTGAGGTTCCAGGTATGTGACAGACTCTTTCTCAGAAAAGTAAAGCAGAGCATTAAAAAGGAAAATATCTAGTGTCAACCTCTGCATCTGCACACATGTTAAAACAATCTTTTACATCAGGTTAAGGTACTAAAATTGAATAAATTTCATCTCTTTCTGTTATGCTGAAATTTTATTGAACTCAGGCTTGCACAGACATAGCTTTACCCATTGAGCCATCTTACCAACCCATTACTTTTTTAGCATAATATCTAGGAAATTAAACATATGCTCTGTTTATAGTGGTATATCAGGCCACAAAGACAACAGATGTCAAAAGAGTTCTCAGTCTCCTTTCCCTCACTCCACTGGCCAGTCCCTTAGCTACAATACAAGGAAGACCATCAGCTAACAGTTCTGTCCCATTCTCTGAATGGCAGAGGATTATTCTATCTCATCTCTTTATGTGGCTCTGTGTTGAAAGACTCTCTTTTTCTATATCTTGTTTGTCCCATTGCTAATTAAATGGGCTAAAATTCCATAATTCTGTAAATGAAGGAATAGGTCAGTGTGTTTGCAGATATATGCAGTTAGAAAACCACAAGAAGACCTGCACAGTCAACTAACCTGGGTTCATGGGGCTCACAGACAACAAACCACCAACCAAAGAACATACATGGACTGGTCCTAAGCCCTAAGCACATATGTAGCAGATGTGCAGCTTGGTCTTCATGTGGGTCCCCCAACAACTGGAGCAGTGGCCTTCTCTGACTCTGATGCCTCTCTTTGATCCCATTTCCCTAACCGGGCTGCCTTGTCTGACCTCAGTAGGAAAAGATATGCCTAGTTCTGCTGTAACTTAATTTACCAGAGTGAGTCGGTACCCATGGGGGATCTCCCCCTTCTCTGAGGACGAGAGTGGGAAACAGGAGGAGGTATGAGCGAAGGAGGACTGGGAGTCGGGGGTGGGGGGAGATGCAATCTGGATGTTAAATGAATAAATAAATCATGCTTGTTATCTCAGCACTCAGGGAAGCAGAGGCAGGCAGATCTCTGTGAGTTCGAAACCAGCCTGATCTACAAAGTGAGTCCAGGACAGCCAAGGCTACACAGAGAAACCCTGTCTTGAAAAAACAACAACAAGAAAGTAAACAAGAACCACAAAAAGAAAAATTATTCAAAAAAAAAAAAAAAACCAAACAAGATAAAAAGGACACTCACACAAAAGAAAACCATAAGGAAACAATAATGTGTAATTATTCCCTGCCACCCAGTGAAAAAGAAGACAACTCTAGTAGATCAGTAGTTTAGGAGAAGCTATGGTAAAGGAAGGGAATGAGGAAGGAGTCGCTTTCCCTCTACAAAAGAAATCTTGAAATGAATTGCTTGCTCCCTCTCAGCCACAGTAGATAACAGAAATGTCAGAGGCTATCAGCCAGAGGCCATTAAGCCAACCCTGCCATAAAGAGGCTCAAGAAACAGTAAAGAACAGGAATCTCTCAGTGGGAAAAAAATACAATTTTTAAGGTCAAATTAAATAGTTTGGGGAGTGGTATAGGACACAAGTCTAGAGGCCCTCACACAGGATTTGACACAATTTCAATAACTGAGATTTTCAGGGACAGAAAACTGAAGTATCACTCACACTAATACTGTTTGGGGAAACAAAGTATCTCTGTCCAAGTCAGCTGGCCTGGCTTGACCTGCTCCAGTGAATCACTGTGGCTTCTGTTTCCAGTGATATTTTCTACTGAGTGAGATGAGGAACTTGCTGCTCAAAGTGTGGTACCTGGAAGAGCAGCAGCATGAACTGCGAACTTGCTAGAAACTGGGGCAATAGACTGACCCAAGTTAAAGAGAATCGTTATTAAAATGCGGTGGGTTTGCTATCTTGCAATGGGATTCTGCGTTTTAACAAGGCCACATGACTTGATCACGTGCTAAGGTTTCAGAAGTACCTGAAGTTTTTAACCTTCTGATCATATTCATTTGCTTAACAAATTCATCGTGGTAAATAAAAAAATTGGAGTTTTTCAGTCCAAATTAGACTTTCTGAAATTTGCCCCAAGGTGGCTCTTTCTATTTTCCTTTTTCTTTGGACTGTAGATAATAATACAGATAGTTTTTACAAGTGCATCAGTGTTTCCAAGTGGTTCTTGGATGGGATCACTGAAGAAAAAAGCCAGATTTTTTTTCTCTTACAAGTTTCGAACTTAAGTATCCACTCAGGCAAATACTTTGGGCATAAAGGAAGCAAACTATTTTGTGTAAAAGAGGTGAATATGTGTATAATTAACATACAACTCTTATGTGTATCAAAATAAATGGAGAAAGTGCCAAAACCAACTAATTTTAGAATGTTAAGCCCTGAGACGTGAAAAGAGGACATGTACACCAAAACTGAGAAAAATTTACTATTTTTCATATTAGTTAAATATGTCTGCCAAACCTCTCCCATTATTTCGACTCTTTTATTCATTCATTGTATTTATATCCTCTTGAGATTTTAGTAATATCATCGTGATTATTTTATAAGGTTTCCATTTATTTACTCTGGCCAAAGTGCAAACAAAAATATTTAAGGGATACTGAGCATTTTTGAACAAAGCTTTCATTTCTCAGTGGACCTATTTGGAAGAAGCCTGATTATTTAAAAAAACAGGGTATCAACCTTGATAGAAATTCTCCCAAAGATAGAAAAAAACAAATTAACAAAGGAGGATGTATTTAGATTAGTGGTAGTTAAAAGTAAACTCCAGTATAGGATACATAACACCCACCATTTGGTATTATTATCACTACTATTACATCCATTTGAACCACCAGGGCTTATTAGACTGTGTGTTTGGCTTTAAACTCAATGGTTCTAAACTATCTGTATCCACTATGCTTATATGTTTACATCTGATTGATAATTCATTGTTTAATCAGTGAACCATACATAAATATTTTGCTTACTGGCCTTGGTAAAATGTAATTCATAGAAAGAAAATCCACACAAAAGTGGCTAAATCACTTATATGAGTTGAGACTTATAACTCAAACATAAACTACTAATCACAAAAGTATCAATAATAATGACCTAACTAAATATGAACAAAATACCTGACTATACATTTTCCAAAGACATACAAATACCCAAAAGATATATTAAAAAATGTATGAAAATGTAACTAGTAAGGGAAATAAAAATCAAACCCACAGTAAAATGTATTTCATATCTGTTCAGATGACTAATGTGAAAGTCAAATAAATAAAGAAACCTTGTACACTGCTGCTTGAAATATGAATTGGCACTGCCATCGAGGTAAACAACATAGAAGAGCTTCACAAAATTCAAACCAAGACTACCATAACAACCCAGCCATTCTACCACTGGCTATCTTGCCAAAGGGAAAAAAGAAAGGTCTCCAAAACACAGCTCAATCTTATGTTATTGCAGCATTTGTCCTAATAACCAAGATATAGAATCACCTAAATGATAATTAGTGAGCAAATAAGTAGAAAATATGATGTGCGTCTATTACTTAGCCATAAGACAGGAAAATCCTATCTTTCTCAATAACATAGATAAACTTAGAGGATATGCTGATATGCTAAGTGAAATAGGCCAGACACAGAGGAAAGATAAGATTTATATGTGGAATCTAGAAAAAAAAAAAAACTTTAGGAACTCTAGATATAGAGAACATAAGAGTAGTTGTCAGTGGCAGAAAGTGTGGGATTGGGAGATGTTGGTCAAATGGTACAAGCTTTCATATTTTGAATGTATAAGATTAGGAGCTGGAGAGATGACCCCAAGGTTAAGAGCACTGGTTTTTTTCCCAGAGGTCCTGAGTTCAATTCCCAGCAAGCACATAGTGGCTCATAACCATCTATAGTAAGATCTGGTGCCCTCTTGTGGTACCCAGGTGTACATGCAGGCAGAATACTGTATAAATAATAAATAAATAAATCTTTTTTTTTTAAAAAAAGGATGTATAAGATATATAAGTTCCAGTGATTTTTTCCATCATTTCTTTTTTACTTTTTTCTTTCCCTTTATTTTTTATTTTAATTTTTTATTAATTACACTTTATTTACTTTGTATCCCCCCTGTAGTTCCCTTCCTCCTTCCCTCCCAATCTCTCCCTTCCTCCTCCTACTCCACGTATACCCCTCCCTAAGTCCACTGATAAGGGAGGCCCTCCTCTCCTTCCTTCTGATCCTAGTCAATTAGGTCTCACCAGGAGTGGTTGCATTGTCTTCTTCTGTGGCCTGGTAAGGCTGCTCTCCCCTCAGGGGGAAGTGATCAAAGAGCACATCAGAGACAGTCCCTGTCCCCATTACTATGGAACCCACTAGGAGACTGAACTGCCATGGGCTACATCTGTGCAGGGGTTCTGGGACTATCAGTCTCAGGGAAGACCCATGTGCCCAGATTTTTTGGATCTGTTAGTCTTGTGGTGCTCCTGTCCCATCTGGGTCTTACTAACTCCCACTTCTTTCATAAGATTCCCTGCAATCTCCTCAAAGGTTGGCCATAAGTCTCAGCATCTGCTTTAATAGTCTGCAGGGCAGAGCCTTTCAGAGACTCCCTATGGCAGGCTCCTAAGTTGTTCCCTGTTTTCTCCTTCTTCTGATGTCCACCCTCTTTGCCTTTTAGTTCCAGTGATCTTATGCACAGCATGGTGACTTTAGTTATTAACAGTGTGTTGTATGGTTCAAATTTGGGAGAGTCCACATTAAGTATCCATATTTTATGTACCAATTTCCTTCAAAGTTCATTAAGATGTGAGAAGTTCTTTTTTAAAAAAGAAGTGGGGCTTGTTAAGAGTGGAAATTTTAAACAGAGGTTCCTCAGGACTCAAAAGTAAACAACTCAGAAACCTGGAAAGTTCTAAAACTGACTAGGTACACTAGGCCCCTCCTTCCCTAAGCTCACATAATCAAAAAGGACTGCTGAGGAGACAGAGACCAGGAAAGCTGCCTGCAAAAGATAAAACAGCCAAGCTGTATGGAAGAGGCACAGAGCAGCTGGCTGCCCCAAAGGTACTCTGGCCTGTTGAGCTGCATGCATCTCACGCAGGCAGCTCCAGGGTTCTAGTCTTTGTGAGCAGTCGCCCATGCTGGAGCGGGCTTTCAGTCATTCCTGCTCCTATATGTAACCTCTCACCCATATTCATATAATAACCACAATGAAACTCATTGGTTCACTAAGCTGGACTTTGGTGGTGTCACTTGCTTTGTCTAATGTCAGTTCCCTATCTGAAGGGAGTAGACACTTGTTCATGGCTCCCCAGAAATAGTGTCACAGAATATCATCCCAGTCAATGTGGTGAGAAATGTGTTGATTTTGCTGTAGTAATCACTTTCCAGTTTGTACAAAACCATTATATTGTATATTTGAACATATACAATTTTTATATGTCAAATGATCCTCAGTAAAGCTGAATATATATATACATATATATCCATGTATATATCTTCTTCAAGGCAGCTGAAAGAAATGGACAATATGTAACCAGAGTGAGAAATATTCATGATCTTGAACTTCACCTAAACTTAGATTTCACCTGGCTCTAAGCAGCCATATCAAATGTCCTTAGTTTCACTTGCCCACTGCTTTGGATAGTTATTGCATACATTCTCTCTCCTCAAACCTTCAATATATGCTCACTGCCTCCCATTTGATGAGTCTTATTCCTGTATCCCTGAAAAGATGCAAAGAAGTGGAAGCAAATACCTATGGATCTCTCGACCTTGGAAGGCAGATGGAAGATTGGATCATCATGCCTTTCAAATGTGCCTAGATGACCACTATTCTGGTTGTCTTTATCATCTGAGAGGCTCCACTTACCATTTCCTTCTTATCCTCCTGGAAGTGAACATTCACAAACATTTTCCCCACAACATAAGGGAGGGCACTTTCAATAAAATTAACACACTTGTCCCACTGAGGCAGCAGAGTTGTGGTCCCCTGGATTACCTGTGAGAAAGAATCGGTACAATTTGAGCTCTGGATGAAATGTATTGCTTGGGGGAAAAGAAGTCAAGCCATCTACAAAACACTACACAGCCCTTCTAAGATACATGCCAGATAGGAAAGGCCAAGGTGAAGCAGACTGTGAAAATGCAACTCTGCTTGTTCCTATCTTCTAGCTCCAACTAAATGAAAATGTTTTGACAGTGGGAAAACAATACATTTCAGCTTTACTCCTTTCTTCGACATTAAGCAAAACATATGGGCAATGGCACAGCTTTTCTGCATCAAGTGGGGACATAAAGGGATGCTGAACAAGGATCCAGACAGTACTTAGTAGCTACTGGGGACTGCAGTTCTACCAGGAAAGGTTTAGAATCACGGGCAATCAAAGTTCTTATTAGCAGACCAGAAGTCCATGTCTCACCGTGAGCAACCTGGGGAGCCCATTTATGCAGTGCCATAGCAGAGTAAAATACAGATGTAAATGCTTTTCCCATCTGTTCTGTTATACCATTATAGGAAACATTTCTGAACAAGTAACGGACTTCTGAAGCAGGATTTGAAAGCGCCAAAGTTTACTCTTGGGGATGAAAGCAGAGAAATAAATGCCATGTAAGTTTCCTCTGGAGGCTGAAGTGTACAGGCAGACAGTGAAAGAGAGAGGCCCTGAGAATAGTGACCTGGAATACCCTGTGCATAATTTTGGAGCCAGGTTGTTAGAGTGGGGCAAAAGGGATTAAAGCTTAAATTCATCTCTCCTTCCTTTCCTTTCTGGGAACATGACCCTTCTCAGAGGTAAGGGATGAAGCTATTTTTAAAACCTCCAGAGAAAGAGATCCTACAACCTTCTTTGGCAATTCAACATTATATTTAGCACTTCATGTTCAAGAAACATCCTCTTATACCTAACCTCAAATTTTCACACACTACATCTTACACCTCGCTCTCTCATTCTCTTCACAGTGAGGGTGGAAAGCAGCTGGCTACCATCTTTTATGAGATCCATAGGAGTTTAAAATACACAGCAAAAATATCGGCTTGGTTTGTATCTTAGCTATTTGATCTGTTCTAAATATAAGTAATTGTTTCATGCATATCTAGCCTCTATAAAGTAACTTTATATTCTAGTGACTGTAAAGAGTCAAAAGTTGCCCCAAATAACCATTATCACTCTCCAAGTCCACCATAAATTTCTGTATTTTCCAGTTTCTCTAGGAACTAAAATGTATATTAAATAAAATATGAGCTTATAAGATTTAACATTCAGTTTTATTTAAATCGATAGAAAAATAAAATACTTTTTAAAGCCACAAAATTCTTACGTCTTCTAAGCCATAGCAGAATTAGTCATAAGCCTCAGAAATACAGATGAAGGTAACACCTGTCTGTGCAAGTTGGGAGGCAACAGAGATGGGTAAGAAACAAAGACCCAGGGGCTAAGGAAGTGGGGGGAAATAAAATGAATGAAGGCACTTAAGGAGGATATCAGGAGAGGAAATTAAAATGGGTCTAGCAGAATTAAGATAGATTCAAGATTAACTATCTAAGTAAATTTAAATATTCAACCCTAACATCAAACTTAAAATGAAGTTGTATCATTCTCTCGATATATAATTAGAATATGGAGAAATCTTGAAAACCATAGTTACGGTGAAGTAGATAGTCGGACTTCGTCTTTCCAGACTTATTGAAATTGTATACCTTTTGATGCACATCTCCCCTTTCCCAGTCCTCTGCCCTCCAACTTCTAGTAACCACCTTCCTGCTCTAAGTTTTTTTTAGATATAGTATTTCATATTCAACATATATATGAGATTATGCAATGCTTGTCATACTGTATAAATTTATCAGAGTTGATACTTGTGCATTTCAGTTTTGACAAAACTGACCTTCGGCAGTCTCAACACAGAAGTAATGTTATACCGCTGAAATTATGTGTGTTCATTATCTTGGCTGAATTTTTCTGGAATGCATTTGTAGATCAAAACATCACAATGAACCCCATAAATATACACAATTATCATAAGTGTTTGCCCATGAAAATGTAAAGAAATTAAAATAAATTTGAACCAGTTTGAAAGCGGTGTATCATTAAGAAATATCAAAAACATTTGGCTAAGGCCGAGGATCTGGCTTGCTTCCATGTATGTGGACCTATCTGCATTGCCCCCGTGGCACGCCTGGGTTGGCTACCCAGAGGCTATTTAAGCTGTGGGCTGGCTTTCCCCGGGGTCCGAGGATTGTTCAATGTTCCTGAATAAACTGCATTGAAAAAAAAAAAAAAAAAGAAACATCAAAACCATAGTTTCAGTTAAAAGCACTAAGAAAAAGTACAAATGTGTTGTTAAGGAGAGACATTTGAACAAGATTTGATGGCCCAAAGTATCACTCTAAATATTATTAAACAGCCACAGTGTAGAGGTTGGGGTACTTTTTATGGAACATAGATATACCTGAATGAAATTAACTAATGCAAAAAGCTTAAAGTTTTGGCTGCAAGCTCCCTACACCCCATTCCTAAAGCTGATTTTTTTTTTTTTTTTTTTTACTGGACTAGCTAACATTTGACTGTCCCAGCATGTCAAGTCGGCCACTGCTGAAACATTTCAATATTTGATAACTCACCCTTGAAAATTCCAGCCACCTATATTGAAAGCGTCTGCTGAGGTTTGGAACTCTGGAATAAACCATTCTCCACACCAAATAGTTGGCAATGGTTCTGTGAAAAGAAATGAACATTTATTACATTTCAGGCCTTATCTGATTTCCTGAAAACACCTTTGGAGAACTGTTTGCAAGAATAATACAAGGCCAATGAACACCAGCAAAATCAGCTTGAAGTTTCTAGCCCCAAAGCCTATAAAGACCTTCCCTCCGCCTATTATGTCTGGAAATGGCAACCTTCAAATTACTGATAATTTGATCCTATTTCTGTGTATTATTGGCCTTCAGAAACCAAAATCAAAATATTCATTAATACCAATCATCTCAATTTTTACTTTATTTCTATACTCTCTAAATATATGAGCCCAAGAAGGTCAGTTAAGCTTATCTTTCCTTGTGAAACAATGAGTATATTCCCTATTTCACAAGGTGATTGTGAGGTTAAAATAACAAAATCATTAACAGAGTGAACTCCTAACTTTCTGTTGACCTCTAAGCATAAGAATCATCTCACATGGTTCTGTAATGCCCTGACACAAATTTTCAAAACTCCATTCTATTTTAAGTATTGCCTTTTTCTATGATGAAAAGAATCCCTGACCTCAGAAAGATGTGTGGTCTGAGTTCATTTCTAACTCACCTATGATGATGGATTTCTAATGATCCATCCCCCTCTTAGCTGTGCTATTACCATGCTGACAAATGACACACATTCCTAAGATGGCTCCTGGTTCAAGCAGAAATGTGAACAGCAGTGTGACATGATGATACTACCAAACCCACCAAGAACAATTCACATGATCATTAACATGATTCTCTGCCACAGTACATATAGTACATATAGTGAAATAGTTTTCACATATACACAAGTATAGAAATGTTTGTTTCAATTTATACAGATTAATATATCACTAACATTTTTGAGATAGGTTTTCACTATGTAGTCCAGGCTGACCTCAAGTTCATGAGCCTTAGGCCTACATCTCATAAGTGTGCTGGAATTACAAGCATGTGCCATCATGCTTTGATATTTGTGTGCATGTGTGTAAGTACACCACATATGTACAATATCTGCAGAAGCCAGAAATGGTTATGATCCCCTGGAACTGGAGACTTACTGATGGTTGTAAGTTACCATGTGGGTGCTGATAACAGAACCCAGGTCGTCTGCAAGAACAACAAGTACTCTTAATCACTGAGTCATCTCTCTAGCTCTTCAAATAATTTTAATAAATATAGAAATGTAACTTTTTAAAATAAATGTTTAAGGTCATGAGTTAGTTTTTCAAATATCATGACATTTGTACTTTAAGACATATTATCGAAATAAAATTATGTTAGTATGACCAGGTATATAAATGTGTTTCATATAATCTTGAATATTTCAGAAAGTTTTGGCATACTCATGTCAGACCTGGCTTACCACTGACCACCACTGCTTTTTTCTTCTAGCTAACTAAGATGACATACTAGTACAGGAAAAGGACATTTTGCCATTTTCTTGTTATTAATTTGTGCTTACATCACTTATAATCACTTTAATTCCTATTTCTCCAAAGGAGGGATCACGAGGGAGGAAGGAGGGACAAAAGAAAGGAGTACAAGGAGAGATGACTGGAATAGGTGGGAATTTAGGGGACAAGGTAGAAACTTAGTATAGGAGAAACTTCCTGGAACCTGTGACAGTGACCCTAGCAAGGTCTCCTCAAAATGGAAAATATGGAGCCTGAACAGGCCATCTTCTATAACTGGCATAGGCTCCTAGAGGTGGACCTGGGACACCCAGCCACAAAACCTTTAACCTACAATTTATCTTGCCTGCAATGGTAACTCAGAGCTTGTGGGTGTGACCAACTAATGTCTGGTTTACCTTGAGGCTCAAGCCAGGAAAGGGAGCCCTTGCCTGATACTGCATGGATAGCCAGAAACCAGAAGCTGGATAGTTCAGAGACTAGGGTAGACCCAAACACAACTGACCAAAATTTTTAAAAAGTTGATTAAATGAATGTTTTTTTTTTTGGTAGATAGATTTTTTTTTACACTTTATTCACTTTGTATCCCCCCATAAGCCCCTCCCTCCTCCCCTCCCGGTCCCACCCTTTCTCCCCCTTCTTCACGCATGCCCCTCCCCAACTCCGCTGATAGGGGAGGTCCTCCTCTCCTTTCTGAACCTAGTCTATCAGATCACATCAGGAGTGGCTGCATTGTCATCTTCTGTGGCCTGGTAAGGCTGCTCTCCCCTCAGGGGGAGGTGATCAAAGAGCAGGCCAATCAGATTATGTCAGAGGCAGTCCCTCTTCCCATTACTATGTAACCCATCTGGGCACTGAACTGTCATGGGCTACATCTGTGCAGGGGTTCTAGGTTATCTCCATGAATAGACCTTGGTTGGAGGGAGCAACAGAACCAGAAGACTTGAACACAGGGAATTAAATGGTTCTTAATCATATTTTTCTATATTCATAGACCATAACCTAGGCCAGTCGTCATTAGAGAGGTTTCCTCCACCATCTGATAGGAGCAGATGCAGAGACCCATAGCCAAACATTAGCTAGATCTTAAGGAACCCAGCAGAAGATGGGGAGGAAGGATTGTAGGAATCAGAGGGGTTGAGAACACCAGGAGAACATGACCCATGGAATCATCTGGGCTCACAGAGACCGAAGCAATCACAGAGCCTACTTGGCTCAGAGTCTGCGTAGATGTGCACTAGGCCCTCTGCATACATGCTATGCTTGTTTAACTTGGGGTTTTTGTTAGATTCCCAAAAGTGAGAGAGGGAGCATCTCTGACTCTTTTACCTGCTCATGGGACTCTTTTCCTTCTGCTGGGTTGCCTCATCCAGCCTTGATATAAGGGTTTATACCTAGACTTATTGCATCTTGTTATACCATGTTCAGTTGATATCACTGGAAGGCCTGCCCTGAAGGAAACTTTGGGGCAGTGGATCTGGGGCACAAGGGAGGCAGCAGATACTAGGAGAAGGGGAAGGAGGAGAGACTGCAGTCAGGATGTATCATATAAGAGAAGAAAAAAGAAAAAATTAGGATAAAAAAATGAAACAGTAACAAAAAACAAGAATTTTTAAGCCACTTCATGATATGATGATTAAACCAAGTAATAAAACTCATGTCAACAACTATAACATTTAAGAATTATTTTCAATGAGCTGAATGAAAACAAACCAGCAAGAGAAGAAGGTCCAACAGAAGGTCCCCTAAACAATGGGCCTGTAGTCATCCATACAGTAGAACTCTACTAAGCCTAATTATTTTTAATTTATAAAATGAAAATATAGACATTCTAAAAATTCTCTTCTTGAACCTAAGAGACCCCGCTGGGGTATGCACATGTCTCCTCAGAGTCCACCATCCAAATAAGTTAAGTCTTCCCCTCAGACATGTTCTGTTTTGGTCACTATAAGAAATGCACCATCTTAGACCTGTCCTTTTTGCCTCCATATCACTACTTCTCAGCTTGCCAAGAAATTCTCACCCAGAATTTACTGTTGACCCAGGGTGCCAGGTACCATGAGGAAGATGATAGCATAGCTCAGCACCCACAGTTGGTATGATGGTTAATACTGATAGCTCGACAGGTTCTAGAATCCTCTGAGCAGGCCTGGGAGAGACTCTATAGATTAAGTTAGCAGGGTTGGAAAACCCATCCTGAAAGTGGGTGGCACCATTCCATGGACAGGGTGTCAGGCTAAATAAAAAGAAGAACTTTATCTGAGCATGAGCCTCCACTTCTCTCTACTTCATGGTTGTAGATGCAATATAATCAATTGCCCCAAGCTCTAGCCACCATGACTTGTGCACGATGACAGACTGGACTCACAAATTGTTAGACAACAGAAATCCTTCTTTCCTGCTTTGATCAACTATTTGGTCGCAATGTAGAAAAGAACTGATAGAGTGAAGAATGAAATACTTTAGATTATTAGTATAATTTTTCTTAATTGAACAGACATACTGTACTATGTAAGACACCAATGTTTCATGGACTCAACCAACACATCCTGAGCACCCAAGAATGTACCAATACTTTTGGGTATTAGAGAAATGGAAAGGTGAGAAAAAATATTGACTCTGGGATACTGAAGCTTTTTTGCTAAATGTATAGATAACTGAAGCTTAGAATTATTTAGTGAACTCTTCATCATAGAGTCTGTGGGTTTCAAACAAGCAGACTCATCTGCAATTCTGATAAGTGAATATGCTCAAACTACCCCAGGTCAATTAAATAACCAGCTCTAAAGTAAGACCTAACACAAATATTGTCTTTAAGTCCTGCACCACCCCCAAGTCCTATGTTTTAAAACAAAACAAAAAAAAAAAAAAAAAAAAAAAAAACACTGTGTTAAGCCATGGAGGCTAGCCAACCCAGGTATGTCTAAAGCCTGTGTGCTTTTCCACACACCACACAGTGATACATGAAAGCTATTAATCCAACAACAATTTCCTGACCAGTCACAGAAACCTAAAAACTGTTCACCAAAGGTGCTTTGCTAAAACCTATAGGGATAAAAAAAAATAGAGCAGTGAGGCTTTTTTGGACAAGGCATTACTAAGACAATAACATAATAAGACCTCTGAGACCTAGAAGATGGAATGCTGGCTGGGAAGCTCAGCCAGCAAGACAATGGCACTTATGGGTCATTCCACTGTGTTATAAAATTGCTGACAAAACACTATGAGGTCTAGCTTAGGAGTGATAATATCACCATGCCAGGAACAGAGATAACCATAATGACTGAATCATTACCACCTAATGATCAGACACATCAGAAACAAAACAAAACAAAACAAAAATCAGACTCAGCAACAGTCATAGAAAATAACCCGTAATATCTTTGTTTTGGTCCAAAAAGCATTTTTCACAATACAGTAATTTCCCCAAACGGTAACAAATAAAGGAAAGAAAAACATCCCAGAAAAGAGTACTACCAGGACAGCAATATGGAATTCTTCCCCAAAGCCTCTAACTCAGAAGATTTGCTATTTTAAGAAGATTTTGCTACCCACCCCCTCCATTTTCTCAAGTATCAGAAGCTTACAGTTATATTATGTTTAAGAGATAAAATACCTTCTGTGATACTTGGGAAAGTACTGTGGGTGGCTACTGTTATCCCCATTTACAGATGGAGAGAGAAAAGGTCAAAAGTCAAGAGACTTTTAAAGTGCTCAGTCTTTCCATTTTAATTTGCTTTTTTTTTCCTCCTCCTCATATATACCATCTGATGTGATCAGAGATTCTCAAGAGCCAATGAGGTCTTCTGAAATCCTTTAGGCTATCAAGAGAAATGCCTAAGGCAGTAGTTCTCAAAATAATCGTTGGACCAACAGGTTACACATCATTGGAAAACTGGGTATGAAACCTCCCTAGATCTACTACTGCATTAACAACTGTGGTGATGGTGCCCCAGAAATGTGTATGTTGGCAAGTTCTATACAGCCAATCCTGATATATTTTGGGGTTGAGAGCTAATAATCTAAGAAAATTCCCCCTTCTAAACTTTCTGCATACATAGCTCAACCAGAAATTTCTAAACTCTAGATCAGGCCTTAAATTTTGATGCCCATATTTGAAAGTGTATATCTCTAGGATTGTAATCAATTACAGCTCCTGATTTAGTACATTGGGAGCAGAGCCTAAGATTCTGCATTTTAGACAAGCTCTCAGATCATGGTTATACTGCACATCTGTGGGTCACACTTTGACAAACAACATGCTGGGTAGTCTTCAGAAGAGATGAGCATAACCAGAGAGGTCCACAAAACTGGACACTTTCTGAATGAAACTCGAGGAGCATCTGTCTAACAAGGCTCATCTAAATGTATACACTCTGCTTCTTATGATATGCAAAGTGCTATCAATCTTTCCAGGACCAGTATAGTATTATAAAATCTCATAAGTGTATATGGAACTATCATGTTTTTTTTTTTTCCCATGACTTGGTTGTTGAGGGAGAAATGGTTTAAAACATCTGGGTTTTAGCTTGATGTTTAAGTGAAATGTTATATGGATATAATGTCTACAAGTAGCCTTGTATCTAAGTGCTTTTCCATTGTTTACTGTGTTCACATTTGTATAAGTTATCAGTTTAACACAAACTAGATGAAAATCCCCCTCTAGTCACAGTTTTTCATACTGCTTGTTGCTATAAAAAGCTTCACAGTTATAAATAAATTATAATCACCACGAGAATTTATTTGATTCGCGTTATAAATTAGGTTATGGGGAAAATCCAATTAATACAATTTCCAAAAGTCCCTACTATTTGACAATAAAGTGCAAAGTGACAAGAAGAAACTGACTCTCTAGATGCTAAACAATGAATGTACAAGGTGGCAAACACCTCCTTTTGGTGAAAATCAGCATGTGAATCTAAAATGTGCTCAGCAATTCAGTGGCATATGGAGGTAGAAGAGTACTTGGGTTCTGTTTCATAGTAAGGCTGAGCAACCCTGATCAAGTAACCTGAAACCCAAAATGCTCCATAATCTACAACATTTAAAGTAGTAATTTTATACCATCAATAGAAAAGTCCATACTTAGCATCCTGTGAAAAGTCTTAGTCAAAATACGTGCATGACACACTATTATATAAAATTATAAGGCTACAGGTATATGATATACATGAAACATAATAAACTTTGTATTTAAAATTGGATCCCATTCCCAAGATATCGAATTAAGAACATGATCACTTCTGGGCCCAAGTACTGTGGATAAGGGATGTATGGCCTCTATTTCAGAGCTAAGAAGTCCTAACAAAGTAGTTCTTATAATATTAATGATTTCCTCTCTGCCTCTCCATCCAGCAAAAGTAAAACCATAAAGCTATCCTTTAGATATTTGCTAAGTGAAACTTGAATTTTCAGTACTTAATCATGCATGATGGTTGTAAGCCTTGCTATTCAGTCACCAGCCCAGTACCACACACCTGCATGCTCTGATCACTGTCCCAGACTGTATTGTGGGCACCACAACACCAGAGACTGGAATTTCCAGTAGAGAGAAAACTCCCACAGTGAAGGAAGCAATTAGGAATGAACTCGGGTCACCCAGACAATCTCTGGAAAAGATCCCAGGGTCCAGCAGGCACAGGCACTCAACCACCAGGCCAGAGACCTGCCTGGGCACTAGGCTAACCATCCCAGATAGAACTGTGAGCCCCAGAGCACCAGAGACTGGATTTCTCTGTCGGGAGAAAACCCCACAGTGAGGGAAACACCAAGTCCAACCTCAGGGCACTCGCTCAGCCAAACCCCTTCCCCCAAAAAACGTTCTCAGGAAAAGTTCCCAGGTTTCTGCAGGCAACCAGTTGCCAGCTCTGGCCTGCAGCTACATGCTCTATTCACCATCCCAGACTGAACTGTGGACCCTAAAACACCACAGGCCGGGTCTCTCTATTGGGAGGCAACCCCACAGTGGGAGAAACATCAGGTCCGACTGCAGGACACACAGCTCTGGAAAAGTTTCTTGGTTCCCTCAGACTCCAGACTCTAGCCTCCTGCAGCACACATGGGTGCTGCACTCACCTGATACTGATTAGGCACAAAGCTCCAACCTCAGACCTACAGAAGCCTGAGATCCACGAAATCAGCCCTCAGATACTACTCCAAAATACAACCAGTTATCCCTAGCTAAACTGACAAAACCACAGGGCTCCCTGGTTCTTCAAGAGGGCTGTGCCAAAAAACATGGTGTAAGAACAGCAGCAGCAGCTCACTAAATTCAGAACAAGAAACCCAGCAGCAGGTCAGCTGTCTCCAGGACTTCTCCTGGTGAGAAGAGAGCCATCCTGACTACCCATGACCCCAGTTACCACTTAGGTCCATATGCCTGAGGTGAGCTGTGGCAATTCCTGAGAAGCACTGGCTATTTGGTTACCATTCCCAAAATGCTGAGGAGGCCTCCTTCAGGAAAAACCATTGTCCTGCCTAGGGGATTCTCCCCACCCCAGGATTCCAGGAGGTGCCAGAAACTAGCAGCCGACACCTGAGACAGCCCAAAGGGTAGAGACCAGCGTAAAAGCTCAACCAACAAAAGCCAAAGCAATATGCCATCTCCAGAACCCAGTTATCCAAAGGCAAACAGCCCTGGACATCCTATCATAAGTGAAATTCAAGCAGATGACCGTATATCTCTACTTGTGAAGAGGATAATGCAGGAAACAAATAAAATGGGTAAAGAAATGGATGAAGATAAAGTCAAACAGATTATGGTCATCTGTAAAGAAACAGAGGAAGATAAAGTCAAACAGATTACGGCCATCCATAACGAAATACAGGAAGTTGCAGCCAAACAGTTTGTGGCCTTCAGAGAGGAAATAATTAAATCACTGAAAGAAATAAAAGAAACAGAGAAATGTTCAAACAAACAGGTGAAGAAATTAAAGGAAAAACAGGAAAATACAGTCAGGTGAAGAAAATCAACAAAACGGGTCAAGATCAGAAGATAGAATTGGAAAAATTAAAGAAAACAAAAATGGAGGAAATCATGGAGAGGAAGAACTTAGGAAAGAAAACAGGAACTACAGAGGTAAGCATAACCGATAGACTACAAGAGATGGAAGAAAGAATCTCAGGTGCGGAAGATACAATGGAAGAAATCGATGTATCCATCAAAGAAAATGTTAAATCTAAAAAATTCCTGACACACACCATCCAAGAAATCCAAGACGACATGAAAAGACAAAACCTAGGAATAATAGGTATAGAGGAAAAAGAAGATTCCCGTCTCCAAAGCCCAGAAAATGTTTTCAAACAAAATCATAAAAGAAATTTTCCACAATTTAAAGGAGAGGCCTATAAGAATACAAAAGGCCTACAGAACACCTAATAAATTAGACAAGAAAAGAAAATCTTCCCACCACATAATAATCAAAACAGTCAGTAAGTATACAGAACAAAGAAAAAATACTAAAGGCTGCTAGGGAAAAAGGCCAAGTAACATATAATGGCAAACCCATTAGAATCACACCTGACTTCTCAACAGAGACTATGAAAGCCAAAGGGCCTGGACAGATATCATGCAGACCCTAAGAGAACACATATGTCAGCCCAGGCTACTATACCCAGCAAAATTCTCCATCACCATAGATAGAGAAAACAAGATATTCAATGAAAAAAAAAATTAAACAATACCTACCCACAAATCCAGTGTTACAGAAGATACTAGAAGGAAAAATACAACCCAGGAAAGCTAACTACATTCAGGAAAACACAGGAAATAAATAAGTTCAGTACAGCAAAAATAAAAGTACACAAGCACACAAACACACTATCACAACCAACAGCAAAACCAAAGCCTCTAACAGCCACTGGTCATTAATCTCTCTCAACATCAATTGACTCAACTCTCCAATAAAAAGACACAGACTAACAGAGTTTATAGGTAAACAAGACCCAAAAATCTATACCACAAAATAGAAACAGAAGGCACAATACCATACTCATTCTATGAAGCCACAGTAACCTTGATATCTAAACCTCACAAAGACCCAACAAACTAAAAGAATTTCAGGCCAATCTCCCTTATGAACATTGATGCAAAAATACTCAACAAAATACTTGCAAACTGAATCCAAGAACACATCAAAGACATCATCCACTATCACCAAGTAGGCTTTATCCCAGATATGCAGTGGTGGTTCAATGGTAATCCACCATATAAAGAAAATGAAAGAAAAAGACCACATGATAATCTCCTTAGATGCTGAAAAAGCATTTGATGAAATCTAACATTCATTTATGTTTAAAGTCCAGGAGAGATCAAGGATACAAGGCACTTACCTAAATATAATCAAGGCAATATACAGCAAGCCTATAGCCAACATCAAACTAAACGAAGAGAACCTTAAATCAATCCCACTGACATCAGGGGCAAGGAAAGGCTGCCCACTCTCTCCATATCTTTTTAACATACTTCTTGAAGTCCTTGCTAGAGAAATAAGATAACTAAAGGAGATCAAGGGGATTGAGTTCAGAAAGAAAAAAGTTAAAATATCACTGTTTTCAGATGATATGAGAGTATACATGAATGACCCCCAAAATTCAACCACAGAACTCCTTCAGCTAAGAGACACCTTCAGCAAAGTGGCTGGAAACAAAAATAACTCAAAAAAAAAATAAATCAGTAGCCTTCTTGTATAAGAAAGACAAAAGGGCTGAGAAAGAAACAAGAGAAACCACACCTTTCAAAATAGCCACAAATAACAATAAAGTTTTTTGGTGTGACTCTAACCAAGCAAGTGAAAGACCTGTTTGAAAAAAACTTCAAGTCTCTGAAGAAAGAAATTGAAGAAGATATCAGAAGATAGAAAGACCTCCCATGCTCATAGATCAGTAGGATTAACATTGTGAAAATGGCCATCCTTCCCAGAGCAATCTACAGATTCAAAACAATTCCCATCAAAATACCAATAAAATTCTTTATAGACCTTGAGAGAACAATTCTCAACTTCATATGGAATAACAAGAAACCCAGAATAACTAAAAGAATCCTGTGCAATAAAAGATCTTCTGGAGGTATCTCCATCCCTGATCTCAAGCTGTACTATAGAGAAACAGTAATAAACACTGCATGGTACTGGCATAGAAACCAGCTAGTGGATCAATGGAATTGAATAGAAGACCAAGAAATAAACCCACACACTTACAGACATCTGATTTTTTACAAAGATGCCAAAACCATACAATGGGAAAAAAGACAGCATCTTCAACAAATGGTGCTGGTCTAACTAGATATCTACATGTAGAAAAATACAGAGATCCATACTTATCACCCTGCACAAAACTAAAATCCAAGTGGATCAAAGACCTCAATATAAACCTAGACACACTAAACCTCTTAGAAAAAAAGTGGGGAATACCCTTGAACTCATTGGCACAGGAGACAACTTCCTGAACAGAACACCAACAGCACAGGCTCTAAGAGCAACAATCAATAAATAGGACCTCATGAAACTGAAAAGCTTCTGTAAAGCAAAGGACATTGTCATCAGAACAAATCGACAGCCTACAGATTGGGAAAGGATCTTCACCAATCCTATATCTGACAGAGGGATGATATCCAGAATATATAAAGAACTTAAGAAGTTAAAAAGCAACAAACCAAGTAATCCAATTAAAAATGGGGTACAGAGCTAAACAGTGAATTCTCAATAGAGAAATATAGATTGGCAGAGAAACACAGAGATTCTCAACGTCCTTAGCCATCAGGGAAATGCAAAACAAAACGACCCTGAGGTTTCAACTTACACCCATCCGAATGGCTAAGATCAAAAACTCAAGTAATAACATATGCTGAAGAGGATGTGGAGAAAGGGGAACCTCCTCCATTGCTGGTGGGAATGTAAACTTAAATAACCACTTTGGAAATCAATCTGGCGCTTTCTCAGACAATTAAGAATAGTGCTACCTCAAGATCCAGCTATACCACTCCTGGGAATATATGTAAAAGATGCTCAAGTATACAACAAGGACATTTGCTCAACCATGTTCGTGGCAGCTTTATTTGTAATAGCCAGAAGCTGGAAACAACCCAGATGTCCCTCAGTGAGGAATGGATACAGAATTTGTGGTAAGTTTACACAATGGAATACTACTCAGCAATTAAAAACAAGGAAATCATGAAATTTTCAGGCAAATAGTGGGAACTAAAAAAGATCATCCTAAGTGAGGTATCCCAGAAGTAGAAAGACACACAGGGTATATACTCACTAGTAACTGGATATTGGACATATAATATAGGATGAACATATTAAAATCAGTACACCTGAATAAGCTAGCTAATCAAGAAGGAGCACCCTGGGTAAGATGCCTAATCCTCATTCAGAAAGGCAAATGGGATAGACATCAGAAAAGGAATAAAAAAAAATAGGGAACAGGAGAGGAACCTACCACAGAGGGCTTCTGAAAGACTCTACGCAGTAGGGTATCAAAGCAGATGCTGAGACTCATAGCCAAACTTTGGGCAGAGTGCAGGGAATCTTATGAAAGAAGGGGGAGATAGAAAGACCTGGAAGAGACAAGAGCTCCACAAGGAGAGTAATAAAACCAAGAAATTTGGCCCCGAGTGTCTTTTCTAAGACTGACACTCCAACCAAGGACCATGCATAGAGATAACCTAGAACCACTGCACAGATGTATCCAGTTCAGTGTCCAAGTGGGTTCCCTAGTAATGGGAACAGAGACTGTTTCTGACATGAACTGATTGGCCTGCTCTTTGATCACCTTCTCCTGAGGGAGGAGCAGCATTACCAGGCCACAGAGGAAGGCAATGCAGCCACTCCTGATGAGACCTGATAGGCTAGGGTCAGATGGATAGGAAGAAGGACCTCCCCTATCAGTGGACTGGGGGAGGGGCGTAGGGGAAGAAGATGGAGGGAGGGAAGGTGAGATTGGGAGGGTATCAGGGAGGGGGCAACAACTGGGATACAAAGTGAATATGCTGTAATTAATAAAATAAAATAAAGTTTTTAAAATAACCTTTAAAAATAAACAAATAATAAATAATTTTTTTTAGAAAAGAAAAATTTTATCATCCCTAAAGTTGTTTCATCCATTCACTTTCCTTTAGCTCTCCAAGTAGTCTTATCTTTTCAACATAGGTAATTTAGTCTGTTGCCAGAAAATTACTTACTGCCTAAAAAAATAACCAGAAAGAAATAAAATCAACAAAAAATCAAGAAAGAACTGTGGAGGA
This sequence comes from Meriones unguiculatus, assembly GCF_030254825.1. Classification (NCBI taxonomy): domain Eukaryota; kingdom Metazoa; phylum Chordata; class Mammalia; order Rodentia; family Muridae; genus Meriones; species Meriones unguiculatus. The sequence continues at coordinate 143,456,068 of NC_083369.1, read as the reverse complement.
AAATTGTTTATATAGAAATCTCAGGAAATAATGTCATTACTAACTAGTTTCCTAAACTAATAAACAATTTTGGTTCTCAGAGAGAACAGTATGGAGAAATAAGAAATTGGGGCAAATACGGTGCAAAAACATTGTGTATTTGCTCAGACAATGATGTAGGCCAATTTATCACAAAGGGCACTGTAATTTTCCCTATGACTGTTTTGCTGTAACTTTCTTTAAAAGCAATTTTCAAAGCACATGAAAAATAGAGGCTGTTCTAATTTAAAGAGAAAACAAAAGCCACAGTAAAATGCACATGAAAGTTCTTACTTCTTCCTCTCAGAGCCTAATATCCTAAACAAATCTTTAAAGTACTGTGGGACGCGGACCACCACATTCTCCGAGGGGCCGATGTCTTTCAAGTGTGGGTAGAGTCTGGTATCAATGACCTTCTTGATATAGCCCAGCCAGTCAAACTGAGAAGAGAGAAAAAAAGATGAAGCCTATGTTAACATAGCAAGTAAGAGGAAAGGCATTCAAATAAAGCAGGCTGAGTGAGCATAATCCATTCTGGCCAAATCGTTAAAGATGAAACTACCCATCACTTGCTTATCCAGTAGCCAAAGTCAGATCACTGCCATTCAGACTTAGGGCCTTTATTAAAAATGGAGCCCGTGTTCTGAACCACAGACTTCCAGAAAATTAGACGTTCTCATGTATTAGTATAAATGTGTTCCCTCAGCTGTTCCTCCTTCTTCTCCTTCCACCTTCTATCTTGATCCCTCACCCCATGCTCAGTTCTTCTCTTCTAGCTTAGCTCACTCCTCTAATCCCCTGCATCCCCTCCATCAATACTCTCCCTCCAACTCTCATGTTTTCCCCTTCTTCCCCTAAACAGATACACACATGCCTCTGCACACTGTTGGTCTTCTCCTCTGTGCAGTGTCTCTTATTCCAGGAGGGGAAAAAACACAACAGGATAGTACATCTCCATTCTATAGAGCATCACTGTGTGTCTTTTTAAAAATGCTGCTTGGTTCTTTGTACTAGCTTCTCTAAAGGCCATTTTCAAACTCTCTCCCCCCTTGTCTGCCTCTACTACTGAACATGAAAACCTGTTACCTGCCTGGCACCCACTTCCCTGCCCCTTGCCCCGCAGCACGGATTGTCACATGACACAATTCTACTCAGAATTAAAAGCAAGCCATTCAGGAATATTCTGAAAGGGGACTTTTCTGTTTACCTTGGTAAAACAGAGAAGTCAGATGGGATGCTCAGTTCTTGCCCCTTCTCCTTGCACCAGATGGGATGCTCAGTTCTTGCCCCTTCTCCTTGCACCAGTGTGGAACTACAGTGCTCACTTTGTAAGCATCTTATCCAAATGAAGTCAAAATGCCCAAGGAGGGTGAAATGTAAACATGAAACCTGTACAGTGTTAAACCAATACTAACTACTGCCCATGACTGTGTTGTAAGAAAGTGACCTTACAGTTTTAAGCCACTATCAGAAAACTGTTTTATATTCCCTGCAAGTGAAGAAATCCCATGAGGATATTTTATATGATAGTTTTGAAAAGAATGATGATAATCAAAATGATGAATAGTAAGATTTATAAGGCCAACTTTTATACACAGATGAAATAGAATCTCTTGGAAAAATACCAGGAAAACAGATTTTTTTTTTTTTTTTTTTTTTTTGTAGAGAGTTTTCACCAACCTGGGGAATCATAGCACTGAGCTCTGAAATGTTCATTTTGTTATACATGGCCTCACTGGTTCGGTTTTCATGTGGAATCATTATCTGTCAAAAAGAAATTTGGGTTATTTTTTCAAATGAATCATTTATTATTGGATGACTGCTTTTCACGTATGCCAAACATCTGTATATGATTATCAACTTTTTCAAGACTTTGGTGTGATGCCTAGCTGTGGAGAGAAAATTAAAAAAAAAAAAAAACAACACAGCATTTTAAGCAGGATTAAGAAAATAAAAAGAAACTTATATGTCCTCTTCAGTGACAAATATTATCCCTAGTACAAAAAGTTCCCAGAATGCCCTTTTCCTCTACTATGTGGATGGGCCAAGTCCATTACTGGCTCAGTTTTGACAGTCAAGCTGAAGTTGTACAATTAAGGTCAACATTCCATGTTTACCTATTGTCTCCTGACAATGACTTCAACTCCTTCACCTCTAGGGGAAAAAGGTCAATGACAGAAAGCAATGTGCATATTTTTGGTACCTGTGGTCATTTTCTCTAACCTTCAGATTTCCCACTGTAGTTGTTTCACAAGCTGCTAGTCTCTACCATATTTAATCCAAGAACTGCAACAATGATTCTGCCTCAAGAGTCATCTTCATCAATTCCATTGACAGATGACCATAGCTCCCTTTCCCACATTATCACTGTCCTTCAGGGCCTTTTCTCTTTCTATTCCCTTGCATTCATCCTGCCACCTCCTAACTCACCTACAATCTTCTTATCATCATACCTTCTGCCTCTCTCTGATCACCATCTCCATGGCATGGACTGATTTAAGACTTTGCCTGAGGTTTATGTTCTCTAACAAGCTTTTGCAGCAGAATTCTGCTTGGTACTAATCATCAGTGCCACTGCAAGGACAAGTCCTCTCTCTCTCTTTCTTCAGTGTCTCAGACAGGGATAGAATAGATGCATATTTTGTAGCTAGTTTTAGTTATGTGGATTTGATTATGTTTTTTTTTCCCTCCTCAGCCTCAGAAACTTTGCTAAGACTATGTATGTCAGTAATTTTGAATATGCCTAGTCACTTAAAGACTAAGAGGATAAGAGGAACATTCCTAACAGGCCAAAAATCCACACACCACAGATATTTCAAGGCAAAAATCACAGGAGCTGAATGGCAAGCAATTGCCTCTCTCTTTGAAGTGCTCTGGTACATTAACGTCTCCCTCCCCACTCTCCATTGGAGAGAGGAGACAAGTCCCTCATCATTGCCTTGTTGTTTTTTGAATCCTGAATCATGGTCTCAGTATTTTTGCCTGTCTCTTCCACCCTCCTTTTCCCTTCTCAACTCCAGTTTGAAGCCCTTTGGCCTCAAAGCTGTCTTCAGCTCTCCTAGCAGCTGCTCCCCTCCAAACAATGTATTTGTCACTTCATTTACCCTCTCAACCTTAGCCCAGCTGTTTTCGGGTTTCTTTTTGGTCTAACTCTCTGGCTCAAGGCAAAGCATTCCATGATTTTTATCACACCTTCAGCTCAAATTAGTACTCTAGGACTCTTATTTGCTTGGAAAGTGAATCCAGATTCCAGACAGCTTCTAGACATGTCTTATAGGCATATCCGCAAGAGTCTTTACAACCTTCAAGTGACATGCAGTAATAAACATTGTAAAATGATGTTGGGGTTCATTAAGAATATGTCTTAATATAGAGTGAAGTAGAAAGACAGAGAGAGAAAAATCTTAAGAAAAAGACAGTATAATGAGCCCCAGAATAGAACAGGCTTGATAAAAAGTGTTTTCAAAACTGAACTGTGAGGGCATGCGTGTGCACAGTGCATGTATGCAGGTCAGAGGACAATTTGGGGCACTGGTCCTCACTTTCTACCTTGTCTGAAGGAGTCTCTCTCTCTCTCTCTCTTTCTCTCTCTCCTGCTACTGCACTACGAGGCTAGCTGATCCATGAGCTTCCCATCTCAAAGCAGAAGCACTGAAATTAGACATGAATGCCACGACTCCTGTCCTTACCTGGGTTCTGGGAACTCAAATCCCACTCCTCATGCTGGTATGCAAGTGCTTTACCTACTGAGCCATCAGCCCAGCCCCTAAAAAGAACCTTTGTGTTGTAAGTAGGAATTTGGAGAAAGCTATCATTTGGAGTGGACCTCATCACTGTAAGGGGAGAACTAATTCCTCAACCCTGCCCTTCATGCCAACTCCATATCTCAACATAACACCACCTGTTCACAGAACACAAAACCAATAAACACTTGGACCTCAGAATTTGTAGCAGCTTCCATTATAAAAGTTTGCCAAGGTCTTCCACTAGCAAATGTCACCATATTTATTCTCTCTGGACATCAGAACATTTAGGAATTTAATACATTGGTTCTTCCAGAAAGCAGTCATTTTATAAATAAGTCTAACTGTTTAGGATTTATCATTCTCCAACAAATTGGTTTTCACTCCCTTCCCCCTTTTTGTCTCTAGCATGAGCCAAAAAGAATTTAAGGTGACTTACTCAGAATATAGTATATGATACAGTGGCAATCATTAAAGCAACACAAAAAGGGAATGTAAGGACAGGCATCACTGGGCATGGTGGCACACACCTTTAATCCCAGCACT